>NC_073699.1:63196088-64396088 GCF_023634085.1 Falco cherrug
AGAGAGAAGAGAGAAGAGAGAAGAGAGAGAAGAGAGAAGAGAGAAGAGAGAGAAGAGAGAAGAAGAGAGAGAAGAGAGAGAAGAGAGAGAAGAGAGAGAAAGAGAGAGAAAGAGAGAGAAGAAGAGAAAGAGAGAAAAGAGAAGAGAGAAAAGAGAAAAGAGAGAAAAGAGAAAAGAGAGAAAAGAGAAAAGAGAGAAAAGAGAAAAGAGAGAAAAGAGAAAAGAGAAAAAAGAGAAAAGAGAAAAAAGAGAAAAGAGAAAAAAGAGAAAAGAGAAAAGAGAAAAGAGAAAAAAGAGAAAAGAGAGAAAAAAGAGAAAAGAGAGAAAAAAGAGAAAAGAGAAAAGAGAAAAGAGAAAAGAGAAAAGAGAAAAGAGAAAGGGAGTGATCCCCTTTATTGTGGAATTTTCCTACTGCGATTTTAAAAGCTCACTGCTTGAGATGACACGAGCTGTACTCCATTTTTGTCATCAGCTGTAAACGCTTAAACAGCAGGACACAGAGTTAGGAGGTCTTGGCCCATCAAAAGACCACTTCTGGATGGCAGCAGATGGTACCCAGGGTGGATCTGCAGCAAGGGCACATTTCACAGAGCCTGAGCAGCATACAGATGCTGCCAGCAAGCTGAAAAATCACCCTAGTGAACTTGCAGAAAAAACTTGACCTTGCAAAAAGATGCAAAGTTAGATAACGTTAGCTAACCGAATTTCAACCCTACCTTTGGAGTTGCGGCTGCTATTCCACAGAAATCTGTATTTTTACTACTGTTACTCTATTTATTTTTACTTTTTACTATTGCAATAGTAGTATCACACTTTTCTCAACTCCGGAGCCCTGTTCTGTGCATCTACCACATCAAACATTTCATTCTCTTTAAGAATGGAAGTATCATCTCCCTGTCTCCAAGTCAGCTTTCCTGCTGACCTTTCATACACAGATAATCAGACTGCAAATAAAAGCCACATGGCATCAAGTATGTGACAAAGTGCTTAAAACATTTTATTTGACATCCACTGAGATAGCCTAAACAGCTCACTCATTGCTTCATCATTTCTGATTAATGCACTCACTCAAATGCATGCCAATAAAACACTTTCTGAAGCTACACTCCATTTGTTATGTAACAGTGATGTTCACATGATAGACTGCAAAGCACATGACTACTCAGTATATATACTAGTAACAAAACATATTACAACCCTATAGGCCTATCCCTCCTGATCTATCTCTCAGGAAATCCTGTAACTTTCAAATGCTGACAAGTTTTTATAGTGCCAAATAGAAAACCGCATCACAGCAATATTTTTCCTGCCTCTTTCACAGTCTGCTTCCCTTCTAAACTTGTCCTGGGCTGTAGTATAAAATAGGTCAGATTTGGTCCACTCCTAGCAAGTGAATTTCTAGAGAGAAAAATTCTCCTTCTTCCACTACAGTGAAGTTGGCTGTTTAAGCACCTACTGAACAAAAACTATTAACTTCATATACCTAGGAAACAGATACCCAGACACCAAACCCATACAGCAACCCTAGAAAGAATCCAAGGAATTTCAAAGTAATTTTTAGTCATAGGAAATTTATTTTAAGTAATTTTAGAGGATTTCCCCCCCTTTTTTAGGGTTTTAAATTTCACATTGATCTCGAGTCCACAACTGCATCTAGGTCTGAGGGATTCTAAAGGAAGATCTTCAAATAAAGCTGTCAGTTTTTGAAATAAACTAACAGTTTAAAATTCCTGACATCTTTACTGTTGCAAACACAGTCTAAGTTTGGTTTTTTTTTTACTTGGAGCTGATGTATGTAACCTGGGGAGGGTGAGGGTTGGGGGGTGTCCCTAGTTATCAGCCAGTGCAGTCACCAAAAATTCATGACAATAAAATGACCTTACTGAAGTATTAAGTGTTTTTCTCCTTTATATCCAATACTCATGTGACAGTAACAAAAGGAAAAGAAAAAGGAATTTATTTACTTGAATACTATTTAACCATATTCCTCATGAATTAACTATGTATTTGCAAGAGAGAAGAGCATATTAAACAATACCACACCTTTTACTGGCACATACCTAGTGTGATCATATGATTCCTGCTTGCCTCAGGTATAAACCAGAGGTCATTTTAAAATGCTGTAACAAGACTTCACAGCTTTCTGCCTCATATTTTCTTTATACCCATTTTTTAATTTGTACACTACATTATTTTCAAAATTAAATACATTTCAAATCTATAGTTGGATAAAAGACATAAGCAAGGATCAAGTGCATCATAAAACTAAAGTATTCAGATTCCAGAAGCTGCTTGTAAGATAATTTTCTTAGTCACTTCTTGTATGACTACTGGGGGACTGATCCAGACTAAAATAAAATCAAAAGATCTGATTTCTGGCCTCAGTTAGGTGCAGCATAAAAGTCCTACTGATTTCAGTAGGGCCAAAATTCCATCTACAAGGATTACTTCCTTTGACCTACATGTGCTTTGAAACAATCCCTAACAGCCTTTGAGAAGCAAATGGTTTCTTTCATTTGGGATTAACTCATAGTATGGTCTATGGTGTGATCAGATGTTCCTGAGTTTTTATGTCCAATTACAAGGTGATTAAATATTCTGTAAATCCAAAAGACCCTTCTACTTTCTTAATATATTTTAGAAGAATTATTGTTAAGACTTCATTTTAAACGGTTATTAATCAAATATTTTACTTTGGCACTGACAACAGAGATGCCTTATTACTGCTTACTGTAGCCAGAATATTCAAGAACCACTGGAAACGTTAAGTCCTCTCTGAGCAGAAAGAACTGCAAAGAGTCTTATCTTTGAGTCTCAACATGGACTTTGCAATAGCTGTTACTTGAGGTGTTTCCAGCACAGGTCCCTCTGTTAGTAAATCCAATAGTCAGAACACTAAGGAGCAGTCAAAATATGAGATGTGAAATTAATGAGGTCAAGGTTCAGGAGACAGATTTAGCACAGAGACACTGTATCCTGTCTGCTGGCTGTATCAGGAGCACTGGACGCAAATGAACCGTAACACAGGCACTTCAGAAAACAAGTGGCTCTTCAGCCCTGCCCACACTGTCGAAGTTATCCTTGTATGACACTGCTTCAGTTTTAAAATTGCTTTCACTTTGAATAGGACTGGATGAAAAGTGGAGGTGAAACCTGACCTCATGCAACACAAAAGCACTTCTGAAGGATTCTACTGCCTTGGATGGATGCATCTCAACCAGGAAGGAAAGACAGCACCAGTTCCTTATGCCTCTGACTGGTTTGCGTCTCCCACCACCAGCGTAAGGATAAATGCTCTCTTGTGCTGCTCTGAGGCACATCTGACCCTTTAATGAGCTGATTCAGCTCATTAACCTGACAAGGAATTACTTACTACTTTTTTATTATTATTATTTGTTGTGTTTTGTTTCCCAGAACCAGATGAAGGAAAAAGTGGGAGCATGTATGCGTGGGTGGAACAGGTCTGCCTCTTTCAGCAGCAAAATTTTGACATCAGCATGTAAAATCTTATCCTGGTTTTCAAAGGTACTGTAGATCTTGACTTACAAAAGAAAAGAAAATCCTTCAGGGATTTATTAAAAGGAAAAATTATGAAAGCGTTGTTACTTGACAAGCTGGCTTCGGTGAAGAAACCAGCTTTAAGAAGTATGTTTCCCTTCCTGTCCTTCCTCTCATCCACCAGTTTTCCAATGTAACCAACAACCACACTGTGTTAATGCGACTTTATGGAGCCATTCTGCAGGCCAGATCACTGAAACTATCTTCATAAAAAATCATTCACCCACCCTCAACGTTACTCTTTAGCCAGACCATTTAATTGCAGTGGTTCACAAGATGGCCTTTCACTCAACAGCAACAGCCAAGCAGGCAGTGAACACAAGCATCATGACCTACGGGTGGAAATTTCTCTTTTTTTTAAGTTGGCTGTACTGTGAAGCCTATGTGACAGACAAACAAGCCATTCATACATCAAAGGTAAGGAAAGCTGCTGACTGTGGACAAAACATGAGCAAGAAGAATCTCAGATAATTCTCAGCCTAAGACAAGGCATGAGAAGATGCTGAGGAACACCAGGCAAAGCTCTGATGCTTCACAACATCCCTGAAACACCAGGGAAGATTTTTGACTCAAATACATAGCATACATGCATGCAAGTATGCAATGTGCAACCCTCCAAGAAAAACTTCTGGTTTACTCTCAAATAGACTAGTCATATTTAATAACTATTTCTACAAGACATCTATAAATTTCCTCAGACAATTTCCTCAAGCATCTGACATTCACTACTGGCTGGGTACAGAAGTGATTTTGTAAGCCTAATTCACACAGTGAAGAGCTCAAAAGCAGAAAACCTTCTCAGACTGCTTACCTCTTTTGCACTTTTAATTTTGGCCAAGAAAGTGTACAGTTCCATTGTTTCAGCAAAAAGAGCCCGACATACTGCTTGATAGTGATTCGGTGCCTCTGATCGGGTTGGCAGGTGGGCAGCACACAGCTAGAAAGAAAAATAAACAGCAATATCAAAACAGTGCCCCATTGCTTTCATTAATGCTACAGAGCATGATAGCATGAAAGCAAATGCAGCAGAGTATCTAGGGCACAAAAATCCCTAAAGACATTTAAGTTCAGGCAGAAATTCGGTGCATCTTCTAAACATTCTCTCCCATTTATTTTATGAGAAGAGTTCTATGAAGATGGTAAGGGGACTGGTTAACAACACACTGGGAAATTGAAAACCAAGACAAGGCCTTTTCATAAAAAAACCAAACCAAAACAACAAAACCAAACCAAAAAAAATAATTGTGAAGGAGAAAAAAGCAACCTTGCAGTATCAATTTTTGGGAAAACGTGCTTTATTCAAACAAGCTTTAACGGTAACTGTTGTTTAGCTTCCTATGAATGTGGAATAGAACTGTTTATGAAAGGATGGAAGCGTGAAGCATTGGAGAAAAGTAAAGAGTAACTGTCAAGCTGAGACTCTGATTTAATTTATTTCAAGCAGTACAAGGATTTTACAAATCAGCAAGAGCCACGGAAGCACACGCTTACTGCTTCACCTCAGATACTGATGAATGTTTCCAGACATAGGCACAGATGACGTAAAGAAACACTGATAGATATTTTCATGTACGCTAAACCTGCAGAACTCTGAAAGCCTACTCAGATCACTAACAAGCATTCACAACTACTGTTAAGCAGTCACTCCAGCATTGCTTTTAGAGTAAAATGTGCAGCTCCCATTTCTGACAAGAGAAGTTTCACTGAAACCAGCCTTTATATTTCAAACGGGGAACCTGAATGGCATGAGCAACATCCAGCTTCATGAACATCCAGCTCAAATTATTGTAGCATAGCTCAGCACTGATGCTAATAGTTGTAATATCTTTTTCCTCTAAGTCAAATCCATCGCCTGTAAGTATTGGAAATCTTGGCTGGAAATGGACAGAACAAAATAACATCTACAATTTGTTCCCTAAACAATTTTAAATAAAAAAAACAAACCCAAAGCCAAAACTAGAGCACCCATATCATGTATCATACTGGTGTATATATTCAAATAAAACAAAATCTCAACCACAGCCTTAAAATTTGTCTTGTTGCTGTGGTTTTAAAATAGCTGTTTATTTTATATATAGCTGTATTTTCAGCTATAGAGCTAAACCTAAGAACAAACCAAAACCTGAGGCAGCAGGTGGCTACCTTCAGATCTCCAGAACTAAAGCTTGAGACAAAAGCCTCTTTAGGAGAAGAGTCCTTAATTAGCCTAGTGGCATATTTGTCTAAATCTCTCCTGTCACTACAGCGAACACTGTGGTTACAGGGGGCATAATGCATGTAAAGCTTGGGCTGCTTCTTCGTATTGCTTTCAGTTTGATTGAAATCCATACTGCCACTAAAGGGTGCGGTCCTGTGGCCTCCAGCTGTACGGTCCACTGATGCCCTTATGCTGGCATCAGAGTTCACACCCTAACTCAGAGAGGATTACTCACCTGGAGAAAAATTAACAACGCAAAGGAAGTGGAGCGGGAGACAAATACTATTCATGGCACAGACACACATGTAATAGCGCAGGCAAAAAGGAGCAAAGGGAACATGCTGCCAGAGTGGGGAAAGGACGGAAGGGCTGAGCAACGGCTTTTGGTTGCAATCAGATTTAGATTGGCTCAATCTCACTGAAAAGTTGCTTTTTAAGGCCATAGGCCCTTGTTGTCTTTTATTTCTTCCAATTAATACTACAATACAGAATTCAGTGGTCAGATTTCATCAACAACTTTGATTTTTACAAGCACAATTTGGGCTCCTGAAATATCCTGTTGTCATTATTGTAGCCATATATATATATATATATATATATCTCCTTTCAGTGGTAAAAAAAACAGTATGTATTAAGGAAAGTTTATGTATTTTCCTGCATGTATATATTCTCCTTCCTTTCTATGTACTTTCCTTATATATAGGAAATGCAAAGCAGACGTTCACAAACCTGCCCTTGATCCCTCCCTTTCAAATTTTATACTGCTTTACAATGATGGCAAATATTTTCTTAAACTCTTCAGATTTATTTCTCGACAATCACAAGAGCATAATTGACAGAAAAAAACCCGACATTTTTTTCTTTGTTTCCTCCTTTCTTTTTTCTTTCCCCCTCCCCTTTTTTCTTTTTTTTTTTTTTTTTTCTTTTTTAACCAATCATATAATCTCCTTTGCAGGTAAAAGGAGAAAAACTGAAACAGATGCACCTCTACTGTGTGCTACAATGACAACACATACCAAAGAAACAGAAGCTATTAAATATTTTCCTTGACTTAATGAAAAAGTCAGAACATTTAAAAGACCAAATTCTAAGCATGGTTAATTTGTGTTCCTTTATCTCAATAACTAATCATGTCTTTACCTGCCTTACTATGTTTTCAGTAAGCTATTTCTGATTATTAATTATAGTACAGATAAAGAGCATTTTATTCTGAAGTATACTGCTTACAACAATACGAATAATAACAGCAATTTCAAAAAGGTCCTAAAATGGCACAAATCTTCGTAGCTGAGAATAAAATTTTATTATTATAAAGATTGCACACAGGTTTTTAAAAATATTTTTTTCTTGATTGTAAAAGCATGTTTATTAGAAACAATTTGCATCAAATATTCAGAAAGTTAATAAAATGCAGGGCGGCAATTTCAAGCAGGGGATGAATATAATCTTGATTCTATTATTGAACATTAAGTAAAGCAAAAAAAGAATTGAACACCTGCTGTTGAACTCAGTTACAAAAGCAATCACATAAAAAGTTAACCATTTGGTTTGTAAACATTAGGCTGCAGGTATTAAATGAAGGCCAGCAGCTCCTACTAACATTCATGTTCTGAAAAATCAGTCTCTGAGTGATCTTATGTCAAGATGCATTACATAAAAAACCCCTTGTGGCAACGTTAAGTCAAGTGACTTCGCATAAATTTTTGGATTGGAAGGTAAGTCTGAAGAAAAAGGAAAATGCAAATAGGACAGTGATTTCCCCCCCTTCATTGTAATATACTGTACTTGCATGTTGTTCAGAGCACCTGACAAGCTATAACTTCTATATGAAGAAATACTGCAAAATCTAGGCAAGGCAAATGAAGTATGAAATGTCACTTCCAGCCCGAGTTCAGGGCATTTATCCACTGTAAAAAAAATTTAAAAAATTTGAATCATATCTTTAATTTTATGATAGTAGTGTTTGAAAAGCTATGTTACTGTAACACACACCACAAAAATCACAGAGTATTTTAATACTTGAGATATGAAAGGGCAGCCACCTAATGAACAACTCCTCCTCTTACCATACCATGGCAGTCATGGCATAAGAAGGATTAAGATCAGGTCTGCAGTCTTTTCCAGCCATTCAGAGTTCATCGAGGAAAGGATGCCTCTGTATGCTGCTTATTCTGACACTTGCCTTTTCATCCCTCATGATACAACTTAAAACTATCCTAAGGGGAATGAACGCAAACAGTGCCCAGAGCTTAATACAAGGGCTGTTTGTTCTGCTTCCAAGAAGTCTCAAAAAGTATGGCTGAAAACAGATTATGTGGTCTTTACAAACTGGTGAAATATTAAAAACATTATCAACGACTGAAACGTTAACTAGCTTGGTCTGTAATTATTTCCATTTGCAATCATTGTGAAGAGCTGGGCTTTTTTTTTTCCCTAACTGAGCCTATCCAAAACCCAGCTTGACCCAAAGCATTCAATCTTTGCTTAGATCACTAAGAAGATTAGAGACTGTTTCCATCCACATTCAGGGTTCACAGAAAAAAAGAGGCATTATGTAAATACCATAGCCTTGCCAGCTCCTCTGTCCAAATTCATCCTCAATTGACTAGGAAACAGAGTGCACCAAGCCAAAGCAGTGTTAACAAAAATCACAATTTAACCATCTGAGGAAATCAAACGGCATTTCTTGCATCTGTTTGAATATATTCCATCAAGGACTTCCTAAAATTACAAAAAAACCCAACTGACTCACCCACTAAAATTCACGTAGGTTTTGCGAAACTTTTTTGGCTAGATATATACTGGAAGCTTCAACAACACACCTAGCCTGCTGGAATTAAAATTTCAAAAGAAAAAAAGTGTTTCCACTTGCAATCATCTTGGGCAGAAGGCCTGTACGAATGCACCACAAAGGAGAAAAGGATTTCTTTTTCCCATGGGCCACAAAGACAAGCTATTGATATTATGCAAAACATACTACCAGCCTGCAAATGCCAGGCTTGTTAAGTGTTTTGAAAGCCTTGGAGTATTAACACAGACTTAAAAGATGTACTTTTTCTTAAGCAACAATTACTTTAACCAACAGATCACTGAACATGCAACTGTACTAGGTATCTGCCTCATCCTTTGCAGTATCATATTGCAACAAGTTCAAAAATCAAAATTCAGCCTGAGACGCCTTCCCAAGTCAAGGTTGTTTTCTGAAAGATTTTATCTCTGTGCAGATAAACTAGATCTTGTAATTGGGCTTTTTTTTTTCCCTCCTTTTATTCCTACCTATGAATATTAACTTCAAGGAGTCGTATGCCTTACCGGAAAAATCTTACGAAGACAATATCTGTGTATTTATAAAACTCCACCAAGCATTTTGCTTTGCTTTATTATCCAGAATAATGTTAATAGATGGACCATTCAGAGGAATAAGTGTTTTGGCATGAGTCTGTGTCCTTGTTTCAGCCAGGATAGAGTTAATTTTCTTCTCAGTAGCTGGTACAATCCTGTGTTTTGGGTTTAGTGTAAGAATTAATGTTAACAACAACTAAAAGCATCAGTGTGTTATCAAGTAATGTGTATACTAAGTCAAGGACCCTTCAGTTTCTCAGGCCCTGCCAGCGAGAGGGCTGGAGAGGCTCAAGAAGCCAAGAGGGGACACAGCCGGGACAGCTGCCCCAAACTAGCCCAAGGGATATTCCATACCATAGAAGGTCACACTCACTGTATAAGCTGGGTGGGTTTGCCAGGGCCTTCTGATCCCTGCTCAGGGACCGGCTGGGCATTGGGCAGTGAGTGGTGAGCAACTGAACTGTGCACCACTTGTTTGTTGGTTTTTTTCCCCTTTTGATTTTATTCTTCTCTCCCTCTCTCCCCTTTTCATTACAATTGTTGTTATTATAATAATATTCCATTTTATGTCAACTATTAAATGTTCTTATGTCAACCCATGAGTTTTCTCTTTTTCCCAGTTCTCCTCCCCATCCCACTGGGGGTGGGGGAGGGAGTGAGCGGCTTAACGGTACTGGGTTGCTGGCTGAGGTTGAACTGGGGCAGCTTGTAAGATGCTTCTGCCTGCTAGGACCACCCCCGTGCATAGCACACAAGACAAGCACAGTGCAAGTTTTGAGACAGCTTTCACAACACCTGGAGCCAGCTTGCCTTGCCCCCTACCAGTTCACAGCTGCTCTCTCAAACTTTCCGGGCAGGTATTTGCCCCTGGCTCCACCACTTCTAACTGCAGTGGGCCAAGAACTACCTAAAACCTCTGATAAAGAACTTCACGGGATTACTTGTGAGGTAAGACTGTGATAAGACAAAAGGGATGGGAGCAGAGTTACCTATTAATCCACAAAATAAATTCACAGAAAATACAGAAAGTATTCACAGAAAGCTGCTCTTCCTGGAGAGCTACCTGCAGAAGCTTTGTAACTTTTTAAATTGGTATTTTAAATGATCATTTGCAAGTGCCATGGAAAGTCCAATTGCTTAACATGCGAGTTCCTAATTAATTTTACACACCTAAAGGAAAAGGTACATTTTGTGGAAATTGAGGCAAATTGCTAGTTTCTTGGTGTCAAGCCTATCTACCTCATCATTTAAGTGCTCTCCAGTAATCTGGTAAGGCTTTCCCCTTGCACTGGTATTTGTTGTTTGATCATGTTTTTTATCCCTTTGAGGTGGACAAGAGAAAAGCTACATAGTTCTCTGGTTAAACAAGTTCAGAATTTAATGATCCTCCCCATAAAATGATTTAACAGAATACATTATTTCTTTCTGATTTTCTTTTCTAATATGAAAACCCAAATGCAACAGCAAAGCAGTTGCATATAGCAATACCAGGCACAATTTGATCAAACAGTGGCCTTGGTTGGTTCCCTCTTTCAGGATTGTAAAAAGAAGGAAACAGTGTAGCTGCTGAAGTTAAAGCCAAAAATGCACATGGGAATTAGATGATGCAAGGATTGATAAGAGTGCTTTGCATAAGATCTTAAAGAAGAGTCCAGCTGCCTGTATCATGCAGCCTTCATCATCACTAACTACCCTCTGCTTTGCAAACTCTGAGGATTAAAGGCCTTGTGTATATGTGTATGTGTGTGTGTGTATACACATATATGTCTGCTCAAACGTCAAACAGGAATGGACTAACGAACGTTTGCAAATGCTCTCCTGAGTCATAACTTAAGTTAGCGTGAAAGTAAGTTGAAAGACCCGCATGGGTACACTGTGCTTAGGAAATGCTGCAGTGCCATTTCATATGATGTAGTTGTTTTTAGAAATACAAAACAAAACTTCAGCAATTCAACAACACTCAGGATGAAACTTGTGCACAGTAAGGACTCTCCTCTGCTATTTCCTTCTAAACAGAGTATCTGTCCTGACACCATTTCCTCCAGGTACTTGATTGCCTCTATGTGCTGAGCACTGTTCTTTCTTAAAATCTTACATTTCACAGCTATGTGACGAGTCTGATACACTTTTCCACGCTATTAGACTGAATTTAAGAAGTGATAAGATTCTTGGTAAAATTTCAACTGACAGCAGCTGCAAGACTAACATCTCACTGAACTGTCTCACAAACGTGAACCTCTTCCAAAGACAGAAGCAACTAAAGGTGAAGACAATTTGTATTCTGCTACATTTATATAATACTATCTTTAGGGAAATAAGTCTTACAAATATTTAACACAATTACAAACACTTTTGAAAGCATTTAAAACTTACACAGGTGTTAAAAAATGGAAAGCAAACCTCAGTATACATTGCTGACTACACTTCAATTTTTAAGCTAAACATGTATTTTTCGTGCTCAGTGAACCCTATTCTTACTCTATTAGCTTTCTAAGCACAGAATGAAGACCTTGACTATTGAAATAAGACTTCAAACGGAGGTGAAACTATGTTTTTTGAGACAATATTTCCAGTGAACATTTTTACATTAATTTTTCAGTTACTAATTTTATGTGCTAGTGCAGACTTCTTGACAAAACTGTGTTTGTGTAAATTCTCATTTCTTTTTGAAAACTATTAGGCTATTTTTAGCCCTCAAATATACCCCCCCACCCCCCCATACAGCTGTTTCTGGAATATGTGTTAGGTGTACTGTTACACTGTCCTTACACAGTGGACTAACAACATCCTGCTTCTCAAAGAGGCTCATTTCAGAAGAGCCAATTAAGTGAAAACCAATTCTGCATTCTCTTTTAGTTGCAGAGAAACTGTGCTCTGTTATTTCTTAGCAGAATAATGGAGGAATTAATAATATAAATATGCAGTAATCTGAATTTGCTAGCTTTCGTTCTTTGACCATTCAGTGGAACATCAATGAGATGATTCACAAACAAGGGTGAAATCCCACAATTTGTATTTTCCCCATTCTTTTACATGCAATGTAAACCCCTGCAACATTTAGCAAAAACCACTAGTTAGCCTGTCAGCAGCAACAGTTTTCTAAAGCTCTCTGCTTCACAAGGCAACAGCTTTGTGTACATTCGGCAGCTCTCTGTAGCTGTACCATTCACACATCTGCATTTCATGCAGGAGTAGCAGCATCTGGGTGGAGCAGCAGCGGCTTGGAGTCATCTGGGTAAGAAAACTAGCTTCAGAAGCAGAGTAGAGGCGTAGATGGGGAAACACGATAAAACTGGATAATTAAAGGAGAAGGGGAGTGGCTGTACCTATTCACAGGGCTACCTGTAGCTGCTTAGCTAACAGCCCATTAAGCTGTGGAACCACCCTTTACATTATTAAATAACTAAGACCTGAACAACTGATACCAAAGAGTTCACCCCTGTAATGTCATTTTGTATGGTTGTTTGCCATGCTTCTCAGGCCTTCTCCTTAGGGCTGGAGGGTACCTTCTTACTGCAACTACTATTTCTGTTCAGCAGAAAAGAGAGGAGAGCTGGTTTTGTACCAGGATGCTTGGCATATGCAGCAGAGAATTAGAGCAGGATATTTGCCCTTCTTTCTTCCCCCTCTCAACTAAGCCTCTGTGCAAGCATATAAAGCAGCCATTACACTCAGTGTACTGCTTGGGGAAAAAAAAAAAAAAGAGCATTTGGACAAACAACAGAAAATAATGACATTTTCAAACAGAATAAAAAAGAAAACAGTTTTATCACAAGGCAGCAGAAAATGGTGGGGAATGACACAAATCAGAAATCAAATCTCACTGACAGATGTAGAAAGGGGAGAATAACACAGAAGAGAGGCTGCTTATCAATTTTTCAATAATGTCCATCAGTCTCATTATTAAGCAGTCCACACGTTTGCATACTTATTAAACAAGAGACAAAGTATTAATGGAAGGCAGTTTATTTATGAGCCACTTAAAATCCAATTAAAATATATCAACTAAAATAAAAACATGCACTTTCCCTGGCAGCAATTTACAGTTCACATACAGAGCTTTAAAATGTATGTGTGTGGGAAGCTTGTTTGTTTTTATGTAAAGTGCTGAAACTTCTCTCAGTAGGCATAATAATAATTTGCTTTCATGTTTTGTCCTGAAGCATGACTTTTTATTTGTATCCAAAAAACCAGATTTCCAGCTGCATAACCAAACAAACTGCATTACTAAACTTAACAAGCTTTTAAACTTTGCTCCCATTGAATAAATCCAGCAACTTCTAACCAGTCTCATTTCACTTTCATTAGATCTGTGTGTGTGGAAACCTAGTCTATTCCTTCATGTATGCCATAATCCTTATTTGTAGTGCCTTTGTCAAGGAAATCAGGCCTTGAAACTTATTACATGAAAAAGGCCCACAGAAAAATTCTTCCTCCTCTTCTTCTAGGCAAGTATGCTTAATATTTTTTTCTTAAAGCTTATAGCCATTGAAACTATAGTGCAATTGTCTTATCAAGTATATTGGTTACATAAATGTTAACAGTTAAAACATATGCCACTCTAAGATAGGTATAAATAAAACTAACCCACAATTTATTAAATTAATTAAGAATAAAATATTGTGATTTTGATTCAAATATCTATCTTTGCTTATTCAAGCAGAACAGATATCCAATAAATCAGAACTTAAAAGGTGTTATTTTGTCCTCAGTTCCCTCTGTTTCTAGTGGTAGTGCCTTTTTTCATCCTTCTCCTCTGTGCACACTCCATTCCTGGAAATCGTCTCCAGTATGGTAATTACTAGAAATTGAATTACCCGGAGTCAATGGCTTTGACATACGCCCTGTATATAGGTGGGATTAACCACCTGTAGGGACTGCAGATGGTGTTTATACTGCCCTGACTGCCCAGAGGCTTGAGGGAAAGACAGCTTTGCTGCTTTGTTTTGTCTCCACATACTTCTTGCCAACAGCAGCAACAGCAGTAAAACCACCACTCTGTCAAGCATTCAAGGCCACTCCATATATCCCAAACTGCACTGAGTCTACACCATGAGGACTGCAGTCATGCTGTAGGGGCTCCATCACAGTAGCTGTCTTGCAGCCCACGCTGCATGTATTCTCACACCCTTGTGACACTAGGAATTACCAATTCTATTTTGCCGATGGAGATCTGAGGCTGATGCAAAGCCCACTGAGCTGGTCAGGAATCTTCTGAATCTTTTAAAGAAAATAAAAAAATTCTGGATCAAAGGCACAGCTGACCAAATCACATAGGATGCTACAGCGTGTTTTTCCATCATGCATCTGCTTTGTTGGTCCACTTGCACTCCTACGTACTGAAAAGATTTCAGTCTCCATATGATAATTTAGAATGGACAACTGTAGTGAATTATTATGCATCTTGAACTAACTGGTGGTTTTACTGAAATCTTAGGTCCTGAACTTGTAGGAATCCATATTAAATATAATGTTCATTATTTCTAACTAAGGGATCATGGAGATTCTAGTGCAATCTAAAGGCTGACCTCTTGCTCTAATCTTCAAATATGTTATTTTAACATCATGACTCCTTGGAGGGGACAGGAATGAGTCCTTGCTTCTAAAAAGGATGAAAACACAGACATCGATACAAGAGCATAAAGATAAAAGAGCAAGAGAGATCCTCTCTTGTAAGAAATTCAGAAGCATTTCTTATTATTCCCTAGGGTTTGGCTGTTCTTCCTAACAGCACACTTATTTCAAAATACGCCACTTGTAGGAGGCACAGCCATGCACGTTGGCCAATCTCTGATTGCAAAAACATGCAAAGTTATTATATTTTCAGAAAAAGCTACCTGCACTTTCAAATGCTGAGCATTCTTTCTGAAACTAGTTTCTTCGCATACTCAAAAAAAAAAATCATTAAAAAAGAAATACAGTTTGAAGTATTTGAAGAGTCTTCCCAACTCCTATTACCTTGCTTTTAATTAACTTAAAATAGTTTTGCACTTTAGGTTATTTCAACCACATCAGATAACTCTTACCATTCTTATCTAAGAAGAAGCCTTGTAGAAACAAGCATGTTCTGCAGTAAAAGGGATGCATCCTTGACAAAGAATAGTTAAGGAAGAAACAACAAAAAACAACAATAAAAACATCACAACCCAGCCACCAGCTGCCTCTTCATCAAAATCTTATTATCTGAAGGGAAAAAGAGAAAATAGGAGGCAAATCACTTTCCATCTCTCCAGCCAACTGCTGCATGAGCGCTTTGTTTTCAAACCCAGCTCTTAAAATAATTAAACTATTTTGTGCCAAGTATTCCAAGGACCTGCACCATAGATAATTATTTACCTGTTCTCAGTTACATATCATGAAAGATGTATCTCTGCAAGTCAGGCAGGAACTGCCAGCTCAGTTCTTCAACTTCAAAGCTACCTTTAAAACCCCTGGCACTTGCAGAAGCATCTACTACACGTCTGTTGAAATAGATGCTTTTTCATGATACATTTACCAATGCCTTCCAGAGCAGAAATATAAAAGGAATTTAATCTCTGGAAGGTAGTTAATACTGTAGTGACCTCAGTCCATGGAGAATAAGGTTATCAAAAGGGTGATCGTGGTAGAGCACAGAGCACTCTCCTGCATGTAGTCAAAGAACAACTGTTACTCCTGAGTAACTCTTTTCTGTACTGACATTTTTCAAGATAAAGCCACTTTTGAGGGCCAAAACTCAGGGCAGTTATATTCAAAATAAACAAGACTAAGAGCAAAGTACAGGTAACTAGAAATGGAAATATATAAACCTCCTTCAAACATTGCTACCTTCAGCAAGATGAAAGCTGCTTTAACATCAACTTCATATTAGAAGAACTTGATAGCAACAGATAAAGGGACAAATTAAGACACTGGCAAAGTGCCTCATCTGGAGTTTGTTGACAGCTCTGAACTGAGTTTAGGATGTACCATCACATCTACAAAGGCTGTGGAGTAACACTAGCGAGTGTCAAAGCTTACAGCTTGTTCTGCCAGCAAAGATCGCCAAACACATCACTCTCTTGTCAAAAAGCCCCCCAAACTAAGTGTTTCTAAAGGACTTTCTGCCAGTATGAAGTGTACAGACGACTTCAAGTGGAAGCTGGGGGAGGTGGGGAAGGTGACGGGGGCTCAGTTCCCTTAGACTCCGCATGACACCAGCAGGGAGCTGCCAAGAACCCACTCTGCTTGCAGCACCTTCATTAAAAGGCCGAGATAGCTGCCAAATTAACCTCAAAGAGAGGTTACCTTTATCTGTCAGAGTGGTAAAGAAAATTATTAATCATTTCATTGTGGTAGGCATGTGAGACAATAGAGGTTAGTGGGTGGGTGGCCTAGTTATCTCGCCAGTTACCTCACCTCAGCAGTTCACTGCACTGCACACAAGTAGAAGAAATACCCAGGATTACAAACCTCCTGAGTTTCGTCTTTATGGCAGAAAGTATCCTGAATGCAGCGAGACACCCCCATCTTTTTTTACCTGCTCGCATGACCCTTGAGCCAGGCCAAGGGCAGATGGGTGCCACGCATCCCCTGGCCACTGGGAGAGCACTGGAAGGACCAGGCACGTCCCTTCTCCCCCTCTCCTTCTACAGCCACTCATGACAAAAAGTGGGGCCAGGAAGGAAACCCAACCCATAATGTTCAGAGGTTGCCACTGTTCTGCAGTTTAGTTTTTTTTAAGGTTTCTGGTAAGGACAGATTTCAGTACTTCTGCTGAAGGCGCACCACGAGGCCCAGTGCCTCTGGCAGCCAGACTTCACTGGAAAGTGCCCGGCAAAGTGCCTTGGCTCCAAACACAGTAAGCGCCATTTCCAGGACAAGAAATTGCAATAAACACCCCTCCTTTGCTCAGTAACACATTCAAATGTGAAGGGGCCTGACATCACCCTTTTAAAACAAGCACAGTGGTTACTTACAAAGTAAAGCAGACCATGTGTTGACCTCCAATTACACTGCCCAGAATGACAGGACAACTGTTTAAAGACGCCAAATGACATCACTTTAATTAATGAAACCTGTCTATCAACATAATTCACTTAAACACTTGTCACATTCAAAGCTGCTTTAAAATTACATTAAAGGGATTTAGAGATTTACACAAACTGTCCCCACCTTTCTTGATCAAGCTAAGGTATAGGAGTCCCTTCACTTTCTCTATAGGTTTCTAAGAAATTGAACACAAACACAAGGGCAAACTTAAATTTTTAACTTACTGAATATTTTTATTTCCAAATATGTGTGTCACTTGGAAAACATATTTTCCTTTTTTTTTTTTTTTTTACTTCTAAGCCCTTAAAAATACTTCTACAGTGACACAACTCCTCTGTCCAAACATGAAAAGACTTAATAAATCATGCTAATACTCTCCTGAACTTCCAATTTTTGCATGTTAATGTTACATGCTACCACAGAAGTCGAAGTTTAAAAAAACAAACAAACCCTAAAGCTTACTTTCTTCACCCAGCACTGTCATGTTTCCAAAGATCACCTTATAAACTTTCCTTTTTAAAAAGTGAATTGCGGACAGTGGTATTTTACACCTACATGGCCAAGTGTGTGTGACTGTGTAAAATACACACACAGGGACTTGTTACACACAGTATGATATGGTGGACTGACTGACATGAATTGATTAGAAGAGACCAGTTCATGAAGAGGTCTGGCTTCATGGGAATTCGCTCATCTGAAGCAAGTGCTGGTCTTGGCGCTCACATCAAGAAATCTTGGCATGCCAAAAAGGAAAAACAAATACTCATTAGGACCTCCTTGTCCCAACTCCAAGCCTGCTTTGTCCCAAGAGAAAGCCAGCCAAAAAACCACAGAACTCTCTTTTGGCTTAAATCACCCAAAGTATCTTGTTCTTCCTTGCCATCATGAACTCAATAACAATAAAACAAACGCCTGTTTTTTCTATTTTCTAGTGTTTAAAATTAAGTTGCTAGCCTCTTTCTCAGAGATGCAAATATATAAATAACAATAAAACAAAGGGGTTTGTTCTCTCTTCAGGGCAAAGGCAAAAAAATCTCCTCTGTTTTCCATCCAACCAGGCTTCCAGTAAAAGTCTTCCTAGTGCCTTCTTTATAGGCTTTACACAAAGCAAACTCAGAGCAGCATATGAAGCACTGCCCGCGCATGCAGCTGGCTTCCTTTAGCACAATCCCTTAGCTCCCTGCCCTTGCCAATCCCTCAGCTAAATCTTCTCCTTTATATGATTTAGTTTGGGTCTCCAACCACAAGGAGCCATGGTTGCCACTCGGGTCTGCCAATTTGCTTCGTGTTCCCACACAAAATCCCTGAATTCCCACGTCTGCTGTCTTCCTATAGCATCCAGGCTAGGCTACACCTTCCTTTCAACAAATGCTCTGCCAAACCTAGTAGATTTAAGGAGTGTTTCTCTTGGGACCATTTTGCTTGGTTGCACAAGTTAGTGTGAATTATTAGGAAGACTGCTAGATAAAAATGTTCAAATAATTTTCCACAACTATGCATACAAGGCTCATTTGCACAGATGCACAAGCTTTGGGATGGTATGGCCCAATCGATGCAGTAAAGCAAAACTAAAACTACCTGAGAAATGCACTGAAGCTATCACTCAGAAGAGTACTGCTTTTACCACTGTGTTATTTCATTAAAAATATTTACAAAACAATCATTTAAAACGCTCAGGGCCATGCAACCTGTGGACAATAGCCTTTTGAAAACTACCCCTTAAGACTGCTTCAGTTACAATACTATTTCAGGATGTTGCAACTACACATTTTAAACAAAAACCTACTGTAAAATTCCTTTTACTAAGAAATGCAAAACATTCCCTGTATTCAGACCGATCTTTGGGATAAATACGATATTCTGACTTTTAGATTCAGATCTTCAGGGGTAAGCACAATCTAAAAATACACTGTTTATTTCTTTGTATCAAATGGTCTTATCTCACTTAAATATTTTTCTAAAATATGGCATGCATGTAACAGTACACTAAGCAAAGGGGAGCAGCAAACAGCATCATGGGAATACAGTAATCAAGAGCATTTGAAAAAAAATCACATAGCTAAAATAGAGTTATTATTTTAGAAAATTAGTGGTATTTTTAAGTCAATTCAAATAACTTCCCTCCAAATGTTTCATTTATTTTAATACTGTTACAGGCACTGAAATAAATGCACTAAAAGAAATTTTGCCTCAAGCCCAAGGCTCCCGTTTGAACAGTGCAAAAACAAGAGGATCACAGTGGCTTAATTAAAGAGCCCTTGCTCCGTTTCTTTACTTTTCCCATGTTGCTGTTACAGTACAATATGTCTGCATAAGAAATTAAGTAATTTTGTAGCATCTATGCTGCTTCTATTTTCTTTGGCGATGCAATTACATCATCCTTAAAGTGACTGTGAACTAGCAATGATGACTACTGAAATACCCTGTTTTTTAACACAACTGCCATCAGCAAGAAAATCTTCTAAGCATCCTCAAATCTAGTCATTTGTGTCCTGGCAAGAACTAGAAAAGGCAAAGCTTCCACAGCCACCTTTCCTCTTGACCCCTCTCCTGAATGGGGTGGTAGATTGTGAGGTCCTAACACCTCAGAGAAGTTAGAGACTCCAGAATTTGTAGTGGACAAGCACTTGGAGACTCTGCCATTAGACCTTTTGTTTCGGCCTTGAAGGGCTAACATTTTCCCACAGCTAAGCAAGTTGGCCTAATTAAGAAGTCTTCCCCCACACTATAAATCCTGCTTCTCTTACGCCTGTAAAGCATTACAGCAACAAGAACATCTACACTGCCCATTTGAAACAAGAGCTGTATGCGCACAACTTAAAAACTGCAGAAACAAGTTAATCTACTGTTTTGAATGTGTTCTGTGAAGGCAGCTGCTGGGAACCTTCAACACATAACGCTATATGAGAGAGAAATTTGTACAGCAATTTTGCATGTCATCGTTAATTTACTTGTCTACTAAAACATATATCACACACACAATGTAAATAATATAAGCAGTACTGATAAGGTACATGGAATATTCCCTATAGGATGCTGGCATTACATGGAAATCAAAGAACACTTGTGCCTTACTGACATGTTAGCAGATGTCATGTGAATCTGTATAAAAATGACCTGCATTTTTACAATAGTAAAAGGAGCCAATACAGCTAAAAAGCTAGCTGCAACACTGCGAACATCCATGGCTGTAAAGTCTGCACGGATTCTAGATCATGGAAACTATATTCTGACAAGATGGACCTTTGCCAAACCTTAACACAAGACAAGCTGTGTCCTGGCTAATTTTTTCTGAGCAGATCCACTGCTTTTACTAGGCTGATGGTGAATCTGAAAAATCCATCATGGTCTTCTGTATGCTTATCAGTTTTAACACCTGGAGAGTGAAGGCAGTTGCAAGTTGAAGAGGGAGCCCCCCAGGCAGGTCCCTTCAGCTTTGGACAGGTCCATCTGCATTGCCTAGCTGAGTGCTGGAGTTAATCCATTGGGCAGAGAAGATATGAGTCACTTTCGTAATGGCAGCTTTGGTCTTTTGGGGGTCTCTATAGCGTTACTGCATTAACTGACCATTACCCCGATTTCCAGTCATTAGTTAGATTAATTTGATCAAACAAAACATACCTTGTAAAAGTAAACATTCATTGATCTACTTTAGTCTCCAGGGTCTATTTCAGGCAGTGCAGGCTAAAACAGGTTATTTGATACTCCAGATTAAACCTCATGTTCAGATGTATTATTTCTAACAGATTGCTTTGTATGTTTCAGACATTTGTATTTTCAAAGGGAAAACTGGAGCTCTGTCTTGACAAATTCTGCATTTTATGCACTATGGGACACCATTACCACCAAAGAATCCTTCCAACTCCACTAAAAACTGGAACGTTATTTTTACCCATGTATAAATTATTCATAATAATTAGTGTAAAGCAGATGGGGGAAAAAAGTCCATGCCCTACTTTGCTTCTTTTAGATGCACAAAGACCACACGCAAATTTCAGGTGTATTCTAACCTCCTCGTACACAAAAATAATCTGAACACCCAATCTATGTTTCCTGTTTTTGTTGGACAACTCCTCGGATTCCTCAAACTATTTTAGACCTTAGACAGGTTATACCAGTATAATTATGTGAATTATGGGTTCAGGGGTTTTTAACCTACATAGATGTGTTATTGGGTTACAGTACAAAAACTGAACATAAAAATCACTGCAGAAAAGATGATTTGGTTTTGGTCTCCCAGCCTGGAATAAGACACTACAATCCACCTAAGCCCACGCTGATGGAAGGGATGTTTCCACTGTTCTGTATGAGGATAATTAAAGCAATGAGAAAAAAACCCCAAACTTCTTTTTTAATGGAAAGACCAAAGTCATGAGGGACAACTTCCCTGCAAATACATTTGGTATAATGCAGTTCTAAACAAAACCTCTCAAACTAAACATTGTGAACAGAACAAAATTACTTCTGCTTCTACTTACCTTTCACTTGCAGAGTTCCCAGTTTCATAAATCCACTTGCTCTGCAGCTGTTTATAAAGCCCTTCACATCAAAACCCTATTATTATTATTGTTATTGTTAAATAATTTTATTTTAAAACCAACAACACGGAGATTTTGCTCATATATTACAAAGACTCAAACATGCAGAGAGACACTACTGCTTTATTTTGCACAGTTTGTCCTCAGCTCAGCTCTCTGAGCCTGTACAGTACCAGAGCTTCAAACACTGGCTCCTTTCACGACTCAGCCAGCAGCACAGTTTATTCTACCAGTCCTAAAGTCGTGCCTGCACAAATATTTGAGGGGCCTTGCAGAAAACCAGATGAAGGAACTGATGGAGTTAAAAACCCATATCCAAACAAAAAAACCTTTTGGGATGCTTTGACTAAATATAGATGACATGGATCCCAGCCAAGATGACAGCACAGACAGAAAAAACACAATATGGTTTGAATGAATAACCATGATGTACAAGGCTTGCTCGGACAAGAGAAAAATAGCAGGTTACCTGCATCTCTAAGACAACTCCAAGTTAGCTCAAATAATGGTGAAGGAATAAGAAAATGGCTATGGAGGGGACCTATCCAGTCAAGACCTCTGCTAACCCAATATCAGCAACTCTTTTTCTGGGACCTTCACAATGTCTGCATGTCTGTCTGACGACACTGGGTAGTCGATACAAAAAGGTGTACTCCCAGTCAGCATGCTTTGGGAGGGTAGGAGCCCCAAAGGGAATGTTTTTAAGCTCCTGAGCACAGGAGATGAGCACTGGTCCTTGGGACTTCACTGCTGAACTCAGAGCTCCCACTTCTGTGGATGCAGTGCAGAGAGAAAGGGTAGCCAGGGAGTGTGCCAACACAAGTGGTCTACCTGCGCAGACCAGCCCCATGGAGGTCCACCTTTAGAGGCCCAAACTCCCCAGGGGCATCCACCTGGGAGTGCCCTGTCATAGCAGTATGATACGCGGGGGTGTTCACAGAATTATTTTGGGAGGTATTTGGGTTTCTTTCCAGCTTACAGTCCCCAAAAAGTTACAGTGCAAAAAGAAATAGCCAAAGGAGAACCTGCCCCCCTCAGAATTTAAGAGGTACAAACCCTACATGGTTGTACTTTCAGGGATCCTAACAGTTCGGACAGGAGGTTCCCCAACGTTACAAAATGTCTCAGACACCAGGTCTGTAAGGATAACTGAAGATCCGCGGGTAGGAGATGATTAATTTTTGATCAAGCCAACAAACCAAGCTCAAGTACTGTGACAACAAAAACAACGGGAACTGAGGACTTCTAACCCGCTGTAATTTCAATTTTTTTCTGCCATCAACACGTGGAGACATAGATTGCCTGTTTCTGACAGATGATCCACCAAGATAAAGACCAGCATGTGATATTTGAGTACATTATGATGATGACTCAGGAGAAGAGAGCTGATCAATTGTCTTTTTTGAATGTGATGATTTTCACAATTGGTTAACATGCATTCTTTTTTAACATAAAATGAACTGACAACATCTGGGGCATTGGTTACTATCTCAGTAAGGTTCCAAAATCTTCACCAGCTTCAGTGTTACAGGGCACACTGCAAGTTGCTTATTCTAAAATTAAGCATAAATACTGTTCTGCAGGCTCATATAAAAATGCTAAAGCCAACCCAGCCTTAAACAGAATTATATTCACAGAAAGCTGCATCTTACTAATTTTAACCTCATAGACTAGGCAAAATTATATGGGCCTTTGAATTCCAGTAACACAAACTATTTAACTGTCTGTCATAAACAAATACCCAGACTTGGTTTTAACTGCATTTTCTGGTTCCTCTCTGACAGGTTCCCATATTAAACTTACATGGGGTCATACCATCTATATGATAATAATGTATGTCCTCAAACTCAGACTGGAGCCTCCAAAATACTCAGATCTAAATGCAGATCTTCTCATCTCACCTGTAATTGCATGGAGACAGGACATACTCTTCTTTTCCTCTATAATTCTACACATGCCATAGATAGTTGATCTGTACTACCATCAGAGTACTCAAAACAAAACACAAGCAGATCAATATCACCACTTTAAATTTCAGATCCTTCCAGCTGAAAGAAGTCAGTCATATACTTGAACTACCAAGACATATGAGTCATCTAGAATTAACTAGTTTCTCATTTTAGAGACCATGGCAATGACTAAAGGACGATTACATCTGAAATATGGGTGAGGGGGTGTGTGTGACAAACAATTTATTCCTCCTCTTTGCTTACAAGCAAAGCACAAACATGAATTTCTACCACTAGAAATACTGCAAACTCTAATCAGATAACACAATGCTGCACATGCTGCTCTGTAAATATTTTCCCCACAAATTAAAAGCTCAGTATGGAGATTTCTTAAGTACAGGCCTTGTTTAGCTGGGTCACTAATTCATCCTTGTGAAGCAGCAGTTGCATGACAGTTAATTTTTTGGTCAGAATTAACAAACATTATTACTGAACTACCTAAAAGCAACGGCCTGGGACCAGAGGCCACCAAGTACTAGGGGCCATCCACCTATATTTGTCTCTGAGACAAGAAGGTGTGGCTCAGCTACAGAATAAGGTTCCTGTTGAAGTTGAGTTAACTTTCAGGATGAAAGGTGAACATAAGTAAGAGCAAGATACCGGTTCAGGAAGACCACTGCCTCCTTACGTATCTTTTGAGACCTGCAGAAAAAGGTAGCAGAGGCAGTGACAAAGGTTAGTGTCACAACTTGCAGATACTATTAACAACACCTCTGCTCTGAAGAAGAGCTAAGGTAAAGTCCCGTACTGGCAGTAGTGATTTGGCTACGATGATGTTCAAAGCTGGAAGAAATGACAGGGTTAGGGCTAGTATGGCAGTTCAGCCCAGCAAATAACAGCACAGAATTAAACCTGTAATCAAAGGGTTATATAATAATAAAGAATAAAGGATAATACTGGAAATGGGTTTAGGGTTGGGGCTCAGGCCAGCAGATATTGATAAACTACAGCTTAGAAAGCACCTCCAGATCAACATGAAAAATGGTGCTGGCTGAGACCACCTGACTGCAGAGATCTGTGGGATAAGGAGTGAGATAGCGCTAAGATTAGGAGTGGAATTAGGGTTTGAGCATACACTGGAAGACGTTGATAAACTGCACAATCTTGTTTCAGTATCAGGGCGGGCCACACGCTGTGATAAAGGTGCCACATGACAGGACTTCACACACCCTTAGCAAGCCCAACACCGACCAGCATGCCAGGCCTACTCTGTCTATACCCTCTGTTGACCTAAGGCTTCCTAAGCCATACATATGTTGTCAACCTGACACGTTCCCAACCCCTCAGGATTACTGTGTATGTACAGTTCTGTCCTTGTGTATGTGCACAGTGAACCTGGCACTCCCAAGATGCACAGATTTCCTGTACTGTATGTGCATGGCATGTACGTACTGTGGATGGAGGCAGGGAAGAGGGCCCCGAACAAGGGAAGCATCTGTCTGAAATCATCCAGTCCTTACTGTCTCTGTTCCTCCCTTCATTTACACTAGGGCCGCCATATCCAAAATACATCAAAGACTGTTAAGTGTCTCGCAACCAACATCTCTCTTCATAGATGCATTTTTAAAAACAGTAGATCAAGTCTGTGCAGCAGGTTGGTCCTGCCTAGGAAATCAAAAGTCGAATCAGCCAAATATGCCGAGAAGCAACACAAAAGCTTGTCTGTGTCTTCTCCAAACAGGAGCTTTGCCAATGATGATCTTGGCAGTACTACTTAGCGCTTACTCTCTTCCCAGTTCTTGGGAATAGGTGTCCACCACGTTACTCAGCATTTTCCCGGTTAGGGGAGGCTTCAGGACTGACCTTGCCTACTTGACATTACGGAAAAACCTGACACGTACCTTAACTATCTCTGTGTTTTAATCATAAAATAGGCTCACCCACATTAAAGATTAATGGTGAAAAATTCAGTCTTAGTGGCACACAGGCCTTGGACCAGACAATGATGCCTTCTGGAGAAGGAGGAAATGTATAAGCACATTTCAAGGACAAAATCATGTCCTTACTCGAGACTTACAGTTAAAACCCTTAAAAATCAAT
Source organism: Falco cherrug (assembly GCF_023634085.1). NCBI lineage: Eukaryota > Metazoa > Chordata > Aves > Falconiformes > Falconidae > Falco > Falco cherrug. The sequence goes on from NC_073699.1 coordinate 63,221,783, forward strand.
ATAAGTAGCACAGAGCCCATCTCTACGATTTTCCAAGTTTGCAATTTAGAGAATGCAGGGCAGCAAGAATGACAGTTGCTCAATTCAAGCAGCAAACCTACTTCAGCATTCACTACAAACTGCAGAGGAGAAAGCTTCATAGTGAGTCTTGCCAAGAGGGAATTAGAATAATCGAGCCTCGCGGTCACAAGACCACACACTACTGTTGTGAAACAGTCACTGGGTACGTAAGGGTGTAGCCTGCAGTGTATTTACCACCACTGGGGAGGAGAGGGAAGCGAAGATACAAGACGAAACAGCAAAACATGGTCTTACCCTTGAAAAGGTACAAAGTCAAGAAAAAAGGATCTTACAAATCTGCACTTATATAAAAAATGTGGCAGAATGATGCTGCCATTCCAGTACAGTCAATGCAGTAATGACAGAGTTGGGAATAAAGATGAGTTGCAGAGTTAAGCCTGCAGCAAATAATTTAAGCCAAAGCAGCAACAGCAAGAAAGAGAATTCCAAGGGATGGAGCAGTAAGAGGTAGAAATGACAGCTGAACTTCAGTTCACTAAGGAGAAGTCACAAAAGCAGTACATTTCCAGATTTGTTAAAAAAATAATAGCAAAAGATGATAAAAATTAAAATGCAAGATGCTGATTTTATATAAATAGGCAGGTACCTCAGACTAGCTGAGATAAATATTAACAAAGCAGAACCTGAAAGATACCATTCTGCAGCCTTAACAGCTGAAACCTGACTAAACATTTTCTTACTCTTTCTATATTTCAGGGATATATACCAGTGTAACTGAAGGAGTTCAGCAAAGTTTTCCAAACTTACCTTTTCCTCCTCACAGAAATAAAGTAAAAAATTTGCAAAATAATAACTTCTACAAGCCACTGCACTCAGCTTTATGTATACAAAAGAATTCATCTGCCTCTGCATTAAGGGAAACAACTTCTAACAATCCAACTTTGATTGTCCCACCAACTCACAACATTTTTTTCCAGACTAGGGGAAAAGAGGATATATTGCATGTTATCTTCTACATAACACCATACTGTTTGGAGCAGCTCCCATGGGGGCTTAGCAGGGTGCTGCTGACCACTTCTAGAGAAGATGCCTGGGTGACAGAGAGTGGCAGAGGGAGGAGAGAGCAAAGCACCTGCCCACAGCGAGGGCACCAACTCGTCAAGGCTGGGAGCAGCAGGGGTTTGAAGAGGAGACTACTTCATCCCTCCAGGCCCTCCCTGTCACAGGGAGCAAAAGGCCATTTCATTCATTTCTCCCTCTGACCATGCTTCTCTGAGGGAGGGTGGGGGGAAAAAAAGGCATTAAGCATTTAACATTATTTGTGATGCAAAGAGGACACCATCTCAAACAAAACTCCCTCCCATTCCAGCCTCCCATTCCAGCCTCCTAAGAGCTTCCCTCTTCACTGGCAACCCATCAGAAGTAGTGGGTTTTAATGTGGTCTTATTTCCGCATGCTAACATCTCCTGATGTGCTATCCAGGACACTCTTCTAGTCTCAGCTTCTACCACTACACTTTTAATTTCTGTGACACACAAAGCTTTTGGTCCTTAGACAGGACTTGCATTTATGAAGAGCAATATACAGGACTCAATCCCCTGGTACAAATTAACATATCATTTTTCCAAGCTGTGTTAAACTCTCACATGGTTATTTATGAGGTAAACCAATTATACAAATTTTGTCAAAATCCACACTTACTAATACTTTGTATGTACTAAGAGCTCATTGGGCTCTAAAACTTGTACTGAAGATTACTCTATAGAAAACAGAGGGTTAACCTTTTAAATTATTGTTCACGACAGCCTAGATAACATTAAAGAACTTCTTGCAATTAAAAATCACAAGCTAGATTTCCAAACCTCACAACTCAGGTCAAGAACTGCAACCATAATGATCATCAGTGAAATACTGTATCCTGACTCACTCCATACAAATAAGCTACTCTTACAAAAGCAGTTCTCTGCTTTAGTAGAGGAGGCTGGCAAAGGAATAAACTGATAAGGAATAATTAAGCTAATACTGCACTAATGAAAAGGTGAATTAATTGAAACAGTCCATGAAATATCCAAGTGTACACAAAGTAATTCAACATATGTTACGCTGGAAAACTAACTATGCAGTGCATGGATGAAATCAGGATATAATATTAATGGCACATCCAGTGATAAAGTTGATCATGGATTTTCTGTTGCTTACTGTCAAACATGAAAAAAGTACTGCGTATAATTTTTGCAAGCAAACCTTACAGAATGACCAAGGAAATCAGAAAATTATACAGCCAGCATCACACTGGACAATAACATGGAAAATAGAGTTGATTTTCTCACTGATAAAAACAGTGAAATATATAAACTGCCGCCCATTACTGTACCTTCATGACATCTTTATAGGAATGAATGGCCTCAACTTCCTCTTTGTCATCATCGTCATCCTCCACTCCTTCATCCAGAGCATCATATCCTTCATCCCTACTCCCATCTGTTTCTGTTGTATTAGTCATGTGGTCAATAAGCTGCTCCAGTGGAGGACTTAATTCCCGCTCTTCATTGTCCTTCAAACCATAGTCCAGGGCTTTATATATAATAATCCCTAGTGATTCAATAACCTATAAAAGTAAAAAAGAAGTATTTATTAACGCCATTTACATGAATAAACAGGTCAGTCGAGGAACACCCTTTTCTGGTGTTTGTATAACAAACTTAGCAACTGAGAGGGCAATAAACATCAAAATTAAAGAGAAAAATGATCCTCTAATACCTGTAGCAGCACAGAACATGCAAGAGCAGGTTATACCACATACCTACCACTTTCTTATTTCAAAGTTTGAAATAGAAATTCATAATTTGAAAACAAAGCAGGACCATTTTAGCTTATTTTCCCTTTTTCCTTCTAACATGACAAACCTCAAAGCAACGTTATTCTAGACTTTGTAAGACTATCTTACATGCACACAACCTTTCAGAGGGGAGGGTATGGGTGGGAAGAAATTAAAAGAAAGAATAAACTAATATGCGATGCCTCTCTCCTCCCACAAATTAATGACATTTGGAAACTGCCCTTCAATTTCTTCATCTCTTCATTGACCTGAGAGATGCCTGGACACAGCTGTGGACATCCCAGTATTAGCTCACTGAGCATGGACATCAGCCCACGAGAACTCCTTTGCCTGTTGTACATGTTCCACTGAAACTACCAACAACTGGAGGTCCTAGTAATGAAGCAGTACCTCAATTTTTCATTGAGCTTCAGGCTTCTTTTTTGTGCTCTGTCAAGAGCAAAGCAAACAGACAACCTCTTACTCAGTGTAAGCTAGCAAAAAAATGTCATGAACATCCCAAAATGCTAAATATACATTTTCTTTCTTGGTATTAATTATTTTCCTTACAAGTAATATTGAACCTTCTAGCATTATAAAGATTTAAAGAGATGGCATTTCAAACAGAGGAGTTTGGAAATGGGTATTAATGGAGAGAGAAGGGAAAATGGGCTCACAAGAGTAAACGACAAGAAGGTAATGTTGCTGCTGGGAGATCCTTGTCTGACAACAGAAGTAGGACTGGAGTTACTGCATCTCTGATCTTCCTTGTGTGTTGTGATGGCTGGCATGTCACAGAAATTCACAGACTCCAGTGCAGCAGTCATTGGCACTAGAGCAACTTTAATAACAGGAGCATTTCTAAACATACAAACCTTGCCATCAAATACCATTTTTTCTCATCTGGCTTCCAGCACCATTCTGATCAAGACACTTTTTAATGCAGAGTTTTGAAATTCTATTTGCGTAAATAGGACAAGACAAATGGATTCTTAAACCATTAGATTTTACTGTAGCAGCTTATTTACTTCAGCACAGCAAAATGTTTTTGGTCTGAGAGGCAGGAGGTTAGCAAAGATGTAAAATTATATCCTATTAGTTTACCTGGCCAATTTAATCAACTAGCTGTAGTCTGACAGCTTTACACTCACATACTTAATTCCTCTGTTGAGATTACCCTTCAGTGCAAAGTCACTTTGCAACACAGTGGCTAATAAATAAACAAACATAAAATCCAATACATAAAGAACAAACTTTTTGAATTTATTTCCAATAATTTTGATAACTTGATTCAATATAAATAATTTTCCTATGCTATTCTCCTGAAATGTGTTTATACATATTTGAAAAATATTCTTAAAAAGCAATTAAGTGGTTAAGCAAATTAATGAAGAAAAAATTGTCTTAATTTATTTAGTTCAAAGAATGGCTTCTGACTTGGGAAACGCTGGTGAAAGCAAAGTATACCAGGGAAGCATCACTGCATCCCCCAGTCTTCTGCCATGACCCATTCTGGAGACAGGACACTGCACCATATAGAAAAGAGCTGTAACTAATCAAAACTTACGATTGCAACATATCTGGCTTGCTGCTTAGAAAAGCTGTTTTGTCATAACTGACTTGTAAAACTTGTTAAAAAAAATCTGAAAATGTGAAAATTTCACAAAATAAAATATATTCCACTGGTAGACATGTGTATGTTTCCTGTAACTCAGGTTCTGAGTATAATCTCAACACACACCCCTTCAGCAACTGAAAGGGAACAAAGAATACCAAGTTAATTCCAATTTGAAGTAGACCTAAATAAAAACTAAGTACACAATGTAAGTAATTCCTAACTTAAATAAAACCTAAATTTTAAGGAACTTAGCATATGTGAGGAGGACTGAAATGTCCAAATTAGATGCAAAGAAAATAATGTCTTATGCCATGCAGCAATGGCTGCTGAACACAGCTTCTGCATTTTGCTACACCAACACTTCAAAAAACATAGGCGGGGGGTGGGGGTGGGGTGGGGGGGTGGGTATAAAGAAAGTGTGCTCTTTCTGTTTAGGAAGAGGATTAAGGCATTCAAAAGTACCGTGCCTAAAACTGGATGACAGCTGCTGCTTTCTTTGATGTATCAGCAGTGGGGCTTCTGCAGTTCAGTAATATGGTTTGTGCATTTTTACATACTGTGAACAGATTTCATAATACATGCAAAGCTGACACAATACAAAAGCCTCCAATGGCACCAATTCAGGCCTATACTTCAGTCTTTCAGCTCTTTATTTAGGAGTTGTGATCAAAACCATATTTATTCAGTGTCTGTTATTGTCACCGATTCTTCTTGCTGAAAGACAAAGCAGCAAACATCCTCACTAAGAAGCTTTGCTTTGACTTGCATTAAAACTGGAAATGTTCAGTGCTTTCATTAATACTGGTTTACCAAGGATCTTGTACAACTACACAAATATCAAACAAAAGTCACAGAATTGTCAATACTTCTTCACATGGACAAAACAACTAATGCAACTTCACCAAATCAAACTTCTGGGTCTATATAACTAGAAATGTAACATACAAGGTTAGACAATTGGCTCATGCATGAGTGCTGTCGCTTTGCCTGTAATATAAATCAAATACAAACAAAAAAGGAAAAGATTTTCACAGCTGAGTGGATGAACTGATAATTATGCAACTCAAAAAACTGCATATTTAGGGTTTATCTTTTTTTTAAAAAAAAACCTCATCAATTATTTACAAAGATGACAGTGGTTCTAAACTGCAGTGTTTGCTAATTTCACACAAAATAAATACTTCAGACACCTAACAAATGACAAGTACTGGCATTGTTTTCAATTGTATGTGAAAATAGAGGTACAGTAGGAAAAACAGGTAAGAAAGGACTTAGCAAGGCTCTTTTAAACCACAGAGTTGTACACTGACACACCAAAACAACTGTATGACGCTGAAGTGTCAGTGCTAATGATAAATGATGCTGCTTGATTCTGATTAAAAAAAAAAAAAAAAAGTGCTGCACCTTGAATTTTAGAACTCATTTGTTCCTGATTGATTTAAATTTTGCTGAAGGACCTGATCTTTGCAAATCAATCAGTGGCTAAATAACTTTAAAAAATAAACAAGGAAGTTGCATTATTACGCTTTACACCTTTTCACCAAGCTCTTTTGAAAGTCATGGCTTCAGACCAAAAATAAAAAAACAACCACCACCACACCAACGTTTCCCACACACTGCACTTGTACTCTGTTGTGTTCAAATCATTACTTTAAAGGGAATTCTGTCTCACCGTAAGTATTCTTTCAGTTCCTACACCAGTCCGGACTCGTATTATACTGTTCTTTTATAACAAGTAGTGATAAAGCTGCTGGAACACTTTGACTTCAAACACTATGCAAAAACAATATGCTCATGCTCCTTTTACACATGCAGCAAAAACAAAACCCAAACCATTCAGATTATTTTCATACCCAAACACTGCGTGGAACTTCCCATTCCGTATACCTTCCTCCAAGACATTCAGATACCCCTTGGAAAGGGGTTCATTAGGGTTTCAAGTCTTTTATATGACACAAATTATGTTAGTCCAATGAACACTGCCATTTTAACATTCTCAAACACTTCAAATATACAGCATTTGTATAGGAACCAAACATGTTTGACACTTGCAAAACTCTCAAGTGAAATTACTGTACTTCACCCTTTTTTTTTTTATTTATTTTGGAAAAGAATCCTTTTTTTCCGCATGAACATACATATATATATATATATATATGACTCTTGCTGAAGCATAGATGAGAACAGGCAGAATCCACACGCCATTCCCCCCGCTCGCCACACACAATAGGGTACTGTCTGAGCTTTCATCCCCTTCCTAGGCTTGCCTCAATTTTAAACAAAGCAACAAAGCCTAAGGACAGGCTTGTACTTACAGCAGCAAAGGGCTTTTTTTCAGCTCAAATGGCTGTCCCTCCCTAAAGTTCTCCCTTCCTCCAAAAGCCACTCAGGTTTCGTATCCCTAAATTGGAATTAAAGACGCCATAAAGCTTCAAGCTCCTAAGGTGAGTCAACTAACTTTGAACTTTCCCACAGGGGCCTCAGATATGCCAACCAGTCACAACAACATTTGCATTACTACTGCACTGTCTTTTATGAATTCAAATAAATATTTTATTAAAAATTTATACTACAATTATTATATTTAAGTGTTCCCATTTCTTACCAGCAGACCTCCAACACACCTTATGAAAGAGAATCACTCTGCCTTACGGTAAAAGCGCTGAAAGCCCTGAGCTGGTGTTAGCCATGGCACTCCTTAGGGCAGAGCTCCTCTCTGCCACCACCCCTGGTATTAAGCAGCACTTGGTCAATCTGCAAAGACTAACCTGTCCTGCTGCTGACTTGAATTCAGGCTGCCAGGAGCTCCATGCTGTGCTTCTGGAACCATAACGCAGAGCATAAACATATCCATAGACACCCCTGAAGTCAACAGTTAACGTATCTTAAATGTTCTATAATGTATTAAAAGAGGACACATAGAATCGCAAAAGCTTTTGTGATAAAATTCTGTAATGCAGTCCAAAAGGCAGGCATGTTAAAATTTTATGTAAACCCAAATGTCCAGCTAGATGACAGAGGGAGCAAGCTATTGCTCTGTTTTCATTTCCATTCAACAAATTTGTTGTTTCTTCAGTATCCAATTCTGGAACTGAAAAAGACCATACTTTTAGGAAGGGTGAACAAATAATGGGGTTAGGATAAACCAAAGTACACTTTTTGGTTATTTTCCTCATCCTTAGATGCCCTGCATAGCTCTCTAGAGTACCTCATGGAAGAGTACGTCTAAATAGGTTGCTATAAGAGATGCGTTGCTGTCACTGCATAACTTGGGTACACTGCTGTAGTTTTAACCACAGCATTCCCCAGTGGAAACAGGCTAGCATTACCCAGGTTTTAATGGCTGGGGACATTGCTAAATTTAAATATAACCTTCACTAAAGTAGAGCAACTTGCAACAGACCATCAAATGAGAACAGTGAAAAAACTTCCAGGTGCTTCCAGGTAAGCAGCAAGGAATCAAGAGTACTTCAAATGAATCAGATGAATCGCTCTTCCAAAGAATACAGCCATAAGATACAGGATTACTTCAGGGTTATGTTGGTTTGCTACTGAAATAACAAGATACTGTTTTCTGCAGTATAATGAGCCTCGGTATTTAAGACAAAAGAGTAATAAAAGCAATGCAAAAAAATAATAATTAAAAAGCAGTATGATGTGTCAAATAGAAAATGAATACAAAAGGAAGTTAAATACACCCTTTTAACAAGACTCAGTCTGTTTTAGATACATTCAGACTTGGGAAATTTTCTCTACCATATTCAGGGAAGATCTTCAAAATTATTTTATATTCATGAGCCTCTGAATGCACTAAGTGAAGAGACCTACTTACTGAATTCTTTTTACTATTTAGGTATCTATTAAAGCAACTCAGTGGAAGAACTCTCGATCAAAGACACAGAACAAACCTAAAACACACAAAGGGGATGCTAGCTTTTGGGGGGTTTGTTTTGTTTCTCCCAAAAGTGAATATGTAAAAATTTAAGCAGTTAAATGTAGTTGGACTCTGTTACTTCTAATAAAGTAGCAGTAATTTAACTAAGTTTATTAAGGCTCAAGTGTATTATAACTCTCCAACTCATGCAAAGGTTCTGATAATTATAGACATGGTTTTAGTTGTTCAAGTTTCACTATAGATACTATCTAAGAAGCACTATCATTTATTAGCATAAATGAAAGCAGAATTTATTCCATTGTATCAGCCTCAACTTACATTTTACCTCCTGCATGAAAACATAGAAACAAAACTCTCATTTTTTTTTCTAGTTTTGTTTATACAGTAAAATTCCCAAGATTAAGACAAAATCATTACGCTGTTATTAAGGAATTTATCCAACCTGAAGGAATTTCACCAAAGTGACAGTTTTTCCCCAGAGAAAAACAAAATTAAATTCTCTGATTTAACTGTACGGACTCCAGTAATAGCTGAAGCTCCACTAAAAGAATTAGGTGCAATAATTAAGTAACACAAATGGTGAAAGTCATTTGAAAGTTCTTAAATACCTCTATTCATATCACGGTCTTAACTACAGGTCATGCTATTCCGATCCCATTTAAGTAAATGACAGAGATGGTGATGACATTATGAATTCCAAGGTTGGAATACATTTGCTAAACAAATAGGCAGAATGGGTATACTGTTACATTTTCCTACTGTAGGCTTAAAACTGTCTGAAAACTGTCTTAAAATATTCTACCTATTTAGGATTTTAGGCACAGTATCTCATCTTGATTTTTTAAGAAACATTTTATTATCACAGTCCATGAAGAAAATTTGCACAAAAACTTCACTCAAAATCTTAGAAGCTTCAAATTTAAGTACATCAAAATTAAGTTCATGAAAGCTCCAATGATTATGGAAATGCTATTTCAAAATACAAAGATAATATGATTTTTATCTTAAGTTAAAGACACAAAATCAGACCATGTCACAAACTTGTTCTAGTCCCCTTCTCAAGTATACCAAAGCCATAAATTTGTTATTACTTTTCAGAGTAATGTTTATCACATATGAAGAGTTATTTTTTTAAAGAAAAGTTTCAATGTAGTATTAATCTCATAAATCAACAGGTAGTATTATTACACCAGAATTATTTAATACTACACCTATCCAATCAAATCAATCATTATTCTTTTCAACACATGTAACCCTTCAATATTGCTGACTTTATTTAGTAAAGTCAGGTCCAAACAAAGTTTTTGTTGTCTTTTTTTTTTTTAAATGATGAAATAAACATCAACACAGGGACAGACTTCTTTGTAGTACCTGTAGCGATAGAACGATGGTTTTAAACTAAAAGAGAGTAGATATAAGGAAGAAATTCTTTACTGTGAGGGTGGTGAGGCACTGGACCAGGCTACCCAGAGAAGCTGTGGATGCCCCATCCCTGGAAGTGTTCAGGGCCAGGCTGGATGGGGGTTTAAGCAACCTGGTCTAGTGGAAGGTGTCCCTGCCCATGGCAGGGGATTTTGAACTAGATAATCTTTATGGTCCCTTCCTACCCAAAACATCCTATGATTCTATTATTATAGATATAGTTTTATATAAAAATAGAAAGCTATCAGGTGAATGCCCCGAGTAAGCCAACAGAAGGAGCAAAGACCTTAGCTGACCACCAAAAACATAACCAGGCCACAGAAAATCCAATGGGGTCCAATTGTGCAAGAGACAGAAATTGCATTTGCCGTATCAGCCTTTTGAATAAAGCTTTATCCAGATTATATGAGAGTATCAGATTAACTACAGCAAAAGATTTTGTAGTGAGAGAGGGAAGTGACCAGCTCAAGGAAAACTGGTATAAAGTAGAGTGAAACTAGTTCAACAGCTCTGATCCTGAGAATTCATGTGCAACGGATTTAAATTTGTCTGATAATGCATACCTGCCTATGGTCTACAGACCTAGCCATAGAAGAAAGATAATAAAATGCTTACAGTAGCTTTGATTCAGTTCAATTTATGGTAGTCATGAAGCAATGCAAAATCAATGCCACCTTCACTCAAAATATCTACACTGTTCCACTAATCTACTCAAGAAGTCAGTCTGCATTAACTTCTCAGCCTTCCCACACTGATTTCATTTAAACCACTACAGTTGCCTGCTAAAGGCTTGGCCCCCATTTAATTAATCCAAAAATTAAAGTGAGTAAACACCTGCTGCAACATAAAACATTTCTCCTCCTGTGAGTCAAGAAATCTCTCACACCTATTTTCCCCAAAATTAACTACAAAAGCCAAGCAAACAAAATACCTGTGCAACGAAAGCTGTTCTTTTAAAAACAAATTCTTGATTAGTTGAAGTATTATATTTGCATGTATGTCATAAGCTTTCCAGTAGCAGCTCTCAACAGACTTCACAAAAGTTAGGCTGGTTTCACCATACTTCTCAGAGGTATGTGCGCATTTCAACCATTTCTCAGATGATGAACATCACTGAAACAGATGAAGCACCTGAACAAGTTCACATAGAGGTGGGAACATGACAATTCTTCTGGTTTAACTCTAGCTTTCCTAAATTCTGTCTTCCATTCCTGAAAAAATATGTCCTTCTGACTCCTAACAGACTTCTCTTATCAGTCAAACTGTCATAATTCCAAGATTCCACGCCTAAACTCAATGATGCCAAGAAGCAAGCCCAAATGTAAAAGCACAACAGGTCCTTTTTGAAGTGATGTGCCACAAAAGGCGGCTGACATACACTGCTGCTTTCAAGTGACTGGAGTATTAGTAACCACACACAAAGCAATACAAATTTAACGCTGCATATCTTAAAGGTACTGAATATTGACAGGAAGTCAAATAACCACCAATAAGAAGGTTTTCATCCGTACTGAAAGAGAAACTTCCAAGACCTCTATGGGATGCTGGCATTCATTACCTAGCCGCCCAAGACAAACCATGCTCAGCTACCTCCACTACCTTGTGAAAGAGCACTCAGCCATACCTAGGCAGATCCCTATACGTGACCTCTTCCGTGGAAAAACTAATGGGGATTCATACATATAGCCTGTAAACAAAAAGCTAAAAAAATTAAGACTGTTACTAAGAGGTTTTTTGTTAGTCAGATGTGCAAGGGAACATAAGTTTGACATTAAGGATGTAACTTGATCATGAAGTATGGTAAATTTTCACATGGACTATTGTGATAGTCCGAGTTACTAATATACCAGACAGCTATTCAGTTAGGTCACATAGAATGCATAACTATGTCATACAAACATTACACTGCAGGCTGACAAAGCCTCTGCAAAGCTCCCAATTTTGTGATATTCTTCCACATCCTCTTCCCCGTAAGCAGCAATGCTGGATACAGGCATTTGGATCACTGGCATTCCAACAAATACTTCTCAAAGACTGAATGCCTAAGTGCACATAAAACACCTTAGTAACAAGCAAAGGGAGTTACTGCACAATTACCTTCAAGCACTCACAATGGTCTCATTGGAAGGACTGGCATTTGCTAGAATAATTCAAGAAAGCACCAGCAGGTGCTGTTGACAAGTTATCTACTCATAACAACCTAAAAGCTTGACATGACTTTTTAAGTCTGAAATTCAGATACAATCATATAATGGAAGGCTGACTTAACCTAAACCAAAGAACAACAGAATGTGTGGCTGAGCCTTAGCAAAAAGCTTACCACCTGCTCTTTGGGCCCACAAAACCCCAGAGAATCTATTTATGAAATCCATCACTATTTCTACTTCCTTCTGAACAGTGAAATCGCCCCGAGAAAATCCATATTAAAACATACTTCTATCACAGGTAAAAGTTACTGATACATAGAACATTAAGTTTATAACCTCAGGCATGAAGTACCTTAGCACAAGATATTCTAGTACCTGCCAGTTCCCAAAGTCGTCAAAGTGCTGAAATGTCACAGTTTATTATTCTTAATGGGACAGCCATATTCCTGGATTATGAGTTGCTGAGCACTGTTTTATTGGCCTCTGCCAATAATGACAATATCTATGTATTCCAGTGCAGCGATGATAACAAAGCCTTGCTTACAGTCACAGTTCAGAAGTGTTGAGCTATTTTAAAAAAATCTGACATGCATTTAATGCTTAAATTAAAAAAAAACAATCACCACAAAACAAAAAACCAAACAAAACAAAACCAAAGCATCCTAAACTGGCTCTCTGCAGAAACCTGTATTACATAGACAGATTTTCTACAATGCTCAGCACCTGGCCTTCTAATAGAGTACAGATATTATCTAGGTAATTCATTTAGCTGCTTAGGTAGCAGCCAAATTATTAAATAACCATCCACTGGTGGAGAAGGATTACTTCCAACACTTATATCTATCAGCTACTTGGAAACAAAAAAAAGGGTGAAGTTTGTTTCTTTTTTTAAAGGGTATATGTATACCAATTAAGTAGATTTACTGGCTCAAAATCTATAGTGAAATTTTTATGTCCTATTCAGTGCATTTTGCACTGTTCAAGAAACTTGAGTCTCATAAAATCTGGCCTAAAAGAGCCAGTCCTAAGTCTCTCCAGTGCTGAGACCTAGTTAATGGTTGTGCTAAAGTTGGTTCCTTTACAAGTCACTCTCCCATCCTCCACCGAAGGAAAAGCAAGACAGGTAAAGCTGCATATTAGAGGTAACACAGTAGCAAGGGGTAGGGGGAACACCAGGGCAGAGTGACCTATCACATCCACAGGACGACTATAGGACAGCTCGAATGCAGTCCTACACAATGCATCCCTGGATCAAAGATTCCCAATAAGCTCCTCAAAGCTTCCTCGCTGGCTTGCAAGGAACAGAGCTGAGCTCAGGCACACAGAGAGTAAAAATCCCCTGGGACTTCTTATGCTTTGGAAATTATAATGCTGCAATATTACCCTGTCTTTCTAGCCACATTATCATCCTTTAAATGACAGAACGGGATTCCCTACCTGGAAAAAGAAAGTCAAGGCATTATGTTCATATGGTGGCGAGTTTCCTGACTCTGAAAACATCGCACTTTTTCTGTAAAATATCAACTACAATTCAGAGTTTAGAATTTCCAGGTAAGTCTTGTGACAGCACCTCTAAGTCAGAATATAGCTGCCTCCACAATTTTCTTAACACAGAAGAGCCAAAGATTTCAACCCTAAATTTAGTCTTATCTTTACAGCCCCAAACTCCCCAGCAAAATAAGCAGAACTGCCCTTCCTAACCACGTTGTAAAATACAGGCACTACCTCTTCCATCCAGTACTTGAGCCAATTTCAAATGTAGGAAGTGTATGAGGCTGAAGGTCCCGTGGGACTTTCCTAATCACTCATTTCTTGTAACACCTCACACTGGTCATTTCCCCTCTCCTATAAGTTTCACCATCTGCCACATGAGGCTATTGACCCATTTTCAAAGCTTTGGATGAGAAGTGCTGTGCAAGTCTAAATTGCATTTCTGCATGTCACGCACATAGGTTTAAACTCAGCTGGAAGTGCCTCTCATCATCCCGTTTTCCCTATGTGTTTTGTTCCCTATAAACTAGGGGAAGGAAAAATGAAGAAAATACATGCCTGAGGCCAATGGTTAGGCTTATCAGCTAGGTGCAATGCAACACACAAAAACTGCTTTTCTTTGAGAACATAAAGGAAGATGTAAGAGCGATTTATTTAAAAGGAAGTAGCACAGGTAGCTGGAGAAAATAGCTATGAAGATTAGACTATCAGATTGTTCTAAACATCATGGGAAATAAATTCTGACAGCATCATCCTTTTGTCTTGTTGTACCAATGCAATTATACCTACCAGTCTACACTCTAGAGAATTAATGTCTTGAAGTTTAAAAAACAGGAAAAAAGGCAAGGTTTTAATTATTTTGGACATTGTGGCTTTACATTTTGATTCGTAATTTAATAAAGAATGCCTAATAATTTTTAATAGCCTTCAAGATTTTAACATTTTACAAACTCTAGCATTCCACACACCCTTTTGGGAATACCTTTTGTAATACATACAGCATGACATTTCATATTAGAGCTCAAAAAGAAATTGCCTGGCAATTTCTAGACCAAACAAAATGAAAAAAAGGTTGTTTCTTCAGATAGTTCTCTAACAAGTGAAATTATCTTCCAGGGGGGCGGGGCAGCAATGTAACAGTCAGATGGTCCATTACAGAAGGAACATTAAATTCTGCTGGACTTAACAGGAACTGCAGCTTTGGAACCGCAAAAACATTCCTGCCTAGCCAAGAAAGAAGTTACTCAAAAGTAATCTCCCTACATCAGAGACACATCTTTTTGATTCCATCAGGGAAACTTTTTTTCTTGTTCCCTTATTTTGTAGCCCCCAAAATGTTCAAGAAATGTAAAAGAAAAAAATAATTGCATTACAAACATAAGCCTAGACTTCTTTAAATGAGCACAGTCATCAATACTCTTAAAGGAGTTAAAGATCTTGAATCACATCAGTTTGAAAGCACATCTACTCAAATACCTCCGGGGAATCCAATGTTCAGTATTTCAAACGCCAGTGAACAATTTAGATCTGTGAATTCTGGGGCTCAGAGTGACAACAGAATTTGGGTTTGTTTTCTTCTCTCAACCCTTTTGCACAGATTACTTTTCTCCTTTGTCCAGCCGTACCATATTTCATTAAGCTGCATGTTCTCACATCAACTACCAAACAGGCCGCGACACGTAAATCGCTGTGAGGCGACACCTCACAAAGAAGGGGAGCCTTTTCTAAGTATTGGGACCATGAATAAGTGTCAAACAAACTGCAATGACACAATCTCAGAGAGCACTGGTTTTAAGCAGTAACTATTACTTGCCAAACCGGGTGGGTGGGTGGTGGGTGGGTGTCATCCTCACCTCTCCACCTACCCTCTGCTACCATCATAGTGCTTGTGCTGCAATGTGGTCTGCCAGATCAGAAAACTGACTTTGCTGAAAAAAAAAAAGTCTTGCTTTTCTGACCAGCTTAAGAAGAGAAAAAAACACCCCAAAACTACAAAACAACAAAGCCAAACCCCAAGTCTCTGCGCTACCATATGCACGGCTCCAGGCATATGCACTCTCTGTGCTACAGTACACCAACTTTGGCTTTAGGCCAAAAGAAAGCACAGCACTGAAGAAACCTCAAAGCTATACTTACAGATAAGAGAAACATCTATTTTAACTGGAAGAGCTAAAATTACCCTTAACAAGGAGTGACAGCATGATTTTTTGCCATAAATATTTAATATTTTTAGATAAAAATGGCTTGGTGTAAACATAATCTTTTCTCTGACAACCTTTCTACGTTTTTACAGTACATTGTCTTCCCTAATCTCCAGTTTTACCTATGAACATTGCTTTTTACCAAATATTTGTTATGACAGTTAGAACTGGGAGGGGGAAATGTTAGGAGGTTTTTCTTTGTAAAGATTTTATTAAAAAAAGGTTATTTTTAAATTATTATATATATTATATAATGACCAAAACCAAGACACAATAACACCCAACTCAAATCATAACATAATTTTAAACTAACATTCGTTAGTAAAAGAAATCTAATAACATTAAAGAGATATCAAAGTGGAGCAAGCAAAATACTCCAAATACAGTGCTTTCTTTTCAATTTTTTTTTTTTAACCAAATTAAATAAAAACCTTTAAAATTAAATTCCTAAGGATTTTTCCATTACACTTAAAGGTGTTTGTTTACAGAGTAATATGTGACATTCCAACAAAGCCCCGGTGCAAAGGAGCAAGCAGACTAAAAGGACAACCTTCCCTGCTCATTGCCCTTATCTAATTAAGCTAATAAAAAGTATTCTACCAGAAGAAATTAAGCTTTTCTCAGTCCAAGGAAGCTCTCTATTTTTAGATGGTAAATGAATGATTGGGAGGGAATGAATAATGTTTATGATAAGTTTAAACACACCTCCAAGCTAAAACATTTATTCTATTAATTGACCAACCAATGGGACTGTGTGTCTGACCTAGCAACTTGTACGAAAAAAAGAAATCCCGAGAAAAAGAATGGATTTTTTTCTTATGCAGAAGGTACACCTCGAACTGTGGATTACTGCTCACTAGAAAGCGTGGCCTCAGGGAGAAACCTCCTCCAGCGAGCAGATGCTTCAGTAGCTGCTGCTTATATGGGAACCCACATGAAATCTGTGTTAGGCAGATACAGACTGTAACAATTCCTGACAAATTTTTAACTGAAGACAAGACTTAATAGTCTTAGAGTGTAAGTGATACTTGCCCAAATCTTTCCAGCCATTTGACTACAGCTACTTCCTCTAAACATACCTCAACTTACTATGAAACTTCCTGCTAATTCTCTGTTGAAAGCATTTTGTTCTTCCCAAATTCTGGCCAAATGTTAAAATTAAGCTGTTTACAACAGACCATTTGTCACTGTTTTCTAAGGAACAGTAGCTGTTAAAACTGGGAGAGGAAACTTGAGATGACTGTCAGACCTACCAGGTCTGCTATGAACATTTACCAATTTTGCAGCATTTATTACTGAGGGCCCACATTTATGTCTCTTGTTCAGTCACATTTTTGGGCTACAGCATTAAAAAAAACACTGGAGCCGTTCAAAACATTTTCTTTCTCTTCTGTAACTCGCTAATTAAGAAGTAACTGCTTATGAATTATAAGGGCATAGAAAATACATTCACAGTCCTGTGTCTGCATTCATTACCCAGTCTGTGACGAATGTGCTACGAGGTGTGGAATGGTGTTTGAGACTTACTGCGAGTTGCTACACTGAGGCAGCACATGCTTTGACAAAGCAGCCACAGTCACTGAAGGTTACTACAGCACTTGAGTTTTTAGGTAAAATGGGGTTTTGTTAAACCTTACTGGAACAGATTTTTGATCGACCACATTCCTTTTTGGGGAACTCACATTAGCATTTGCGCTAACAGATCAGAACAGTGCTTTTGAAGTAAACCTCCCCATCATCCCTCTCTGAGCTTTCAGGTTGCGTCATGGAGTGCTGCGCAAATTGGAGCTCCTTTTGGATGAAGCTGGAATGGAAGACGAAATCCAGAAGCTCACCTAATGTACTCATTTTGCTGATGGCATGCTCAGCCTAAGGCTCTCAGAAGGGAGCTAACATGAAATAAACCAACAGCTCATCTGAAATAAAGCAATCTAAAATAAAGCAACACATACTCCATGGACACTGGGCCCTCAACACCAACTTGCTTGCTCTACAGACTTGCAACATGCTATTTATTAATGCAGCGGACTGAGCTGAGACTGTCATGTCATCAATACCTTCAATGCAAGACTAAAGAGCAACTGAAAAGCTGTAAAATAACCACAAAACTATTTAAGCCAGTACAGAAAGAGTAACAGCAGCCAGTATCTTGGACAAAATTTTTTAATACAAAAACTGTGGGTTTAGTTGGGCAGCTCAGATGCAGTCTGTAGTTAAGTTTCTGTCTAAATGAAAATTTATGGCAGGTGGATGCAGATCTGGGAAATGTGGGTCAGCACTTGTACCCTGTGATGAAAATCTAGCAGCATCCATTAATGTTCCTTCCCCTAGCTGAACAAGGATGAACATTATTATAGCTGCTTATACTGATGTAGGGGAGACAGTTTAGTAATATCTTTATTACCACTCTCTATAAGCTAGTACATTAATGTTAAAGCATTCTACTTTGAGTCAAAACACACAACCAGCAAGGTAATGGGGAAAAAAGAAAATGTTATATCTTTCACCTTAATTACAAAGTACATTGGAAAGAGAACATGAATTTGTAAGGTAAAATACTTGTGAAATCCCTGTAAAATACTCCCTTGCAATAGAAGTGAAAATACTGACAGAACAGGAAAATTCTCTTTAACATGAAAACCACAGCCCTATTTTGCAAACCTTTATCCTCCTATAGGTATAGTACAAGAAGATGCCTTTCATCAGTTTTTATAAAGTGCATTAAGCTCAGTCGAAGAGTATTGTCTGATACGTCTCCTACACTTCAGCTTCTACTGCGATGGAAACTTGAGAAACTTAAAAAACATGGAGTGGATGGTTATCATAATTACAAAATATTTTAAACTCAGTAGAACTCGGAGAGCCAAATTTTCTTTTAAAACCAGAAATGTCAATAATTCAGATATTCTAAACAAAATAGCCTGGCTTTCCTCCTTTAGCATCAGTATGTTTATATTTTCTTGGTGCTACAGTGAAACTCCAAGTAATTATCATCGATGTAAAATTACCAGAGGAATGTAACAACCACCATAACGTAACAGATCTAAAATAGAATTTGGAGCTTTGGATATTAAAAGGTGAGGTAATACAGGTACACCTATATTGCAGTTCAAACCAGCATCTTCTACCCACTCTTCTTTACCCTATGTGAAAGAAATAACAGGCAGGCTAGGCAACTAACTTATGTAAAAAAAAAAACCCTAAAAACAAATGGGTAGTTTAACATTCATGACAAACATTGTGGAGTTTTTCTTTAAAATAAATACCAGTGTATATATATGCATTGTTCAGCAATCTCTTTGTCTTCTTTAAGGACATACCTTTCTTACTGCAGGTCTAGTTTCAACAGTACTACAGATAATGAAATATGGATGAAATAAGGTTATAGTTCTACACTAAACATTTACAACATCCTGTGAATAATTAAGGCACTGTAATTATAACCTCCCAAGTCACACCCTTCCCAGACAGGATTTTTTTCCCCATTGTAGTACCCAGCATGCAACCCAGGGATCTCTCTGCCGAGTCCCTGCTTGCTGAGCAAAAGACTGTGAGATGGGAGTGATGCAGAAGAAATTCACCACAACTTGGCCACTTCTACAACCAGAAGATGGTTACATCTTCTAGCACCTAAAACACAATATTCAGAAAGGTCAGAAGGATTCTGGATTCTCTACACTTGCCAAATCTAGTCCTTCTTCCCACCCCAAGGTTTAATTACTTAATACTTTTCAATCAGCAACTAGGTGAACAACAGTGTCTCAAAGAAAGCCAAACAGGGACTGCAAACTAAATTCTCAAAATTTTTCCTCTCTCCTCTGCAAAATAAAATCATGACAGTTATAACTTTTAAAAGACAGGAAGGAAGGTCTATGAAAAGACCTACTAACAAGAAGTGACATGCTTGATTAAAACACATAGTGGAGCAAAAATATTCCCCACCAAAAAGTTCCTCAGTGTAGAAAAGGCAGCTTCTTTCATCTGGCCTCTCGGGCACTAATAAGCACTTGCTTCATGACAACAAACATTATCACATGACTTTGGACACTACATAATAGTATTTTTAAATCTCATCTCACAGTGGCTGGTAAACTCACTCTGCTCTTCCAAAATCCTCTTTATACTGTAGACTTTGCAACAGGTTAAAAATCCCATACAGACAAACACACACACCATTTTTATCTACATAGCCCTCACCTGAAATAATGGGCTTCCTATAGGAAATGCCTGCATTTGAAAGTAAATTCTCTGACTATGTGTCATCTCAGAAAACCTGTGCATGTGTTGGCATCACAGGAGTAAGGGAGCTTTAGCGGGATGAGAATCAGGAGTAGGAAAGGGGAGGGGGACTGCAAGGACACAGGGTGGTTAAGAGTAAGTTACACCTTACACAACCGCTCACACATGTGAAACTGCACTGCTGAATCTCTGCGGGAAAAAGAAGAATAAAAAAGCCAAGTGAAAACTGATAACCTGTGTGAAATGTACCTGAAAATACAGTCATTAATTGTGATCCATGGTCCCTAAAACAAATGCCATTGGGAATACAAGTGGATGCAGTGCTCTAAGCCACTTGATCACACAGATCTTTAACAGAGAGATCCCTCTCAAACGAGCGTTTATTCCAAAGGGGAGACAACTTCTGAGCAAATCAGCATTTGTCCAACATCACCTTGAAAAGTTTGCCAGGCTGGAGCGACACTAGAAGAGACTATAAAGGACTCTAATGAGGACTTGACTCACAAAGCAGCCCTGATGTACAAATCTACTTTACAAGTAGTTATTGTAGTTATTTCACAATGCCCAGCCTGTGAGATGCAATCTCAGGTGGTCTACACCTGTTCTGCAGGGCTTCAGGCTGTCAAGGTCAGATATCTTGAGCTGGTTGTAACTTGAACTCTGGTGGAGTTCAGATAAATGCAGTTAAAAGAGAGATGGGAAAGCTTTAGTGCCTCCTGAGTATCCTATTTCAACAAAGAGCAAAGGGAAACAGAATGAAAGCTTGTGTTAGTAACACAGGCTTGGCTCTGTCTTTTTTCCTCCCCTCTTTTGTCCCCAAATCTACAGGCATTGTTAGGCGACTAATTTTAGTTTCAGATAACAGATATCTTTTTCACAGCTTCTCCAAGCAAAATGAAGTAATAAAGGGGGGCTTAAAATTTTAAAGGACAGAAGAGAATCTGTTGAATCCTTTGCTGTGACTGTTAATTATAGACACTAAACAGATTTAATCAGAACCAACCAAACAGAAAACCACAGTAATCTATGCCTTTAGCATAGCGTGAACCATGCAAAGGCCAATGAAGCAACCCCCTGCCAGGCAATTTCATTAATTTTACCTTAAGAGGAATACTCAGACCAGGATTCAGCAAGGATATTTCTAGTAACTGATTAAGATCATTGTTACGAAGGATAAGCTTTAAAACCACATTATGTTTTGAGACAGAAGAATGCCTCATCATGATACGTGAAAATCTTGTTCTGAGAGCAGAAAAGGTTTCCTATTGTGATTGAATGGCAACGCTAATTTTGCTGTTTCCCAGCTCTCACATGCATGAGTACGAAAGCAAGAAGTAAGAAAGGGGGGTGAGGGAGTTAACAAAAAAAAGAGGTCTGTCAAAGTGTTATTATCAAGACACCTGTAAAGCTGTAACCTTTAAACCTGAACCTAAGCACAACACATGGCTTCTATCTTCCACACACATGGACTGATTTACCCTTGGTAGATATTCACAAAACGAAAGAGGTCTCCCTGATATTTCTGACCAGGAACATTTCAAAAATGGCCTGTTTCTCTTCCGCCCCCATGCTCTTCCCCCCATTCTTCACCCTGCTTCTCCTCCTAATGGAAAAAATGAAGATATATTGTATTAAGCTCAGGCTTCTATTGCTAAAGCTTCAGTCCCCACTGATCAGAAGGCTGGCTTAAAACATAGATGGGTGTCCACAGCTCTGGTTTCAGGAATGACTTTTCTTAGCTTTAATAAAATCTTCCACCATTTAATCACAGTAGACCTTTATAAATACCCACAAGACCAGCTGCATACACTTAGTACAGTTAGCTGCTACATTTTATACCCCTCTTTTCCTGTAAGCCTTAATTGTTGATGTAGTGCTGAACAGCAGAAGCACTGAATCACCAGAGCTGAAATGGAAATCGGTGAAAGCTGTGCTCTGTCAGCTCTTCAAGTGCTGTACAGCATTAAGTACTTTGAAAGTCAGGTTCTAAGTATTCAGAATGGGACACCTAAAATTACATTATCTGTACAGCATAATGAAAACATACTATGAAAATAAACGTGTAAAACCTTTTGAAATTACAGCAATTAATATCACGGTAAAGCCCATTGCAGAGTCAATCCTTCTTGGAAAATTGATTTGAATGTTGCAACTATAACATAGAACGACTCTGTGAAAATCCTGTGGAAGACCTGTAAGTTGATACAAACACAGAAAGGAACCAAACTGCTTTTGCAAGGCCACCATCAATTATGGGCATTCTTAGTTTGTGAACTCCTGAATTCACAACCTTATGAAGTTCTTCCTTTTTTAAACACATCTGTGTAGAAACAGTATCACACACAGGTCTCCCTTCAAAGTGATCTTTAAAAATATATCTGTGCATAGCCCACTTCCCTGGTGTTTTGACATGTGCACACACATGTGAGTGCACACAGGCGCATCCACACAGAAACACCATTACCTACAGCAGTAAATTATTCTCCCATCTATCCCCTGCTATGGCTTTGAAGCTTCAAAGCTAAGCTGCTTATTTGAGAAGAGTTGAACCTACGCGATGTACTATGGAAACTTAACTGGAAGGAGAAATTTTACACTGTAACTGTTAGAGGAATAATTGCTTTAAAAAAGCAAATACACAAAAAAATAAGTTTGCCTTTTTCTGAAGAGCATAAAACGTTGAACCTTCTGTCTAGCACCTGAGTATTTCACCAAACAGAGACCAAACCTGTGCTTCAGTAGTATTCCTGTGGGAGAGGCTACTGTAGAGAAGCCAGGCAGCCTCTGAGCCCACTTAGGGCTTCGAATAGACGTGGCTCCATTAAAAGCCACATCCAGGATGCAAGTGGCAGCTGGGAGCCACACAGGGTGCAGTCATGGCATTAGGTGCTCTCACCAGTTAGCTCCACAGAGTAAAAGTGGCACTTGTTCCCTTCTTGTGGCCTCTTAGTCATGCAATAGTGAGCTACAGATACCGTAATTCTGTCCTTCACCAGAAGACTACTAACTACAGCCAAAGAAGCAGTCAAGAGGAAGGGGTTCGACGCTCCATCAGCAGAAGGTATCAGATGTTAACCATCACCATTTGTTAGCAGCTTGCTTTAAACTAGAAGTAATAATTGAAAGAAATTATGCAAGTGTTTCTTAACTCCCAACTGCTAGTAGCACCTACAAATTTCAAGCATTAGGTCAGTTCCACAGAACTTGTGAAAATCAGCGTATGTTTTTTTAATGTTTAATTTTACCAAGTCTTGTTTACAAGTGTTCTACAGTGTGATTACGCAAATTGTAAATTCAAGCATAATTTGAACATGGAGAAGATCCTTTTATGAAATGTAACTTGCAAAGGTATTACATTAAATTAATTGGGAAAACAATAATCATCTAGAACATAATTATTATGTTTTTAAAATTAAACCCTTAGCCAATTCACAACTATCCAGAATTAGGGAGTTCATAGCTAATATATATAATATACTGCTGTTCTTGATGTTCCTTCTTTTGTTTGGTTGGGTTTTTTTAAAGAAACAGCCATAATGCCTGTTAAAAGCTGAACATTTATAATCCTATTGCTCTTTCAAATTAATGATGCCACACAGGGAACAAAAGAACAATTATTTCTAGACATGTAGCAGACTTACAGATTTTTAAACCAGCTCTTAACAAGATCATGGATGAACACGTGAACTTCCACACCCCTTCAAAGCTATATAAGAAAGATAAGCATTTCAGTCAATACAAGCGTTACCAGAAAGCTGAAATGAGAGATATTTGCTGTGACAGAACGGCTTAATTTTTTGCACATACTTTTACTGTGTACCTATTCATGTCAAAATATTATTCTGGATTCCATTTCAAAATCATTTCAAACACTTTTGCCAGCAATTGCTAGAAAAAAAAAGTCAAGAATGATTACATATGTCCTGTTCAATTCAGGTCTATTTTCAATATAATTTTGCAGAATTTTGCGAGATTAGAGTGCATGAAAATAGGAGGAAATAATTTTTGAAATATACGCAAATATTCCACCTAATAAAGAATATAATCTTTAATGCTACAAGTATATAGAATAGATAGCACCAAAGAGGATTTCCTGGTGCCTTTTAATTAGAGAGTTTGTTAGTAAACATATGACTAACAGCATAACTAGGAGTTTTGCTCTGTGCCTTCAAGGGCAGAAAGGTCAAGAGCACAAAGCTCCTCTTCTACCAGCAGGAAGAAAGAAGGTTAAAGAAAGCGTCACAAAAGGATTTCCCCCACACACCCCACCCCCACACACCCCTCGCTTTCAAAAAAATAAGAAATTGGAGAAAAGCTTTGTTAACTTTCAATCCACACCAAGAATATTTTTGTTCACATAAAGCAATTTTACTACAGCAAGTACCTCTACTGTTTTGCCCCTCTACTAAAAAAGCGTAAATCCCAAGACCATCTTGAACATCATCAGTTTAAAGAATTCAAAACAAAGGATGAACAGAGTATCAGAATAACTGCCAGTAAAATGACTGGTATCTTTTGTTTTTAAAAGCACACAGACCTTCCTGCAGAGTATGTTTCTTTCACTGACAGACTGCTTTCCCAATGTGACATACTGTTTCCACGAGCACCAATTCAAAACTATCGATGTATTTCATAGGTCTCCACTTGTTCTTATAGCTCATTTAAACAAAGCCTTGACAAAACAATCCGAGAAAGTCTCCAGAAAAAAAAAAAATATTACATGAGTGCTTACAACAGGTTCAGGAGTCAAGCAAACAGATAATCAGATAATATGGGAGAGCCTATTATACTGCACGGTTGAAAAGCTTAAAATCCCTCCTCATTAAGATTTCATTTTTAATCATTAAAATACTCTGTATCCTTATCATAATAAGGTTCTTATATCTTTGTAACACCACATTTCAAAGCATTGAGTTCCCCAGACCAGAGGTTTTGGCTGTGAATAGGCTGAATTTCCTTTCTGCTCTACTTCACAAAGTTCTGGAGGTGTTCCTTCCCACCACTCCTCTCCCCTCCTCTGCTCAGATTAGCCCTTTAGTGTTGTTTTACGGTCTCTTAAAATGTAATTTGTTGAAAAATAGTTTTTAAAAACATTATAAAAATGAAGAATTAAAAAGACAAGGAAAATAATCCCTGGATGACACTGACTGTAGTTCCTTTATTATAGATGGGTGGCAGAGCATTTGCCATTAGAGGACAGGCAGATGGACCTGGGCTGCTCCAAAGCTGGAGAAGAGAAAATTTTGAGGGAGCTAAGCACAGCTTGCCAATACCTGCAAGGTGGTTACTGAGAAGACAGGGCCAGACTCTTCACTGAATTGCACAGTGTGAGAACAAGAGACAATGACCATGAAGTGAAACAGGAGGGGTTCAGACTGGATATAAGGAAAAAAATCAGTCACCTGGAGGACAACTAAGACCTGAACTGGCTGTCCAGAGATGCTAAACCACTGTCCCTGAAAGTTTTCAAAACCCAAATAGACAAAAAGCCTTAAGCAATCTAGTCTGCGCTGACAGTTGACCAGAGCCCCCTTCCAACCTAATGCTTCTGTTTGGAAACTTTGAGGCAAACATTTACCTTTAAATTTTAATGTTGCAGTTGCAATGAGAACAGTGGTTGGCTTAAAGTAATCATATTGATGGCCATAAACTAACGTGTGAGCAGCAGCAAATACAGAAACAAGGAATTTTCTTTTTATAGAAATACAGTGATTATTCATCTCATATATATGATTTAAAAAAAAAAGGCTATCCCTTAAGACCCAAGTCTTAGAGGCTGTTAGTATTTATTAGGTTTTATCTTTTTTTTAACATGGCATCTTTCCACGAGCATGAGTTCAGTATTATTATCTCTTCATGGAATAAGTGCTATTGTTATGTGTTGTTTAAATTAAAATATAAAAGTAAGTACATATTTACATATAGATATTTTGGAATAAGACTTTACAGGATTGGTGTTTTGTCTGGCTAACAGAGAATAGAAAAGTTTTCCTGGCACACTATTAAAAAATTTGCAAAATAACAATCCATAATTTATACAGTCTTAAAAGTACAGTTAACATCAAATAGAGCACAAATCATTATCTATAAAATGTGGGCCCCCCTTTTTTTCAATAACCAATATAAGTGGTTACCCTACTTGAATCCCTGTATTTTTCTTCTAATATTACTTTATGTGCCCAGGTGATAGTAATGTATTTAATGACTTCCAAACATATTTCCAAACACTGTGTTAAATTATAACATGGGAAACCAACCAAACATACCAAAGAACTCTAAGTAACTAAAAATCTGTCAGAGCCAGAACCCACCCCTGATGTAATTCCCTTTGTGCCATCTGATTTAGCTGCCTGCGGTGCAGTGCCAAACACAAATGTATCCATCTTGTTTCCACGCCTGTATCTTAACAGGGAGAAAACCAACTTGAAAACAGTCAACTTAACTGAAGATGGGATGGCACCATATCATAGTTGAAGCACAGCAAGTAAGAATAGATTGGATATAATGGGGAACACGTGTAGGAAGATTCTGGCATATTCAGAACTCCTGAGTTATGTAGGTACTTTATTAAAAAGATCAATTTTGATAAAGTTTGATAAGGTTTTTCTCATCTGAACAATTAAACACTTTTCTTGACTCAAAGAAGTGCTGCTGTTAGACAGAGCCGACTCTTTGAAATATTATGTAGTCATACTATAAAATCCAGGTCACTCTGTCTCCTCAGTAATTACAGAACGCGCAAGATGTTTCTACGAGAACAACCAGCCCGTACCAGCATCACAAAAATATTGTTTGCTAAAAGCAGAAATTACACCAATGTATTGTGACTTTGCCAGATGAAGGTTCAATTTATGGGTTGTATCCAGAAGTGTTTCACAAAAAATACATGGATTTCCACCCCTCCCAAGAAGAGGAGACTTCATTAGAAAGATACAACTCTTCAGGCAACTCTCTATTCAACACATGTTATTTTGCTGTTCTTGAAGCCAATTTTTGCAGCATAAAAATGTTACATGTTCTCCCTCTTTTTTTTTCCTAAAATACTATGTAAATATTATGTTTACCTATGGTAATACAGTATAGCATATTTTAGTTGTACAAGATGAATGTAGTAATACAATTTATGTATTAGGCATTCCTTCAGAGTACAATAAAACTTGTCTGGAATTTTTTTTATGATAGCGTAAAGACAAACCCTTAAAATACAGAGAACTATGTTTAAGACAACTGATGAGGTCTGTATCGCAGTTATGAAAAACTGTCTAGTCATATTTGTACTAAAGCCAGTTCTGTCTTGAGACAACTTTCCAATTGCACTGGAAATAGTTAAAATTTCTCATGATTTCATCAGAAGACATGCAATTTAGCCTGTTCCTTACAGTCCCATTTCTTGAGTTGCGCAACAGAGTTTAAGGGGTTTTGCGTGTTCATTTTAAAATGGGGATTTTTTAGCATTCGAAGATCAAGTTAAAAAAAAAAACCAAACCAAACACCCAGGAATACAAAAAAGCTTGGGGCTTCAAGGAGGAAATGAAAGAATTAAAATTCATGAATTTCTGAGGAAGAAAAAGGGGCTTCTAAAGCCTGACCCAGTTTCAAATGCACAGATTTTATACCACTGCTTTGCTTAATTTCAGATTTATTATTCCCATAAAAATCCTTATATAACTTCTATTTTTTTAACAGCTGCAGATATTCTAGAGATGTTTAGGATATAAAGGCTCTATATACATTTTACACCAATATTATAAGTGCTAAGGAGGAAAACTAAAAAGAAGAAAAACCCCAAACTCACACTACCCCACTATTAACTTTCTTGCTCCTACAAACATGAAGCTATTTTGACTGACACCAGTCAAATTCTACGCAGAAAGGGCAGTATTACTAGCTATTATAATTTTAATACTATCCCAGCACCTAACTAACCAAGGCCAAAACACACGTTTCAAAACCCAAGCTTACTGCACCCTGGTTTCTAATCACATGCTGTAAATTCAGACTTTCAAACAATTTACTTAACTTAGCAGAATAAAAACTTAAAAAAAAAATAAAAGCAGACTACAAAGACAAAAAAGAAATGCACCATTCTAGGAAATCATTACACATTCAAGAAACAGTTTTTACATTAAACCTCTCCTGAACTTAATCTTAGCTATTTTTTTTCACTCTGTCATTCCCTCAAACATACACCAGGCAGCCCTTTACTGTATCCAAAGGATTAAAGAATCAGGAAATATCATCAAGAGGACAGAATATTTACAGCACAGGTGGTAGATCTATTGTGTTATGTTAACCCAAAGCCATGAAAGGCACCAGCTAGAAAGCAAAAGATAAGGATTCACATGCCTTCATAGCTTTTTTTTTTTCTTTTTTCTTTGTCCACTATGAGAATTAATCCTCTTTCTTGGCAGGGAGAGCAAGAACAAAGAAGAGCAGCACAGGAATAAACAAGCAAATCGACAGGAACAAACAAGTAAATCGACTCCCTTTCTAAGAAGAAACGATCTAGTGAGTGAAAGATGATGGCATAATTTAGATGTTTTTTCTGCTTCCATGTAGAAGGGAGAATTATACAAGATTTCTAAAAGTCTGTTCTATCTACATGTTTATGATTCTGTGCTTAACACAGCTTCAGGCAGCTATAAACACCAAAGACTCCCACACTGAGTATGCAAGATGTCATGAGACCTAAGAAACAGAATGTTTCTGTTGTTCTGGTGAGACAGCAATATCCAAAAAAATATTATTTTTACCATTCTTCCTAAAAGGCAGATACAATGTATTTATAGCATGGCATTATTCTCTTAGAAGTTTATATATCTTGCAGAGTTTCATGTAAGACCGCAGTCTTAGGAGATTTCCCATCTTCACATTCTGTTGCTAACAGAAGAAAAAGAAGTTTCAAGCAGTCATCCATGGTAGGACAACGTTTGACTTATCATGAGATATGACATTAGTTTTGGGCACATTTGTTAGGTCGGCACATATAAATACTTCTACTGCAAAGTGACTTCCTTTGGAAAGTACATTTACATAACCATATGAAGTTTGTATAAAGACATTGCTTCCCAACTAATGTTCATAGTGTAGCCCACCAGTGTTATGTAACAGTGAGATAATACTGTTTAATAGTGAAGTTGTGAGTCAACTTGTCACATTTTTTCTTGGTGATATTGGAGAACTGTTGCAACAGGCAAAGTCATAGAAAGTTATCAAAAGGGGGGGGGGGGGGGGGGAAGCATTTTCCTAGAGAAATTAATATCAGTTGCTCCCTGCCTTCTTGATACTTCTGCATCTAAGTACCTTGAATATCTTCTCCCATAACTATAATAATTCTGACTCAGCAATCATGCCTACATCACAAAAGAGCAGTATGCAGGACTCTACATCCAGTTTTGCTACCAAAGAGCACTTTTCAGCAGCAAATACAGCATCTATTCTGCATCAGCTTTGCATGTGCAAAATATATGCCCACACTGCACACCACCAAAATTTCCAGCAAGCTACAGCTCATGCCAGAAAACTATCACACTAGCTGAGAGCTGCAAGCAAATTAGTTTACAGCAGTCAGTGTCGCCCACGTGGAGCTGTGGGCCACCATGGTTACCTGCATTCAGAAATAGCTCAGGCAGGCTGAAACGAACAGCCAGGTAATCCCTGTGGTTACAAATATTAAATTTTGTATTTTCTGTTTGGAAACTGTGGCTGTCATAATCTTCCAGCAAGACAGACTCAAACTCCTGCACAAACACTGCAACTCTTACACTGCAAGGCAATCGTTGAGCCGAGAGTTTATGTTTCCAACCGAGATAACAGGCATTTATCCAACAAAGGAGGTCCTTCTATATTAGATATTGCTATATAGATGGCAACATCACAGCTATATATACATTGGGGTTTTTTTTAAGTGAAAATCTATGTATTTTTGAAACTTTCCTAAGCATTTCCTTTACAGAAAACCTGCATGCTCAAAGCCAAAGCATTGTAATCTCTGCTTCATTAAGCCTTGAAGGTAGCCCAAATACATCAGTCAGCTCAAGATGGAAGAATCTTAACTACAACTCGTTGGTTGGGGAATTTCTGCCCACTCCATGTCAATTAGGAAATGACTCAGTCATGCTGAACGGAGCGTCCCTCTCGCAACACAGCTACTGAAAAAATATCTGTACACCAATTCACACTCCAACCACTGTCCCGGGCTCACAGCCTCAATCAACGTTCAGTCTGTCTGTAGTTACTTCGGTCCAAAAAAAATTTTTTTCATGTAACATATGGATATTTTCTGTTCTTGCTTTTAATGAAATTTCTATATTTGTAAAATAGTAGTGCCTAATTAGAAGAGCCAGAATGGCAGAAAGATGTGAAAAAGGTGGCATCAGATGACGATGAGATGCTCACCTTGTAGGATTTGTTAGATACAACCAGCTGACTAAATAACAGATTCATTTAACGCATATGATTGTTATTCATAGAGCAGCCATGTGGCTCAGATAACAACTATCATCTTTTCTGCTGAGCTTTTCTTAAATATTGTCTTAGTAACTTATAAAAGGAAGATTTTTGAAATTTTCTGTTCGTTTGCCAGTTTGCAGTAATAGCATAAGCAAAGCTATCTAATACGTACTTCTAACTTAAGAGCTCCACAGTGAAGTCATCGTTCCCCTTTGGAGAGCAATGAAAATGGGCAAAGGATGATTTTCTGTGTTCTGTAAACAAAAATAGCCCTGGTATGAAAGTAGGGCTTGTTTTGACTAACACATTAACACTATGGAAGTTACAAAACTGTTGTTCCTTGAAAACAACTCCCAGTTTAGATTTTGCAAGAGGAGAAAGGACATAATACTGACTTAGCTATGTATCCTTAGAAAGGACAGGCTTTTACTGTTCCTGTTTACAGTAAGTGAAGTTCCATCTCTGCATGTACTATCCTCTCTTCAGAGACAGAGGATGCACAAAATGCATCAGCTTGTTTTAAGACCATTTTTGCAGTACTGTGTGATGTTAACACTGCTAATGAAAGTAAGTGGGGGCCGTTTACAGTATTAGATGAGTTTAGTATTTATTGTATTATTTTTTGTCAGCCTGAGAGTTTAAGCCTGCTCTTTTCTGACTCATAAAGTAAGTAGACATCCTAATTTCTCTTCTCAGAAGTTCAGTGAAAACATCACTTTCCAAATATAATTTACTATGAAACAATTGAGATGTTTGTTTTTTCACATAGGAGTTTCTCTCAGTCACAAACAAGTCCCTGACCTTCAAGTGAACAGGCACAATGATCCCAGAAATAATCTAAAATTATATTGTGAGTTGTTCACAGCAGCCACAAAAAACAGACATCAAGGATGGGAAGATGGAAAAATGCACAGGCCAGAGTCTCCCCACTGGCTGGTTCGTGGCTCTTCTATACAGATGTTGTCCCTGTCATCATGGCATCTCCACTGACTGCGGAGAGGATGTGGATGTAAAATACTGCAACAAACTTGGAATGAATTCCTCAGACACTGGGACATGCTGACTCCTGCCCACAACTAGGGCATGGTAATGCACTGGGACAAACACAAGACAATTCCTCTGTATTTACTTTGATATCCCATTATGACACTCTCAAGATGGATAAGGTATTAAAGCTATGACTTTTCCAGATCATTCATAACTTTAAAATCTTTTGTATTCTGTGTTCTGCAAACCTGAACTCACATACATGTGTTGGCTGCCACTGCTGTAGGGAGAGAAAAGTGTGTGTATCCCCCACCTACATGGTTCAGCATCCATGTGTGTCTATTTTCTGTACTGGTTTTTTATGCTGTGATCAGAGAAAGGAAATATGCTTCCCTGGTTTTCACAAGCAAAGAAAACCACGTGAGGAAGCAGCAAGGGCAGCCACCTCTGCAAAGGAAGGCGAGTCAGGAGTTGAGGGTAACCACAACAGAGGCAGGGGCAGTGCCCTCACTGACCAGGGACTCAATCCCAGGTACCCAAACAGGAAAAGCAGAACAGGTCTGGTGACAGAAAACAGGGTCAGCTACAGTCCACAATCACCAAAGAAGTCCCGTGGTGACAAGGCAGGTCTGAGGCTTGGCCAGGAAGGCAAGCCAGCAGGTCAGGTCCAGCGAGGGACATGGCTGTGTGCAGGAAGGGCTGCAGCCTAGCTCAAGACACAAAAATGCAAAGGCTCAGCTTAAATGGTGCTCCTCTAAAAAAAAAAAAAAAAAAGGAGGAACGCCAGCAGCAAGGCTTCTTATGGCTCTTCACAGCTCTGACATGGCTGTTTTCACAGCCACCTGGTCCAAGGCTACAGCTGTGCTACAGCAGAGCTGGCCTGGGGCACGGGCAGCCCACCCTTACCAGAGGGGTGCGAGCAGGGCCCTGGCACAGGCTGCTGTGCTTCGGTACCGGGGAATACCAAAACACTAGGGGCAAAGGTGTGTATTCTTCTATTAAACAGTATGTGGCAACTATCAGAAAATAGTGTTACTGAAAAATCTGATGTCTAAAGTCAAGATCAAGAACAACCCAGTGTTCAAACACAACGTAAGATACTGAAATATGTAGTGACTTCGAAAGTTAGCTTGTGAGTGCATTGCATTGAACTCTATACTTATCTTGAGTATTCCTGACCTAGGAGACAAAACACTAGTCATGTTCTTCAGGAAGAGAAAAACTTCATTCTCCTGAATGAAGAAGATTTGGCAATTTGCTCGCTATGCTTGTTTCATAACTGATCATGAGACCTACTAACAAACCCATGTTCATTTTTTAATTAAATGAAGTCTTTTATATTTGGGAATCTCCTGGAAAATACTCGTAATACAGTAATTGATGGCTTTGTGTGAGAGAACAATAGCCTTTTTAAGCCAACATTGTTCATGAAACTAATACCGATTAGATCCATCAACAGTAACACATAAACAAGGCCGCCCTTTAAAGGAAAGGATAACAACAGCTATTGCAGGAATCACTGAAAACAAATGTGTGAAACTTTCACATCCACAGGTCAGGCCTGGGTATCATGTTACCATGGCTCCCACACTGGCAGACTCATTTTGGGTAGCACAAGCTTCCCCAGCTGTATTGGGTCTGGCTGAGATGGAGTTAATTTTCCCCACAGCAACCCTCACAGTGCTGTGCTTTGTATAGGTAGCAAAGAGGTGCTGATAACACACCAACATTCCCCCTGCACCATTAGGTTGAGGGGTGGGCAAGATCTTGGGAAGGGACATAGCCAGGACAGCTGACCCAAACTGATCAAAAGTTTCCATACCATATGACACCAGCTCAGCAATAAAAGTGAAGAGAAAGGAGGAGGAAAGCAGAGACATTCATTATTTGCAACATTTGTCTTCCAAGAGCAACCACTACGCGTACTGAAGTGCTGCTTCCTGGGAAGCGGCTGAACATCGCCTGTTGACGGGAAGCAGAGAATAACATCTTCTGTTTCCTTTGCTTCCACGCACAACCTTTGCAATTTCTACATTAAACTGCCCTTATCTTGACCCCTTTCTCCTCCTCCTGTCCTGCTGAGGAGGGAAGTGATAGAGCAGCCTGGTGGGCACAAGGCATCCAGCCAAGGTCAAACCACCACACCAGTGCAACCCACAGGAGCTGCAGCAGCAGTATTCTTGTCCTGTCCATACATTGTCCTTCATACAGGCCTCTGACTCTCTTTAAAGGAACCAAGCTCTCTGAGCCCACATCATGACTCATTCCTTCTAGCCATCTGACCACTCCGTGCTCCCAGTGACACGGAGTCAGCTGGTAGTCTGCCCTGCCACAGCAACACTTCTGCCTTCTTCCTGAAACCTCCCTGCACTGTCTCCGATGCCTCATCTCTGTATGTGAGGTCAGCATGGGCATTCCAAGCTATTAAAATACTTCAGGGCTCCCATACATTAGACTCTCTCTCTCCCCTCTGAACCTGGAAAACAACCAAACTTTCTTTCCATCAAATACTTGGAGAGGCTAATGCAGATGAATAAATACACAGCCAAAATAACGCTGACTCAGAGCATTGGAGGAGAATAAAAAGGACTGATTTACACAAATGGATTTGGTCTTTTTAACATAAATTATTTTGTTACAGCAACACAAACAAAACACCAAAGTGCTCCAAACAGCATATGTTTAGGCTGGTTTAACAAAATAAGCAGCTAAGAAAACGTTACTAACATCTAGCAAATACATAAAAATCTTCGCTTATCTTGAAGCCTTCTCATTTTAAACCAGAGTTATCTATACAGGCATGTATTTGAGCAAATGTTTTAAAACTTATTATTGAGCAACATTGGTGCTGTCTTCTATAAGAAATACAAAGTAATCTCAAGTATGTAAAGTCTATACAAATATTCACTGGGAAAGGCATCTAAATTTGAGACATCTGCTTGGGGTGGGGAGCGGTGGAAGATGTATATAACAGTGAGAAAGACCTAGGACACACAAAGAGCTCTTGGTTTATGTAGAAACTGTCCAGTCTGATATGTCTAGAAAACATTTCATCACCAGCTTTACTGCAAGTAAACAGTGATACAATGTAAATCAGAAAATGAAATATATCCAACTGTCTAATGACAATGGTTGCCTAACAGTCTTTTTAAGATCATTTGATTAAAATGGAAACTGGCTACATTATGGTAATACATGTTGGGTATTTCAAACATTACAACCCATAAGACTCATCAAATAATGACAAACTTTATGTAACATTAAGTTCAGTGATTTGAAGTCCCTTCTAAAACCTGTGATAAGTCACAAGGCTCTATGACTCTTGAGATTATCGTTTCACTTAAAGGGAAACTATTTTGTTCCCCCTTCCCCAATATGTTCAGAATAAGCACATATCTACTTACCATAGCTTAACAAAACGTACCAAGTCTCACTTTACTTTTTCCTTGTGCAACACACACTAATTCCTGATGTTGTTTTACATGTGTGAAAACCAAACAACACAATTCCACTGCTAACAGGGAACACCATATCCACTATGCCTTCTTTTCGCCTGCTATTTCATCATGATAAAAATAAACAAATACACACATACAAGCACACATATGTGTTTTTGTTTGCTGTGCATGATAAAACATGAGCTTTATATAAACAAGTTAAAAAAATAATAATCATTCATTGAAGATTGATGTGAAATCACTGGAATGAATACCATGGGTGCCGTTTTCCAAACACACAAATACAAGGTTATGCACAGAAACCGAGAACAAGAGGTTTATTACCAGCAATCCAAGATTCTCAAGATCTGTAACCCAAAGTTTCAGTACAGAAGGGCACTAGAGTTTAGAAAGTCTGTTTCTAGCTTTAGCAGTAATCTGAGAAGGAGCTCATGCCTTTGCCTTTCATGTTGTGCTGCCACATCAATGTTCTGCTCTGAGCACTAACCTCCATGCCCTCAGTATTTCTCAACCTGCAATTTAAAATAAGTGTTATAGATTAAAGACAAGACAGAAAGAATGCACCCATACCTGTGGATTAGATTCTCAAGTAACTACAGCTACTATTAAGAATTTATTTTTCTGTTTGTGTGGCTGTTTGCATATGTGTTTTTCACGATAAGGGTGGTAAAACAGAGTAGATATCCCGGAGAGGCTGTGAGATCTCCAACCTTGTATGCAATCAGAACTTCACTGGACAAGGTCCTTAGCAACTTCATTTAACTTGAAGTTGGCATAGTCTTCAGCATGCTGGTTACCTGGTCTACCCTAAATAACCAGAGGTCCCTTCTAACTATATTATTCTACAATTCAATAACATTCTAGATTTAGCCAGTTCCAAGCCCTGTCTTACAAATTTACAGTCATTAAAGAGCAGATTGAAGAGGCCTCCATACATGCAAGGATCCAGAGTCTAGAACAGTCCTTAGAAAACAGCAGTGTTGCCTGAGTTTTCAGCAGCACTTAATGAAGTTACAGAGCTCCTGGTGGCCATGCCAAACAAGTCAGTGCTGGAAACCTTCCCAACATATAATGCAGCTAAGGCTCTGATGAAACATGGAAATCAACAAAGCCAGCACAACCACAGCTAATATAAATCAGTTTTGGCAGAACACATTAGCCATATCAAAAGGATTTGAGTAGGGATGGCCATCCCCCACTGTTACTCCACAGTGGAGACAAAAATCTGAGAGATAATATGAAGGGCTTAGACCTGTGAATGTTAAAAGACATTTTTTCCACATTTCACATATGAGCAAGTAATACAAGCTTACAAACACTGTGCATCCAGAAAGAAAACACAAGTAAATTGTCTGTATAGGAACAGCTGGCACAGAATCTTCAATGTCTCCTCATAAACCACACTGTGGTTAACAGGAAGACCAACTTTATAGAAAGACACACCAGTAAATATGTTGCTAAAGGTACAAATTCAACAGCATATTTTATCAGTGCCTCATGATACAGGAATCAGGTTGTTTAGCATCTTATGAGCCAACAGTATTCTTTGCAGGCTGGAAAAGGACAACATTTGTTTTTCTTGACCCTAGAAATTCTGGAAGACATTCTTATGTCAGTCACTGTAATGGAAGAAGCTGAGGAAATCAGAGGCCTTGTGTAGTAATTACATCTCTAAAAGGGACTGCAGCAGCATGAGTTGTTCCTCCACCTCAGTGTCAAGGGGACACAGTGCCATGTAGCAGGAGTCACAGAAGTCATATGTCAAGAGTATATGACAAACAGAATGTGTGAAGCAGTCCTCCATAAGAGTCAAATGCACATTCAGGATCCTGACTCTATGTAGGAGTTATCAGAGTGCAGTGGCAGCACTTGCTAGGCCTAGGGCAGTCAGAATTTAGCAGAATTTGTGGCTGAGAACAGTTTGCTGTATCCATTCATATCTGTTTCTTTTGCTCAGGATACCCTTGTGAAATCTGTAGGTGAAATCCTGCATTAGGATGCTGAGTAGCCATGTGGTTTGCAGCCCCTAGAGCCATGGCAGAAGTGGGTCAAGCCAGGCACAACAGTGGAATTAGCCTGGAACACCATAGAGGCCAACATGGTCTAAAAAGCCACCCATCACCCTTACAAAGAGGGATTCTGCAGGTGTGGGCTTTGCTCCTTCTGTCTGTGGGACTTGAAACTGCTGACAGCTCTGTACTTAGTTACTGGATCTCTCCAGAGCAGCAGAGATACGGAGTGGGGGTGTATCTATCAAAAAAGCATGCTGTGAGGAGACTGTTCTCAGGAGGTAGATCACTGTTTACTAGCCATTTAAAGGAAAGCAAAAAGGCAGACTGGGATCCTCATTCACTGAGGAGCTAAAGAAGTCTGGCACTAAGAGGTGTCAGGCAAAGTAATTGTAGAATAATTATTTTAAGGGAGAAAGGGATGTAAGAGCACAGTAGAAGTAAGTCAAGATCATTCCAACAGAATGAATCATAAAAAAGTAAACTCAGAAAAGAACATGTCTGTAATACGCAGTTCCTTTGTACTGGATGATTCAGAGGGACGGACGTGCTCTTAACTAGGTCTTCTGCACATCACAGGGAGCCAGGGCAGAGCAGCTTGGATGAGCACTGTAAGAATCTCTGGTTGTGTGTCAGTGGTGCACAATAATCCAGGTCCTGAATGAACACAGAACTATCACTGACAGACAAAGTATCATTTCTCATTCAAATTTATGTATCAGTGCAAATGTAATTATACATATAGTTGGCTTGGATATGGAACTGGGACTATAACAACACAATTTGAGGACAACAATACTCTCTTTTGTAGTTTCTGTACAACTGATGTTAGAAGGGCTTTTTATTTCCAAGTCTAACAATTCTCAGTTTCACTGCATCAAAGCCACAGAGACTGTAGCTACCATAAAGCCTGAAGCAACTGATGCTTTTTGTTCCTATAGCCATTAAACAGGGAAAAAGCACAGCAATCAACACTTTGCTGTGTTCTATTCGGAAAGCTTTTTGAAAACTTGCTTTCACAGTCACTTTATAAAATCTGTAATAGGCCACGTCAAACAAAAACCCCAGTGTCAAATAAATTCATCCACCTTTGGTAAACAGTATCTTTTAGTTATACACAACAAAAATAGAAATACAATCACCCATTAATCCGAAACACTTGAGTTTTCATGCCAAGATAGGAAATGCAAGACAATGTGCATGTGTATCTGCTGCAGTACCCACTGTCTGGTAAAATCCATCTATCTAGGTATTCACACAGGCATAAGATCGAAGAACTAAGATCTTCATACATATACAGGCCATCTTTTTCAAAACCAGAAGAATGAGCCACTGACAGTAAAGTGCTTGGAACCTCACTAATTGGACATAACTGTGTTTCAATATGACTTCTGAAATGCTAGAATACCAAAACACTGTATTGCGCTGTAAATCCACAGTGATGCTCAGGCTGGTTTTAAGGACTATACCTTCGTTCAAGACATACCTGCTGAAAAATGATACCAGTCCTCTGAAGCAGGTTTTGTTCAATGAAATTCTATTTTTAGGACCAGTAGCTTGCTCACTTCTAACATTTTTTTTCTTCAAGTTTTCTGTCCTACTACTTATTACTAGAGTATTACTACACTATGAAGCTAAACATTACTTCATATTTTAATGAAAATATACCTCACTTGTTTCACTGACTTTCCAAATGCTGTACTAAATAAAGGTTTCCTTATTCTGCATTGGGGTTTTATGCTTCTTTCCTGTATTACTGGAATAGTTTTACTTTTTTCATACCTAAATATGACTCCTACTTCAAATCCCCCCAAGTTTGTTTTTTTCTTCTATGAAACATTCATTTTGATTTTTCCCAAACATTCTGCATCAGTTTTGAAATGCTTTCTCTGTCTGAAATGTATACAAGAAATTT
This sequence comes from Falco cherrug, assembly GCF_023634085.1. Classification (NCBI taxonomy): domain Eukaryota; kingdom Metazoa; phylum Chordata; class Aves; order Falconiformes; family Falconidae; genus Falco; species Falco cherrug. Next base: position 63,260,456 of record NC_073699.1, read on the forward strand.
AGGGGTAAGTTTGTCTTCTGTGTAGGAACAAAGCTCAATCTATCTTCTGCCAGCAAGTGAACAATAGAAAGTAAAGCCTGCTTTTGTACTAGCATAGCAACATCTACATGTATAACCCTGAAAGATAAAAGATTTATTTTTAAAGAGAATGGGTTACTATTTCTATAGAATTTTAAAGTATTTAAGAAATCTACACAGAAAAAAAGGGGATGGCCTAGCCCAAAAGTAAATTGCTACTATCTTGATGAAATGTCTCTCAAGGGAATTAGTATTTTCTTGGCAGTAAAATAACAACTTTGTTATTTTGGGTAGTATTTACAATCTGAAGAAAGATTTTGGTTTTGTGATTAAGGCTTAAATAACCTAGATTTTGTGCTGGATCCACCATGCAGCCCGTATGTTGCAATGGGCAATTTGCCTGATGTCTTCAAACTTGATTTTTCTTTCTCTAAAACGAGAGCAGCATTAATTTTCTCCCACCAAACATTCATCTTGTCTACTTTAGTATCCATATAATTAAGTCACTGGGGCAACTCATAGAACCTCAGGTTCATCACACACCTCACTTACTGCTGGTCCGGGTTTTAAACTGTAAAGTCTGCTACTCTATTTGCATATATAACTAGCATAAGATGCAGAAATCAGCTGGAGGATCTGACAGTTGCAAGCAGACAACGCACCAGAAAGCTGGGAGTCTAGGGATTAGAAAGACCTTAACTTTTAAACAACCATCTTTTTTTTGCATAAGAGAATGAAATACTTGAAACTGAAAAATAATTTTGCTATAATCCCTCTAAAGAAGTGGTAAAACTCTCTCCATCACAATGGCAAGTTTTTCTCCCTTTCTCTCAATTAATAATTCTTACTGAAGTTTTTCAGAGTAACTTTTTCTTTAACATCTAGTAATGAGTCTGGAACATGAAAAACAAATTGTATTCCAATACACTTTCCTAGTGTCAACACTTTAAATGTTACAGGCATAAACATGCAGCTGACTCTCCATGATCATGCAGCGTTACTGTTCCAATGTCCTTTGGCCTGTGCGATAAAAGCACCAAACTGCACAAAAGAAAGTCAGGTTCAGCACTAGCTCAATCTACCAGATCTGAATAGAAAGCTAACTAATAGTTGACAGAAGTAAGTCAAATTTGTCAAGAAAAATATATTACAATAAAAAGTTTGTTTACTAAATAAAATCACAGCATAAGCCCTCAAGTACATTAAGGTAGTCAATGAAAGCTAAAAGTATTACAAAAAAAGTAATGCTGGATGTTATGAACACATCTCAGCCAACAAAGTTCACTAAGAACGTTATTTCTGTTAGTATACAGACAGATTAAAAAAGAAAGAAGAAAAGGCAAAAGAAGTATTTTCTGCATGCCTTACTAGTTGTAGGTTTAACACAAACTCCAACAGCAAACAGTACAGAGTTATAAACAAGAGCAGGCCTTGGGAAAATTACAAGGCAAAAAGGTGGCCAAGGACCAGAGACCACAATTACTTCACTGTTTTCATGCAGTTTCAATTGTATTTATTTTCTCCATACCCAACTAAATGAAACATTTGTGGAAGACCTAGATATTGCATGGAACTTTCACTCACAGAATAAAAGTGAAATACTCAAACATTCAGGCACAAACAACATGCTCAGAAAAACAAATGTAATCTGCCATGCTACACAATATATGCAAAGGAAAGTACTGATTCAACATCACCAAAGGTGGAGGAGTTAGATGAGGAATGTGCATGTATTCCTCTAACTATATATTTCTATGTCCTTTGAAACATTTGTTAAGAGCTTTGCCCCAAAGCAAACAGAACGTAGAGCACGAGGAACAGCGCATCTTCCTAAACGAAGAGAGCAGATGGAGCAACTTGTTTACTTCGCAGTGAGCGTCTGCTCCAGACCTACAAAAGTATGAAGAAGATAGCCTGAATGTACAGGCCAGAGGTGAAAAGCAATATATAGCAACTCCCAAACCCATCATATAGACAGAGAAGTCTTTAAAAAAAACCCCCAACTTCGAATAAATGTTCTACATCATTGCCAATGAAAGGAATAGGTGGCAGGTAGTTTGCATTAGCCAAAACAACCCAACAGAAATACATAAAGCCTGAATTATCATCTTGGCAAGAGAAAAAGAGAGGGGTGCCTTTAGCAGAATGCAATTAAGGATTTGGCAAGTATCTGGAGGAAAGGAAAAAGTGTTAGTCAAAGATAACATTAATATCGCAAGTCCAGATAACAGAGGAAGATAAAGACACAATGAGAAATACACAGCAGAGAAATAATGATTATGGGTAGCAGTACAACATCCACGAGGCCCAACAGAAGAAACACGCAGAAGTGCAAAGAGCTGTGCAGGAACACATTTGGAGCAGAGTCATCTCTGTAACATTGAAAGTCATGAAATATTGGGTAGCACACACAAACAAATGGGGATGATTAACTTTTTGGTTAAGGAGAAACAGAAATAAAGGAAGTTCATGAATTAACTACAAAAGATTTTGAGGGAAAACAGGAGAGGGGGGCTTGGAAGTAAAGGTACAACACAGATGAGGAATGGTGCCAGGACACTGACAAGGGTGTTTCAGGCTTAGGAACAAATACATGAAAGAAAAACTGTCAGTTTAACTAACTAGGTACCCCTACCTTCTTAAATGAAGCAGGAGTTAATCTACTAAGTGTGGACAGCTTGCCTTGTCCTAGTTAATTATTTAACCTTCATTTCTTGCTGAGGGTGAGGCACTAAAAGCATTACAGGTGCTTCATAATTACTACTGGTTAATAAAAGAAAGGGACGTGATGAAATACACATTTAGAATTCGGTCACCCTTTTTTTTTAATCCATATGTTTAATTTACTCTCTGTATTTCACTTTGGTAAATAAAAGTATTTTACTTCACGTGCTAAGCACATAGCAACACTAAATGATAATCAAAGAGGTCAGCACTGAACATGGTTTAGGATTTTTCCTTCAGGCTGTTGAGGAGAGATCTCAGAGCTTGCACTGCTTTCCCATGATTTGACATTACAAACATTTAAGTGGCAGACAAAATTAAACACTTTTAAGATGAAAATGTTCACACTGGTAGGTCATGGGGAGCACAGAAACTTACCAGTTGCTAAAAAGTTCACTTTGAACAAAAGCTCAAAAGAGTTGCACTGTGTCAAGTCAAACAAAAGAAAGTACAAAACTAACAAAAACTCCTTTTTGCCTCAGTGAGCCCCAAGACCAATCCAGTATCCCCTCTGCCAAAGAAAGCATGCAGTGCTGCACACTCTCACGACTCAACTGCAAATCTTGCTTTGTTTAAAGTCTCGGCTTCTCAGGTCAAGTGATTTAGATAAAGAGCTACATGTTAGTATTCATATGAAGAAAAACAGTCATAGAACTGCAAAGAGGGGAAAAAAAAGAAGACATATATTTGATTATGTATTAGCCAAAATCTAGAACCTAATCTAAAAAAAAAAACATATTCTTTTCAACAGTTCATGTTCTGCCGATCTCACTGTATGCTAGAATAAGCCTTATGATTTTTGAATGCTCAAAGACAGCGTTACAGGGAACCAACATGGCCTGCCCTGTTATTAAAGTACTAAAAAAGCATATCCGACTAAAATTCCAGCTTTACTCTTAGTATTTTCCCCGAGTAGCCTTTGAAAATCCTGTGAGGTACACCACATCTCTCCTCCCTTCTCTTGCAGTAACTGAAACTTCTGCATGTTCACAACCAGTGGAGGAGAGAGACAAAGCAGCAGAAGCAGCAAGAGAAATTAAAGGCTAAACAAAGATTAACCACGCTGTCTACTTGTTCATAAAAATTCCACTTGTTCATCTGCACTAGGTCAGCTAAAGCAGCATTAGAAAAAAGCTTTTCATAACGTTATTTTCCCAAGTATGAATTGCTGGGGGTTCTACAGGTGTAAAGTGGCTAATGAATTTAGATGTTACCACCTTCACACAAGAATGGGTTTAGATAAACCAGATTAATATTTCTAAGCATGTTCAAAGCAGGAATGTTAGAATGACTCAATGTTAATACAAGTTATCACTGAAAAGAGCAGCAAAGGTGTCATTAAACAAAGTAGGCAGGAGCACTCTGGATTTTCCTCATTCATAAATAACTATTTCTCTTACTTTAAATCTTTTCACATTTTGAAAATAAATTTCTTTATATTACTAATTTTTCAATCACCTCATTTTCTTAATGGTTAAATTTGCTTTTACATTTTAAGTTGAGAAACTAGCACCTGGTAACTGAAGTGAAATTAAGTGTTTAGCTCCCTTGAGTTACTGGGGTTTTTGACCACTGACCAAATTCAAAATTGATAAGCACGCAATTAGGTTATCTTACCTATGTTAAAATTAGCCTAATCCAGTAATGCATGTGATAGTTGAAACAATGCTGCTTAGATATTCAAGGGCCTTTATGTTACAGTCACAGAGCGCTACTAAACCCAGCCACCCAGAAATAAGAAAAATTAGAGATCAATTGGGAACACACACACACACACAAAGGTCTACTTGAGCAATTTTCTCTCTCTTAAGGGGATTTAATAATCTAGTAAGACCATAACATTAAAAAAAAATAAATATCCATGTTTGTTCTTCATAAAACACCTCTAATACCCACTTCAGTCAGAGGAAGTTACTCATGTCCTGCAGTGAGATAAATATGGTATCGAAAACAGAACATCTGGAAAGAAAAATGCAGTACAAAATGAATGTAATACTATATTTGGATGCTCAAGCAGCTCAAAGTGCTCCTTGCTCTTCTAAAAAAAAAAAAAAAAAAAAGTGTGCTAAAATCTGATTTCCCTTGGCTTCCTAAAAATCAAACCACGCACTGAACTGATTCAGTACTTCCAACCTCATCACTGCAAGTTGTTTGAAGTGTTGCAGGGAAAAAATGGCTGTAAACAACAAATCTTCAGAAATTCAGCCTCTTTGTGTGCCTTCCGTCTGTCATTTAATCTAGATTTTATGTACTTTACTCTCATCACCTGTAAATCTCCTGCATACTTTTTACATTGTGGATGTTGAACTTCCAAGTGAATAGAGGGATGGAAGGTTTGGGTAGGTTTTTTGTCCCCCATAGATGAAAAGGCCAACACTATCAGATCAAACTTACCACTGAAGTTGAACTTACTGAACTTGAGTGGTGTACTCTACTTCAGCTTCACAACTGCCCTAGGCAAAATCCACCAAAAAAAAAAAGTGAACTCCCTCCATGCAATCACTCTAAGAACTATTATCCAGTTTCTATTCACCCCCAGAAAGCGTACCCCTTGTTTGGACTATGTTTTTACTATTAACTATTTGGTACTTAGCAAAGAGGCAAGAAAACATAGCATGTCTAACAGAAAACTCAAAACTAGCAGACTTCTTCAAAAATGGTATCATATAATCTCAGAAGACTTTGAGGGATTTAGCAGACCAGAAATGTTTTGTAGCTTTGACTTATTTGCAATAAGAGGCAAAAACCGAGAAGTATGAAACAGCATTCTCATTTCATACTGATAGTCTAAACCTGGCTTCTATTATATACAACAAAGAAAGACAATACAAAGGGCCATTAAATTGTAAGCATGCAAACAACATCTAATGCTTAATTTTCCCCTGCAGTTTGAATGAACAATAAGATTACTCTCTTGCTCTGAACAGATAGCAAACATGTCCACTGGCACTGGTCTAGTAAAAAATTAGCACCTTAAAGCTAATTGATACAACAGCTATCATATCAATCCGTACATATGACAGCTACCATAGATATAATAGCATGCCATTGATATGACAGGCATCAAGTACACTATAACAAAAATTATATAGAAAGGGTTCTGCAAAAATAAAACACCTGTACAAATTGCCTTATTCTCACAACGCCCCAAGATCCCTCCCAGAGTCATTTAAACTGTATTTTCAAACTTTCACATTTAATCTCGTTTACAAAATGGGTAATTATGTAGTTACCACAGGGTAACTATATAGGGAATATTTTTATGCTTTGAGATTTAAAAAACCACCAAGAACAAAAAATAAAAAAACCCCCACCACCTAACTTAATGCTCCATGCTCTGCTCTTCATGCTTTTCACAGGCAAAGTGTTCCCTGGAGGGATCAAAGTCTCTGCAAGACCTAGTTTTCCACCAGCCATTATCTGACATTCTCAGAAGACCAAGGCTGAAATCTGCCTCTGGACTCTTCTCCAGCTGATTGAAAGGTTTATCAGTGGCATCACTGGAATGAAGATTTCATCATAAATCCTGTGTGACTTTAGGGCGTGTAGATTATTAAAGGCACATCATACTACACTGCAAAATTACGAAGCCTTTACAAGGAACTGCTGAATTCTCTTAGAGACTCTGGACAGATGGCAGGATTTGACTATCACTAAATCAGCTTAGTCAAATACATTATTAGTTCTCCAGCCCAATATTCACCGTGTATTCCTAATGAAATTGCCAAATGAAAAGGGCAATGTGCCAAGCTTATAGGAAGTAATCAACAGAAATCCATTTTCCTCCAAGATCAATCTTCTCCCAATGTGCTGTAAACACTTATACAAGTTAAAAAAAAATAAAGCTCCTCTTGAAAAAGCAGCTCATTAGAAAACACAAAAGATCAGAACCTGAATTCTACTTTTTTGTGGGTTTACTATTAAATCAAGTGTATGTTAAGCTGTCTCTCTTTCACTATGAAAATCGGGAGGTCAGACTGACTGCCGCAGAACCACCACATAAATGAACAAGCATAAAGGACTTTTAGGTATCTAAAATACCAGGTCCCTCAAAAGCTGGACGTGCGGCTTCTCTGTGAGATAATTCCATCAGCAAGGGATGAGCACTTCAGTTATCAGAACTGGCACATAATGCTCAAGCACGACTTAATGCTCACGAGAAAAGATGCATGATTTGACTTTGATTTCAAGCAGGCAATCCCGAGTTCCTGTTAATTTTCCTCTTAACAGCACAAGGAATCAAAAACTTTCACAGAATTACCAGATTTGTAACCAAGCACTCACACAAAATTTTATTTTTTCAATGCATAATCAAAACTTATTTTGATGGAAGTCACACTCAGCCATATTTAACTAAGATAAATGATTCTCAAAAACACTTTTGCCTGTCCTCTGTAAAGTGACATTTCTTCTCCCTTGTCACCATAAGGTTAACGCTCAGGATTGTTTACTGTGGCAACTACCCCTCAATCAGAGCTTACCTTTGTTTACACTCAACAGAAATAAAAAAAAAATAGAATCCTAGATATTACTCTATGCTAATTACACCCACTTTAGACTGCTTGAATTTTGAGAAGATAACACACTTTAATGTAGGTGTGCCATTTTTAATGCAAAATTATGACACCTCTTTTGAAATCCTAACATTCTGTGCTATTAAATACATGCTCTTGTTTTCACCAGCATGAGGGGTGTTCATTTTGTTTGCATCAATACGATGAGCTAACAAACTTATTTTTACTTGTACCAGAGTGAACACTACCCTTATAACCTATATATTTATTTCCCTAAATTATTTTATGAAATACAGTCAATATTTCAAGTTCCAAATGAAAAGGTAAAAAAAAAGCAAATTTAGCTCCATAGACAATTACTATATTTTTCACTGTATGTTAAGATTTTCAATAATTAGAGATACATATAACCGATGACTCATGAATAGAGTTTGCATACGGAGCTCATAAAGTCTTCCTAAAATATTTCTACAATTGATTCCTTTTGTGATTTGACATGGAGCTGAATAGTGTTGAGCAATTTATTCACCATTGTTTGTGACAGGCTATTTAATTAATTTCCGACTTTTTAACAAATGTGAGAGGTGGTGTGTATCTTTATACCAGCCTACACACTGCTTAACTACATTAATCACGCACAACAGGCTTCTACTCAGTTAGGTGGGTCTTTTCAAATATGCAGCAATTAAACCCTCCTACATATGAATCACTTAGCATTCACAGAATACTTTCTATATGAGTATTAAATATTTACAAATGAGGCTGGCATATTTTATATAATCTTCACCACCTCAGCTGAGACAACTAAGGAGCGCTATCATTAGGTACGTAAAAGTCATAGCCAGATGGAGATTAAATAAGTTCACCTTATTCCTTACCCCCCTCTTCCCATTAAGGCTATGGCATCTGGACTCTGAACTTGACACACCACATATTGCTGGCTTGAAATAAATCATGTACCAATTCAGGATAGTTTACATTTTTTGCAAAAATGTTATGATTGTTATTAGTTACTATTTTAAGAATTTTCCCACAATATTCTAATACATTCAATCACACCACACTCTTTTCCACAGGAACAAATAAAATGAGATGGGCTATCTCTGCTGAGTTCCTAGTTCTGAAAAGCACAAACATCACAAACTCCAAGGCTAAAGCTGCAACGCCAAAGGAATTTTGGAGGAGGAAAAAGCCACCAACTCCTTCAGAATGACACAGATAAACAGAAGAGTCAATATGCTAATGGTCACAGTGCCGCTTATTACAGACAATTTAAAATGAAGCCTCTGTCTCATGGGAAATTCTAGCCTGCTTTTCTTTCCAACTATCAACAAAAAATATTTTTAAAAGATCAAAATTAAAACCCTGAAGTATAACATATCCAACTGATTCTCACTAGACATATTCATTTGAAACAAAACCACTTCTAGTTTCCCAAAATGAAATATTTTATGTATTTTGTTAAATACATACTTTAACAGAGGTTTATTATTATCTGTATTTTTAGTGCCAGGGCCTTTCATTACCTTCCATTAAAAAATGTAAAGCAAGATTGTAAACAATATTTAGTATGCAAAGCAAATGACACACAAGATTATCATTTGTGAATATGGTACTAGATTTAGGAACTGAGATTTTACAAATGCTAAACAAAACCAGGATGCATTTGCTTAAACTGAACTACACGATGAAAAAAAATGTGCCCACTTCCATTTTCTATACTTACATCAGTTAGGAATTACTCCTTATGCTATGCTGTATCCTGCAGAAAGGACATTTCCCTTTTTTATTATTATTAATACTTGCAAAAATCTGGATGGCCTTAGCGTTTTACCATCTGTAGTCGAACTAGCTAGCCTTTCATTTTTAATTTAAGCCAGACATTTTCATGCACAGTTTATCTATGTACAAACCATTCAGTAACAGCAGTTTGTCACCTTCATATATATTATTGATAAGAAAACAGACAACCTGCCAATTAAGATGCATGCACTTGCTCCATCTCTAGGCTCAGCCTGAGGTACTGACAGAACAGTTGAAGTAAAAACAGAGTTTTACATTTCAAAGAAAGTTCAAAGTCAGTGAGAAAAGACTGCCCTGCAAAGGACACAGAAATTGTATTTATTGCTAGAGAAGATTATTTAAGGAGTAAACTATATTATTTACTCTGTATGATAATTAAAATTAAAAAAAAACAGGTCCATAACCTGTTCAACAAGACATTCTACTTAGTTTTCCTTTCAGTCTTGGATTCAATCTATGTATCTGACAAAATGATACTTTGAACACTCTTACAACAGTAGTCACAGCTTAATATCAAAGATACAGAGTCAAATAATGGTCAAGGTATAAATCAAGCAGATTTAACTGGATTTCTGTTTCTATTGCTACCCCAGCAAGATATATAATATTTCTTGGGCCTCAAATATTGTCAAGTAAATTAAAGGAAGTATTAAAAGTATCCGAAATCAAGATGTCTTTAGACAGATAAAACCCCCTGAGATCACTGGTCTTCTCTGCTTCCATCCAAATTCTTGGGTTATCAAAAATCACCAAGCCATTCCATAAACACCAAGTATTTATTCCACACTACCTACTAGTCCTTTCTAAAGTATAACAAGAGAATTTATCCCACAGAAAATATTCAAAATAAAATATTCTGCTAAAAATATGTATTTTAAATAAACTTATATCAAACAAGATTACACTGGCTGCATAACATCTCTAACCTTGTTTCTGGAAAACCATATGGCCTTTCTTTCCTCTGTTTCTGAACTTCAGACTCAATATCCCATGTTAAGATACATTTACGCAGCTATTATAAATACAACACACATTTCACAGTACAACTTTGCAACAACAATTCCACACCCCACATTTACCCTATAAGTAAGAACATGAGCTGAGCTAAATCAGCGCTAGCAGAACACAAAATACTTCTCTTACCTCCATTTCTGTGCAGCGTAAATGACCCGATTTATCTGTAATTGAAAAAAAACAAACCCAGATTAAAAAAATGCACAAGTAACACTAAAAACTTGAGTAATTTTTTTTTTAGTAATTGCCAAATATTCTTTTATTCTTTGTCTTATTTTAATCACACATTTAAACAATGTTTCCATTATATATGCATCACAGAATTAACAACAAGGTGGCCCTGCCCTTTTTATTTGGATCCTTCACAATACTCCCTTGGAAAAAATATGTGTCTTTAATGCCTGGCATCATTATTTAAATTGTATGACTGATGCTCGGCCATGGAGGGAACATGAAAACATGTTGGCTTAAATTAAGCAGCACCAAATAATTATTTCAAGAGAAAAAACAACATTCGTGCATAAACCAGGGAGCAGCTACTGTTTCATCTGATACCTCTGGAATAATAAAGAGTTCAACACCACCACAAAGTTCAAGCAAATTAAAGTTGAAATGTTACAGTAATATTCTGGTAAGCCCCTCTCATCAATTTTTGCATTTCCTCTGAGTTCAGAAGCATCACTTTGGAATTTATATAATACAGAAAAATATGTTTCTGAATTGTTTCATCAAACTGAAATCTCAATTTTCTCAAAGACAAAACACTTTGGTATGAAAGTGTAAGTGGATTGACAGCTTACAAAAAATAAGACTAAAATTTCACAGCATGTTAGGAAGGTACCATTTCACCAAATGCAGCAAGTTTCTCATTTCACATTAATAATTCATATCAAAGTAGGGTGAAGCAATTCTGACAGGATGATTTTCTGTTTGAAAAACAGTATTCAAGAACGTCAAGTATTCCATGGAAATATATTCATTTCAAAGGGGAGCCACCCAAAACCTTAATTTCAAAGCACCCAGATATAGAATTTTCCTCTTTTTGTCTTTGCTTTTTGGCGGCATTGCACCCACACCGCTAGTTTACAATTTGTGACTTTGGCCTTGATGGCACTCACCCTAGGGAAACGTGTGGCACGATTCTGAGTCCCCAGGTACTCAGAAACTAGAATGGTGCACGTTCACTTGACTGCGTGTACACTGACAGCACGTCACAGGAGACGGCTGCTGACCACCACTCAGCGTGGCCAAAGGATTTACCGCAATAGTTAAGAAAAACCTGCAATTTGCAGCCATAACGGGAAGGACTGTTTTATCAGATTGCTTGGCAAGCTCAACCAACTGATTCGCATAATGTTTGCACAGAGGAATGATCATGCTGACTTCATATGTCAAATCTGAACGGCATGCAAAAACTGTCAGCACTAGGGAAGAGTCACCTGCATAGAAAACAAATTAATTTTTGATATTGAACTGGTCACCTTCCCCTTTGAAACTAAATGCTAAACTTACCTTGAATGCATAAGGAACATCTGCCAAACAGAGTGAACGCTGTTTACCTGCATTTTGAACTGTTGCAAATGCAAGCTGAATGCTTAGCACTTGTGTCTGACTTCAAAACAAACTGAAGAGTGACTTTAAAAGGTAGCTTTTGCATCACCTAACACCTTTTCAAAAGGACTGGTGATTTTGGCTGATTCACCTCAAGATAAAGATAGGAGATTTTTTTTGTATTTTAAACAGTAACATTCATGTGATTGTTACAAATGGAAGAAATTTACTGAGAACTTTATTAGCAGATTTACGAATATCAGGGGCTGTTTCTGTCAGACGACAGATGATCAAATCAATGTCTCTCCGTGATCCAAGATGATACAAGACTAATTCACAGAAATGTAGTCAAGATGGGGAAAAAGACTGTGCTGTCTTTTTTTAAAAAAAAAAAAAAAAAAAAAAAAAGACTTTTTTCTTTTTAATTACTGCTTTGGAAAAAAGTAGTACTTTCAAACCTATGATGATGCAATGGCATACAGAAGGCCATCAATGTCTGCAATAACTGATAATTTAAAATATCTTGATTAGCACCTCCTACGGTCTAACAGAACAGGATGCAAATCGTAGATCCTCTTGGTAGCACAGACATAAAGCACTCATTGCTACTTATGTTGAGATCCTACGAAGATCCTTTTAATAGAAGTTCTAACCAAGTCTTGAAGGACAAAAATAAATCAGCCCAGACCAAAACAAGCAAGGCAAAATTTAGGTTTCTGAAAGGAACAGCAAGAAGCTTATCTCACAACCCCTTTGATAGGCCATCTTTGATAAACTTCCATGAAAGCTGTTCTTCAAAGAAAAGCACTCAAACTCTGGAAACCTTCCTCATTTCATATATGTTACTATCAACATTTACTACTGCTTTTAGAGCAAATCGTAATTCATGTTTTGTTTTATCATAAAAATATAGGGAACATCTTAAAATGGATTATTTATTCCCATTTATACCAGCATTTTTAAAAAACAACAGTACTGTCATGATTCCGTGTGCTGAGGAAGGAATGGGAAATAACAAGTAGTTTAAGTCTCACAGCAGCTCAAATGTACCGCAGAGAGTATTCTAGACAGGTGCAAACTACTAACTTAAACATTTTAATATGTACTACATTATGGTAATTATTAACCATCCCATTCCATATGCCTCAGTACCCTGAGCCCAACTATACACTTAGCAGACTTCCCCAAGCTGTCTGCAGTGACTTATGGACCTCCTCCATCAGGAATTTCCTATATTTCTAAAGAGACCAGCATTAACAGTATTGACCCAGGAAACATGCACTTCCTTGCATCTATCAAGACTGAAATTAATTTGCTTTTGTATGGCCCATGCAAGTCAATTTACTTATACTGGCTGGGAGCAGAAATGGCTTCTCTCTTTAGCTGACATGACTGAAAAAGCAGAACCTCTTAAATGTAGCCTAAGGGTCACACCTTAATTCACACTGGGGGAAAAAAAAATTCCCTATAAGTCACCATAGAATAGTCTCTGTCTGCAAGCAGTATCAAATGCTTATCTGGTAAATACGTGAAGACTTACAAAATTATTTCGGCTGCTGCTTCTTAACATAGACACAGACTTCTCCAGACTTCACAACCATTTAACTAGATACTAACCTGTGCAGCATTTTCACCACTCTTACTGCCAAAAAAAGACTCAACGGTATTTTTCCATAACAGCTTTCAAATAGTGATTAATGCATTCATTACTAGTAAACAGCATAACTCTTACTGTCAAGTTAAGTTCAATCTAGAAACAAGCTACAACTTGGAAGATTATGATTTTTCACTCAGATTGCTGAAATGCAAAAAAAAAGATCAGTTTTTGCAAGAAGAGACTCAAATTGGAGGTTTCCTATGTCTCTGAAAACAGCCTTCAGAGACATATTTGCCACAAAAAAAAAAAAAAAAAAAAAAAAAAAAAGAAGAAAGAAACCCCTAACCTTCATATTATTTTGAGGGATGAAAAACTTTCTACTTTAAAATTATTCTTAATCTAAACCCTCAACATGAGGAGTCATGCCAAACTTTTCATCAAGCGTTGGGGCACATCATCTCATCCCTCAAGGCAGGAGCTTCAGGCTGCTATTTAGACCGGAAAAAATAATTATTTTCACAAAAGCTCTCAGAATGCTTTTAAAAAGAAACTATACTCAATTGATCTATAGCCCGTGCTTCATGTAAGCACAACTTCCCTGCCTTCCAGGGTTTAACAGGTCACAGTTAGAAAGGGTCTTCATAATTTTTAAATCAAATAGCTAGCATATCATGTACAGCTGCCAACAGTAAGAAGCACACATTTAAGACTGAATTTTAAAAGCAAGATAGATAATTCAGTATGTTAAAGTGGACTGACACAGGATATTTGTAAGAAAGCATGCAGGATGTGCAAAACCATTTGCACTCAGCTATCCAAAGAAAACCTGTGTTACAGAGTTGACGTCAGTGACGTGACATCACAATCACGTGTCTGCTGTTTCAGCTATAACCAGCTGCTCTGAGTCCTGCGGCTTACAGCCTCAGAGCACCTTCCTTGCCCTCTCTAGTGTCTCAGATTCCTCTGCATAGATCTAAAAGCATTTGCCTCAAGACAGCTTCCTGCAGAACTGAAATTATCAGCACTGATTTTCAAGCAACAGTGTAGTCGATATATGCAGTGGAAAACGTGAAACTCATTTTGTACTCAAGATTAATTTGCTAATTAAATGTCACAGCCCATTTCTACAGGTTTTAGGTGAAATCAAGTTGCTATTTCCACAAGAGCAGAACTCAAGTTGCCTTCAGGAAAGACAGCCACTGCCTATACATACTGGAGAACACTGGACCACAGTGGAAGAAGTGGCCAAAGAAGGAACACAGGAGCTAACTTAAGGAAAAGGAGCAAGGAAGAATGTGGGAATCACTAACTCAAAATCCTTAAACTGAACAGTCTTTAGTCGGTCCCCCAGAATAACAATAAATTGAATTTGTATTTGCTTTCTAGCTTTTATGACTTCAAGAGGCTTTTCCTTGCCCTTAAGAGAATGAGGAACGCCTTAGGAAAAAAAAAAAAAGAACAAAGGTTCAGACTCACATTGAATCATCTGATTGCAGGAACTGGAGCATTAGTTACCCAGTCTGACAAGATTGTCAATAGGAGAGCCAAGATTAGTACCAATAAAAGGAAAGGGAAAGAACAGAAGAATGAAGAAAGCAAAGGCAACCAAGCAACATAAGGAAGAGGTGAACATGCAAAGAACAGGATTCAAAATTAAATGAAGGAAAAGGAAAATAGGAAAATATTAATGTAGCAGGAGTGAGCCAGACTTCTGGCAGAGGATGGACATTGCAAGATAAACAGAGGAGCACAGAAAAATCTTGTGTGGTAAAAAGAAATAGAAAAAAGTGAAAACAACAACAAATATAGGTAAAGTATAGCTTAGGAGTAAGAAACATCAGGCTGCAGGGAAGAAGGTCAAGAATGGCAAGAACACAAGGAAGTTGAAGGAAGCAGACTGGATAAGTAGAGGTAATCGGAGACCTCACAGAGCAGCAAGCATGGAGACCCATGTTTTTAAGCAGCTTTACTCAGGCTTTGAGGATCAACATATGCTTCCTTTAAACTATGTAATTAGAAGACAAGAAGAAATGGGATGAGTTTTCACAGCTTATAGCTTTTTGGATCTGACTCACTCATGATTTCTCTACCAGTCTGCAGCTGATGATGTAGAAATGGTATGCCTCATTTTTCTACCTGGGAGAGTAAAAAGGAACGAGAAAGAAATTTGTAAGAAAATACAAGGAAAATTCTTAGAGAGGTTACTAGACCAAAGGCAGCCAGGACATTCCTTCCATGACAATCTTTCTTTTCATGCCTTCATCTTTCTACATTCAACACTTCACTGAAATTACTCCTCATTTTGTACAGTCATAAGCAATCCTCTTGTACACTGCACAAAGCAAAAGTAACAACTAAGAGGTCTTCAATACCCAGTTCAATTTTGTAATAAAAATTATTTTTAAGTAATATTCTTGAATTCCAAACTAACAAATCCATACTACCTTAGTGATACCTTCCAAGATACAATTAAATGATCACTCTTTGTCTTGTCCCATTTCTACTCTGCACAAGGAAATTGGCTGTGGTCAACATGCAATTCTTTCTGTGTTCCAATGGTCGCTCTCTTTAGCAAACCTGTAAGGTTACCTAGGGATCACATCAATTTTTTATATTCTAAGATAAATACTGTGGTAGATATGTATTTCCAAGTGCTGCTGAGCTCTATTCGTAGCTGCCAGTCTCTTCTGCCATTGCTTAAGTACAGATACTACTACACTCACTTTCCTCTGGCCTGTTCAGATATCAACCCTTCCAAAAAAGTGTGAATTCACAGAGTTCATGTCTCAATTTTTATTCTTTTTAAAGTTCTGTTAATATAATCATATTCTAATTTTTCCTGGAGCTATCTACTTGCTTGCTCATTCAACAAGTTTGTGTGGCAGAAATCTGACTCCACTGAGGTCACTGGTAGTTTCTGCCATCATGTTTGATGGATCCATAATTTCAAGCAGGTTACAGCTTTTCTAAACTGACAACACAGCACCGTTGGATCTGTTAGCAAACTCTCTCAAGAAGATGAAGAAGTAGTTCTCTTAATTCTTTTCTACCACATCTATGTATTTGCAGTCTTGTGTTTTACACTGTACATACTGAGTCATCTCCTTCTGTTCCTCTTAAAGCGCACGGTAACAAAATTCAGTAACACACTTATAGTGACGTGTCATGCAAGCCAGCTTAAGGTTTTATCAGAAATATTAACAATATTTTGTTTGTCTCCTTACTGGATCCAATGCTGTAATGTGATAAAGTAATTCAGAAACAACGAGTGAACGCTCTCCAGTTTCCTTTAATAGACATTATGAAAAAGCTTCCCCACTTTTATAGAATATGTTCATTGCCAACATGGATACAGGATGTTACTTACCTTTAGTCCTCTTGCCACATGCAATACACCTACTGCACAGTCAGCAACAACAGCCACGCTCAGGTCAGACGCATTCACAATGCTGCTGCCACACAGGTCATCCTCCCTGCCTGTCACCCTGATCACATCCTGCTCCCTGAACAGTCCTGTTAAAGGCGTTCTCTCTCTGTCACATCATACACTGCTACCATCTTCACTTTCAAAGCCCTCCTCAAGCCACCCCAGTCCTAGCCATCACCTCTCACTGGGTACTGTGGGGTAAACTGTCACCTCCAGTCAGCCCCTGAAGTGTCATTATGAACACCAGGAGACCACAACTCCTCAAAGTTCTTTGCTCTTAAGTTTTCCTTGGGAACAAATGCAGATTTCAGACAACACCAAATGAATCTTTATTCCATCACTGCCTCCTTACTGCCTTCAACATTTCTGCATACAAATATAGGTAACTGAGGTCACCTATAACTGTTAGCCATTTCCTTCCATTTCTTTTGTGCAGGCATTTAGAATATATTGGTTTGGGGTTTTTTTTTAGCAGAACACCGTATTTTGTTATGCTGAAATCTTTTCTTTGCATATTTTGTCCTCCCCCAGCACACCCATGTACAGTAGGGTCCCGAGCATCTGCCTATATTCACAGAGAGACCATGTAACCCCCAGCGTACAGGATGCATCAGCATAAGCCACGACTGGAAGCCTTCCAGTTCACCCTTTCATACCAGGAATCACACCGATGGCCTAAGCTTTCTCTCTTCCACAGATCAGCAGAGCACGTGAGTGTAGATGAAGTATCAAACTCACCAAGGTTCCTTTCTGCTGTCTAGTGCCATTTTCTTCCTACCTTGACTTCCAACATTAACATACCTATATAGATAGCTATATCTATCTTAAAAGTCTTGCAGGAAAAGGTGAGGCTCAATACATCAAACCTTGCTATTTTTAAATACAGATGTGTCTGAATACCCTTGAACAAAATCTGAACGCAGAGCATAATTATCTTAATTCTAGCAGTACTATTTATTTTAGCAGTATTCATAGTAACACTTGTTTTGAAATTTAAACAGCAAGCAAGGCTACTCTCATCCATTATCTTTCAAAAGGGTCAACAAAACAAGTAGTAAAATGTCAGTACATTTAATTTTCCTCTAAAAATCCTGCGTGTTTTCCCTCTGTGCTCCAAAGAGACTGACAGATGATAAAGTCTTGATGCACACAAGCTAAATTTGCACTTATTCGTCCTATATTTCTCCACGCTGCCTTCCAATACCCGGGTCACAAGGGCGTAAGAAGGACAAGTCATTAAAACTGCCAAGACAAAGTAAGCTATTCCTCTCCAGAGTGTCTCACCCTGAGCCCTCTGAGTCCTGTGAAAGCCACCACACAGTCAACTTTTCTGTGATCTTTTTGATTCAAAGCCAGAAAACTCCATGCATTATTCCCTCCTGCTGAACGCCTGGCAGACTTCCAAGAGAATAATCTGCCTAGTTTTTGCTTCTGATAAAAACAGCAGTAATTCTCCTCTGTGCTTTCTCCTCTAGGGCTAGAGGACAAGGCGAAAGAAGGGCCACCGACACCACCTGCAGAGGCATGTTCTCAGGCTGGAGGGGGAAGGCTAAGGAGCATCACATGGATGCCAGCCCTCAACAGCCCACAGCTGGATGTCAGCACAGTTTGCTTTTCCAAATATTCATCTTTGACGCTTTCAGAGATCCTCATAGCCATTCCTCTTCAGAAGCTCGGTGCAATGCCCAAAATCAGTGGCTGCCTTTGCTAAGTCAGGAATCTGGCACTAACAAAACGTGTGGGGAAGACTCCCAGTTTTTCCAAGCCTGTTCATCCCCAAAACTGTCCTGTGGGAAGGAGGCAGCACAGCTGGCACACTGAGAAGCAGGAGCCCTGTTGCAGCCACAATGCAACCCAGATGAAACAGCCTTCTACGCCCTAGGGCATTCTGCTGCTGCTAAATACTGGGCATGAGGTCGATTGCCAGCTCCTGTATGGGTTTTCTACTGTATCCATCACTCACAATTGCTTCAAGTTTAGAAAAACACTTGTAAATACTGTTCCACAAGACAGCTTGGAGAAGTGAAACCACAGGTTTACACCAAACTTTTTAGCTCATTCAGAAGTTATTTTTTACTGCATCTGGCACTTGACTAGATACCACCGTTAGTTCGTTTCATATAAATTGCAAGTAAAAGAGACAGCTAAAACACCCATTAGGTAAAATGCATTCTACACTGTATCTCCAATTTCATTGTGGGTATTTCTAAACAACCCACATTTCTGTGGTATTTAGATGTCAGACAGTTACAATGATTCATACTAAGATGACCACAGTGAGCTCTTAATTTTTTGCATATTCATGTTTATTTCTTACTCACTTCAGTTCCAGCAAAACGATAAAGTTTGCACCATACCATGAAAACACTGCTTCGTGAGCATCTCTAAAGCAAACTCCGTGACACGGCGGCTGCATTTGCTCTTGACTTCGTCCAGGCCCCACTGAGACAGGCATGACTGATCACATCGCTCTTCGCAGTCCTAAACAAAGCCTGAATGTTCCTTACCCAAAGACACCATTCTTTGGGGACTCCTTTATCTGCCCACACAGGATTCTGTTGTTTACAAAAATAGAAACTAACAGCCGATATTTGTCCCTGTGAATTATCCAAGCCTATGCACCAACCTACAGCTATACATTTTTTTTATGTATCGCCAGAATAAAATAGCTTTACAGCTCACAGTGTTAACCCACAGAACCCCTACTGCTCTAACAAACCTCCTGACACAGGCATTTAAACCTAAGTTGTCTGAAAAACAAAGGCAGGAAAACAACTATCAGGAATCCTTCCTGATCCTCATCAGGGTTTCAAGCAGTATCAACGCTGATGTGAAAAAGAACAACTGAGCGACTTTTTCATTCTTAATCTTTTTACTCCTATTTAAGAAAAAACTTATTTTTTTTCTAACAAGATAACCAGCTATTAACAGATCACATAGATAAAACTGGAAAGATCTGAGAATTAGTCTCTGGTTTTGGTTAAGGATGGTATTTCAACTCCAAGGTTGTTTTTCTGCCCTGGTATCAGGGAAATTCATCTTTGCTTCCTATCTCAAGGACATTTTATTCAATTTCTAGGTATTTTGAATTGGAATGTCAAGTATTGTGCATTAACTGGAAAACTGCTTCACAAGAAACAGCTTTGGGAAAGTAACATCAGTTTCTACATAATCTTTGTAAGATAACTTCAATTTGTATCTCAAGAGTAAAATTGATGGGGCCAGACAGCTTCAGGGCCTATGCTATGATGTACCGCTCCCCAAGTCACAGCGCCAGGGCAATGGTTCTTAAGCTCTCACTGCTACTAAGCAGAACACACGAGCCTAAGAATAAACACCCGTTCAAGAGGCTCAAGCTGAAATTGGCTCAGAAAGCTCATTCATCATCACCTAAGGACACTGCAGTGAGCAATACGGAAAAGAACTGGGACAGCGCAGAAGATACCAAAGAGAAGCAAAGCTACCGTCAACGTTTCAATACTCAGTATAGTGGATTACCAACATTCACCGTATCACATATACAACAGTTTCCAGTGAAAACCTGCTACTGGTTCCACAAAACAAAGGAGACTGACTAGGACCACCTTTGTTTCATGTTGAGTATGGTTTAGGAATGGACACCTGGCAGAAATCTCCCCTCCTTGCTTTCCTTGGGAGGTCTCAACAGACTGTTTATCTTTTTAATATGTGTGTGTGTATATAGATAGATATGCACATAGATAGATATACACACAGACACAAGATTTTCAAGAAATAATCACAAATATGTGGTGTTAACTCATACACAACGTAATACATACAATAATAAGGTTCGAAAATAAACTTAAAAAGAGAGATAAGAGAAAAATAGCCAGGGCTGAAAAATGAAAGAAAAAGCCTCATCTATCCAAAGATTTAAAAATGGTATCAACGTACACAGGTTACCACAGGTTAATGAAAACATTTTCAAAGACTAATGCAGATGTGACGTGCAGCATTAGCATAAAAGTAAACATACTGGACGTCAGCAAGGGGTCTGAACTTTATATCCAAATATATCCAACACCTTCCTGTGGGCTATTAAAGATACAGTAGTAAGAGGAAAAAGAATAAGCCCACAAATAGCAATGAAAAGGCAACAACAGAAAGAAATACATAGTATATCAATATATTTCCTACAGTAGAAAAGGCAAAGAAAGAAATCTGATTCCAAAACACTATAGACAGCACACAAAGTGCAATACAGAACTCTTAAATGCTCTTGTGACATGCAGATGCCTTGGTCAGGACAGTATTTTCCTGGGACTTTTGGATGTTGGTCTGGCATTTTATTAACGTTACAATAACCCACTTTTTAAACTAACTTAAAAAGCATCCCTGATCACATTTAAATGGAAGTCATTACTAGACTCATTTCAATTGCGGAACAAAATTATGTCCCTTCTTCTACTGAGTATATTTTGGTATTTGCAGGTGCCACTAGCTCCAAACTGGATTACTGCAAAACTCTGCCAAAAGACCTTTCCGACAGACACTGTATTAAAAGGCTTCATTAAATTAGAACATGGATATTATACCTCGTGTTACCAATGCTGAGAACTCCATTAATCCCATTTTGTGAATTTACATTGCCTTCTACTTCACCTAACTTTAAAATCCCAAACCCTCTGTCTTCCTGGAAAATTCAGTGACGTTGAACGTGGACTAGGTTGATACTTGGGAATACTAACTGACCACATCCCTCTGCTGCCTAGCCTTAGTTTCTTTTCAGAAATAAAACTGTACTCACAACCAAAAAAGTCACCTTTTCCACATACGTAACCAGCAGCTTTGAAATGCTGAAAAATGGACATGTGTCCTTCTTTTCCCTTCCAACGCAAAATATGTTTTCCTGGGTATTTTAAAAGAAACAGATGGTAGGTGCTAAGCCCCTGGTAGGTGTACACGGCCGCCTTATTTACTTAATGTCAGCGTACCAGGCTCTACACTGATCTGTTTCTAATAGGTGCCTTTTGATGCCAAACTATTTCTGAACGACACCGCGGATGAGCAGTACGACCAAGGGAACTCCGAAAGCAGGCGCTGTAGGTGCGGATGACACAGTATTACGCACCAAAGGACGACGCAATTACAGAACACCAAACCCGCATTCACCGCCCCTGTACCCGCACGCCGGCCACTGAATCCAAGGCGAGGGGCTCTGCCTCTCCACGGGCGACACCGCGACGGTGCGGGGACACAGGCACAGGCAGCCCGGTGCCCGCTCGCCGCAGCCCTCCGGCGGGAAGGAGCCCGTCTCCCCCCGGCCGCCACAGCCCACGGACAAAGGCTGAGGGAGATGGGGGCTGCCGTTCTCGGGCCGGGCCGTACCCGGGGGGCTGAGGCGGGGCGGCGGCGACGGGGCCCGGCCTTACCTGCGGCGGGCGGGGGCGGCCGCTGGGGCTCGCCCGGCTCCAGGGTGACGGTGCCGTCCCGCCAGACGCGGAGGTGGGCGGCCGCCCCCAGCCTGGCGGCGGGGGTCTCTCCGCGGCGGGCGCGGGCCCGCAGCGAACCGCAGCACTGGTAGCACACGGCCCACGCCTGCTCCTCGTTGATGGGCTGGTTGTAGAGCCTGAGGATCTCCTCCAGCGACAGCGCCTCCGGCTGCCCGCCGGCCCCGCCGCCGTCCTCCTCTTCATCGGCGGGGCGGGAGGCGCCGGGCTGGGGCTCCGCGCCGCGCTCCCCCGGCAGCGCCATGCCCTGCCTCCGCCGCGGTGCTCCTCGGCTCAGCGACCGGCCCCGCCGCGGCGGCTGCTGCTGCTGCTTGCGCTGCTGCTGCTTCTGCTGCCGCCGCCCGGTCCCGCCGCGCTCATCCTCTCCGCCTCGCTAGTGCCACCAGGCCGCCGGACAGCCCGGGCTGCGCAGCAGGCAGGCAGCGGCCGGCTGGCAGGACGAACGGCGCCCGGGCCGCCTGCTGCCGCCGCCGCCGCAGGGGGAGACAGCTCATAGCAACGCAATGGCGTCCTCCCCCGCCCCCGCCGCCAAAGGCCGCCGCCCGGCGTCGCAGCGCCCCCTGCCGCCGCCAGGCCCGGCCGTAATGGCGGGCGGCGGCTTGGCGAAGGCGGGAGGGCCCTCGGGGGCTGCCGCGGACCCTCCGTGCCCGTGGGCGGCGAGGAACGGCCTTTGGGAGCGCCAGGCGCCCGCGCCCGCCTCAGGCTCGGGCCGCGGGCTCTGCGCCCAGCGATGCTAACAACCACCGCCTGCGGGGAGGCAGGGTGACACCCGCACGCACCCCGCTCAGACAAGGACACCGACCCACATCCCCGCCGCGGACCTGCACGTCTCAGCGAAGAGATTACCGAGCGCCTGCTTCCCCGGCCGGAGGGCGCTGAACCCCACGGCCTGCCCCCGCAACGCGACCACCCCCCACCCCCCCCTGCCGCCATCCTTCCAACAGCCAAGCTCTCCCGCTGCAGCGGCGAGGCAGGAGAATCCAAGGGCCTGCAGAAAGGCCGACAGCAGTTGAACGAGCACGGGCTGGAAAGGGCCCGAACGGGAATCATCTTCCAAACAGCTGGGAACTGCCGTTCCTGCCCCGGGACACGGCTGGCACCAGGAGGGCACAGCCAGCTCCCCACGCCGCTGCACATCAAAAACACGTCTGGGCTTTTTCTTTAGTATTGTACAGTTTTACCTAGCACATGTAAAAGGGAACTAAAAATGTCCCCTTAGCACCTGCCTTTCATGAAAGACTAAAGCATACAGGTAAGAAGACAGCACGGGGCAGCGTCCCCTTCCGCACGCCCAGTCCTGCAGGATCGAAGGGCCACACATCCCTCGGCTAACAGCAAGCTCCCGCCTCCCATTTCACCTTCAGTTGTCCTGAATGCGGGTGCTTTTTTCCTCTTGCAATGACACACATGCCTTCAACAAAAACTGTTGCATATAAGACAGAACTAGTATTTAAATAAAGCTATTAAATTTAGCTATACTCACCATACCATACAATCCAGCCTTTCACATTATATTAGACATAATGAAATCGGTTGAGAAATTGTACTGTCTAATCTTTAATCAGAGTCCTCTATGCCGAGTAACAGACAAATTAATTCCTTTTGATCTTTCAGGTATACAAAGAGAACACAAAAACAGATTTGTGAAGTATTTGAAAGGGCCAGTAAGTCCATAACATACTTTTAAAATTTCAAGTTAAAACCCAAGTGCTGCCCTAGGAAGTATTTAACACTTCCAGAAAAAAGAAAAATGGTGACATACTACCACACTGCTGATAAAATGTATATGCAGAATGCCAACGCTCACTCCTGCTGTATGTGTTGCAATATTCTCTAGGATTAGGTGACGGTTTTTTGCTCCAGCAGAAAGAGTTGGATCTTTCTTACTAGCAGAACAAAAGAAGGCAGGCATGGGCTATCAAAGATACAGAATGGCTTCTACAGAAGAAATCAACTATTTTGGATTCTTCAGCCTTGAAAGAGATGCCTGGAGTCCACATAGTGAAAAACATCAGAGGCATGGTACGGAGGTTCAGTGAGTCCAAATGCTTGCAATTTCTCAATGCTTGAAGACTAGAAGACACTCGGCAAAATAATGACCCACAGATTTAAGACAAAGAAAACCATCGATGGACAATTAACTATGGACCCAAGTTTCAGAATCAGACAAACTCATGAATGGTTGTTAAGCAAAATGGCCTGGCTACAACTTCTACCTCAGAAATTTCCTAAGCTAACCTTAGGAAAAAGGCATCAGGTTAAACCACTTTACCTAACCTAGCACAGCTATTCACATGTTCAGATATCCAGTTCTTAGTCTTACATTAAAAAAATCCATAAATTATTAAGTTCATAGGTGAACAAGAACACCTATACCTGACTGAACTGTTCTTCCAAGCTGAACGTATTGCTAGGTCCAAGAGAAGCAGAAATAAATCTTCTTGTGGAAAGGACACATGCTTAAACTTCAGTATTGCTGGATCTCCGTCACTCACAAAGTACACCCTGGACGCTACATGGAGAGGAGAGGTAAACCAGTCTCTTACCCCTGGAGAGGCAAACCAGACTTTTTTTCTGAATGAATTCTTGCACCAATTCAGAACTGCAGAAGAGAAGCTAGCATTTTATGCAAACATTTTAGTAACTTGACCCACATTCCTCCGAGTATTAAAAGTAACTTTTATTAAAAATAAATTCTCTTTATAAATACAATCATTTACCATGTAAAAAATCCTCTTCAATACACACACGTGGTATTCAAAATCAGTGTTATTTCTATGAAATACAATACTACTTTTAAATTGCATAATTTTATACCCACATATGTTATTTTGCAGATCAAAAAAGGTATGAATGATTACAGGGGGTTTTGGTTATTGGTGGGTTGTGGGGTTTTTTGGGTTTTTTTTTTTTTTTTTTTTTTTTTGTCACAGGACAGACCGGTATTTACAAGCAAACATGATCCAGACAGCACATGCAGATTCAGGGTATGTAAACACTCGTACACGAACTGCAAGTCGCACTTGATCTCCCCTACAACAGATTATTTCTTCACAAAAAGGAGACCTATATGACAAAAAGAAAAACAAGAGTAAAAGATATTACTAAGCTATTATTAAAATTTTCGGTTACGTGCAATTTTAATGTGACTGACACTTAAATGAGTGTCATGAGTCTGTCATTACAAATAATAATAATTGTTCTATATTGTTCTTTCATTTAACCCATGAAAAGTCTACCGTCACTTAACTCACCAATGCAACATAAAAGCTCAGTACCCCACGACCTCTTACATATACCATACAATTCTTCTAGTTCTAACTTAAGGAAATTAATTTTCTTTAAATTTCATTATCAAAAACCTGAGTTGCAATTCATAATTAAGTATTACTATTTGGTTTTAACATATATATCTATATATCTTTACATTTAAACTTACCGAAGACACGTGGCAAATGCTCTTCTGGCATTTCTGTATACAAAATGGATAGGAAACCCTTTAAATGTGTGACCGTCAGGTACTGCTCTTCTTACCGCATCTTGAAACTCTTCATTTCCTGCAGAAATACCTGTTGTGCGTTCAAGCTCATAAGCTGCTAATGCTGGTGACAACAGATAGGACAGATGGTCATCCCAGACAGTAGAAAGGCCAAGATCCTGTGAGGCAAGTGACAGAATGATGACAACTGTGCAGAATGAACATCATGGTAAGACTAAGCTTGCACGCTGTACAGATTCAAATAAACCCATTACAAATCTTTAATTTGTAGATAATGGAAGTGAACCCACGAAGCAGCAAGATTTGTATATTGACTCACACATCAACAGGAAGAATCAAACACCACCAACAAAATACAAACATTTAGCAAGAAATGAAGTTAGACTACTAGACTAAAACGTGACCAGCAGAGTTGGAACCAGATGTTTTACCTAAAGTATCTCTACATAAAATGCAAGAAGATGGTGCCTAAATACACAACAAAAATCTGGGAAAGATCAATCATGATTCACCTCATATTTTTCTAAGATCTCCCATGGAAACCCACTCCTGAAAAAACCATGTGCAACAGCTCCTCAAAACACATGACACATATACATGCACCTTCTCCTCCTACCATCTCAAAAATACAAAGAAGGAGAAAAATCTACCATGTACACATTCAATGCTGCATGAGATCCAAATTCTGAGAATTACTTGCCACCCCAAAGGTTGAGCATTGGGTTGGAAGATAAAAACAAAAACCCGCAAAAATCCCCATTAAAAATAGACATAAGCTATAAGGGGTTTTAAAATACCATCTCCCTCTTATCCAGCACAAAAGAATAATTTCTGGCACATTACGTCTTGCAAAAATCCTGACAAAGGACAACACTAACTTCTAGAAGTTCTGATTCTGTAAAGAAGTCAGAGCAAGAGCATGAAGGCTTAAAGCCTGCTTTTATCTAGGGACCAAACCCATTTGTGATGGAGAGGCAAAACCTACTAACAACCAGATCTGATCTTCCTAGCATTTTCACAGACCACTCATAGGTACTCTGCAGTAGGCTGAAGATCACAGACCTAGAAGGAGAGGCAAAGGCAGGGTGGGGGGAAGAGCCCACACATGAGGCTACGAAATACCACTGCAAATAGAAGTATGACATATAAACTAGCTCAGTACAGTCTTTCCAAACAATTTTTCAATGATTTCACTTTTTAGGTACCACATTACTTCAAAAGCTGATGGAAAACACATTGCAAAGAATTAGGTATGTGAACTAACAAATGGCTAGCCAAAACAAGTATACAGTACAAACACACATTCAATGACAATCTTTAAACAGTATTACCTTTCTGTGTTCAGAGACCAGTATTCTCAGCTGCACTTCTATCTCGTTGCTTGTTACTGCAGCATCTATTGTGGAAGCACACAGAGGAGGAAAAGGGGGAACCGAAGACACTGTTCCAGGGGGACATACAGATTTTATTGCTTCTCCACTCATGGGTTTCCATTTAGATTCATCATGCAGGTCAAACACACAGACCTCCACAGCATCAGAGGGCTGACAATTTCCAAAGAACTTCTGATGGTTGAAGATACAACCTATTGTGCGATAAGGATACAGCGGCTTGGGTTGTTCAACTAGTGGAGGGTCATCAGGGTTGATAGATCTGTGGATGTACCTAATCAAAAATATTCAATTTCTTATTAATACACCTTATTTCAAGACAAGGTAAAAATAATTAGATGGGACAGATATAAGGCATTTTTTCCTTCAAAAATATAAGCAAAATTTGTTAACTCCTCCCCCCCATGGCATTCATTTATTTACAGAAAAGTAATTATACACATTTTAGAGGCCCAGCATACAATGAAACAATACATCAATTTTTCTCTTTAAATCCAAAAGAATAAACTGATTAGTCAAGCAGATACTCCACAGCAATTAAATTTTGCAACTATAACAACATACCCATACAGTTGCCCCACTACTCATTACATTTGGAGATACAAATCTTCAAATGCTGATCATGGGATACACGAAATTGCTTCTTTTCAACACTGGCTCTAACAGAAGCTTTAGAATACAGAATAACTACATGTGCCCTTCTAAAATTACTCAAGTGAGTGAGTCATCATGGGCCCTAATGGGATGCACCCCATAGTGCTGAGGGAGCTGGCAGATGTTATTGCCAAGCCACTCTCCCATCATCTTTGAAAGGTTGTGGAGAACACGAGAGGTGCCTGAGGACTGGAGGAAAGCCAGTGTCACTACAGTCTTCAAGAAGGGCAAGGAGGAGGACCCGGGAAACTACAGGCTGGTCAACCTGCCCTCCATCCCTGGAACCGCGATGCGCCAGCTCATCCTGGAGGTCATCTCGAAGCATATGGAGAAGAAGGTTATCAGGAGCAGTCAACATTGATTCACCAAGGGGAAATCATGCCTGACCAACCTGATGGCCTTCCATGATGGAACGACTGGCTGGGTAGATGAGGGCAGAGCGGTGGACGTTGCCCACCTTGACCGCAGCAAGGCTTCTGACACTGTCTCCCATAACAGCCCTGGAGGTCAGCTCAGGCCGTGCGGGCTGGATGAGGGGACAGTGAGGCGGATCGAGAGCTGGCTGATGGCAGAGCTCAGGGGCTGTGACCAGCAGCGCAGAGCCCAGCTGGAGGCCTGTAGCTGGCGGGTTCCCCAGGGCTCAGCGCTGGGCCCAGCCCTGTCCAACGGGCTCCCCAGCGCCCTGGGTGAAGGGGCAGAGCCCTCAGCAAGGCTGGCGGTAACACAGCCCTGGCAGGAGCGGCTGGTACCCCAGCGGCTGCGCTGCCGTTCAGCGAGGCCTGGGCAGGCTGGAGAGCTGGGCGGGGGGGACCGAATGCAGTTCAGCAAAGGGGGTGCCATGGGGGCCTGGGGGGCATCGGGAGGAACGTGGCCGGCAGGTGGAGGGAGGTGATCCTGCCCCTCTGCTCTGCCCTGCTGAGGCCGCACCTGGAGCGCTGTGTCCAGGGCTGGGCTCCCCAGTTCAGGAGAGACAGGGAACCACCGGGGAGCGCCCAGCGGAGGGCTGTGAAGATCATTAGGGGACTGGACCTTCTCCCTTGTGAGGACAGGCTGAGAGAGATGGGCCTGTTTTTAGCCTGGAGGAGAGAAGGCTGAGAGGGGGTCCTACAAATAGCTACAAATAGTTTAAGGGCAAATGTCAAGAGGACGAGCCCAGGCTCTTTTCAGCGGTGCCCAGCAACAGGACAAGGGGCAACGGGCACAAACTGCAGCACAGGCAGCTCCATCTGAATATGAGGAAGAACTTCTTTACCCTGAGGGTGACAGAGCAGGGGCACAGGCTGCCCAGAGAGGCTGTGGAGTCTCCTTCTCTGGAGACATTCAAAACCCGCCTGGACACGATCCTGTGCAATCTGCTGTAGGTGACCCTGCTTTCGCAGGGGGTTGGACTGGGTGATCTCCAGGGGTGCCTTCCAACCCTGACTATTGTGTGATTCTGTGAATCTCGGAAAACTTGCAGAGATTTCTGCAGGGGAAAGAAGTAATGTAACACTGATTTCACAGATGAAATGAGGAATAAAATATGGGTTGCTAAACAAACATGTCAGATTTCATCTGCTTCTTTACACATGATGGCAGCAATAAACACATGATACCACGTCAATGGCAATCAGCTGTCATAAGACACAAAACGGTTACTATATGGTATTAAAGCCACTGAAAACCCTTGAGGCCATTAGAAACTGTTGAAATATTTCACCTCACACTGAATCAGTTATTTTCCAAATAAAAGTAGTACACAGAAAAAAAAAAAAGATTCAAAGACAGAAGTTACCTGGATTATATGACAGAGTATAAAGATAAAAACAAAAAAAGCAACAACAAAAATATCCCACACAAATTTCAATACGGATTGTTCAGCTTTCTTATATTGCTTTTACACACCTATGTCCTGTTAAGCTCTCCCAAAAAGTAATTGTTCCATCAGTTCCATAAGTCATTACCCAAGTGTGGGGGACTCCTTTTGCTTTTGTTCCAACGCACACAAAGGCTTCCAATCCAAACCCAAGAAGAAGACTGCACAGAAGGTTAGCATGATCTTCACAGTCACCCTAGACAGTAAACATCAGTAAGTTGGTTTGAGTATCAGGCATGGATAAATCTTAAAGAAAGGAAACTGTGGTACTTCTCTAACCATTATTTAACAAGTCATGTTTCCCTCCCGTTTACGTATCAGAAGTCAGGATTTTAAGGTTTAAACTTGACAAGTTTTAGTTTTCTGTAATAGAATAAGTCGGTCTAAAATGTTATGTTCTAACGATAGACTATTTATAATTTTTATTCAAATATAGTATACAATACTGGAAAACACTTCTTATAACAGTATCTTCAAGTAATCCAAACCCAGAATCTATCAACCCACAAACACAAAAGCAATATTCTAATTAAACATAAAAACACGTATAAAGCAAATACCTGAGGTAATACTAAAAATGACACGATATTTTCACACAGGAAATTTAGTCACTTAGTAAAATGTAATTCTATTGTTATTTCACTGTGTTGAATGTGTTGTCAAAGTTCAGGAATTAAACAAAGATAAAATGACCTCCCACAGATCTAACTATAAACCAGCTCAGTCATGTGTAGTGCTTTTCCCTTCAGTCAGAAAAACATTTCTTTCATAAATACATTACCACCATTGATAATTCACAGAAAACAATTCCCAAATGTGATGTCTAATATTCCTTGTCTCTCAAGTTCTTCACAAATGTTAGTTCTAAAGCAAGAGCAAAAATTGCTCATGCAATGAAGCCTTCATAATACTAAGCAGAAGAGTAAGGCTCTCTCAAATACTATTCAGAATGTAGAAAATGTAAAATTCAGTGTTGTTGGATGTATCTATTCTTTACACAGACAACAAAATCTTCCCATGCCACAGTATACAAGGGAAGTATGCAGAAAACTAGGTTTGAACAAGTTTCTAGTGAGCTTGTGTTCATTTAATAATGCCACACCATTTTCCACAAGAAAAATAAAATGGTCCAGCTGGTGTCTCAGGTGCTAAATACAGCTGTTTTCTATACAACTTTCCACTTCTGCCTTGGAGGAAACCCTTTCTCTGTGCCTCCAAACATAATGGTCCTCAAGCTCAAAGCTGCTATCATCATCTCCATCTGAAAGCCAGTGGGTAGCCAGTGGTGCTTTTATATGCTACGTATGCATGATACGGTATTCAGAGACAAGAACTAATGCCTGTTCTGTATAGTCTTTGAGACAGGTCCGAAAACTGGGATACAGCTCCTGTTGCCAAGACCACCACATCTTTTTAATACAAATATCAGTGACATTATTTTTGAATGCAGAAGTATCTCAGTGGTAATGAAAAGCAATACACCACTCCAAAGAGGTATTAAAAGGGATCACTATTACTTTTATTCATACAACAGAAGAGCTATAATACTGAATCAGTTACAATTTGTTTCATTTATTATAGTTATGTAATACAAGTGTCAGATCACCAAGAACTAGGCTGAAACTTTTAGTGCAAATCCCTACCTTGCAAAAACGGAATGTAAAGACTGTCAGTGTATTTTAGCCCCTCTAACCAAAAAAAACAAAAACAAAAAAAAAAAACCAGCAAAAGAAAAAACCCAACCAAAAAATACCAGCAAAAGAGACTTTTCAACCACTTTTCAACCATTCCTGGATTAGTCCGTAATTTAAACTCGCATCCTGCACACCAGCAGGGATTCACTGAATTATATGGGCTCTTAGAAAAGCAAAGAAAAGGAAGTTCATCTGTCAAACAAATGTATTGACAAAGAGACCCCAACAACAGCAGTAAAGGAAGTTAGCTCCAAAGCCCTCCTGTCTACTATTTAACATCTATTTCTCTTTAGAAAGATCTTAAATTATTTTAACAGAATTATCCAAATCCAATTTAATTCATGTACTTGCAGCCTGTTTTAAATGACTGACTTCTGTTAGAATGTGGTACCAACTCTATTGTGTCACACAAGGACTATTTTCACATACCTTGTTTCTACATAAAAAAGCAAGAAGGGTGCACCACTGTTCTTGTTTGCCACCACCTCCTCCAATGACAGGAGCTCTTTCATAACCCAGGACACTGACAAATCGCGCTGCTTGCCTAGGTGTGTCAAGTAACCGGCCCGCTCGAAGTGGTCTGACATATGAACATACTGGACGGTTTACTCCATTTTCATCCTGAACATGTAAAATATGCTTATTTGCCAGCCATGCAAATATCACAAAAGATTCATCTTAACTTGGACTGTCTTTTTTTGCAACGGGATTTATTCTTCCTGAAATAAATATCACTTATAAATACTAAGATGCAAAAATACTTGTAGAATTAAGACACAAAACCATTAAGGCAACTCATTTAGAGACATTACAGTTATGTTTTTCTGCTGGCTCTGTCACTTATAGGACATTTCAGAATAAATGTTCAAACACCTGGAGCAGCACAGGCTGCAATTATTTTCTTAAATGGGTGAAGAACTGTTCGTGCTCCACCTGCTATCAATTTCCACATTATTGCCAAGGAACAAAAAAACCCCAAGAAAACTCCCAACAACCAACGAAAAAATACAGACACACCAAAACCCACAACAAACTCAAAAAACAACTCCCCCACAAAACATTAAATACGCAGCAGCTGATGTTAGAATTTAGAAAGCGTCTACTTCTGAATTCAAATACCCTGTCTCTGGTCATAACACTGAAAAGCAATAAAACTTACTCACAACGAAGTAACTAGATTACCATAAATTAAGACAATAATAATATGAAGAATTTCTAGATTCTTGGAAAAATGAAAAAAAAAGATGACTGGAAAAGGTATGATTTATTACATGCTGCAGGGAAATATTGTGATTAGCAACTATTAGAACTATTTCAAGAAGTATAGAACTCTTCCTCACTGGGCTGAATCAGTACTTTTCTATTCATATATTTTAAAAAGAGATCAAAGCCTTTTAAAATGCCTGCAACTTCAGGTAATTATGGTCTCGCATTTTTACTGTAGTCACATATTATCCCCACTGAGGTTTTGTAATGCTTTTTCAGCAGGCTGGTGCAAGAAAAGCAGCATTTATTTGAAGCTGACTGGAATCCTGTTGAAAATTATTTCACAGCTTGAAAGCAATCAAAAAAATCACTGGCAGGATTCACTGTTCAATATAGCTTTATGTGTATAATGCATGCTTCTGCATTACACATGAAAATGGACAATAACTAAATTAAAAACAATTCTAATAATCTCATTTCTATTTCCATAAATAAGAAAGGACATTTCGCGCAGCTTTACTAACATTTGCTATGGCCAGCGGGAGACTCAAGATAAGCTCTCTATAGGTACTGAACTAGCAGAAAGCCTAGTTCCTATAGCGTTCTGAGAGCTACCAGTTTCTACATTAGTCTGTAACAAAGAACTTAGTCCCCTAATCCTATTGACAAACTCTTCCCCTCCAACCTTTTTTCTAACACTACTGTAGCTTTCTAGGTGCAGAAAGTAGGATACTATTAATTCATACATTGCTTTATTTTCAAAATAGGGTAAGTCCCATTTTCACCTCATGTCCCCAACCAAACTCCCAGTTCTCGAATTCCCTATTTAATTATGTATTTGTTTCTCTATATATCCTGCTCTGAAACACTTAAGGCTTTGTATTGGGTCTGGTTGAAATAGAGTTAATTTTCTTCATAGCAGCCCCTATGGTGCTGTGTTTTAGATCTGTGACCACAAGAGTGTTGATAACACACCAGTGTGTTAGCTGTTGCTGAGCAGTGCATGCACAGTGTCAGGGCCTTCTCTGTTTCTCATTCTGTCCCCACATGGAATAGGTTTGGGATGGCCAAAAGGCTGGGAGGGGACACAGCCAGGACAGCTGACCTGAACTGACCAAAGGGATATTCTATGCCATATAGTATTACATTCAGCAATAAAACTGGTGGGGGTGGGCAACAGACTTTTTCTAAACCTGACCCTGCTTGAAGACAAGCTGAGCATCAGCCTGCTGGTGGCGAGTGACTGTCTTTGCATTACTTTTTTCCTCACTCTTCCTTTTTTTCTTTCCTTTAATTACTAAACCATCTTTATCTCAACCCATGGCTTTTTCCTTGCTTTTGCCCTTTCTATTCTCTCCCCCATTCCACTGAGGTGGACTGAGTGAGTAACTGGGTGGGGGGCTCAGCTGCTGGCTAGGATTTGGAAGTTCACATCACTACTTAACGCCCACAGCACAGCCAGAATGGAAGTTGTTACTTCACTGAAGAAAAAGACTAGGCATAGATAACTTCA
Organism: Falco cherrug; assembly: GCF_023634085.1. Lineage (NCBI taxonomy): Eukaryota > Metazoa > Chordata > Aves > Falconiformes > Falconidae > Falco > Falco cherrug. Next base: position 63,294,387 of record NC_073699.1, read on the forward strand.
GGATGTTACTTTGAAATAATAAGCTACTGTACTTTATCTGTGCTATGACAATTGCTACTACACAAGCTAAATTCATACCATGGAAAATGCAAGGATCATATCATTCCTTTTTCTGAGGGACAGTTAACAAGAAGCAACTGACACAGTAATTTATTAGCCTACAATACTTATGTCCGAAGCTATCAATACTTATGTCCATAGCTATCACGTGATATTAACCGGACAGATTGTTTTACAGACCATACAGAGCACCTGCTCTAAACAGATCTAGTAAGTCCACTTCTTTTAACTGTTTTATCTGGTATAAAGTTTGTTTGAAATAGTTTGCACAGATCATTTAAGTCTTTGCCCTTTGTGAGTAACCAAAGAAACAGACTGAACAGGCTTTATCACCTTGTACATCAGAGGTGGCTGGAGTAACCCCCTGTCTGCAACATGCTGTTCATCTTCAATACAGAAACAGAAGTTCAATCCTAACAAATTTCATTTTTTGCATGATACACCGCATGTAGTCCTGACCTGAATGTAACCATGTCATAAATCTATACAGATCCTATGTACACATTAACTTCAAAATAAATCAAGAAATAAAAAGGGAACATAAAGAAAGGATGTCTATTTGTAAAAATTACAAACCTGTGCAAAAATCTTTACCAGCCTTACGTTGTGTGTAGGCCTAATCTGCAGGTATTCTCTCCACCACTGTTTAGCATACACAAGAAATAACCGTTCTTTTTCTGCTGTTTTCTGACGTTCCAAAGCAAACTGTAAGAAAAACATAATCAATCACATACTTATTAACTCCAAATAGGAAAAACATCCCCATCATCAATAAGCACATCAACAACAAATCCTGGCATATGTAAAATAAAGCTTAATATTTAAAGTGTGCCATGCAAATGCTGAAGAATAGCATGTTTTACACGAAAATCCAATGAACAAAAATGTCGAGTTACATTTCTTCTTTGTAGGCTCATATATCAAGCTTGACTGAAGTAGTGTTCATCTTAAATGACACACTTCTGTACAGGTCTGCTCAGTTTTTGATGTGCAGAACATCCGCACACACATTCAGGCCAACATTTACTGGCTTACCAGGCAGAACAGCTGACTTGAAATTATTGTTTCAAATGGGAGAGCAAGAAAACATACACTACCTGAAGAATTAGGTATACTGCATCTTTATTTTTCTAAGTAATTAGAAAAAATACTGAAGTAAAATTTCAAGTAATGTTCAGTATAAACAGATTTTTTAAAAGTTAACTATATTTAAATTGAATGGAAAAAAAGATGTTATCAAACATTCAAAAACGCACAGCCCTCAACATCTACAAGTAGTTCTATACTGAGCCTTCCCCTTCCCCCAATAAAAGAATAAGTCAACCCTCCCGGAAATTAACTTACTTGAGTATTAATTATTTCTGGAGATAATGTCTTACTAAGCTGTGGATACATTTCCATTCTGATGTTTAAAACACCAACAGAAACCTTCGATTCTGTACCTTTGAACCAAAATAAATTTCAATCAGTTCTCTCAAATTCAATTTACTAAGGACATTTCAGCCAGGAAGGAGCAAATAATTAAAATAAACATCTTGGCTATATAATCACACACACGCAAATATCTTAAAAATACGCAAAGTAAGTGTCTTTATTTAATTTTCAAACTCAAATGAGGCTGTAAGAAAGCATCATCTGGCCAAAAAAGCAGACATCTAAATCTAAGATAATTATCCAAGGCCCTCTTTGCAGCCAGTACTGGGACATACGAGATGAATGTCATTCTAGAAACATCTAGAATAGGCATCTAAAATAGAGTACGAGTGTCACACACTGTAAAAGTGCCTATTCCTACTTATTACACGTGTAGCTCAAATTTAAGAAGTTGGAAATCAGTGAATTTCATCTTCCCCAAGATACAGTTTATTATGAGGGACCCCAAGTGCCATACAAATGGATTAATCAACTTAAGAAAACCAAAACAACAAACCAACCTACCACAAAATCCCATAAACCTAATGTTGTTGCACAATGCTGAAAATCTGAAATCACATAAAGAACAAGAAGCACTACGAAACAATAGAGATGGGACTATAAGCAACACAAGCAAAACCAAGCCTCATATAGTAGTTTGTCTACTTGAGATGGCAGCATGCTTTGATGTTCTTGATGCATTTTGTACAATGACAAGACTTCAGAAGAGAAAAAGCCCTGGATTTACTGGATTGATAGTTTATTACTTGGAAAAAAAGCTAATGATAATTAGATTTAACTCCTCCATCACACATTTGAGTATTAAACTCAATTTATTTGTTACACATTTCCAAGTCATTATAAATAAAAAGCTCTCCATTAGAGAGACTATACAAACCCAAACTGCTTACTAAAGTTTTGCCAACACCAGCATTTCCAGAAGGAAATGAAGCCAATAAACATATTTGCAAATATGCTTACTAGATTTGTGTTCACTGGATAAAACACTGCACCAAATCACGACTGCCCAAAAAAGCAGGCAATAGTGATAAAAATCAGGAATAACTTACGTAGTGTATCCAATCTTCAAAATATTTTGAAGGTATAATTTAATCTCTTTTGGAACTATCAAGAACTGCTGACCTACCTAAAAGGTAGAGAAACTGTGACAAAAAATACTCAAATGACCCAGCAGCTACTAGCTGACCAAACTCTGGGATTGCTAGCGTAGGAAATCATGATAGATCAAGTCCTACATCTAGTCTTTATCCACTAAACTATAATATCCTAAAAACTTAGGTTGGAACTCCTAAAATGTGGTGTAAGGCAAGTGATAGTATACATGCGTATTTTTGTGTAAGTGCTAAGCACCAAAAAAAGAGCTATTCAATCCTCTTGTCAGAAAACATGCTTCCAGCTACTGGAATAAATGGCAGCACAACAGAGATGACTTTCTCTAGCAGCTGCCAGTTTGCTATGAAAGGGACACAAGTGGACTTTACTCTTCAGTGCACCGGTCCAATCTATTGCTGGAGATTATTTGGTTGATTTTTGTTTGGTTTGTTTGTTTTTGATAACTTCTCCAGACTTTGCAGAAAAATAATAGTGGGATTTCCCACATGGGGACCATTATTACCACAGGATCTGGAATACACATTTCTAGTATTTTGGTAACAGAAAAATCTGAGCATTAGCCTCTTAGGCATTTTCTAAGTATACCTTATAGTAATCTATGAGTTTAACTAAAATAAACTACATCATAAATACTGCTTTAAACTTATAAGAAACTCAGTACCCAATATTTTAAGTCATCATTACAGCCTTATTATTTATCCTTACCTACACCCTGGAGTTCAACAGCAACATTTGTTACACCATTCTCTGCAGCCAAGACAGATCGCCACTCCAAGAAATAGGATGCTACTAGTGTTGTCTCACCAAATGTGTCTGTTTTGACCAGAACCATATGCACTGGATCACATACAGATAACATAGTGGTTGCATCCGCCATTTTACTTCCATCACCTGCCATTATTAAACAAGATAAGATAGCATGAATATATTACCATCCCAAGTCCTCCTCAAAATCAAAAAACAGGTATGCATTTACATTCATTGCATACCAAATGCATTCATTTAAAAAAAATCTTGCATCCAGAAGTGTAAACAATGATCCCATTTTAAAAACCAAACTCAGTTTAGGAAAGAGCTACAGAAATATTAGTTAATTTACAGAGGAGATAAAAAGATTCCTATAGTCAAGTACCTCAGTGTTCAACTGCACAAAAATACAAAATGGAATTAGCATTTAAGAAAATAAAGAATATTAGAGCACCATTAACTAAAAGCAATTGAAAAATATTCTTTTAATAAGTTGGAATGCATCAGGTCCATATATATACTATATATCGGTATTTAGGAAACAACTTTCTCTGTAGTTAGGCTTGAACCTATGATATAAAACGCTCCAAGGAAAAACAAGTTTTATTAATTCTGCCGCTCATGAATTTGTGGTATATTCACTCCCTTCCCCAAGTCCAACTTGTCTTTCTCTCTGTTCACTGATGTTCCATAAGCTACCCCGGAGTTCTACAGGATTCACACAAGATTCAGAAGTCTTCTCACAACATACTTAGCTCCTACCATGTTCCCTTGGTACCAACAGAAGAACAGTAACACAGGCTGCGGATGACTGACTCTTCTGCAGGTTTCTGCCAGCTGGTAGGCAAACTGAACTCACACTGAAGTTTTTCCTTCCATGCAATGACAAATTTGCATCTCCCTTCCTCACTTGTCAGCACAAAGTTCATGAAACTCACAGCCACCATAGCATCTCTTACCATCTCTGAGACTATGATCTCACTGTTGATTATGGATAAAGTTGGTCAAATTTAAAAGTTATTTTAGAGTGGAAAAGGAGCAAAAGAAGAGGCAAGAGTGGAGAAAGATCTATAAGTGGTATCACCTAAGACAGTAATTAGTTCTCTTAGGAAAACACGTTAAAAATAGGAAAGAAAGCCATTAAATACTACGAAACATATTTCAGAATAACTGAAGTCAGAAAAAAAATCTGAGAACATCAGCTTTAAACCCACAATATTCCTTACCTAGGATATCCTTGTGTACTTCAAGTAAAAAACCATCATGAAAATCTGGCTCACAGGCGCAAGGTACAGGTTTAGAACGGAAGCGCTGATTTCGAAAATGTAAACACAAAGTGAAGGTAGAACAGATTTGGCCAGGCAGAGGCTCCGGTTCCTGAAGATGTTCCAGAAAAGCTTTTCCACCCAAAACCTGAAGGTAAAGATACCTCCGTGTTGGGTCAATGTTAGCTGTAAAGCGCAGCAATAAAAATGAAGAGACTACAAACAGACCTTAGGAAGTATGTCAAATATCAGTTAACTAACAGGAAATTATAAAAAACAAACTTTTTTGAAATAGATGCTTAGGAGAAAGTGATTTTAAAATGTATTGGAAGTTATCTTAATGTAAAACAAATCAATATTTTTTTTAAAGTCACATTTTATGCAACACTCAATTTCTCCTGCTTCTATGAATTTACTTCCTCTAGTTAAGCAAGAAAAACATCCACCTTTACACTAGTTCATACTGGATTAGTAATTCAAAGTTCAAAAATCACAGACTTCAAATTTCTCTCAAAACTATGATCCAAATATTAAAATAAGGAGGCAACATACTTTTTTTCAAAAGCGGTGGTTCTCTGTCAACAAAATGTGTCGCTGGTTTTGGAGCTGAAGTCCTCACCTTTTCATTCACATCCTGGAATTACAATTAAAGACTTTTTAAGGCGTCAAGGGATGCAACAGTACTCTTACTGCAGTCTTCAAAAATTAAAGAATCCTCCGTTTCAATGGAAGACCTTTCCCCAGGTATGCTCCCTTTTAGTCCTTAAGATGTAATGAAACTAAACAAATACTTTCACTTTCAATGTAGTATTACAACTAAACCAATTTCAGCATATGCATTAAGCTGTTCTGCTCCTATTATGTCACAAATTAGTAAAGCCATTACAAACCTTAAAAAGCAGCAAGCTTACACTTTGTTAAAACAGTCAGTAAGAGGAATAAGCAAAAATATTTTCACTCTTTAAAAGCTACTTACAGTTACAAATTTAAGTTCCTTCATGACATCATCAATGATTCCTCGTTGTCTTAAGGCTTTTATCAGATCTTCTGTGGATAACTGCTGATGCTCAGGTGCTAACTCTTCACGTATAGTCTCAGCAAGAACTTCTCTTATCCTGCCATGGACATCCATCTGAAAGAAAATTCATACAAATAGAAGCTCTTTATATGGTAGCATCTATGACTAAACAGTCACTCTGTAAGACTAAGGGTATGCTCCTAGGAACACAGAAATAAGTACACCAAAATATTAAACCTTTCAGAACTAATCAAATAAGTCACTACCTCACCAAAGCAGTTCTACCAGATTAAAACATCACGACCATACCAAACCTGAGCATTTTCACTGCTCTTGACAGCATCCCCTGCCTTGAACTTCCCTCCTTACAAAAAGGCCTGCAAATCCATCAATTATAAAACGGTCAGTTTCGTCTCCCTCAAAATTCAGGCTCTGGATAAAAGTTTCTCATTTTTTAAGGGAAAAGGTACATCTATATATACGTGTAGGCCAGGCACAAAAGCAGTAAATATCCATTACAAGCTTTGCCTGTGCTCAAAGGGAGATCAGAGAATTTCTGTCCTTCACCTCGGCTGTGAAACGGCGTGGGTTTGTAACACTTGAAGGATGTTAAGGCCACAGCCACCGGGACGTGAGATACTTAGCGATATAAGAGTTAAAGCATTTGTGTTTATTCGCCAGGCAGTTCAAGATCCAGCCCAAGCACCTCGCTCAAAAAACAAGGAGAAAAAAAAAGAAAAAAGAAAAAAAGGCAAAGGCCTCAGCCACAGGATGCCGAGCCGAGTCCGCCGCCCAGCCCCGGGCCTCACCCCCGGCTTCCCCCCTCGGCTGGCACCGCTGCTGTCCGCGGCCTACCCTGGACGGGACAGCGACACGGAGAGAGAGGGAAGGAGCCGGGGGCGGAGGCAGCCTCAGCTCCATCTCGCCGTAGCTCAGGGGAGAGACGAGGGCGAGCAGCGGAGGCGGCGGGTAAAAGGCCGCAAGCCAGGGCTGCGGTAGCCGAGAGCGCCAAGGGCCGCTGGCCCTCCTGGAAGGGGACGCAAACGTCAGTGAGGCCGAACGGCTCCCGGAAACCATCCCAGCCGGCTGAAGCAGGGAAACCAAAGCAGGACGATGGCGCGGAGCGAGCACACCGCCTGCCCTGCCACCGCCTCAGCGGGCACAGCTGTCGCCAAGGGCCGGGGGCCCGCACCACCGACACGGGAAGCAGCCAAGCCCGGCCGGGTCCCGCTTCCCCTGGTAGGGGAAGGCGCTTTACCGCGGAGACAGCCCCACCTTGACCAGCTGCTGGTGGATGATCTGCTTCAGCTCGGAGGCTTTCTCCGGCGGCAGCGACATGGCGGCAGGGCCGGAACGGAACCGCGACGACTCCCGCCCCGGGAGGAGGCGCGGGGGGGGGGGCGGGGGGCCGCGCGCCATGCCCCGCCCCCAACCGCCTGCCCAATGGGCGCCGGCAGCTGCGCGAGGCGGCAGGTTACAGCCGTTACTCCCGCCCCGCTGAGGAAAGGTCGCGGCGCTCGCCACCGCCTCCTCCTCCTCCCTCTCTCCGCGCTTCCTTCCTTTCCTCGCTTCCTTCCTTCCTTCCTTCCTTCGCGGCCGGTATGTTTGTTCCTTGCGACCGTGGCGGGGGCTCCGTCAGCTCCGAATTTGAAGGCTTCACTCTGCTTATGGTAAGTCGCACTCCTGCTTCCCCCCCACCCTCGATAGGCCTGAGGGGGCGCTGCCCCAGCGGGGCACCCCGGAGCGGGCGAGAGGGACCCGCCGCTGCCCGGGGCCCGGGCGCTGGGGGCTTCTCCCCGCCCTGTGGGGCGCGGGCGGGGGCCTGTCTCCCTGGCTCGCCTGCGCCTATGGGGAAGGAGGGCTGCGGTGTTCTCTCTTGCGCGGGGGTCGTCCCCGGGAAGTTGCCCGCGGTGAAGCGGAGACGAGCTGGGTTGGCGGCTGCAGTGCCCGTCCGTGTATCTATCGGGTGTTCTGCCGGGTAACAGAGGATTTGCAGGGGCCCGTCCCGGGGCTGGTTCCTGCAAAGCTTAATGCAGTCTCTCCCGTTTCTGTTAATTTCTACCTCCTCAGCCCCCGTTTCATGCTCCTGTGAAGCTGTTATGTGCCTATGTTATGTTAGCTATATGCTATTGCTCTGAGATGTCAGGTGCTCCACGTGTCATGTTACAAGGTTTGTAGTGCCTGTGGGTTGCCGCTGGAATAAAAGTTTATTTTTGCATTTAGAGGCTGTATGTAAATGTTTTAAATTAAAAATTCCTCGTTTCTGCTATATTTAAACTCCGATTAGGATTTAAGAAGTGCTTAAATCTCCTTCATACATGGTATGAAATCAATTTAAATTATCTGCCTGAGATTACTTTGTTTACTGTGGGGCAAGAGTTCCACTGCAGGTTGCGAAGTAGCAAACCATTATTTTTCCTACTAGTGAGTCCCTTTATTCCTTAAAGGTAACCTTACGGCATTTCAGCGGGGGCTGCACAGCCTGGGGTGACTCTGCAGGCTGCACGGGAAGTCAGTCCGGCTCAGCTGACTGCAGCGGGAAACACATCACTGCTGTTCTCTTTTGTCTGGGCGTAACAGGTTATTGAAGACAAGCCAGTTTGTAATGACACTCTATGTCCACTTTCACTGTGAACTTACCAGCATCAAATTTGGTGTGTTTCTACAGTTGGTGGCGGCAGCAATTCATAGATGCAAACTTGCTTATAAATTAGAGGGAAGCAACTGAAAATTTTACCACTGTCTGCCTGTAATGTATTTCTGTAGAAGGACACAAACTCTTTGAGTTTCTCTTCCTGTGCCATCATCTTAGGTCAGTATCTGCCCTGATTGGTGATAACCCATGGTAATTCCTATGAATTGAATCCAGACCCTTAGAATTTTCATCCTTACAAAATGAAAAACAACCTGCTCTCGTATATGGGTCAATTTGAGATTGAAATGTTTAGTATGTAATGTCATTATTACTGTTAGTGTCATTGAGGCCTGCCAATCTCGGCATTAGTCATTTGAGTGACTTTTTTTTTACTCTATCCAAAAATTTATCCCTCTGTATCTGCAGGGAGAAGACAAATTTCCAAGCCTTTTAAGTTTAGTGTGAGACAGGATTATTCACAGAAGTGGCCAGGATGGTTTTTGTGGGACAGGGACCAAAGTCTGTATTGGTAATCTATTAAGAAATAGTAACCATTGTCAAAGGATGAGCAGCCACTTTCAGAAATCATGTTTGACCAGAATTTAAGTAATTTAAACTTCCACTGTTTGAAGAGCATCTTATATGGTCCGTAAAACACACTGTAATTCGGTAACTTCTGCTGTTTTAGCCAGCAGTGTCGGTGGGAAATGTTGGTCAACTGGCAATAGATCTGGTGATTTCCACGCTTGACATGACTAAAGTGGGTTACTTCTACACTGATTGCTTGGTGCCAATGGTTGGAAATAATCCATATGCAACAGCAGAAGAAAACTCAGTGGAGCTGAGTATAAATGCCGAAGGTGGGTATTGAATGCTGAAGGTATTTGCAGGCTGCATAAGGTGCAAGAATGTTACTTTTACTTTTTTGTTGATGTTACATTTTGCTTGTGTAAATAACGTTTAAACTACAATCAGCAGTAAGTTCAGTAACTTACAGATAAGAATGTATTTACGCTTCACAGAAGAAACTGTTACTATTGGAATTTTGGATAACCAATTTGACGTGTGGAACCAGTAAGTAATGTTGAATTTCAAACATTACAGCGCAGCCAAAACTCTGTGGGTTTAATCCAGAGTAACATGAAGTGTGCGTATATTTACAGTAAACTGCTGGAATGCAAGCTGAATTTCTGGTGTGGAAGGATATTTATCCTCTTTTCTTCCTTCCTTCCCACCTATGTTGGCCTTTTTCCTTATGTGGTGTTTCTCCTTCTCCCCCCTTAAAATTTTTAGTTTCTTTCTCTATATTGATAACTGCATTTCATCTTTTTTTCCCCCTATTAAATAACAGAAATCTCAGGATAATCTGAGAAATGTCTTCATATATTTTTCTTCACTCAGTCCTTTGAATTTATGACAAATGAGATTAAGACCAGTGAAGACTTTCTAAACCCAGATCTCTTTTTTGCTTTCTTCATACAAACCTTAATTATTTCTTGTTGTAGTGTATTCGTTACCTTCAAAGAAACTTGTCGTTCTGCAGATCAGATCACCTTTTATAAAGGTATGTATGTTCATTGGTGGTTCTTACTTCACTATTCAGTTTGAATAGTTCTGCTGGCAAATAATATAAGTGGCCTAGCAAAATATTTTTCTACTTTGTGCTATAATGTGTTCTGCAGTTAATACAGTTTCAGCTAACAAAAACTGACTTCTGCATTCACTGAAGGTTGTTTTGGTTTTCCAGGCCCCAGAACATCCCGCCTATGTTAGTAGATTTTACTTAAATATGTCCTTAAATATTAACAGTCTTGAAAATACAAAATGGTCTGGGTTTTGTCCATTTTTCTTTTTTTTTTTTTTTTTTCACATTTATTGGTTTTGTGTGGGTTTTTTATTGTAACGGCTTAATTTTTGGTGTCACTCCAATTTAATTATTTCATAGTGTTCTATGTTAAACTGATTCATAGAATGATTTAGGTTGGAAAAGACTTTGGAGATCGTCAAGTCCAAACATTAACCCAGGACTGCCAAGTCCATCACTAAACCATGTCCCTAAGCACTGCATCTACGCATTTTTTAAAGACTTTCAGGGGTGCTGATTCTACCACCTCCCTCTCTTACAATGCTTTACCACCCTTTCAGTGAAAATCTTTTTCCTAATATCCGATCTAAACCTCCCCAGATATAACGTCATTCCTCTTGTCCTGTCACTTGTTATCTGAGAGAAGAGACCTACCCCTGCCTGCCTACAGCCTCCTTCCAGGTAGTTGTAGAGAGCAATATGGTCCCCCCTGAGCCTCCTTTTCTCCAGGATAAACCCAGTTCCCTCAATTGCTCCTCGTGAGACTTGTGCTCCAGACCCTTCACCAGCTTTGTTGCCCTTCTCTGAACACGCTCCAGCACCTCTACATCCCTCTTGAAGTGAGGGGCCCAAAAATGAACATGGCATTTGAGATGTGGCATCAGCAGTGTCGAGTACAGGGGGACAATCACTTCCCTAGTCCTGCTGGCCACACTATTTTGGATACAAGCCAGGATGCTGTTTGCCGCCTTGGCCACCTGGGCACACTGCGGGCTCAAGTTCAGCCAGCTGTTGACCAGCACCCCCAGGGCCTTTTTCTGCCAGGCAGCTTCCCAGCTGCTCTTCCCCAGGCCTGCAGCACTGAGTGGGGTTGCTGTGACCCAGGCGCAGGGCCTTGCACTGAGCCTTGTTGAACCTCACACAGTTGGCCTCGGCCCATCAGTCCAGCCTGTCCAGATCTCTCTACAGAGCCTTCCTGCCCTCAGGCAGATCAGCATCCCCCCGCCAGCTTGGTGTCATCTGTAGACTTACTGAGGGCGCACTCCATCCCCTCATCCATATCATTGATAAAGATGTTCAAGAGAACTGTCCCCAATACTGAGCCATGGGGAACACCACTTGTGATGGGTTGCCAGCTGCCTGTAACTCCATTTACTACTGCTCCTTGGGCTTGGCAGTCCAGGCAGCTTCTTACCCAGCATAAAGTCCCTTTGTTCAAGCCATGAGAAGCCAGTTTCTCCAGGAGAACGCTGTAGGAGACTGTGTTGAAGGCTAAGGTCCAGGTAGACAACATCAACAGCCTTACCCTCGTTAACTAGGTGGGTCATCTTGTAGAAGGAGATGAGGTTCATCAGGACCTGCCTTTCGTAACCCCATGCTGGCTGGGCCTGATTCCCCAGTTGTCCTGCATGTGCTGTGTGATGGCACTCAGGATACCTGCTCCATAACCTTCCCCTGCACCAAGGGCAGGCCTGTAGTTCCCTGGATCCTCCTGCCTGCCCTTGAAGATGGATGTCACAGCTGCTGACCTCCAGTCTTCTGGGACCTTACCGGTTAGCCAGGACTGTTGATAAATGATGGGGAGTGGCTTGGCGAGCTCTTCTCTCAGCTCCCTCAGTACCCTCAGGTGGATCCTGTGCAGCCCCATAGACTTGCGTGTGTCTAGGTGGAGCAGCAGGTAAGTAACTGTTTCTTCGTGGGCTGTGGGGACTTCATTCTTCTCCTCCTTATCCCTGTCTTCCAGCCCAGGGGGCTGAGTACCCAGAGAGAAGCTGGTCTTGCTATTAAAGACTGAGGCAAAGAAGAAATTAAGTACCTCAGCCTGTTCCTCACCCTTTGTGGCAAGGTTCCCTGCCACATCCAATAAAGGATGCAGATTGCCCTTGGCCCTCCTTTTGTTTCTAATGTATTTATAACATTTTTTGTCATCTTTTATGGCAATGACCAGCCTCAATTTCAGCTGAGCTTTTGCGTCTCTAATCTTCACCTTGCATGACTGCATTCATTATGTAAAAAATGAAGAATTTAGAGTTACTCGTTAACTGGACGGTGGCTATAATTAAAATAAGCAGAATACCATGCCAGAAAAAAATTTATGCTGTGGTTTTTAGCAGTTCAAAGTGGAAAACTGTGATCCTACCATCCCATTTTACTCTAAAGCTTTTTCCGTTGATATTAATGGCACACAGACTTGGTATTAGTGTTGTAGTTAACGTGGTCTTAATGGTAATTTTTATCATTGTATGTGTAGTTTTGATTAAGCAAACAACCACAGCAGTCCTCTGCTTTTTTAAAAATGTATGTGAAGCTGAAGGCTAAATGGATATGAAGAGGAACTTGCATCACTGCTAAACATTATATGTAACACCTAGTATTGTTGGCTTTTAGCTTTTTTTTTAAGGATACTATATTTTTCACTTTTTTTCTCTGTCTTTGCATAAAGAACAAGTACAGGCCATTCTGTCAAATGCTGCTTTCTTGGGTGAAAAGTAGCAAATGTGCCCAAGTTGTTCTTCTGTCTAGCAGCCATGCCTACCAGCGTGATGATGAGCAACTTCTTGGGTATGTTTGTGTCATTAAAAGACCTAATTAATGTTTCTGTTCTTTTTGACAAACTGATATATTTCCCTCTGCTGAGTACTTTTGACAGGGTTGTTACTTGCCTGTGTACATAGGTCATAAAATACTTAATACACTATTAAAACATTACGTTATACGGGATTAGTCTCTGAACTTTGTTAGTTACTACTGTCAAAAGTACCAAGCAAACAATAAACTGTAAGTAAATTGCACTAGGCCTGCACTGTCAGTCAACAGAGCCTCAGTTTTAACTTCTTAATTTCTTGTGTCTGTAGGTATTGTCAGGGATTAGCTACTAACATACAGGTCATAGATTAGATTTAAAAGTTAATTAGAATATTAGTTACTTACCACTTCATCATTCTATATTTTGAATGTAGTAGTTGTATGCATGTAGTAAGTAGTTTGAATATACAGTCAAATCTGTAGATTTAATGTAAGTTGTCATTCTTTTTTCATAGGAAGGTATCAGGTTTGGTTTTTTGGTTGGGAGGCAACTGCAAGGTTCAGAGTGTATTTTTATTAGATATTACCCCTTTAAAAGACAAGCATTACTTGCTGATTGAGGACATCATATTTGGTGATTTAACAAAAACAAAAATAAATCAGTATTTTTGCAAAAGAGCAGTTATCTTCAGGCTGTATAAATGCAGAGGGCTTTAAGGGATGTTTAGGTCCATGCACATTCCAGATACAGTTACCAGTGATGTTTGCATGCAGTTGCAGAATGGCCAGCTAACATGGAATGGAATGAGAGGGTCTGATGGTTATTCGATGTGGTCTGAGTCATAAGGTGTGATTTAACACCCTACCCCAGCACCACAGAATAACTCTCTTAAAGCAGTTTCACTAAAGAGTGAGGGTAGCGCATTCAGAAAATGCTTAGACTTGACTGAAGTTTGCATATATTTGCAGTGTGAGCTTATTTAGAATACTGTATCACAATGAAGTCCAAGTTTACCCTAACAAACTTTAAATTAATCACCTCTTATCTGAAGGAAGAAAAAGCACGTTTTATTTGTAAATAATTTTAAGCAGTTCGCCTATTATCTACTTATGTGTCTGGTACTTTCCAGTTATTGGAGCCTCTAAAAAGCTGGTATGTTAGTTCTGTTTGTGGCAGAAAGTTGAGTAGCTTGTACTGTTTTGAGGCCACAGACAACTTTTTTAACCTTGATTTGAGGAGGAAGGAGATGTCAGTGCAGTACATTGGAGATGTGAAGTCCTCAATGCTTGCAGCTTTTTTCCATCACAAGTAATAACATTGGTAGTGTCTTTTATTGTCACACTAAATGTATTCTTGATTTGTTTCTAGGACACCACTACGCTACCTACTTACACCTGACCTGGAGAAAGCATTTGGAGGCCTTATGCAGGAGCTGAACTGGAAAGAAATGGAAAAAGTAGCAGCTTACCCTGGAATAAATGATACAGAAAAAATTCTACATATTCCTGGAGGTGGCATCACAAAACTATTGTTTACTGAGAGGTGAGTCGCCTAAAGATAAGCACAGAAGGATATCAAAAGTCTTAGTTTTGGTACATGGGTAAAATTATCTTTTAAACCACTATGTAATAGGAAGAGGAAAAAACCCTCTTTTCATAAAAAGGGCTTTATAGGAATAGTCCAGATCAAGCCCATAATTAAGAGGGGAAAAAATAGGGAATTCTACATCATAAAGTTAAAATATTGTAAAAACGTAAGTAAATGGGCTAAAGGAAAATAATGAAGTCTTTACAGTTAAGATTGTCATTAATCTGGTATCTGATTTTAAGCAAACCACAATTTATATGTAGTAAAATTCCTGTACCTGTGATACTTTAACTAAAACTGTTTCCTGTGGCAAATAGTTCCATTGTCAGTTGTAAAAAAACCCAACAAATAAACCACCCAAAACCAAAGAAACAAACAAAAAATCCATTAAGAATGCATTAAGATTTCAGGGCCAGCAAACAATCTGATGTGCGGGTTTTGTTAAAAGGTGTGTGCATCAAAAGCTGTGCTGAATGCATGTCTTGAGTTTCAAATTTTGGGTAGTAACATGCGCTTGTTGTGGTACAGCTGTGTTAGCTCTGCAAAAGGTGTTTGTTTTGTCAGGTGGAAAATTCACCTTTATATTTTTTTAGCTATTGTTTTTGACGCCTGTCCAAACGGTTGCGTCTAAAAGCAGGAGAGTTAACTGATGTCTTGCTGACCTTTGTACTGAGTTCAGTATGGAAACAATATACAGACGCAAAAGAAAAGACCTCCCAGGACTCTAGGGAAAAAAAATAAAAAATATAAACAGTCTTAATATCTAAATGAGAAAGTTGGGAATCTTTTGAGTAAAGCAGTGATGTGCAGCCTCCAAAACTGCTGTTTCTGTACACAGGAAGGTAAGGAGTAATTGTGTCAAAGGATAAGTGTAAATGCCCCACACAAAAATGCAAACTAGGTATGTAACAGAGGCCCTGAGTAGCTCTTCCATGACCTAGGATTCCTGCCTCACAAAGCAAAGAACAAATTCAAGACTAAGAAAAAGAACATGAAATGTGAAAATGCAGTCAAAGAAGTCCAGAGAGGAAAAAAAATCTCTCCTATATATGCATACATTTCTATTTTTTGTTTGGCTTTGGTTTTTTTAACAAGCCATATGCAGATTGTTGTTGTTCTTAATACATAAATATAATTGTTCTGGATTTAGAAAAGAAATAGAAATGCCTACTCATTTTTGTTGCAGCTGTTCAAAAGGAATCCCAATGGCAGTTCTTCTGAAATTCTGCTCAGAAGGGGACAACATCCCTGATGCATTTGCTCTTGTTAACTATCTTAATGAATGGCTTCAGCTAATTAAAAGTGAAGTAAGTGCTGTTTGATCTAGAGCTCCTGCTTTTGTATTTTACATCCGTTATTTTCATTTTTCTTCAATCTGGAACATGAAAAATGTTACTCAGCTGAATTTCAAAAAAGTTAAAAATGTATGGCTTGGGTTCATTTTAGCCCTTGTTCACCAAGGATACACCAAATTAAAGATATATTTTGATTAAAATTTCCCCACCTGAAAAAGTAAACCTAAATAGCAGGGGGCTTGTTTGACAGGTGCAGGGAAGAGTTGTATAAAGGTTTAGTCCAGCTTGATGTTCCAGTACTCTTTTCTAAAGCAACCTACAATGATACTGACATTTGAAATGCTGCCCATTATTTCAATACCTGTGCCAGAGACAGTAGCATTGTTACTGTTTAAAACTTAATGAATTACACTGTGGGGTTTTTTTGCAGAGCAACAGTTCCACAGATGCTTCTTCACAATGGAAAATACCAAGTTCTTGGCGCTTACTTTTTGGCAGTGGTCTTCCACCTGCACTCTTCTGATCAATTTTGAATTCTTCTGTAAGTTGCGTGTGCAGTTTCAAACATCCCTGGAGAAAGGGATTGTTTAGTAATCACCAAGTAACAGCAGCTTCCTCTTTTATCTATATAAATTCTTTATTTAAGGAAAAACTCCTTTCATGTATATGTGTAGCTAAATAAAGTAAGGTAACTTTCACAAATTGACCAAAGAAATATGTGTATTGAATAATTATAGTTGAATTTTTTTCTAATAAAATATTTATAAAAAAAAACCGTTTTCTTTAGTTAAGTGTTCTGGAAAAGCTTATGGTTCACCTTGTTAATGTAGCTGAGAACTTGAGATTGATGTGAAGGCATAGACCTTCTTATTAAGATAAAACCCTGCTCTTCCATGTCAACTGTAGATCTTAGCTTTTTTTCAAAACCTGCCTGGTGATGTAAGTGAAGCTCAGAAGTGAGCTAGTTCTGCCATCTTTTCCCAGTGCTGCTGCAGTAGCTTTGACTGGAGGTACTGTGAGTGACAGCAGCCTGTTCTATCTTTTCTGATTTAGTTCCGTTATGTAACTTCCATTCTGCTTCCAAGGGTTACAGAGATGTAAAACTAAAGCTTTCCAGGTAAATGAGCCACCTTAGACTGATTTGAAGATTAACACAGTGCTCTGAAATACAAAGGAATTGGAATGTTGCCCTGATAGCAGGCAGTCTGGTATCTCTGTATTTTGTAAGCTAATTTGAGACACCAGTTGTGTGATGTGTAATTCATGCGCTTAACATTTATAATGGTATTTGTTGCATTATTAAGCTAAATGTTCAATTTTGATCTTTTGGAAGTGCTTCTTCACATCAGCTTATTTAAAAGTAACTAGAAGTTCCTAAGACTTTATGAATTACAGACATGAAATATATACAGGGTATAATTTTAAATACTAAGTTTGCTAAATAGATTTTTTAATATTTTTTTTTTTTTTGGCCAGTAGTACAAATGATGAGGAAGAGAACAGCAGGAGTCCTGAAGAGATCTGTTAAAGGTGTAGGAATAAGATTCAGTAGTCAGCTTGGCTTGAAAACCTGTGCCTGTTGGTAAAGAAGAGCAGTTCAGTGAATGTGACCGATCACCCAAAGGATGCTGTATTGACTATCTTTTCAGGTTGTTGAAAGTTTGAGGTGAGAATCATACTGAGTGCCTGTCACAGGGGACTAACATTTGAATGAATATTCAGTTACTGATCTTTTTCCACAAAACAATGAGAAATTTAAGTGCTTCCCAGTCTTAAGTCTGCTTTACAGAAGCAGATAATGCAGGGCAAACTGAATCTTGGAGAACTGATATGTGGAGCAAATGCTTCATATAATGGTATGTCCAAATACCTTCAAATAATGTTGTAAAATGTAGGTGTTCTCATGTTAGATATTGTATTTTGAGTCAATCACAAACCTAAATATGTGTAGAACAATGTGAGCACAAACTACCTGCTGCTGGTGTTAGGAGAACTGGAAAGGCTTCATGATTACCTAATGACATCTGCAGTGGTTTTGTTTTGTTTTTTAAAGGTTTTAATTGTATTGTCACCAAAGCTTCTTAAAACTAAATACCATACTAGAAATGTGCAGTGATCCTTTGCTCATATTAATAAGCTTTTACAGTAGTAAAGCACAAAGATGCCATGTTTCATAAAGATGCCATGTTTCATGAAGTTGCCATGTTTTGTGGTGTAAAAATGAGCTATGAATAGATTTAAAGTGTTCAGGAATGACTGATGTGCCTGTGATTGTGAATCAAAATAAACTTACCTGAACAAAAAAGCAACTTGCTACAACTGGATGCAAGCTACAACCAGAAGCTGAACCAAGGAACACGACTGAAAAGATCACATTAGTCCAAGCTTAAAGATTTATTTTGGCTCATGGTCTTGTAATTGTTTTACAAGAAGCTTGTACAAGAAACAAGAGTTTCTATAGGCAAGTGGAAGACTGAACTTTTGCAGCCTGCCTTCATATAGATCCCATCGTGGTGATACTTCATGCTTGCAAATACTGTTTATTCAAATTTTGCTGTTTTAAAAAAATGACTACTGACCTAAACATTCTTCTGATGTTGTTCTTCGTTGTGATAGATTCTCTGTGAATGTAATAAATACATCCCCTGTAACTGGACAGCAGTGAGCACACAGAGATTCGGCAACTGTTGCAAGAGGGTAATCTACTGCTGTACATTTTTTTTGGAAAGCTGAATCTGCCAAGCTGGTCAAAAACTTTTGCCTTGAACCGGTAAATACTTGGAGTATTTCTTAACTTTAAGCACATATTCCTGTGTAAATCACAAGAACTACTTACTGTTCTTATGCAGTGCTGAATCTGGAACTGAGTATTCATTTTCCTTGATTAAAATCTGAGGTTCTAAGAAGTCAGAAGTCCTGGTTTGGGCTTCAGCCCTGATAGCTAGCAGGGTGTATCAGATTTACCAGTAACACCCGCAGCTGACCTTGGAACGAAGCTGTAGGAGATAACTGTTCTCCCTTTGGTGCACTGACCCTGCACCATCTGATGAGCATGTCTGGTTTGAGTAGGGGCTTTGCTGGTGGGCTAGAGAATAGGTCAAGGAAGAATGGCCAAGCAGTTTAAACATACTCAGAACATGAACTCTGTTATTTCAGATGAGTGGATGGATACGGGTAGGAATAATACTTTGAACTGACAGCTGCTACATGGAATGGTAGCTTTTAAAGAGGGCAAAATATTTTAACTTGTGGAGTTCTGTTGGAATCACTGAGCAACGTGATGGAGGTGGCTGCTTAAATCAGCTGTACCTTCCTGAAGTTCTCCTTGAGATGAAAACTGTTTTTCAGAAAGAAGGGGACGAATGCCTACCCCTGCGTTACCTTAGCATAGGTCCTTCTACTAGACAAGCATGGCAATGTTCCTGCATTTTTGCAGGGCTCAAATAATTATGACTGTAATGACTGTGAAGAAGCAGCCCTGATTTTATTACATGAATTTGCAAGGTACTGAACAGCACCTATCAGAGCCAGCTCTTCAGCCACAGCTTGTGTATTGCTTATGCAGTAAGTATAGCTCTTTGGAAACAGTTACATATGCACTGGCGATGCTTCGTGAGGCTTTTTGAACTGTCACAGGATGTCGGTGTGAAGTAAAAAAGGAATTATCAACAGGCACTAGCTTTTAAGTTTCTTAGGGCTTTTTTTTGTTGTGCTTTTGTTGTGTTTTGTTTTTTTTTTAAAAAAAAAAAGGTGATTGTGTAAGTTGATTTAGCTGGTTCCATTTAAGTACTTAGTTCCTTTGGATCAAATTAACTGCTTCGTTTAGGTCTCTTCACAAGTGTTGTTATTCTAGCACCTGTGAACTTCAGCCATGCTGCTCTAAACTCATTTAATACCTCTGCCATCTGCAACCTGGGGTTCTCAACGATGCTTAGTATTGCAAACAAGTTGGGGAGTATGTGTGTTGCATTGTAATAGATTAAATTTCAATCAGAATTAGTATGGCTTGGAATAAGAAGCTTTGATAGAAAGGTAGAGGAGGAAAAACCAGGATTCTGAAGCAACAGCAAGGGAGTGTTTGATCACCAGGCCACAGCAAAGAAGCATTCAGAACTTTTCTGAGGCATGAGAGTTGTTTTTTCTGTCCTTTTACTGATTACAGATAAAGGTGCA
This sequence comes from Falco cherrug, assembly GCF_023634085.1. Lineage (NCBI taxonomy): Eukaryota > Metazoa > Chordata > Aves > Falconiformes > Falconidae > Falco > Falco cherrug. Next base: position 63,314,045 of record NC_073699.1, read on the forward strand.
ATTTCTTATGAAAATATTCTTGCAAATAGCTTAGGCTTAGCAATTTTTTTTACTGTTGTTTTGACTAAATCAGTACTTATGTTACAAACATCTTGGGTTTGTTTGGTTTTTTTAAACAAAGATCATGACTCTTTAAAAACACATCTTAAAAATTCAATTCTTTTAACTGTTTGCAAATAAAACGATGCAATTCGGAGTGCAAGCCAACCAAGATTCTTTAACGCTTTGTGAGTGTTTCTAAATACAGGTATGCTGGTAGTCCCATAGGGTTTGTGTGTCGAAAGGAACGGCGGGCAGGTGGCAACACCCTGCTGTTGGAGGTTAACAGGGACTCAGAATAAAATCATGGCTTCAGAGAAGATGTTGCCCTACTACATGCTGTTCCTTCAGTAGTTATACACCTGAGGAAAATCCGTTTGTGTGCTCGAAGAATACAGCACGCGTGAAGGCAGCAGGTAAGCTGTTTCTAAGATAATGCCAAGACCCCTAAGAAAACAAAGTAGCACTTGAATGTATTTTAACCTAAAAGCCCTGTCATATAGTTAACTAGCAGTAGCTAGGATGGCTTTCCTGCCCCCTTTCCCTTAAGATATACTTCTTAACCTTTTCGTCTAAATCTTGCAATAATTTTGCAAGAAAGGCAGGCAATGGAAAACACAAAATTAAGATTTGTTGGTCTTATTCTCTGTTTTTATTGATTGGAGTGACTGACCTGTATAGCCATACTAGTCATGAGCAGTTCTCCACTGCTGGCATCTCTTTTCAGCTACTAACAAGAAGTAGGAGGCATGAAATCTACTATTTGCAAGCAGTTAAAGGCTGATTTTTTTTTACAATTCTATCACTCGGAGCTCTTCTAAAATTCTCCACACTCTCTTAAGTTATGATGAACTCCTTGCTCAGAATTGCATCAGCTTTCTCCTCTCCTGCGTTTGTCTAGTTTCAGTGTTACACTGTTCTGCTGTAGAGTTTTTCCATGAATGCACAGATCCTCAGAACAAGAGTTAAACTACTCTGTCCTCCAGCTAGGAGCTTGCATGTATGACAATGTTACCTGTGGTTGTTGGACTGGTAGTTTTAACCAGCAAGATACCTCAGCTTACTGTTGTCAGAGATTGATGGTTGTAAAAATGATTCCATAGCTCGCTCTTCCAATCAGAAAGGAGCAGTACACAGTGGATCACTATACTGCAGAAAAGTCTGCTCTAATTCTTGGCTTATAAGCTACTTAGTGATAGTAAAGATGAAGCCTTGACCATTCCAGACAGACAACAAACTATTTTTTTACCATATTGTGAAAAATAGTAAGCCTTATGGCACAAAAAGTGGTTAAGATTCCCTACCGTACTGCTCATTATTTAAAAAGTAGAAGTCAGCATCTGAATTGTGGTATCTTCTGATGTTGCAACTACAACTATTAAGCTCTTAACCTGAAACCCTCACCACAGAGGCCAGATTGCTGCTTTCAAGCATTGTCTTTGCCACAATTGGGAGACATTTTCAAAACGGCACAATTGCAAAGAGTTTCTTGGACTTTAAGAACTGATTAATAGAGCAAGTGGTAAGGTAGAAACATGTTATAAAGACATAAAAATAGACTGAGGCTGTTCATCAAGTACTATAAGCAAGAAAAGAAAAGCTACAGCTTATTTTTTTTAATCAGAAGCTTAACACAGCAGAATGGTAAGTACAAGAAAACTATGGGAAGCAGCAATGAGCTTTCAGAAGTGGTGGCAATCCCTTTTGGGCCCCCCTTTGCGTCAATGCTGATGCAGTTTGTGCTGCTAACAGAGAAGGACAGGGAAAGGAGTCTGGGCAAGGTATACTCAGGTACCTGAGTCAAGGGGGAGAGAAGCCTGTACTGTTCCAAACTCAGGAAACGGTAAGATGCTTCAACAGCAGTGAGTTCAAACGCCGTAACAGAGAGGGAGACAACGGTGAAGAAACTACTAGAAGGTGATGGCAAATCATGGATGTGAGATGGTGCAGTTCCGGGGTTGGAAAGTGAGAATTAACCAAAATGTGGTTTTAGGAATTTCCACAGGCATCCAGACTAATAAGCTGGTGAGTCAACATGCCGATGCAGTTAGGGAACACAAAGGCTGTGCGTAACACAAGGCAAGTCTGATACACCTAAAACAAGTTAGAAAAACTAGCTGTATTTGAAACTGAGATGAGTGCATAAACTGCTGTGAGGCAAAAGGGAGAAATGAGCGCGTTTGCTTTTCCCTTTACTCCAGCGCTCATGGTGGGAGGCACAGGCCAACTGCTGTGGGACAGAAGCTTCTTCGCAGACACTAACTGGTCTGTAATTGCCCACCGTGCAGCCACCTGAGGCAACGGCGATGCTTTTGCTGGGGCAGCTGTTGTCCGGCACTGTAGGAGCTCTCTCCAAGTACCAGAGTCAGGCACTGGTGTGAGCGAGGCGGAAGATGGGCTCCATGCTGGACAGGTGAAAACTTTCTTGGGCTTTGTTTTTTTCCCTTCCCTCTTCCGCGCCACCCCTAACTCCCTACCTGTTGGGTATGCATATTTAGCTACCTGTGTTCCAGTATGTTGCTTCTGAACTTTTAATCTCTATTAAAGTAGGTGTCAACTAGAATGGCTGGCTTCAAAGACTTGCTGAGGATGATAATCCCCTTATACTTTCATACTTGTGACCAGTAAGACATGCAGTGGAGTAGAGGAGGAAAAAAGACAGCGTTGAGTGTTGTTAAGCACTAAAGGATTCCTTGTAGCTCTTAAGTTACTACAGGGTGTATACAATATATAGCAAGAGGACAAATAGAATGTTAAAGGTCGGAAAAGACCTTTAAGATCAAGTCAAACTGTTAACCCAGGACAGCCAAGTCCATCACTAAACATGTCCCTAAGCACTGCAGCTATGGGTTTTTTTAAACACCTCCAGGGACGGCGATTCCACCACCTCCCTGGGCAGCCTGGTCCAAGGCTTGGCCACCCTTTCAGTGAAGAATGTCTTCCTGTTATCCAACCAGCCAGTATCCTCCCTTGGTTTTCCTCTTGTTCTGTCACATATTATCTGGGAGAAGAGACCTACCCCCACCTGCCTACCAACTTTCAGGTAGTTGTAGAGAGCAGTAAGGTCGCCCCCTGAGTCTCTTCCTCTCCAGATGAAATAAGCCCAGGCTCCCTCAGCTGCTCCTTGTAAGATTTGTGGTTCAGACCCTTCACCAGCTTCCTTACCCTTCTTTCAAATGAATTATGGAGGCATGGAAGGCCCGGACAAAAGCAATGAAGGTGCAGTCATTTGCCTCACCATGTTTTTCTTAAGTGAGCCATAGATGCCAAGTACCTCAAGAGGCACTGATGAGTAGAACCTCAAGGAGAAGGAAAAAGGGGAGCACTCGGTACTGTTGAGTGCTTCCTAAAAGAGCAAACCCTCAAGGCTTTCACTGTTCCCTGTGGAAAAGGTACTGATTTTCACTCTTCCAGACATATCGGTCCTTACTGGGACAAGGAGGCAGCTCCCCAGGCGGCGGCAGCTGTCCTCGCTCTCTGTGGCCCCAAGAGACCGGTGCAAGCCGCTCCCAGCTTCTCCAGCTGCCCCAGGACACATGAATCCAACTGCTGCACCCACCTTTGCCACCGCCCTTTGCACACCAAAATCCTGAACAGTGCAGTGGTTTTGCCCTCTTATGATGGCTAGTAAAACCAAAATCAAGTACCCTCTGCAACAGTTTTCTTGAAGATGGAAAAACCCCAAACCACAGAAGCCAGTGATTTACAGCTTTTCCGTTTGAAATTCTGCAAGTCCATCATTCTTCTAGTCCCATTTCTTTAAGGCTGCAATTAGACACCCAGTTGTCCTTTTTCTCTCAGAAAGTAGCCTCTCCCCTCACCGTTTAAAATACATCTTCCCAGTAATAGTCAAGAATCGTGGTCCGGCGTAGAAATAACAAACGCACGTCGGAATTCCCTGAGCCAGTAAGCCAAGCCTTCTGCTGTCACAGGGGAGCCCTCAAGAAAACCTGACAAAGCTCCGTTTTCAGAACTACTGTACCTTTACCTCCTTTGCCTATTCATCTAGGCAGCCTGACATCAAATAGTCCGGCAGCTCAGTAGATACAAGCCCTTTAGAAACCAAAAGCCATCAGCATTGTGATTTTAGAAGAGGCTACTGTGCGACAAGGGCCAAAGTACAAGGCCCCACAAGATAAAGCAAATCAGTTGCGTATTTGGTATTTATCTGTGATAGCAGCTGGTAAAATGATGAAGCACATGCATGTTCCCAGGAGTCATACACCTTATGCTTGATTACAATTCACAGAGGACAAAAATAACAAAAACATAAATCACAGCTGAAGGTAGAAGGCATGACTGGCTGAAAGCCATATCCAAAGATGTATCAAGTGGTATAAACATGTATTCAACAACAGGGTTTATTGCAGTGGTTTTGGCAGACCTCAGTCTCTCATTATAAACACTCTTGTCTCACAGCTGCACCTGAAAATGAAAGCTGAATCAAGTTGTCATGTTTTCTCCTCCAACATAGGCTAGGAACAATATTAATCTTCTGAAGAAGCTGAAATACCTCAACAAACCACTCTGGTGATTTAGACTACTTCAAGACGGTGTCAAGCATATCTTCAGCTCAAGTAATGGCGTTAAGGACTCCCCTGATTCAGCTTCACCTTCAAGTTAAACACAGCGCAACGTAGCTGCTTTCAGTTCAGGCTGCTGCTTATTTTAGCAAAAAAAAAGCCCTATTGGCCTAGTCTCCCCCCTCTTCCACGCTTTACTGTCAGTAACCATTATTCGTACAAAAACCCGTTACAAAAATATGCAAAGTACAAATTACATATAAAACCCCACCACATGCTGGTTTAGACAGTCATATTAAAGATTTTTTTTTGGTGAATTACTGTTTATCTGAACCCCTCAGAGATGGCCAGCAAATGCAGAATTTAGATCGGCTCCTGTTACAGCAGGTACAGAGCTGGAAACCCAGACCGAGCCCAGCAGCACGCTGACAGGCGGTGTGAAGTAACGTATCACACATACACCACAGTGATGGCACAATCCAAACCCCATTTAATTAAAGACACCATTGATTATGTGCCTGGCCCTCGGCTCCCTTCAGTGATACACGAACCTGGGTAGGCAGAGGTCAGCTTTCCCCATCTTTCCACCCTTCACAGCATCACCAACAAAACACTCTCCCTTCACAGAACTACTCCGAACGTTTTGTGGTATTTATAGCATAAGAAGGATTAACAAACCAACTGGTCAGATTAATAAAATAATATTCCTAGTGGTGTATCACGAAAGAAATGTGCAAGAGTTCCTCCTAGCTCAAACTACAATACTTTGCATTAATGAAAATATTTGCATAAAGCACATTCTAACCATTTTGCCATTTTCCAGTTAAGACAGGGTAACAGGAAACCTTAAGGCAAAACATTTCTCTTTCTGCAAAACAAGCTCTTAACAGTTTCTCCCTAACATAATGTGCACACAACAGCATACCGTCCATTTAAAAAAATATTTAATGCTGCCAAGAAGTATAAAAATACAGTAAGAATGGCAGTACAAAACAAAATATTTCCTAATTTATTTCTTTTACATCTTTCTACATTAATACAGGCATTATAAAAACACAAGACAGCAAATTATTTTGTTTTGCAAAGTAGCACGCTGCTGGTGGTCTTCATCCCCTCGGCGCAGTTTACGCTGTAAACAGATAACTGAGGTCTTCTTGGTACTTAACAGACCTCACTGTTTGTTCCCGAAGAGGGGTTCATGTCTTGCTTTGCATGTCAATAATTTGCAGTTTATAGCTGCAGAACATTCACAAGTCTCGAAGGCTTAGGTGTCAGTCAGTCTCGGCCTGCGACATACAACGCAAAAGAAAGTCACCGATTCAGTACACAGTACGGGGGAAAAAAAAAAAAAAAAAAAAGAAAAAAAAATAGTAGTAAGAACACAGTGGGTTTGCAACGGCCTATGAACACCAGACAGCTTCTCATGCATTCCCTGGAGCAACTACTGACTATTGCTTGCCTGTAGCGAGCACTCCTGGAAAGCTGTTGATTTTCAGAATTTCAGAACTTCCATATTACGGTACAAGGCACACGCTTGCTGGAGAGCTTCAAGTATAGGTCTCGGTCCAGCAAAGCACTCACTTAAGCACAAGCACTGCAGAAGTCTTCTGGGGCCTTAGTGGGACTACAGAAGGCTGCACCTCGAAACACTAACATGGCTTCTCATGGCTTTGTAGGCCAATCCTGGCACAGCGCATGGAAATCAAGTTTCCAGGCAAAGGTTTCTTCTAGTGAGGAAGACATCCCAACACTGGACACTTTGTTCTTAGGGAAAGTAAGGCTCTACTCCGAGGAACACAGAAAAAAACCTTGGTCTTTACAGCACCAAATATACAATCTAGTACAAGTAAAATGCTTCTAAGTTCTGCAAGCGCTACGCTGATTCATAAAGCAGCAGCTTTGCTAAGTTGAGAGACATTAAGATAATTTCTTCCACGTATTTATCCTTCCAATTTAAATAAAGACTCAGACAGAGATACAATTTTGAACACATTTATTTTTCGTACATAAAAATGAAAGACTGACCTAAAACTTTTGGGGAAAACAAAAAAGCCCAGGAAGACTACTGTGTGTTACGTCAGCTTTGCACGTTTCGTCCTCTGACTTAGGCCACTTGGGCCATGCAGAAGACTTCCTCTTCTGTCATCGTTAATTGTGCAGTCCTCAAGTGTTTCAGGTTTAACTATAATGCCAAGCAGCAAACTAATTGATTTGGTTAACATTCACTGAACTTTAAAGCTAGCCAGGCTTTGTAATTACCTGCACAATCCAATCACACATACATGCATACACATTTACACCTCTTCCCTTTTCAGTGGCATATATAAACTGATGTCGGTAAACCATTTTACTCAAGGTTCAACAGAATAAGCTGTTTCACTTGCAACATCTTACTTCCATAATTATTTTTTTTTAATTGCTATTTCACACTGAATTATTTTACTTAATACATTTCAAGGAAAATACAGATGTACCATCACTCTAAGTGGACTGTCCCTGCACCAAGAACAAAACCAGAAAACCTAAGAGATTCATTCCAAATTTACAACCCCCTTGCCATAAGGGTCCGAATGTTTGCTAATTTTTTTTTTTTTAATAAAAATATGCATCACTCGTAGACAAGTGTTCATCTGAGAGTCAAACATCATTTCATCAAATGCAAAGCAGCCCGCTATGTGTCAAGTATTCTGCCTGACGTACTTCCAGAACAGAGGGGAAAACCCAATGCAGTAACGTCGCACCACGTGCAACAGCATTTTAGAAGTAGCACAGGACCAGCCAGCAGCCTGCCAGAAACTGGGGTGGGGGAAGGCAGGAAAGGGGCCAGAAGGCACGCCCTTCATTTTTACTCTGAAGCATTTCCTGCAATAGAGGAACTGGGATCAGTTCTTCATTTTGGTCTGTATCTGTTCCTATTTAACATCAAAGTTGTGCAAAACTGCTGCAAGTTTAAATCCCACAGAACAACGGAGTATGACAAGGGCTCAGCTCGCAGTAAAAAGAACAAGCCTCCCCCAGATTTTGGCTTTTCAAGGACTGCTGATGGACCAGAGACAAGAGTTGTATCCAAATTATCTTCTGGAATGTACTAAAAGGTCTAATGTTTTATTTCCCTTCCAGCTCTCATACTGTCATGAACAATTCACCATACAAAATAGTTTTGTCCAAGACTCTTATCGGTTCACGGTCCTTAACTTTTAACAGTTAAGACTCTCAAGATACCTACAATCATGGAACCAAATACACGTTTATAGATCAATTGTTGAATGTGCAAGTCCTGCTTTATTGCATATAAAGACAGTAACAGTGTGAGGTGATATAAGATGGCCCCCTCCGGCCCTGCCCCACCCAGAAAGGAGGAAGGCCTGCTCAGGATCAAGAAAACAAAAAAAAAGCCAGAATTTAGAAGATGGAATCAGGAAAAAAAATTCAAGCAACAACTTGACAAGCCACAGTGAGAGCTCAGTGCCTGCAGGATACTGGTGGCCCAGGAAACCCCCTCTCATGCCAGCAGAAAGGCAATAAATGACTGTGATGTCACTACAGGTTTTGCCTGTGCATTTTCCCTTGCTGCTTTCAAGTATTTAGAATAAAATCTGGAATATTTTTGTTACAAAAGCATTTATTACATTCCATGTGTTTTCCATAACCAAAATATCTTTTATAAGGCACATACATTTACACCTACTATCAGTTATAGCTGCTCTGGAAAACCTGTCTTCTCAAATTAAAGAAAAAAAAAAATCTTTTGCCAAGTCTCTTGTTGACCAAAATAGTCACTGTAGTTGTAAAAATTCTGAAATGTCTTAAAATATGTTAAGTGCCTGTCTATACTGTCAGAGCAGTCAGTAAGTCATTCTGCTACTGGAGCTGCACAGTTGCTCAGTAATGCCACAGAACAAACTGTCTTGCTTTACTGACGCACAATTTCCCAAATTCGGAACCGTATGAAAGTACACTTGTTCTCCTTATCTGGACCCTTAAACAGTTGTTTCCTATATAAACAGTGTAGTCCAAAACAGTATTAGCTATTGCAAAATGAGAGTTTCAAAGAGTAAACTCAGCTTAGCTTTGCGTAGTAAACATCACACTATTTGGGCCCCATGCCTGGTACGTTACTACTAAGCTTGAACTTATTGGAAACTTTTCAAGTCAATTCCTTTGGATAAGAAGCAAAGTAATTATCTAGCTCTTTCAGTATTTTTCAGCAGTAAATCCAAGAAGCTCTTTACAGAAGGAGAAAGAAAAAAAGAAAATAAAAAAAGAAAAGAGGGGGGAAGAAGAAACCCCTCAAAATACCCAAGAGAAAATAACCAAGCTAGGAAAACGGAGGCAGAAAACACAACTTCTCTAAAGTTGCCCCACAAGGCCAACGCGCTTGAATAAATAAAATCCAGGTTTCAAAGTGCAGTACAATGCTACAAATTATTAGGTCTCACCTTGAATGACAGCAAGCTACACACAGCCATATACAATCTTGCGTTCAAAGAGAATTTAAAGGACAGAAAGTGATTTGTGTTCAATTACTGTTCAGAAGGTGTCACAGCCCAACGAACGGGAAGGGAGCACTCAACAATTTTGAAGTGACTGTAGCACAGATACTCCCAAAATTTTAAGTCGTCAAGTGCTTTACTGTCATGCCTCTAATCAGTGCTGGGGAACCTGAAAAGCAGTTCTAGACTTTGTGAAGTTACAGAAGGGGCTGATACAGCTGAACATACTGGGTACGGGAGAACACTACCAACATCTGTTTTCCATCAAAACCACCCTTGGAAGTCCAACTATAGTTTCCTTTGATGTGCTTTCTACACCTACTACTGATGAATTAGTTTTACTCTTTCTAGCAATTAAAATCTATAGACACACAAAACATTATGTTTTACATTTAATGGAATGTCAGAACTTTAACAATGCTGGCCTCCAAACAGTAGCTGAAGTCTGAATACATTAACCAACTTAACAGTATGCTTTTCACCGGGGGCTAAATTCTCAAAAGCCTTAAAAAAAATATCAAATTTCTAAGCCTCACTTAAATAATGAAAACTATAAAAAAATAAATAAGGAATGCAAATTAACAGAGTAGAAATTGTTAAGTGCTTCGTCAGACCCCTAGCTGCTCATATCATAAATTGGAGAGTCAAAATATGGGGAATGGTTGCACTATTATTTTCATGCACAAATTATAATTACATTTTGTTTCAAAATCAAATTCTTTTTGGTCAGAAATTTGTACAAACTGAGCTTTTAAAAGTACAGTGAACTACAAAAAGATTAAATATGCCATTATAAAATATATTTATCCTAGGTCATAAGAATATAAAATGTTTATGTTCATGTCACTAGTACATTACACATTACACACAGTTAAGGATAACTTCTTTGCATTAATAATGTAAATAATACAACACTGTTTATTGCTTATGTCAGGCATGAAAATTTAAATCCAGACAGCCTTCAGTAGCTAAACCTCTGTGGTTCCAGGGTTTGCTTAAGATCTGGTAGAACACCATTTTAAAAAGTGTATAAACAATTGCAGCAAGTTTGTACCTGCTCATATAAACAAAAAACATCAATTTTGTTGGGGGCAGCAGTTCATTTTTGTAAGTACCTGCAGTGGAAAGTCCTGAGACGTTGACGTGTGATCAAGTTTACATCACTTCCCTATTTTACGTAATGGTCTGTACCCATTCCAGGTGTAAGGAATTTACTGCTTAAAGTCATACCCCTAGTCATTTAACCGCAGCAAAACTAGCTGCTGGAGCAGCCAGGCTTACTGTTTACTTACAAGGAATGTTCTTGAAAATACATTTTCCAGCAAGAATAAGCACCAACTAATATCAGCGTACCAAACCCAATCTTAGTGAGAATAGGTTTCCAATATAACCACCTTTTTCTTTTTCTTTCAGTCTCATTTAGCTTCTGCTTCATCTGCTGCAGCTTCTGCGCTGTGTTAGCTTTCCTATCCTCTCGCAGTCGTTTTCGGACGGTACTTAAAGAAAAAAGAAAGTAAACCTTAAATTGTAGAAGAGGAAAAAAGGCTATTAAACCATTAAAAACAAACCTCTTCCCAACACACTCCCTCGGTAGTTAGTTAATCCAACAGTAGCTTACAGCAGTAGTATATAAAACCTAAACCAAGCAATCTTTATCCTGTTTTAACAACCTTGATGCGGACAGTTTCAGGTCAGTGAAGCCCCATGAAGTAAATGACTTACGTAAAGATCTAAGTGGTGCTTGACCTACGTGTTCAAGAAGAAACAGAATTAGCTTAATTATCTGGGCTTAGTCTTTCAACCTGTCAGTGCCTCATTTGGTGGCTGAGATTTTTTTGCATGGAGGCTGCTTCTACGTGCAACGTCACGTACTTTGTGCAAATGTTCATACTACTTAAGCGTGTGCCTCCATTGCAGAGTTCACACTAGCCTCACTAATGTATGGATCCTAACCTACTCATGTCTGCATGCAGGTTTAACAGTACTCAGGCTGTAAGCCAAATCTTGATGAAGGACACGGGCTAAAAATCAGTGGTGCGTTGTTATGCTATCACAGCTGCCTTGTAATTCACGTAACTGACACAAAAACTGCCCATCAGGGCATTCAGTAAGCCATCTGTTATTTCAGAATTCCGGTCTATCTGCATCAAACTGCTGCTTCTCATCTGCAGCCCTTTGGGCCAGGCACTGCCGCCTCCTGTGCGCTGCACGGCTCAGCACAACCCAGCCCGGTTCCTGGGTCTCTGGCCAAGGGTCCGTGTTTGGCCACCTCCATGTGGGCAGGCCCAAGTGACACAGCGCCTCAAGCAATTCCAATGGCCATTCCCAACACAGCAGCTCACAGCGGAGGCATTAGGAACTCAAGAGGCAGAGAAACTTGACAGAGAAAGGCAAATTCACGTGACACAGCTAAACCACAGAAATATATTCAGAGTAGCAGATTTAACAGAAGTAGAGGGTAACATACGGCTTCAACGACAAAATTTCAATCACCATACAGAAAGTGGCGACAAGAACGTTGTGTTTCTGAGGTATCATATTTTTCTGAGGAGAAGTTAGCACTGTATTTAAAAATCAGTATCAAATTATCTTAGGCACTTTTAGGATCTAATTCACACTGCACAGTAGAGTTCACAGTCTGTAGGAAAATGCTTTCAAGTGTGAGATTTGGCTGCCTCAGAGACATTTGTTTTTCTTTTCTTGACACTTTAAACAATCAAACAACTTTATCACAAGGAATTACTGCAGTTGTATTTTTTAAATAATTAAGACAGTCAAATACCACCTGCCCTTTCCCTCTACTGAAGGAAGATCTTGAATTTTTCTTTTCCTAAGAAAAGCATACAGTAATTCAGCCTTTCAAGAGAGTACCTGCCTCCTGAATGGTTTCTTCATCTTGCCTACCTTTCGATGTTTCCATCTGCGATATCCTGAACTTTAGTGGACAGGTCAGTATTTATTTTCTCCATTTGATCTTTGTTCTCCAGGCTTATGCTGTTCCCATTGTACTTCTCTGTGGTTATTTTAGTTGGGTGTGGAGGAGACTGCTCAGAACTCGGCGCTTGGTCCTCCTTAGAGAGCTCCTTCCACCGTTTCTGTGAACAAGGAGAACGTATTTCAAATATTCCCCTAACACTGAAGGCCCTGGGCCCAAGGTGTCTTCTAACAGAGGAGTCACAAAAGTAGATTAAAGGAACTACCAGATCAAGAACAAAAAAAACCCCAAACCCAACAAAAACTAGATGAAGTAGTAAGGTTAGATGAAGATGCACCTTCTCCAACAATGATCCCTTTCTGTACTTCCATACACGATGCTACCATGAAGGTCTGAGGCCACCAACTTTGGGGTTTGTACTGTCCACAGTAGCTCCACAATGAGGAAGCAACCTGTTTTGCATAGTCTTTCACTTTCTGTCTCCCTCCTCTACTCTCTACATGCCCACACTGTACTGTTACCTTTCATGGCTCCAAAACACAGCAGGACCTTGTGTGCAAGAACTGCCTTTAAAAAAAGAGAACTGGAAAAATTTTCAATGCCAATGAAAAAAAATCTAGGGTTATTTACGCCGAAGTTGCGGCCTGCTACTTCACCTAGTGCTGAAATCCTTCAGACTGTTCACCATTAGGACAGTTACCCATCAGCCCAGAGACCTACTGCATCATAAAACCGATATTCATCTTGCTGTAAGAAGTAATCTGAAATGAGATGGAAGTAAAAAAACATAAAAGAAGATCAGAAGTAAAACTGGTTTGCTAGATCTCCATCCTAATGATGAACAGTCTGCAGGATTTCTTGCAACAAAATTTCATGCAAAAAAACCCCTACAAAGGTAACAGGAAGCAGAAGAATCACTCCTAAAGCACAATCAGTTCTTTTCTCACACACATCAGCCAGTCTATAAAGATATAGAATACCCTGGGGGAAAAACATCAGTTACTTTTAAACATCTACGATAAGAAAGATGAACTGAAAATTGACTTCACAAAATGAGTGTTAGATTCTCATCTGTGGAATGAATTCAAAGACTACTGGTCTAAACTAAATATCAGACTCAGAGAGTGATGTCAAAAAAACCCAATTACTTATAAATGAACTGCTGGCAGAATGAGCTTTAACAATGAACCCACTCCACTGCAGAGGAGCTTCCAGTATTGATCAGAAATTCACAAAGGGAGTCTTCACATACAAGATACTTCACTATCAGGTATTTTCATTGTTTTGTCTTAAACAAAAAACCCAAAAGAGAAAGAGCCACTAAAAAATGGAAAACCACTTTGCAGCTCCCTCTCACTGTCATGGAAAAAGGGCTCTGGAAGACACGGTTGCGTCCATAAGAGACTTGCTGGCTAAATACTGTACTGGCTGTACTAAATACACCTGGCATGAAAACCACTCAGGAAGAACTGAAATCTGAGACAATTTTACTACTCTTGTCAAAGAGAAGGAATTTCCCACCAAGAATTCTAAACATGTCATAACAATAGTTCAAATGACTGGTAATTTTAAGTTTAAACAATCCATGGCAAGAGTACATGAATGGCAGGACTGATAAAATAATGTACAACTTGGAGCAGGACAGGCAAGGAGGATATCTCAGGACCTGAAGTACTAACTGTGTCTTGTGAAACTGTATCTGGAAGAAACAAAGAAGTGAAGTTTGATTTGAGAAATGCAACAGTCCTTAAAATTATAACCAAAATGCCTGTGTAGGCAAGCTAAGACATAGAGCCTGTATCACCTTTTGGAACGAACGGAGATAACAGAAATGCATGTTAAGATGTTCAGTTGACAGAATCAGGTGAATGTCAGCCACAGTTTTTGGATTCCCAAGTTTTGGTACAAGACTAATATTCTTGCTCTCTATCTGCAAAACAGATCTATGGATCTAAGGAATTCAGCTTTCTTTGTCCTTTCAAAGCCACAGATTTGTTTACTGGAGACCACTCATTTCAACAGATTATTCTGAGAATGATGGCAAGTTATTCTACTATGCTGTTGAAGCAAAATTACCTTTATTATGAGGTAATTTTACAGCAGTGAAAACTTCAATCTTGTACCACCTCACCCACTTAAAATAGTGCAGCGCTGCAGTACAACAAGGAAGCAAGCAATTGTTTCAGCTACAGCACCACACAGCGCCACGCCAACCACACACCTCTGCAGGGTTCAGGGCAGCCTAGGCAACTGTATGACCCATCTTTCAGCCACAGCTAGAAATCCCATCACTGCTAAAAAAAGAGCTAGCTGACTCTGAAGGGAGAAATACTCCTGCTGAAGTATTGCCAGTTGATTTTCTGCACATGACACTGTGGCCCAAGGAAAAAAGCACTAGGACAGCTGCCTGCACTACAGAAAACACTGGTTTAAGAAAGATCATCTGAACAATCATAACAAAAGAAAGAAAAAAGCGCAAATGAAAAGTGAGTCTTCTTAAGCATCCGCTTAGTATGAAGAAATAACACACTTGAACTTGACAAGCAGTACTCTGAGCTGACAATACTCCCTTGTATCCAGAAACAAGAAATTCTGTGATGGGTGTTCTAGATGGGCGAATGTGAGAACCAGAGCTGCTCAGAGCCTGGAGCATGACTTTTTAAAAAAGAAAGCAGAAAAATTATTAGAGAACACCTTCATACCACCAGAAACAGCTTCCAGAAAATAAAGAGGCTAAATTGCTGTTAGTGTTAGGACAAATCATACAGTCTTCTAGGCATACAGCACAGGTGTCAGAGTAGCAGCACACTACCTAGGTGTTCATTAGTAGTTGTGCAAAATTATTTATTTACATAGCTAGTCAAGAAACATTTGTGAAAGAGAAGAACTGAACAACTACCAGAACTTTCGAAGAAAGGAAATGTGTTTTAGCTTATCTGCTTCATTCATGATTTTAAGAAAACAACAAAATAAAAAAGCCCTAGCATATGAAAGAAGAATTAAGTGTGTTTCACAGCCTCTCCTCCCAGTCCTCCCCTTGCACCTAGCCCCAGCCATTTAAAATAGCTGCAGCTACTCTTACATCTGCAAGCCACACTGATCAAAAAGTGAGATTTGGTAATTTGTTTGCCCCAAAAACACCTTATATTTGGCTAGATTCTACTAACTGTAACACAAATTTTAAAGGATATGAAGAAAAAAAAGGCAACTTTACTAATAAATGTGATCTGTAGCATGAGGCAACTTCATTGTCAGGAAAATATATAGCTAAGATCAAGAAATCCTAAAAAGATCATTGCTACCTTTTCAAACTGATGCTGGGCATTACTTTTGCTTTTCAGTACCGAAAACAGTGATTTAACCCCTTGTTTTAAACATTTGTACAGACAAATTATTTTTATGTTTTATCTAAAAGAGGACAAATACATAGGATTAGAAGTTCAGCTGATAGAAGGTGCTGATCAGATACCCTCTAATACCTTCTAGGCATCGACTGAAAAAGGCAAATTATTTAAACCCCACAAAGTTACATGTTTCAGAGTAGCTCGGAGCCCCTTTTTAACTACTCTTATCAGTCTACTGTTTATGTTTAAATACACAGAGCTAAACATTTACCTGTATAGTTGAATCTCCCATTATAAATTTTGCTCCTTCTATTACAGCCATATATGAAAATCTTAGTTGATCAGGGGTCTGAATAAGTCCCATTCGATATTTTCTCATATCTAGCAATACCTTCTTAATATCTACAGAAAATGGGTCTTTTTTTTCCATCTGTAAAGAAAGTTACATCAAAAGTGTCATTGCTATTGATAGAGATAACATAAAAAATAATTACAAGTAAAAATCAAGTCATAATTTTTTATCTAAAAATCAATTTCTTCATATTACATTTCTATTAGTTATATACAAAATTAACTTCTCAAATTATTTCTAAATTGTTTTTACAGGAAATAGCAAATAAGCTAAGGAAAGCTTATTATGAACAAACCAATGATCATGTATTAACCAAACAGAACAGTACCCTAACATCAAGTTTTAAAATCGAGTTTAGATCTGCTTGATTTTATTCAGGCATATATTTGTACTTTGAAATAGGACTGTAAGAATCAGAACCATAAATCAGTATTTCCTGCTGCTCCTGAACGGAACGGCAATTTGGAATGACTGAACATGGCAGAAATCCCCTTATTTAAAGCAGAATCTGTAAGCCAAGCAATGAACACACATCCCCACACTGCAGCCACAAGGCCATTTTTAACCACGTTATCTACACATGCAGTGTTCACTTTAATTTGTCTAATGCTAAAGTACACTTGCATCAAAATATACACCCACACTTTTCAAAATGCAGAAGAAAAAGAACTGAAGAAAAAATTAAAAATAAGTTGAGAGGACCTAACTAAACAAGATGACAACTGTCTTACAATTTAAATGAAATGTTTCAACTAACCCTGCACTGTACTTCTCACTATTACCAAGCACAGCCAAAGAGAAAAAGCCCATGTCTGAACTTCAAAATCCAACAAGATTTTAAATTTTAACACTACAGTTCACCCAAGTCACCACCAACTACAGATGATGCAGTTCCCCGAGTAAGCAAAAAATCTGCTCGTTCATGTGGTACTGCAACTGGCTACCAAGTCCCACCTCCCACAGAGCTGCACATCTAGGGAAATTGTGCATCTCATCCTCCATTATACACTGCAGGAGATCCAGGGACATGTCTGAGTTCTCATCCTAGTTCACATACTAATCTTCTGCCACCTTAGAAAAAGAGGCCTGTCAGACCTGCAAGATACTCCATTTTTAGAGAAAACTACTTACGTATTCAGTTGTCTTAATATATATACCCAAGCCTAACTTTAAGCTTATACTAAAAATCTCAACACTTTCTAAGCACATCTCATATAAAAGGAAAAGAATGCTTACTATTTACTTTCCAGAAAGCTTTGAAAATGTGTAATGCACTTCAAGACGAATTTGTAAACGTATTTCAAGGGCTGTGTTTTTAAACCATCAAAGTATGTGAAGGGGGGGGGGGGGGTGTGTGTGTGAAGAAAAAAAAAAAAAAAAAAAAGAAAGAGTATAACATCTTAATTTATTAAAAGTTTTCACTGGCATGTCATTAACTTAAATGCTTTTAAAGCCTTCTGACCCAAAAGCCCATATTGGGAAGGGACACAGGGTGTGAGGAGAAGGAGGAGAAGGAAAGGGGTGACGGAGAAAATGACCACTTACCAGAACAAGACAAGTGTCTACTAATGAAAACGTGCCAGAACGTCCTATCCCCGCACTGCAGTGAACTACTGCAGGTCCATGTTCAGGACTTAGTGAACCGGACTCTCTGACTTTAAACAGGAAGTTCAGGAATGAAGCTGGGGATTCAGGAACTCCAAAGTCTGGCCATGTAGTATAATGAAAATGAGAGATCATCCTGGACTCACCACTCTAGAAGTAAAAACAAATAAACAATACAACTATCAAGTTTTCTACTTTTGTTTAGTTAGCACACATTTCCCCAATCTAAATCAACAGCTTTTTTTCTATTTTAAATTTCCCATTTAGACAAACAAACCAATAACTTGCTTCATGTTGAATGACAACCAGCAGTGCAACCTGAAGTAGTTTTTCATCCAAGTTGGTAGTTTTCCCCTTTGCAATTATTACCATACAACTTTTTTTTAAATTCTTCTCAAACTTCCACTGTTATATTTTGTTTGCTTTACTACCTCCTCACAACTATTACTCTTTTTCTACCATTAATGCAGCTTAAAGGCTGACAGCAATTACTAGACTGCTAGTATTAATACAACTGAAAAAAAATTAACCTCAGCCTTTTAAACACTCTCCACTTGCTCAGAGCAAGTTTAATACCATGTGGTAATATCATCTCCTTTATACCAGCCACACTACTGAGAGGAACAGGAAGCTTTACAGAAAAGGCCATACAGCAGAATGTCTAGCAAAACTTCTGCTGGACATGCTCATTCTTTGTAACTAAGAAAGAATGATTCCAAAACAATGTAGTTGTTTTAGAACCATGCAGCGCCTTTCCTAATGCAACCAACCAACTGCAAGTATTGAAACGACAGCAGGAGAGTATGCATATATCTAAAAAGCTTTGATGAAAATTTGGATCATATTTTATGGACTCACTTCAGACCTGCTGTTACATGCTACTCCTTGCCACAGTGATTTTAAGACAACTTAATTGCTGACTTAGCTTGGGAATTTTAGAAAGGTTCAGTTATTTTTATCCTTCCTCCATTTCATCTCATTTTCCACAGAGTGAAATCTACATAACCCTCCAAGTCAGAACACAAGAAGATTTAAAATATGGATGTATTCCACAGAAGCTATTTTTCTTTTTCAGCAAAACATAGCTATGAAATTCAAATAAATTATATTGTTCTTCATCTGCTCAGTCTGTTTCAACTTCTTATGAGAGACAACTTAACAAAACTCCTCTGTGAAACTAAAATAATCCAATTCATGGTTACCACAGGAACAAAAATACTCTCCCATTTTGCCTTCAACGCCTGATACTACAAGACTGCCAATACTTTCACAGAAAACTGTGGATTTTACATGACTCAAGTCACTCTCAAATGCATTGTTATCTCCCAGGAATATTTTATCTTTTGGCTAAGAGCTCAACAAGGACAACAGAGGGTGATCCAACATACTGGGAAAATGAGTACACAGTAAGATTTCAAAGGAGGGGCGGGAGGGGAGGCCTAAATTGTATAAAGAACAGGAATTTGCCTTTCTTATTTGTCTGAAGCAAAGCATTAAAAAACACTTTGTACTTTCAACTGAGATCTTACTGGTCTACCGTACCTAGTTTTTCAACTAGTGAGTTAACTCACTAATCAACTAAAATGACCTGTTTGTTTAAAAATCATGAAGGAGAGATGTTTTTAGTAAGAAATACAGAAATTATAGAATTTTAAAGAAGATAACACTCAAACAATTTCCTCTATTTCTAAGAAAAATAACTTACCAATTTACAAAGAAAATTAAGAGGAAAACTGAAGACATGAGCTAAAGACACATACTAGGTAAAGCAAAGATTAATGTTGTTTCTTGTGAATCTAGATGATCCTTTGAAGTGGTAACTGATAACTGTCCCCTCAAGATTCTTAAACAGCTTTCCAGATGAAAGTCTCACTTATACCTTAAGGCGGCAAAAATGGCCTTATCTATAGGAAAAAAAAAAAGTGATCTGTGTCTTTTTTATTGGTTTTTGGTTGTTTTTTCTTTTTTCCAAAGCCCACACTGTTACCAAGCACTAGCATCCTCCTCCTAAAAAAACATGGTAGTGCTTCAAGCACATGGCCAAGTGTCACCTTGTTTATACACTAATCTGAAAACAGGTATTTCTAAAGGAGAGATTAAAAGTGCTGCTGTACATCTCATCCAGCTCTAAGTCACAGATTTACTTTTCTCTTCCTCCCCATACTGTACAAAGGCTTTATCCATCCCACAATTTTCCACCACTTCAGCTCATTTTAAAAATACCTAGTCTCTTCGTCTTTCTCCACAGAGTCCCGTTTCAGTGCACCGGAACTGGCTGGTCTTCTTTGAACTTGCAGCTTCTAATCATACAGCCAAATCCCATTTGAGTATTTCAAGCCTCCCACATTTTCTCTCTTAAACAGAATGGCTCTTTCAAGTGGCGCTTGGCAGTCAAGCTGTACAGCTGAAATACTGTCTTTGTGTGAGTATCTGTACCACCCTTTCTAAAATAACTCCCCTGTCACTGAGCCATTCACCACAGCTATCATGTGAAGTGATGCAGGACCATAGTGAGAAAAGGTTTGGCTTTCTAAAGATTCACAAATGTTGATAGAAAGAAATTCAATTCTAAAGAACAACTCATTTTATTTGAAGTATTACCAGGAAACTTGATATTCTTCTAAAGAAAAAAAGCTGGACTTCAAGACAGGCAGCAATATAAAATTTTATGTATGTTATACACAGGGAACGTATTTCTGCATGATAACTAAAACCCAGCTTATTCTACGGTAACCACAACATACTCTTCCAGGATTTATTTCATAAGACTACCTACCAAAAAAAAAAATTCCAAAAATCCGTGAATAATCATGGGACAACACTTGACCAAGCAACTTTTAAAGAAAACGAGCCTAACCATTCCAGTGAAAGTTTCACAGACTACTGGGATAACCTTTTACTAAATAGGCAACATAGCTAAAACTGATAAACTCAGATGACCACCACGCTGCACAGTTCTCCACTGACTGCTGGTAACACCACCAGCACAATCAAAAGATGATCAAACCACAACTCATGCTCCAGGTTACAAGCAGACACGACATGAGGACTTGAGCAGAAAAATATGAAGCCCTTAGATTAACTTTAATCAAAACAAGCCTTGTCATAAATTTTTTACAGTAACTATCCAATCACTCAAAACAAAAATGTACAAAAATCTTAGAACAACTTTAGTTTGCTCAGTCACGTGAGAGTATGAACATAGATACCACCTAAATGCTCAACGGAACTTGACACCTTCAGTGTGAAGTAAAACAGGTGAAGACTGAAAAATGTTGGTCTGTCAAATTTCACACATTCCTTAGAAAAGCCTTCATTTCATAGTTCAATGGCGACCGGAATGGTCTAACATATGAAGCCATAAAATACACCCAACCCCATAGTGGTCCTGCATTTAATGACCATGCCTTAAGCACATTAACAAGTAATTTGATCATATAAAATTGAGAAGGCATGCTGTAAGAGCAATATTCTAAGCACTGAAATTCAAAAATCTTCAATCAACTTTAACTCCCTCTCTTTGTTCATTCTAATGCTTGGCAAAATGGTCTTCAAAATGTACATCAAAATGGCAATGAGGATAATGGGGCCAAATAATCCTCACAAACATTCTGGGATTTTTCTAATAACTAGTGCATATCCTATAAGTCAACATGGTAATAGCTATGCCCACTGAATCCGAAAAACACTTTAACATTCAAGTGACTCTGGGTTCTCCTTTACTGTGAGGCACAAATACCTTTCTGTTGCAGCACAAACTAGTAGGCTGCAACAAGGTTTTTATACCGTTGGTCAGATTCTATTGTCCTTGCTGTTCCTCCTTCCTCCAGAGGCCAGGCCAGACCACACTGCTCCTCCTCCACCCAACCCCTCTCCCACACTCCTCAGGGCTGTTTAACCACTTAGCAGGAAGCAGCTACAGCTGCACATCATCCATGTCAACCAACCCACTGCCTTCGAGGCAAGGCCACAGCTGCATGTTATCAATGCTAATCAACCCACTGCCTTCATTCCTCTACACCTTTCCCAACACCTCGGTCTTCTTTCCGTGGTCATGAAGACCAAAATGTCAGACTGTGTCAGGGATTAAAAGTGATATGATGACATCCCACAAAGCAAGTGTATGCCATGTTTCAGTAAATCCCTTCAAAACACTATAGGAATTACATACACATCCATATACAAAGATACCACTTGATCCCAGAACACTGCCTGCCATTAGACTGCTTGCCTCTACAAACGAAAGATCTTCTTGGCACATTTAAAATTTTGGACATTGTAAACTAACAGCAAAGTAAATGTTACCTTCTTGACCTACAATGACTCTTCCCGGTTCATCCACAGGATCAGATAGCGAGGGCCACTAAGCAGTCTTGTGTCACCTTAATCTGATAGCAATGGCCACCCAGAGGCTTAGCACTACGTTGAGAATCCATTTTGCTAAAGGGTTTTTCCAAATATTTGCTGTTTGCAGAGGACTCAAGATTCCACTTGAGGTTTATTAATGGTCCTTACTCTAAAGTATCATAACACCAGCGGCACATCAAATCTAGTTCACTTCTTGTAGTACTTTCTCCTCCAGCAAATATTTTCTTCACAGACCTCTCCTTCAGCTGCTTTGTTCTCATTTCTAGGAACCTAGTCTGAGATACATTCATCAAGGTTCCTCCAGCAGTTTCAATTCCTTTCCACTGCTCCGTGTCCTCGCCCAGTCAGTCAATCCCTGGTTTCCCTCAAGCACCAGTGCTCATTTGCCCTCCCATAGCTTCCCTGAATTCCCTGTACCAACCTAGCAGGGTGTTGCTTATAAGCATTCATTACATGTCACCTTGTGTCTTTCCCCAGACTATGCAGGTTACCACATCAGAAATTAGATAAAGAAAGCTTTGGTTTTCAGTAAAAAAGTACTTAAAACTTGTGACACAAAAAGCTGAATGCAGCAATAAGGGATAATATAAAAATACATATTCAACCCAAGGTGAAGTCTTCCAGAAGTTAGTTATCAATATCTAACAATTCTCCCATAATACTGTCACAAAACTTAGCAACCCCATCCAATAGGTTATTTAACAGACTTAAAATAAGGAAATTCCACAATAATCACCAGCAAGATAAGCACATGAGAAATATTTTCAGAACTTTTGCAAAGATACCAATAAACACCATCTCCTCTCCAAAGCTTTACTGAACTACACCAGCCACAACAGCAAAACCAAATGACTGCCTAGAACAGATACAAATAAATCCAACCACCAAATGCCTTTATCTAATCCTCAAAAATGAACACTGCTCCCCTCCACCAAATCCCACCTGTACTTCTAACGGCTTTTTAACAAAAGAAAACAAAACTTCTAGCAACAAAACCAACCAATTATTCAGAGGTTGTTTCATTGGTAACAACGTTAAACAAGCACTTTACTCTTCATACATACCTATTTTGCTTATGTTGAGATTTGTTGCAGTTAACACAAATCTACTTGAGTTCAGAATGGTTCTATTATAAAGACAATTCTAGTTCTCTTTTTTAAAGGAAACTACTTCCTAAGTATTCTTAGAATTTAGAGTGTATTTTGCTCATCAGTCATCTTATATTCCAGGCGGCAAGTGGCTAAATGTCTTACTACTCTGCCTCCACCGAAGTCCCCTCCAGAATAACTTGTATAAAACTGGTTAAGCTCACATTTCAAGTTAACTGTGAATACTCAGTTCCTACAAATTTTATGGTATAATTATCAATTTCATAAAGAAGGCTGCACTCAACATTCACAGTGTTATTCTAGAAACTATGTAGCTTTTCTGTTTGACTAACCAAGTATGTTCTACTTCTTGTAGCAATTTTATAGATTTTAAAAAAATATCTTTGGAGTTAGCATTCATGGAGCCTTATAGAAACGCTAGGGCATGAAAATAAAAATTCAGTACAGCAAGTTTGCTAAGTATTTGTCAAACTGATTTACACGGCATACAAGAAACTGTACAGCACTGATGGGCCCGCATTACCAGTCCAAAGCACACCGAGAAATTTAAGTGGTCAATAGCTTCAACTCAAAAGTCTACTACAGTATACGTTGTGCTGTTCCTCAAGGGATTTCTGCATTTTCCAGCGAATGTTATGTCCAAACACACATCATGAAAACTACATCCTTTGAAATAGGAAGTTTAAAATTAGGGGCTAATGTCAGCCAGACAATTCCATGAAGCCGCCTCTTAGGTAGTTAGGAAAGCTTGCCTCAGCTTTCCAAAAAGGAGAGCTACTCCTTCTCAGGCACTAGCTTGCAAGCACTACTTCTCTCTTGCCTCTGCTGTCAATAAACAAATGACTAAACAGAAATTCTTCAGGTCAGTAGGACAGAATTTCATAAAGCTCTTCTTACATTGAATAGACCAAGGAACAAGCCAAGTTTATCATGTTGATCTCATGAGGGATGTTTCAAATTAACAAACATTATCTCAACATACTATTAACAGCTGGCATAAATTCAAATATTTTTGACCAAATATATCAATGTTTAGTTGTATAAAACAACATGCAAAGAAACACCTTCGAGCCTTCCTTTCCCAAATCCACTGACAAGACAACCTTGAATAAAACTTGCCATACTAGCACTTTCAATTAATATAAGGCAAGGTTTATAGGGAGAGAGAATATCTTACAAGACATAGCTGGAACAAACAGACAAGCTCTTCAATCCTGTCTTCAGCTCTGAAACAGAAGCAGCAAATTCCAACCCAAGCTCAGGCCAGGAACAATTTTTTTGAGCTTAACTTGATTAAATTGTCAAAGTGCTTAATTTTTAAGAGAAAAGGATGGTTGGTCCTGTGGAGCAAAAGGGGAGGTAAGCAAGAGGAGATAAAGTTACCTATCTACAGGTGGTAATCACCCCTCCCCCAAAAAACTTACACAGCTAGACTGAATTACATGGAAAACTAAAATTCCATTAAAAACCAGTAATTACTGACTGATTTCTGATATTCAAAAGAAATCAGAATTTTCAGCTCCTAGTTTCATCCTTTTAGGGTATTTCTTACAGCTCCTCTTAGAATCACCACTACCAGCAATTACAATTCAATATGTTAAGGTATTGCCATATGGAAAATATAACTATAAAAATGCTGAAGCTGTCATCTCTTTCAAAGTAGACATTAATTCAGGTCTAACTCACTTGCTTATATGCCACACATACATATTCAACATCATCAGAAGTGCATTACAATTTTCAGTGTAAAAGCTCAATCAAACCAGTAGTGACAATATGCTAAACAGTTTTCATTATATACTTAAGCCCAGGAACATGAGCTATACAGACTGAGAAAAGCTTACGTTGATATTTTCTAATTGCAGTAGATGTACTGTGTAATAGGATTTGACGTCTTCAGATACTAGCCTCACACGGAAACCTGTTTCACTGAATGTCATAACTTCTTCTTCTTTTGTTGGCCAGTATTGAGCACACTTCACCTAATTCATTTTTTTTTTAAAAAAGAAGGGGGGGGGGCAGGCGGGAAGAGAGAGAAAAAAGAAAAATCTGGTTAAGTATCCTAGTATTTTTGGGTTTGCATGAACAGATTCTGAGACCCCATTATTCAATACAGTAGATTCGACTCAAGTACCTGCTGCTGGTCTGAGGAATTAAAAGTCCACAGTGTTTACAGCCAAGTTACAGCTGTTTCACAATGGCTATTATGCATTCCAGCTTTATCTGTTTATACTTTCTTTCATCCCAGGTTAGTGTGTTTTGAGACACATTCTTAACCCCTCTTCCCCACTCTTGCTCTCTACAGTGAAAAGATCTTTACTCAGCTGTTTCAACAACACTTCCCCCTCCGTTTCTGACATGCACACCTGCACATTTACATAACTGACGTAACATCCAGTTTTCCCAAGGCTTGTTGAATACTAGCAGATTCTAGCAAAACAAAAGAACAAACTAACAAAGCAATGCAAAACTGTCCCCTGTCCTTTATTCCTCTTGCCCTGCACTCCAACTTTCTGTAGGAAAATTTCTGCATAAGAAAGTAAGTGACTTTTTAATGGACTAGTCAACTCCTTTTTTTCACTCACAAATCTACTCTGAGGAAAAGCCATAAACCTCAAATGACATGCATTTATAACTAAATCCAGTTGTTTTAGGCACATTAGCAGAAAAACTACAGAACAGAAGATTCCTGTATTCTTGCATGCACATATACCACCAGCTTTAAAGAATCAAAAATAACTACATCAGTTTGACAGTTGCTGGGAAGCAGCTTGTCTTCACTGTTACAAACAGCTAAGATCACTATATAACAAATATATTACTCTCATAGATTTAGCAGAAATAATCTAAAGATACTTTAAACCAAACTTGTCCTCCCATCTTCCATTTCGTTCTAGAGCATCTTACACTGCTTCTATTACACCTTATTTCTGTCTGTACATGCTCCTTTCTCAGGATGTTACTGTCACCTTTCTGGATGTATATTTATCAGATGCTGTTTTCACCAAACTGAATTTTGTCTTAGCTCCATCACTTCAATATTATATTAAACACATGTTACACTGTATACCAGTGAGGAAGTCTGTTAGTTCTGTTAATGTTAACAATCAAACATTGTTCAACTGTATTACTATTATGTGGCTTACTTTACAACTTCAGGCCTAATATTACTTACCGATTCTTTTTCAACAATTCTGTTCAGCATGACAACTGCTTTGGTTTGTTGTTGCCATACCATTAGCCAAAAATGACAACATGTATTAGGCAGTGGACCCTGTGTAATGAAGAAGAAAAACGGGTGTTAAAATATATAGGCAAAGCAGTCTGAACACAGTTAATTGGTCACTGTCCTCTGAAAAAGTTTACACAAATTATTAATAGAATAACAGAAATGACAGGTTAGAAAGTAACCAACTCCACAGATCATTCCTGCACCTGAAAGTTGTTGTTGTTGGGGGGTGGGGGGGTGGTGGTGTTTGAAAAAACAAACAAAAAAACAACCCACAAACAACAGAACAGTAATAGCTCAGGGAAGGGATGTTTCAGTTTGGGCATCAACACTATTGTGCTGTGAGAAGAAAAGCTACTGCTCAGAAGGTGCAAGATGAAATAAGGGGTAGAAATTGTTGCAATCCATTTCCAAAACAACTGAAGAAAAGAGCAAGAAATACCTGAAAAACTTCATATGCAGTAAATTTTTCAAATATTCCCTTTAGCTTTTTATTAAAATATGAAATAATGTGCCCAAAACTAAAATAAACAGGCAGTTAATATGTGATACATGTAATTCACAGGGAGAAGGAACCATCCAAATATAAATTACAACTTTATAAATCTCCCCTCCCCGACATTCTCAATTCCTATAATAACCTAGTAATTGGTAATACTTACCTGTGTTAAAATATAGTACCTCTGGGCTTCTTCTATGACCACAAGGCTGGCATTGATATAGTCATTCTCAGTGTTCTGCAATTTTACACGACTATGATCATCTAAAATTTAAAGAAAATTAAGAATTAATGATGCATCCATCCATCTTCTAACAGGCAAGTTTAGGTCTGACAAGCAATTAGAAATAAATTCTGCAATACTAAACAAATAGTAACCTATAAACATACATTAAACTAATTTCTCAAGTAACTTTGGGAACTGCCTGTCTCATTCTCCCCTCAGCAGTCCATCAGAGTAATTCCAGCTATTAATAGAATTTACTGAGAAAACTGGAATACCCAGTTTTCTTTAAAAAACAACCAAACAAAACAACCCTCCCACACATGCCAAAAGATGCTCACAGCCATCCCTCAACAGTTGCATTTCCTTAACAGAACAGCACCACAACCCACACCAGGCAGCACGCTGTCCTATCACACCAGATCACTCTGCTGCATGGTTTCCTTTAAGTTCAGAATTCCAAGATTTTTGGTGAACTGAGATTTCACAGGTTGAGGTAGAATCATGAAGTTAAACTCACACAACAACAACAAAAAAACAATAAAAAAAAACACACAAAAACCCCTACTTGTAATAACTCAAACCAAGCTTTAATCAATTTAATTTCCCCGTAATTTATTATTTAATACTATACAAGTTAAAAATACTAAAGAAGGGGCATATGTACCTATTTAACAAATCTTCCAATTAAAGGAAGCCGAATCTAATTACAAATTTTCAGTCTCTCACGGTTACACAGGCAAGACAGAAGATTCCCCTATTTATGGCAGAGGCAAGCAAAGGACTCCTGTTGAAATTCTAACATTAGCATGAGAAAGATTACCAGACTGTCCTACTAGAACACTGCATAATAAAAGCTCACCGTGGCTATTCCTAGAAACTTAGTATCTGATTTATCACCCTCTAGGAGACATTTAAGTAATCAGACTTGTTCGCATTAATTAGAACTGCATTAAACAAACAGCATTTTTAGTTTAAAATTTGTACCCAACTGCATGCCAAGAAATGAGATTCAACTGACTGCAAACCCCCCCGAAGCTCAGCTGCCTAGATGGGTTGTTTATGAGAACAGTAAATAAATAGCAATGAATTTAAGAGACTTCCAACACATTTCAAGAAGAGATGGAAGAGATTCCATAAAGAAACTGACAGAGCCGAGAGTGAATTACAGTGCAGTGCCTGTTTTTAACCTACATTCACCTGGTCAAACCCACAAAACTAATTTGGGATGCAGACTTATAGCACAGCTCCTGTTAGAGTATTACTCTGCTTTTGCCTCTCCCATCCCTGCACCAAAAGGCTAACTTCCTTTGGACAAACAAAATTTTGGGAAATGCACAAAATCCATGGGTTTTGACATGAGCAACTACCAAGTACCCCACTCAGTCCAGCTGTCCTAGTTGAACTGAGATTAAGTCTCTTTATCACAGCCAGTCTATACAGCACAAGGCTTATCTAAGAGATCCATGAATATGGCCCCAGATAGGCAAAAAGCTGACAGGAATGAAAAAATAGTTACTAAATAAGACCCTTGTTCTATAGACTGCTCATATGATTTTATAAATACTTTCTATGTGTTTGGAAACCTGGATAAAGTACATTTACTAGGTTTTATCTGCTTTTATACTTTCCCTCATCTATCTGCTATTCACAACTGTCAAAGGGGATCTTACTGGATTCAAGGAAAGAAGTCAACAGAAAGTTTGGGGGGTTTTGGGTTGGTTTGGTGGGGTTTTTTTTCTGAAGGGCTGAGATTTGGGGTTGTTATCCTACCTCCTTTAGCTGCTAGCTTTTATATGCAGTCACATACAAATGTGCAGAGTACAGAAATATGCTGGAAACCTATTTTTAATATCGAAGTATGAGAAAGTTACTGGGTTTGTCTGTTTTCATTAGCATTCCAGCTGTAAGGCAACACCATCCTGACTTTCAGGAGCCTTAAAACAATTTATGATACATCTGCATGAAGAAAAAAGTATTATCAAAGCCAAGACACAGTAAAATGAAGACACTTGCATTTTAAAGTAAAATGTATCTCCTTGTACTATTTTGTCCAGACAGGAAAGCGTTACTTTTTCCTTTCATGTATCACTTTATCTGAAATGTTTCTACTGGAGAGAAACCAAGGCCTTTGTAAATATTACATGTCATTTGCCAACAGGAAAACCTTAAGATCTTGTTATAGTAAATCACACATACCGGTACTAGTGTTCTCGGAAAGATGACATAAGCAAGCACTGTTAACAGTTTAATCACCCAGCAGCAGCTGCTGTATTGCTGCCAAGAGGAGATAACTGCAGAGGCTCTAATGAGGCTTCCTACTGTAATCCTTACACACGTTTTCCGCCTTACTTTTTCCTTCTTATAAATTCTGCTTTGTACACAGGACAAATTAAATTCTGAAAGTGTTTGGTTTTTTTTTTTTTTAAAAGCCCCTTTTAACAACTAGTTCTATGCACAGAGAGCTTCCCTTCTCCTCCCCAACTAAAACAAGAGTCGATCCTACATATACACAGAGGCATACATGCCACAGGACAAAGAAAGCCACTAGAATATATTGATTTCCCATCTTTCAAGGGAAAACGTTCCTAAAGGACACAATGACCTAGAAACCTCATTCAAGTTTTAGCTTGCTCTTCTGAATTAAAATGAAGCAAGCCAACTTTTGACAGTGAGTTAGCTGTAACGTGTTTCCTGTATGTAAATCACTTCCAGTTACAAAGTACTTCAGATTTATATGAATGATTAACCTATCTTAAATCTTTATCTTAAATGTTGCCATGCCCAGAACAGCCAAAATCTAGTACTCGTTCTCTGAGGCGCCAATTCCCCTATTTCAACAAACCATGCAGCCTGAAAAGGAAGTGGAAATCTTAAAAATGCTTCTCATTCTGGCTTCCTGCACTAAGAAAACTACTGTCAGAACGACCCTGTCTGAGGTAAGTGAACTCTTACTACCCACTTAAATGAAAACCTGTCCCACAGGTATCACTGACAACATTCCCTGTGTCTCAAATAAGGCCAAGACTTCACATTACACATCAATTTGCCCACTCCCTGCTAAAAAGAAAGTTACCTATCCAGTTAAAACCAAGATACAAAACGTCTGGCACTTTACATTATACAGTTCTTGCAGTTAGTTAATGAAAGGTGACTTGAAAATAACTGTGCTTCTAGAAGTGAAACCACTGTATAATTGAAAAATTGTCTTTCATTCAATAAATGTCTCTGGCTCCACAAATATAGAACTATTAACAACAAAGGAGAGTGAAATGCTACCTAGTGGATTAAAGAAAGTAATAAATAAAACATGTAGCCATAAGCCATCCCAATGACCCAGTATGACCCTTTCCCACTTACCAGCAAATCCCCTTCATTTCACTAATCCAAATCTAGCCTATCTGAGCTGCTAAATTATTCACATACTCTGTCACCATACTTACAAATCTCAAATTTCAGAGGTAGCCTATGGCACAAGAAAGCAAAGTGACTTTTCCCCACCCTGTCACCAGTTGTAAGCAATGAATGCCATTGTATCAGTCATGGCCTAGCTCCTAACTGAAATGTATTCATACTGAAATACACACTTAACTACTGCACAGATTCCTTACACTTTGAAGGACTGAAAAAAACCTTAAGATACATTTTAGATCAGTGGGTGCTATAAAACTCCCCTCCTCCCCAACACCAAAGAAAGAAGTATCTCCAAAAACAGCACACTGAGTTTATTTATACCATGTTTCTGGTAACAAGATGTTTTATAGAAACATTAGATAACGTCATCATTAAGTATCAACATCAGCTTCTAACACGGACAACGAGAAGTGCAGTAGGTTTATTTTGGACAGAACATCTCCTTGTTCTCAGCACACACACTTGAAACACAGGACAGAAAGGGAACATTTTTGCAGTGACAATTAATCAACAATATTTGCAAAGCCATCCACATCTGCTCCAGCTCTGTTCCCTGTAAAGAACAATACTCTTCATGTTCCTTTCTCCCTAACATACACTCTAGGTCAACTGTAAGCCTATGGTTGAAAGGTCCAACACAAAGTCTACTAAAGGTCACAGGAAGACAAGAGAAATCACTACCTCAAGATCATCCAACAGCAACACCAGCTTCTATCAGGTGAAAATGTTCAGGTGGCCTAAGATACTGGGCTACACACCACATGACAAAGGCAGGCTAAAGATAAAACTGCAAACCCCCCCATCTACCCTCCAAAAGCAAAAGGAAAAAGAAAAATCCTGCCAATTTTGCTGAGGGGATTTCCTTCTAGCCTCTAAATCTGGGAACACAGTAAGCAGATCTCTAAAGGTGTTTACAGTCAATCTGAGACACTAGACTCCCCTGATAGCAACTAAGGATAAGATTTAGAAGGTAAGTAATAACAGAAATCTTAAGAGTGTCATTGAAGTTATCAATAAGGAATAATAACCTCACGAGTTATTTTCCTCTCAACAATGTTTTCTGAGAAATGGTTCCATCTGTCAGGAAATGACTGGTTGTCAAACCAAACTATTTCAGATTAACTTCCTGTTTCAATAGCACTACATAGCCAAAATAGTCCTCTCCATATTCTAGACTAATACCAAACTGCAGGACTGCTATTTTTTTTGGCTAGGCAGTAACTCTTGAGGGCTTTTACCCAACCAAACTTATACATACCATAGCTCTTTAGCCAACAGAACTGGACACTAACAAAAATATTTATGAAACTGGAGACAATGTGAAACTCAACTGTAATGGGCAAAGATAATTAGTCTTTTCCAGCTAACAGAAATCAACTTCTAGCTAAAAATCCACATATTGGACACAAGTGGTTTCAGCATACCTATCTTGTGTATTACGGCTGAAATGGGGCAAACCAACCCAAAGCATTTTTTCCGGCACTTGTAATTGACATATTTCTGTAAGACAGAATAATCTTTGCATTTCCTCTTGCAGACATACCACCTCCGATTTTAGACTGGCTTGGCCACTATCTAGATTAACAAACCATTTTCTCACTGCTACGCAGAACTACAGCATTTTCATTAAATTGTATCTTACAGTATGTTTAAGTAGCAGTTAAAGAGCAGTAAAATTGGTGAAGGACCGAGTTGTTAAGATTGCATGAGACTGAGTTCTACTGCATTTCTGCAATGCCAGCTCCTTGCACACATGCACCATGATTACATTTCTTCACCCCAGTGACCAAACTGCGTAACTTTTACTGCAGCTGCTTTGAAATTTAGGTACTGTTATTTTGCAATGTTATTTATCATACAGTCCCTTCCAGGTCTCTTTGTCCTCCCAACTCTCACCAACAATTATGAGTCATATTTGAAAACACAAAGATGTAAAATTCAATGGGAATTAGTTCAGACAGTCCTGCAGGCCATCTTGGTGGCCCAATTCAAACCTTCTTTCTTTCATAAATACTAAATCCATAATTCATAAATACTAAAAACGGAGACATGCCTCAAAGTTCACCATCTTAGCCCAGCCATCATGTTGTAAGTCATGTCAACTAGCACATAATGACCTTAGCCCTTCCTATGCCAAACAACTGCTTCCAAGACTAGGTTTTATCTGCCTCTGCTCTTGCACAGGGTCCAGGGATTTATACAATCACATAACTAATTTCCTCCTGGCTAAACAAGCATTTCAGAAGCAGGCTTTGCCATGACCAAGGCAGAGATGTTTGATGCTCTTCACTACTGGAAAAGTTGTGCCATGATTCAGGAAACTCTTGAGCTCCGGAAAGCTACAAGAGATGGATACAAGTCATACCTCTAAGACACTATTGCAGGCATTTTTAGATGCTACTTAAATAACACAATGGGGTTTTATTATTTTTTTTTAGAAACACTCCTTTCAAAAAGAAAGAAAACCCACAAATATGTTGAAGGTATGCTGCTGTTCTCTTTGTAGCAGTCACTGACTAAGAAACTGATGGAATTCCATGGATGGAATAAGCGGCAAACGCATAGTTATAGCTTCTGCCACAGGAGTTGTATAGGATATTGGACCAAGGAACAGAACTTGGGCCTTGTGGGCTCAAATCCAGTTTCCTGCCTTCTCTCCTTACAACCCCCATCCCAACTTTGGTATGAAACAGGAAGTAAATAAAACCCAATCTACTTTACCACTGCTAAGATGCTAATGCTGTGCTGTAACAGGACAGCAAACTTGGGACACCTACACACCTCTGCACATATCAACAAAGGCCCAGCAGAGGCCTATCTCCCTTTACTGAGCATACAGCGTTAGTCAGGAAGCCTTGACTAACTTGAGATACCTTCTTAAACAGACCACACTGGAGAATGCCATGCAGATGCAGCCAAGAGGCTGTGCATTGAACTCTTTTAAGTTCAGTTTCTTCAGAGTGCAGTATTGAGATTCAGTATCAAGCCAGACTGGATCCACTTGGAGTGGACACGCTGTGCACATTAGCGTTCTAGCAGCAGTCTGATGAGTAGCGCACAGTGCTGCATCTGATCAGCATGACTCAATCTGAGACCCTTTCTGTGTAATTTTGAGAAGTGCTATGCACATGCTGCTACCACAACCTTCAACTGGAAACAAGGAGTTCAGCACTTCTCCAAATTTTACAATAGGTATTCAGATTAAGCTGTCAAACAAAAAGCCCAAATACAATTGCAACCCTTCAGAAATTCTACATCCAGTAACAAGAAGGCTTTTACGAGCCTTTGGTGTTCTGGGAAACTCCATACTAAAGAACACACAAACATTTAACCATTTGCAACATCAGTATTTTGTAGAAAAATTAAGGCTGCACTCATTTCTTCTCCTAGTCCTTTTGAAAGTGACTTATGATAGCTTTCTCCAGCTCTAACTATATATTGGTAATCTTTTGCTCACACCTTTTTATAGCAATTTTGGATTACAGTTTCTACAGTAAATGCCATTGAAAACAAGTGCACAACACCGCAGTAGCAAAGAAGCTGGTAAAAAACAAGAAAGTTGTCTTCACCCAAGATGTAAGATCATTATGTCATAAAGACCATTTTATGGCAGTTAAGCTGTACAAAGCACTTCTTACTGTATCTACTCACATTGAGAACAACTTCATGCATACGTTCTTCCGAACAGACAAAAATAACAAAATCTCAAGTATTTCTTAAAGCAACAGTACAAATCAAGAGGCATTTACCCAGTCTTACAAATGTGCAGAATCACTTAGCCCAAAAGGAAACTTTCAGTCAAAGCTTATTAACTTAGCTTCTGTGCTCAGTAGATGTTGATTTTCTTAATGACAAAGCAATATTAAACAAATAATTTCCTTATAAGGAAAAATGTTTAATATTTTACTTTGCAGCTCACAAACACTTCCCTACATACCAATAACAATGATTTTCAATCATCTCTCATTCACCATCCAGCACAATGAGTTTAAACCACAGGCTCTTCTCCCTTCTGTTATATACGTTTGCATATGTGTTATGAAAAACATATTTATCATAGGATACCTGTCTACAGAAATAAACAAAATACAAAACCTACAATAACCATGATTTATTAGCTATGGTGTTTAAAAGTAAACTGGGTAAGTAAAAGGTCTACAAAGTTTACCACTGTATTTACATAAAAAGATACTTACATGGACTAACATCTCTGTATCTGTTTCGATTTCTGTTTTCTGGATATTTTGCAACTCTGTGAGGGTAGTCACTGGATTTATGCCGAATTTCCTTTAAAAGACAAAAAACGCAAGTCACTTATAGCCAGCAAGGTGATTAAGGTTAGTGTTATACACACCCTATTTTAAGACTTTCAAACTTATTAATTAATGCAGGTTATTAGTAATTAACATTTTTAAACTGACCTTCACTACAGCTAGTGGTATTTTCATGCAGACAATGTGTGTCTCATTCATGGCCAAGCTGTTGCCATTTAGATCTTCCCACACTTGGCTAACACCACCAAACTAACATAAATGCAGTTTGGTAAGGAACTTACGTAGCAGGATCAAAGGCAGGGAAAAACCCCAGATATTTATTATGTTTGCAGTTTACCTCAGACGTCACATTACCTCCCACAGTAATAAGAGACTCGGACAGACAGAACTAATAGCAGTCAGTACACTGCTAGCTCCTTTACACCAACCAGCAGCATAAATGCCCACAAAGGCACCTAGTTAATGATTTTATGGCTGCTGTTAACAGCCATAAGATTATTCTTGGTGGTTTGACAGTTCAACCCAGATAGCTGTAGTTAAACATGACCCAGTAGTATGAAGGAACAATTCTAAACTCAAAATATCAATGTGATATCACAGCCTGCTTCTTCACAGGCATCAATACAAACCTTCCATTCCAATAATCTGCACTTAGAAGATACTCTAACATACTCGTTTACACACTATTTTAAAGAGTATGCTATACTGTTCATGTACTCTGAATGTTCAGATTTTACTCTTTTGCCTCTGAGTGTATCTTTTCCAGAACTTCACTAATATATACAGATTTACTTTATGTAGACAACTGAAAACACAGCTAAAAAGCTATTGACAAGCAGCCTCCAACAAACTGAACTATTCCCTCTACATCTCTGCAATGACGCCACTCAGCAGGCATGTTGTACAATACAGAATTAACAATATTTTGCTTTGATTTCACCTTTTGCTACATGTGAACATTATGTCCCAAAGAGCATTTAAAGCTCTCTTTATAACCAAGCATTCTTTGGTCTTTTTCTATCTTTCCACTATCTTCTTTGTCTTCTCAAACTTCATAAATAGCCTATATATTCCCAGACAATTAACACAGCCAAAAAAGACTCTGGTGGCAATTTAATATACGTAAGGAAGCTCCATTTTGTAGTATCTGGTGTATGACATTACTTAAGTGCAGCGCGAACCTGTAAAGAAACTGAACCACAATGTGGAACAGCAACTGTCAAGCACCAATGCTCTACATATTTGTACAAAAATATCTTATCTTTTAAACAATCAGGGTTTTTGTTTTGATACAGCACACTGGAATTCGTCTTCTTCTCTAGTTTATGCGGCTTAAAAGCTTTGGGAGCAGCCATGTGCTCACTGAATAAATGTATCTGTGAGGCATTCACAACTGAGTTTCCATGAAATGTAAATTATGTATTACTCCATAACTGGATACGACAGACTTTTTTTTTTTTAAAAAAAGCACTGGCATCCTCTGTGCACAGAAACAGACCTGTAATTTGGTCAAAAACAATAAAACAGCTAGAAACACTACTACAGTGATGGGAGGGGGGGGGGGGGGGCTTGCTAAAAGTATTAAACCTAAGGAAGCTTAATGACTAGTTCTAAAATCAGGTTTTCCCATGTATGATTCAGCCATCACAAACTGGAGAAACAAACCAGATGCTAGATCTAACATAAGGTATATTATACAAGAAAAACTTGCATTGGAAAAGGAAAAAGTAAAAAATCAGTATCATTTATTCAGTTATTAACTCAGATTGGATAAGAGCTCTGGCAGTCAATATAAATAATCCAAGCTTCACAGGATTCTACCACAAGTCTTGGCAAATTCATGGAACTGAAGAGTAAAAATAACAACTGGTCCCAGCAAGAAATAAAAAAACCCTAATACCCAACTTTTTTCTCCTTCAGAGAAACGTAATATTCTCAGGACAAACATGTTATGTTTCTTATACAACACTATAATAGAAAAATACCTTCGGAAACAAAAACTCAGTGTGAAAACACGTATCAGCAATTCAGAGTATTTTCTACAAGTGTGTACTATTTAAAACCATCACTTGCTACTTCTGTGCTTTAAAGCAGATTTGTATTCTCTGGTTTTAACAAAAACCAAACGTGTTAAGTACCCTGAAAAAATCCTGAGTCTGCAAAATCTACAAAATCAGGGAAACAAAAGATTCTAACACAAAGAACCTTATTAAAAATATTTTATGGCATAGCTGTAGTAAAATTAGGAAATTCACACACAAATTTTAACAGAGCTTAATTTTCTCTTCAGTTTACTTCTCCAAGAACATCTAAGCAACATCAAAATTACTTGGGAAAGCTAATTTGCTCAGTCTGGATATACCACATGTAAAGTGTGTGTACTTTTTTACCTCATAAAAATACCAGTTGCAGAAATCTTCCCTTAAACTGTGCTAAGATAACGAGGTAAAAGCATATTTCTGTTATTCCTTGTTAAATTCAAACGACAGCTCAGTTCCATAATACATGCGTAAAGACAGCGTATTCGAAATACATGTAGAGCGGGGGGAGGGGGGGAGTATTAACAGAAAAAGCACAACTTAAGTTAGTAAAGAGAACTTTAATTTGGGGTTCTTTTTCCTCATTTGTGAAAGGGCACTGTAAAATACATACCGGCTCAAATAACTGTTCTAGTACTGTAAGCTTAAACATAAAGTCAGCGTTATGGACCCGAACCAAAGACTACTGCTGCAAGCTAGCGAGCCCGCTGTTCCTAGAGCACGCGGGGCAGCAGGCGCTTCCCGGCGGCGGCCACGCGCCGGGCAGGTGCGGGCGGCGGGAACGGCGCGCGCCGAGGCCGAGCGGGCGCCTGCGGAGCCGCTGCGCTGCGGCCTCAGCGCCAGAGCCGCGAACCCGGGGCGACGGCGAGCCTCGGCCGCACCGGTACCACCAGGTACCGCTTCCCGCTCCACCTGGAGACCGCGGGGGAAACACCCTCGCCGGGATCTGACCGGGCCGCCCCGCCAAGCCCTCAGCGCCTCAGCCGCCACCGCGCCCCGCCACCAGCGCCCGGCCGAAGCGCCCGAGCCCCGGGCCCGCGCAGACGCAATGCGCCGGCAGCCCCCCGCCGCCCGGCAGCGCGCCGCACAGCGCCTGCGCGCCACCCCCCCACCCCCGCTACCCGCCCGGGGCGGAGCAGCGGCCGCCCCCGGGAGCATGCGCAGCGCCCGCCCGCAGTTTCGCTGCGTGCACCTGAAGGCGAGCCGTGGCCCAGCGACTTCCGCTCCCCGCCGAGGCGGCGCGCGCCGGCAGCGGGCGCTGACAACGCGGTGCCCGCTCCCCGCCCTTCCCCCAGCCCCCCTGCCGGGGCGGCGCCGGGGAGACCCCCCTGGCTCACCAGATAACGCGCCTGCCAGTCGTTAGTGGCGTCTATCTCCTGGAACTCCTGCTCGATGGTAGCGGACATGGCGGCGGCCAGAGCGAGAGCCTGTCCGGGGGCCGGCACGCTCCCGGCCCCGCGCGCGCTGCCCACCGCACGGGAGCGCCGAGCGCGCTCCGCCCTGCCGCCGCTGCCGCGCGCGCACATACGCTCGCAACGGGTCCCGCGGGCGCCCGTGCCGGGCGCATGCGCGCGCCGCGGCCCCGCCCACTGAGCGTTGGCCAGACCACGCCCGCGGGGAGGCGGGAAGCACCTGGGGTGACGTCACGGGGCGGGGGGGCCAGGCAGAGGGCGCGGGGGCCGCACGCAGGTAGCCGAGGGTCCCTGCCGGGCCGAGGGTCCCTGCCGGGCCGGGGCCGGCTTCGGGCGCGGGGCCGCGAGCAGCCGCCTGCCGCCCCGGTGTCACTGCAAGGGTAGGGCCCGGGCGGGCCGCAGCCGGTGGATGGGCGCTCCGGCCCGGCCCGGCTCAGCGGGGACGGTCCGGGCCCCGCTGCCTGCACGTACGAGAACCGGTGCGTGTCGGACAGGCAAACCGCGGCCGGGCCTGCCGTCTCCATGGCGGAAACGCGGCGGGGCGGCGCGCAGCGGCCCCCTGCGATCGCTTCCAGAAGCAAGCCCCTAGGAGACCGCCTCGCGAACGGCGGGCGACACCGAAGGTCACGCAGGGTTTGGCGAGGGCAGCGTTGCTCAAGCTGCGGGGAACCCGCGGTGCAGCTCCGCGTGACCGAGGCGCGCTTGTCGCCCCGCAGCTGCCTTCGCACCAAGGCGCGGGCGGCCACGGCCCTGGCTGCGGACGGGACAGCGGCTTAGCGCCGCGCGGTCTCACTCTGCACCGCAAGGGGGAAGAGCTTAAAGCGCCGGGCTCCCCCCTCACCCCCCAGTGGCAGCGCTGCCGCTGCCCCAGCCGCCCCCTCTCCCAGGCTGCCCGTCCTGGACCTGCTCCGCCCCCCCCCCCGCCGCCTCACGAACGGGGCGGTCTCACGGGAACGCCTTAATTGCCCGCCGCCGCGCCCGGGCGGTCCCGGGCCCCCGCTGCCCCGCTCCGCTCTGCCGTCCCCTGGCGGTCAGCCTTGGCCGCGGCGCCTGCCGTCTGCGCTGCGGTGGCCGGGCCGCACCGGGCCCCCCCCGAGCGCCGCGCCCCGGGCTCGCACACGGTGCGGGGGCTGAGCGTGGCCGCCGCAGCCCGCGCGAAAACCGGCTGCGCGGTGCTGCACGGTGCCGCGGCGCCCTGCGCACTGTCACGCCGCAGTCCCTAGCAGCAGCCGAGGCGCGACGCCGGGCCTCGGGTGATTTTTGGGAACGGCTTCAGGCGCGAGGTGAGGAGGGAAGGTCGGCAGAGCGAGGCGCTTGCTCCGCCATTAACGTGCTGGTGGCGGTCAGTGCGCTGCTGCTGAGGCGCCGTGCCGGCCGCCGTTAGAGCAATGCAGCGCGAAGGGCACCTGGGCGGCCAGGGGTGGTGCCTGGCTTGAGCCTTGCCCACCTCACACCTAAAGGCCACCAGCTGCACGCTGGAGAAATGTGGCCTCAGTGCTCAGTGAGCAGAGTTCACACTCCCCGCCGTCGTGCGGTTTTATAGCTACAAAAAGGCAACAAGGCTTGTTCAGCGTGGTGCAAGAAATGTTTATGTGGTAACACAGGTAAGGCAAATATTTTTGGAACAAACTTCTGGCTTGGACATCCAAATACCTGTCATCGGCTGTTGCGTTTCCTTCCTGTCTGCAGACTGCAGCGCAGTAGAGCGCTCCAAGAATGTGCTCCCGTAATGAAAGCTGGTATCTTGTACACCAGGGGACTGCATGATGCACGTCTGAAGCATGGCTGATGGGACAGCATGCATCGGTAACTTCACAGCATGTTTTTCCAGGTAGCTCAAGGAAATGTTGCGTAAGATTTTCTTGAACTGTGGGTTCAACCTTTGAAATCAATATAGGGACTAGCTTTCCTGGATTTTTCTGCTTGCACAGGCCAGTTCTACAGATGTTCTCTAGTTAATCAGTGTGCTACATGAGATTAGTTATGAAATAAGTAAATAAGACATTTGTGAATTATGTTTATGACTAAGCGCAGAGCAGAATCTAAGTATCCATCCTCAAGATAGTAGGTCTGCTTGAATTCATGTTTCAATGAACAGAAAGTGTTCTTAACCTCAGAAAACTGATCTTGCACAATCTGGGTGTAGGAAAGTAAATAGATACATAGAAACTCTCTGCCAAATAACAAATTTAAATAAATTAAAACATACAACTTCACTGATTTTACTCTTCAATAGGCTTTTCTCTAGTTACAAACTGGCTGACTTACCTGTATTTGTAACATTTGTTATTACTGCCTTTTTTATCCCTCGCTGGAACTATTTGTAGGTCAGAGACATTGTGATGCCCATGAAGCCATCCAACGTGGATCGCATCTAAATGAGGCCCAGTCACTGTCCTGTTGGTCCAGAGAACAGAGAATGATGCTGCCCAGTGGCATGTCAGTTTCTCTTTATTCTGGTGCAAAGGCCAGGGAAGACCTGGAGGTTGCTAGTTGTGCAGTGTGACAAGATCTTGTGCTTGAATTCAGGGACAGCTCTATCAGCTAAGGAGCGCCCCATGTTTATCAACTGAGTGACCTATTGAGACATCAGTGTGTTTTAAGAAGCATGTAGGAGAAGTAGTAGTTTTGCTATATATACACAGGAATGTGTATTCTGCTCTTCTAATTAGCAGCTGTCATGCATATGAGAAGCTTGTTCTTGTCATTGCTTGTGATATTTGGGGATGTAGTTCATATTGGCAAAGCAATGGAATTGTGTTATCAGGAGAGGGAGTTTTATGGTAGCAGCTCTGTTTAGTATCTGTAACACAAATCAGTGCCTAGAGACAGCTCATGGAAAACTAAAATAAGTGTTCATTAATTGTGATTTACAGATGGCTTAGAAGAGCAGTAACTGGTAAATCAGGGGGTTCTGGAGAAATTGCCATTGTTTACTTTTTAGTTATATTTTACTGCAAATACGCTGAAAATGTTGTACCAGTTCCCAGGGTTTTGGGAATTGAGCCCAGGATAGGCCCAGGGCTACAGTTATAATGGTCTATGAAGGAAAACTGTATATACAACATAAACCAAGTACACTCATTAGAAAACTTTATTTATTCTGTTGCCAATAGTATATTCCAGTTCTGTATTAGCTGTGTAGCCAAACCCAGATGAACTACTACATAAACTCTTAAACCCTTGAGATAGCATGAGACATCAGCAAAGCAGGATAATGGAGTTGCTGGAATGTGTGGTATATTGTCAGTCTTTTCCGTCTTAGTATAAACACAAGGAAGTAGTTATTGCAATGTTTTCTTATTAAAAAATGGAGTAGTGCATTCAGATCTGGGGCTCCCATCATAAGAAGGACATGGACCTGTTGGAGCGAGCCCAGAGGAGGGACACAAAGATGATCAGAGGTCTGGAGCACCTCTCCTGTGAAGACAGGCTGAGGGAGTTGGGGTTGTTCAGCCTGGAGGAGAGAAGGCTCTGGGGAGACCTTATAGTGGCCTCCCAGTACCTGAAGGGGGCCTACAACAAAGCTGGAGAGGGACTTCTTACAAGGGCACGTAGTGACAGGACAAGAGGTAACGGCTTTAAGCTGTAAGAAGACAGACTTAGATTAGGCATTAGGAAGACATTCTTTGCTGTGAGGGTGGTGAGGCACTGGGCCAGGTTTCCCAGAGAAGCCGTGGATGCCCCATCCCTGGAAGTGTTCAAGGCCAGCCTGTATGGGGCTTTGAGAAACCTGGTGTAGTGGAAGGTGTCCCTGCCCATGGCAGGGGGCTTGGAACTAGATGATATGTAAGGTCCTTTCTAGCCTAAACCATTCTGTGATTCTATGAAAATATCTGATAATTTGAGAAGCCCCATTTGCTGTGCTGACCCAACAGTCACCCCAGGGCAGTTGGTATCTACAGCAGTTCTGTTCTCAAAATTAGTTTTGGTGCCCTTGCTCATCTGAATGAAAAAGACCAATCAACTTAACTTTATATGTTTTTTGTCCAGCAACGTTGGCCAAACAATTAACTTTAGTACCAGTCTGGAATGGACTAACTGCTTGTTCTGCCATGTGTACATTTTTTGGGTCATTCACTGGAATTACTTAAGTATCATTTATTGGAAATGATCTGTTTTGTGCTGGTTTTCTGGGAACCATTTTGGATATTGGTAGATGAAGAACAAATTCTTCCCTGTGGTGGTTTTATTCACAAATACGCTCCACATCAATCTTAGCTGTTAAGAAAGAAAGCTGGAATGTGCTTAAGCTTGCCACGATGTGAAAGGTTCAGAACATATCATTCCTAATTTAAGTCTTGTAGCCCCAAGCCTAAAGGAGAAGAGGATCCTCCCTTTCCCCATGCACTGGATAGGACTGGAAACCCAGAAAGTCTGGCCACTCTTCTGGCACCTGATAGGGAGCAGGAGAAGCTGAATGAAAGGGTCCAATGGTCAGGTCTGTGCATTTACAGTGGAATCCTCCTA
Source organism: Falco cherrug (assembly GCF_023634085.1). Taxonomy (NCBI): domain Eukaryota; kingdom Metazoa; phylum Chordata; class Aves; order Falconiformes; family Falconidae; genus Falco; species Falco cherrug. The sequence goes on from NC_073699.1 coordinate 63,356,373, forward strand.
TTTCAGACTTTTAGGGATTGCATTCCTTGTTCAAGTGAACATTAAAATTCCTGTTACTGAAAGTAGGTGCCAGTGCAAATACCTGTCCTCAGCTGTATTATTGATGTCCTCCCCCTGCCCAAAACTGTATTTTGGCGTACAAAAAAGGGAAAAAACCCCCACCAAATTTTAAACGATGCCTAGCAAAATACAAACCCTTGTAGCAGCAACCGTAGCAGAATCTCAAAGGGCCCTAACAGGTTTGCATTCAGCTAAGGGAGTCAGTCACATCAATCATAGGTCCACAACAGTGGGATTCTAGTGTCCAATGTCTGTTAAAAAATGGCTATGTAGTAAAAGTGATGGAACTACAGAAGCTGTAATTATGTTTTGAAGAGAAGGACGGCTGTGCCCAGACTAAATGATTGCCCAAACTGTAGTTTGGAGTTCTGGGTAAAAGAAATTCCTGGCCAAGGAAGAAAGGAAAGATTAAGGTCTATTAAGGAAGTCTGGTTTATAGCCCAGAGATCTGTGCCAGTCTGCACAGCACTGGACTCCTACGGTGAAGCTGAAATAATTGTGGAGCGTGAAAAGAAAACCGCAATGGGCAGAAGTGCTGTCGTGAGTGAATGGACACTAGCTAGCAGAAAAGGGAGCCAGCCAGGATGTCTGATGGGTAGAACAACTTTAGTCTCTGCTGTGGCTTTGTGAAGCAGCACTTCCAGCAACCTAAGCTGGGGTGTGCAGTCAGCCACAAAACCTAATGCCTATGAGTCAATGCAGGGGGTGTGGGGTATGGCTACAGGAAGAGAAGAGCCAGTTGCCAAGAGAAAGATAACTCCAAGTTATTATTTTTGTTGCTTGTAGAGAGGATCTTGCTTGCTGGGGACTGTTTGTATATGTTACTTGATTTTCTGTCCTTTTTTCCTTTTCACACCTAGCCACAGTGACATTAAAATCATAGCTTTCAAGTAAGCAAGTAAAATTGAGTGAGTGTCCAGAGTGGCTTTGGTTTGATGTCATTCAATGGCCCTGGTTAGAAGGTCATTTTTTACTAGAAACTCCATCTATGGAAACTGCTTATAGCTGACACAAAGTTTTCACATTAAGTGTTTACTGAGACTTGCATTTGATTGAAGATCGCTGGTTTATTAGAGTTTAAAATTGTTTTCCTCGCAGTTGGAGTAGAGCTGTTCCATGCTTAGACCGTTTCTAATCTCACAGTTATTGTTTCAAAGAATCACTTTACATTACTATATAATGGTTAAAGAGGTGTCTAAACTGCAGTTCTGGAAACACCTTTAAGCTGGCTGGCTGGCGAGTCTTCAATTCACATTCTGTCATAATTTTGAAATCATGTTATCGTGATCTTGTAACTTGTCTATAGCACAGATTCTGTGTTTTAGTGGCTTCCATGCTTGTATTGTAAGTATTTTCATCTGCATTCAAGCTTATCTTCCAAATTACAAAATGAAGGGCATTCTCTGAATTACAGCTGAAAAGGTTGCAATGTACGACTCATGCCACTGTTATTTGCTAGGAGAGTATCAGTAAATGTTACAAATTACTGTTCTCCATTTTATGTTCCAGTTTTTCTTTGGGTTTCCCAGCATCTGAACAAGGCAATTATGCCTATTTTCGTGGGTGTAAAAATCCTCAAATTGTGTTTGCCTTCCCCCCATCCCCAAACAGTTTGAAATAAAGTAATAAAAGTCTTTTTGGCAATGTAAGTTATGATTGTAATCCATTTTGTAATTTATGTTTCTGCATTAGACAACCTGAAGTGCCAATAACAGGAAAGGGTTTTTTTTTACTACTAGCTGTAATAATGATTTAAAAAACCTTATTGTTACCAGCTTCACAGAAACTTAAATTTACCATGTGTTGGTGAGCCTTCAACATGCATTACAATAATTATGTCTGTCTTTTCTGTGCTAGAAGAGGTAGATCTGTGCAAGATTTGTGATATCTGTGCCTGGTTTTAAGTTGACATTAATATATCTGATTTCATATAATTTCCCGTATAAGCTCATCCTATTGAGGTAATCAGCAGCCCTGTAGGAGCCACATTCTCTGAGTCACTGTTTTGATGGCAGAGTTCCATGAATGTGTGGCTAGTTTTGTCTGCTGAGATGTCCTTTGGAATGTTACGTAGGGCAAGGTGTTCACAATTGTGTCACTATGTAAAGTCATTGAATCTTGTAAGGACCATGAAACACTAGGTAAGAATTTGCACAGCTACATTTACTTGGCAAGGCAGGATTGCAATAACCGATGCACCTCTCTTTTTGCCCTCAAAGTAAATCGGAAAGCAAGGAGGAAAACAGATTTTGCCTGTAGGTGGCAGAGCCATGAAGAAATTATAATTTTTCAGGCAGTATGATTTCCTAACAAAGCAAATTAATAGTGCATGTAAAATTTATCTTCCCTTCTATTCTTTGATAATGTCTCTCACAAAAATGGCTTTGAAACTAATCTACTAAAATAAGGAGTCTTAAAAAAATCTGTTTTGCATAACAAATATATTCATTTCTCAATATATGCTGTGTTTTCTTTGGTCCAGACATTTAAAACCTCTAATTCGTACCCTTATGGCATATGAAATGCTGCAACTGCTAAACCAATTTGTTTGTTTTCTCAAAGAAAATAAAAACTGAGTGTAATGTACTGAAAGAAGGATCCATAACACAAGTTTTGCAATTGGAATGCTGTCAAGGTCTTTAACGTCTTATTTTAGCCAGTGGAACAGTTCCAGCAGCTCAGGTCATGACACTACCACTTACTGGAATTAACAACCTGGGGAGGAAAGCACCCTTGTACAGAACGTGTCCAGTATCAGAATGGGTGTGTGACATTCTCTGGATCTTTTGAATTTTAGATCTTTTTTCCTACTATCTCACTGTATGCCAAGAGACATCACTCGTCATCAAAGGATATTGTTTTCTTTTTTTAAAAACTTTATGGTACTTTTCAAACAGACCACTGCAGCTTCTTTACTGGCAGCCAGTAGTACCCTTGAAGTACACTGGAAGTGATCTGTCACAAAGAAAACGGTCCTAGTACACAATTTTCTTTACTTTGGCATCCTTTTATGTCAGAAATGTCTTCATTGTGTGTTAGATCACTCAGAGTCAGATTCTTCTCAAGATTTCAGTGTAAAATAATGTAATTGCTAACACAGATTTGCAGTAATAGAGCAACACTACAGAGAGATAAAAAGCCAAAGTATGTTATTGAGATTGTATTTGTCAAGAAATATCCCCCAGGGTCACTTTAACATCTCAGCTAGCTTCTAGTTCCCATTCTCTTACACTAATTTTGGAAGCTCTCTTCACTTGAAACTGATTTTCTTTGTCCAAGATGGCTGTTTTCTTCTTAACAGCCCTCTCATAAGCACTACCTAGGGAAGACAGGATGCAGAGGAAAAGCAAAGGGGTTTTTTAATGTGTTTAAGCAAGACCACCTTAGTTTTGGCCTTTGGTTTTCTTGATTAAGAGAATATTTAGTTGAGTCTGGTGATTAAATTATTGAAAGTGATTCTGTGAGGAGGAGATTAAGATATATGACTTCCATAAGCCCCTATTTATATACACTAACAAGTTGTTACATTAACATTTATATTGCAATCAGTATGCCCCTGATTTCCTATTGCTTCTCAACACATTGATAATACCTTATAGATAATGTATTCAGAAGTTATAGATATGCAATCTGATTTCTAGATTCAGAATGTATTTTGGCTGGTGAATACCATGTAAGGAATAAATACCACAGCAGCAATTGTGAAATGAGAAGTCGGAAGCATTCTTTGTGAAACCGCCGCACATACACTCTTGGTTCTAGGGGTTTTCTCTGGGCAACGTTACAAATCCTGTGATTCAGTAGTTCTTGGTCCCATAAAAAGGAATAAGGATAATTCTCAGTTAATTTCCAGTTTCAGCAACCTTGGAAAGTAGGATGAGGCAGATAGCTGAAGGAGGTAACTGCATTAGCTATTACAGCTAAATCTGCTGTCAAATACGCATCAACAGTGTGCACCATTAATATAGAATTTACACATATCTGCCACAGTAATTGGAATAAATCCTGAGTATCTTTGGAAAGGAGGTTCCAATGAAGGAATGCCATGATTCTGTTTTTAAAACATAAATATATATGCCTTTCAGGGTGACAGTAAAACTTCCTTTTACCTTTCACTTTCCTGAGAGAGGAAGTAGTTGGGAGGGCCTTGTTTACACAGAGGAATGACTCATTAATAGGTTCAATAATGAATTAGATCAGTGAAATCTATGCTGCAAGTTATACACCCCCCACCCCCCCACATTGCTCTAAATGGAAACTTACCCGCACAGCATTTTATACAATTGTTTTATAATGTGAGTTGCATATATGTATACTTTTAAATCTACCAAGTGTTACCAGATGTGATGGAAATTAAATTAGCTAGAATTACCAAGTACTGATTTATATTTTTCTCGATAATTTAAAAATACATCTATAAAAAATAGGGCAGATACTTTTAATAATCATGCAGATAAATGCATGATTAACTCTTTGAAGTTTACCTCTTTCAACATTAGAATATAGCGCTATTGGGGGGAAAATGAAATAATTTTTTGTTTGGCTAATCTGTGTAATTCAAGAGACAGTGGATAAGTAATCCCCATGCACAGAACGTTTCTGTGCAACATTTCATGCATGTGTTTATACTCTGTGCGTAATACTTGTGTATATAAATATCATCTGTTTCTGCCATCCTCCCATAGAGCACTGCAACGTGCTGTGTATGCTCTTTGTATTTCAGATGTCTGAAGGACATAGGCTCAAAAGTTAATGCTTAGTACTTGGTGACAGTACATCAGCCACTCAGCAAAGAGGCACAAATCTGAAATAGTTATATTTCAGTTTGCTCAAAAGCAGATATTTTTTGTGAAATGTTGAATAAGTTGTGTTAGTAGAAATAATGTCTAATAGACATTGTTTTCTCCACAAAATGGCATGCGACTTACCTTGGGCAGGAAGCAACAGCTGGTAATTAGCACTCACCTGACCTTTGCTGAAAGGAGTACTCACTGTTGAGCAGTTGCTAATAAGCTTCCACAATGGAGCTGTGTGTGACTGTTCAAAGTGCCATTAATCCTAAGCCACCATGTGAACATGCCTTAAAATACTCTGTGCTCTTTTCAGTGTTCATACTGCGGGTGGGCTTTTAGCTTTGGACTGTGTTTGTTTTGACATGTGTCTGGAGTTTTCAGTTTAAGTATCTGTCACAGCACAAACATCCCTTATTCCTGTAAGGCCAACTAAACATGCTAGTTAGTACAAGTCTGTAGAAAGGAGATTTAACAATATGCAGACCTGATTCTTGTCTTGTGACAGTGAAGTTTAGAAATAATTTCATTGAAAATACGTTAACATAAACTATGACCATACAGTTTACACAATACCAAAACTCTGTGAATTCTTTGCTGAATCTAATGATGGGTCCCTTGGGTAATGTGTCCTCACAGCAATTCCTGTTGGAAATTTCTCCTTGTTATGATTCTGATCTAACTGTACCTCTGGGTTGAGATCTGTGATGAATAAAGTGGTTGGTGATGAGTATAAAATCACCATACGGTTTCTCTTCGAAGGGAGTGCACTCTTACAGCTGACTGTGAGGCAGTGTTTTTGTTAGTGGGAATTTCATGGCAGGGGAAAAGCCTTAAGTGAGCACAAAAAAACATTTTCAAAATTTCCAGTGAATGGGAAATTAGCTTATGTAGTCATGTATCTCCTGGAAATTCAAGTATGCTTCTCCTGGAACCTTGTCTGGGATGTCATTGTGTGTTCTTAATCCAGATGTTTCAAATGCTTTGGGAACAATGAACTATTATTATTGTCAGAATAAATTAATCATCTTTGCTCTTAGAAATGTCAGAGGGAGGAGTATGTAGCAGACATCTAGGAAACCTTCGGTGTTTGCTCTACTGGAGTTGGAAACCTTCCTAGACAGATATGTTTAGCTTCTTCTAATGGTGGTCAAAATAGAAAATTACTCCAGCATTGTGCGTTTAACATTTGCTGATATATACTATCAGGACTACGTTGCTGGACTGTTTCTTAGTTAACTCCATCTTGTTATGTCTCACAATGATCTAGAGGCTATACATAACGTACATAACATGGCATTCATAAATAGGTGATTCCAAATCTATTACGTAGTCTACCCATACACCATGTGGAAATTTGAAATCTGAGAGAGAGACAGGGTCTGTTCTACATGAGAAGAGATGAAAGTGTCTTTTCACAGTTTGAAACCCTTGGGTATGCCCTTTCACATTACCCTTTCAACAGGGTTCCTTGAAGTCTGAGGTGGTCTGTAAGTACAGCCACTTGCCCTAGCTGGGATTCCTGTTAGTCCTGGAGCATGTAATAGATCGTGATTTCTTAAGCACACACTTTCAGATACATGAAAATGGCCCCAAGGATTATTCTTTCGCTGGCAGTCAGAAGTATAAGGCTGTTTTTAGGATAGGCCCTGTGTTTGTTAAACTACTGCCCTTGTAGATGCAGAAATATATTAATGCCTTTGTACAGGCGCTTAAATATTTTTTTTTTAAATGAGTGATCCTGTTGGGTGTGGGGAATATGTGGTTTTCCTAAATCATTAATTTCAAAAGCTCTTTAACCTATTATACCTAATAGCGTTTTAATGAAGCTTGTTTGTTACACTTCCTGACAACAGAAGTTTTGATTATGTAACAAGAGAAATGAGCAAGTTACTTCCATACCTATTACTGCAACGATAACATTGTATTGTTGTCATCTTTCCAACTGTATTGTACCACCTCAGCTGCACTATGAATTCAGATTTTTACCAAATGTTCATGTATTATGCCTTAATAAAAGAATGTATTCTTCTTTTTCCAAATAATAATAAAAAAATCCTCAAAGACATTTATTTCTATGGACAGGCAATGCTGAAGTCTCCATTTTAACTTTAGAGTCTTTCTTTTATGTAAATAGATAACAGCAGGGCCAGCTGCAGGTATAGGCAATGTAGGCAGGTTGTCTATGGATGCAGATGTTCAGGGTGGCAAAATGGTCCCAATAAAGAGCAGCCAAGCTCCGCTCTTTCCTCTGCCAAGGCCTTTCTCCTGTGGAGAGGAAGACCACACGTTTGAACTGTTCATGCTACACGAACAACTGATTTCTACATCCTGCTGGCAAACTCTCCAGGCCTGAGTAATTTATACTTTTATACTGTATGTATACATGTTATACTGTATTTATAGGCGTTTTATACTCCCTCTCAGAGTCAGTATGCACCAGAGGCAGTAGCAAACCTGGCTCTTCTGACTCAGTCCTGTCTCTGCCCTTCCCCGTTACAGGAGCAGCTGAGCCCCGGCAGCAGTGCAGATGTAAATGATGACTTTGCTGCTTGAGAGATAAGGAGTGTGGGCAATGAGAGGCACAACCTCCTGAATCTAGAGACTGAAGGTATGGGATCCAGTGATGGATGAAGAGGGCCTCTTCGTTCTCCTCCTAGTCAGCCAAAACCCCACTTAGTCTTCTCAGCCTGTCTCCACAGTGGCTATCTCTGTACCTCCCTCTTTCCTCCACGCTTTTCACAGAATCATAGAATCATTTAGGTTGACAAAGACCTTTAAGACTGTCAAGTCCAACCATTAACTCAGGACTGCCAAGTCCACCACTAAACCACGTCCCTAAGTGCTGCATCTACACATTTCTTAAATGCTTCCAGGGATAGTGACTCCACCACCTCCCTGGGCAGCCTGTTCCAATGCTTGGCCACTCTTTCAGTGAAGAAAGTTTTCTTAATATCAGATCTAAACCTCCCCTGGTGCAACTTGAGGCCTTTCCCCCTTGTCCTGTCACTTGTTATCTGGGAGAAGAGACCTACTTTGCTGCCCTTCTCTGGACACACTCCCGCACCTCAACATCCCTCTTGAAGGGAGGGGCCCAAAACTGAACCCAGCATTCGAGGTGCAGCCTCACCAGTGCTGAGTACAGGGGGACAATCACAGCAGGACAAACCCTGGTCCTGCTGGCCACACTGTTTCTGATACAAGCGAGGATGCTGTGACACGTGCGTACACTGCTGGCTCACATTCAGCCAGCTGCCAACCAGCACCCCCAGGTCCTTTTCCACCAAGCAGCTTTCCAGCCACTCTGCCCCAAGCCATTGTGTGGGGTTGTTATGACCCAAGTTCTTTGTGCACCTCCACCTTCCACAACCCCGTCTTCTTTTTATACAGACTCTGAATAGTACTGCTGCAAAATTCAACTTTTCCTGTAGATGGAGAAGCTTTGAGTCACCGTCAGTAACCAACCACTTAAATAAGATCTTTCAATCTATTAAGCAGATCACATCAAATTGTACACTCACTTCAAAAACGTGAGAAAGAAAAACTCCATTTAAAGGAAAAAATAATTTAAAGATACACCTACAGTAAATGAAATGAAGTCACATTTGGGGTGGGTGGCATCGTGTGTCTGGCATCAAATCGTACCCTGTGAGAAACCACCCTGTGTAACATGGTCCAGCCCTGCTTTCCCTGCCCCACTGCAGCTGCGCCCCTGCCTCCACCTCCTCGGAGCAGGAGGGTTGCCATCTGCAGCCTCTCCATCCCACAGGCCAGAGGCTGAGGAGGAAAGGCTGTAAGATTTGCTCCTTCCCTCAGCGGCACCTCTCTTCCCCCTTGTGAGTAGACTGCTGAAGGAAATGGGAGTTGTCTCATGTGTGGGGTTCCTGAAGGAGTGGACTCTAGAAGGCAGAAGGGTGATCACTGGAGACAGAAGTGCATGTTGCAGGGTCCTCCATCAGGAGGGGGACAGATGAGACAGTTCAGTGCTGTGCGGCAGCTTTTGACATGCAAAGGGGCAGGCTCCAGGCCATAGGAAGGGCAGGTCATCTGGGGAGAGTAAAAATTGGTGGGGTGAGGTCCTGCTTCAAACACAGTTCACCAAATCCTGTCTGAGCCCACTGTCCAAATGACTAAATATTACTGTGGTATCTGGTGGTGCTGTGAAACCTTTTTTTAAGGTGGTGAAAGCTACGTGTTACCACCCGCAAGTAAAGGCGTTAAAGGCTTCCTTAGCTTATAAACAAGCATGAACAGCCATTCTGTAAGGAACATCTTTAATATTGCATTCAGTAGTCTGCAGAAATGGTTTAACTGTCAACATTGTAATCGATTTATACGTCTTTTTCCACTTCTGCTGTTTCTTTCCATACACACCAAAACAGACAGAGGAAAGCCACTGCTGCCGAGTTTAGACTTTTTGTCTGTTTTTACTGTGAAAACTCTCAGGGACAGCTATTTTCCATTTTTACTCCTACAAGCTCTGTTTCTATTTCCCAACTTTAGGTCACTAGTTTAAAGATAGCTCTGATGTAGTTACACAATCTGAGACCAAGCTTCATATTCATCTGTTAGGAAGCTGTTAGTATTCCCTTCCTAGCTGTCAGTTATGTTGCTTGTCAGTCATGTTGCTTGTCAGTCTGTCATTCAGATTTTCTCTGATATTTCTTTGCACGTTCATGTGACTGAGAATAGTTTTCCATCCATAAGCCACTTACTTGCATAACATCACTCCAGTTCCCCTTTAACTCATCTTTTACGTGCTGCCAAAGCTATACTTGATTATGACGGGCTGTTTTGCTCGAATGGCATTTCTTGGATTAATCAATTACTATTTTGCTTACTTCATCTTCCTATAGTCTTTTTTTTACATTATGTGGTAAAATGTAGTTCTATGGAGTTGGAGCATATCTTTTTCTTGCCTCTTTCTAATAGCCCTTTTATAGGTAAACTAAGTTTTAATTTCAGTTTGGGGCATTCTATTAATTTCCTAGCAAAACAAATATTAACATGTTGTAAGTGGAACACTAACTGCAGCAGCAACGAAGCAGGGTGACACGTAAAGAAAAGGTCACTCCTCTGTTTTCTTAATTGCCTGTAGGAGTTTTACTCTCAGTTTACTCATGTAAAGACTTGGGGACTTTATTTACCCTCCTTTATGCCCATGAAACCTAATTTTGCTACTAATTTCTTTCCATGGTCTGCCACTCATGCCTGGTAAGTGGTCCTTTTAATTTGACTTACCCGTCATAGCAATAATTGCTGGTATTCTTTTTCCTAGACAAGAATTCATCCTGTGTCTGAAACATCCACCGTTAGATTTCTAGTTCGTACGACACAGTATGTTACACCTACAAGACCACTTGCTGGCAGCATGCCTAACATTTTCAAACTTTCTAATCGTTAAGCTTCAAGATTCTCAAAGTTAAGCAGCCTACTTAATGACTAGATTTACTAGATTTTTTTTTCTGAATCTAATTGTTTGATAATACCACTCTGTATTTCTAATCCAGGAATCTCAAAAGAAGAGATATTATTTTACTGCCTATCCAATATTATACATTGTTTTGAATCCAGTTTTTAAGTTAAGGAAAACATCGTAGAGAGAAGTGTGCAACTTTCACAGTGTCAGGCAGGTCTCCCCTGTCAACAATAATATTTTTCAATAGTTACCAGGAATGGAACCTGGAAATGTTCTGTAAACTGCTTTAGCATGATAATCCATGATTGTCCGTTACAGATCAGCTTCTAGTACAGACAGGACTGAAGCATACGATAGAGGTAGCCATATGAACCAGGCTTCCTCACCCTCTGTCCTATGCCAATATAAACAACCTTAATGCATACAGTTCTTGATTTACTCTCCTTTGGGCCGGCCTTTGTATCTTCTAAAATCTCCCCCTACAGGCAAGAGCATCTTTTACTTGAAGAAGGTCAAAAGGGAAAAAGGAAAGTACCGACTGTATTTTCTTTAAATCCAAGGCAATATCAGCTATAGCCACTTTGAATGAGGGTTTCTCCACCAATGCTAATACAGTTACGCTGAACTTCCAGCAGAAGTAAATTAAGTTATGTGTATTTATCCAGTCAATTTGAGAACAAAATTGCCCTACTATGTCAAAAGTGAAAAACTAACCTTATTATAGATACTTCTCTTTCTTCTCCTATGCTGTGTTCAATTATGTTCAATTTAATTTAATCTAGAGATAATACTGAGCCCAAATGTTAAAAAAAATGTATCAAGATTGCCATAATTCAGTATGGTCTTCCTCTGCACATGATCCAGAAAATAGTAAGGTTAAAATACAACTGTCTTTTCCACCTCATGCACACCATCACCACGAACTGAATGTCTTTACTGTTCAGCTCCAAGAGTAAGAGGAAAACACTGAGGTTAGCTAATCATTGAATTCTAATTCATGGCTCAGTAACTGGAAGCTGCACATTTCCTGGGGTTTCCAGTGAGTTCAAGCATGCTTCCCGTTATCTTCCTACACAGCACAGTGTTCTGGTTACCATCAGTAATGAATGATGCTGATGCCCTCCTGACCGTGGCCATGGTGGCTTGGATCATCCTATCATGCTCCAACTTCACTACCCTCTGGATACTGTGGAGTGCAGCAGGGAGCTGCAGCACTTTGCAGCACTCGGTGACTTGCTTCCTAGATTTGTTAGCACCGTTCAAAGGGGAATGTCTTGCTAGGCAGTAATCTTGAATTCATTCTTAATTTCATCTAAATTAAGATAAAAAGAAATTAAAATATTTATTCCTAAGATTAGAAATAGGCAACAGAATAAGAAGGGTTTGTTAGACCTAAGTGAGGAAGTAAAACATTTAAACTGCACAGCTATTCACATTATTTCTATCTGATTTACCATACTACCCTAGATGTCAAGTCTTCTGTGGTTCCAGACACCTTACGCTCATGTTAGAGCATTGGAAAATCGCTTTTTTGATGTTAGCTTTTATAGCAAATTTCTTTTATAGCATTTGAAATCTTCCTGAAGAGATCCAGAGAGATTTGATCTTATTCAACTGATCTTATTTTACTTTTAATCCAGGATATAGTCTGGCCATTTAAAAGAATTTAAATTAGCATTATTTCATTTCCCAGAAGATGCAGATGCCTCTTAGTTAGACCGGATGCCACCCACTCCACTTGATTGTCTATTTAATGACTGCTTGCCTTAACAAAGGGTGTATCTTGTGCCCTCATCCCTTCACTAATTTTGATGTTTCACTATGAAGCATTTCCTCTATTGAACCTTAGTTCTGTGTCAGTCTTTCCACTAACAAAAACCAGCTGATACAAATGTCTGTGTGAGGTAAATGTATTTATCTCATTCCTGGGTATTGACTGAAATCAGACACAATGGTAAATTAACATTCTGCGATGACAGTTCCCCATGTTTCCTGGATTTTTTTTAAGTAAGTGAGGATTATTGACCCAGTTTCTAAATAAATCTAAACTGAATTACCTGCATTGAATCTAGAGACTGAGGACAGGGGTAGATTATATTTAAATGATGAAAAAAATTGTGTATGTGTATATGTATTAAAAAAAAAAAAAGGTTTTTTTTGCTTAGTGACCAAACTAGAATGTAAGAAAAAAAGCTTAGTCTTGATTTGAAGTGTATGGGTTTTGTTGTCTTGTCAAAGGCAATAAACATTTTAGGTCAAACAAAAATGAGCATTTGTGACATTTAAATATTTATATATTATTCAAATGAAACAGACTGATGCCAATTATTTGTGAATCCGACAATTCTGCCCAGCTCCAACTATACTGGTATTACTGGCTGAAGAAGTATTTAAGAAATAAATAAAATTTAAGCAGGTGAAAAATATGAATTCACTAGTTGTAATATACTTAGAGTGTTGATGTCACTGAAGCTGGGAATAAGAAAACTCCGTAACACCAACGTATCACTGAGAAGCAGGCATTCCTTTATTGCAGTGCTGGATGCATGGGGGATTGTTCCACCTAACATGCATGCTGTACGTTACATCTAGGCAAGATTATAGAGACCATACACATGTTTATGCATTACATTTCTTGGAAAAATCATACATACTCATTCAATAAGCAGTGTTATGTTAATTAAGTATTGCGCATGCTCCTTACATGTACTAGAGTCTCTAGGGAGTCTCAAAGAATAGTCGACCCTATAGTTACAGCTGACCGAGCACCAAACCTGTTTGCTTCCCTTATATGGCCTGTCCATGTTTGTTTCATAAGTTTCCTATACAAGTCTCCTCAGTGACCCTCATTTTTAGACGACTCTTTTCCTCTTGGCATGAAATTACGCAACTAAGGGTGGTTAGCACTTTTTCCATAGTGATTGTTCTGAAACAAACAATAATACTTGGTAACATTGACAAAATCATTACATTACTAAAAATTGCAAAAGAGCAGGTTTTTAACAGCTGAATCACTGACTCAAAAAAAAAAAAGAAATTTTAAAATAAATATAATCAAGGGTTTACAGTAAAAGACATTTCCCAAAAATAGCTAACAAAATCAAGCATCAGAGGAACTGCCATGAACTAAAAAAAAATTAAAACAGCTTTTAATGTTTTTATTAGGTACTGTCTCTCCAGCTATTTGAATTAAGCAGCAAATGAAATTTCAAAGTACAAATATCTCTAATCATGCTGAAAGAAGATTAAAAAAATAAAATCTTACTCCTTATCAGTCCAAATAAATGCATGAATATTTATGTTGAGGTTTTTTGTTTGTTTTATTCTTACCTATGAGTGTTTTCCTTCTAGCAAGAAAAAAATAATACCTCTCCAATTACAGTGCTGGAACTATCAGGAACAATCAAGTTTGCTTGCTTCTCATATTGCGTTACTTAAATTTTATCCATTATTTAGAAAATAGTGAAATTTCGACCTCCAAAGTGATTGCGTGTGATTGCAGCATGTGTGGGTGTGGGTGTACACATACGTGTATGACCATGGCCCTACAGTCCAAAGTGAGGTTCCCTCTAGGAGAGGAATTGTGCAATACCATCTTCCAAAACAAGAAAATGTTTCCTCCTTCCTCTCATTAGCTCCTCATTTTTTAAAATGCTTTACAAATTTTCTGTATTATTTACAATCTCCGAACCAAATTCTCCACTGATATAAATAGGTAAAACTTAGATGTCTTAACGATCTTGACAACTATTTGCAAATTCTTCTCTTCAACTCAAATCCCATGTTCTTCATTAACATTTAGCTATAGTATTTTTAAAAAATTACCATTTTTAACCTACCAACTTATATAAGAATGTAAAACCAGCTGGTATTTTTTCTTTTAAATCCTTCCACATTTTCCATTCTCTGTAATTGAAAACATTTTTGTCATACTCCCTGTACTTGGGTAACAAAATATTTTTCAACATGTTAGCTTCTCCTTACCCAGTATCATTAAAATAACAAAATCCTAGCATCTTAAAGCCATAGTGTCCCTTCAAGTCTAAGTTTGTTGTCATTTATCCCAACCTATTATCATTAATCTACTGTCATTCCTTATTACATTTGAGTACAGCACACCTAGTCTTCAGATGAGGTCTACTAATGAAACACATGCATTAGTTTGTTAAATGCTTGCATATTAAGTATGCTTGCAAATTATGCAGAACACAGTGAAGTGATCTCTGTGGCGTATAACAGCAGCTCCATCAGTTGCTATGGAATGTAGTTTACAGTTTGAAAAAATAAACGCATTAAACGTCAAACCCAAACTGCCAGGCTTACTCCACAAGCAGTTAATGGTTTCTTTATAATTCTGTTAAGTATTTGGACATTCCATAACAAAACCTCTTCACCAAGCGGACAGAATTTGACTCCCTATTGCCATGACCAAACATGATAATTTTAAATGAGGTGAGAATCAAAAGTCCTTTTTCAAATGGTAAAAGTAATCTCCTGATAAAGCTGGAGATACAAAAAATGTTCTAGAAAAGGTCTGAATTGGACATGAATCAAGAGAATTTGATATGTCTGATTTCAGGAAACTTTAGATTTTATTCTCTTCCTTAATCACTTAATATATGATCTGGAAACTGCATCGTAGCTATAGGGCAGTGAAGGTGTCCTAATGACTTGAGTAGTTTTGAAACTGAAATAAAGCACAGTTAAATACAAGCGTGTTTGCTGTCACTTATTACCAGCATCATAATTTCATTATTTGTCTCTTAAATCTACTAATTGCATTATTACTATTTGGATTGTAGCAAATTAATTATTATTTTTCCTTTGTCAGTATTTATCAGCCATTGTAATTAGCTTCAGAATAGCTAGTAAATACCATGGCTTACAGATGAAACATGCCTTAAAAACAAGACAATGGACAAAACTTGTGCTCAATGACATGATGAATGAACGGTATTTAAAAAATATTAGCACCGAGAGCTGCGTGATCTGGTGTGCAAGCTGATACCGCAGGATACAAACTAGAAGAAAGGGCTTCTGCTACTGAGGGACTCCCTGGAAGTTGGTATTTCAGTGGCGAGAGTATTGAGCCCTCAAGAGCTCGGCTGCTTTGGTTAATTTGTTCGGTGCAGCCTTGTGACTACACACTAGTCGTTAGTGGTCTACAGTTCCCACCCAGACCTCAGTCACTTGTGATGTGTTTTCTACCTCGTGCAAGTCTCTGTTCTGCTTCATCTGCTTCACCGTCTGTGATGCTAGCCAGTACCTACCATGCCTCACTCGGCGTTTCCAGCTGGACTGTGCATTCCTTCACTGTCTGCGTTGTATATCACTTGCTTCACCCTCCCTACAAACCTTCCAAATTTAACCCCTACACATCTGTCCTCGAGGAGCAGGTCTCAATCTTTTGCACCACAGTATTCTTGACAGAATTGTTTACTTCGAAGAAGAAAAAAATGTAGAAATCTATAATGGAAACCAAGAAAATTTTAAAAACAGAGGATGTTAATTAATCCTTGCAAATAGTTAACAAGACATGGCCTTGGGAGAAGGAGTAGACATCATAAATAGGTCAAGCTAAGCTCAAGGAGAACCAAATAGTTAATGAGACCAAACAGAAAATTACTTCAACTATGTGTGAGCTACCCTGATTAGCATACTAAAAGATCCACCCTCGAGCAAAGAGAGCCCCCCGCTAAGCCCCTCTGCAAGGAACGTGAGCGGTGGAAAAAAAAAAGAACCCACAACCCCAAACCACTGTACCTTTAAATGGAGCGAGGCTCGTCAGAGCCAATGATAATTGTGAATAAATGTAATTGTAAACAATTGTTCAAAGCGTATAAAATGCTTCACGATGCGTTAAGGGATGTGCTGGCGTTGTGGATTACCGCTGAGCGCCCATCTCCGTGCAGACAGGCAAGAGACGAACGTCCCTGTGTGGATCGGCTCTTCCACACGCGGGGACTTCACCCAGATCTGGGGTGACTTCACCCAGATCTGGGGTGACAGCTTCAGGGCTCATCTGACGGTACTCGTTAGTACGGTCAATCGTAAACTGTAAGTCAATGATGTAAGTACTACGCTGCCGTGTTGGCAGTTTCCTCTGCCCGCTTATTGATTTGCATCATTACAGCGAGCTCCAACGCTGCAGGTAAGGTGAGGTAACTGCGCCCAGCCCCCACGGCGCCTGCTCGGCGCGGGAGATGGCGACGGCCCCGGCGGCAAGAGACGGGAAGGCGGAAACGGCAGCAGCGCCCCTCAGGCCCAAAGCGCTCCGGAGGACAGGGGCGAAGGGGGGACAGCGGTAACACAAGGCAACCGCGATCACCCGGGTGGGCTACGTGGCTGCGGAGAGTGCCTGCGGGCCGGGCCAGCCGCAGCGCCGCGCGGAGGCGGCAGCGGGGCCGTGAGGCGGCGGCGCACTGCAGCGCGCGCGGGCCCGCCCAGCCCGGCCCCCGCGGCAGCGCGAGCCTGTCGCTTGCCGCCCCCTGCTGGCGCGTAGCGGCCCCGCCAGCCGCCCGGCGCCCACACCGCGGCAACCGGGCGTTTCGCGTACGCCTTTACAGGGGCAGGTAGCAAAAAACCCTTCGCAGGGCCCAGCCGTAACGAAGGCGGCAGAAAGGTGTCACCTCAGAGGCGACGCAGGCCGGGAGAAGCCGCCCGGCCAGGGCACCCCGGCTCTCGGAGCTGCCGGGGCCTCTGTGCCTCCCCACGGCAGCCCGCGCCCCGCCGTTACCTGCGGAGGAATTAACGCCCCGACGCACGCGAGCGAGCGCTCACGCGGCGCTGGGCCGCTTTGCTGCCTGGCGCGCCAGACTCGCCGTTTGAAGCCGCGCCGGCCGGCTCGACAGCCCGCCCCGACGCTGCCCCTGGGGCGGAGCGGCCGGCGGGGGAGGCTCCCGGCGGCGGCGGGCAGAAGGGCGCACGCGCAAAGCGGCGAGGGCGCGCGGCGGGCTCTGGCGGCTGCGCGCGAGCCGGCGGTGGCCGTTGCCCCGCCCCGCCGCGTGAGGAGGGCGCGTGCCTGGGCCGCGCGGGCGGGCGGGAGCGTGGCGGCCGGGGCGCGGCGCGATGTTCGTGGCCCGCAGCATCGCGGCGGACCACCGCGACCTCATCCACGATGTCTCCTTCGACTTCCACGGGCGGCGCATGGCGACCTGCTCCAGCGACCAGAGCGTCAAAGTGAGCGGGAGCCGCCGGGCCTTGCGCGGGGGGGGTGCGGGGGGTGCGCGGCGCCTGCCTGCGCGGCTCCCGCGGTGCGCGGCCTACCGGGCGGCGGGGCCGGGCTGGGCCGGGCCGGGGCGCAGCCTTCCCCCGCGCAGCGGGCCCGCGCCTCCCGGCGGGAGGGGCCCGTACCGCTCCGCCCCGCCGTGCCCGGGGAGCGAAGGGCCGCGCTCGGCGCCCGCGACCCGCCGCCGTGGGCACGTTCCGCCCGAGGTCCCGGCTGCGGTGCGGGCGGCGGGGCCGGCGGGGCCGGCGGGGCCGGCGGGGCCGGGGAGCGTTCGCACGGGGCGCGCTTTGTGTGTGTACGCGCACGGCTGCAGGGACGCGGCTGCTCCCCCGACCCCGTGCGGAGCTGGAAAACATCCTTCAGCTGCTGCGGCTGCAGCGGTGCGGCTTGTCTTGTGATTCAGCTGAAAATGCGTATTTATTGACGGGCCCAGAGGGAAGAAGCTACTTTTTCATAACGAAGTACCAGTAAGCAAAAGGCTGAAAAGTTCTGCGTGTGCTCTGGCAGGCTAGGGAAACTGTAGAATACTAGAAACCTTTATTTTACATCCCTTTACGGGAAATTAAGTAATAGTAAATGAAAAGTTAACTGCTTTTATCGTTTTCTCTGCAGAGTGGGAAGTTAAGACAAAAATTCAGGAGTTGCAGAGTTAAGATCTAAGGGATGTAATTTGCAGAGAGCAGTCTTATCTTTTGTGAGGTCTTTTCTGTAGAAAGTTATGTCAAATGTATATCAGGTGTAAAACTAAACAAGCAACCCTTCTTCCTGAGGTTATATTTAAAAGTGACAACAAAAAGTAAGTCAAAATGATGTCACTCTTTGGTCTGAACTGATCACTTAAAACTTGCAGCCTCAAATGAATGTTCTTAAGCAAGTTGCCAAGAGGTAGGTAGAAATCAAAATCGATGTTCTTTAGCGAAATAACCTTACTTTTGCATGGTTAAAATACACTTTGTGAGACTGCCTTGTTAAGTTTCACTCTAAACAGAGTTTTGCAACACTTGTAAAGCAGTGCTATTTTGTGGCGTAGGTCCTGTTCTCACTAGGTGGGCCCTGCAGAATAGCAGGCCAGGAGAATTTACAGAGTTGGGCCGTGATGGTCTCAGCAAGGGTTGTGTTAGAGATCCAGGATGGCGCAATGAGGTGACTTTCAGTAAAGTTATACAGCGAGTGAATTACAAATGGGAGTGGATGCCAGACTTTTAAAGGTATCTTTCATGTGGTTACATTCATGAGTGACTTCACAATTTTTCAGAAAAGAAGTCAAAAAGGTGATAAAAATATATGGGAAATTAAGAAAAAGGAAGGTTAAGTGACTTACGTGTGGTTATAAATCAAGGCAGAAATATCAGTAACAGGAACAAGATCTGTTCCCCCAGTAGTGTCACTTTTTGTTATCCTGCTCTGTCTCTGGGATAATTGCCAGGAGCCATATCAGGGGTTTGTGACCAGATGTGAGCACGTGTGGTGGTGAGGACTGTGGGAGCTCTAGAGTGAAACTGGCCAGTGCTGCTCATGGAACAGAGGGAAGTGTTGAGATCTGTAAAAAATTGTCATCTGTGAATAATGTATTGTTTAAAAAATGAAAGCTTTCATACAGTAGTGGATTTTGTAGGTGTATGCCTCTTCTCCCTACCTGTAGTAGGGATGTTTTTGAGTGAAGTGCAGTTGTGTACTGAGCCAGGTAGAGTTTTCCAGATGAAAATGTTTAGTGATATATATATTACTTTTTTAAATGGCTGTGTTTTTTAGCACTACTTGGTAAGCTTTATATACAAATTGTATGATTGTATTTTGATTTTTCAATAGGTCTGGGACAAAAGTGAAAATGGGGATTGGCATTGCACTGCCAGCTGGAAGGTTTGTATTTATAAAAATTACATCGTTATAACCATAATTTCTCCTTCGTTTTTGAAAAAACATGCTTAATTTTTGCTGACTTAGTAGAGCAGAAATACTTTTGATTTGTTGTAGATCCTGTATTTCTTAATGGCAAAATATTTTTTCTCTGCTTTTATAAAACAGCTCTAATACTTCTTACCTAAAGCAGAAGCTAGCGTGCAGCCTTATATTAGCACTTAGGAATGTTGGTAGACTTTGTATCAGTAAACATAGCAGTAACTGGTGTTTAGGGAGTTGGAAAACAGTACCTTAATTTTTAATTGAATATTTAATTTTTGCATATTGTAAGACTTAAAAAGAAAAAAAAAAAAAAGCCAGACCTCTTCCTATTAAATGTTACAACCTCTGACCTCTGTGTGCTTGTTGTTTGGTTTTTTTAACCAAACCTTTCTGAGAACTGTCACGTACTCTGCTTCATCAGGGTAATAAGTGCATTCAGCTTCTGAATTGTTTTTAAACTTACTTTTAATAACACCATGATACAGTAATCCTTGTAAGTGGAAATGCAAGTGAAGCTTTTGAATTTCCCTTCTCTAAAAAGAAAAGCATTAGGTTGACTAGGTATGAAGGGTGAGTTTTATGTAAAAAAGGAGAAGATAAGTAATGCTCTGCATATGCTTTGGAAGAGTATAGACAAGCTAGAAGCGAGCACGGTAATGGATGAAAATTGTAAAATGAAGGTGTACTTTTGTGTCAAGGCAGAATCTTATCTTGGAAGTTACGGTTTAAAGGAGTAATAAGAAATGCCTTGAAATACACTTGTAATAATTACCTTTTAGCTATTAATTAATAGCAACAAAACTTTGCAGTGCTTAAGGAATAAATGCAAGAGCTGCTGTGAAACTTTGAGCTTTATAAAAGAACACGGGTTTCTAAGGATTAGTCTTACTACTTCCTAGAATTTAATTTTGCTTCTGCAGAAAGTAATGAAAATGTATGATCACTTGGACTAATACAGTAAGTGCATTACTCTGTAGTGTTTTGGTGTTATCTTGCAGACACATAGCGGATCTGTGTGGCGTGTGACATGGGCCCATCCTGAATTTGGGCAGGTCCTGGCTTCCTGCTCTTTTGATAGAACAGCAGCTGTATGGGAAGAAATAGTGGGAGAGTCAAATGATAAACTCCGAGGCCAGAGTCACTGGGTGAGACTTCAACATATTAATTACAGTTTATATATGTGCCCATATAAACACATTTTTTTTTTTTACTGTGCCTTACTGATTTGTTTGCTTATCATAATGGGCTGAAGCTGCAAACTGTTGAAATTTCAGAACTAAACAGAAGACTGAACATGCAAATTGTTCGAATTACCAAGTTACTGGACATTACTGGTTTTGCAACATATTTTCTATTTCTGAAACAGAAAAAGCACACTCTTTTTCTTCTGTTAATATGGAGTGTCCCTGATTTGCCTGAAGTATTTGGGGAAAACAGCTAGATGACAACATTCAGGCCCGATTAGTGTCACTGCTGGTGGTGTTTCTTAGTAGGATGTTCCCTGGCAAGCAACTTGCAGACATGAATTTCCATCTGCAGTAGAATCAAAGTTGTACATTTTTTTCTGTGACAGGAGCTCATCTGAAACTGTCTCATGCTGTTCTTTTTTCGTCTTTCAAACGAGATCAAGTTTTGAGGGGAAATTGTTTGGAAGTGGATTTTCTAGGTAGCATTTCATCAAGAGAATTTTAGATTTAAACAGATTTTCTCAGCTATTCTTCATGTGTACTCTTATATAACTCAGTATAATATTCCTGCCTCAAACATTTTGTTTTAGGTGGCTAAAATATCTGCAGTTTTCTACTAAAGTTTTCTAACATTAAAATACATAATTACAAAGATTTAAGTTGTCAGGAGTCTTGGGACCCGGTGGGGTGTGGAAGCTCACTCCTGGGTGCAGTTGTGATACATAGCTTTCAGCTCAAACTCATACTTTCTTGGCCAGGAGAGGATACAACTTGAAAAACAAATGTTTATAACTTTTTTCCTCTTTCACCCTAGCTAATCTTCCTGTCAAATGTCTGCTGTACTCACCCATTCCCTTATCAGAAATAATTGTTTTGATGCTTCAGTTGGAAAATGTTTCATGGTAAACTTCAGCAGCACTGAAATTAAAAAGCAGTGTTGCTAGGCATTGCAGTTAATATTGTCACCGGTATGAATGAAGAGGACAGTTTCAAACTGCCTGTGGCCAGTATTCTTCTATTTTGTGCTTCTGTTATGCGGTTGGGTTTTTTTTTCCTAAAAAGCGTAATCTAAACAACTCTTTTTGGCATCAGAACTTTGATACCACTATGAGTATATTTCTTGATGCTTGAAATTGCATTAGTGCAATGACCTGCCACTTTTCCACTTCATTGGTGTGTAAAGACTTGTTTTTTTAAGTTCTTGATGGAAGAGGTAAGTGATCCTATGAAATGGTGTTGTCAGACTTTCATTAGGTTTCCTTAGGGGATAATTTTTTAATGGAAATTTCTAGCATTTCCTTCAAGAATTTCTGCCTTTCTTTGCAGGTGAAGAGGACCACTCTAGTAGACAGCAGGACATCTGTTACAGATGTGAAGTTTGCTCCCAAGCATATGGGTCTTATGTTAGCAACCTGTTCAGCAGATGGAGTTGTAAGGATTTATGAAGCTCCAGATGTGATGAACCTTAGTCAGTGGTCACTGCAGCATGAAATCTCATGTAAGCTAAGCTGCAGTTGTATTTCTTGGAATCCTTCAAGGTATGTTATTAAAACTGTAGGTTTAAGCAGAAGATCTAAAGAGTTAGTTCTGAAGTTTTGTAGAATAAATTCTAAAACTGCATGTAGAAGATTGAGTGTACTTTAGTCAGATCTTAAAGAAAGCTGCTAACAGTTCTTTTAATAAAGCAAGAGCCAGAGGAGTGTTTCAGAAAGCCCTCTTGTGCTCTGTGAGGTAATAGTCCCAGCTTAATTATTTTTAGCAAGTAATGAGCTAAAGAGCTATGGAGTGCTCTTTATTTATCCCACAAAACTTAACTTGGATTTTCGTAAGAGAAAGTGTTTATAAAGGGACAGTTAGATTCTTAGGTGCTCAGTGTTATACTTAACCTTCTTGAACAGGAAGGAATCAGAGAGGAGTTTGGTTGGGTATTCCTCAGCCAGAACACATACATGTAGAGGTTCTCCTTAGCTTTTCATCTTGTATCCTCCCCCAGCAATAACAGGAAGGGAAAAAACAATCAGAACTCCTTTGGATTCTGTTTGTCCGGAAGCGCTTAGTTGGCTTTCCCTGTAGACGTAGTGGTCTGTGGCCTGCTGATCCAGTTAATCTTCTCTTCGTTGATAGTAGTCTGTCCTGAAGATTGAGAGTACAGGCTTTCACTTTAATGCATGGGATGGGGTTAAAAGTTGATACAAAAACTAGAACTCATCCACGTTTAGCTTTTGTAATCTATCTTCTAAAACCTGAATGAAATCCCACTAAATCAATCATTAAAAGTACTGCAAAGAATGCAGACTGTGCCATGAAACTTGTGGCAAATACTTGACCGCAGATGCATATATAAAATCAATCCTGTTCTCTGGGACCATCATCTTGAATTGCTAAATAATGTTTCCTAATGATTTCATCTTAGTGGGTGTATAAAGTGGGCTTTCAAGTCAACAGAACAGAGATTGTACCGGTAACTGTGCATAGTACTTACTTCTGTTTCCTTGTGATCCCCCTGCCTTGTGATATTTTATTTTTGTTATGTTTTGATTTCTTTAGAGATTACACATCTAAAATTTAAAACAAGATTTGGTGTACTTTCTGTGGAATCACCTGTAAATATAACAGTATTTATTTTCACCTTTTAGCTCTCGAGCACATTCTCCAATGATAGCTGTAGGAAGTGATGACAACAGTCCAAATATACTGGCTAAGGTTCAAATTTATGAATATAATGAAAATACCAGGTATGCTAAATGACAATGTATAACACTTCTGGGATCTGAAAGTAGTTTTTAATTTATGGCCTTTCTTTTTTTTCCTGGTAATAGATGTGGAGGGGGTTAGTAAATAGTAATAATAGATTAATTCTGTCTCTGAGCTATTAGATGGAAAAGGAGAGGGAGACCTCAGAATGGTAACTGTTGTTAATCAGACATGATACTGGTAATTTTGTTCTGTCATGGTGCAGAAATGCCATGTTCCTACCAGCATTTTAACGGGAGGCTTACTCTGCTTCTAATTTATATGCTTAATTTTGCACAGGGAATTAATAGGGCAAAGTTGAAATTTGAATTGTGTTGCACTTGGCACCATTTTGTTCAAGGTGACCTTAAAATCCTTTTAAAAGCACGTTTATAATGACAGAAAGTCCTGTGAATTACCAGCATTCTGTGAAAGTTCAGTTTGTACGGTTAAGAATTCAGAAACCGAAAAGGTCAGGAAGTGTGTGCACAACCACTTTCAACTAAATGATGACAGACAACTTGTGTTTCAGTCAGAATGATTGGTGTGGGAAAGGAGCCAAGGTGTTTTGTGGGTTTATGCCTAGCTTCAGACAACGTTCTCTGTGCATTAACAGTAAAGAAAAGTTGTAACTTACCTGGTAGTAAATAAAAAAATGGGACACATGTTTATGATAACAGTGGAGGAGGCAGATAGTGGTCTGCTTACAAGCACAGAAAATGTAGTAAGTTACTGAGATGCAAATTTCCTTTAGATTTGTGAAAGGGAGAATGTCTGTGTCCCTTTTTCAACTGTAGACAGTAATGTTCTTTGTTGTATGATTTAGCACACTGTGTTGTTAGTAGTTACTGTATCTGATGTATTCCATTTCTGAAGAAATCTGCTTGTAACTGTTACTTAAATTTATGTTAAGAAACTTTTTATTTTTACAAGTCTCATTGTGTATACTAATCCCTTTTCCCCTGTTCTACTATGTCTGGTTTATATAACTTGCATCACTGGTCATTTTGATGGCATTAAAGGTTAATTTCTTATGCTGTACAGGAAGTATGCAAAAGCAGAAGCTCTGATGACTGTCACAGATCCTGTACATGATATTGCATTTGCTCCAAATCTGGGAAGATCTTTCCACATCTTAGCTGTAGCAACTAAAGATGTACGAATTTTCACACTGAAACCTCTAAGGTGAGCTTAAAAGGAAGATTATTTGGTGCGACGTGGTGCATACTATATAGTCTTATTTTAATAGTATCTGCAAAGCAAAAGTAGTAACAAGTATGCAGGACTGTTTTTAGCAGTCTGATTTTTAAGGTGACAAGACTGTGAGCAAGTCTGTTATTTTGTCTGAATATCTCAATACTCCTAATGTAGTAACAATTGTGATCTAAACTTCTTGAAAGATGTAGTCCTCTCTTTTTGTCATCATGTTCAAGCCCAGACCTTTGAGCAGTTGTGTGCAGAAATGTCACTTTTTTTCTTAAACAGGAAAGAATTGACTTCATCAGGAGGATTAACAAAATTTGAAATTCATATCGTGGCACAGTTTGATAATCACAACTCCCAGGTGTGGCGAGTGAGCTGGAATATTACAGGCACAGTGCTTGCCTCCTCTGGTGATGATGGCTGTGTTAGGCTCTGGAAGGGTAAGGTCACCCACCTGAAATACATTAGCTTCTTTGCATGCTGAATACACTTAAGAAATTTTACTCAAAGAAATAACCTTGGAGTAAAAGTTCATTTTAGATTTGTGAATGATAAATATTTTTGTATTTCTATTTACATGTCAGAAAAAAAGGAAATAACTTTCTGTGGTGGAACACTTGCATGATTTAGGCTGCTGTGAATAGTTTTAACTGTACCCTTAAATTCTTTCACCAAACTATGTAAAATTGTCATTATAAAAATTAACATGGCTACTGCATTACTAACTTTGCCTGCTGCCAAAACCAGAAAATCTACATTCAGTCACAGTGTTCAGGGAAAATGGCTTTTTTCTGTGTAAATTTCCGAAATCAACAACCACCACCCAGTGGCACTTTTCCTGGACTGTTCTCGTTTGTTTTACAGTATTGTAATTACTGTAAAAAGGAAAATAATTGCCTGCTGAACAAAACTGAGTTTTAAATTGTGGATAGGCAGAGAATGTCAGACAGCTAAAGGGCCAGATCCTCAGCTGTTTAGAATTTATATATTGGTATTGAAGTTCAAATCTAATTCACACCAGGTGCAGAGCAGTTGAAACATCATAGTTGTATCAAACGCTGAGCTTCAGAAGAGAAACTAACACTTCTTGTATGTCTGTATTTGCAGCTAATTACATGGACAACTGGAAGTGTACTGGTATATTGAAAGGTAATGGGAGTCCAGTGAATGGTAGTTCTCAGCAGGGAATTTTTAATGCCTCTCTAGGTTCAGCCAATACGAGTCTACAGAATTCACTAAATGGATCATCTGCCAGCAGGTAGGTTAATTAGTAGACTTACTTTCAGTAAATAGTCTCTTCTCTGAATCATCTCAATTTTACTTAGCTTTCGTATTTGTTTTATAATTTCTTTATTGAAGTGCACTGTGATTTATTGCATGAATACTTCTACAAGCTCTTCTAGTGTTGCTCTGTGATGGTGTCTGTTATGCCAGCGTTAAGAGAAAAATGAACAAAACCATAAGCCATAACTGAATCATTCCATATAAATAAGCAATGTCATCAACTATTTTCAGTTTGAGACCTTTCACATTATTAAAAGTAACTTTCTGAAATAGTTCAGACAAGGAGAAGCTTGATTGTACTGCTGTATAACTGCCCTTTTGTTTTAGATGCATGTTAAACAGTGAAGCAAAAATACCAGCAACAAATTTCTGTTCTTCACTGGGATAATGTAGCAGAAAGGAAGGAGGAAAAGATACTCCATAATGTATGGTTTCAACAATCATATACTAATGTTAGTTTACTTGCATTTTTGCAGGTGTACTATCAATTGAATAAAAGTTTTGGGTTTTTAAAATCTTCCTCATACGGCATTCTTATTGCAGATTAACTTGTTCTCTTTGTTATGTTTTTATTCTGTAGTAATTGCTGTTCAGTAGGTAAATTTCATTGCCTCTTCTGAAAACCATTTTGATCTGTGCACACTGAAGTCCTGATATCTGAGCCCTGCATTTGTATGGTGGAGTGTGTACAATCAGCTTCACAGGATGTGTCCTATGTAAGGACTGGATGTGGCCAGATTCCATAGCAGCAGCTTCCAAGTTTTGTGGCCACCTTTTATATTTTTCAAATGCCTTGGGTTAGCCTCCATTCTCATCCATACAGAGCTACTAAGATGGCTTTTTTTGAGTTTAAAATGCTTATCGTAAAGTACTATGACAGTTTGCTTTTGGAGAGTAGCCTTCAGCCCCTGCCCTTCAGCAGTCAATCCCGAATGGCAGTTCTGGCTTCCAGATCCCTAGCTGTGTTGAACAGAGAAGGACTTTAACATTTTCATCACAAGATAAATGGGAGAGCGAGAAATGGTAGTGGCCCAAGCCTGATATTGGTCATCTGGTTCCAGGTGCTACTTCCAGTGTAGCAGAAAAATGCTGAGATGCAGTCCTGTCTTGGAAGTATGATGTCCAAAGCTATGTAACTATTTGCTTGGGCTCCATAGGGAGATACAGGATACTTTATACTTCTCTAGCACAGGGTGTGGTTGCACAGTCTCCTTGTCTAAGACTGCTGCTGCCAGAAGGACTCCCTGAAGTCGGTAGTAAGCTGTTGTAAAACTGAAACTTTTAGCATTATTTTAGGCTCCTTCCATTGCACTGTATTTCGAAAGTGGGTTTTTTTTCTGTTTTATTGTTTGCTTGTTTGTTTTCATAAATTATTCTTGGCTCCAATTTGGAATTAACATTTTGTTACAGAATTAAGTCTGTGGAATTTCAGAATACATGGTGTCTTGTCCTAGGATTGAGCCTTACTATACAAAAAGATGCACTTAACTATACTTTCTTTTGTAATTACATTGGCTTGAATTGCATAAGCACAGTTGCTAACTTTTGTCTTAGTGTATTAATGCTTATAATAAAGACTCATGTACTGACACTTGACTAAATTGGTATGCCACACAGCGTTTATTTGGTCTGTGACTGTGGATGCTATGTTTCAGTGTCTATACATTTAAACACTTAGAACAGCTGAAGTATAGGCAGATCCGGAAAACTTAAAGCACAGTTACCAGACTGGATTTGTAATCAAAATAGCTTCCAAACTGATGATGTAGAGTGCTGGAAAAAAAGTCAGTAGGGCTGTATTGTTATGTTGATGTAATTGTGTGTCTAGATCTATGATACAATTTCCATTCTCCATTTGTATTATGTCCTTTTTAACAGAAAGCAGAGCTGATACCAAGCTAACTGGAGTAACTTTGGTGTTTTGCTGCTTGTTGCATGCACACAGGAATGGAAAACGAACTCCTTTTTCCCCTCCCCAACGCCGTTTGACCTCTCCCAAGACACCAGCAGCCTGCTAACTACTAAATGCTATTCAAAAAGCCTTTTTAAAACACGTTGTGTACGTTTTTTGTACTAGCCTGCACAGTTTGATACTGTTGGAACTCCTGATAGAAAAATACTTGGAGAGGCTTCTTGTTCGGGGAAAAAAAACCACAGCCAACCAACCCAAACCCTAAAACTTCCATCAAAACACTTTTTTTTGAAAGCTTGTCAAATTAAAAGACTAGTTCATGACTAAAAGTGAGATTATTTTTTTTTTGTCCTTAATTGGGATGGGAGGAGGGAAGTGACAGTTAAGAGAAATTTCATTAAAATTGTTTTGATAAATGATCTGTTTCGCATTTCATAATGTTCATTGTTTAAGATTCCTAAACATCACAAGTTTGTAACTGCTTTGTAATATATGCAGCTGTTAGTTTTAAAGGAATAAGAAAACTGTGTTTTGACAATTGTACAGATGGTAGCTTTTGATAGTTTGGTATTGCTTCATTTATACCTTAGTATGACTTCAAATAAATGTTTTGTAAGTACTGTCATACTTTCTTCATCCTAAGAGAAGTACTTTTTCTGATATGTATTTGTACATTCCTATGGTAATAATTCCATGGAGTAACTAAAATTCTCTAAGCATAGTATCCTAAAAAATGCAAACACTTGAGCCATACAAAGATAGAAACCAAAATGCAGCTTGTTGTGAATTGTCCCATAATGTCATTAATTGTATAGCTGTTCATTTATGTAAGACCACAGAACTGTAAACAGGACAGAAAATATCTGTAGGTATCTAATATAGTTATACTAAAAGGCACAAGTATTACGGGTAAGTTCTAATAAAAACGGCAGAAAAATGACATGAAATGGCATAATTCTGAGTCTTGCATTCACCAGGAATCTTAAATTTACTCTGAGGATTTTGCAGAAAAATGTAAATACATACAAAGACTGTATTTCACTGAAAGTAGTTATTCTCTGTAAATGTATATTATTAATTTTAAAGCATTGTAAAAACAATGATGTTTTTACATCTATTTTGGAAGCGCTGTGAAGTTAATCTGAATTAGATGCATATGCAGAAAATGTACTTAAATAATATTTAATGTATATTTTGTGTCACAAATGAAGCGTTACTAAAAGCTCTGTTAACAAATTGCAGGAATTTTGGGAGAATTAAAGCCTGTTAATAGCTGTGCTACAACATCCTTTTGATTTCCAAAGCAATCCGTTCTTTTGTAAAGATGTATACTAGGATTCTTTTTATGGTGTTCTTTTCTATGAATTTCAGTGGAAAAGACTGTATTATTTTCCTTTGAAGAACAGTTTCCAGATTTGTCTTGTTTTGAATTACAAGCCTTGATTTCTGCTATTATGTTCTATTGGTTTTGGCATGGATATACTAAAGCCTTTTTTTTTTTTCCAGCATGTCTTTTCTCCTCTTTGGTTCTCCTTGTATTTACTACCTTTCTCTTTTTCTTGTTTTGTTTTTTGTTTGGTTTTTTTTTGGTTTGTTTTTTTGTTTTGGTGTTTTGTTCCTTTCTTAATTGTTTCAGGTATTTCTTTCCCCCTCTGGATTCCCCACGGGCTGGATCGAGATGGTCCAGTCATGCCCAGCTCCTTCCTCCTCCTCCTCTGATAGAGCACTCTTGCGATGCTGACACTGCCAACCTCCAGTATCCTCACCCTCGCAGACGATGTGTATCTCGGCCTCTTAATCTATTACCTGAGAATGAAGGGGTTTAACATGTTACTTTAAATAAACTCTGAAGGGCCTTATTTTGGTGTTTGTGAATGCTTCCATTTCTGGCTGCCTTTGATATTTCTTCTCTCGTACAGAAGATTTTTAAAAAAATTGGGAACTTCATGCATGTTTTGCAAAACAAACTACAATATTTGGAATATGTTATTTATGTTTGTGTGTCAAAGGAACATTTTATCAGTACCCTTTGAGCTATGGCAACACATACAAACAGTATTAACCACAAACTATGGAGTAGCTGACTTTTAATATGCCTGTCTTTTTTTGTCTTTTTTTTTTCCTTTTTTATTTTTGGAATCAGTTTAGTATGGTCTTGGATTTTTTTTCTTTTTGTATATTGCACTGACAAATGTGAAACATACTCTCAAAATTAAATATGCCTTCAAGAAGTTGCTGAGTAACTAAAGGATTATATTGGATCAACTTGTAAAAGTAACAAAACCATTCCTGTGTATACTGCAGCAAAATAGTTTGGAGTATTTGGTGACTTAAGAATTTTCCATCTTGCTGTATAAATATTTAAATTTTATAATTGTGGTTGATTAATAAACTTATTCTAAAAGGTCTGTATTAGTATGCTTTTTCTTGTAATAGGCTTTTTTTTTTTTTTTAACTGGCTTCTGATCAACGAGCTTTTTTGGTCCAGGTGTCCATTCTCAGCTTTGCTTTTGTGCCATTCTGGATGTGCCATTGCCTGTTACGTTTTTGTGCCACAGGGTGTGCTCAGACTTTTCTCATGGGTGTGTGTGGAAGATCTGCAGAGACTACTAGAGTCTTTAGGTTTCAAAATACCATGTAATTCTTTTTCCTGTGATTGAATAATTTACTTAGGACATTGTGAAGAAATACTACTGACTTGAAAGCCCCCTTTTTTGATGTGTCAGCATGAACATCATTGCTGTGGATCAGCATGCTGGCATTGGCTCAAGCTTTGGCTGGTGTGGGACAGGTGAGAGGCAAAGACTGGACAATGAGTGCGTGGTATTGCTAGGGAGTAGTGTTACTGTGCAGGATGTGATTGCTGAGCTTGTTCAGCTAGATCTTGGGGGGAGGAAGGATAAAGGTGGGCACTGTAGAGAAGAAGTCATGTATTTCAATGTGCCTCAAAGTGGGCTCATGCTACTTAGGGTACAGACCACTGGCATAAAGAGAATGGAAAGGGCAATGTGTGTTCTTCTAAAATGATAGCAAGTTCCTGTGAATTTTACTTGTATTGTGAAAAAACACTAGAGGTAACGGTGTTAAGAGTGCTTGCTGACTGTGTGGAGGTAGGCTGCTGACAGTTTTCACCAGCAAGAACAGAACTGGGGAGTGGGGCTGGAGGTAAAGGTTTAGACCAGGGGTCCTCAAACTACGGCCCGTGGGCTGGATACGGCCCCCCAGCGTCCTCAGTTTGGCCCCCGGTATTTACAGACCCCCCGCCCCACCGGGGGTTGCGGGGGGAAACCAAGCAGCTGCAGATGGCTGCCTGCCACTTCATCCGCGCGCCGGCCCCCTGGTTAAAAAGTTTGAGGACCCCTGGTTTAGACCTTTTTACCAAAAAGTTAACTTTTATAAAACCATGCTACACTTTGTATGGTAAACAACAGAAATGTTACATGATTAAATGTATGGTTTAAAGGGGGGGTGGAAAGATTATTTCTCTGAGGGAGAATGAGTCTGGGAAAATTACTTTGGGGGGGAATTGGAGAAAATTGGGACCTAGCAGAAGTGTAATAATACAGGAAGTTTTTTAGGATAAGATACAGCTATTGCTTTCAGGATGGTTGGTATGCATGGGTTCTACCCCAGCTCCCTAAGCAACACATCCTATCATCTCAGCACCTGCGGACAGGAGTAACTTGGAAGGAAGGGGAACTTGGTGGTCTGGTAAGCTGTACAGTAGTTGTCACATGAAGAATATATGAGATGTTCACTGCTGAGCCAACCATTGTGGCAAAATTACTTTCCTCAGATGAAACAGCCTCACTGTAATACTAATGCACACCTCCATCCCAAAGTTACCCACTTCCCAGGTACTACACCTCACTGGGCATGTGATACCAATCAGTAACAAAAATATGTACAATTAGAGTCACTCAAGCTCCAACTAAATGTAAAGAAAGTGGACTGGTCCTGGACTGAAATAAGTCTAAAGGCTGGGGGCGGGGGGGGGAGGGATTTTTGTCTACACTCCCAAATTATGTTGAACACATCTGTGCATGAAGTTGGGTCAGGCTGACCCACTCATAAGTTGTTATGAGTGAAGTGACTTCTAATCAAGGGAGTCAGCCTTGGAAAGGATGGGGACAAAGAACGGATGGTGAAAAGACAACCCCTGTACATCAACAGAAAATTAGTTGAAAGTAGGACAAAGGTAATTGTGGTAGTGGGAGATTGTGACCTCCAACTCAAACAGCCCGCCCCCCCCCCCCAAAGAGGGCAAAACCCCACTTGGGGAGCATGCGCAGTTAGTGAAAAACTTCAGCAGTGCTATCTGAGGGTGTGCGCTAATCAGCATTAGAAGCCAGAAACTTGTAACCAATCCTGTGTATGACACTGGATATGCAATGTACTACAAAGTATAAAAAGTGAACAAATGAGGAGAGGAGTTAGGGAAGACTCCATCTGGGATCAGTCAACAGGCCAAGCCTGTCTTCTCCGCCACTGAGACACCTACTGGGTAAGAACTTTATTCTATGACTAACTCATGCTAGCTGTTATCAGGTGTATTGTAAGCTTACTTTGCAGTCGCTCTGTTATCACTGGCAATCTTTGAACTTTAATTCTGTCACAAGCTTGATAATCTTCAGCTGAAGTTAGTTTTGCGTAAGCCTCCAGAGATCTGAGTAGTTGTGATAAGGGATTTGACTCAGTGATGCTGTCAGTGGGGGCCCCTGAATGGGTCAGTCAAATCACGTTCCACCCCCCTCCCATCCCCAATACCATGGGGTGTCAAATGCAGGTAGCGGACAGGCTGGTTGGACACAAGGGTCTCATCTTTCTTGGGAGACTGACAGGCTGATCAAATACAAAGGGTTTGAGGAAACCTCTCTTCTTAATGTGAGAGTAATTTGAAAAAAAAGACAATTGAAA
The DNA here is from genome assembly GCF_023634085.1 of Falco cherrug. Lineage (NCBI taxonomy): Eukaryota > Metazoa > Chordata > Aves > Falconiformes > Falconidae > Falco > Falco cherrug. Next base: position 63,389,008 of record NC_073699.1, read on the forward strand.
CTATTATACTAAGACTCATTCCTAAAACAGAACAAACTGGTTTGGGGTATGCAAGGAGCAGAATACACTTTTGAAGGTTTAAGCCACTTGCAGAATTTCTGTCTTAACCATTTAAAAGGTCACTCCCTTCAATACAGTAATTGATCATTTTCTTATACTTGTACCAGGAAAAAAACGTAGGGCTCCTTCCTAAGCAGCCATCAGGAAAAGCAAGGTGGCAGTGTCTACACACACCGTTGTTTCCCAATGCTAAAAGTTTGTGCTAAGACCCTACAGTGTCTGTTGGGTATGCCTTAATTACTGCAGTGTAACAAAGTGTCAAATATATTCAAAGATAATTCTTTATGTGTAACTATCCTTGATATGGCAGATCTATGGGAAAGATTCCTGCTTGCATTTTTTTTTCATTAAATTTGCTTCTGTTATTCTTTTGGAGCCCAGAATAACCAGTTATGATAATAACGTAAATGACCACTTTTTGCAGCTTTCAGTGTGTGTTTTTATAGTTAATTCAGCATGGTCACATTATTTTCCTCTGTGCTGAACATGTATTATTAGATATCCTGACTAATCTCTGTCAGACTCCTGATGGAAAAACGCTGTTACAGTTTCAGTGCAAACAAGTCGCATTTCCAATGGACTGGCCAAGTATTTTGACTTCAACAAATGAACTTATGCTGGTTTTGTTGCCAATCCTTGCCTTTCCCCCTGCCTGCCACTTCCACTGACATCTCTCCAAACCCGGACCTTGCATTCCGTATCCTTGACCTTTGCTTCCTCAAACTCATGCTTTCCTCTGTATTCCTCTGCCTTGCTCCCATGAGTCAGGATTGTGAACTGGACTTTTGTGCAGGATCTGGGCCCTTGAATGTAAGCAACAGAACCCCCAGGAGGAAGGGAGATTGTAGAAGGGCTTAGAGAGGGGTGATGAGAGCAGGTACTTGCAGTATTTTAAATTTATCTGGCACTTTGAAGTCTGATGTCCCTTTTATTCTTCTGAAAGAAGATATGCATTACCTTGTATACTGTTTATGGGCTTGGAGCACATCTCAGCTTGAACTTCCAGGGCTAGAGGGTTTTGGGTCTTGTAGTAGTAGCCAGGAGGTGGCTTTCTTGGGTTGTTTGGTTTTGTTGTCATTTGTTTTTGTTTTGAACATATTTGAACACAGTATGAACTTCTGATGAGGCTGAAGGTGTGAATGTTCACTCTCTTTCTAGCTTTTTGCAACCTTCATACCAGGAATATGACTGTAGAAGTGCACTGTGAAAATGTCCTGGAATAACACTGAATTTGATCTAAATCTTTTAAAGCTGTCATACACACATACACGTGTTTGGAAGGCATCTGCTGCCTTCTCATCCATCCTCATAAATGTGCCATTTTTGCTTCAAAATGGAAATAAAATTTTCCATGTACTGTGTATAAACTGCACATTGCTCAACCTCATTTACGTGACTCATATAACAAGACCACGACAGAAAACATAGCCAGTTAATACAAACAGCGCCTGTCATGTAAATACAAGCCGTCACCTAAGTAAATCCCGCTGAAGCTTTTTCCTCTTCACACGGCTCTGCCCTGACCGGGGCCGCAGGGCCGGCACGCAGCACCGGCGGCTCAGGGGCTCCGCCGCTCGCCTGCGCGACCCCGAGGTACCCACCGGTACCGGGATTCAAACTCGCCGCTCCGCAAGGAAATACTTCAAATAACCGATCGCCCCCGCCGCTGCCGAGCGCCGCCCCGGGGGCACGGAGGCACCGCGCCCCGCCCCCGGGCCCGCCCCCGTCCCGCCGAACGGCCTCGCCCAATCAGCATTCCCCTCTTCGCCCCCTCCCAAACATTTTCCTCCTGCCGTCCCCCGCTGGCCAATCGCCGGCTCGGATTGCGGCTCGCCCATTGGCTGGCGGCGGGGCTGGGCGGGAGTGGGCGGGCGAAGCTGGCGCGGGCTCGGGAAAGTTTGGGAGGCGAGCGGCGGCGCTGCGCACGCGCTGCTGGCCAGCGGTTGGTCTGGGCGGCGGCAGCCGGGGGTGTGTGTGTGTGGGGGGGGCCTGTGTCTGTCTCGCTCCGGGTGAGCGGGTGGGGCCCGCCCGCCCTGTAGGGGGCGCTGCGCGGCGGAGCGGAGAGGGGCGGGGCGGGACGGGGCAGCGGGCGCCGGAGGGCGCGTAGCGGCGGGAGCGGCGGTTTGAAGTTTTGGCGGTTGGGCCGCGGTTCCTCCCGCTCCTCTCAGGCGAGTCGCGGCGCTGGGGGGGCGGTGGCGCCAGCTGGCACTTCGGGCTTCCCGCGGCAGCTGCGGGTAGGGCCGGGCCCATGCGCTTCTCTGGGGGAAAGGGGGTCGGTGCTTCGAGCCGCTCCCCGTCCCGGCCTGCGCGGCCGAGGGTGCCGGCGGCCGCCCCCCCCGGCGCAGCCATCGCGGCGTTCCCGAGCCGTGGCGTGGCGGTGTCTGCGCGGGGTGCTGAGGGGGGAGGGCCCGGGCCCAGGCCTTCCGACCCGGGATCGGCAGCGCTGGGCGGCCGCATGCCAGGTAGCGGCCCCTGATGGTCGCGTCACGGGGTTTGCGCTCCCCAGGTGCTCGCCGCTGGGGAAACGGAGGGGGGCCGTCCTGGTCCGACTAGCTTTACAGGCTAAATATAGGCTGGCACGTCGTGCAGCGTCGATACTGAACGTGTAGGGCTGTTGCTCTTTTTAGAATGTCCAAGAAGGCTGTAAAACTGTGGCCCCCAAAAGACTTTTGGGGGAAAGGATTGGAAGTAATTTTTAAGCACGTTTGTGGACAAAGTGGGGCGATTGCCAAAGAATATTGGCTGTGATGTAGAAATCATGCATTTTTGACAGCATTATTGTGACTTGTGTAACTGTATAGTTGTTTTGTTCCAGCTTTCAGATGTTGCTGGGCCAGGGCTGACGGCGTTGCCAAGCAGAGTGCTATTTTGAGCAGCTTGTGCTGGATGATGGAAGGCTTCAGAAATATTGCTGATGAGACGTTTCCAAGCTTCTTGGGCCAGTCATTGAACAGCAGTGCAAGTGTCATTTTGGAAAATGTTACTATTTCCTCAAACCCTGGCTTACCTGTTGCAGCTTCAACTGTTGCCAGGAATAAAACGGGCTGTGACAACAGGTGAGACTATCAGTTAATACCTCTTGGTATAAAAAACCAGTTGGCCAGGTTGAAACATTCCACTTTGGAGAGGAAAAATTCTTTTCACAGATTATTTGGTAGATGATTAAAACTATTTGGTAATTAGTAGCATACTAATCAGCAAACATAGAATTGATTGTATTAGTGGTGAAAAATCTGCATTTAATTCATAACTCATAAATTACTTACATTAAAATTACCCTTTAAAAGAGTAATTTAGTTTTTAGACTGATAACAGTCAAGTTTAACTCGACTCTTCAGCTTAGTATACTCAGGTTTGAAGCTGTATAGAGAGTAATACATTTTTTACATGTGTATTCTCTTAGCTCTATTAACTGCTTCTTTAACTTGCCTGGATCTGGCTCATTTTAAAAAGGGTAGTGTAAGAAATAGTGTTATGGATACAAATTAACATTTAACACAATTTATAATGATTTGTTCAGCAAGGAGTAGAGTAAAGAGTAACAGTTGGAAGCATTTGCTTACTTAACTACTGTCCTGTGACTTGACAAGGAGTAAGATCAGACTTTAAACTCTTTCCAGAATGGTGTGTTCCAAGTGGGACAGCACTAGCCGCTAAAAAGGATAATGTGGTATTTCACTAAAGAACTACGGAAGACTGGAGAGGATCGTTCTGGGTACATATGTGTACCTTTAAATACAGTTTGGCTTGAAATTGCTAAGATATTCAAATCAGTGAACTTATAGGAGATGCGTGGCCATCAATATGATCCCCCCCCCCCAGTTCTTTGGAAAACAGGAGTGGTGCGTATTAGAATGATTCTGTTGTGTGTTCCTTCTCGCGCTTTACAGGCTTTCTGATACCTGTGCATCCTATTTAGAAGGGAAACATTCACCTCTGTCAGGATCTTCTTGTGGTAATCAGTCAGATCTTGAACCAATGGGGAGATTTGCCCTCAGCTTCCATGAAGACATGTAAGTGAAACAGTTAAAATCGAATTCTGTCCTAAAATGCACATACCAGTATATAGTATGTAGATCTATACGTACTATAAGCTAATTATGGAATACTTCATAATCAAATTGCCCACCTCAGCAGCAGCTTCTACTGTTGGCCTTTTGATGGCAGTAACTGGAGAGCTCAGCTGTGCATTAGTTTGTTAGCTTACAGTGTTGGGCAGCCTGGGCAGCTTTTCCTGCTAAAACGCTGCATGCTTTCAGAAGAGGGGTAGTGTTACAGGGCTACCTGTAAACATCCTGTGCAATGCTACAGCCTGTATAGCTATACGTAAACAGTGTTTGGCTGTTTAATTGACTCATTGGGCCTCATGTACATGACAGGAATGAATCTTAAGTGATTTTTTTTTTTTTTAACTACGATGTTTTGTTTTCTGTCACACTAAGAATTTTCTAAGCGTGATTAATTGACTTACTTGAATCTGGCTTGTATTTACATAGTGTACATTGCATAATCTAGAATTAAGCTAATGTTTCTAGTTCATGTCATGTGTGTAAATAATAGTTTGCTCTGATTTAAATCTGTTCCAACTAAATAACATGCAGTGTGCATACAGAAAGGAGCATCAATTTCTATTAAATTTAGCTTCCTTATAGCATCAGTGATTGCTAGTTCTTAAGAAATAACAGGTGTTAGAGAAATACTTTAGAGGGCGTTACTCTTAGGGTAGAAATACTTTAGAGGGCATAGTGTTGGAAGTTGTTGCATAGGTTATTCTAATCAAGGTCAAATTTGTTCCTATTGTTGTGATAGAAACCGCAACATGTTTCTTTTTGATAAAATTGCATGATAGCCAGTATGTCCCTATAAAAACAATATAGGATTTAAGTGAGGGAGTCAGTGTCTTGATTGTACTGCAGTAAAAATACTACAAAACATAGAATAATTGCATTTTAGACCTTTTAAAATGTTAGTTTCATTTATATATCTAAAATACTACAGCAAAAGTGTGGTTCATTTCTCTCAATGTGGAAATTTTAACGTCTTACGTGATTATCTTATCTGCCTGTGTGGAAGTCCGGTGAAACCAGAGGTGAAAAATAACTTTTAAACAGAATTATAAAACCTGTTATTTAACAGAACTATATGGAATTTCAGCAAGTTGTGTTCTTTGTGATTTAGTCCCTAATTTAATGTTGCAAAAGGCATGCGGGTGTTATGGACTAAGGAACATCTTGTCTAGGGTTTGACTTGCTCTCAAATGGATCATGGAACTCGCCTGGAATAGACCCTTTTCCCCTTATACTTCCCCCCCTATACTTTTTCTCCTTTTTGCAGAAATGGGAGAAAGAAACAGAAAGAGAGACATATGTTGCATTATGTTTCACACTTCAGTGAAACTGAAGCCTTTGTAGTCTTGATGTTTACTCATTTATTGTAAAATGACAAGTAATAGGCCTGTACAATCTATATTAATGGGAACAGCTGAGTTCCTAGAGACAAAGGCATTAAAATCAGGTAATTTATCAAATTTTCATATGGAGAGATGTTGTATACTAATGTTGATCTATATATTTCACAGTGATTTTTCATTGAAATAATTGTGTTTCTAGGGAACTCGCTACACAAGTTAAAGAGCAAACATCTCAGCCAACATCTGTTAGTTTGAAAGAACCCCATTCAGTATATGGAGAGCAAGATCAGAATGTCATTGAGCATTCAAGTCACAGTCAAGATACCTTACTTGAGGTGTTGCCACTTCAACGATTGGAAGGTATTAAAATCTGAGGAAAATTGTATACTTACTCTCAGTGTAGTTAGCTTTTCATGCTGTAGATGTCTTCTCTTGACTCTTCACTGTTTTATGGCATAACATAAATGAATTTTGAAAAAGAACCTCTTAATTTTGAACAAACTGAAAACAGAAAGCTTGTGGTTGACATTGTTCTAAGGTTTCTTCCCAAAGTACGAAGCTAGACAGGAAGCTGGTGAAAACAATGTTTGCTATAAAATACCATAACTAGAATCTGGATTAATTTCAGGAACTTCACTTTTAGAAAAGTATGTGTAAGCTGTTTTCTACCCCTGATCTTTCAGTAGGCTTAAGTCTTTGACACTGTTTTAACTTATATCTCTTTTCTTCCCTTGTTCCAGCCTGAAATAGATGATCTTTAACAACAGCTATAGAAACTGGAAACATACTTTTCTAGTGAGATAATGCATGAAAAAGTAGTTTGGTATACTTTCTGTGAAAACTATGCTTTTTTTTTAAAGTATGACTATATAGTCCGGGAAGCAGAATAATATTCTGTAACTTACTTTAAGAGCTTGGCTAGTAATGTTAAATTTGCTAGGGTTTTTTGCTGATGCTAGTCCTGTGATTAAATTCTGCTCATTCCTTAAAATTCATTAAACATGAAGTCATTACCAAGTATATTTAATCTCTTCTAAGCTTTATCTGAACATTTGCGTAGGTTTTTGTGAGTTGACTATTAATTTAATGGAGAACATGTTTGATTAGAAAGTACTATAGTTTGTAATACAAATGTGCCCTTATAAAACATGCTTCTAGTGGTGAAGTGTTGGCTTCAGTCGCTTATTGTAGTCCTGGGGAAGTGGCAGTAACTATGGCAACAAAAGTCATGATGCTTTTGAAAACTGGGACTGCCCAGTGTTTGGACTTGATAGCACCTAGTCATATTTAACTAGTTGGTTTTAACTTGTTGTTTAATCAAGATTTAGGATTCTAGTCTGGAAATTGCCTTTTATTTCCATCTATTACTTAGGAATTAGGAACTTCTTTTGATAAAATTTGTATGTGCATGTCTAAAATGTTCTCTTGACTTGTGGGACTTGCAGTTGGATTATAGGTGGATATAACACAAAGACAGGTAGAAGCTGTTTGCAAGTGATCCAAAAAAAGAATTGGCTTAGTAGATGAAGTGCAACAGTGGAACAGAACACTTGTTTCCCACTTCTGCTAGTCTAACCTGGGACTTCTTACTTGTTTGCACTGCCTTATAGAAATCCTTAAGGCAGTATTTGTCTTTCATAGTTTTTACAGTTTTAGCCCTGGTGAAGCCCTGCCTTTTTAATTGTTCCCAGATACTTTAGATCATTGCTATAAAAACACGTGAACTTTGGCTTTGTGATAATGTGTATGTTTCAGGGTTATTTTTGTGGTGTATTTCAGACTTTCAGGAGGCCCGGTCTTCTATCTTGTAGAATAGTCAGCACTTAGTAGTGTAACATGAGAACATACTAACGTTATTGATTTGATATGAACTGATTATGCTACATTGTTTTGTTTCAGATTTGTCAACTGGAATGTGTTTGCTTCCAGACAGTAAGAATAACAAGGTGAAAGCTTTTCTAAATATGGTGAAATTAAAGGTTTTCTAATATTAATCTCATAATAGACTTACTCTGTGAGAGGAGGAGGGAGGCAATTGAACTGTGTTTATTGTCTTATGTATCCCTTAAGTTTGTAACGATGCTAGCATGCTCAGCCTGTGGTGCCTCACTTTTGCTTCCTTCTTGCAGATCATTTAACATAATTAGTATTATGGGAGCATGTCTCCATTTAATCTTTCTCAACTGTGAAAATTGTTTACTCCTAGTTGTAATTCTTTATCAGTGTAAGGAATTCACATTTTATCCCAGTTGTAGTTTAGCTTACTGAAAAGCCAGGTGAAACTTGGTGAAAAGTGAGGAGCTTTTTGGAATGCTTTTAGAAATTGAAGTAGACAATACCAACCTGATTTGACTTGTCCCTGTACTTGTTAATTACTTTGAGGAATATTAGTTTAGATGACTTCTTCAGTGTACTCAGCATTAAAAACTGCACCATTTGGAAGAACACAATCTTCCTGCTGCCTCTATTTTTTTTTTCTCTTGTGTGTGTCTGTCCCAGAGCTAGCAAATAGCTGCAGGTATTGACAGGTAGGGCTGTGCTTCAGCTGTTTTTACCTACTGTGTTAGAGAAGCTGACAGTTACAGATACAGAGATACAAGGCAGACAGGAATGGGAGATCTCCTGCCCTTTATAGAAAATGTGCCTCAGGCTGCAACCAGATGCTGTCCAAAATGTACACCTTAATGTGTCAGCTGGTGTTTACTAAAGTGATTTCATTTTCTTTCATTTGATTTTTTTAGGGGCCACAGGTGTCAGTGAGTTGCAGCTGAATGCTCACAGGCTGTCATCTGAAAACCATAATTCAAGTTCTTTTAAAATTCTTTGCTTTCTGAACTTTAACAGTTTTGCTGTCAAACGTGATCTGTTAAAAGAATGTGAGAGTAAATCCAAAACAAATGTTACATAGTGCTGTTTTTAAAAATCATTCAGGTATATAAAAGATACAACATTAACAGTTAGATTCAGCTGAAATACTACTTTATAAATAAATTAGTACACTCATTTGAAGACAACATGAACAAAAGTTTGATCTGGCTGTACAGCTTCTGAAGAAGCACTGTTTTAGCAGCGTAGGAAACTGTTGAGAGTTATTTTTGTACTTATAAGTTGTGATTGCAGCTTAATGAATGGGGAGCAGTGTTTTATTCAAGTGTAAATTCTTTAATGCTATGGTTTGGTACTTTATTTTTGAGGTCTTGTAAGTTTGGTGTCTTTCAGATGCTTTTTTTCCTCTTTCCCCTTTATGATCCCTGTATTTCTTGCATGTGTCCACTCTGGAAGCTAGCAGGCAAAGTCCATTGGAACTAAAATGTCTGCTGGAATAAGTAAGAAGAAAAAAAAGGGGGGGGGAGTTTTGGAATATTATTAACCTAATGAATTGTTTATTATTAACTGAATTTATGCAATAGCTAGTTACTTCTAGAAACATTTCTGTATGGCTGCTTTTCACAGGTTGGTCCATCTGAACCTTCTGAAAAGCTGGTAGAAGGCAAAATTTCAAGTGATCATCTTGGCAATAACCTTTCAAGTTTTTTGGAAAATGAGAAACTCTTGTCTCTTGCAAGCTCAGCAGAAGATTCTACCGGTAAGTGTGTTTATAACTCTGGGTGATTGAGTCTAGAATTCTGACTCAATGTTATTGCGTACTTGAGAAGAAAGGTATTGACAGGTCTGTAGTTGTTCAAAAACTACTATTAGGAATATAAAAGAAAACTATGTTCCTTTGGGAAACTGGCTGTTATAACATTTTAGTAGGAGTAGTTGGCTATGGAATTTGTCAGAGAAGATCTGAATTAGAAGTTCAATCTCAGAAGTTAAAGAACAGTCTTCAGTTACTGTGAATCAAAAACGCAGGTAGAAATGTGATCATTCATTTAATGAAATGGTAACCCTAGCTGCAATTTCAGTTTAGATCAATAGAGATAAGCTTCTATGATGAACACGTATGTGCAATTAGAATTAACTTTTACTTGAGTTTTGGTTCAACTCTCTTTAGATGCCACACATGCAGGGTGATACCCAAGTTGGAAGTCTAGCTTACTCACAGGGATAAAAGTGAGACCTTGAGTTCTGTGCAACTAAACAAAACTTTTGAAATTTCTGTGCCCTTGCAGTGGCTGCTGCTGAAGGACAAACATGCTCTTCTTTATTGATGCAGTTGACTTTGCACATAATGTGAAGGTTGACAGGGTATGTAGTCAGATGCAGCAAGCATGAGGGACACAGTGTGATAAATAGGTTTACTGCTCTCTTGAGATCAAGCAGTCCTGCATTCAAGTAGGGTTACTCAGTTCATCCCATGACATCTACAGATGTCATGCCTGCCTTTGAAGTCATCTTGTTCATTCGTGTTGTCACTTCACTTCTTCACTTCACAACTTCACTTGTGCATTAAGCATATAAAAATGAAGTTAATAGTTTGCTGAATAAAAATACTGGCGTTTTTTTTTCACCTGAGGGGACAGAATTACTTTTAACTGCCCTCCTAAGGAGCTGGTAGTCGTTAGCTGGAAGTATTTGCCTATTCAAGGTTCCAGTACTGGTGGAGCTAACTGATCTTTTTATCTTTCCTGGTCAGTGTGCAATGTACTAATTTTTGTAACGCAATTCTGTATTCAGGGTAAATTTTGCAGCTGATTATTTCTAAAAATAAGGAAGAAGTCTCTACTATCTAAAGTAAAATACATGAATCTACTTTCTTGTTACTTGGAAGGTAGCAGGTTATTATTTCATGAAGAAGAAATCAAGACATAGGTAATATGATTAAAACAACTGTTTGTGGTGTTAATTTCAGTTTGAATTGTAGGTATTTGTCTACCATTCAGGTAACCAAATAATCCTCCTATAATTTTTGAAGCATTCTATAGACATTTGTTCTGAGGATAGGTATTAGTCCTCTTTCAAAGACTGAAGAAACTTAGCCTGCTGCAATCCCTTCACCTTCTCCAGTGTTATATATGGAAACAGCGCCATGATTCAGATTTTTCATTTATTGACTCTCAAATGTAACAGATGCTGATTGCTTTGCTGTAATATCAAAGTGGCTGAGCATCCATACCTTCCAATTCAACTAAATCTCATTTTGTTGAAAGAATGTGCTTCTGTAAATCAGGCTCTGTACAGGGCAGTGGCGAAACGGAATGCAAAAGTAATGATGACTTACCTGTGTGTGTATAGATGTACTTTCTTCCTGTACATTCTTGGCATTGTACAGACCTCTTTGGCAGAAGGAAATACGAAGAATATTCTTCAGAATTATCTTTTTGAGGTGAAGAATTGAAATATACTCCAAAGCCAAAAATTGATGGAGAATTCTTAAACAATCACCAGCAACCTGAAAATGAACATTTTCTTAATTACGTGGGGAAAAAAAATGTAGTTTTGAACTTATAAATGCTGAGTTTATAAAGTTTGAGTAAACTGGGTTTTTTTGTATGGAAAAACGCAAACAAGGTACTGTTTCCTAGAAATGAAAGAGTGAAAAGTAAACATGTCAAACTTCTTGGAATATATTTTACAATGGTTTTAAGAGTGTTTTTAACAATGCCCTAAATACCTGACTGGTGTTTGAGCCTTAAAAATAAACAAACATAAGCCCTGGAAACTCTCCTCTCGCCCAGTCTCCACAAATGAAAAAAACCTGCCCCAAACAAAGAAAATTGTCTCTTGGAACATGTCTCACTTGCCAAATAGGAATAATACTGTTCTTAGTAATAAAACTTAACCTGTTTCGCCGTTGAAAGATAGAACTATGCTTCAGCCATGTTCTGTGAAGTTTGAGAAATGTTACACGTATACATACTCATAAATGAAAAGTGAAATATGATTTGCTAGTTGGAATGTTGTCGATTGTAGATCATGTGAAGGAACATGAATCACTTGATAACCTGGGAGTTAAAATGCTAGTTTATGGTAGTCTTGTTTTACTGTGTATCACTAGTCACAGAGTAAGACAATTATATGTTTCTGTGACCCAGTTATTTAAAGGGAAAACCAGGATAATTATGCTCTGAGTGTGTGTGTGTTGTGATACTCAATGTATTAAAAATTATGGAGTTAGTTTTGATAGTGTCAGGTGATATAAAATGTCCATGAAAGGTGGTGAATAGGATACTTTCTTCTCTTTCAATAGATGATGATATTGATGATGAAGAGTTCTTCGATAACCAACTAGAAGCCTATTTTGAACAGCTGATACAACCAGAAATGACAAGAGGAGACACTGACATACAGAAGCTCTCAGAATGCAGTACAGCGCTGAAGCTTTCTCAAAATGGCTTACTTCAAGTAGGTTTAAAGTTAAGTTCAAAGCTCAGCATGCCCAATGGCCCTTAAACACGATAGCATTATTGGGGATTGTCTGCCATGGTGAGCTAGGTTTTATTTCTGGCAAACCCAAATACTGTCCAACAGGTAGCCTGTAGAGCAAAGGATTCATTTTAAGTTTAAAGATGGCAAATACAGCTCTAAACTAGAAACAAAGTTGTTTGATCTTTTGACTTTTTCTGTTCCCTCAGCAAGGCTTTCCCTGGGAAAGAAAAAATGAAAGAAGCTAGGTAGCTATTTTTGTATTTCTTTTCCTTTTCCTTGTAGTACAGAGCTAGCAGCTGATTCATCTGCTTGTCACAGAAGGTCTTGCTGTTTATGAGATAAGGTGGAATTATGTAAGTGGCTGGCTGTCCCAAGAGTCGGGAAGGTTCGCAGCAAAGCTGAAGGAAGTTACCTATTATGGTGTCTCCTTTAAGCTTCCATTCAGGTTTTCCTGCTCCTCACACTTAGTCCTGTGCGGTCTTCTCCTTTCTTCTGAGAAGTAGCTGTGGTAGAGAACCTTGTGGAGTCAATTCTGTTATTCAATCTTGCAAAGAGGAAAAAAAAAAAAACCCAAATCTGCCACCCCACCCCAAACTTCTAAGACTGGATTTCTGCCCTTTCTCTGGGTTGATGGAGATTTGTCCTCAGAGAAATCCTGTAATTAATATAGCATCAGTAGTACTTCCTGAAGATGGACTTTCTCTGCTGGACTACTTACTACTGTATTTCTTAGTCTGTATTAGAAAAGTAAATTGCTTTGAGAGCTTTGGACTGTTGATGTTTATCTGAACTTATTGTACCTCTGAGGCATTCTTTTGAATGCTTTAAGGTGTGAATGTTTCTTACACACCTTGCTTCCCATCTCAGATTCATAATGGTGGTTTTTAGTGTCAGAGATGGTAAAATATTTGTAGATAAGCATTTGGGATCCTCTCAAGTCTACTAAGGGAAATTATATCAGTAACGAAGCAGAAGCATCTACTGATAACATTGTCTTGTGATGGCATGATACTGATTTTGATTAACAGCTTCTGAACTTAAAGACTTTTTGATGAAAGGTAAGTGTCGATAAAACAGCTAATGCCTATAAAATACTTGCTTTACCCTGTCCCCTCCATCCCCAGCAAGCTGGTCAGCTAAACTGAAACTAAGGTTGTCTTTTGATCTCACTTATAATTTGCTTGTAATAAATATCCAGGAGATGGGCCTATTGTCTGTGTAGGAATTGCTTAATTTTAATCTGATGGTTCTGTGACAAAACTACTTTCAGTAGTTTAACTTGTTCCTATTCTTAATTGGAGTTCCAGTTTTAATTGTAACTGGTTCTAGTTTTGTTTTTTGTTTCTATAACTACTAAGTTAACATGCTGGCGCTTCTTTTCTATGACACAACTAGTTTATAAAATCTTTTTAATCACTGGTTTATTATATTGGATAGCAACGTCCAAGCCTTGAGGCGTATAGCATCACAGAGACTCGGTTTTCCAGGAGAGTAAATAAATCTAGATAATGGGTCTGCGTGAAAGATTAGCATAGAGCGGTAACTAGCTGGCTTGTGGTTTGCCTTTGAGCAGCAGTTAGCTTCACTGCAAACAGATTGCTGGGGATTTAAGTGCCTTTTCATTTTCCTGGCTTTGCAACAATGCATGCAATCCTGGCAGTTGCACGCTTGACCAGAATGGGAAAGTGTGATTGATTTAAACAATTAAATGAACTGTAGCTTCTGAAATTTCAGAAAATTCCCAACTGACATCAGGATTTCCAAGCTGTGGAAAGTTATATGTTAGCCCTATAAAGTAGTCTGCATAGGCTGCTAGTTGCTGATCTATGGCTGTATGTGAAGAAGGGGATGGGTGGAGGTTTGAAGAGTGAGAATAGCACAGTTCTGCTGTCTGACCTCAGGTCTCTTCTATTTGTGTAAGATGTTCCTGCTTCTCTGCTATTGTAGATAGGCAGTAGGTTAGGTACAACAGGTTCTGAGTTAGATTTGGAGTCCTCATCCAGCAGTGGGTCAACCAGAATGGGAAGAGGAGTAGCATGGTGCCCTTGTTAAAGGGAATGAAAGGATGTAGAAGGAGTAAGAAGAGATCGTCCATCTTCTTGCTGTGTATGCCTTTGGAGGCAGATGTGTGGATTGGTGTAGCCAGAAACCATTATCCTTGGTGGTGGTGCTAGCACCTGAAGATGCCTCTGGCAGTGGCACATAAGCAAACAAAGTATGGCAATTTCTTTACTAGTGATTTTTTTAACATTGTAAAAACAACTGTAGCGTTAATTTTTTTTTTTTCTTTGGTGTAGTTGTTCTAGTGTAACTTGAATCTCCCCCCCCCCCCCCTCCCCCCCCCAAAGGAGAACTTCCAGGTTCCTGACACTTACCAGGCTGTGACAGGAGTAGATTCTGGAAATGCTAGTGATGAAGATTCACAAAATCAAGGAATAACTGGATATCCTGTGCAAAGAGAAACGCTGCCCAGAGCAGTACAGCAAGTGGTATGAAATTGTCATTTAAATTTCTGTTTATCATGTAAAGTAAGACTGTAGTAGAAGATGGCAGTTTTTTTGAAAACTTGTTAGAGGTTGAACTAACAACCCAACCGTCCTTTACAAAAAATTAACACCATCACTTTGTTTTTAGATGTGTTTTCCAAATTTTTCGAAATAGTTAACTTGGACTATTTTGTACTAGAACTGTTACCACAAAAGGTTAACAACTGCACTTCTGACACTTCTCAAATGATTATTGTTTGCTAAGAATTCCATGACTACTGGAGATGGGCTACATTCCTGTGCTGCTGCTGAGGTTTGCTCAGATTCGCTGTGTCTTCAGTGCATGGACAGCAATAAAGCTGATGTCTTGGATGTCCTTCCAAAGCAAGAAGTACCGTCCTCCGAGTGTCAGGCTGCTTCTGAGGCAGAAGTACTACATGCAGCAAGAGGACTTCTGGGGCACTACACCACTCCTAAAGTTCTTGGTGCAAATACACCTCAGACAGATGCAACTGAATGTGAAGTTGGTCTTCCCGATACCTACCTGTCGCCATCTGTAGACAGCTGTGAGAACACAAGTTCAGCTACAACAGACAAAGGTAGGTTGCTTTGAATATAACCCATCTATGCAATTATGACAAGACTCAGTTGCATGGAAAAACAAGTAAAATTGTAAGCTATGCATTTTTCTTTAGTTGTGCAAGTTGGTGATAAAAAACAATGTATGATGAATAAATTTTGACTTGCTTTTGTTTTAAAAATACTGACACTGGTTTATATTGCACTTAACTGTTGTTTATTTGATGATGAAACCAGTTTAAGCTTGCAATTGCAGCAACTTGAGCTATGTTTTTTTTAACTTGTTGCTGACTTCTGGCAAGTGAATCTTAATCTATTCTTAATCTAGACTTAAGCGACTTTGCCATATTCCTTTTTACTTTATTCAGCAGTGTAGCATTTGATATATCTTTCAGGTGACTTACCACACAGCATTGTCTATCAAAATGAAGAGGGCAAATGGGTGACTGATCTTGCATATTATACTTCGTTTGATGAAGAACAAGATCTAAATCTGTCTGAAGATGATAAAATAAATGAAGAATTCATTACTGGATGTATGTAATCTTTTTCCTTTAGTTAGCTGTTGTTATTTGTAATAGTGTTAAGTAAACTTCTTTTTTTTTTTCCCCACTTCAGCAAATCAGTATTTGGTGTTGCTAAGCCTCTGGGTTTTACATACTACAAATCATTTGAAAGCTGACGTTGATAGTAGCCTATAATGATACCATCATTAGTTATAGTTGATAATTTCTTTCCATGTTTCCTACTCTTCCCATGAAGAGTCTTTTGTTTCAAAAAGCATTCTAACGTGTCACTGGTACCTATTGCATGAGCAAAAGTAACTCCTGTAGCTGTCACTTCCACAGTTTTTCTTTTGGACTAATCAATTCCTTGGCAGCAAAATGTCATCTGTTCTAGTAGACAGATTCAAGCAATGTGTGCTGCAGCATTTCTCCTAGTCTCTAAAGTTGACATATGGGTGGGCTAATGTATTTTAAAGATGTCCGTGGTCCACTCAAGGTGGTTCTTTCAAAAAGAATGCTGTATATGTTGCTGCCTAGAGTTGTTTATTTTGAATGAGTAATCAAACAGGGTTGGTGGGTTGAAATAGTTTTTCAACACTAGGGGTTTTCTGCTGGAACAAGCAAATACAATTCAGTTTGGTAGAAACTTCCTTATCTACTATGTCAGTAAAGCAGATCTTCTCCATTATTTTTCGAATGCCAGCATATTTCAGACACTTCCTGCATCTCAGACTCAGGTTGTCGAGTGATTAGAAGAGCATATTAGAAGATACAGATACTTGACTGTTGTAAAATTTTCCATGGCTTTTTAGCTTTTTCCCACCTGATGGGTTTTTAAAGCGATTTTGCTTTCAAGCAGATTGGCTTACCTCTTCACACAGTAGAAGACGTGCTTACAGATTTAGTATAGTTAGCATTTTTCTGGCTGCTACGTTGCCTGTCTGTCTGCATTGCTCAAGCATGGTGCTTGACAGCTGAGAAATTTTATTTGTAGGGACAGAAAGGAAATGTTACATCTGATGCTTCTGAGTCTCATTTATGACATGTCTATCTCTGTCAGCAAACTGTGTGCACAGTGTATTCTTTTATAGAATAATGCAGGATTGCTCACTTGACAGAGTTTGTTGCTTCAGTAAGTCTTCAGAGAGCCGTATGGCTTATGGAGAGGATTAAGTAAAAACTGATACTTCAAGTGCAACTGTATATAATGTGTCATTGATAGTGCTAGGTTGCCTTTAGCAAGTGTTGCTGGATTGCTCAATGAAGATGTATTCTAACTTTGTTTCTTTCCTCAGAGTATGTATTGTGACTTCCCATAGGTAATTTTATGGACAACAACTGTTTTCACTGTATGAGTTTGTGTCTATTCTTAACTTATTCCTCCATTTGCCCTTTGTCCTAAATGATGAGGGATTCTGTATACACAAAGCTATATATTTTATAAGTTTTGATGGGGTTAATAATACATTAACATTGAAATAAGGTGGTAGAGCAGTATTTCTTGATCAGTAGTTTCTCACATCATTTTGGTGAAGAGATTTTAAGTGTTCATTGTTCTGTAAATGGTAACTGCGGAAATAATACAAGCATTTGAATTTAAAAGTATTGATTTATTTGGCCTGTTAATTTGCACAGGTATTTAATGAACTGGTACAAACCAATTTGTTGCTTTTGCTCCAGTTCACAGGTACCACTTTCAGGAAATTTTCCAAACCAGATGTAATGAAAGTTTTGTTTGGAAGTAGCCATATGATGCTCAATTCTAGCTAGGTATGGGTAGCATAACCTATGAAAAATCATAGTTTGGTTTGGGGTTAAGGCTGTAAGCGACTTCATTCATCACTTGGTTAGCTACATGCTGATATTACTTTGGCTCCTGAACGTCCAGGAAGTACTGTTTTTAAAATGAATTTTGTATCAACTTTTTATTTACCATAATGGGCTGGAATAACTCCTAGTGTGTCCCAAACTCTGAGATGTAGAATTAAATATTCCAATATCTGTCCCTCAAAATTTAGTGATAGAAAATAGTAATGACAGCACTTAATAACTTAAACCTTATTTTAATAAACATTCTTTTTGGTTTTAAGGTGAAGCAGCAGCTATGATTGCGCAAGACCAGGAAGAATTTGAGAAAGCTCACAGACTCGTGCAGGTAACTAATTATCTCAATGTAAACAGAATAGTTTAATTTATTTGCAAGTTACAACTTCTGAAATCTCATTCTCTGCAGGCAGAAAAAGCAGATATTCTAA
Organism: Falco cherrug; assembly: GCF_023634085.1. Taxonomy (NCBI): domain Eukaryota; kingdom Metazoa; phylum Chordata; class Aves; order Falconiformes; family Falconidae; genus Falco; species Falco cherrug. Next base: position 63,406,616 of record NC_073699.1, read on the forward strand.
ATGCATCTGAAATAGCAGATACTTCATGGAAATCTGCCAGTAGCTGCATTTTGCTGAGAACATCTGATCTTGATAAAGATGCCAGTTATTTACGTTTGTCTTTGGGGGAGTTCTTTGGTCAGAGATCAGAAGCTCTTGGTTGTCTTGGTGGAGGCAGTGATGTGAAACGGGTATGTATCTTAATGTTAATGTTAGCACACAAGGAAAAGACAAGAACAACAGCCAGCACTACTTCTGTTCTAATATTGTAACTAATTCTTCCTGAGAACTACTTTTCTGAGTTTACTTGCCAAGGAAATTCTCTGTGTGACAGATCTGGTTGGGCTTTTGTTTCACACCTGGAATTTCTGATGTGAAGGGCTCGCTGGTGTTAATGATGAATCTTGATCTTGGTCTTTTGGTCGGGAACTAATTATGTGTAGGATTAGAGAGAGAAAAGTACAGCATATACAGGGTGCATGTTAGAGGTCTGAGCAAGTGATCCACGTAATGGAAATGAAATGCTGCTCAGACAGGGGTATTTGAACAGTGAGTGGGTACCTTTGAATGGCTGGTGGGCTGTCTTGGAAAATGCCCAACTTGAGTAAAAATGTAGTCATCTAGACTCTTAACTTACCAACATACTTCTGTATGTTTTTTGCATCTGTCTGATACTTGTCTCTTTTCTTATCTGCTGTTGGTAGATGGTATCTCATCTGTAATTGCAGACAAAAAAGAAATGTGGGGAAGTGTGTCCAGTGGGAGGAAGAAGTCGAATATGTTTGTGTATTTCAGTTGTGTCCTGGTGAATTGGTAGAGTTGGCAGGTTCTGTCCTGCTGCGTTCAGAGGCTGAGCGGTAGAGCATGCCTCCAGGCAGAGGTGATGAAAGCATATGTACTTCCTTTTGTCTAACATATAAGTTGTTAGTTTATTTTATGTTTACATTGGAAGTGTATGTATTTGGATTAGGCATTTGCAGTGGTAGGAGGCATATGTTATTTTTCAGTGGTATGAGAGCCAAACAACAACTGGGGAGGCTGTGGCTGAAACTGCTTTGCAAGCCCACTGAACCTATTTATTAATGATTAAATTTACTTACGCTGTATTCTGGGCTATTTTTTTTTTTTAGCCATCTTTTGGTTACTTTATTACATCTCCGAAGAAAAGGCAACCCGTTGCTTTGCTGAGGCAGTCTGATTCATCAGGAGGTGACACCGTCCAAGAAATTTCACAATTGTCTGAAGTGTTTCGAGGTAACTCTAGAACAGAAGGGTCAGCCCTAGACACTGGTTATAATGGTAGTTAAGAATTACTTGTGTATAGCTGTTAAAGACAAATAAGAGTAATCTGTGATAGGAATACGCTAGTTCTCATTCACCAAGTATCGTTTTTTGCCGTGAGCACCTCCCCCACCCTGCTTTCCCCTAGAAAAACACAGATCACTTACAAGAGAGAACATTCTAATACCAAGTACTACCCTAAATTGTCTTGCATATTTCAGCATTTCCAGATAATGGATGATTACCAGAACGTCTTGTAATAATTAAAGTCTATTCAGAGTTTTCATGTTGAAAAAGCTCTGTAAATGTGTTGCCAAAAAACCAACAAACCCCCCCGAAAATTGGTCTGTTTGCTTGTATAGGTATAGAGGATATAGAGAAAGAAGGAAAACAATTTGGGTTGTAGCTGAGCTGAGAGTGTGTGTGTAAAACGTCGTCTACAATTTTTCCTGCCATCTTTAAAAAAAAAAATAAAATAAAAGGTATACTCCATGGTATCTGCTTAACTTGAAGTAATAATTTAGGAGATTCCTCCAAAAGTTTATATGTAAACATCACAGCATGCATTTTGGTGCATATCTATGCCTATCAACTTAATTAGGTATGTTTAGGAAAGGATGAGTTCATTTTAAATCATCTCCACTGCTCCTCATAGAACTGTGGCAACGCCAGTCTTTGGGAACTTGCTTGTACAGTCAGTGCAGTGACTTACACTTTTTTGCATTGGTGAAAAATACCATCAGGCTTTTGTGGAACCCGCTTCACTGGAGCAGCTTTACAGCTGTAATTTTCCTCAAATATTTTTATATTGCAAATATTTTTAAGGGATCTCTAATGATTATTATTTCTTTAAATCTAGTGTTACTGTGCTTAAATTCACTATACAGTAGTCTGGATTTTTGTCAAAAATTACCAACAGTTCATTGAGTTTATCTCTGTCAAGTTAAATTATAGTTGTAATTGTTGCTTTGAATAATAGAAAAATATACCAATATAATCTGCAGCTCTTTTGATAAGAGGGTTGCTGTAAATGCTAGAGAAAGTAGGTATCTGGATCACTTGGTGGCTGAGATACTAATAGTTACCTGCCATTTGATTTTCATTAGTACTGGCGATTAATAATCTTTATCAGCAATAGCAGAATGCAATTCCTGCTTACGGAGCAGCAGATGGAGAGGAAGCTGAGAAGTCAGCAACCTGAGAAGGGTGTTACTTGAAATACAAAGTATGACCGAACCCCAAATATCTACTATAACAACAGAAGTAAAGAAAAACAACCAACCAACCAACAACCCAAACAGGAAAAAAATCTACATCCCCCGACTCCCACCCCCCCAAAAAAAGAAAACCAAACCAAAAATGTTTGTTGGTTACTTACTTGTTTTCTCACTGATTATAGCATCTTTAAAAGTTGGTTTTAGTGTTCTAGGGAGGTCAGATGTTTTCCTTCAAGGAGGAACTAATTTGTTGAAACAGTAGCTTCTAGATCTCATGTGAACCATACCTCTTAGTTTGGGTTTGGTCTTGTAATCAAGGAGATTGTTTGTGGTTTTGATGGTTTCAGAAACATACCTGTCCATCCTAAACATAATCCTTCAAAATCACAAGTTCAATGCTCTCTACCTCAGTCAAACCCTGTCTCTAGTATAAGAAAATGGGCTTTACTCAAATTTAACTGTTCCAGTTTTCTAATGGAGTTTGGTTTAAGTTCATGTTATCTTGCAAACACCATTTTATGAAAAGGTTTGCTTATCTTATGCTAATATGATAAGCTACCTGAAAATAAAATTTGTACGGTGTGAGCATGGTGTTCATAATGCCAGCTTATTTTGTGACTTGATTGCAAACTTAGCAGTACTTTACAGGAAACAATTGATGCTTACAGTGTTTGGATTTATGCCTTTATGACAGCTTTTTTCTATAAAGCATTAAGGGAGCATGTGTATCCCAAGAATGCAGGTGTTTAGGCAACTCACTGTAAATTAATTCCTTGTGTTTGTCTTTGTTCTTAGATGACTTAGAAGCACAAATGAAAGAAAATGTAAATTCTACCAGCTGTGAAGGTGCATGGCATAGGATAGATACTGCAGCTGGAATACATAAAAGCATTAATACAGAAGCTGCTGCCGAAAGTAAACCAAAGGTATTTCTCTTGTCTTTTTCTATTAAGTGCAACTATGAACTTGAACAAAATGCAAGTAACTTGGACTATTATTGTTTCTTTGAATATGGTGAAATTTGGACTTCTATGTCAGCTCACTGGTTTTTTTTTATTGAACATTTGAATCCTAGCAGGTGCCACTGTTTGTTAGGGTAGTTTCATTAGAATGCCGTGATCCAGCAGTGAGTCAGGTCTTACTATCAGCATCTCATTTCTCTTTTTCTTCCTGCTTCATGTTTGGAGTTGCTTGGTCTGTCAGCCCACAGTTTTTCAGTTTTTCAGAGATTCCTGGGCTGTTGATGTTCTGTGATCAAGTTTCTGAATTTTGGCTGTGGCTTTCACTTCTGGTTTGGTGTTTGGTTTGTTGTTTTTTTTAAGTGATTTGTCTTTAGCATGGGAATGAAGTCTCTTACTTGATAAAATTTAAAAATATCAACATGGTGTAAGTCTGAAAAAGTGTGTGTTCAGTTTGGTAATCCTGGACACCTGCATTCTCTGTCTTGGCACATCATGTTCTTTTTCTGATCAGGCAGAATATACACAGACCCATTCAGTTACAGAAGCAGCCCTTCTGTGCAGTCACTGCATGGTGTCAGTCACTAGCAAGATTGACTTGGTTTAGCTGATCAAATTATGTAAGCTGGAGACTTAAATGCAGAAGGACTGGTTGGATTGCTCATCTGACTATGTACTGCTGTAATTGCTTTTCTTTCTGATTTATCCTTATCCTTATTCTAGATACAAAATGCATGACTTTGGGTTTCGATGATGTATATCCAGATTCTAATCTACCCTACCCTTAATTTGTACAAGTTCAGGTCACCCTTAGTCTGATAAGGATGCTAAAATGTTCTCCAATAGAGACAAATCACAGAATGGTTGAGGTCAAAAGGCACTCCTGGTGATCATCTAGTCCATCCCTTCTTGCTCAAAGCCAGGTCAAACAGAGGAGGCTGATCAAGGTCTGGTCATGTTTTGAATATCTCCAAGGATGGAGATTCTATAGTTTCTCTGGGCAACCTGTTCCAGTGTTTGATCGTGTTGATGTTAAAAATCTTTCCCTTATGTTTAAATAAGAATTTTCTGTATTTAAAACTGTGCCCTTTCTTCTTACTGGATACCTCAGAGAAGAGTTTGGGTTCATCTTCTTTACTCCTCACCTTCCTGCTCCTCTCCCCATCAGGTATTTATACACCTTAATAAGGATTCCTCCTAAGCCTTGTTGTCTTGAAGATAAATAATTCCAGCTCTCTCCTCAGATGACAGGTGCTCCAAGCTCTTACTCAGCTTTGTGGCCCTTCACTAGACTCTCTCCAGTATGTCCATGTCTCTCTTCTACTGGGGAGTCCATAACTGGTCACAGCACTCCAGGTGTGGTTGCACCAGTGCTGAGTAGAGGGGAAGGACCACCTCCCACAGCCTATTGCCAACTCTTTCTTACTGCAGCCCAGGATGCTGTTGGCTGCCTTTGCCACAAGGACACATTGCTAGTTAGTTGTCAACTTCATGTCTACCAGGACCTCCCAAGTCCTGTTCTGCCAAGCTACTTTCTGTCTTCTTGGTCCCCAGCTTGTATGGATGTGTGGGGTTATTCCTCCCCAGGTGCTGATCTTCGCTTTTCCCTTTGATCTTCATGAGATTCTTCTCAGCCCATTTTTCGGGCCTGTTGAGGTCTCAGAAAGACAGCCTGCTCTTCTGATGTATCAACTGCACCTCTTGGTTTTGTATGATAATTGAACTGTCTGAGGGATGCACTCTGCCCCATCATTCATATCGTTAAGGAAGATGTTGAAATGGTGCTGGCATCTTTCTTGATCCCTGGGGTGCTCCACTAGTGAGCAGGTGACTTCCTGCTGGACTTCGTGCTGCTGATCACAACCCTTTGAGCCAGTTTTCAGTCCAGTCATGGTCTACTTAAATACTCCATACTTCATCAGTCTTTTTACGAGGAGTTGTGAAGACATGCCTGTGTATCTACAGGAGGACAGATGGGGTTTTTTTTCTTCCTGACTGTATGTATATCTGAGGGAGGTGGGAAGAGATTGTGGTCTGGACATGACTGTCTACTTATTCCATGCCTTTTGCTAAGAATAGCCATTGTGAAAACTGAAGAAATCAGACTTGAGTGGTAGAGAAAACTGTAGAAATATCCTTGTCTTCCCCCTGTAGAGAGGCAGATGATTTAAAGTTAATTGGGAAGATACTGTGTATTCAGTCACGGTAGTTTCTTCTCTGTTATTTGTTCTCAAAGGGATTTCACTCCCAGTTCTTCCAACTGAATTAAAACATTTTAGGATTCTGGAAGCTTTACAGGAACTAAGGCTTCCAAGAAGGCAATCTTTATTTAATGTTTAAAAAATCCCAAACAACTAACTCCGTGGAGTAGACTTAAAAAATCAGTACAATGAGAATTATGCCTGCTGCAGTGTTTCTTCTTGACAGGCAACTAAAAATGTGGCAATTAGAAATGTTAATATATTATCATATACCAAAAAGCAAAATAATACAAAGCACTAAACAAAAAATGTATTGCTTTGGTCCTTAACTCATTTTGGTTTGTTGTAGGACGGAATTCATAAAGACAAGTTTGAAGATGGCTTATCTACTAATTTTGACTCTGTCCTGAGTATTAGCACGATTGCATCTGCTATTGCTAATGCTTCCTCCAGTGCTGATCCTTCCCAGCTAGCTGCTATGATGATGGCACTCTCTAATAAAAGTGAAAGAACATGTTTCCTTCCTGGAATTGTTAAAGAGACAGAAGTCTCTGCTAATCAGGTATTATCCAGCAATGTGGAAAATAGTGTATTTGATATGGAAAAATACCTCAAAAAAACAGATGAGCTTGGACATGAAAGTGAATATGAGAGTATTGTGAAACATGAAGCATCTGTCCAGAACCTTATATCTGATACCTTTTTACTGGATAAAGATAAAAATACGGATACTCTTGCAGAAGACTTGATAAATAATCATAGCAATCAGCAAGAAATAGAGGAGCGAATTCTGCAATATTTTCATGGAGAAAATGATATTCAGAATTTGTCTAGTCTGTCTGGTGTTCCCAACTATGGAGATGTAACTGCAAATAATGTAAAATATTCAGAAAAGTTATCAAATTTAGTAAGTAGTAAACATTTACCGTCAATGAATGCCTATATTAGATCAGATATGCCTGATACCCAAACTTCACCTATTGGAAATGAAGCACAGACGTGTAGAATTCCTTTAGCAGCAAAAATGGAAGCGGCACCAAGAAGTTTGCTTGCTCACCAGGGCAGTGATCTCACTAATAGATGTTGTATCGGGGAAGACAAAGAAACTGTAGATCAAGTAACAAGTGCTGTTCTTGAACCATGTAACGATTTGGTGGAGAAAAACACAGGAAATACTCTGTCACTCAACAGCTTAAAACCTGACAAGCAACCTAGTAAATACGTCTCGGTAAGTCCTACAAAAGCAAAACCGATGCAGAAATTGAACAATGATGAAAAGAAGCAAAATGCAGAAATAGAGAAGAAAAACAAAGATGCCACTACCGCTTGCAGTGGTAATGTGAAACATGTAACTTTTGAGAAACTGTCCCTGACTTCCCAGAATAGTACTGGTAAGTAAACCTATATAAATGTAACCAGTTGTTCGAAAAGGCTTTTCTGGACAGTAGATTTGTTGCCTGTGCTTAAATAAATACTGTTATTAAATTCTGTTTTATTTACCAGAGCATAAACCCATTGTACCTAAATGTGACCTGCTGCCTCTGGAGGATGAGCAATGTAGCTTCAGACCTTCAACTTCACCGCTGAATCATTCTTCTCCTAGTGAGGCTTCTGGAACAGCATTTTCAGGGTAAATGTCTTGGTGCAGGTTATAAAGAATTATTAATGCTTCATGGGGATTTTTGAGGGATCAAGTTTTAGTTTGCATGTTGTACTTGATCTCCGTTTATAGAAGATCTTTATTAAGTTGAGACTTCGTTCTTAGACTAAGCTTTCTGTTTGCTTTTATTATATGTGTGGGGAAGCAGTATTAAACAATTGTGGACTTTTTATTTTCCTCACTGGCCTGATGAGACAGAGACACTGGATAGGAACATTGTTTCTGCTCAGGATTATCCAGTAATGTAAGAATACAAAATATTCAGCCTGTTAGTGAGATACACTGGAACAACAACTAATAAATATGGGATTTTATAGCTCTATCAACACAAAGTTTTAGGTATCAGATGTAACTCATCTATTACAAATAAAGCTGGTTGGGGGCTATGCTGTTAATTATATGATAAAGCTTGACATTGTATAGACCAATGAAGATGTGAGTTTTTTTAAAGTTGTAAGTAGTTCAGTCACTTTGATTCTCTGATTCATACCACTGCTTGGTGTGAGAGAGGATGGGTGGAGGTATTTGTATTGCTTTTGTCCACTTCCTATTTTGAAACCACAACTTGTATCTAAGATTTAAGGCTTTCTTAGCAACTGAAGGGCAGTTTTTTTTTTAAATGAGTTCCCATAACAGTAAGTGTTATATAAATGTTAAGATTACAACTAAGTTGATTATGTAGTCTTAAACATATAAATATGGCCAGTAGCCAATGGCTATGTATATCCTCATAAGAAGATGAAGGCAACTGATTTCTTTGCTTTAACTTTTAAGTTCACTGTTGGATATTTAACTATAGTTAGTGTTGTACATGATGTTAGAATTACAGGCTGGCATTTCTCGGAAATAAAAATGTGCAGAAATACGTGAATTTTTGCAAGAATGTTACATTAGACATTAGGATTTCTAATTAAAATTGTCTGTAACTTAGTTGTTTTTATGTAATCTCTTTGACAAAGTGGTGACAGATCCTGTGTTTTCAGCTGTGTGAAATTAAGAGAATCTCAGTAGTGAATAGGAAATACTAGTGTGTGATGTCTGGGATGTTGAATGAGTTGATTTGACATTCTTCTACGTAGTTCCATACATTTATATTGATTCAGCTTTTTTCTTTTAGTAAGGTGTTGTGTTGTTTCTGTGACCTTAGCATCTGAGTTCAGCTGTGGAACTCCCATACTTTGCTTTATGGATTTATATCCCATGAAAATGAGTTTTATGTACATCAAAGCCAGAACTTGTAAAGGTTAATTGAGAGATGGTTTCTCATTTCTACTGACTGTACTAAACAGAATGGCTAAGTAAGTTGATTTTTAGAACAGTGTGGCTACTCTGTAGCATTGATTTTCTTAGGGGCAGCATGAGAAATATGTTCTAATACTGACATACTCTGAATCTGTTTTTCAGGTCTGAAACTGATTTTACTTGCACACCACGTTATCAGGAATCTTCTTGCAAAGAGAGCGTGCTACCTCAGTCAGTTTACTCAAGTCCTAGCATGAGCAGATTAACATACATCTCTGCATCTGACAGTGCCCTTAAGAACACGGCTGTAATATCTAATCTGGAGACATACTGGGTAAGAAAATCTTGAACTGTATTTCAAGTTTCAAGATTCTTGAACTGTATTTCAAGATATTCAGTTTCTTTAAACCAACCAAACAAAAGAACACCTCCCTCTCACCCACAAACCAAACCCTTAAATGGCCATAATAATTCTAAATTACAAAATCTGTAAGGATTGCAGAACAGTTTAGGACATGCTGTGCATAGGGAGAAGGTATTGTGCTTCTTCACCACTCCTGAGTTTTTTTCAGAAATTTAAATTCTGAAATAGATTGTGTTAAATATACAATCTCAATGAATATAAACACAGTAAAATATTCAAAAACTACTAACTTCTGAAAAAAGTTAGTTGGGATATTTTTCCCCCTCTCATTTTTTCCTCAATGTCTTGTTAAGTCATTCTGTTCTTGAAGTGCAGTGTAGTATTCCTGCAGTAGTTTGCAGGATCTGTATCTGCTTTCATCATTCCTGAGGCTCCCTTTCTGCTCAGCTTCAGCTGTTAGGGGAATATTCTCCCTGTTGTTTTTCTTTTTCCTGGAAAAATGTTTATAGGTATGTATTTTAGCTGTAAATTTTCAGAACTGAAGCTGTCATTTTCTACCTCTGATGTTCATTCTGACTGTTTTTACTGCTTTAGCAAAGAGTGCACTCTGAGAGTGAAACTTTTGTTCAGACTTGCAATCTTATGCTGAATAAGATATTTGACATTCTTCTACCTAATCCATGGGTTCCTTGGGATCTGGAATCTTTGTTATGCCTTCCCCCTTCAAAGTGTGTGGAGATGTGGATGGAACTTTAAAAACCAAACAAGCAAAAGCTGAAAAACCTCTCTTGAGTGCATCCATATGTAATGTATAAATCTGAGTGGTTACATTTCTTCTGTAATATCTTTCTCAGTTGTGCCTTTCTCTACCACAGGAAATAGAAATGCCATCTACTATGCTTTGTTTTTTTTGATCAGTTTGCAGAGGATGAGGCTTTTCAGGACTAGTGGCTAGTGAAAGCTTTAGTGAAGCCTTCTCTTCCTCCTATATGAAGACCAGAGCAACGTTCCTTCATGCTGAAAGCATCAGGAGGAAGGAAGCCTGTGTTATGGCCTATAGCCCATTTTGTTCTACGCCTAGTTGCTCAAGTTACAGTGGGAATATCTGTTGTTTTTCATCTTGATGTTTCCAGTGGGAATCACAGCCCCATAGGGAGGAACTCAGGGGCAAATTTAAATGGGTATTTGCTTGCAGTCCATACTGACATAGCATCAGCTCTTGTGTCTGTTTCACATTTGAAATGCATGTGGTTCTGGATTCCTGTAATCTCGTGCAAATGGGTGGCTCTTGATGCTTTTTTCTAACTGGATGCATGCTAGTTTGCCTCTCTGTCTTGAAGAGGTGTTACTGTTTGAGTAGTTCGTGTTCCCCAGGATAGTTCAGCAAGGAGATCCTCAAGTACTTTACCAAAGCTTTACATTTGTATTACGAGTATGTTTGTAAGTCTGATTTATAATGCTGCAGTGTTAATTTATTCCTTTGGGTTAGTAATCTTTTTATGCTGTGTGTGTGGAGAGAGAGAGAGAGACTGAGAGATCTTAATCTCATTTTTACTTATTAAAAGCCACTTTCATGTCCCTTGCCTGAAGCTTCTTATAGACAACAAGAATGTTTGTATTCGTGTTACTTCAGATAATGTTCAAGAAAGTTATAAAGAATATGGAAAGAAATAATCTATACTGCAATTGAGTGCTGCTGTTTAGGATTGATTCATGCATTTTTAACTGTGAAAATCTTCCTGGTATTGGATCCAAACCCAATAAATAAGACAACTCACTGCAGGTCTCTTGTTTTTAGAATAATAGTATCTGTGTACCTGTCAATGACTTTAGGAATTTGTTGGTTTTTTTTTTTTCATAGTACAGTTGCCTTCCCACAGAATGGCTTTATGAAGTTATAGGAAGTCCAACATTTTTGACCTTGTGGAAACTCATGTAGTCAGTGGTAACTTCAGAGAGCAGAATATTCTTCCGGTGTTAATGCCTAGTGTCGTGGGTTGACCCCAGCTGGTAGCTGAGCTCCTCTTCCAATTGCTTGCTCACTGCACCCTGGGTGGGATGGAGGAGAGAATTAGAAGGGCAAAAGGGTGGGGTGGGGAACTTCTGGGTTGAGATAAAGATGGTTTACTAAGTGAAGGGGGAGTGAGTGGGTGGATGGGCAGGCAGAAAAGTGATGCAAAAGCAATCACTTGCTATCAGCAGACCAATGCCTGGTCAGTCTCCAAGCAACAGCTACTTTGGAAAAATGCCCCCACAGTTTGATTGCTGAGCGTGTTATTTGGTATGGATTCTCTCTGCTCAGCTGGGGTCAGCTGTCCTGACTGTGTGCCCTCCCTACCTCTTGCCCACCCCCAGCTTACTCTGTGGAGTGTCCGGGTGAGAAATGGAGAAGGCCTTGACACTGTGCAAGCACTGTTCAGTGATAGCTAAAACACTGGTGTGTTACCAGCACTGTTTTGGTCACAAATATAAAAATATAGCACCACAGGGGCTGCTATGAAGAAAATGAACTCCAGACCCAGTACACTTAGGTAGAATGTGACTTTAGATAGCAAACAGGTTGAAGTTGCAGGTTTTCTTTTTCAAGGTGAAGAGCCACATATACTGTAACAGCAAAGCTTCAAACAGGACTTTACAAACTTTATTATTTATATTGGATAGCAGTACTAGTATTAAGGTCTGTCTTGTTTTATGTATCCTATTTGCTTTTCTAAAACTTGCAATTCTGCATATTATTTTTGTTTATTAGGATGAAAATGCTAGTGAACTAAGTACAACAATAATTCGAGCCAGCCCAACTTCTTCGCTAGAACATACAAACAAAAATCCAGGAGACCACGCACGTCAAAGAAATAAAACAGAAGCACTGCTTAGTATTGACCAGAAATCAGAAGAAAATGCACTTGCAGGTCTTCAAAGAAAACTTGATGATGTACTGGATCAAGAACTGTCTAAAGAAGGTTATCCGAAGAACGAAAAGCAGCTTGCATCTATTCCTTCAAATGTAGCAGCAAAACATGAAGAGCTAGACTGTGTTAAATCAGCTGTACCAACTAAATTATGTATCTTTCAGCCACTTCCTTTTAATGTTGACGCACAAGAAGCGTGGCAGGATCAAACAAGCAAAGCACAGAGACAAGGATTACCATCCTGGAATATATTACCGGTGTGTCCTGGATTAAGCACTTGTATGCCATTCAATCAAAACTCATCTGGTGAACAATATGTCCCTATTTCAAGCCTTAAATCCCATCTCACTGCCTCTCATAGTCAAGCAATTCCTTCTGTTCCCACATTGCTTACAGGACATTCTCTTGCAACAACTCCATTTGCACAACAGCATCTGGGAAATAAACCATCTACTGGAAATACTGTTTTGTCTCAGTTACATGGCTGCAACTCTGCAGGTTTTGGTCTTCCAGCAGGGCTTCTTTGTTCAGGTATCCCAGTAGGGCATTCTGAGAATCCAGCGATGATAGGAATCCCTTTAGGTTCAAATACTGGTTCTGGCTCTTTGGGTGCAGCTTCACTTCGTAATCCACACTCTACTTCCTGGAACAAGAACATCCTAAATATAAAATCATGTACTGGACAACCTCTTGGAGCTGGTAGAAATGAGTGGGAGTTACCAAAGTCACCTAGTATTGGTAAGTGTGTTTTTTCAAGCGTGTTTAAAATACAGCTATGGACAAGAGTGGCGATAGTCATGACGCCAATATTACAGTAAATAAAATTAAGATGACTACTAACTGTAACCATGACTATTCTTTATGCAAGCTTTCTTATTTTAAATAAAGGTATTACTAATTTTCCTTATTTAATGAAGTCTCTAAATTCAATGTCTATTCTTACAGTTCCCCTGATGGTCTTAAAAGTTTTTCTTAATTTAGAAGAATTTCAGCATTCAGTGGTTTTGTGTTTGTTTAAAGGATCTAGATCTGGCTTTTGTAGAAGGAAGAGAAATCCTGGCTGCAGTTCATGCTGTGCAAGGCAGGTCATGCTCTGGAAATTCAGTTTTATTTTATCTGGCAGGTAGATGACATTTCTGTCTGCAGCCGAACTTGGTGTTAGTCAGTTAAGCCACAAAATCCAAGGAGGGGAGTGGAGGGCTTAAGCTGTTTTCTGGTTACGAAGGGGAAAGACAAGTGGCCAAGTGCCTTCGGTACATTCTGCTATTTCTCTGTGTCTTGACTTAACTCCAAATCTAAGCAGTGCAAGTTACTTTTCATTTTAAAGACTTATTTTAACCTATGATCTCTTGAGGTATTTTTTGCTATACTTTTTTCTGGCTAATTCTTTCAGACAAAAGGACAAGCTAATGGGGTTGAAGGTTTGAATTTGTGGCAGTTTGTAGGTTATTTTCTGTTTATTGATTGTTCTAGATCGTTGGTCTTGCTAGTGCATTTTAAAATAGTAAAATGTGAACAATCTTACTCTGCCTATTTTTGTATATGTAATTGCTAGGTTTTTAATGCGTTTTTGAACTCTGAATATCTATGTAGTCTAAACTTGATTTTTGACAAATGAGGTTTTGCACTTCATTTCCAGTGATGCTAGTCTTAGTTTATATTTTCATCTTATTTGCGCTATTTTTATTTTTTTGAGGGGAATAAGAATGTGTGGGTTTAAAATAAAGCTTGCGGCTCAATTAACAAAAATTTCAGGTGATTATGTGTGTCTCTTCTTGATTTGGTATGAGTACCCATTAGTTTGTTTCTGGATGTAATGAAGATTGATCCTCATTTTGTCAGAGAACTGTTAACTCCACTTTTTTGAGTTATCATTATAACGTTCTGATTCCTCTGAAAGTTATTTTGAATACTTTAGAAGTAAGGACTTCCTGGAAGCAGGATTTCTTTTTGGTTTGGTGATAGCTTTTGATGACTGCACTTATATAGCAAAAATCTGTTCTGGGAGTACTTGGTGTTTCCAGTAGCAAAAAATGCCTGAACAGCTTTTTAGGTGAGAGTTATACTCTGTTAATTTTTTTTTTTCCTTTTTGCTTGGTGTAAATATTCTAAAGATGTTGTAATACTGATACTCACATTTTCTGAGTTGGCCTAGTACTGATTAAATTGTGAATACTGAGTATTTCATATAAGGTGCGTATTTATATAAATACGCTCTGTGGGTTGATGTTGGAATGGGATGTGCTATTTCCATAAGTATTTTTGTTCATGACAATAGAACTCCAAGTAAGATGCAAATTAGAAATGAATGAAATTGAGTATCACACTTGTGGAAAACATTCTTATGAAAACTGTGGGAGTCAAACATTTCCTTGCTATAACAAAGCATTTGTCAAATTAGCTTATAAACTTGTCATGGTGGCAGCCTGAGTGCTGATTTGCTTCTGGGTACTTGGAACTAACAGGAGTGTATTTTCTTCCAAAGGACATGTAAAAGTACCAGAAGAATTGAAGTTCCCTAATGCCTGTTGTGTGGGAATTGCATCACAGACGGTTCTTAGCATTTTTAATCCAACGGAACGGTGGTTGCAGGTCAGCGTTGGAGTACTCAGTGTTTCAGTTAATGGGGAAAAGGTAAGAGATTTTTTTAAAACAAGTTTGTAGGAATAATGCTGTATTCTTACCAGATGACACCTGTAAAATTAGAGCCCTCTGTCAGACTTGTAGGTTTTTTCCCATTTTATAGTTAATATGCACAAAACCAGAGCTACCTTCTTTCATCCAGGCCACCCGACTTGTTCCAACAAGTAGTCATAGAAAAGTAAATGCCATATTGTGGGACTGACTTTTAGAATTGTTTTGTGTGTGTGAAGTGTGGTAGGTTTGAGTTTACAGCTTATTCATGGACACCTTTGTATGCAGGAGAAGTTTACTCTAGAAAAGAAAGTGTCCACGCTGAGGACTGTTGATGCTAAAACATTTTGTGCAGTTTGCTCCCATTTCTTTTGAAATCAGGAGATCTTGAATGACAGAGCATGAGAAGTAATTGGAACAGGCTTCAAGCTAGATGGATCATTCTGTGGGTTATATGTAGCTTGTAGGCCATAGACCGGGGGTGTCTTGCATTTTAATTTTATGAAGTTCTACCTACTTCAGTTGTCATAGTAATAATTCCAGAGGTAAAAGATCTCAAGAACATGAGAATGAGTTAGATTAAAAGTCCATCAGTATAATTTAATTTCCTTTACTGGTGAATATTCTTAGAAGAGAAGAATATAACAGAATGAACATAACATACTCTGAGCTTCTGGCAGTTTGGTACCTGGGAACTTGAGCTAGACGTTATTTCTGTTCTTAATATTTTTTGGTGGACTGCTTTTTATCTAGTTAATCTTGTAAACTGTGTAGTGTTGTACACAGTTCAGTTGAGTTGTGGATTCTGTTCGCTACTGGTTTTTTCCTTTTTTAAATGTAGTTCTTGCTGGTTTTGTTTGATCCTTATTACTGAGAAATAATGGGCAATGATTCACTTCATATATTACTGCTTGTAAGTCTTACAAATACGTATCATATCACTCCTTAGGTGTATTTTTCCAGCAGATGTAGCACTTTCCAGGCGTATGACTTCTGGTTTTACTCTCACCTTCTCTGAATGTTTCCTCTTCAAAAACCACCAAACCACAGTTCTGTGTTTATGTATACATACATGTATATACGAGAGTTAAGATTCCTTCTGTATTTTTCTAGTCACTCAGTATCATGGAGATTTTATGCACTCTTCACCCCTGAGATTATGTTGTACCAGGAGGTGATTTTTTTCATGAAATTACTTTACAGTTGATAGTCCCATTTACAGTTGTTTCCATGAATAAATGTATACACTTGTTTGCTGCACAGTATGATTAAAAATTTTTTTCAGTTAACTTAACTCTGGGCTATACTGAGTGTGACTTGCAGTCTCTTTCCTGCTTGAAGATCATCTATGAATATGTTCACAACAGAAACTTAAGGCATCTGCACTAGAGTTTACTGGTGATCTGCATCCACTGACCTTTCCATTACTCTTCCATCATACCTCTTTCTCCCAACTTTGATGGCAGAAAGCACCAAGTACAATTGGCTTTATTTATTTTGCTGCTGTTCTTTCTCAAAAATCAGGCTTCTACTTATGATTTAATTTTCAACTACGTATCTATACTAAATATAGTGCACATATACTTCATATTTTATATATATACACATATTACATTTTTGTTTTTTAATAGTATATATTTTCAGCTGTATATGTACAACTATAAATACTATAATCCTAGTGTTAATCTTTCACTGGATGCTGGAGAGAAGCCCCAGCAACTTTCAGGCTGATTTACCTAACTTTAAAAAAACCAAACCGAACAACCAAATAAAAAAACAATAAAAAACCCCTGTACAGATGAGTGGAATGGAAGTGGGACATGAATATGAAGATGAAATAAATAATATTGCACAAAACCATATAGAAAATGTCTGTGCTGAGCAGTGGTGCCAGATAAATGTGGTATTTTGAAAGAAACTGTCTTCTGGCAAGAGGCCTGTTAAAAATGACACAGACTTTGTTTTTCAGATGGATCCTGTGAAATATCAATGTCTGGTTTTCAAGAACAAAACCATCGTAGGATCCTATTCTACCAATGATCTGAAAATACTTTTTTTACCTTGTCATTCGGGGATCTTTCAGTGTGTTCTCAATGTTTCATCTTGGCCAGTTTCTGCAGATGCTGAGACAATCATTCAGGCAGAAGCTTTGGCAAGTAGGGTAGTTCTGACAGCAGTCGCTGAGAATCCTAATTTAGAAGTAAGTAACTTCTTGTTGTGTTTGGGGTTGTTTTTGTTGTTGTAATTTTATGAATAGTTTAATGACACTGGAAAAGAATAGGAATGCAATGTTGTTCCTCAAAGGAGCCTGGAATTTCTTATGTTTGGAGTGGGGAGGCAATATAGGAAAATGTTTACGAGAAGCCTGTAACTATCTAGGAAGTTTTTTAGTTTTGGAAAAGCACCTGGATGGAAATGAAGGATTGTGTCTGAAAAGAGTAATTTTAAAGGTATTACTTTTTCTTTAGGAAGGGAATGAATGATATCTTAAACATGTAATGCTTTTTAAGTATCTACTGTGTTGGATACCATTGAGCCTTAAAATGTAATAAAAACCATTTACTTCCATTTGTAAGGATTGATTTATTTATTACATAAAGTAGCCTTTATCTTGGTTTCTTATTACTTTCAGCTTTATGGTGGTATAGAATATTTTCTTATTTTGGACCAAGTAAAATTTGAAAGTGGATGTGTAATGTGCTTTGTCTTGTCTTGTCATAAAGAACAACCAGGTGTGAGACAGTATGACATCAAGAATTAGATCTGACTTTATGTAGTCCTACATTTAGGAGTATGGACAGGCAGAAATGGGCTTTGGTGGTATTTTTGGAGGTCCTGAACAAATTGTGTGATAGTCTGTGATGTCGCTGATAAAAGTAAAATTTTTATGTGGCCTGTTAACTTGCTTTGGGCAAAGTATGTTTTAAAGTAATGATACTCTAGTTTAATACACATGGATATAATTTTTAATGCTTCTTCCATAAATTTTGATTTAATTTTTAGTAATTTTTTTTATATGTAGTTTAGCAAAATCCATCATTCTCCATGTCTTTCATGATACAGTTCATTCAGAGTTGCTTCATATTTAAATTAAAACTAAACCCTACGCTCTGTCTCTGCATGTCTTGTTATATTCCTGAGATTGATAAAAGTACCAATTAAAAGCTGTATTTTGCTACAAATCATGACAATGAAATGTTTTTATGCTAAGAAAAATCCAGCTACTCCTTAAGTCACTTCCTTAACTTTTTAACTTGCTAAAACGACATTTTAAACTACCTAAAACTGACATTTCATATTTGCTAACAATAATCATAGTTTAAATTTATTTTTATTATAAATTAGCCAAAATAATTTGATTGTGTACTAGATCTTGGAGGATAAATATTGCACTAAGATTGGCTTGCTTGACTGAGGCAAAATACATGAGAGAGAGCCAATTGGATGAAATGCCTTTTGATGTCAAAGGAAACTTGTTTCTTAGACTCTTCCTACCCCTGGTAGGTAGTGTGTGTTGCTTCTGGGTGTAGCACGAAGATGATGGAATAGGTGATTAATATCCTTACTTTCCTGGTGCTTTTGTATAGTAGTGTGTTTTGGAGGTCTTCCTTATAAGTTCTGCTTTGCATTAAAACTAGGTGGAAACAGGAAAAAGAGGTTCTTTGGATTTTGGTGACTTGACTTCTGGGAGTTGGAAAGCTCTTCCACTAAAACTTATCAACAAAACCCATGCTTTTGTGCCAATTAGACTTATTATTAATGCAGTAAGTACAATAAACTTACTATATGTGAAAATTAACTTTTTATGATACTGAATTTTAATACAAAACCACTTTGTTGTATGTCATTAAGAAATATACCCTGGACACTAGATGTAAGATTCCCAAGGAATCTTTGGTTGGTCAGGAAATATATATTTATTTTTTTTTTTCAGAGTGGTAATCTGATTGTGCTGTAATGGTACCAGCAAAAATGCTTCTGGGATAGGTGTGGGGTTTTTGTTTGTTTGTTTGTTTACAGCCTAGCTAGCCATGGACTATGTGTTGCTTGATTTGATAGCACAGGGAAGCAGATAGCAAAAGGGTTGTGTTGCCTAAGCCTTCCCTCTGGAATGCTGGGGATGTATTCCACTGTTCAAACAAGCAGCCAAACTTGCCTCGTAGGAAGTTTAACATGTTCTTTCTTCCTCTGCAGAAGCAAGGGCAGGACTCTGTCTGCTTTGTCTCCCACTAGACACTAGCCTGTATTATAGGCTAGAGTATTCTCCTCTCTGCACCTCTGTGACAATGCAAATTTCAGGTTTTTGGCTAGGCTGGCTGCTGTTTTGTGCTGTGGGAAGGACTGGCCTTATTAAGATGGATCAGGTCATCATGGTGACTAGTGAGGTTTGGTCTTGAAAAGCCGAACTTCTTGAAGGCTTAAACTGACCAGTTCCAGCTTGTGTCCTTTTACTGCAGAAAGGTTTCTGTTTTAAGAGGGTTTGCTGGACTGTCACATATCAGCTGAAACTACAGGCTAATCTTTGATTTTTTTTTTTTTCCAAACTGCTTAGATTCTTCAAAACTTACCTTGCATTTCTCAGCTTTGTCAGCATTATTGTTAATGACAGTAAGAGATTTAATACTTCTAATACTTTTTCTTTGACAGAATGCAGTAGCTTGGCGTTGCTTCACATTTTCCAAGGAACCGGTTAATCCTTCTAATGAACAGTTGCTCCAAATGGATGGAGTTTCTCAGATAACAGCTCCATCAGTTGTAAATCATGTGATACATGCAAGCTATGATGGACAAGTGAGTAATTTGTAGTTAGCTATTCTTCCTGTTACTTGCAGTCTAAAGTGGTGGTTCTGAATATTTGAGTTCACGGTGATGATTTTTGAGGAATTTACCTATTTGAGCGTTATAGTTTTGTTGTTAGATTTTTTTTCTTTTTTTTCTATTTAGTAATTCTGTCCCTCCCGTAGGGTAAGTCAACCAATTTCTTTTTCAGGATCCCGAAGCTTTAACAGTTTGGGTTCTGTTCCATGCACCTAAGAAACAAATTTCTTGTTCAGGTATAGCAATTTGATTTTTCATTTCAGCTGAAAAAAATTTGACTTCCAATGTATGCATGTGTTAGAATTGCAGGAACAGGCTGGAAACCTGAAACATTCTATCTTTAGTTTGTGTGTCCTGATACTTCTGGTATCGCATTCATTTTTAGTAACAGAAGGAGGCAGAATATATCTAGGTCTTAATCTTTTAGATATTAACAGGAATGTTTATACTTTAGTATCAAACTGTACAAAGTGGTTATCTACTGCAAAATATGTGGAATTTGCTTTATTCCTTCTGTTGAGGGAATTAAATCATCACTTAAGGAAACATTGCATTGGATTGCAAAACAGATAAGAAATTTGAAGGAACCTCTGAGTTTTTCTGTCTTCCTAAATAGTGAAGAGTACTAGCCAAACTAGTTGATATGTATATGAGAAGATGTCTTTTTGTTTGCTTTAGGGACAATTTCAGCCCCATTTGACAGAAAGGTAAAACTTTTAAATAAGATTCTGTGAGACCTTATTTGAAAGAAAAAAACATGTTGCCAGAGTAATGGGAGAGCTTTTAATACCACCACAAGATTAATATGTTGATCGGACAGTAGCAGAAGTAAGACATGCATCCATAGGAATGGCTTTGCTGCTAATGGACTTGCTTTTGTTACACGTGGAATTGTTCCTAGATTCCTTGGGTCCTGCAGATGAATTCTTGGCAAGAGTTGATGTGGAAGTTGATAGTCCAGGACCTAGCAGTGTGATTAAAAGTATTCCTCTCCGAGCAAGAGCTGGAACAGCGAGGATACATGCTCCAAAGGACTTACAGGTTTGCATGTATTCACAAAGTGTGTTTCAGTAATAGTTTGCCTCTCCTAGCCTACTTTTTTTGTAATGTTTGGTTTTATTATATATGTATATATACATAGATACATACATACAGACTTCTTTACTTTTTCCAGACAATACATCTGTCTACTAGTGTGGGTTCAACAGCTAAACAGCAGCTGCCGCTGAAAAATGCTGGAAATATTGGTGTATATTTGAAAGTTAAGGTAGGTTGACTTCTCCCTGTTGAAATCGTGAGTTTTGAGCCGTTAATAATATTGAAACTAGAGCTGAGCCTTGGGGATCCTAGCTTAACTGTGTGATTTGACAAAAGGTTTAAAAGTTTACATAAAGAGAGTGGAAAACAGGAAAGAGATTAGCTCACATTATTGGAAAAAAGTGTATGGAAGTTTTGCTGCTTGACTTCAGTTATGTTTTTTTAACAAACATACTTTAATGATTTTTAATAAATAAATTTTTAAGAAGTGTATACAAATACCTAAAATTTTGTGGTGAATCCTGTGCTGTACGGCAGCTGTTAACTAGCTAGTGGAGTGAAGCCCATTTAAAGCAAAGAGGAATATTAGCATTGGGAAACATCTTTATTTCCTAACAAAGCTGCATTAGGTTTATATGTGATGTGTGATCTCTTTACTAATTTTCTTGAGGATCCATGGAAAGCATGGTCCCAGACTGAAGGGTGATGAGACACATTAGAAACCAGCATTTCAAAGTCAACGGAAGGAGCAGCCGGTCTCCTTTTACATAAAAAAAATTAAAAAAATATTGAGGGTTGTGAGCCCATCATTTCTTAGAGCAGAGGTCATGGAAACGGGATGCATGACTAGTATCACAAACACCACATTGGTGTGATACTGGATACTAATTGATACCAGTAATAGTTGGTACCAGCCTTGAGACTAGTGATATTACTTCATGTAATAAGTACTACTTATTGTTAAATTCTTTAAATCTCTTTGTGGCCCCTTCAGTGATGTATACACAGTTGATGTCTTTAGTACAAATACCTCTAAGAGAAGCATCTGGAGTGTCTGACTTCAGAAGAGTTTAACTCTTCTAGTAAACTAGTGCAGGCTTATGGGAAAGTTCTGAAGGTGCCAGGTGTATTTGAGTTGTCTGAACTGAACATGCACAATCAAATCATATTACATCTTGCAGAATTGTTCATTCCCTTAAAATAAGTAACCAACCCTCCCTTTTCCCCTTGTTTGCTTTCAGACATCAGATCAGGACAGCTGCTTTGCTGTTGAACCAGAGGATCTTTTCCTTCTTCCTGGAGAAGAAAGGGAAGTGACTGTCGTTTTTTTCCCAAAAAGCATAACTAGTACAGAAAGGTAACAACTGATTTTATGCCACCTGTGTTAAAAAGAGTTACCTTTGACCTTAAGGTCATGAACAAATTGAAAGTTCTACCCACGGGGGAAACTTGAAACTTTGACTTGGGTTGCTTTTGTGAGAGTCCTCATTCATTACAAAGATTTTTGCTGGGGTTCTTCTGTATAATAGATTACCTGCCTCTCTTGCTGTACATAGCTTAATGACCAGACAATATTTCCCATCACAGATCAGCAGGTGTCCCGAGACTTATTTAGTGGGAATAAATGGAGTAAGTTTCTGAAGCCCTTTATATGGTACTTGTTTCTAAAGTACAGCAAAGCCTTAAAATACTTGTCTTCAGCAGCTCCTTCAATTTCTTCTGCTCTTCTTCACTCCACTGAGACAAGGGACATGTTGTCTCTATTTTACATACAAAAATCTTGAGCACAGATCAGGATAGAAAGTGCTCATTAATTTTGGCTGCCATAATTAAATAAAATTTCAGCTGTAAATCACGTACAACATTAATGTACATGTTCCTCTTGCAGATGTAAGCATTCATATTTTTGCACGTTAGCACCTGTCAAACTTCATTCTGTGAAGTAGATTTGGTTGTTCCAAGTGACCATTCTGGTGTCATGTAAGATTATTTTATTTTTTTTTGGCAATAGCAGGGTTCTGACTGATTTAATCAGAGCAGCTTTTCCTCGTTACATGTTTTCCAGTTTCTGCTCTAGTAGAGCAAGAATGGACAAAGGAATGTGTCCAAAATATGTTCAGCTTCACTGTCTAGTTTAAGTAGGCCTAGCTAGTGCATTAAATAAAACAATGAGTTGTTCTGTGCTAATGACAGCATGATCCTAATGGATAGGCACACAAAATGATTTCTTTGCTTTCCTGTAGCTTTATGCATAACTGGTTTACATTACAGGCTCAGGGTACTGAGTAGGGTTGGAAACTTTGCAGTCAACTTGCAAGTGTTGCCAAAGGACTAATGAACTAACTAAACCAGTAACAGGAGTTCATGTTCCCTACTGGTGGGATGCAGGACTCAGTCAGTAGGCATCATAGGAATTCAATGACAGCTAGAGTGAAGGATGTTGAGCTTCGTTCCTGGCTCTAAGTGGGTCTTGTGCCATGGCAAATGCTTCAGTCTATTTTTAAAAGCTTGATTTCCTTCCTGCCCTGTGCCTTTTTTCTAGTTTTTTCTGTTCTGTTTTTCTGACTGTGTTTTCTGTTTTTCCTGTTATCATTGGTTAGATACTTCCAATCTCCACTTCTTCCATATCTACTTCATCCTTTTGTTTTATTTTTTGTTGACTTCTGTCCACCTTAATTAGACAGCACTGTCTTTTTCTGTTCCTCTTCTGTTTTGTGGTTTGTTTGTTGTTTTGGGTTTTTTTTTTTTCCTTTGGTGTGCCTACTTTCTCTTCTGTTTTCTTTGCTAGCTAGGTTCAGCTTTCCTAGTCAGTATTAGCCCATTTCTTTCTACTTCATTATTTAAATGTATATTCCTGATGCTCTCATTCATTTGTTTCTCTGCTCTGCCTGAAGAAGGTGGTAGTCATCTGGACAGTGCTCGTGTCCTATAGGGTAGAGACTGTATCATGAGAAGGTGGCTGATTCCATGTCTGTGGTTTCAGTGTTCTTTATCACAGCAATTCCAGGAAACAAAGTGAGGAAAAAAAATCTTAGGTTTGTGGCTTAGAACGCTACCATTGTTAACAGGACTCAATTTAATTTTGATGCTCCTGGGTATCTCACACTTGTAAAACTTCATTGAAGTTTCACAGGTGTTTCAAAAGGCATTTATTTAATCTATGTAGAGACCGCCAGACTTTATTTTTTGCCCATGGTAACTTCTAATTATTTTGACAGACTAATTTTGGAGAGAAACAATTTACCTAGCTGTAGTGAAATACTTACCTGAACCATTTCCAGATGAAATACTTCAGAAGATTGCTTGAGGTACATGTGACATGCATATTTATAGCCCAGAGGATTATTTTGCTATGCCTAAAGCTGGCCTTTGTCATAAAATAAGAAAAAGTATTTGTATTTTCCCCTTAAGAAGGTAGTTTAAAAAGGTCTATCTATAATTTTTTTTCTTTAGTTATGTTTTGTTTTCATCAGCTGATGTTCAGCTGATCAGTTCTGTGGTGGGATTTAAATGTATTTATTTATTTTTGAAGTACTTTGAAAATCCTTGTGCTGCCATCTGGGCCTCAGTATGAAGTGGTGATAAAAGGTGAGGTGGAGTCTAAGGAAAATAGACCTGTGTCTACAGCTGCTGCCTGCTCGGACATCCCACCCATTCTCTCCAACAAGCAGTTCATTGCCTGGGGAGGAGTACCACTTGGAGCATCAGTGTAAGTATTAGTTGGGCAGCTGTTCATATAGAATATAATATTAAGTATAGGAAATATACTTAATGGCATTTATTTGAGGTAAAACTTCCACATTGATCATCCACAGGTCATAAACTAAGCTATTGTATGACTCAAGTGAGAGAAGCAGTGTATTACAATTAATTTTTTTTGTGCAAGAAATTTTTGGAAACAAACTGTGATCTTGTTTGAGCTTTTTGTATTCTTTAGGAGCCTTTAGTTATTGTTAGAGTAATAACTGATTCTGTAAGATTAGTGTGTTATGTAAGTAGAAATGTAGTGGTAAATGTTTTCCAAGTAAGCTGATGGAAAAATTATATTCGTTTGACACCTGTCTCTTGCTAGAACTAAATCTCTGTGCGTGTTTTTCTTCAATTCATCTATTAAGACTAGAAGAATCCAATGTGGTAATGTAATTTGACCATCCAAATAGCATAGGTTGTTGGAACATCCCGTAATTTCTATGCATTTGAATGTGTTCCAATGTTAAAAATTTTAGTGATGGAGAACCCATTGCATCCCTAATTAAGATGTCTGTATCCTTCAGACTAGTTCTTGTCTGAATTTCTTAGTTTCAAGTTTCCAGCTTCAGTATGCCATGACTCAGTGAAACTGTTCATAGTTGTCTAGATACACTTTGCTGGTTTTGTATGTAAAGGCTGCAAGTTTTGCAGATCTCTGGACTTCTGTTAAGTATCACTGTAAGGACTAATCCAGAGTTGTTCTGATACTTTTTGAGGAATCCAGTAATGTTCCTGGTTGTTTAAAAGTGATCCATGTTTGTAGCCAACAAATGTTTTTAATAGCTATGTTCCTATATTCCTATATTTTTCTGCTTTGTTAAGACAGTGTATTTTTAACATAGTAGTTTTGGCTGTTTGGTGTTTGAGAATTACTTTTTCTTTGTATGCTGCTACCTTTTTATTTCCTGTTGCTCCTGAAAAATAGTTTTTATGCATCAGTGGTTTTAGGAAGCTGAAATTGTTTTAAGAATATTTGTTCCAACAGAGTACAAAACAGTGTCTGCCACTGAAAATCAGGGAGATGCTTTGCTATCCCTACGTCCTTCTCTTTGATTTTTATTACATGATCCTTCCTCCTCTTTGTGTTTTTTAGCAAGTTTTAAGGCTCGTCCCATCCTTCTGTGGTTGTTTTTTGACTTTGCAAAATGATAAAGGCACTTGCTCTGCTTGCTGGAGGTGTTTCCTTCCTTAACAGAGGAAGGATCTGAGTACTGTAAGCCTGATCAATGCCAGGATATATCAGAGAGAAAAAAATTACTTTTTGGTCAGCCTGACACTGTGAAGTGGCCATAACTTTCTTTGGTACTATCATGTTGAAAAGTACATGAAAAGCAGAAGTTATCCTTAATTTTGTGCTTTAAAACTGCTCCAGTGAATCTGGGCCAGACTACTCACAAGACTCTTGCTTCTGCATGACTAAGTGTCTCCGGATAATTTAATAGTAACTGTCTCTTAAAGTGGGTTTTTTGAAGGAATTTTTGTATTGACACAACTGCAGCTTGCATTAAAAGTTCAAGCTGTTAAGTACAATACTTGAACTTCAGAAGAGCTGTATTTAGATATTTTGAGGTGGGTTTGCTATTTGAGGATTGATGTGTAATGGTATATGACAAGTAAGGTCTTGTAAGTTTGAGCATGCAGAAATAATTTCATGGCTAACATCCTTTTGTTCGGAGAGGTGATTTTTTTTTCATGAAATGACTTTAAAATTGTCTCATCTCCATTGTTTCTGTGAATAAATATATTTTACAACAAATGTAAATTAACTGCATATAAGTAAACTTCATATTTTTCAGCCAGCAGAAGTTAACTCTAAGAAATGACTCTCCGTCTGTGACCCAGCATTTAAGACTGTTGATAAGAGGCCAGGATCAAGATTGCTTTCAGGTAACTACCCTGAAAAATTCTCTTTAGTGCTAGTGATGATTATCAGTTGATGTGTATAATAAAAATGTCTTTGCCCTGAAGTGTTGTTCCCATATAAATGTCATTGACTAGCAGGCTGCAGGAGTGCTTGCTGCCAAGATGGGCATGGTAGCAGAGCTGAAGCTACAGTGGTAACCTTAGGAAGAGCTGAAATGGTAGGAGTGTTGCAGCAAACTGGAGGTCAATTCACAGCTCCTTAAGCTGCTGTAACATAACAGAGTCAATACTTGGTGGAGTGATCCATCAGTGGCCCTTCTTGCAGGAGGGAATCCAGACCTCACTTGAAGGGACTGTGTATGTGAGGGAGGGAGGAAAGAAAAACTGAAATTAGCCTTTGGGAATTACTGTAACTAGAGGGGGTTTTTGGTCAGTAGTCCACATACGTGTGTATCCTCTTTTCTCCTCAAATGTTCAGATTTGATATCTAAAATCTTTGAGAGAATTAATGTAGTGCTGGTTAAGTTCAGCCTTACAGTATTGTGGATTGAAGGAAGAAACTGTGTGGTCTAAAATGAGAAGCATCGGTATGCTTTTTGTGGGAACATACAGTACTTGGTCTTTTTTGTTGCATATTAAGCATTACAACTTTCAGTTGACAATGCTATATGTTTAGTTAATCCAGATTTTGAGGAAGCTTATTTTGAGTTACTAATGAAGTAAGTCTTACTGCTATGTGTTTTTCCTATTGTAGTCACTTGCTTCTGATGTCTTTGTTTTTATAGCTGCAAAGTATATTTGGATCAGAAGAACGCTTAACTAGTAATTGGGAACTCAAAATTCGTCCCAGAAAAGATACTAACATATACTTGATGTTTACACCTACTCGAATAACTTGCTTCTTTGCAAAGCTGGAAATCAAACAAGTGGGGATTCGATCACAGCCAGGAATTAAGTTTACTGTAAGAGTCCCAACCTAACTTCTAATAATTTGAAATATACTTTTTAAATGATTATTGAATCTAGTACTGAATAGCTGTTTCTATTGAAAAGCTGAAAGATACACACAAGAAAAGTTTAGAAGATACACAGTATGCTTATCTGTATACTTGTTAAAGATTGTATGGGTATTAAATTTTACAGTTTGAACACCAGTCTCAATTTTGCATGCAACTTTCCCCTTGTCAAGGAAGAAGAAAGATTTTTATATACTACATTAAAAGTAGCCTAAGATTTTTAACTCTAGAACTGTCAAAAAATCTGAACTTTTCTTGTTCTGTAGGTAGGTCTTAAATTAATTTTCAGTAGAACCTCAAAAAGATTGAATAAATTTAGGTTTTTTTCTGTCACTCTTGATCTATTTTACCATAGTTGTACAGAAGTTTTAGTTAAGAAGCTTTCTTTCATTGAAGTACTTTTTGTGTGTGTGTGTTTTTCTTTTCTTTTCTTCCCTGCCCCACTCTCCCCACAGATACCATTATCTGGGTACGGAGGAACAAGCAATATAACTTTAGAAAATGTTAAAAAACTGTCAGATAGTTACATGGTAACACTGGATGGATTATTGCCTGCAAGTTTAAGGAAAGCTTCCTTCCTCATAAGAAATACAGGTTCTCGGGCTGCCTATGTTAAAGCACTGTGCTTTGCAAACCTACGAATGAAAAAAGTTATGGATCCTCAGGTAATGATGGTATCTCCAGAGAAGTTTGTACTAAGAGAAGGAACGTACGAAGTAAGTATTACACGTGATTCTGACCAAGTTTTATTAATTTAAATTAAAATAAATGTCATCAGTGAGAATGTGTCTAACTAGTCCTTTATTCAAATCTCACTTAACTTGTGTTAAACCCTGTTTCACTTGTACTGCGGCAATTTGTTGACTCATAGCCCAAATGTTAGTACTAACAATAAGATTCTTTTTCTGATTATGTATGTTTATTTTATCAGGTGATTACTATAACATGGAATCCAATGGAAAAGGAAAAGAGCTTCCATAAAACACACATGTTGGTATCAACAGTATGTTTTTTTTGTGGAGATGAAGTTTCTAGACAGCAGTATCGTAGGTAAGATGTACTTTGCTATTGAAACAGACACAGATGTTTAATAAAACATTAGAACTAGGGATGTGTGGTATCATGAGTATGGTTTTAACATGCTTCCAAAAATAGTAACAACCACCCAAAAGACAGGGATGATATGGAGAGATCTAGTAAGTCTTACATCTGGTAGGTTGTTTGGTGGACGTTTGATTTGATTATTTGTGGTTTTGTTTGCATACTGTAGCTACATTCTAGCTAAGGGTTTTATTTCCTGTTTGCATTTTTTAATTTGGGTGTGTTGGGTTTTGGGAAAAATTTTTGCTTTTGTGTGGAAGACAGTTGTGTTCTGTCTTAGTGTCTCTCTTTCCAATGTGTAGTTTTAATTTTTAAAGAAAAGGCTCATAAAAGGAGTAATACTCAAATTCAGTAGTATTAAGTTTTGAAAAAGATTCTCATCTTGATTTGCTAAATTCTGTTGATGAAGATGGTGTTGGAGTAGTTGTTGTGTATGTGAGAGGAATAACATCAGCATATGCTTGTAACACACTGAGGAAATTTGTAGAATATATCTTATGGAGCTTAAATAGAGCCTGTGCAGTATGCTGGCATATTTTGCTTTTAATGACAGAAGTGGCGTTTTTGACTTATGCTGTATGTGGCGTATAGCGATAGTGCAAAATGTTAAGAACAGGCAGAGCACTAAGGTGCTGATGATCATTGTTCAGCACAAAATTTCAGAATGGCAGTATTTCACTATTGCTTTTAAATGGATTGCCTGAATTTTGTGAAGGTAATTGTATTTATTGTTACCCAAATAAAGTATTGAGCATATCTGAATTTAACTGTATGACTTCAAATATAAAGCTCATGGAACAGCTGCATTGGCTTATTTTAGGTATCTTGGAAGATGCTTGTTACTGACTTGTATGAACTCCTTTGTCTAAGGCAATGCTCACTATCATTGAATCCATCTCAAAAGGCAAAAATATTTGGGGAATAGCTTTGATACACTGATCAACAGAAAACCCATTAGGAAGCTTGATACACTTGTATAGAGGTAATGTTGGAAGCTTTTTTTGTTCAGATTCTGGACATTGGTACATGAGTGAAATTATTTGTTGCTGATTTTATTAGTCAGCAGGCATAGCATTTGCTTCTTGAACATAGTAATCGGTTGTTTCGTGGTGGGAGCTTCTCTGAAGTCTGCCATGATAATTTGAAAGAGTTGCTTATTTCTTGAAATTACTTGAGTACTCTAAGCCAGTCAAAACCCATTCTGTAATTATGTACTAGGACGGGAATATGATTTGGGACTTAGAGGCAGGAATGTGAGATGAATAATCTGCCCAGTCTGCCAACCTGTGGCTCAAGTTCTTTACTCCATAATACACATAGTCAGTAGCCTGGTAAGTAGCTTAGACCTGAGAGTTACTATTGCTGAGGTAATATTCCCACCTGCACAGCTTTGACCCTATCTGATTGCCAGGTTTCCTCTTACTGACTTGTAGATTCCCATTTTACCTAGGACTATCTATATCCCTACGCCTCCCAGTCTTTTCTGCCCTATTGGCAGTCATGCTCCTTGGCTCCATGTTCCTGCTGTTTGCTGGCACCTGCTCCTGCTGCTGCTCTGCCATTTAGTCAATTTTTCCCCTCAAAAGGCTTTAACTCGTGACCAAAATAGCATTCTTCTCCTTCCTGTGGTGATGGAAAAAAAAAAAATCACTCAGATGTCTGATGTACTTACCAGAAATCTAAGTAGGTGTGACTGACAGCAGAGAACAAGTATCTTGAAAAGACAAGCGTATGGTAGCCATTATTTCAGTGATTCCTTTTACTGTGCAGCAATAGAGAAAGTATTTCTTTAAACATTCTAAGATTATGAAGAGAGTTCAGTTTTGAACAAATGCTCACAGATTTGAGCTTGGTGTATGCAAGAAATGATGAGTTAAAATTGTGCTGGATTCTTACCAATCTTTCCAAATTGTTGTTTTCAGTACTTTGTGTAATTTAATTACTCATGTTTCTTTAACAGAGCTATGATGTATAAACCTGAGGTAGAAAAACACATAATCCCAGAAAACAGCTTGTTGAGAAACATTGTATTTGATGAAGAATTTCAAGGGGAGCAGCTTGTGACAGAAGGTAAGCCTATGACTTCTTAAAATTAAAATGTAATAATTGTTTTCAGGTGGAAAAGTATGCTTTTAGACTTGAATCCTAGTTATTTTTCCACTTTTTTTTTTTTTTTGGTAAATGTAGAAGCAAATATCTCAGTTTGGGTTTGTGTGGCCAAGTTTTGGTAGCAGGGGGGTTTCCCCTGTGTCCAATGGAGACAATACCAGCCAGCTCCAAGGCAGACCCGCCGCTGGCCAAGGCCGAGCCCAACAGCGATGGTGGTGGTGCCTCTGGGGTAACACATTTAAGAAGTGTGTGGGGGATTTGAGACAGGTAACAGTGATTTCAGCCAGTGAGAAGATTAAGAATATGTGAGAGCAACAGCCCTGCCAACACCCTGGTCAGTGCAGAAAGAGGGGGAGGGGGGGCTCCAGGCGCCAGAGCAGAGATCCCCCTGCAGCCCGTGGTGAAGCCCACGGTGGGGCAGGCTGTGCCCCTCAGCCCGTGGAGGGCCCGATGTGGAGCAGATCCCCACCTGCAGCCCATGGAGGTCCATGGTGGAGCAGATCCCCACCTGCAGCCCATGGAGGTCCATGGTGGAGCAGATCCCCACCTGCAGCCCATGGAGGTCCATGGTGGAGCAGACCCCCACCTGCAGCCTGTGGAGGACCCCACGCGGGAGCAGGTGGGTGCCCAAAGGAGGCTGTGACCCCGTGGGAAGCCCAGGCTGGGGCAGGGTCCTGGCAGCGCCTGTGACCCTGCTGGGGACACACGCTGGAGCAGTATGTTCCTGGAGGACTGTCCCCCATGGAAGGACTCAAAACTAGTTAATGTCACATGATTTACACTCTTCAAGTATTCACCTACATTTCTGACTTGTTTGATGGCATTAGAAGACCTCACAGCAAACCCTATCGGAGGAAAAAACCTGCCACCTATTGCCACCGAGTGCCTGGAGAAAGGTAACTCCGTTTGGCTGAGACAGTGAATGCATCAACCTGACAGTCACCGGTGACGACAAGGGGGCGACAATCACTTGGAATACTGTGAAGCAAATCACATGGGTGAAAAAAAAAGCAGTTTTATCTATGTGGAATATCTTCTCTTAAGTGGTTTCACCTTAAAATGCTTCATCATAAAGAGCTTCACTTGTGAAACCACCTAAACGTGGAAGGAAGAAGTGGTAACTGCGTCTGATTTTTTCAGCATCTTATACAAATCTAAACCATCGATCTCAAAATGATGCCAACTGCTAGAAGATCACAGTTCCATCTGAATTGTTTTAACCTACTAGTAACACTTTAAAACTATTCTGTCTTGTCGCAGCATTTTCATGTTTGCCTTTTCTGACGTTCATTTAACAACTTGCATTTTCTGATGTTCATTTAACAAACCGTTCTAGACAGCTGTCAGTTTTGCTAATGGTAGCTTATTTTTTCTTTCTGTAGAAAACAAGACCTACCTCTTGCATCTTAAATGTTTTTCTGTCTGTCTTTCAGACTGAGTTTGTCACGTATAGCTTATTGTTTCCTATTTGGTCACATTTGTGTTATTTGCTCAAAATTATTTATCTTGGTCATAAAATGTCCTTGCCCTCTTATGTCCTACTTTATCTACTCAATGTAAGGTGAGGACCGTTGTTTTAAAAAAAATGAAGTGAGACAGACTTGTATAACACTGCAAATATGCCTTCAAGGAGGTGTGCTGGAAGGGTAGCTCTTAGAAAAATAAACTAGATTGTTCTTACTCGTTTTAGCGATGCTACAGACTTCATGCCTTTCCTTACCTTCTTGTCACCCAATGATGTCTAGTGTGAATAGTATGCAATCATACAGATTAGTGTTCACTGAGTTTTCGGTGGGAATATCCACAGAATTTTTTTTTTTTGTTATGTGTTCTTGTAAGTCAAATATTATGCAGGAACTAATAGTAGTACTTGGAATTAAGAAATCTGATTCTTTTTTTGTCCTTTCTATAAGATGCTATCTTTTAGGTGAAAAGTAAGTTCTTTTTTCAACATCTAAATGCTTTTTAAGCTTTTTTGCCTCTTAAATGAAAGACTGTTAAAGAGATGATGCAGGGGAAAAAAAGCTCAAAGCATAAATGCCTTGGCTGTAAGAATTGCTTTCAGTATAAATTTGGTTCCCTAGACTGTTTAGGCCTCCATTCCTCATTGCCTTAGTCCACAGAGCTATTTGAAAAACCTCTTAAGAAATTAAATAGTAATGTTAGATATGAAATAGTGTCGTGTTGGGTTTTCACCAGTCTGCTCACTTGATGCATCATTGTGGTATGGTCCAGGGCCAGCAGGTGGAAGGATCTGTGTTGTATGTTTGTGTGTTCCCAGTAAGGAGCCTTCATCCTGATCGGCCAGAGAGGGGAACAAAATGAGGCCATTGTTGCTGCTTGAGTTTGCATGAGTGCTGAGCGTTTCTGTCTGTGTTGGTCTGTGTGTGTGCATGCGTGTGGGGTTGCTCACTGGGAACATGGGCTCAGCCTTGCTACTGGTTGGACCTGTGGCAGCCTCACCTCTTTATCAGGCTACCAGATTCAGTTACTCCCTAACACTAACGTGGTTTGCTGCACTAATCGAAGATCTTTTACATACTGATCTAATGTATTTCTAGGTGCCCAGGTATGCTTCAGTTACTAGTTGAATAGGCAGTGGTTGTTGATATTTAACATCTAGCAACTGTTTATTCTAAGGTAGTCTCAAATATTTTGTGACTTCTGTACTTGGGTTGTCAAAATGAAATTGGTTTCCAATGCATATTAGCATCTTATCTGAATATCGATTTATTGTTAGAGAGGAGGGAGGGAATTCTGATAAGGTATTCTTTGCAAGATCCTGTTGCGCATTTCTAAGTATAATATGACATACTTCACTACGTTTTATAGGATTTAAACCTTTGTATAAAATTGTTTTTGTCTGTTGTGATTGTGAAGATGGCATAGTCAATCTGTTTATGTGCTTTAATTTGGGTCTGACACTTCTGGGTCTGCAGTTGTATGCACTGTGGCCTTGGCGTTCAAAGTTATGATATCATGAACTAGCCATTTTGATATTTGAGTTGGTGAAAATGAGATAGACTGTAAAAGTTAAGTGTTTTATTGGGGGTTATTTGAAAACTGGGCTTTCCAAACTGAATGGAATTCAGTGGGGGAGTGGGGGTGGGAATAAAAGAAACTTAGAGTAGAAATAATAGTCGTCCTGAAGAAAGAACATATTTCCATACTGAATTTTATTATGACAGAATAAATAAATAATTTATTCAACCCCCCACTTTCTGTTAAACATTCCTTTGCAAGACTTAGCTTTGTTAACAAGTTTCAGGATGCATGTAAATTCTAACTAAAAATGCTTCTACAGCAGATGTTGCTTTGTCTTATCCGTAGCTGAGTTGTAGAAGCTATATACAAATATTAATAGTCTCTGGTATCTACTGTGCAGCAAAAGAAATAATGATTGGATCGAATGTATCCTGTGTGAGAAGTGACCACTTCTTCATTCTGTCTATTCAATGTGAAATGGCTTGAGGCAAAGGAGAAAACTTTGACTTGATTATTAAACATGTTATTATCTATGAATTATACTCTTACATTCTTGACCTTTTTGATATTTACAGGTATAATAAATTAAATAATGATGTGTTAGATTGAATAGACTGAGTAACTGAAAAACAACTTATCAAGTTGAATCTCTTTCTTTGAAGCCTTAGGAATGTATTAGTCTTATTTGTCAGGATAAACTAAAAAAAAGTAAAACAACTTTAAATTGGTATAGATTCAGATTATCTTATACCATTTGTATAAAGATGGAAAATACTTATCTTAAAATCAAAAAGTTAAAATTGATGTGTTTAGATTTATTCTACATTTCACGTTAATTTTGATTTATGCCCAATAACTGAACTTGTAGTAAGTAGTTTTTTGAATGATCCTAGGATGTCTCAGCCAACAGATTAACTAGGTCTATATCCTCAATCTCTGTTGTGTAATTTCTGAGTGTTATAGATTTGTACTTATTAGAATTGCTTTATTATTCTCATTTTTAGTATGTGATATCCCACGGGGAACAAATGATATCAAGCTTTTCTACACAAATATGCGAAAGATTATCCTTTCTGTGGTTGGGTATTCCACTTCTGATCAGGATGGTTTTCAGCAGTCTCCTGGACATCATTCGGAACCGGACAGGTAATGTAACTATAAGGTTGACTGTCAAATCATGTCTAACTGAAGTGAATCTCCTTTCATTGAAGATTTTTGTCAGTTGAAAATTGACTTACTTTACAAGTGAAAGAACTGGCTGTATAATGAGAATGAATCCAATGAATATCTAGGTGGCTCTTCTTGCTGTTTTTCTCTATATGTTTAAAGTGTTATGATAACTTTTAAACTATTCTCTCAACTGACACCATTAATTTTATCTGCGACTTCCTAGTTCATGTGAAGAAACTGGTTTTTTTTCCATAGACACTTCCAAAATGCATTTGTTGTAGTCCTAATAGGACTATAACTACTTCATTCCTTGCAATGAATGTTTGATGTCTGGCATGGAAATAGAGAAAAATAACAAAGGCTTAGTGGCCTTTTCCTTGCCCAGCCCATATACCAGCCTTTCAGTGTAGTGTGTACTGCACTCATCAAAAGAACGATCGGTGCTGAGGCTACCCCTACCCTGTCAGTCCCTTGAATGAAATGGTCTGTTACTGGGAGGATTTCTTTGCAGCACTGGCAAAGACCTGGTCTTTAAAATGTACCTGTCACTTTTTATTAAGACAGGTCGCTGTAGCATTTGGAGCCCTGAAAAAGGAAAGAAATTCAAAATCCTATACAAGTCCTAATTATTAAGATGGCAAAGCATAAAACTGAAATAAAGATGTGTTAACTTTTAACACTATAATGAATATATTTTGCATAGGTTATTTCTTGAGTCTTCGTGTTTTTCTTCTCAGGATCCTGTTACGTAGGTGATGAAAAGATCCTACCTAGTCCTGTTGTTTTTAGCATCTATGTATGTAGATGTTGTCTTGTAATTGCTTGTACCTCTTGAACTGTAGATGCTGAACACTTTGGGACACTTAACAGACTTTTTGACTAGAAAGGTGTTTGTCAGGCATAGTGGGGATTGTGAGTCTACCTGTATCTGCAGCAGCAAGCAGGACATTTCTTGATTTGGTAGTTGGCATTTGTTTGTTTTTTCCACTTGACAGCCTTATCAGTTCTTCTAGATTTGAATTTATTCACTGGCTAAAGATGATGAGGATCTTAATTTTCTGAGTAGACTGCAATTCTTAGAAGAGATCTGAATGTGTTTACTACTAATCTGACTTAGGAAGTTCTGTGTCAAAGAATTATGTGAATCAGTTGACTTCCTAGTTCCACTGCTATCTTAAGGGATGAATTCTCACAGGTATTAGTTCAGCTGTCCTGAACTGAGTCAGGATTCTCAGAAGCATTAAAAATACAAATAGAAATTATAAGGAAGAAGAGCTGTATGTTTGCACAGCGTTGTATGGAGCAAAAATTACCCAATTTTTTCTTCTTCAGCTGTTGATTTCTGCTTTTATTTCTTTTTGAATTTAAACTCAAACTTGTTCTCAGTTAAGCTTTTAACTTAAGAAAATACGCTGAATCCTAAAATAACAGCATCATAGCTTTCATATATGAGCTTATCTGCCATGTATTTTGCAAGCCAAGGTGTGAAATGCTAGGCCGTGAAGGGATTGGAGCATCTGTCTTGCAAGGAGACTAAGAGCTGGGTTTGCCTAGTGTTGAGCAGGGGAGGATCTTACCAGTGTTTGTAAATACCTGACAGGGAAATAAAGAGGAGACTTCCAGTGATGTCCAGTGACAGGACAAGAGAAATTCAAAACCTGATTGGACAATGTCCTGAGTAACCTGCTGTAGCTGACCCTTCTCTGAGCAGGGGTGTTGGACTAGGTGATCGTCAGAGGTCCCTCCTGACCTCCAGCGTTCTGTGAAACACAACTTGCATTGCCTTCTCCCTGCAGTACTTTCTTAATCTGAATAAAATATGTAGAGAAAAAGCATTTCACTTTATCACCTGAAGATAGTTGTTTATTTTAGCACCTTGCATTCTAAACAGTACCTTCCACTGCTAAACATTCTGTGAAAAAGCTGTCACGATATAGCTGCTGAATTATTTTTTTCTAAAAATGGAGAATTGAATTAATTTGAAGGCACATGTAAAGAACATTGTATTTCAGTATTAAATTTTGAGGAAATACTCAGCGTAGGCTATTATAATTACTCATAAGTTAATTTTATTGCTGCTTTTGCTTGATGCAATCTTATTTTCAGATTTGAGAACTCTGTCAGACATATCAATGCAACTTTGGATGTTCTCCCTGTTAAAGGACCTCAGGGTCCCCCATTACTTGTACAAACCGATGATCTGGTTCAGAATAAATCAGATGCTCAACAGAATTGGACTGTTAACCCCGAGCATTTGACTTTGACATTTCCTTCTATTAGTAAGTATTTTTTGAAGTTAATAAAATAACCACTCCAGTATTAAAATAACTGCACTGTGTACTATGTTTGCAATTATTTTGTGCTTGTAAATGTGGCTTGGCCTGTGATCTTAGTGCAGTAGCTTTACATCTAAACCGTAAGCTTTGTTTGAACAGACTTTTTGTTAAATTGTCAGAGGGTGGCATGCTCTGTGTGTGTGTACATGTAATATGCATTTTTAAAGCATTGTGAAGGTAAAAATAGGGCAGGCAATGCTTTATCTTCATTGGTGCATCTCTGAATCTTGGGCACTTTGGTGAATTTTTGTACATGTGAGCTTTTTATAGCTTTTTCTATATTACAGGTGGAACAGCAGGTACTGGACGTGTAGAGGTTGTCAACAATTCTATTAAGATGTTGGCATTTGAGCTTTCGTGGCCAGCTCACTGCCTTACAATAACGCCACAACATGGAGTTATTGAACCGGAGTAAGTTTTTTTCCATAGGTTCCTTTATGTGTGAAAGTGTGGTGAGGTTTGGGAGGAATTTATTTTAGTTATTTTTTAGGAATTCATTTTAGTTTGTTTAGACTATAACCTGGAAGTAACTATTTAGTTCCACCGTATAGTCTTTTTGTCAGCTAACATGCAAATCTAGCTTTTCTATTTTAGTATCTTATCCTTTTATAGTTCTGTATAAAGCGAATGTTCTTTTGTCACCTATGACATTACCTGGAGGCCAGGAATTTTCTGTGCCTGGAAATACTATTATTATTACATAATTTTCCAGGAGCTGGATGGGTTGACAAAGCTGAAGCTTTAAAGATCTCCTTTCGCAGTAGTGGGTTTTTTTTTTAAAATAATTTACTTGTTTAAAAATAAAAGGGACTTCTTCCCCTTCCCACAACAAACAAACGAAATGAAAAATAACAGTTCTTGTAGAATGCTTCTCTTCTGAGGACTTACGGTTTTCTCCTGCAAATGTGCTGATATTCATCAGAACTTGATTGTGGGTTTTTTTTTTTTTGTGTTCTGACAAAACTGTTTTTTGTTACTCGAACTTTGGCTTCTCACTATCTGTAGGTATGAAAGAATGACAAACCAGTATCAGATCACCTCTGTCTTAATTAGCAGTATTTTGGAAAAGTAGTCAAAATATCACTGCATGTGTGTATGAGACTTCTCATGGATGTCATCAAAGCTTTTCACAATAAAATGCTTGAAAATTCTGACCACCTGTCACTTCTAAATTTATCAGTTTTTTTTTTTAAGGTCAGTTCAGAAGGGCTTTTAAGACCCACTTGTTAAACTCTTCTCATCTTCCAAAAACTAAAAAAAGTCTCATGTTCCACAAAAAAACATGTTTTGCTTTGTGAGTTTTATTGAGGTAGCGTCTTTAACTTGGTAGATGCTTGCCCAAACAGGTACTTTATTTTCAGCAGATACCTGCATCACTGTGCAAGACGTGATACATGTAAACACTTAATTCTGTATTCATGTAGATGTAAATTTTTGGATGTACGGCTGAGGAACTTTCATCACTAGTGAGAACCAAATAAAGAGGATTCTCTGGAAGGGCTAAGATATTTGCTACTCCTTGCAGGTTCAATCAGTGCCAAGAACAATGGTTTCAAAAAGAGAACAATGAACAACTTTCCAGTAGCTGTTGACAGTAAGGGCACCTTGAGTGTCTCATACCCTAGACTTATGACTGTTTGCAGAATGGTTTCTTAAAAAGAGGGAATTGAAGGCCGGCTGCAAGCAATTTTCTTGCACTGCACAATTTTAGTATACGTTTCTTTCACTGGAGAGAAATTTGCCAAAACCTCACATGTTGTGTCCAAGTAAGCAGTCTGGATCCAGAACGGAGGCCTGCAAGTAGGGAACAGACCCGTAGGAACAGCTGACTGAAGCACAGCAAGGTGCACTTGCCTGGATTTCTACTTTTCACAACCATCTCCCTGCGGTGATGGTGAAAGAAGATCCTAAGATCAAGAACTGACTCTGCCATGCAAGGGCAAGCAGATCACCTCCTGTTTCACCTTGACTATGCTCCTTAAGTTCCATGAAATGAGCTAAAGGCAGCCTCTAACCTGCCTGAATGTGGAATAATAGAGTCCCAGGTCCCTGCTGAGCTTGGTAGCATTCTGAGAGATTTTCTTGTGGAGGCGAACTGAAAATAGCCTCTGGCATGTCGCTGTGCCTCAGTGTTGGGAGTATTGGTAAATGCTGTGAAGGGAATTGTGCTTTTGGAGCAAGGACTGCTGGAATCTCCTTAGGCTACAAGAGCCACCTTTAGAAAGTGTTTCTTCCCGAGGCTTTGCTCCTTTCCATGGCAATGAAAATACTGAGAGGTAGTGTCTTTAGGTTCAATATGACTTTTCAGAGGCATGTGGTTTGTGATCCCAAGCAAGCTGGATTTGCGAGAAGTTTGCAGTATATGTCACAGACAAGCTGGCAGGAGCAGAGACAATGGAGTGTGATAACATAGTGTGTGTACTTAGTAAGTCAGTCTCACGAACACAACTTGTACATGAGAGAGAGAACCATAAGTGGCAAGTGTCTGAGAACTGCTGAGATTCACAAAACCCCCACAATTCCTTAAGGACATACCAGTGTCCTGATTTAATATTTTAAGGCCATTAATATCTTTTAGTTGAAGTTTGTAGAGATGGTGATATTGGGGCAGTAATGATGGAACTGACTTTCCTATGGGGACTGATCTTGTTCCTACACTAAACTTTTCAAATGCAAAGTGCTGTGCTAATGACACACTCAGCTAATTCTTTGGGTGTAGCTTGAGTGCTTTTGCTAACATACAACCAATGACCTTTCCTCCAGTGATTTTGTACTCATTTTTTTAAATACTTCAGCGCTTAATTTCTCCCCTCCTTTATTTAAATGTCTCCAGCGTAGAATACGGAACATTTTAAATCAGAATTTATGTTCTTATTGGTGAAATTACTGTATGATGCCATAACTGCCTCAAGTAGGTTTAGAGTCTTCAGTGTCCTCTACTGTAAATAACTGTAGAAAACACTGATAACATTAAAAGGCTTTTTTCTTTCCTCCAAGATCAGTTCTGCATGGGAGGAAGGAAAGCAAGCTGCTCCTCTGAAACTAGAATTAGTTTAAAATTGAAATGCAATTTGTGCAGTATACTTAGTTTGAACAGTACAATTCCCTTGTTGACTAGTATTAAGCTTATTTTTCTGAAACATATATAAACCTGACTGATTCTATACATTAACAATAGATAAGATTTACCTTTTCCGTATGACCCCTTATACAACCATCAATGACAAATTTATAAAGTGTGTTAGTGTTAAGTTTCTGACTACTAAAGCTTGATAATATATTGGATATCTGAATACCTTAAATTTAACTATCTAAAGATTGTCTTCTCTTACCTGCTGTCATAAAGTGCATCCCTTTTTTAAGGTGGGCTAGCAAGATCTGTTGTAGATAATCATTCTAATGCAAAGATCATGGTAATATTTTTTTTTTTCTTTTTTTAGGAGCAGTACAGTAATTCTGGTGAGTCCTAATCCATCACTTGCCACAAAACGTTCATTAATTCCTTGGAGTGGCCTAATCTATATTCATTGTGATAATGGACAAAAGGTATGTGGCTTGCTTGAGAGTTGAGGTGTTTATTTTACTTTGCTGGCTAAGGTCTAGTAACAGTGCTAAAACCTTTTAGATATGAGACAGCAGTTCTTTCAACTTCCGTTATTCTCTCTGATTAGTAAAGTTTCTTAAAAAAAAAAACTAAACCAAAAAAAGCCAACAAGAAAAAAGTGTAGTTGAGATGGTGTTTTGCAAATTGAGATTCTTTGTTTATTTATCTCTGAATAAATACTATGATGTGAACACGTAGACTGAATTGTCAACAAAATTGCATCTGTACACCCAGCACTGCCTTATGCATAATCTTCTAAAATGCTAAATATTTATGTGTACACATGCATATCTAAAAATAGTCTAGAATATTTTAAAATAAAAGAAGTTAAGGTTATCGGACAAGTCACAATAGCTCCTTTTGAGCTCCCTTGAGGTAGACTTAACCTTCTGGCTGACAAATCTGTGATAAAAAATGTCTAGAACAGATTCTTGCTCTTTGTGGATTTAAATCAATGACTTCTCCCTGATTAAAATAAGGCATATAAGTAAAATTTATGAAGCTAACAGTTTCTTTTTTCATCAATGTAAAAGCAGAGAAGACTCCTTGGTGATCTCACCCAAAGAAACAGACACCATTTCCCAAAGAAATAGACACACATCTCTGCTTTCCTTCTTGATGGAGGAAGGTGAGGTATGACCTCAGAAGTGGAAACAGCCATAAAAAACCCTGAACAAAACAAAAAGGGAAGTTGTTAAAAAGAGTGATTTGAGAAGGAAATGGAGACTGTACACATAGTTAACTCTTACGTTCTACAGTATAAGAAAAGGATTTAAGAGAAGAAGTCTACTAGGACAAAAATAGAATGTAGCAAAAACAATCAAATTGTGAGAGATCTGATAGCTGATAATGCTTTTACTGTTTCTTTGCTACCTTTCCAAATAAGCAAAAAAATATGCTAAGGTTTTTCTCGCGTTATCTGTAACATTAGCATTATAAGTGCTAATTATGTAGCAGAAGTGAACACAAAGCTTATTCTGTGTGAGGCAGCCCTGTTCCTGTTCTCTGCAAGCAGAGATATTGTAGGAGTTGTCAATTAAATCTAACTAAATTATTATTCCTATTGAATTACAATATCTAGGTAGCAAATTTTCAGTAATTTTCCTCTTCTCCTAAATTAAACTTGTCCTAAAATCTTTAAACTTTGTGAAGTTAGAGAAAACCTGATGATTTAATATATGAGACTCTTTTTCTATTGGAATGTAAATCTGAACGACGTGACCTCTTACAGCTGATGGAAATATAGCTAAATAGCTTGACTTGTTGATATGTCACTGTTCACTATTTTAATCTTTCTTTTTCTCCAAATTGTGCAAAAGTGTATAAAAGTGCAAATTCAAGAGGCAGTCACACAGAGCGTGTCTGGAGCAGACTTCCCATCTAGAAGAGAAGATCTATTTACCTCACAGTCCGAAAGTCCTACTGTTCATGTGGCAAAGTCTCTCTCAGCGCTCCCTCTAACAAAAATGGAAATAAAGAACAGAACCATTGTTTTTCCTAAAACGAGACCTGGCCAAAGCTCAGGTAATATTGCTTACTTAGTATATACAATATCTGTAGTATCTTGTATTCAGAGGTTTTATTTACTGTACTGCACGTTTGTGAGCTTGAATGCCATGAGTTTGGTTTTGTTGTTTTAGTCTGATAAATGATTGACCAGTTCCCTTCTTCTGACCATACTTTGAAATATTACTCCTTGTGATGGAACTCTTCTCAGAAGTCCTTCTTTTTTTTTTCCTGTTTTTTTTTTTTTCTTCTTCTCCTTATGCAGTATAGTCACACTTTGTCTCACAGATAGATTTGCATATAGACAGGTATGTTGCTGATCTTTTTTAAGCAACTATGATGAATGCAACCATACTGTGCTTGGGAAAGAGGACGCTGTGAAGTTACTGCATTTTGCTGAAGCTCTTTTGGGTCTGTGCACTTTTGCAGTAGATCCATTTTCATCTATGTGTGTCCCCCTAAGATGTGTGATAAATCCATCTGCATGTAACAGAGAAATAAATGTTCTTTCTTAAGACAACAGCAATGTCAGCTATAAGTCTGGTTATCTTTGTCCTTGCTGGATCATTAAGTACTTTTAATTCTGGTAATGCTTCAGATTCTCCAAATTACTGTAGAAACTGTCATTCTGTTGTCTAGATACCAAATTTTATGTTAGTGCTTAGTGTTCTTTTCTAGGTAATGAGGACTTTTTTCTAATGATTCACTGATGCTGCATATTCATTTAACAGACTTTAGAAGTTTTAAGGCTTAGTTTATCAATTATATCTGGGGGGGTGGGTTTGCTACACTTATGAAAGAGGAGTATAATATTCCTTTCCTTTCCTGTTTCTGTAAAATACCCTTATAATATATATGCAGCTAAACTTCCTGAAGTACTTCTCTAGACTGAGGTAATCTTACAAATGCTCTGTTAATTCTTGGCTATTCTGTTCTTATTGATACTGTCAAAGTTGAGACTTTCTTTTAATGTCAGTATTCTTTCTGCAATTCTAGCATAAGTTTTTCCTGAGGTTTCATACATATGTTTGTGTGTGTATATATATATGTATATATATATATGTATATATAATATATATAATATATATAATTATGCTGAGTAACAAATCCATACTAGGGTGAGAACAGGTTTTGATGCAACTTTATTTAATTGGTCTCAAACTAGAACACTGTCAGTGCTTTTCCCTGAACAGTCAAATAATAGCTTGGGAGGGAGTTTGGTATCTTGAGGGGCCTTGAGGGGTTTTTGGATATGTTTTCGTATACTGCTGCGTGAAGGTATCTGCCAAAAATCTGAATGCAATAAAATGAGACCATTGGAGGTGACTTAGATGCTCTCTCTGCTGTTCGCCATGTTCTGGATTTATGGGAAGCTAACTTCCTACTACCAGCAATCCATGTACGTAACATTCTTTGATATACTTCAGGTTCTTTTAAAGAATTATCTGTTATTGTTGTAGGGTTATTGAGGGTGAGATTTAGGTCTCACTTTGTTTTTTGAAGCATCTTCAATATGATTCTTCACTAGAAGACTTAACTTCCAAATTTCTTTTGTATAAGCTTTCAAGAATTTTGTGACACCGTGCTTTGTTTGAGTCTGCCCTTGGTGTTGGCATCGTAAGAACAGTTTCCCTTAAACCTGTGTGTCTTGAAACATAGTTTCTCTTTAAACTCTTCCCACTAAAGATACTTGAACAAAGACATTTAATATACTAGTCTGATGTTTTTCTTCTAGAGAGTTACCTGGAGATGGAGAATAAAGGGGATGAAAATATGAAGTGGTATTTGGCATCTTTTGCACCACCCTATGTTAAAGTGAGTGAATGTTTATATTGGCAATTTTATGCAAATCTCTTGTGGGTGGTTTTTTTTCCCCCTTCTCTCTTCCTGCTGCTCTCTTCCTTCTCCATCCTCTCAAGAAAGAATATATATTGGCGCATGAACTTGGTTACAAAGTTTCTTTTTGATTCTTTTCATAGCAGGGAAGTGTTTTGCTCTTTTTTTCATCTCTAATGTGCTCCTTGAGTGTGAATCAATCTCTGGTTTGCTTATTGGTTTTTAGAGTTTTCTTGTGTTCATCCAGTATCATCATCCAGACTGCATTAAGTAATCAAGTGTACATGAAAGGCCCATGTCCCTTTTGGTTCTAGAATGCTAGACTTACCTTGTTTTGAGACTTGTGCTGCTGGGATTGTGCTGTACATGG
The DNA here is from genome assembly GCF_023634085.1 of Falco cherrug. NCBI lineage: Eukaryota > Metazoa > Chordata > Aves > Falconiformes > Falconidae > Falco > Falco cherrug. The sequence goes on from NC_073699.1 coordinate 63,450,564, forward strand.
TATCTCTGTAGGTAATTGAAGTTAGATTAAGGATATTTGAATTACACTGCTGTCACCTGTGCAATTACTGTAGCTGTACCATTGATATTTGTAAATGCTTTCCTATTATTTTTGGTAGTTTGAAGTGCTATAATGGTCATTTTAATTTTATGCTAGTATTATTATGGTCTGTTGTTGTGAAGTGATGAAAAATGGTTATGTAGCACTCCTAGCTGTAGCCCAGAAGACTGAGTATGCCATGTTCCAACCAGTGCACCACCTCTAAACTGGAGGTCAGTATCATGGTGACTGCATAGATGTAGTAGTTTTACTTTTTATTAATTTGTTTTTAGGGAGTCAGTATTATTTGTTCACTTGAAAGCAGCTTAATTGGTTGCATTTTTTTTTTTAGTCCTTTGCAAGAGTGGTGTGTGGGGTGGGTGTATTGTTTGGGTTTGGTTTGGAGTTGTGGTTTGGGTTTTGGTTTAGGTTTTGGTTTTGGTTTTTTGGTTTTTTTTTTTTAACTTCTGAATCTGACTCATAACTTTATTTGCAGGATGTGGATGGAACTGGTTGTGTTTATAGGGTTACTTACTCTGCTTTCATATGTTCCCGTGTTTCTGGTACTCTTGAAGCTCATGGAGAAGAAAAGGTAAACTGATATTTATAAATATTTTGTGTATATTAGTGTATCTCAATTCTAAATAGCATCTTAGATGGGAAATTCTTTGAAATAACCGTTGAATTTTTGAAGCTGGTAATATTTTATCTGAAAATATAAAATACTTGCCTTCCAAACTTGGGTTCTGGGGTGTATCAGGTAGTCAGTATCTACTTACCACAACTGCTACAATGTCAACTGCGTTGATTCTAAGAACTCATGCATGCGGTCTGTTGACTTCAACATGGTGGTGTTTGTGTTCTGTTTTTTCTTTTTTTTTTTTTTAAGATATATTTTTCTAGAACAGAAAATAGTTTTTAAATTTTTTGTAAAAATCCACAAGAAAATTGCAAATAATACTAGATTCTTATGAAACTATTGTGGGAACTGGTTTCCCTTCCTTAGAAGCAGTCTTGTCATACTTGTTCAAGAACAGTTTGAGTTGTCTGTTCCTAAAGTTGATTTCATTTGAGTTACAATTTTATCTCCTGGCCAGTAGAGGGTTTCATAACCACAACTATAAAGCATGTCCAAGGACATGCCGAATGGGTTTCTGTGTGGCTTTTGTCCCTCATCTTCTCCCTAGATGCTACTTCAATTCTACCCATTCATCTTCATGAACATCTACCTTTCAATCATTATGGATTATTATGATATTCCTTAACTACATTATTTCTCTGATGTTGCAATTTGTAATCTGTTTGCAAGACACAAAAAACTTACTCCTGTCCAGTTTCATAGTTATTTTGTAATACTCAAAACCATTATTTGAATTTAAACAATTGTCTTTGCCTTAGTAATCCTAGTTCAGGTCTATTTGAATAACATTTACACTGTTGGCATGTCAGGCTGTTGGCTGGAGCTGATAAGGTACAGTGTTATCACAGTTTGCTGTTTTTTGCAGTGGGTATGATAATATTTAGCTCATTAGATATAGTTGTAGTGACTTATTCTAATCTGCTGCTCCCCTTCTCTTTTTTCCCCCAACCTCAACTCTGAAAACAATGCAAGTTTACTCTTGAATTAGCTTGGTACAGGCCTTTGTTATATAGGTGACCTTTAAGGATGATCAAAAGGCATAGCCTGCAAGTTGATTTGCATTTCAGGTCTCCTAGTAAATGTAGCATAGTGTGCTTGCAGTCTTGGAGCTGGGGGAGTACAGTTGTTCACTGGTTAGCTGGCAGATCAAAGAGGATATTGCTGTCTTTCAGCTGTGCTTATTTCCCCTCCTTGTCCCCTTCTCCCCCATTTTACTAATAGAAATAATTGTGCAAGCACTTGCTGAATTTGCTTGAAGCAGATTAGCTGAACTCGCATTTTGTTCAAGTTTGCTTACACAACCTATTTCATCAGAACTTTTTCTCTTGTGGGCAAAGGAGGACGAGCTGTATTGTTTTCTGCAAGATCACCTGTGTGTGGAATGTATGTTCTGTAGTGTGTAAATTTTGTGTTGGCCTAATTGTAACTTTGTGTTGCTAAAATGGTGAAGATGTATACATTATTTTCATAAGGTTCTGCAAAAGCTTTCTGTTGGTTTTGTAGGTTGCTGTAATCTTTTTACCTAGAGATAAAGGTGATTACACCCAGTTCTGGGATCTTGAGTGTCACCCAGTTGAAAAACCTAGTTGGAAACACAAATTAAGATTTCAGCTTTCTGGAGCAGTAAGTATATAAATGCTATAAATGCTGTCCTGGGCATAAATTTTTTATAATGTCTTAATTTTACTGTACAGTACTTTCTCATATGCACTGGCACATTCTGAAAAAAAAAATGCTGATGTTTTTGTTGGACTAAAATGTACTGGTTTTCTTATGTTACAAAAATACTTTTTTCATCTTGCTTATGTGATAACGCGTTATCTTTTGCCATTTAAGACATAACATTTTACTTTGCTCAGAGGAAGTAGAGACAAACTTATCTTCTGTGGAAATTGTCTGTGGAGACACAGATTTGTTTGTATCGGACACTTAAGTGAATTGGTGTTATTTTTGTAAAGAAATAGTGAGGTAACTGACCTTTGCTGTAATATGTGACTTAATGTAGTACTGGAATTTTCAAATATCCATATTGGAGATACTCAGATTGTTAGAGACATATCTATTATTTTATCAGAGTAACAACGTAGGTGGGCGTGATTTAGAGATTCGTACATGGGAAAAATTGAATTTGAACTCTCCTTTGCTCCTCTATTGTTTTTCAGCTCTAACTTATGGTGAGGCTTGGAAGGAGGGCTTTGGGAATTGGAACTGGTTTTTCTGTGCGCTCTCTCCTTACCTTGCTTTTAATCCACACCTCACCATCCATACAGGAGGAATCTACGTAGGACAGAGAATCTATAACTATGAGGAGAAATTCTAATGATTAGTTAAATGAGCAGAACGTAAAGAGCTTTGTATGTTCAGTATTGTATGTTTGCTATGTATGCTTTGCTGTCTTCTCCAGAGAGTTTGACTTTTTTTATCTGGGCTTCTTAGAAAAATATTTGGGATCTTTCTTTAGAGTACCAAACCTGTTTCAGTAGTAGGAACCTTACTTACCCTTCTTGCTGGGGTACCTTACCTTTTATTTTGCAAGGTTCTTGCTCTTGCCAGTAGGTAATAGTGTTGAAAAGGGGACTTGTTAAAAAAGTGTGTTAAATAACTTCTAATTTTGGCGTGAAGAACAAGACCTGTATAATGTTTGGTTTGGGAAGATTTTTTTTAATTCAGCTTTCATCTAATTCTTTGAACACAATTTTCCTTAAAATGAGGACAATGTCTATGTCATTTGTCTGTTTAAAGCTACTTGAAACTGAGAGAAAATGGATTCTTTATCAGAAATCTATTGAGTTTTGAAGATTTCTCTTCTTAAAAAATGTCACTAGTTGTCAGACAAGTTGTGTAAATCTTTGAGTGGCACAATTTGATATTAATGTTTTTGAACTACAGTGTCAGATGTGTTCCTCTTGATTTTTTCAAAGCTGTTAACAATTAGATCTTTCTAGCATCTCTTTGTGTATATGGGGAAAATTTTGTAGAAAATACTTGAAGTGTGTCACGATCATTTTGAAAAAGAGTTTGAAAAGGAAATACTTTATCAACCAGGTAAGGAACTATACATTTGTTTGAAAGAGGGGACAACACAGAACCTTTACTTAGATTGTTGCAGCTTTTTAATCAGATCCATTGTTAGTCAAGAAGACAAGTCAATTATAACCTATTATGTCCTAGGGATCAAGCATTTAAACTGGGTTACTACAACTTTGAAAAGGACTTGGTTCCTGCTGGGTTTGCTGAGGCAGAGGGCTATGGCTCTGGTTAATGTGATGTTTGGTAGAGTGAAGTAGGAAGACTGACTCACTTGTCATTCAGAGTGACTGAGTGATATTTATTCGTGACACCACTTCAGAAGAAATAAATTTGGGAAGGCTTGGCAAAGAACTAAAAGAACAATGTGAGGTTAGGAAAATCAGTGGCACTTACCACCGTCGTTTTTTTCCTGAAAAGCTGATCAACTGTGACTTTGATTATGCTCTGCATGCATTGGCAGTCCCCACCACTGGAAACAGTAGTCAGGAGCTCAGAAGATCATGTCTCCAAAACTGATCCCAGAGACAAAAGGAGGCATTCTGCATGTGCTCTGCAGCCCCAACCTCTCAATGCTGGCCATTCAAACTTCCATTTTTCTTTTCCTGAGAAACATTTGTTAGGCTGCTATTGGGTATTTTTCTAAGTTCATTAAGTTAAGAATGATGTGCACAGAAGTCCTGGATTGGTATTTTAGTCAGATTGTTGGGCCCTTCTATGTGAAACTGGAAACTATCAAGAGCTTGATTGAAGGCTGAGGCAGCACCTAAGTTCTGATTGCTTCTAAAGCATGGAGAATGTTGAGGACTTTATAAAGAACCCCTGCTATCATTTGAAGATATTGCAAACATTAAATGCATGCCATTTTAAATTTACACAGGTTATGTACTTCAACTGTGTAACTATGAACTGTTAATGTATCATTTTGTAGCAAACTGAGCTGAATTTCTTCATACTTAAAGCAAAACATACTCCTAATGGAGTCCTGATTTGATTATTATCAGCTTTACAAAGGTTCATCTTCTTTGAGTATCCCAGAAGTGAGAGGAGGAAAAATCTTTTTAAACTCTGTGAGCAAAATAATTTGCATTTTAAGGCTAAACAAATTTCTGTGCTCCTGAGGTGGCTTTGGAAGAGCAGCACTCTGCTGTAACCTTTCGGACAGTGTTAACATACTGATGATTTCATTTGAAACTGGAAGAGTCAGTACAGGCTATGGTAAAGCATGCAGTACTTCAGGATGCCCTTAATAAAGACTGGGGGAACTTCTGATTGTTTCCATAAGGTGCCTTATTCTCATGCAGTGAAGTTGCCTTGTTGATAAATTAGAACTCGAATGATAACACTGAGGCATGACACCCATCGTTTTTCACTGAATGGAAAACTAAAAACTTTTGAAACAATGTGCACATGTACAGATCCTTTCTTGTCTTTATGTATTGGGTTCATTCCTGGTTTGCAACTGAAAAATACTCTTTAAAATTACGATGATTTTTTTTTGGCTGCTGCTCTCTCTGACAGACTGATTAGCAGCTCTTTCAATAGAAGAAACACATGCCTAAAGGACAAGTTTGTCATAGCAGCTCTATTGAAGATTAATTTCTTTTTTCAGTCTTCCCTGTGTAGGGGAATCAACTTCTTATCTAACATCAGCACAGTTTTAAAAAATTGAGATAATGCTGTGTGACTGTAAGTTTAGGAGGTTCTTTTGGCTGTTTTAACTTTGTTCAAGATGTTGTGACACCAGGGGCTCCAAACAGCATCCGGCTAGATGAGTTAAGCAGAATTTGAAACTGGCCATTTAGCAAAGTATTCCCTTAGGGTGATCTGGTCATCTTGTGTTAGAGTATACTGAACTGGGTGGTCCTGACAATGGTAAATATTTTGGCCTAATTTCTGATTGTACAAGTGCCATATCATGCATTATCAGATTCTGTCTTTCCGGAGAGGCCTTTCTTTGAGAAGCATGTATTGTTCATATATAATAATAACAAATATAATAATAACTAAATTATTACAAAGCTTTTTTCTCTTGTGAGAATTCAAACTGTGACGATGACTTAATGCCTTCTTTCTGAGCGGTCATTTAGCTGACTTTGCTGGTTTTGAGGCATATAGGCAGAACGTCTGCAGAGGAATTGTTTTTTGTTTTGGCTTTTAGTAAAATCTCTGTTGCTAGCAGCCTTCTCGAGATTCCACTTGTGCTGCTAGTTTGTTGTGAACTGGCTTGTAGCAAATAAAGTATTCATAAGACACAGAAGCCTGTTAAAGTATTCCTCCTAAATCATTGCTTCTGTCTCAATGATCCCAGACTACTGTTCCTGAAAAAACTGTTCTTAGACTACTGTTCTTAGACCAAGGGAAATTACTTACATACTTGAATACTTAAATACTTTTGAATGCAAAGTTTAAATGCTTTTCTTCTTGCCAATAGGGTACTAAAACAGAAGATGAAACTTCAGTTGTGAAAGCTACTGCAAGTGCCCTCACAAAAACTGAGCTTCCATTTATGCAAGGAATGAACGTTTACTCTGAAGCACAATCAATCATAGCAGGGTATGTACAGACAAAACTTGAAACAGGAGAGTCTGCAACCAGGTACAAGGCAGGGGAAGGGTAAACCCAACTCCACAACCCAAACCTTTTTTTTTTACCATTAGGACAGTTATGTGGTGGAACAGGCTGCACAGAGAGGCTGTGCAGTGTCTATTCTTGAAGGTTTTCAGGATCTGACTGGAAAAAGCCCTCAGCAGCCTGGTCTGATCTCATAGCTGACCCTGAGTGGAGCAAGAGGTTGAACTAGAGATCTCCTCAGTCTTTTCTGACCTGAATTGTCCTATGAGTCTATGTTAGAGTTGTAGCTGCAACCACAGACTTGCCAAACCTCTTGATGACTTTACATTGTTCATTCTTCCATGGTTTTTCTTTTCAGTTGGGTTTCTAAGTTGCCTAACCATGGTAAATCAATTGTTAGCAGCAGTACAATCTTGTGTATGCTTTTTCTATACTCCCCTTTTGGAGACTCCATAAAACTGTAAAGTTGCTTCTGAGAAGACCACTGTACTGCATGTTTCAACCTTGCTGTTCTTCAGCCTTAAGTTAATTTCTAGTTCCTTTACTATGGGATGATGTGAACATGGGGCAGGGGAGTAAAATGTTTTGGTTAAACGTAAAATCTCGGAGCCTAGTTCTCTAGTAAAGCATATGGAGGAAGAATTCAGGTTGTGAAAGTGTGTATAAGTAAATGTACTTATGTTTATGCCACAGTGATGCTTTCATTATTCTTTCTGGCTAAAATGTATTGCCTATAAAACTTAGGGTGAGAGAGTTGATGCCTTCAGGACCTTTCTATTTTTCCCAATTCAGTCTCAAAATAACACCTGTTGTCTTGAAGTATGATAATCAGTATATCTAGCTTATATAAGTATGAAATCTTAATATCTTAAATCCCTTTTTCAAATCAGACAAAATGAGGTAATTCGAGGGGTGTATGCACCAGAAGACCTGTACACTTTTCCTCCAACTAGAGTTGGGGATTCATGCACGTTGAAGGTCAACTTGCGGAATAATTCCTTTACAACACATATGGTGAGTTTGACAGACTTTATTTTAAATAAATGTTTGTAAGTCCTTCTAGCACTTCAACTGCACTGTTGTTTTGTTTTTTTTCCTCTGCACAGAAGATTGCAAGAGTACAAATTTTAGTTTGTTAGTTTCAAAAGTCAGTATTGTATTGGGAGAATGTTACTTTCCTGTAATTTTTCTTTCCTTTTGTGTGACTGCATCAGAGTGTATTTATAATATATTTGCACCTGAAAAAAAATAGTTTGCATAGATTTGTTATCTGTTATTATATAAGTTATGTTATATATTTAATATATGTTATTTGTTGTTATTTATATTATTCATGTATTTTAACTTCATTGAAATAGTGAGTTGTAAATCTTTCTTACTATGCACAAATGTGGGCATGCTTTATTTTTAAACCTGGGGTCTGTGTAAAGCTGTATTTGTAAGTGACCTGATTTATCTTAAGCATGTCATAAATTGAATATGATAGGCTTAAATCTAATGCACTTTTAAGCATTCTGTATTAAATTGCAGCTGAAATTTCTAAGTCCCAGAGAGCCTTTCTACATCAGGCACTCAAAATACTCTCTAAGGTGAGTAATGCATATGCTAACATTCTCTCCTAACAAAAAAATTAAATCAGTAATTCAGTAATAAATACCTTCTCTGTATGTATGGTGCTAAAATGTAGATATAAATATCCAACATTCTGGCTGTCTAGTTACAGGTTTTTGGTTGGGTTTTTCTACTAAACTGTACTCTGTAATCTTGGTTAGAAGCAGAATGAGCCCACACAGTTATTCTTGCATCTGCCAGTTTCTTCCCTGCAAATTGTTTCTAACAGTGCTGCTGCTTTTAATGCTAAGCCTAATGCTTCGTTTAACCATTTGGCATGCTGTGCACAATCAAGTCATTCCTTCCATTTATACTTTCTGCACAACAGACCAAGCAAATTGCCTTCATCATGCTTCTAATTTGACAAACCTGCAGAGCTGCATCAAAGATTCTCTGCAAATTCAAAGTCTGAGCAGTCAGTGGAATTGCCCGGTCATACCAAGTATTTCAGCATATTACCTGCATAAAAAGAATTTTCAAGTTAGTGATGATAATCCCTCAAAATAAACCCAGTCATCTTTGGAGTTCATTACAAGAACTATATAACAGTCATATTAGTCATCTCTTCAAGAAATACAGCTTCTCCTCTGTAGCAGTGGGATTGTCAAGCAGACAGAAATACAACCATTTCATAGAAGTCATACAGCATATATTCTCAGTGTTTAAACAGGTCCCTGTTTTAAAGGTAGGCAGAAATTGTGAGTGAAATCGTAAATGGAATAGATACTCTGGCTCCTAATTTAATTTTGCATCTGCCAGTGATACTTAGCATTTATTATGCACCCGGGCTGTGGTGCTGCCAGCCACTGGTATTCAAGGTATTCGTAAGCCTACTTTTCAGTACCTAGTGTTATAACTCCACTTAGCATGTGTTCCAGTGTTTCTATTTAACTGGCATCTTTTTATTAAGTATGTCACATCAGACAACACAGAAGGGTTTTTATGGAGGCAATGACCAAGATAAAATCTATCCAAATAAAGGTGACTAGCTACATCTGTCTGAGGCTGTACAGCTGCAGACAAAGGACAGGATGACTTGGTTGTCCTTGGAAAAAAAAGGTGAGTAACTTCACTGGAAGACACTTGGATATTTCAAAAATATTCTTGAGGGATGCTATAAAAGCTGTTTGGTATTTTTTCTGAGAGATGATAAACTGCTATTGCTTTTATCCAAAGTAGATGTAACAAGTTTAGAATTCAATCTACTATTTCTAAAGGTTATCAACTGAATATATTGCACCTTCTAATAACATTCTACAACCTTTTTTTCTGGTAACTTTGCTGTTTTTTCTTCAGTTGTAAATATTGGCCTTTTGTAGCTCTTTTAAAATTAATTTACCTGAAGTCAACGTAGCTGTCTGAAGGAGCTCTCCCATTTAAGGACATAAAGCACAGAATTACTTGACTTGGATAGATGCTTTTAGAAGTGTTAAAAGAACTTCTTTAAATCATTTTTATTTGAGAACAGCATCAAAGAGAATTTCAAGTAAGCCAGTGTTAACTGTTTCCTTCTGAGCTAGGTTAACCAGACATCTTACAGTGTAATGTTCAAAAGTAATTTTGAAGAAATAAAAAAAACTGTTTGCAGGAACTTGGAATATTAGACTGTAAATAAGAGTGTAAAAAATAAAGTCCACCTACCTATATTTTTGGACCCAAATTGTGTCATGTAGTAAATGTGGTCTGTTGCATGCGCTTCATTTTGAGGGCAAAATTTGAAAGCAGTCCTGTGCAATCGAGTTTTTTGGATAATGGAATTTAAAGTTTGTATTTGTATTTAATATCAAGAGTCTGACCTTCAGAAGTTGGTATAGTGGCTTGCCAGTTCTTGTTCAGTTTGGTTATGGCATCACAAGTACCAATACGTAGCACCTTTACCACACTGCGCAGTTGAAAATAGTAATGGGTTTTATCCAAATACAGTATCTTGCAACCATAACTCTAGCAAAAAAAAAAAAAAAAGTTAATACTGTTCACCAAATATCTTAAAGCATGTATTCTGGTTTTTTTACCAGAGAGATGTCATTTAGCTAATATTGTAAGTCCTGCAAAGAATGGGTGGGAAGAAATTCTGTCTGGAATTCACATTCAAAAGAGGAGTTCTGTTTGTTGACAGTGTAGGGGTTTTGTTTGGTGGTGTGTTTTGTTTTGTTTTTTACTACAAAGAGATTGTCTTTAAGAAGATTACTTTTAAGTGATGTAAAGATACAGATGAAACATTAAAAAAACACTTGCCTTTTAAAAACCTTTGGTTAAATTCTGTTTCTGGAAGGACTACCAGACTATGTCTATCTAAAAAAGTTTGAAAACTGAGGTGTTTGTATTGCCTTCAGAAGCCATCTGAAATAAGTTGCTTACAGGGTAGTACATAATTCAGATATTACTAAAAGGTGAAACTATTTATTTTTGCTTGACTAATTATTTTTGTTTCTGGTAGTCACCATTCTGGGTGTCAGGAGTCAATATCCATTGATACTGCTGCCACTCAGCACTTCCAGCTTGTTGCTTGTATACCCTATATTTTATAACATTCACTCTAGGCTTTTGAGAATTAAGACAGCCACTCGTTATGTTTGGTATGTTTTTGTGCAATCTGAGTAGTAGAGGAATTATGTAACCTAAAAAGATGCAATGTAAAATTTTAAACCACTGTTTGAGGATAGGTTTACTGACTTGCAATGATTCAGCGAAATATTTCTTAATGTGGAGGCAATTAGAAGTAATTGAAATTATTTTACTAGCTTCAGATTGGTGGAATTTAAAAAAGAATTGCAAATCTGTACTTGTCACGTGACTTCTGAAGGGAAGAAATGTAGTGACTTTGCTCTAAAAGTAGTTTATGCATTGTCAGTCTTATTGCAAAGAGGCAAACCAAAGTTACCTAAGTAAAACTAGCAGCAATAAAGTATTGTAGTACTTGTATAATCAGTAGGAAAGAGTGGCCTTTATAGTCAAAGTCCCTGAGAAGAATAACAGATGATCAAATCTATAAAAATAAACTTGATGATCTAGTGCACATCCAATATACCGTTTCGGCAATAATCAAAACTAGACAAGAATTTCTTTGTCTGGTAAGATTTACTTGTTTATTAGCAAGTATGTAAATAATTGCCTTTTTACAGATCCCACCATTACATCAATGTGCCAGTCCAGTTCAAGCCAAAGGCAGAAGGAAGATTTGAAGGGCTCTTCGTTGTGCTGACGACCAAATACGACTCAATTAATATTCGGCTCTGTGGTAAAGCTATTGAAAAAAAATAGTCAGAACAGTTTTATAAACCTTTGTAACAATTTATTAAAGTTCATGCCACTTAAAATATTCAGAGATTTGCTACTATGTTTCCATACTAACATCCTACTTGTTTTGCCCTGTGATGCTGCTTTGATGGAAAGTTTTCTGTAAGATGAATTACGGTGCTTGTTTTAAAAATCTGTTTTCATAGTAAAAACACTGAGAGATAACGTCGTATGTTTTAAAGTTATCATGTTCTAATTTATGTTTCTGCACTTCAGTTGAAAAGGGAAGTTTTCTATTTTTGCATTTATTAGGAATAGTTAGATACTGATATATTTTATTTTGAGCATTGTAAATACAGAAATAAAATCTATGTGTTAACAGTTGATTCTACCCTATTTCTGTCTTTGGTTAGAGGATTCCTTGCTCTGGGTAAGGGATCAAGCTGCCTACTCCTAGGCAGTGCTAATTTTCTGGGGGGCTTTGGGGAGCAGGGGGAGGGATTTCGGTACAGAAGCTGACCTGTTAATATTATGTCCTCATCTGGTAAAGCTGGGACCAGACCTGACAATCAGCCCCTAACTTCTTACACAGTTCAGTGGAAGGCATAAGCATTGTTTTTAACTCTAACAATGTGAAAACAGTGTAAACATGACCAATACTGCCTTCAGCCCTCCAGAATGATACATCTAACCCAGTATTCTGACTCTTAAGTGGTGAAAAGATGTTGCCTTGAGAGACGACGTAAGCCTGGCTGCTGTCTTTGGTTCATTTTGCTTGCATTTCCTCAGCATCCGGATTAGGGGTGGGAGGTACATTCCCACCTGTCTTCCCCCTTTTTTTTCCTCCCCATTTATAGACCTGTTTGTGAATTTATCTGTTCACCTTTTTGAACCCTTTTGACACCTTGTTTTCACAACTTCATGTGGCAGCGAGCTCTAGAAGTTCACTGTGTACTCTTCTAACAAAATTTGTTTTTTGTGTGCTAAAGTGGCTTCTTTCTAATTTTGTTTAGTACTCTCCGGTTCTTTTATTGTAGGATTCAATGAACAACAGTTTCACAGTCAGCTTTCCTGTTGTTACCATGCCCTTTGTACCTTTTGGATTTGGCTGCTATTTTATTTCTGTAGCGTGGAGCTGTGTCTCTGAAGTTGCCTTAAGTGAGAAATGTAGCTTTTTGACAGCATGGTTCTGTCACAGCATATGCACATTATTCCTTTCTTCAGATTGGTAGAAGTGTGAGAGAAATTCCTTTCAATATGTGATTGATTATTTAACTGCATTTTCAAACAACTGGAATTTGAAAAAACTGGGAGGAAAATTCTAAAATACCCAGTGCATTGGCTTTAACATAATACTGGTGGCATGTATCAAAGTATACTAAAGAATACTAAAGCTGCTCTTTCTTCACAAAACCTCATTTCTCAGCAGCCTGGAGAAAGGAAGAGAAGATTTACTAAAAGAAATCAAACTAGACATCAAAAGACTTGCCATGTCCTTATTTGCCTATAAACGTACAAGCTCCTGTCTACTAGATACTGTGACCTTGTTTTTTGCCATCTCTTTGCCAGATGTTGCTTGCATGTTTCCCTAGTTGATGTGATGCCTGTGTAGTCCTGAATACAGAATTGGAATGCAGGGAATCTTCTGTCTGCTGCCTTACCTCAGCAGGCTTGGCTGCTTCATTTGAGGAAGACTTCACTGTCCAAACGCCTGTGTTGGTTCAGTTTTGGAAGCATGATCAGAAGGCTTTTCTACAGCTGGAAAAAAGACTGAGCTCAATGTTACTATCTTCAAAGCCTTTGCATTTCCTAGTTGAGTATCTTCTAGCTGCCCTCTGTCGTAAAGTTGCCCTTGTCTCTTGCTAGCCTAGAATAACCCTTGTGAGATGCAAGTAGTATGGATTTCAGGTCATTAGTTCCAACTTCTACAGATTCTGTTGTGTTGCTTCATGTCATGTGTTAACGTAGCTAAAGTTTTACTGAAGAGAAGGCTTGGGATTTATTGTTCATGAAAGTCATGCTTGCTGCTCTAGCAGCTGTTCTTGACCGTCCACTTAAACCTGACATTTTAATAAGCTCTGTGGTTTAGTCTTATATGTTCAACTTGATGGTAGTAATTTCTGAACCAGTTTCTGGAGGGATTGATTAACCTTTACAGTTTTCTCAAGGACCTTGGCTTCTCAGTAGCAATTGTCTTTAGATGACTGGCTGGTTAATAAGGAAACTGGATCTCTGAGGAGGAAGGATGGATCGCTGTCTGCTAATAAGAGCTGTGTGGGGTTTGGTTTTGTTTTTGGTGCCTTCTACTATCCATTGGGACATTTTTAGTAGTTGTTTCCAGAAGGTTGTATGACCACAGATCTGTGGTAAGATCCTTTGTAACATTGGTTTCTCTAAAAATAACTCTTTAAGTTCCAAAATTTTTGTCAAAGATTGATGGTGATTTTCAGTTTATTCTAGATTATTTTACTTCTAAAATTCAATTTTGCAGAATTAAGCCTTCCTGACTTTGATGCTGGACCAGTCTGTGTTCCTTATATATTAATAAGACAAGCCTCTTTAAAAAAAAAAAAATGCATTGTTGCTGTCTCTGCCTAAGGAGTTGAAACAGCTGTCAGTATTGTCACAGAGAATTTCCCCCTAAGTAGTGGTCTTTGTACATGAGCGCCTTTGAATTGGTATAAGAAACTCCAATTTTGGATAATTGTTTATTTGGTCTAAATTCAGAATTGCCTTTGTGTGCTGTTTTTGTGGTAGGCTTCTGTCCAGGACTCTGTTCACCTTTCTGTTACAGGCTTTTCTTGAATTCTTGAGATGAGAAGAACCGGGAGGAATGGTTATGCATTCTTTCCTATGTTGCCGCCTGGATTGAATGCGTGTATAGGGGGGTGTGTGTATACATATGGGTGAAACACATTTTGAAGAGTGGGTATGAGCAAATGACCTGCTGTTGTTATTCAAGGGAATCCTGGTTTGCAGGTGATGCTAAATATTTGGCATCTGTTTGCAGCCTGTTTTGCTTGATTCATTTCTAATAACAATGACTGACTTCTCAGCGTGAAGAGCAAGTTACAGTCTGACAATTCCATGACCAGACTCTGTGCTGGAGAGCACCCCTAGAGCACTTGTCCCAGCAGTAGTTTTGGCTCTTTGCATCGTATTACTATACTAGTATTCCGAAGAAAGTTCTAAGTGATTCCAGGTGATGTAAGAAGGATAGGTAATCTTCTAATATTTTAGCTGTTCTACTGCTTAGTCTCTTGTTTCACAAATGTTTAATGGGATTTTCTGTTGGTATTATATGATGTGTAATTAACCCACCTGCTGAAGAATAAAATGTGCATGACTTTATTCTCTCCACCCCCCAACCCCCTGCAATTTAAGTATCCCCCTACTGTTTTGGTATGGTTACAACAGTCATTGGACATATTGGCATCTGTGGACATGAACCTTGTCATATTTAGGTAAAGCAAATCATCTCTAGGAAAAGATAGGCTCTAATGTGTGCAATGCAAATGCAAAGACAGATTTTGTTATTTTTTATTTTTGGTGGGGTAGAGAGGGTGAGGAAGAGGAAAGGAATACTTCAGTGGAAGCGAAAATCTGATAGACAGCTAATTCATCAGTTCTAGATGAAGTTCTTCCGCAGTAGTGAAGGTGCAAGAGCTGGAATGTAGCCAATGTATTTTTACTTGCAAAGTGAGAACATCAGTGGGACTTCAAAAGTCTTGAAGAAGTCACTTCAATCTGCTTCCATTCCTAGTCCATAAAATGAGACTTGCTTCCTTTCCCTGTGGTTGCTTTATCTATGTAGTAAGCCTTTGTAGTCGAGACGGTCTTGCTTTGAGTTGTCCAGTGCTTACTGTGAAAGCCCTGATCTTTGTGTCTACATCTTTTAGGGATACAGAAAAATGAAATAATTTTGACCAAATCTCAAAGACTGCAGATTCGGTTAAGAGTTTAAACCATGATACTTTTGTTAAAAGAATCGGAATTAGCTTTGGGTATAGTTCTCTCATTTTAATCATTGTCAATTTTGAAACTTTTTTTCAGTTTTCTCCTGTTGTTGGATGCAATCCTTTGTCTCGGACTGGGAAGACTGGCTCAAATATGCCAAGCAGGCAAATTTAGAAAAACCAAACCAAACCCCAAACAATGTCTCTTTAATTATAGTAATCTTACTTGTTGGTTTTAAGACCAGTCAGAGAGAAAATTCAGAAATAATGGCTTTTAAAAAATAATTTAAGTGTCTAACACTGGGAATGTCTGTACCTGCTCAACCTAATTGGGATATTAGTAATCATAATTATTCAACAGCTTCGGAAAGTTTTCACATCACTGACTACAAATGGAGTTATAATACATTCTGTACACGTGCTTCAGTGTGTTTTGGAGATTGTTGCCCTGGCATCTGAAACTAATTAGTGTTCAGAAAACCTAGCAAAGGTACATATCAAGGCCTGGCTGTCTAGAAAATTACTTTGATTGTATAAAGGTTAAAATGGTAAAGAGAATTTTGTGAGGTTTTTTTGGTGTATAAAGTAATTTACCGAGAGCAGTGGTGGCTTTTTGAAGTAGAGTATTAAAGACTTTTGGACGTTTCTGTGGTAGGAATGCCTGTCAGGTGAAATGCTGGTATATTCTTGCTCCTATGATTTGTGGAGGAGTTGGGAGGCTACAGGGCTATCAGAGTTTGCTATGAGGTTAGTAGGTAATGTCTCTTACATATGTGAAGTATGTTAGCTTTCTATATTGTAGCATCTTCGGAAATGAGAAAAGGCATTATAGGAAGAAAAGTCCATGGAAGCTAATGAAAGAGCGGACATTTGACATAAGATCAGTTGTCCCTGGGATTGTAACTGAATATCCTGACTTCTGTTCACAGCTGTCTTGTTTGTACTTTCCCCCTCCCCTGCAAAACTAGATAATAGAAGTTAATGCCTTACTGTTTTCATTGTATAGCATAGATGAAGAATATGCATGTCTTCTAATCGATGACAGACTTCAAATATTTGCGTGAAGAATCCACCTACCTGCAGTGATGCCTCATATTCAGTAAGATGACTGTTAATAATTTAAGTAGCAATGTTTGCATCACGTCAATTTTTTCACCGAATTTACCAGTAAAGTAGAATATTGGTTCTACCTTCCCATTTGAAAATTTGAGTTTGCATTAACAGTAGAATGTGCTTATTAACATTAATGATTTTTTTTTTTTCATTACAACATTACATTAGTTCACTGATACGTTATGTAATATGGAATCTGCATTACAGGTTCATAAGGTATGGTAACTTGAAGTACAGAATGAATAAGTACTGCAAGCTGGAATATGATGGATTAAAAAGAGGGGTTTCTTGAAACATTTTATTCATTGACTTAAACTGCTCCTTAAACCTTTTCAGACTTAATGTAATGTTGTGCTGAATCTAAAGTAACAGCACGAACACCTTGCAGCATAAGAAAGTTAAGACAGAAGATGAACAATGCAGCTTTCAATAGCATACTGTTTGGCTCCAAAGCTTTCCTAAGCTTATCCTTCAAGCTTGCTTGTTTTAATTTGGCTGTATGATTGTCTGAGGAGGCTCTTAACACGGGCAGTTTTAGATGAAAACTCAGATGGATATAAAGCACTTAAATTAATTTTCTGTAAACATTACCTGATCGTCTCTGAAAATTGGGTGCCTGAGTGGCACATTTCGGCTCTAGACATTGCAATTTGAAAATGTTAGTTTGATTTCTGCCTCTTCTCTCTGATTCTTGGAATGTGTAATTTCTGAAGCTGCTCAAAAGCTCAGAAAGATGCAACCAAATTTTTTTTGTTCTGAATATTTAGTATATTTACAAAAACCTGCTTCATCCCTATTCCCAAAATTCTCATCACTTTTTATAACGGGAGGAAAAAATACAAAGTCAGTGCTGACAAGATGAAGCCTTTAATGTAGAAATACCACTTAAAAGGCTGGAATTTTTAAAGTATAAGCACTTTCTAAAACCCTCTACCTTAATATTTTTCCTAATTAGCATAGTCATTACTGCTATTGTATTAGCCAGTTATTTGTAATACTACTACATGTCTTTATGGCTCAAAATGCTGAATTCTGAAATAATTTGGGCTTGATTCCAGTGGCAGCTTGTTGTCTGGGAATGACATTTTCAGGTATAGCTTTCCTCACAGGCTCTCATCTATTGCCACCTGCCTAAATCTGACAGTTGAGCACCAGCTGGGAGTTATGACCCAGAGAAGTATAAAAGGGCTGGGGAGAGACAAAATGATCCATCAAGTCCTGCTTGTAAGTCAGGTCTCCAAACATGCATTTTCTACCCTATAAATTCAAAATTAAAATACTAATGGGTGTTCTTTTGTATTCATCCAACAATTGGTTCATTAGGTAGGTATGTACAAAGAGGCTCTGCTTGTCAATGCTGTTTGGCTCTAAAAGGAGGAAAAATCGGTAGGGGTTAGTCTAGTCGTGAAATGCCCCCACCCCTTTTTTACCTTCCTTCCATGTTTGTTCTATGAGGCTGGCGGTAGGTAATACTCATCCTGCATAGAGCTGGTTTTCATTGTGAGTATTCTGTCACTAGTCACAGCTGTCAGGTATGTCAGTCATGTAGTATTGTGGTGGTGTCAGAGACATAATCGGAGAGATTAGGTGGACACAAAGAGCTCTGAATGAGGTGGTAATTGCGTTCAGGGGGAAAAGAGAGTTAAAGAAAGAAACTTTCTTTTCTCACAAGATTCATTAAAGAGGTGACAGCTAATATATTAAAGCTGGAACAAGATAATTGTGGTAAGAATCTTTGTGTGTTCTCCCTAAAATGCAATGTGCTCACAATAAATATTCAAATGCTTATTTTGTGTTGTGAATACCAGATAACCATTTACAGTGAAATGCAACCTCTTTCAAAAAGTTTTAAATTCATTGCCAAGAATGTTCTAGGAACAGTTATAAAACTCAAAAGGAATATTGGTGCTATACTGAATCACAAAAATGCCATCTTATGAAAGCTTCTTTACAGGGATTTTCTTCAAATTGGTCTAAGTGATGGAAAAGAAATACTGAGATGCCAGCCATGGGCTATGTTCTTCCAGACTTTACTCTCTTTGAGTAGTACTTTGAATAGTACCTCTCCCCCTCCTCTCCTTTCTTTTTTTTTTTTTTTTTAAACAGTGAGACTACTTGAGTATCTGTTTACATTATACTTGAGCTGTATTAATGCCATGCTTCAGAATTGTTACTTACCTGTAGGATCCAGGAAGGAATTCCCCTTCCCTTTCCTTCCTGGTTTCTGAAAGGGGTTTTTTTGGGGGGTGGGGGTTTTGTGGTTTGTTTTGGTTTGTTTGTTTTGTTTGGGTTTTGGTTTTAGTGTGGGGTGTGTTTTTTTCTTTTTCCCCTCCTCATTTCCCTCTCTACCTTCTTCTGAAGCACTGAAGATTGCTACAGGTAGCCACACAAGGTCGGCAGAGTACACTGGTACTTTCTTTGGCAATAAATTCTTTAAAGCACCTGGTCAGTGTATCTTGCTTCCTGTCACTAGATCTGGGGTCAGGTCCTCTGTCCCCTCAAGTCCAAACAGGCAGAGTTAAACACTCTTCTTCATGGTTTGAACCTTTTCCTTTGTACCTCTGGAAGCTTTTTAAGATTTCAGCTGTTGTAAGGGCTTTGGAAACTGTTGATCTGTACTCTCTCCTGCTGTTACACTAGGGCTTGCATATGACAGATTTTAGTCATTTAATGTGGGCCAATGGATTCCTAGCCAAATAAGATGCTAGGAGAAAACATCAACAGCTTCTGAGTATTATATGTTAACAGAAGAGATGTTACATAGACCTTCCTGGCTTAGGAATTAATTCCGTGGATACTTGTGATTGTGGCAATTTAAGCTTCCCTGACCAACCCATGTTCTTTATGATCCCAATGAACAGCTACATTGATTCCCTGGCATGGCCCAACTGCTGACAGACGGAATGGTTAATCTGAAATCAACACCACTGCTGAGTGTTCTTCACTACCAACGAGTATAAAATCCTAGTAAAGGAGTATAAAAGCTAAAAGCAACTATTAGCGGCAAAATCAGTCCCACAACAAATTTAAATGAAATCGAGCATTGCCCATCTACTGCACCACTTTCAGAAAGCATGGAAAAAACAGTTTAATTTCTGTTCATTAACTTCTTTGTGTCTTACTAGAATTCAATGCTGATTAAAGTAAAAATCCAGTCTGACAATCTTTCCTCTCATGGGCTTCAGTGACAACTGTGTATGTACAAGAAATGCCATATGAGACCCTATTGTGATACATTTTTCACGTCTCTCTCAAATATTCAAAACAATGCTTTTCCATTTTCTTTTGCATCACCAAGTTATGCTAAACCTGACAGTGTAAAATGAGAAATTAGTAATAGCGAGATAACAGTTAGTCAAAAAAACTTAATTTGACTGATTCTTCATATAAATGAAAGTAGTTTGACATTTCTCATTATATTTATGGGTAGCAGTGGTGGTTTTCCAAGCCTTCTTTTCTTGCTGGCTGTTCTTACTGATACTGATATGGGTTGAGAAGAGTCACCTCCAAAGATGGGGAAAGATTTGACACATTTCCATTGTAACAATTCTGCAAGTGCTTTTAGGATAGTTGGGCCACCATGTGTTGGTATAATGGATTGATCAGTTTGATTCTTTTGATACAGGTAAATCACTTTGCAGGTCAATTCAGGCTGTGTTTACAGAGGTTACTCTGATCCGTTTTTCAGTCTACTATATATGTTTTCAAAGAAGCAATATCCAAAAACCTTTGGAGAATGAAAACCCATTCCTCCCTATTTACAGAATAGTATTTTTCTTTCAAGCTGGAAGCCTACAAAATAAGTCTTAGGTTTTCATCATAATCCTTTATGAGTTTTAAATCTATTTTTTAAGTTCACAATTTTAAATGGTTCCTGGTGAGTAGAGCCCTGGTGAGCTTCAGAACCACACACAGTTTCAATGAAGCTGTGTGAACCTGCTTCAGAATCTCTGCAAGTTTTCCGAGCTTTTATACTCACTTATGGTTTACAGACAAAAACCTACAGGGGTCCCATTTAAAGCCTCCTAGCAGCTAAAAGATAGAGAAAAAATGGCTTTTAAAAAACCTGAAGTACCCTCTTATGAGTGCATTAAAAGCAATTTTGTTTGCTTTCCACTTTCAAAATGCTTCAAGCCGCCAAAGATGTGATGTTAGAAAATGACTCATGAGTACTAGAGAGAAACAGTCTTTGAAAGTTTTTTTCATAGTAAAGGATGATAGCTAGGCAAGTGGGGTTTCTGTATTCAGAAAGAAATATCTTGTGTCATCATATTATAGATTTTTTTTTTTTAATAATCTGTTCAGATGTTCTTCACCTTTATCTTGCAGGTTTTCAGCAATTGTGTGAAAATCAGATCAGAACTTCTGTTTGTTTGTTCCTGTGGATGCTATCAGTGTTTGGAGACCAGGGCCTCCATGGAGAGGGAAGGGAATGCCAAAGCAACAAAGGCTCGTAATTTAACCCACTGGCATATGTAAGATCCAAAGAGCAGGAAAACTTTTCTCCCTTTAAGGTAAATCAGAGTGTGTCACCCTGTTGATTTTCCGAGAGTATGTCCTGTAGGGTTTAGGAGCTTTTAGTATTTGGTTGTGGTTTTGGGTTTTTTTAATTTTCATTGCAGCATTTGATATTGGAGGGGTTTCTCCATTTATTTTCTCTATGGGAAACATTGGGTGCAAAGGCAAAATATTGAAATGTCCTCCTCCCTTTGCTACTGGTACAGCTTCTCACAGGTTTCTCTCTCTCCTAGTGTAAGTAAAGACAACAGTGTGGATTACACTTTCCAAAATACAAGAATATTTGGACCATGTGTTGTGTTCTAAGCTTGTCTTGAATAAATATGCTTTCCTCTCCTCTGTTTTGCTGAGTGCTAGCAACAGAAGATTCGTTTAATGGAACCTAGAGATGACCTGACAAAACAAAGTTTAGTGAAATGTTAAATTTTCTAATGATTTAAACAGATGGTACCTATAAGAATCTCTCACAAAGCCATGCCTTTTGAAAGGCTTACCTTGCGTAATTTGTGGTTTCTTGTGCATTAGGATCAGAGGGGCATTTTGCATTGTATGGTGCAATCTCAGTTTTATTGCAAATAGTCACAGATGTATATTACATAGATATATGTTATTGTTATCTGAGTGTAATTCTGCGATATAGTAAAAAACAGGTTTTGTTTTTTATAGCTGATAAAATTCAACAATTCAAACAAGTCTGTTTCTAAATGTAACATATTTGTTATGAAAAACCATGGGGGAAATGGACTAACAGCATTAACTTTTAATGTTTTTAGTTTTAAATCTTCAGACATCCACCAGCCCCTTAGCTTTATCTCTAGAGAGTGAAAAAGAAGAAAGGAAAATTTGATGCACTTAGTTGTTGACAATAGCTGAAAATTTAATAAATTCAACAAGAATCAAGGAACTAAAAGAATTAAATGAAGAGACAGAAGTGGTAGTACAAAGAATCTAAGCTGTATTGTCCTTGTGATAAAACTGAAAGTAGGATATGTGTGAACAGGATGTGAACATAACCTAAGATCATGAGACAACGATTCTTACCTGGTTTTAATTGTGAAAACATGACTGTGAGCTTAAAAGCTGTCTCTGGAAAGAATGCTGGCTTACAGGCTAGCAACCTGTTGTGTAGTTGAACAGTAATTTAAGAGGTTTGGTATTTTTAGAAATGAAGTAAATTAAATAATGGGATGGAGTTTTCAAAGCGTTTGCATACCCAGAACAACAGTTGGTGCTTAATCTTGCCATTTAGTTGCATAAACCATTTAATGTAGGCAAATTATGTATTTCCCCAAAACTGTTTTGCTGCACCTTCACACCTGCATAGCTTTTCCTGGGTTCAAACAGTATGTGTTAAGCAGCTGGTGTATGTTAGGAGGTCATTTGAAAGCATCTTCCATATGCTACATATTTCTTGCACAGTGTCTATAGTTTCTGTGTACCCCTCTACCTTGTGGTCACCCGTGGAGTCCTCAAACGAACTACTGTCATAGCTCCAGGCGTGTGGCCTGTAGGAACTAGTCTGTCAGGATTTTCAGTACTGCTGTAAACAAGAAAAGATGTTTGTGAGTTTAAACAAAACCACCAAACTCCAAAACAAATGAACAAAAAAGCCCTGCAGAAGAACTGAGGCTGTTCCCCAGAACTGCTGTAATATACAGAATTACTTAAAAGAAGAATAATGACTAGCATCACCAGAAATGAAACCAGCTATGCTGCTGCAGTATAGTAGTTGCCCTCTTAGGAAGGATCTAGGTAAGATACTTCTGCACCACTTCAGTAAGCAGGTTATCATGGATCTTATTTTATGGCATGGAGATTCTTATCCAGTCTTTTGTAGAAAGATGAATTTTATTTTGTGTAATTGCAAAAGCACATAGGAGTGTAGTATGAAATACAGATTCATAGACTGAAATGAAGCTTGCATTTGGAACATTAAAAATAATTTAAACCAGTTTATTTTGGTGCAGTAGAAACTGAGACAGGTGAAAAATGTTAATTTATTTTGAAGGTAAGGACGTTGCAAGGTCTTTTTAAGCAAAGGTTTTGGGAAGAGACTTTGACACTTCGCTGTGCAGAAAGAGTGTTTGGATTAAGTAAGAGATGTGAGCTTTAGCAACACAGATGAGTAATATATATATTTTTTTGAATCTAGCAACGTATAGGAAAAGCTGTCTTTTAGAAAACAAAATTATTGTTTAATGAAGTCATGGTTAGAAGTTACTGTCTGGATCTTGCTGCACTTGCAGAAAAGGCAACTGCCCCTCAGCTGCTTGTCACCATCTTTTCAGCTGGTGATTATTGTAGTCTCAGATGTTTGTTGTGTGTGTTGCCATTTTTGAATTTGTCTGTCAAAACGGGTTAGGTTAGAAAGCTGTGTTGTTGGTTGGTTTTGTATTTTTTAAAAGTTGAGTTCACATTGAAGGCAACAGATTATGGAACATCTCTAAGAGCCCCTCCAGCAGATAATCTCTAGCAGAAGGGTGATGACAGGAGGTTGGAGGTTGTAACCTCTTCTGAGCTGGAGGAGTTTTTTTAAGACATTAGTTATTTCAAAACTTGGGCGGAAGCAGGCATATCTGCTGCAGGGGCAGGGGTCTTGAGGACACCCTCATTCTGGAAAGCTGCTTCTGGCATTTCCACAGCCAGGAGCCACTGACGCTGCTGATCGGCTCCCTTTGTGTGACTTGGAGCAGGGTGTCAGTATTTAGAGCCTGTTTGGGTCAGGAAGACATGCTAGAGTGGAAAGCAGACCAGTTTGGAACAGTGATGCCAAGTATGAGGATGCCTTTGTCAGCTTAGCTGAAGAGTAGCCCAGCTACAGGTGCCACTTATTCTGAACTTCATGATACTGGTTTGAAACCCAGATGCTCTTGTCCCCTAACTGCAACAAAAGGTGGAACAGCTGCTGCAGCAGCAATGGACTAAACTATGGTCTGTTAATGCCCTTAAGTGTACTGCTCTTGAAAACTTGCTTCCACTGTAATCCAATTTATATATGCTGAAGTGATAACATGAGGATTGTCCTAAGATGCTTTTTTGTTAATTTGGTAACGTGGGAGTCGTATGACAATTGCTTTGGGAACAGTGAGCTTCATATGTTGCACTTTTTGATGGGTAAAGCCCATGCTGCTTGCTTAGGCAGATCCTTGTCATGTGAAAAACTGTTGTGTCAGAGTTCAGGCATGAAGAGGTGCACCTCTGCACCACCAATACTTGCTGGCCAGAAGTTGGTCCCTTTTCGACTTTAACAAAATACTCTTTTAGTCACTTTGACACATTGAAACAAATATCCAAGGAAGAAGTCTGCTATCGCTTGGCCAGGTCTGTAAACAAGATGGTATCCTGCTTCTTAAACAGGGAGGGAGGCAGCCTGTGGTGTGATTAGCTTTTTATGAGCAGCAGTTTTCAACAGATCTGTAGGCAGTGCAGGAATAAGTCATGTGCCTCACCTAAAACAGCAAAGACCAATGCAGGTCAGTGTGCTAAAGCATCTCTTCTTCTAGATGCCTGACTTGAGGACTTACAGGTCTGGGAGGCAGTACTTCCTTTCTGCACAGGAAGAACTCCACCTTGCTTAGCCCTGTTAACGTGTGGATTTCAGGGTATGAAACATCATAAATATAGATACCTAGAAGAGACAAGTTTTGGTTCCCTTTGCCAAGAGTTTACCCCACTTGATCATCCAGGGGTAGGATGAGGTCTGTTTTCTGTGTTAGTATTATAGGCCTAAGATCTAGCAGGTCAGACTAACATATGGTCCCTCAAATGGATCTTCCTGTTATATAATATGAAGAGATATTTGTATTCAGTCCCAGAGTCCAAGAAGTCATGCCAGGAAAAGCAGATCAACAGCCTTGCCTGGAGAGTCAGGTGTGTCAGACATGAACTGAAACAAAAAAGGCAAACCCAATTGTTTAGATGAAATACAAGTGGAAGTGGTGGCTGTACAAGGGTAGGATTGCAGTCCCAGGGCCACAAGAGAATCAGCTAAGGAGAGGTGAAAAGTCTGTTCACCTGTTCTGGCGTAGGAAGGGTTGGTGTGCACCGCTACATCCAGCTGAGGAAAGTAGAAGTATCAGTGGTAGAGACAGTGTTTTACTTGCTCTTGCCTTCCGTAGTGATTAGGGTATGGGCCTAATCTTGTAACTCCACATTCCTGAATCTCTGGCTTTAATCACCAAGAATAGTTGTATAACACAAGGACTTCAGGCTTCTTAATGAGACTTACAGAACATGCAGGCTGTTTAGTGCAGCATCCTTGCATCCAGATCAGTACTGCTAGTTTGGCATCCAGCTTCTCTAGATTGTCAGTCTTGATAAATTGAAACTCAAAGCACTGAAGGGTAACACGTTTCTAGTGTAGCTAACTCTTGTGATGTTTAAGAAATGACTCAAGTACTCATGTCAGTTCAAGAGTGTTAAGTTGCTGAAACAATCTACTTACTGGGATGCATCTGAAGGAAAGGATTTTTCTTTCATACAGCTATTGTATCTGATCATATCTTATGCACTTTGTTTAGAACTCTGGAAGGAAGAGTGACTTGGAAGAAAGTCACTTGCTCAAGAACTGTATTGAGTAGTATCTATTACAACAGAGAAATCTATTTCTTGTATGACTACAATGTGGTGTTCTAAAAAAAATCAACTATAATAATACCATTTTCTTTCTGAAATCTGCCTTACTGTGACTTAAAAATCGAAACAATCTTTAATCAGAAACCTGCAATTGAGCAAAAAGCTACAATATAGTATGTCTTTGCAGAACTTCTAGAAGACTGTCCAGCAGAAAATACCAACACCGACCACTGAAATAGACAGGTGTTCCTGAAGGTGCAATTGAATGTTCCTGGTTAAAAGACATCTCTAATCCCTTTCTGAGATGGAGTTTTACAAGGCAACTGGGGGCAAACTGATCATAAAAGGCTTATTATGAGGCTGAAACATTGTTGGGGCTGTATATTCTTTGAATGGCATCTCAATGTCAGTCTAGCTCCATGCTCATTTTTCTTTCTCATTCGTAGGGAATAGCTAAATGACACACATTCTTCTTCCTGTTGATGAGGTAAACTGTAAACATCCCTCTAGACTCCCAGATTCACCTTCCAGAGTGATCTGTCTCAGCTGTGGCAATGCAAAGTTTCTTTCACGCAATTAATGGGACAATTATATCAGAATGATGAGATCATGCCTTTTGCTGAAAAGAATAGAGATCTTTCATGAACAAAGACAGCTTTATTTAAATCTTTGCAAATAGAGCACCATTTTATTCAGTGAAAGTGGGTGACTGCTACAGTTTTGGTAGGCACAGCATGGCATGGAGGTGAACTCACTCTGTAGAGTGGTAGGTAGAGCTTGGGGGTGGCTGTCTCAGAACAAAATAAGCAATGTGGTTTTTTGGTCGTGTCCCCCCCTTCCCCCAGCTTACACAGACTGAGTAGTGTGCAGGCAGTTCTAATACTGCCAAAGAAAACCTAAGGCTGTTGAAAGTAATTTCATTGTTTTGATAAATAAATACAGAAATCCCATCTTGGTCTTTTCCAGGTATCAAGACTTTTCATGTAGGTAGATACTGTGCATGTAAATCAAACTATAGTGGTGGACAGCTCTATGCTCTGGGGGAACTACTGTGGCTCATAAACTGATCCTGAGTTACGAGCCATATCCAAACAGAAACATGGAAAATATTTCCACTCTTAATTCTTTAGGCTTATGTGTTTGTACAAGGGAAAACCCAATGACATTACTAAGAGAAATACATGAGTCTAGGAAATACTTACAATTCTTTCTTTGAGCTGCAGAGCATATTTTTTCTTTAAAAAAGTCACTTGGTGAATACTAATTTTAGCCTGACTTTTGACACTGTTTTAAATGACATCTGGATATCATATAAAATCATATGTCTGGTACAAAGCTGAGACTGCCCACTGAAAAATAAATTCCTATGCTCATGTAATTCTCTTTAAGAACAGACAAATCACAGCTATCCTGACTCCAAAGTGTTTCTGATTTTTATTTCCGGTGGCAGATGTGATTCTGATGTTCTCAGAGGCTTCTTTAAATGAATGCAGCACCTAGCCCGTGCCTGGATCATTACAGTTAACTGCTATAGACTCTACTTGGTAGTTAGTAGGGTGGGGAGAAGTCTCCTAGATATTGGTACAACCTTCACAGTTACCAGTGAGTGGTCTGTGAAACCAGAGGGGCCCGGTAGGTGAGAGGGTCGCTTGGAGCCTCTTCCAGCAGCAGCTGTGCAACCTCTGGCTGAATGCCCCATGGAACTGTTCAAATGGTCTAAGCGCTGATGTCCCCTGCCAAGATTTCCGTGCTGCCCTTGGGCTGCAGTGCCAGGAATGGGGTTGAACAGAACAGTATCTTCTGTGCTGTGCTGCCTTGCCCCCCGTAGAAGCTCAGATATTTGGAGGGAGAAAGGGCTTGGAGATAACATATTGTGTCTGTTTCCCTGGGGAGGCTGAGGCCTCGCTGCATGTGGTGTAATTCAGGTTTTGATGTTGCTCATCTCTTGTGCTTTCAGGATAACAAATGGAGTACTGCAGTGAAATAAATAAATAGCACCATAAAAACAAAGATTAAACAAAAGTAAACACTAAGAAGATAGTTCTAATACCTGTGAGCAGGAGCAGGTTTTATTGTCTTATGAATGTTGAGTTTTGAAGCAATACAGTTTGGGATAGTTATGTGCTAAAAAGATGTGAATGGCATACAAATAAACCATAAGCAGGTATTTATTTCCCCATGTGCGCACACTGGTGAGAAGTCTCAGGTTTAAGGAATAAAGATTATTTCAGACTTTTGTCATCTTGCCAGAAAAACATAGCTTGAGGAAGTGATTTTTTCTGGAATCAATGTAGTTTAGATTGGCATAAGATATAGGTGTGGCTGTATTTTATAAAAATGTTGCCAGACTGTCTGATGTAATGTCAGTGCACATATATCGAGAGTATACATAAACGAATAACCTGCTTGGTCTCTTAACTCCTTATTCTAAGTAGATTACTCCAAGTCAGCTGTTTTGCATTAACTGCCGGCATGCAAATTGTTATTGTCAGGTCAATATGAGCTAATTCAAAGCCATTTATTTTCTTGGTTAAAGACCAGCTTCTTTTGCATGCGTTGCTGGGGCACGCAATACATTTTGTAGAAAATAATTGCAGATTAACTGATTTGTAGTAAATTTTACATCCTTGCTTAACTTGTGACAATGTGTTCGTGAATTCCTACTATTACAGTGTGGTGTAGTGTGGATATGCTAAACAAAAGTAGTATGTTCATTTGTACAAGTGAGGCAGAGCTTCTACCAAGGGGACTTACTTTCATACATATTCCTAATTCATCCTTTGGGAAGTCTCCATTCTTTGCAATGAATGGAAAACTACTGCAGAAATGGTAATGAGTAATAATAGAAAATAAACAAAAATAGAGGTTAATGCCACAGTGTAAATTTACTCATATTTCTGCAAATGATGATATTGTATCAGAAGAATTTCCAAAATTGCATTAAACTGCAACAGGAGTTTTTACATGTTAGGATTGAAACTGAATCCTATTTAACGTTAATCATTTAACATTAACACCCCACCCCCCGAAATTCTAGTATATGACATCACTACCTATTGTGTAAATAGTTTCCTAACCTAGGAAAACTATTTCCATTTTTAATTGTGAAAGTCTGTATTACACAGTGCGTAATGCATAGCGTTTCTAACCAGTTGCAGAAGACTATCGTTGAATATAGTACTTTCTCACGCCTTAGATTTCAAAGAGAAATACAGCGTTTTTTTCTTACATCTCATTACGTTACAGTTCTTAATCAGGGTATCATTTTTCCCAGGATGACAGGGCACGTCTTGGTACTTTAGCACTCACTAAAGAGAGATGTGAATGACCTGTTCAGATGATATCTAGAATGATGATATAGAGCTTTGGAGTTAAAATTTTGAGATGTAGAAACACTTCTTTTTCCAGAAATTTTGAATGTATTTTTCTAGTTGTCTCTTAAAGCGGTTCAGCTGTCAGTGAAGAATGCTGAAGATGCCAGCCAAAGGAATAGTCAGTGTGTTAAAAGGAAAAAGATGTAAAAAATCTATCATTTTTATGGATTTTGCATTCTTGCAATTTGTTACACTGATGCAAAAGTAACTGTGAAAGATCCTTTTTAACAGTTTTTTAATTGACCTCTGTTCTTGTTGTCTGTAAGGTATGCTAAGATCTGTAGGTAGCCTGTTTATAAATAAATGAGTAGCTAAGGATGTATCTGAGAGAAGAGACGGCAAGTTATTGGAGGAACTCCTGTTAATACAGTCATACAGAGCTGAGCATTAGAGAATGGTTTGCCTTTTTTCAAGCTGTTGGTGATCTAGTGGTTGGAGTTTGAATGCAGGAATGAATTCTGCCACTCAGCCCTCTCTGTAGTTGTTTTCTTGTCTATAGAATAGGAATAATGCTTGTGTGCGTCTGGGTTGGTGAGATGGAACTGATTAGTGACAACAAAATGATTTGAGAGCCTTTAGGGGAAGGCATTAAACAACTGTATGCTATGCAGATTTACAATATTAAAAATATATTACAGACGACCAGCAAAAGCAGGGAGGTTAAAAAAAAGTCGCTAGGATACAGTTAACACAGAAGAGCAAAGAGACAGTTCCTAAGATCCCTTTGGGAGGAGTAAGCTAGAAGGGAAAAATACAACAGTCTTATTTGCAGTATTTCTGTAAACAATTGTAGAAATATTTTTCCAGACATGAAAAAATGCTTTTGTTCACAGCAGCAGATGAAGTAAAGCAGGCATACAGTCAGCAGCAGGTTCCATTTGTTCTCATTCTGGACAACACAGGTATCTAATTCAGTGGGTAGTGTTAGCCTGGGATGCCTGCAGGTGATGCAGAGTTGCCTCTTGGGCATGAAGAACACTCAGCTACTACTCGTGTGACAATATATGCAATTTGAATTTGAGAAGTGTAATCTGTCCAACTATTTGCTTTAATTTTAATTGTCTTCTGTCACAGTAAAGCCTTCAGATTTTTCAATGCTACATTAATGCAAAAGCCTTAATTTAAAAGGAGTCCAAAAGCAAAAGGGGGGGGGGGGCAGTGGGTGGAGAAAAGTAGTTGTAGTAAATTCCCGCTGTCCACTTATCGGAGCTCTTCAGCTTTATCCTTGGGGAGAGTTGAAGGGCAGAAGTAAAAGTAAAATTATTGCAATGTAGGGTTCTTAAAATGAAGGCAATTATATTTTAAAGTTTAAGCATTGACCAGGTGCTGTGTACTGTATCAGGGACACAGTGAAGATGGTCCTTAGCACGAAAAATGAGAAATGTTTTTTTTCTGTGTAAATAGAAAGATGGAATTATGCTGTGAAGCTCTAAAGAGGAACAGCGTAGTTTTCAAACACATGTAGATGTGTCAAGTTATTATGAAGGATTTGAAAGCTAGGAGTATGGGCAGCTGAGTACGAAT
Organism: Falco cherrug; assembly: GCF_023634085.1. Lineage (NCBI taxonomy): Eukaryota > Metazoa > Chordata > Aves > Falconiformes > Falconidae > Falco > Falco cherrug. The sequence goes on from NC_073699.1 coordinate 63,480,752, forward strand.
GATTATATTAGTGAACAGGAAAGACAGAAGCTTACAGATTGCAATACTGATTCTCCCATTACAGTTAAGCATAAGGTGATGATGCTGTTATTGATAATCAGTTCTATTATGCACCCTTTTCAAATGATTTCCCTCTTTTCATGTAAGACTATACAAAGTCTTGGAGGTTTTGGGTCATATCTTCATTAGCCTACTAGATGGGCACTGCATTCTCTATCAAATGCTTTTTCTGTAGGCTTTGTGTGTGTAAAATGAGTCTGATCCTGGTCCTACTGAAGTCAGTGGGATTTCTGATGTGGACATGAAAAGTGTTAGGATCTTGTCCAACAATATTTGGCAATTCTTTCATTTATAAGTGCTTTGCAAACTTACTACTTCCCTCACAATTAACATAAACTGGTACAGTAGGACTGGTAGCTAAGAAAGTAATTCTGGCTATGTTTTTGGAGAAGATGGTATTTTGGTAGTACTTTAAAAATTGTAGAATAACAAGCAGTGAATGGCTGCTTTGTGGTCCAGTAGACAGAATGCTGTGCAATAAATGAGGAGAATTTGGATTGGTTCTCAATTCTGCCTGTTCTTATAGTACATTTTTAAGGGAAATTGTATTTCTTTTATGGCTTAGATTCTCTGTCTGTATCATGGAAATACTAAGGCTTGTCCTCCAACACAAATCCATCTGAGACTTGGGAATGAAAATGAAAACATTTGGGAAGTTATATTGCAAAAAAGAATCTTGTATTTTTCACATGGCAAAGACTTTTTTTGCAAAGCAGATACACCTATTTGTAGATTGATAATAACAGAGTACATTCTGTGTATTAATTCATCTGCTAAATTAGTGAAGCAGTATCCAAAGTGTGTTAGTGCTGTGAGAGAGTTTGGAAATAGCATTTTATTATCACTATTAATCTGCCTACTGGAGGCTTCCCCCCAATCTGAAAAATTTACTGACTAATTTCTAAAGCAGATAAATGAATGTGAAAGCATATGGAAGTTACTAAATATCTTTCTATTTTAATGTGATAGTGCTATTGACATTTCAGCAAACTAGACAGTTTGGTATTTCAAATACCAAATAAGTCAGGGAATCAATTCAGAACTGTAGTTGCCATTTTTATTTTAAAGCAATGCTGTCAAAAAAGAAAAACTCTGTTTCAAGTTAGGATTCTGTTCTTTCAGTCTATGCTGCCTCATAAGACACTTGCTACATGTATAAAGATCTGCTAACTCCAAGAAAAATGGTTTGAGGCTCTTTCGTAACAGAAGAATAGCCAGGTTAAGACAATAATTTCTTTCTTATTTGATGATCAAATACTGTCTAACTGCTACACACATTATTGGCTATATAATAAGATGTTGATACAGAACTCATTTTGATTGCTTTTCAATCATCCAGCCCCTCTTAACAGGGAATGCAATTTCTCTCTATTGTGGTAATGTATGTGGTATTTGGTAGCTCATGTGATCTGATCAGATTCCAGTCCATTTCTCTTGGCTCCTTGCGGAGGGTTTCCTTGCCATCACTTTCTTGGCTAATTTATCAGAAGCTAAAGGTAGATCTGGCAACCTGATCTGTGCTCACTCGCAGTGGAGGTTTTTTTGCATTAGGCCTTCTTTTAGGAAAAAAAAGAGGAGGTTGCTACTGCCATGAAAGTTTGGAGAGTCTTAGGGTTGCCAGTTCTGTTCGCTGTGTGTTGATTGTATAAATTCTGAGACAGCAAGAGTGGCCGGAGCTTGTCATCCTCTGGTTTTTACAGGCTCCAAATTCACTGGTACATTGGTGCTGTCTTCAGGAAATGTCATAGTGATCAACAATACAGTTTTTGAAATTCAACAACAGATATAGAGAACGTGTGTCTAACTGAGATTTCTTCTGTGTCTCTTCCAAGCTCTTAGATTACATACTGTATACAGATTACTTAATGTATATAGTAGCTGGGGGAGTTCCAGTTTGGACTCAGCTGATTGCCATCTCTGTAGTACTTTGTCTAATGATGTCCTTTGCAAGCCTTTTTTTTTCAGTCAAGAACAAAGAAATGCATGTTCTGTAATGTTACCTTGTTGTTAAAACCTGAGGATGCAATCCAGATATTTATAGTGCTCACTAAGTTTATAGTGTGACATAGCATTTTATGTAGCGTGAAAACCATTTTAGTTATGTCCATCATGACAAGAAGACCAAAAGGTCTCCTTTCAAGATTTGTGACATTTTCTAAAACTGAGGTTTAGATCTAGTGGAGGGGTCTGCAGGTGTGTGGGTGAAATTGGCAGATGAACAACAAATTGCAGAATGACTCTGTGTGTGTACCCATGAACAACAAACTAGCTGGAGTCTGATTTTGGTGAATGACTAGAACAGACAGAATTTTTTTACAACAGCACAATCTTACAAGTAATCTTCCTTGTGCTGCCTTCCTTACATCTTTACATAATTTTTCTTCCTGTCATTGCTTTAATATGTACCACCTACTTCACAAGGCATACGAAGTGGTCCTTTTCTGTGATGGCAGTCACTGGAGTGACACAACTGCACACCACTGTAACATGCTGTTGGAAATACAGTTGGGGTCCCAGGACCCTGTGTGTTTGGTCAAGGAGACCTACAAATCCATCTGCACGCATCTGCTTGGGCATTGAGGTGCATATCAAGACCTTGCACCTACTCTGAAGCTCAGTGCAGGCTGAGACCTCCATCCCTCTATGACCAAAACATTAGAATTTACATTAAAATCTTGAACTGCTTCGGAAATTTTCAGAGTCTTTTATTAAAATATCTGACAGACATTTTTCCTTTGAAATGGCCAAAAACATTATGGCAAACTTGTGGTTTGGGGTTTTTTTGTATGTTACTATATTTTAAAAATTTTAAGGAAGTTTGATTGATTTACATTAGTTCCATAAATCACCAAATACAGAAATCATCTTCCCTGATGTACTCTTGTTAGTCTAATCAGGAAAGAGAGTGGAAGCCCTTGAAAGGAATGACCACCTTGGAATTGTCCAAGAGAAAGAATGTAACTTCTTGGCTTTAGTGAGAGAGAATTGCCACCTCTTTCTCCATTGTGATGTCTTCCCTCACTAGATTCTGCTATGCTAAAACCCCAAAACAATAACAAAAAAACCACCAAAACCCAGCCCCCACCCCAGGGGCTTGACTGAGTAGCAGTGTCTTTTGGTAGTTAACATATTGAAGACTTTTTTTCTGTCCTTAAGTACTGCAGGGGGCCGGTAAGGTTGCAGTCTGTCTTTGCAAAACACCAGCAGTTTAGGTTTATGAGCAGTGCTTATCTGCTTGTGGTGGTCAACTGGGAGATAAATCTGGATGACCTGCTGGGTAAAAAAACCTACCAAATACTTTTCTAAGTAGTTTTAAGTGTTGTTTTATTTGTAGTGTGCTTTTACATGTAGCTTACTAAGACTGGCTTATTACATGTGCCCGTATGTTACTTGACTATGTTCTTACTGTGATTTGAATGTTTTTAATTTTTTCCTCCTTGTTCTCTCAGCGGCGTAACAGATAGTAGGAATCAGTAATACTTGAGATACGCTGATCTGTGGCTTCCTGGTGGGAAACAAGATGAGTCACCAGTAACTTAAAACCAACAGCCATTATGTCCCTGAATTAAAATTTTGTCCCCTCAGTCTAATTGCTCAGATACTTGCATTCTCCACTGGCTTCCTCCCTAGCAGTGTGGCACTTCTTGAAGACTGCAAGACTGGGAAGGAAGAGGTGATAGCAGTTACACCATGTGTAACAAGCCCAGAAAAGGGGCCCTGCCAGGGATGGATATGGACACTCAGACAATGTGCTTTACCAGGTTGTGTGTCTCCTACTATATCTAATGGCATTATTGGGTCAAGTATTTATTATAGAGTCAACAGAGAACCAGTCCTTGAGGTTTTCTTGGGTCTTGCATTAGAGTTCTGGATATGGCAGAGGTGAGTGGCTGCTCCTGTTATTAAGCTACCCCTTTAGGAATGCAGTACCATGCTGTCTACCGATAACATTGAAGTTACTTTTACTATCAGGTGAATGATAAAGCAGTAAAAAACCCCGATACACCACCCCCTCTCAAATCCCAATAAAAGGAAAAAACCCAACAACAACAACAATTCAAAACTCCAACAGCCCAAGTATTAATTATATCATTACTAGATTTAGAGAGGATGGTGAAGAAAAAGAAAATCATACACAGATCTGCCTATACTCTAAATAAATTATGAGAACTTCATCTTATTTATCCAGGAAACAAATTGTCAGGATGCCTATGCAACCTTATGGATGTGAAACCTCAGTATTTGTGATACTGTGAGTATTGCTTTCACTGAAGAGGTTTTTGTTTGTTTTAAGGTAAGTTTCTTCCTGTAACCAGACTCTCTTTGGAATTCTTTTTACAGTGAGACCTCTACACAGCTCCAAGATCTCGTATGATTTATACCTTTATTTGAGTATAGATGTTAACACTTCTCTTAAACTGTCTCTCTTTAAGCTTCAGAAATACTGACATTCTTCAGATGTGTTTAAGTGGAGCTAGATACTGAATAGAACTTGTAATAGTGATTTTGGTGATTAAAGGGAAAGGAATTCATGTATCTGAGGAACTGTTGTCCTCTGGCAGCGGCCAGTACGTTAACGATTGCAGATTATCTTTGGTTGCAGATTGTATCTTCCAGGGATACCCTGGATAGGAACAAGAGTACCACCAGTATTACACGTTCTCTGTGTTTCACCTCCAAGACATGTATCCATGCATAGTGTTTTCCGAGTATGTGTTATGAGCATATGCATTTTCATTGGGTTTTGCTGCCCTCCTCCTACATGCTCAAAATAGCCCAAATTGCTGCCAGGCAAATTTTTCCACTCAAGAAGTATTATGTAGAAATAATTTTTTACTTCATAGGTGATTCTTTCTGCTTTATAAAGTTCTCCATGGGTTAGGGATATTCCTTTGCATATGGCAAGAATCTCCGACGGAAGTGAATGACTTCCAGTTTTCCTTGAGGTCATGGCAGGGAACACAGCTGAAGCATGTCAAACTCATTTGTTATGAGGTGTGTACAGATTACTCGGGCACTCTTGGAAATGGAGAGCTTGACTCTTGATGGCTAACTGTAGAGCAAGCTTGAAATCAAGTTCCTCCCAATTTTTTAGGTTATAAATAAATTAGTTACCAATTTATGGATTTTAAATAGTTGAATATGGTGATTATTCACCCTGTGACCTTTTGATGATTTGTGCAGCTTTCAGGACAGGTAGCCCCAGTATGTCATCCAGATGAGTGGAAGCTGTTCTGTTTGATTTTGTTTGATTGTTTGATGTTCCTTTGGCTCCTTGCGGCTTAATTCAAAACATTTGCTAAAATCATCTTTCACTGCTGATCTGACGCTGTCTCCATTTTGGAACTACTCCCCTGGTTCCCTGTTTCCCATCTCATCTGGTGCCCTGCAGCATGAACTGCAGGCTGTCACCTGCACCATCTTGATCGCTTGGTGCTCTGAATTCCGGGTTGGCAGATTCCTGGCTCCTTCAGGCCGACTTGCCTCTTCCTTCCAACTTGCGAACAGGGAGAGGCGAGGCAGGAAGGGAAACCAAATACACTTAGAAAGCACATTTGAGTCAAAAGTGTGGATGCTTGAAGTTGGCAGCCTTTACAAATTCCTTGTGTTACTTATTCCTTGCTCTTTCTTGTAGTCGTCCTTAGGGTCACAGGTACCCCTGGGAAGGGAAGGCGAGGGAATGTGGACTGAAGCTGATGATGAACTAACAGAAAGAGGGATTTTATTTTTTTTTTCTTTTGGGAATATTGCATATAAATATTTCTCTGTTTATGAAGCCACAGCTTCATTTACGCTTGTCCCAAGCAGCCGGGGCATAGCTGAGATTAAGGTGGCCGGTTCACTTGGTCCGCACCACCGCACTACATCCCGGAGGATATTCGGAGTGGGAGAGAGGGAGGCTGATGGTGTGGGGGGGCTGTGTTAGTGCCTCCCACACGACGGGGCCCAGGCCCGGCCGAAGCCTGCCCGGGGTTTACGCCTGCTGGGCTGTGACTGGAACTGGGTTTTCCTGTTTTACAACATTTTTTTGAAACGTCAAAAAATCTGCTTGTGACTGCCTTGCTGTACTTTTTTTATTTTTTTTTTTTTTATTTTCTCGTGTCCGTCCCCGTCCCCCCCGTCCTTACTAGCGGCGGCGGGGAGGCCGGGACGGGCCGCGGGCTGGTGGGTGCTGGCGAGGCCGCCCCGGGGCCGCTCGGGAGCTGCCGCCTTGCCGCGCGTTCGCCGCGCCCCTGCCCCTGCCCCGGGGGCCTGGCCGGGAACGGGCGCGGCCCCAGGGCAGCAGCGGCCCTTCCCCGCGGCAGCTCCGCCGCCGAGCCGCCCCGCCGTCGCTCAGGGCGCCCCCGGCGCTGGCGCGGCCCGGGCCCGCCGCCGCCGCGCACATCCGCCCGGCAGGGGTCAGTGTGGGCTGCGGGCCGGGCGGCAGCGCCGAGGGGAGGGAGCGAGGCAGCGCCGCCGCCCCGCCCCCACCGCCCCCCCGCCGGCGGCCCCCGCGCCCGTCCGCCGGAGCCAGACTCGCTGCAGACAGGCGGCAGCCAGCGGAGCGGGCAGGGCGGGGGGGAGGAGGAGGAGAGGCTGGGGATGAGTTGGAGGCAGGCACAGCCTCAGCGCAGGGAGCGAGGCTGCCGGAGACAGGCGGGGGGAGGCGGCCAGGCGCCCCGTCCGCTCCGGAGGAGGCCGGCCCGGCGCGGGGGCGAGCGGCGGGGGCCGGGGGGAGGTGAGTGCGTGCGGCCGGCTGCCCGCCGGGCCGGGGCCGGGGCCGGGCGGGGGTCGCCGCGGCGGAAAGTGTTGGGGAAAGTGCGGGGAGGCCCGAGTTGAAGGTTCGGGAGGGTGCGAGGGACGAGGCGGCGGCGGCTGCCGGGGGGCTCCGTCGGGGCTCGCCCTCCCTCCCGCCGCGGGGGTGCCGCCGGTGCCCCGGAGCCGCCGCCAGAGCGGGTCCCTGCGCGCCCGCCCCCCACCTGCCCCCCAGGTGCCGCGGAGGGTGGCGCCCGAGGGGCCGGCGGGCGGCTGCTGGCCGGCGCCAGGGGCAGCGGTGACAGGTAGCTCCGTTAGCTGGGCCGGCCTGGCCGCCGCTGCCCCCTGCTCCGCCCGGCCGGGGCAGCAGCCGGGCCGGCAGCGCCGAGGGGAGCCCGCCAGCGCGGTGCGGGGGCCAGCGGGGCCGGGGCGCCAGGGGAGCGCGGGGCGTGCGGCGCGTCCTCCCGGCTGCTCCCAGCCGAGTACCTGCGTCTGCGGCTCCGTCCCCGTCTGGGCGCTCCCGGCTGCGGCTGGCTGCGGGGGCCCGGTGCCGCCGTCCTGCCCGGTCCCGGGCGGGACCTGCCGGGGCCGCCTGGCCGTGCGCCCGGCGCCGTGCGGCAACTTCCACAGCGAGGAGAAGCGGCGGTGTGGCTGCCGGGCTCACGTACCAGCGCCCTGTGCTTAATGAGGTGCCTTTTTTAGAAAGAAAAAGTTTATTAGTAGAAGCCTAGCTTTGCTTGTCTGTGTCTGACGCCTGCTTGCGTTGTTTGCATTGAATCGGCGCATCCCGAATTTCTGAATGGCGTGCCAGGTTTTCCATCGCGTGGGTGGGTAGGTAGTTACGCGCAGGTTACGATTTGCTGCTCGCTGAAGAGACAAGCACACCGCTGTGCGTAGGTTCGAGCTGGGTAAAGAATAAACGGAGAATGGCCAAAATGCAAGAGTAACTTCTGTTTTGTGTGGAAATCTGAACACCTAGAAGGATAACGGGTTTTAGTGGGGCTTTTTTATCATTCAGAGCCTTTTCTGAATAGCAAAGGATGGTTGTGCGAGAGAACAGAAGTCAGGTGGATAATTCTATGTGGCACTGGAAAATAGCGCTTCGTGTTACAGAAGTTTATTGATCTCAAAGATGGGCATCTACTTGTCAGGAAGGAAAACTTTTTAAGAGGTTTGCCTGTTCTTACGAACAAAAACCCTCATGCATTAAAATGTTTGTGGACTGGAATTGTGCACCATGTAACACGAAGAATAAAAGGTATGCAGCATCCTACATCCAAGGCTAGCCAAAAAGGGAGAGAGTTTTTGCTGGTTAGAAAGCCTGAGAGGCAGTTACTGGTAGGTGCAGATGGGGTAAGAACATAGATGTTGCATATGTACGCTTTCTGGAAAGTGTCTTTTGGTTTTCATCTCTCAACCCCCAAGTATGTTGGTTAGACAAAACTTCTATTCTGCTTTTCCATTTCATTTTCAGGATAATTTTTGGGGAAATTGGCTCTTTCCAAGGATCTGGAGTTACTTAAATAACATGTGAAGCACTGTTGAGTAGAACTGAATAACTGTGCGTGTGGTGCACACGTGTATGGTTCCACTAATGAGAATATCAATATTCCGGCTACGTGGCTGTAAATAAAAGGGGGAGTTTTGCTGGAAAACCAGTGCGCTGGTGGGAAGCAGTCTAAGCAACATCCCTTGTCCACGTTAGCTGAAATAGCGACTGTACTCTGAACATCTATATCTGTACGGGTGTTTTAGCACCAGGTATTAAGTTACTGTGATACATAAAGCGACCAACGTGAGGACAACTTAAATCGGAATGCATCAGCTATATGCAGTTACATATAGAAGATACATCTTTTTACATAATCTGAGCTTATAGCAGCATATTTAATTCCGACTCTTAGGTATGGGAAGATCACTGTTGCATACGCATAAAGCACACGGGTATTCTCCAGTAAATTCAGATGCCTATGGGGGCCTAAATGAAGATAAATGTGTAACACAGAATGAGTTAACAACGTGAGACGGTATATTTCAGACCATTGGTTTATGTTAATTGAAATATTACGGATGCTGGGCAGCATTTGACTGATGAAGTTTGAATTTCGTCTTCAGCATCTTACACTTGTTATAAGAAAACTTGTGAAGTAGAAAGAAATGGGGATTCAACATGGAGGCACAGTTGCGTTAAGTTTGGTAAGATCAAAACTTGAATAGTAGCTTAACCCAAGGGTTTGGAACTAACCTGTCCCTTTGTTATTTTTAAGTACATAAAGTGCTGTTTTATCTGCATAGGACATGTAAGATGAGACTTGAAAAGATGAATTGTTCTTAGTTTTCTGTGTGCTGAAGGTACCATGTCTTTGGGTGGGGGAGAGAAGTTTTCTCTCTGATTTTCTTCACCAGAATTGGGTTCTCTTTCTCACAGCTGCCCTACGGTACTCTGTCAAGTGGCTGCTGCACTTCCACCAAGAACTATCTGCATTTCAGTGATGCCATCTAAAATAATTTGGAGTACTTTCAGGATATGATGTGCCAGAAAGAAGTAAATGATTGCTGAAACAATAGAGAGGGATCTGAAAAGTAACTTAATTCAATATAATCTCTAAGAGAAATGAACTGTTAAAAAGTGCATGCTGGCCCAACAGCTCTTGCACCAGCAGGGCACGGCTGTTGCATTTAACTTGTGAGTGGTCTTGGAAAAGGTTTTTTCTGTCTGGTTTCTAATAGTTTAAAATGGCTCCTTGAAAATGAATTGCCAGTTACGGAATACAAATACTTCTAGGAGTTTAGAGATGATTTTTTTCTGCAGATTGGTTCTGTGGTAACCGTGAAATTCTTCAATGGCACCAAGCTAGTATCAGCTGCTCGTTAAATGCACTGATGCCAGAACAGTGGTGCATCAGTTGCTGGGAATCCAACCCTGTAGTGAAATGATTCATACATATAAGTTTTCTTTTCTCAGTTGACAGCTATTTTTAAGAATAGCCATCTTGCCTAGAAGGTTTATATCTAAGCAAAGGCAGCCTAGATACCTAAAAATTTCTTTCCCACCAATCTTATTTTTGCCAGACTTCTAATATATACACTAAAACATTTTAATTGAATTGATTTAAATGGCTTCTTGCTAAATCTCTGGTGCTAATTGGTCATTATAAAAGGATCATGGCATTTTGGAGCTACTGTCAGGAAGTCAGCAATTTCTTGCTCAGACCACTATGATGAGTTTGAAGTCGATGTCAGTTTGAAGCAATTTATAATAACAATGGATATCAGTATCTAAATGATAGCAGATTACCTGAATAACTTCTTGAAATGAATGGGATTCTCTAGATATGTAAGTCTGCAGAAACAGTCTCAGAAGAACATAATTACGCATTTGTCCCATGTACTTTAACTTTTTCTATGTGCTGTATAGGCAGACTATTCCAGTGAAGGAAAGTTACTGACTTTTTTTTCCCATTCTGTTCTTCTGAACCTTGTATTTGAAAGGGAAAAATGTCAGTTCTTTAGAGAGGAGGTTTGATTTGCTTATTTCTGAGACTTTCCGTTGAGTAATAGTAACTGTAAAGGGACTGCAGTAGAAGGAGTGCTTGCAATTGAGTAAGAGTGATCACAACATTACAGTGTGTTCTGTATCTCCTGCTGGCAAAACGTCTTTGTATTCATCATCTATATTTATTTAATATATGCATTTCAGTAGCATGTGCCTTGATTTAGCATATTTGGAATATGCTAAATGTAGATGAATTTTACTAAATGCCTTTTTCTTATTGTTTAGTTAAGCAATGGAAATTTGCAAGTACCCGTATCGCCATTCATTATCACTCAGCATAATAATGGGTAAATTTAATCTTTCCGATTAAGAGTATTTTAGTCACAATAGACAAGGGAATGAAAATGAATTATTTTCTTGATGTTGTGCTGCATCTGTGGTGTTCATATCTGCCTTCATTTTCTCTAAAATCCTACTACAGACAGCACTCTGACCTCTTGCACTGTTTGGATGATCCTGCTCTACATCAAACTTTTCTTTCAGATAGGAGGCAGAAATTAAGAAGAATCTAAATGCAGTTTCTCTTCTTACTGCCAATGGAGAGCTCTCCTAGATTTGAAGGAAGTTTTCTTTGTGCCAAATGGTTGACTTTTCTAGAATAAAATTTCTCTAGGGCATGCAAAAAGACCTCTGGTTAATATGCTGGCATTCCCAGAACCCACTAAAACTTAGGCAGGTTGCCAGACACCACTTAATGAGGATGCCGAATGTCTGGCACGAATCTGCATGAAAACCAGCAAAGAAGCTGGGGGTGGAAGTGCGTGCGGCGGGGAGAGGGCTGGGAAAGCGACGTATCCACACCCATGATTTATTTTTAATGCCTGAATTTTGCAGAGAAACTGATCAGAAGTCCTTACCACTGGATTTTGAGAACTTGATGGGTACAGGAGTCTGAATGCTCCAAATAGAGGTAGCTGTGTTCTCAGGGAAGTAAGAGTTTTATTATGAAAGTAATTTATGAGTTAGGGGGGTTAGTTTTTGAGAGCACCAAAAGAGGATGAGAAATGATAGTGATTTTATGTTTCATTATCTGCTAGAACTGAGAAGCATTTGAAAATGTGGTTCGACAATTTAGGGGACAATGGAAGTCAGTGATTGTCAGCATCCACGCAGAAAGGCTGTTAAAGTTACACGGCAGGGATGAATAAAGTACTGCTGCTAGACCACTTAATGCCGAGTAGTAAACCTGTGGTGTGTGGCTCTGCCTGATGCCACTGTGCTTAGGTTTCGCTACATGGTAAGTAGAATTTTAGGTGTAATAGACTCTCTGATGGCTAGATAAGTGTTAAAAAAATTAGTCATATACCAAGCTGGAGCATTTTTCCATTCCAGCGCCAAGAGAATATGTTGTCTTGTGTCAAATCAAATGTTTAGTCTTTAAGGTTGAAACTGATTAAGCAAACTTAGTTATATTCTTAACTGAACATTATTTTAGACATTTAAAGCACAAACATTTTCAGCATTTTTCCCAGGCTTTAGTCTCTCCCCTACCCAGCCAAAAAAGCATTACTCCTATATAGAAGAATTTATTGATAGACATTTGGTTGGTAGACGTGACTGAAAATATTTCTTTTTTTTAATCCACAATAATTCTAATAGGAGTTTTTTGAACATGGTTGAATTTGGAAATGTGTGTGCTAGTTACTTGCTTTTCGGTATAAGTTTCCGTTGTGTATTTTACAGTTTTGGAGAGCTGTTCCTGTTACGAGGAATTTTACTTACTCGAATAGCGGCACCTACTTGATGTGTACTTTTGGGTAGGACTAAATTGTAACCCACATGCTCCAGTTTGGTTTTATTTGATTTCATTCACTAAGATGAGATGATAAATGAAAGTATTAAAGTAATTGGACTTTAATGCTGTTTGCAGTGGAAAAAGCACAAGTGTATTTTGACAGTTGTATGGGGGTCTTTGCAAAGTTTTATCTGTGTTGACAGTGAGTCCTAGCTGTCTGTAGGATAGGGTGGGCAAGTGGTGAGAGTGGTGGACATTGTACCCACCTTTTTAAACTAGCATGTATTTAGGATTAGTTCTAAAAGGCAGGGCGGTATCTCCTACAAAAGATGCAATGTTCAAGTGCTGCACATGAGAATGGAGTGGGCTGATGAAGCGTCTGTAGAAATTTCATTGTGTTTCCATCTCCTAGTGCTCTTGGTTTCTTCCATGCTTAACACCCTGGAACCCTTTTTTGTTGAAAACTGACAATAAATCAGCTTCTGAAAAAAAATCTAGTCACAATGTTGAACTTGCTATTGCCTGTACAAGATAAGTTTGGAGATTTCTGTTGTTTTTGCATTCAGTATTTTTGTTCCTGTGTTCTGACATTGTGAAAGAGGTACTGGCATCTCGGGAAGACAGCCTTTTTTGAACGTTTGTATGATAAATATCTTGAGGTTTGAATGATTTTATTGTAATCTTTGGCCACTGAACGTGTTTAAGTCGACTTTAGAGGACAGTACAAAATTCCGTTGAGAGTTTCTGTTAGAATGGACGTTAATGCTTAATAAAGTAGAATCTAAAATCGCTCCCACATTGAGAGAAGACTGGAAAACATTGTTTTCTTCTGGATAAACCCTGTTTTTTACTCAGATTTCTAAAATAAGAGTTGACTCATCTGCCTAGTATTATCTAGCATATGCCAGTATAAGGCTTCTGTGCTTTATCTTTAATTTTCAGCATCCAGTACTTGCAAGCATCTTCAAGCAGTACTCTATTTTTTAAACACAACTTCCACTCCTCCACTCTTGATTTCAAAGGTTATTAGAAGGAAAATTCTTTTTTAATTACCTCTTTACGTTGTATGGCTGAGCCTATTATTTTGGTTTCTCACACCTGTAACCTACTTGTTCTCTGTTTCATAGAGGGAAAGGAGGGGGCAGTCTGTGACTGAGATATGAAGCAATCCTTTTAACAACCACCTTCTTCCACTGAGACTGTCATGAAATTTTTACTGTGTGTTAATTAAGGGTGATCCATTATTACTTTGGACTTGTAAACACCTTTAACATTCCATTAGGTGCTAATGACACATGAAGCAAGAATTAATATGAATTTGTTAGTCCTGTATCTAGTAGGGATGTACTATACATAATTGCCTAAATATAGTAGTGTTACTTAAACTGTTGGGTTTAAATGGTATTGCTTCATTTTCTGCTTTTGCTTAACCATTAGTTATTGAATCAAATGTTGCTCATTCATAGAGTGTGTTTTGACCTGTATTATATAGAATTTCAACTGGACATTTGCCATGGTTTGCTTGAGATTTTCATAAGACAAAAGTAAGTTCCCTGGTTTCTGCCCTGTGGGTCAGAGTTGAGGAGCGTAGCAGAAAGCGCGGGAGAGATGATGTGAGGAATGCTTACAAATAACCTAACTTAATCGCTGCAGCTGTTGAACTGGTGCCTTCTGTGAAATACCTCATTGGTGTGTGTTCTTCTCTTATAATTTCACCTGAATAGATGATTGGCTTTGTAGGTTTTGTTTAACTAGTGTTAAGCAAAATGAAATTGAGCATTTGTAAATATACGTGCAGATAAGATACAGTACTCGTAAATTAAAGATTGCACCTGGTGATGTAAGAGCTAGACTTGGGCTGACTAATAGCCTCTGTTGGCCAGTGAAGTTCATGTGTTGATGTTTTCTTTTACAGAAGGTTTGTGTTAACTGTAATTCCTCGCCAATCTTGTCCGGGTAGTGGAAGTGGAGAGGAAGGGGGTTCTGTGAATATTTCCCGCATGACTGTTTTCTGTGTTTGTGATGTTTTCACATTTCTCGTACTGTTTTAATAACCTTCCTAGCAGGTTTTTAGGAGAAGCGCATTGGAGATTAACTTTTTGCATGTACCCCATTTTCACTTAAAATGTCTCAAATTATGAGTTATCCTTATTTAATTGGGAAGCCTGACGTGATCCATCTATCCAATCAAAGCAACTTGCATAATGTTGAATACAGGTACTCTTTGGTGCCTACTTTCACATAGCGTATAATAATATTTTTTTTTTTAAAACTACCATCTGTTGGTGAACAGAAATACTGCGAGTGTTTGTCAAATGTGTGCTTTATCTGACCTGTTCTACTTAGCACCTTATGGCAAAGCTTTCTCATGAAATCATTTTGCAAATGTCTTTATTCTTGCAGTGCCTTATTAGATTGATAACAACAGTGGTATCACTGTTTTATATCACTTTTTAATGTAAGGATTAGTGTAGCAAGGATTAGGGAGATAAACATCTAACTGCAAGAGGAAGTCACCTGCAGTGGGTACAGAGATGAGGATTCTAACTCACAGCTGTAGGTGAAAATTACTGTTCTGTTCTAATGATCTTCACAGCCTTTTGATGAGAACAACTGGAATAATGTAAAGTTTTTGCAGCAGAAAGCTCCAATAATTGTGTAGATTGGTCTCCTTTTTTCATAGGCGGTGATTAGGTGAGTAGTTAAATTTCAAGAAAGAAATACCACAGTGATTATGTGTGTTAGTGCTGATAGTGCACAGTAATGAGTTAAGAAGCATTTGGTTCATGATTCTTTTAAATTTTATTTGAAATTACAAAAAAAAAAGCAAACTAAGAGGAATTAAAAGAAATATAGAGAGGAAAAAGAGGGCCTCTGTGGGTTGTAGGGTGGGGGTTGGACGTGTAAGATATTCCAAAAGTGTCTTTTGAAACAATGAGTTCTCTCTTCAGTTGAACATGCACCAGCAGCAGACTGCCTTCTCCCATTCCCTGTTTTCCCCTGGGTATTGTTAGAGGTTTGAGATAAAAGCCTTTAATAATGTCTATGTGGAGACACCAAAGCAAATCACTTGAAGTGTCAAGCCAAGATGTATATGTTAAAGTATGTTAAACTTGTGTGTGAATGCTGTGTTGAATATAGAACAGCTTTATATATTTAGCTCAAATCAATCAAAGGTCATTTTAGATCTGAAGGAGAACATCATTCAGAACATAAGTTAAATTACTGTGATCTAAACCCATCTGTGTATGAATGAGAGCCTCTTGACATAGATGTTTATCATGCGTTAACTTCAGTGTTTTATACTGTACTTGATTTATCTCAGCTTTCCTCCGTGTCACTTGTTATTGATCAGTTTTGATGATGCTGCTATTAAGAGGCATCTCAGATGGAGCTAATTGCAAACTTTCAAGTGAACATAATTTAGCCAGAAAATGGCAGTTCATTGAACTTGGGATGTTTCATTGCAAATATTTCAGATTTGACAGTTTCACTGAAGTCAAAATAAGACACAACCACTCTTTGGTCCCTGGTGAACTGTTTTGGCCAGAGGCCTGGTGTTTTCAGGGTCCTCACATGGAGCTAAACTGCCAAGGATCCCACTTTGTGACTAGGGATGCTTTGTTTCTAGGATCATGTGGTTTCCTTGGACAGCCTGCATGAGAAGTCTTGCTGCAAAGTCAAGGGCTGAAGAAATCCCTGGACCCACCTCAGATTTGGGGACCTGCCGTGATCCTCTGTATCTACATATTGAAGCTATAAGTCCTCTAAAGAGTAAAACTAAGAAAAAAATCTGTTCTGTTTGACAGTTGCAAAATTTAAGTCTTGTGTTGGTAGGAAATAAGGAGATTTTTGGGGTTTGTCTGCTTTGAGACAAATTCATAATATTGGAAGAATGTCTTGCAGCCCAGAAACTGGCTAGTTCTGTTCTGAGCTGTGTTTCATTATGCTTTCGTAGATGCCAGTTAGTATCTCTCTTCCCCTTTCTTTTCGATCTGGAGTTCATCTGAAGGAGGATCTCAAGAATACCAAGGCCTCTGTTGCCTAAAGGCGTTAATTTACCCTTTGTCCTGTCAGTCCTCACCACAGAGCTTTGCAAATTGCTCTTCCCTATGTCTTGTATATGAAGACTTACATAAAGACTATCGGGAAGTTTTTATGTTCTGACAGGTTGAGATGAACGGTGAGGCATGTATTCTTCCAGGTTCTGAGGAAGAAGGGAGATGGTTGTCGTGTTTGTTCTGTTTTTGTCAAGCTGAACTAGTCTCCCAGAGGGACAGGTGTATGCAGAGAAGAGGAACTGCCCACTTGAAGTAGTTGCAGATGCAGCTGGAAATTCTGTTCTACCTATGCCCTTTTGTAAGCGATCCTTACAAAACTGAGACTTTTCCTGGACATTTCAGTTGAGGTCTGTGATGTGGTGGAGGTAGAGATTATATTATTTCTGTAAAGGGGAAGAGGATACCTTTGACTCTATTTATAAGCATTCCATTTTATAAGTTTATTCAAGGATTGCTGTATTCTCCCTACAAAAAAAATCTTTCTGAACTTTCACTTGATCAAGAAGATAAAAGCTGCACTGAAAGCTGTGAATGAAAATTGGGGAGCGACTCTGATTTCAATCCACTGAAATTGTGTGGTTGAAGATACTGAAAGCACAACTGTTCTTTAGAAAATGAAGAGAAAAATGAGTTATATTAGCTGTTGTATATTTAGCTGATGTTTCCAAGATGTTTGCATACTTGTTAAGTTTATGGCCACTGCAGTAGAGGCGTATAAATTTTAGCAGCTTAAGCAATCTCCCTGACTCCTGAACGTACAGAATTCCTAACGTATTGCTGGGGTCAGTGAGTTTGGTTTTGAAATTGAAGTTTTGTCACAGAGTTGTAATAGTCTCAGAGATCAAACTTTCTTGGTCTACATGGTACAGTAGGTTATTAGAGACAAGAGAAAATGCATGTCATCTTCCCAGTATCTTGAGTCTTACATTTGGGTGAAGGAGAAGAGTAAAATTCTTAATAGATGCTAACGATACTCTCTTTTCACAGTATAAAAATGTACAAATAATATTGTTTCCTTTTTCTCACCTTGATGTCTAAAATAGGCCATAGTCCCCTCATGCACTTGAGATGTTCTCACGTGTCCCTGACATCTACCAAAAACCAAAGGCTGTATGCAGCTGGTTCTGTTATCTCCAACATACTTCTGCCAGTTTTCCTGTTGCTGCTGTAGTCCTATTTCTCTCTCCTTCCCCCCCTCCCCTCTGTCTCTCCTCTCCCCGCCCCCCTTTTTTTTTTTCTTCTCCTTGGTAGTCCTTTAGGATACAGACATTTCAGAGACGTCATGCATCTGTAATGTCTAAATGGCTTCCTCTCCTTTCCCCTTCCACCCCAATCAAGAAATTCCAGATGGAAGCTTTTTGGTGTTAGTAACAGCTGCAGAACAGACAAATTTTTGCATCCTCAGAGCTGTGATAGTTGTAACTCCATATATGTAGTTATGATACACATTTACATGAAGGATCCTCCAGTCTTTAAGTTTCTGCAAGGCTATTCTAATCATCCTTGGTACAGCATTTCCCTCTGTTTTCTATTCCTGCATAGAAGTAGCTTCTTTCAATAGAAAGAAGTTAAGATACCCTGTTGTAAACTTGATTTTTTGGGAAGTCTGAATGTTTCTGAGTCCTGTGTTGTGATTCAAAAATTGTGCTCCCTTCTTTCCTCTCTAGGGTTTATAATAAGGTGTCAGCAATGATCTAGTCCATCTGCGAGCTTGCATCAATGCTTGGGAGAGCCATATGTGTCTGCCTCAAACAAGGCTATAGAAAAGTGTTCCACTAGCAACCAAGATGTCATCCATCTGCTAGACAATCCTGTAGTTAGTTAGCTTAATGACGTATTTATTTGAGTAGATGTTTCTGCACAGCAGACTCCAGCTTTCCTCCCTGTCCAAATTAAGACCAAAACCTCCATGCTCTGCAGAAAAAAACCCCTGCCCATTCTGGAGAATGTCAGGAAGTTTGTGGCCTGGTGGGTTTGATCTATGTATCTGCTTGAGGATGTTGTACTCCCAAATTCCAAGTGACGGAGTGCATTGTTAGGAGATGGCTCCAGCCTTCCTGTGCAGGGAGCCCATGCAGTGCAGGTGGCTGGGTGGCAGAGGGATCAACAGACTTAGATGCAAGACCTGGGTGACCTTAGATGCATGTAGAAATCCAATCATGCTGTTACTACTTTAGAGTATTATTTTAGCACATGGAGCTGTGTGAGGATTTCCTCCTGCAGCAGTCCAAGCTGGAACTGTCATAGTAAACACTTTACCCAGCTATGTAGAATAAACCAGGTGATTATTCCACTCCGTGGCTTTAACAGAAATATTTATTCAAGATTAAGGGGTTCACAGTCTTCAACGTATACCTTCTAGATGTATTCTCAGATGGTCTTGTAAAGTCAGAGCTCCAGGAATTTTGGTGGAAATACACTCTGGGAAGAGAAGCACATGGGGACTGACTGTCATAATTGTTTTTTTTCTTCCCCAGCGGCTCTAGCTACTGTTTCTTTTTAGTCCAAAGCAGCTAGGTCATTGTTGCAAGTTCGAGGCTGTTGGAATTTCTAATTTGTGAGTCAGAGTTTAGTTGAGAAAGGGGCAAAACAACAGAAGAAATGCAAATCCAGATGAAAAGAATGGTTTATGTTAAAGGCAATAATGTTAATCTGCGTTGAGGCAGCCTGGTGAATTTTATGTGGAAGAACACATATGTGTATTCAGACAAACCACTGTACAGTTGGGTCCATAAATAAATCTTCATTCATATCTTGCAAGGGAGTTTACATGAAGCATCACTCTGATTTCATCAGGAATTGAGAGACCATCGCAGCTTTTTTTGTATACAGCTGTTTGTATGATTGGACCAAACACAGTGCTATCTACTGAATTTGGTAAGTTTTACCTGACAGTTGTTTAAAAATTAGTGGACATGGATAAAAATACTTAGTGAACTTCAAGAAAAATATAGTTGTCTATGCAGATCCTAAATAAGGCCCCCCCCCCCCCCCCATTTTGTTTCTTGGCTGTACACTAGAGGCCTCTCTTCTTACAGGTGTAATTTATTTTTTTTTTTGTGGCCATAATAGCAGTTCTAAGCCAAAAAAGTAGGTGAAAGTAAAATCAGGATAATTCCATGGAGGACTTGTTCAGGCAAAACAGAGACTGAAGAGGTGAACTGTACTCTTGTTTCATCTTCTAATGATACAAAGAAAATCAGAATAATTCAGGTCAGAAGGGACCTTCTGGAGTTCATCTAGTCCAACCTGAAGTAAATAGCACTAAGGCTTTTTTGGAGAAATACTCTTGAATCTAGAAATTAGTTATTTAGATCTTAACTTTCAAAACTTGGTATTCATGTGTTTTGAATTGCTTATCTTTGAGCAGAAGTGCAATAAAGGTCAAGTGGAAGAAAATAAAAGTATGAAAAAAGAGCCTTAATTCTAAAGATTCTGAGTGAGTGCCAAAAAAGAGCAAAGTTGACACGAACTCTTGTTGCAAGCTGGAAGCTGTTCCATGTGTTTAATCAACACTTTTTTCCTTGAGATGTTCTCTTGTAAGTGTTGTCTACGTAATTAGTAAAGAAACTTGCAGTTTACTTTCTGAGAAGGGAAACAGCTGACAATTCTTCACTGATGCGAATATATGTATTTTGATTTGCATTCTTTTTGCTGTGGGGCTACCATCCATTGTTAAATAAAACACAATCAAAGAATCTTTTCCACATCACCTTATAAAATCATAGAAGTCCTCTCAGGGGTAGCTCTCTGGTGGGTCGGAGTAACATTGAGTAAGCTTTTGGTGAGAAAGGAATTTTACATCATGCTGGAAAGCTCGCAGTATCAAAACCTGATTGTTTTAAAACAGAACTAAAAAAGCATTTTTGTGCTTTTCCACCAAAATTATATTTACATTGGATTGATGTGTTCTTTTGTAGACTTGTATGATACCATGCAAAATAAAATAATTTAGAATGAAAAGTCATAATGTTATGAAATACTGTAGAATTCCTACCTTATAACATGCCTATGTCAGTTTTTGTTTCATGATTAGTGTCATCAAAAGGATACTTCACAAGAAATTTTTCTGGTTTGATGTATTGGATTTTCTGATGGAAAACAGATCCACAGGAGTATTTCTGACAAGAACTGAAAACTTCTTGTTTGGGAGCTTTGGTTTGTATTAGTTAGTTACATTTATGGTTTTGGGGTTTTTAATTTATTTATTTATTTTTAAGTTCCTTTCTTCCATACTTCCACGGCAAATTTTGAACTTGGTTAGGAAGATTGCTAAAGTTCTGTTGTTCTGATGCTTTGTTCTATTCTGTTGCGTCATTCCTTTTCATATTTTTTTTACACCATACAAGAGTATATATTACTGTATAGAAGATGTAGTATCTTCCTGACTGTTCTCAGCTATTGAATATGGTTTTTCTAACTCTATAAGTAGCAATATTAATCTTCTTTTCTTAATTTCTTACATATACAGGTACTGTACTAGATCCTAATTACTTTGTGGGTTTTTGTATCTCTTACTGCTGATTTCTCAGTTTTGTTTACCGGATGCTAATCCTGTGTAGTTTAACGGTTCCTACAAATGGAAGAAGACTTCTACAGAAACCTAATAATTTTGAACCCACTTGATGTTTCTGTTCACTTTGAATTTGAGGCTAATAAACCAACTTTTGCTTCTGAAGAGCATAGGCTATGTGGAGTCTTTACCCCATTAGCCAAGTGTTTTCCTTCCTCCAGCGTATGGGTATATGATTTTCCTGTCATTAAATGTTCCTGTCCAGTTACGCAGAAGTGTCACAAAAGAAGATTATGTGCTTGACTTCTGCTGAAGTAATTAACATAAAATTGGACTGTCTTCTTCGATTTAGTTTATGAATACTGAGGTAGCTTTGTAACACATACTGACTGAAAAAAAGGGGATGCAGAATGGTGGTACATCTTCCTGGAGTAATTTCTAGAATCTGATGCTTGGGTCTCACAGTGACAGAGTTTTAAGTCCTTGTCTTTGTATTTGGATATTCAGAAGCAGGGAGCAGAGGAAGGACATGCACAAATACTTGACTTGGGAAAGTCCTTATGCTTGATGCTGAATGGTTTCTGTTCGGCACTGTTTTGTGTTATAATCTTTATGCTACTTAAAAAGGCTTAGAAAATAAGTGAAAAAGATGACTTTCGCCTTCAGAGTTTCTTCTGTGAGCTTGAATGTGTGATAAGCCTGAATGCTGTAAAAGCCAAAAGGCTTATTTGAATATTGCTCGGCTGGGGCTAGGCCTCAAATACACAAGGATGGACACACTGTCTTAACTTTAGTAGTGGAACAACCTACAGTGAGTTATCGCATCAAAGTCTAGCACTACACTGGAAATGGTAGATTATACAAAAACACTGATTTTATTTTAAAGTACTTGCTATTTAGGTCTGCCGAAGCAATTAGCCACCTTTTTAATTTCTATTTAGCTGTCTGGTTGCTGACACAGCTTAGTAATTTTTTTTCAGAGTTTTTCATATTGAAGTAAATTACATGCTACGGAGTGCATTTGTTTTGTGAACATCACTTTTACAGTCAAAACCTTATATGCTGCTGGATAAACAAGTCATATTGTAATTAGGTATGTCTGTTTTCACCAAAACTATGTCAGAGTGTAAAACCATAAGATTAATTAGAGTTTGATTAAAGTGACATGAGTATCGTGCAGTCTTCCTTGCACTGGTTTGTGCCTAGGCTATGAACGCTCTGTTCTCTTTGTAGTGTCAAATGGTCCTGCGAAGAGCTGACCACAAAATATTTTTTGCCTTTTTTTTTTTTTTTTTAAGAATAATTGTTGAGAAAGTACTCATGATCATACTTGTCTGAAAATGTTGTTTTATCTGGTAATGTTAAATAACTTTTTAAAAAAGTTATGGGTGTTATTAATCTTATTTTTAGATTTTAGATAGCCTGTAAACCGTAAAAATACGATACCCCATATAATTGAAAGTTACTGATAAAATGGGGTAGAGTAAGATGGATAATGTAGAAATGTAAACATGCTTATAATGCATATAAGTACATTAATTATCTTTACAAATGTCTTTTCCTCCATCTAGGACCTTTAAAATGAAGGTGGCATATAGAAAACTTGAAATGGAAATGAAAGTTCATGAATGTTTGAAATCCAGTATGAACTAGAGCAAGGACTTAAAAAAGAAAACACCACCAATGTGAAGTATATATTGCAGGGGCTTGTAACAGTTCTACAAAAAAACTCCATTATTCTTTTTCTTCTCTTTGTGTGAGCGGCTGTTAGATTCGTGCCGTCTCAAATGTTTAAGGAAGGAACAAGACTCCATTTCCTGTGTTATGTTACATGCTCTTGCTCCATACGTTATTTAATTAAACTGGCTGGTGTAGAGGACCATCTGCCATCCCGAACCACCAAGATGACGTCTAGACCTTCTTGTCACTGTTAATTTAATTTTCCTTTCAGTGCTGTTCAGACTTATTTCTGCATCTGTTTCCACAAACTTGGGGAATCTTAGCTTAGTAAGTTTCCTGGGTGCCAGGTATGAAGTTGACTTCATGAGTATTCAAGCAGCCTTCTTCAGTAGGTCACTTTTGGACTGTTGTCTGGGATATAAAGCTTATGTCATCCTCCTAGTGCAAGAAACCTTGCCAGGGTGGCAGAGAAGTGGCAGACTTTGCCCCCTAGTTGTCACCAGCTTTGCTCTCACTTTAATTAAAAGCTGCAAAGAGGGATAGACGTGAATTGCTAATGGGCAATACGCTGTATTTCACTGCAAGACATCAGTTTGGTCCTGTGGTTTGCATTTTGTATTCAGAACTCCCAAACAGACTTTCCCTGTCCCACATGCCCAAGTTAACAGTTGTCATGAAAACGGGGACAGCACAAGAGGTGAAAATGTCCTAATAAACCAATACCCAGTGGTGTGTTTCCCCTGACCAGTACTTTTTTAGGTTTTTTATTTCAATTTTTTATAAACCACGATTTTCCTCCCTCCCCAGTTCTGCTCAATTTATCAGATGATTGAGCTTAAATTAAATATTTCCTATATATGATCTTCAGGAAAGCAAATGTACTGGCCCCAACTCTGCAGGAGTCCTGTGCTGATGTTGGTGGCTGGCTGTGCTCACTGGCAAGAGTACTGCTCACAAGCCGGATTGTAACGAGGATAACTTGTTGACTAATCTCAAGACAGATTCTCCTTTTATATCTAAGTCTGTGTTTGTAACTGAAAATGTGGGATATATTCAAATTTGACCTTCTGCTCGTGTCTGTGAGAAGAAAAATGTCTTTCTATCTTAAGTTACTGCATACTGTGTCTGCAAATGTAGGTCCTCTTCATGTGAGGAGAGTTACTGAACGCATCGGGGTTTGCTGTCTGTAAAGGTTTAGGAATGCTCACCTTGCTGTTTTATGTTTTGGGGTGTGCATACAAAAAAAATAATAATCTGCTTTAACTTAAGTTGTCAGCTGTGTAGAAGGATCCCAGCAGCTAGATTGTCTTTTGATTGTGGCTGTTTGAAAGAGAAATTTTGACAATGTTTACAGATCTGTGGTGATTTTCTTCTGTTTTATGCTAGATACAGAAGACTCTTAATTTGCAGACTTCCAGTAGGAAGGATTCTTTTCTGAAGCCAGGACCACAAGGACATTAATACAGTGTGACAACATTGCTTACTGCACATGCTTAGAAGTTAGTATATTTTGAGTATCTGAGAACTTTGTTTTATTGTTAGGGATCAAAAACTGTGCAATGTCAAATGCTTAAATTTTGAGGTTTTATGTGATACCTTACAGTGTATTGTCGAAGGTACTGAAAGAAGCAATGACTTTTAACTATTAAAACAAAAAAAGGAAAAATATACCCTTTAAGCCTTAATATAAACAATCCAGGCAACCGCAACCTTCCTTCATGATGTGTAGGGTTCAAACTGTGGTTGGGGCTGAAAATGGAAACTTAAAGAAAAGGAAACATATCTGAATAGATTATCAGTGGCACTGTTTAATGCAAACAAAATGATTTGTTTAGACATTATAGGGGTTAATTTGCCACATGTTGAAAATAACCTATGAGATAAAAATAAAACCTAGTACTTAAAAAGGAGAGGCCAGAAGATTTAATCCAGAAGATTTAAATCGGACAAATGAGTGCCTGCTGCTTTGACCGAGCTGAGGAGCTGTTCCAACATCGGGATGCAGGCAACAATACTTCTGTCTCCCTGAAAATGCAAATTTGAGAGAAATGCCTGTTGCTCAAGAGGACTGCTTCTAATTTGCCAGACACCTTCCCCACATATCCCTCAGTGTGATGTACTGAGGAGGTTATTTGTGCATCAGTCTTTTCCCCTTCTCTCCCCTCCCCTCTCCTCTTCTCGCCTTTCCTTTCCACTTCGTTCTGCTGCCTGTGAGCTATTCTGGTTTCCTGCAAACCGAGTTAACAACAGCTAATGATACTTTCAGGTAGCTTGCTCCCATCTGTGCTTGCCACAAAATACAGTGCTCTGACTAAATCCTGTAAGTATTTAAGAAGCATTCCATCAGAAGGGAAGGATTGCATCTGAGCTTGGGGTTTAGGGTACAGTTCCTTTCTCTTGAGTTAAAGTAAGCATGTATTTAGAGGAACAAAGAGATGAAAGGCAATGACTGCGTAGGGAGGGTGCATGTGCATGGATATATACATTATATATAAAGAAAAAAATTAGTCGCAAATGAAGTGACTAATGATAACTGGCTCTAAATCCTTTAGAGTACTCCGTGCACAGTGACCCCTGAGTATACTTCCCTCTGTCCTTTTCTGTTCTCCTATGTTGAATGAATACCGGTGGGGTGGGAAAAATGCTGTGGGTAGCCAGTTATGCTGTAGTTATGGCTCAGTCAAACCTGGTTGGAAAAAGGGAGCAGATTACACAGCTGCCTTCCAAGGAGCCGTGTGTTTTTTTATCTGTGTACATGAGGCAGTTACACAGTGAGGAGTTTAGAGTGTGGGACTATAAAGAGGATATCCACATTAATATGTTGGCCTGCTGTGGTGGTTTTTTTGTTTGGTTTTTTTTTTACATACAAAATACTTATTTTGAGAGGAAAAATAGAGCATAGGAAAGATAGATATAATCCTGAAGTATCTGGTTTTACAAAAACTAATCTGCATATTTGCAGGCTTTCCCAGTGGTGACTTGTGGACATACAGAAACCTTGTGAATTACAGATTTTTGGATGTGAGTCATACTGCATTATGTTTATTGCTATCGTGCTTACATCACATAGTCAAAAAAAAGTCTAGGTGTCCATTCCGTTTCTCTCACAGTACAAGGCTTGACCTAATTTCTGGGAGCATGTTCCTTTTCCCCCCCATTGCTACATGGGATGTGTTCAGTTCCTAACACCTGCGTTCCTTTGACTTCTGTTTATCTTGTAATACAGATTCGTTGCACTATGATGTTTATGGGGTGGTTTTGCCATATCCTGAAATACCCCTGATATGTTAATCTGATTTTTCTTTATTGAAACATACACATTCATCAGTTATGTTACACATACCATACTCTACTTTGGAGTGCCTGTTGTAGTGACATACTGCACAGAAGCCAAGTAGGGCAGCAGACGTTGGGTAAGGTGGGCTGCTTCTTGAATCCTTCAGTTTCTACCAGGTGGGTGCGATCTTTTAGAAATACCCAGTTTCCTTGTGTTTGATTGCCGTTGTTCCGGTGGCAGCCTGACCCTGCCCTAAGGAGATACTTGTCTTTCCTGGCTGTAGACAAGGCCGATCTGGTGAACTTTTAATGTTGACTGTGACATTTTGCTTACAGTTAAAGAATTTTGTAGAAGTGGAAACTGTTGTCTTGACAACTGAACTCCAGCTAATAATAGATAACTAAAGAAACCAGATGTTCAAATATATCATAATTCTCAGCAAATTCAAACTTATTCTTGAGGTTGAGAGCTGATCTCAAGACAAATATGTTTGTGTTCTAGATCTGTAGTGTAAAGAGCTCAGACTTCACTGTGGCACAATAGTTTCATAGCATAGTTCATCTGTATCTATTTTAGATGGTGTTTTTTCTGTGATAAAATGTGTTTTCTATGCTAGTTTTCTGTAAAGAAGACTATTTATTTGTACTGTAATGGCTCTTCCTTATATTTCAGTAAATATTTCAAAGGTGTGCTGCAGTTTAATAGGGAATCGTCATGTCAGTCCAACGTACTGTATACGCTTCAGGAGAACCCTGGCTTTCACTTGGGGAGCCAAGTAATAGATTCATTGCGATTTTTAGCCTCCACTAGAAGATTAACGGTTTCCTATTCTTCCCCTGCTTTCTTAACCATTTTAAATTTAAATTTCCAGTATGATTTGGTTTGTGATTGGGAGTTAATAGAGTAGAAGCAGTGGCATGTAGTGTGACAGTTGGAAACACCGGAAAAAACTGTTTCTCCTTCAGCTGTTTAGTTTTACTGTTTAACTTTGTTTTAAGATGAAAGGCACTTACCCAGTCTTCAGTAGTTTGCACGTAGTGTGTAGTGGCAATTGCTTATATACTACAGAGGTATGCACAATACACAAACTTTTATGAAACAGAATGTTAGACTTTTACCTCTTTTTTCCCCCCCTTTTTTTCCCTTCCTTTTTTCCTTTTTTTTTTTCAGAAGAGTCAGATAGCTCTCCAGCACTTCTGTTATGCTAATACTTCTTCCCAGAGCAGCATGTGAATAGGCCTCGAAATTCAGAACTGAAGTTCTGATCCTCGTTCTGAGGAGGAGCAACACTTCTGGCTCAGCGTTAAGTTATTCCTCTGGGTATAGGGTGCTTTAGAGGAGGTAGCATGAAGAATTTGTATGAGAAATTACTTGTAAATGTCACGTTTGGTTACAGCACAAAAACCCAGGAAGAGTCTGAACATTTCTGGAGTGGAGAGAAAGGACTGTTAAACAACAGTAAAGACATCCTCTGTAGTGAGGGACTCTGTGGGACCGAATTTTAGAGTGGGAGTTAGTGTAAACGAATTTGGACAAGCTCACTTGGTGTGGTTCCATCTGTGGTTTTGAAAAGAGAGATTTAGCAGTGGGATCTATTTTTTTAACTATTTGTGAAAGAATAAACATTGTATTTAAAATCACATATGCTGGTAACACTACTGTCCTGGAACTGTGAAAGATCGGCTCCGAGAAAGGCCTTTTTATTACAGAATACCTTTACTCAGAAATACATCATTCACCTACCACATAACGCTGGAGATGACTGGGGTATGAGCTGACACTGTACCTGTGTTTGTCTCAGACTAGAAGCCCCCCCTTGCTGTCCATCCCTTTTTTCATTCTGTTGCCTTCTGTGGGAGGCATCATGAATATCTGATTTATGCCTTGGATGCTGTTTTGTAAACCCTTTGTGGTGTGCTCTGCTGAACCTGGAAGGGAAGGCTCTTCTGTAAAACCGCTGCTGTCCAGAAAAATAGCCCAAAAGCATATTGGTGTCAATTCTGTAATCTGTAGTAATACGAATAATCACTGCAGATTATTTTACATAAAATTGCAGAAATGGGAGATGTTTTGGGGATGTGCTGCTCACTGTGATGTCCTTGCATTTAAATGCATGGTATAAAGATAACAGTTTTCCTCCTATTTTCTTGAAATACGTATCTTAAATCTGGTGATATTACAAAGAGAAAGCCAATAGTCAAGACTATTAAACTGATGATAAGAGGTCGAGATTCTGAGTTTCTCTTAGTTTATTTCTGGAGGATAACCTTAATGTTACGTACTTCCCACCCTCATGCCATTTTACACCTTGAGGTATTAGACTTCTGTCACTTGCTGTTGTTTTTCACTGTCTGAAGTATGGACATTTGTGGTTTTGTGACTTCTCAGGTGGCACCGGAGCTCTGTCCTTCAGCTGTCTGCTTTGAACACTGACTGCTGTGCTTGGAATCTGTCTTGAGAAATTCTTATGGGAGAGAATCCTTTTGAGGTCAGGTTTAGCCAGGGAAGAAGGGTTGTATGCTTGCTTTCCCTTTTCTTTGAACAGCTGTAAAAGCAGGTATTTGGCAGAAGTTAGAGAAACTGTCTATTTTGAATAAACTGTTCATCTTTCGGTTTTTGTAGGTGATTTTTTGGACTGTCATGATACGTAAGGCTTTAGTGTCTTAATGAAGATAACTAAGTTGTATGGACAAAGAACTTAAATCTTCTGGGTTATGCTTCAGAATTAGTTTATATGCCTTTATGACTAGTATCGATCTGTTTGAGAGAATACTTTTCAGATAAAGTGGCTCTAATAATAACCTGCACAAAACACTTTCTAGTCATCTTCAGGGGCAAAAATTGCAAAAACATAACACTGTATTAAATTAGTATAAAGAAAAAAATATATGCTCGATTTATAATACAGTGAGCATCTGTGGCTGAGGTTGCCTGTTGCTTTCAGTTACGTAAGACTACTTCAGTTGTTTGTAACTTTCTCAAATGTGAGCCATGGGAGCTGAAATTTTCCCCGCTGATTACCTGCTTTGGACTGATTATTTTGGGCTGGAAAGCATTTCAGATGCAACAAGTCAGTTGTATTTCTGAGCATAAATTTAGGAAAAGAAACACGGTCACTGTTGTCTCCATGGGAAGGTCTCAGCCATTGGCAGCGGTCTCAGAGTGAAGACTTGATTGTCGGTGGTTGACCACTGCTGGAGCTGTGCCAGTACAGCTGTTGGTGGTGCTGTGCTTTAAAGCAGGTTGCTGAAAGGGTCTGGCTTTAGACTAGCCCTCCAAGTAGGAATAGGAAGGGAGTTACTGTTAATGCAGATCGTTCCAGCCATCCAGTTTGATAGCAGCCCTGCAAGTGGTTGTTGAGGCACAGCTGGAGGAGGGAAGAAGAGGGAGGGTCAGCAATCTGTGGGGCTGTGGATGGAGTGGCCAGCTGGGGTGGAAATCTCTCAAGCAAGCTCTGCTGCTGAAGCCAGTCTTCCATCTAGCAGGGGTACCATGTTATGTTTTACTTGGAAGCATCTTGTTTAAGAGAATAAACTGCTTAAATGGTGGTTTCTTGATAGGTTGAATCTCACTGTCGACACTTTGGGAGCACGCACGTATGTGTTCCGTGATCTCAATCTGCCCCCGATGTATGCAAATACAGAGCACTTATTTGTTTGGGGAAAATGCCTCTCCAGGGGTCCTAAGTCCTGTCTGCATGTAAAAAGCTGCAGGAGGTAGCACAAGGAATTTATAAGAAAAATAACAAGAAAAAAACTATTTAGAAACAAGGAGCCTCTATAAATGATCCAGTGTGGGACCAGTTATTATAAAAATGGTGATTTAATTGTGTCAGAAACTGGAAGTAGCTGGATTTGGGAGTGTGCTGAGGGAAGGGTGATGTGGCTGACTGGGCTATATGAAGAGTAACTATGGAAAAATAACTTTCCCTACTGTATTGCATGACAGCAATGGATGGTGTTGTTTCATAACTTAAGAACAGATGAAAAAACATCCTCTTTGGTTGGAGTTGATCTGCATGGTGCTGGTCATTGACTTCAGCAAGGGCAGGCTTCCATGTAAGTACTTAAGGTGCAGCTGATAAGATACATAGCTTCTAACTCTTCTTCCTGTGCCATTTGTCAACATTATGCTGCAGGTTCTTGCAGGGGAACTGTAGACTGCCAGTGGGGCTTGAAGACTTGCAGAATCCAGAAATGCGTGGATTTTTGTTGTTTACCAGAGGACCTGGCTAGGCTAGGAGAATTATTTCACTTTAAGCCATCAGGCTAAATACAGAAATCCGCATTGTCTGAGAGTTAGGCCAAGGAAGAAACCAAAACAGTTTGCTATAAAGTTAGCCAGTAACCTGTGTGCTCATTCCCAGTAAATGATGACAACGTATGCTGTCAAATAAAAAGTGGAAGTGGATCTGGAATGCCTGGTTAAAGCAGACTTCTGTCCATCTGTCACACAGGCTAGTAAGTAACTTGTCTTTGTTCTTCTGTTAGTAAGGGTGGCCCCATCAAAATGTCAATAAGTATTGTTAGGAATATAGAAGGACCCATGTGGTTTTGGATGGGTCAGTGCCAGTGGCGTGTCTCCATCTTCTGTAATTATAATGGAGGGAATGGGAATACTGAAGTATAAACAGAAAGTTGTAAACCACCTTTTGGGTACTGACTTAAAATACAGTTTCATGTTAAGGTCATGGCTTTTGATGTAGATGCAATGCACAGAGGAGCTGGCTGTCTCTGAGTGTCATTGCCTTGCTTGGATTGGAAAGTGCCTGCCCACCCTGCAGCTCATGTTTGCTGCAGCCACCACTGTGTAAAGGTGACACTTTTAAGATTTGTCTTTAATTGTTTTTAATTTAATTTAAGCTCAGATTTTTGTCTTTAATTGTACCCAGTCATGTGCTGGTCACTTCATACTGATTTTCCCCAATGCTAATAAAGTACACTAATTTTTGAGTATTAAAACTGTGTCTGCTGTAACACAACCTATGATAATTTCTTCACTCTGATATCTGATCTGTATTTCCATTAGAAATGTGTCCTATGCGTTCTGCTTTTTATTCTGCTTCGTTCCAGTAGTTGGGTAGTCTTTTCATGGAAAATGTCTGAAGCGCCAGGATTCTTGTTCACACACTACTTCCTATGATGAGCTGTGTAAGGCAACATCTGTGCAGCACAGACAGAGCCCCTGAAAGAATACGGGGTGCGTCTGCCTGCCTGCCTGCCTGCCTGTCTCAGCTTGCTTCTCTTCCCCCTTCTGCACTTCAGGTCTGTCTTCCCAGTGCCAGTTTGCAGACTGCACTAGCAGCTCCGTGGAACTGGGGTCAGTCTCTGAGATACTCCGCAGTGACCCGTCAGTGACCGCCTAAGGCATTAGTCGGGTTCATTCTGCTGTTGGTGAGACGTAAGTGAGGTGGTAACATCTGGAGTGTGTACGCTAAAGGACTAGAGAGAAGGAGTAAGTGGAAAGAAAATTAACAGAGCAGAGCAGGGAAGAGATTGTCTTGAGAGGATGCTGAAGGTCTGAGGTGGATGTGGGAGAAACCGATGGATAAACCGAAACCAGAACACAGGAGCGGCAAATTATGACAGAAAAAGTGTAGATAATGTTAAAAAATACCCAGAAATGGTGGTGAGGAGTTCTGTTACATTGTACTTGTTTTTAATGCTTCTCACTTTCTAAGTCAAGAAACTTGGTTATAGCTGAATTGTACTTGCAGTTTGGTCACATCCAGCCCAGGCCTGAAAACTCACCTTGTGCTGATGGCGTGCACACTGTGGGGCAGATGCACAGATGTGCAGAGGTGCTCTGCACGTTTAGCTGCTTGGCCATGGGGTGGATGTTGTACACTGGGCTTCGTTTGCCAGAGCATTTTGTTCGCTCTGCGTTGGAAAGGGGGAATTAAGCATGAAAATGGGATTCACAGCAGCCAGTGTTATGGCTGTGAAGTGGTAAATAAAACACCTGAAGAGGGGTGTTTTCATTGTCTGACGGGTGTTGGCCGTTTGCCAAATGCTGTGCCAAAAGCCAGGAGTCTTGGTGAGAAGGACCACACTGGGGGAGTCTTCTCTGGTGGTGGGTATCATTGTGGGCTGCCCCTCCTTTCCTCTGCCTGTGGCGCTGGTGTCAACTTCAGCAGGAAGGCTGGAGAGCCCTTCTCCCAGGCTTGTCCGTACATTGTTCATTAAGGTACATTCCTAAAAAGTAGGATTGGACTTAGGACTTGAATTTTGCAGAACTTTAATTGCCCTTTGATTTAATGTCTCTGTCCATTAGTGCAAATGTAATGGGTTAATGTTCTTTGAGGCTAAAAATGAATGCCCGTGGTGGGAGAAACAGTCGCCTTTCCCCTGTGTCATGCTGCAGACAGACTGCTACTTCTCTTGTCAGCCTCTGATGTAACTTAATTAATTGTAGTGGAATTACTCCTGATCTATAATTAAGTGAGAAGGAAATTGAACTGGACAATGTGAGAAGCTCCCTGTGTTGTTGCTTACCATTTTGAACAGAAATGGAAGAGTTCACATTTCATTACTTCCAGTCTGTCAGCTTGAATGTGAAAACCTCCAAACCAAGTGCTGTTTCAGGAAAAAAGTTACTAGATATGGCGTGTCAAGTTTCTTTTTTCTTTAGCTAGTTACTTAAGAACTGTTATAATCTTGAGAGGATACCAGAAAATATCTTGCAAGGTTTTATTGGGTTTTTTTTTTTTCTTTTCTTCCCTCCCCCCCCCCCCCCCCTCTTTTATTTGCTTTTAAGACATGGTGTGCTAACATCCTGCAGTACCACCGTGTAAACCTGCAGTTAGTTAATCACTGTGGGATCCTTATGGGCAGGGAGGTCATACCAGAGCCCTGCCTACTGACATATCTCTTCTGCCTTCTGACTTTTGGATGTTTCATGGTAAGGGGAGACTGTATTTCGTGTCTAGCTGGAGCTGCTCCGGGTGAGATGCTTCATCAGATTTTCAGCAGATCTTTGCTACTTACGTAAAAAGTTGTACCACGAGAACTGTGAGGACTTTCTTACCAGTGTAGCAAGGTGGTGGTTATATTAACTGTGAGAAACAGCAACCGTTTTTGGTGTCCCTGGTTGGGTATGTAGCCTTTACAGGAGCATCACAGCTCTGAAAGTGGAAGCCTGTCATTCTCATTTGAAGCTAAGTATAAAGAAGTAGCTGGAAAGAAATTGCAGGATATCTGCCATTCCTCAGGGCTTGCATGGGGCTTGTCACCAAGAGTATGCCAGAGGTAGTATTCCTCTGATTGCTCATTTTTCTTGAATGTTCCCTTTGTTAGTTTTACTGTTGTTCTTGGACATCTGAATTACTTTTCCAAGTTCTTCTTTAAATCTTGGTTTAGGAGTTGTCTTTTTTGATAGCTGATTTTTTTACTGCGTCAAGGTAAATTTCAGTGTTCCTTCTCCCCCACTTGAAAACTGTAATGACAATAGATTATCATCTGTGTGAGGAAAGAAAGTGTATTTGACCAAAGATTAAATTAAAAGGTAACTTTGAGGATACAGTATGTGTTAGAGCTTAAAGAAAAATAAATACGATTGACAGAGCCTGTTGTGTATATCCCAAAGTACTTGCTTTGTTCTGTGTGCCTTTAGCCTACTTTTTGTTCCTTAATTTTTGGCATAATGAAGTTGCAGCCTTACTAATATTTTTTCTTTAAGCTATTAGCAACAGTAGTTATTAAATATCTGGTGGTTTGAATTTTTAAGTTTCTTTTGAAATTCACAGTTACTTTACTATGCCATGGCTTCTAAAATTCATCCATTCTAACTAGCTGTTCCTTGTGTTATTATCAAATACAGTCTGCAGTGCTGACACACATGGATTCCTCTTTGCATTTTTTGACATACTGTAATTATTTGATGTGTTTTCTAATTTAAAATACATGATGTAGTGAAAATGAGATTGTGACTCTTTACTTGCATGGGTAAAAAGTATTTCTAGAATTAAAGGTGATGCTAAATATTTCATTTAAAAATAGAAATACTCTTATTTTGCAGTTCAGTTACTTAATTTTTGTCTTAAAATTACAATAGCTGTGTGAAATAAAACAAGTATAAATATTTGTTGTATTATTCTGTTTAGAAAAACTAAACTTTTTAATAAAAATTAAGTCAAGCTTTAAACTGATTCTTGGCTTCTATATTTTATTATTTAAAATTATTTGTTAGTGTGTTTTTTGATTTAAGGACTTATCCTGGACTGAATGCTGTTGAACTGTTTGCCACACTGAAGTGATCTTTTTGCACAAACTGATAATAATTATGCCTTATATAGACCTAGAAAGAGAGTAAATAATTACCTGTATGTTACATCTCTCATCACTCAGTTTCTGGAACAGCAAAAATATTTTGTTGAAAGTTCCTTATAATTGAGGCAATAAGGTCAGCTGCAAAGGGTGAATGCAGGCTGGATGGGAGAGCTAGCAGAGGGGACAGATCGCACTGGGAGGATCAGTTTGAAGCACAGTTCAAGTACTCCAGTTTCTGGTAAATAGGGGATCATTTACAACATCACTGAGGTGAAAATATGAATCTGGTTAAAATACAGCAGCAATCTTACTGAGAGTGCAGTTATTTGGAAAACAGTGTATATCCCTGTCTAAAAACTGTTCCCTTTCTTTTGACTTGGATAAAAACATTCCTGTCAGAGTGATGGAAAAAATGGTATGTTTAACAGTTTACTAAATGCAAATTCTAAAATACGTTTTCTGATAATAGAATACATTTTTGATAGTGTTTATATGTTGTCACAGAACTTGATTCTGATATTTTCTGTAGCTGTTATTAAATGTTCGAGAACGATATGTTGGGAAAGCGTTGTGCATGTAATACAGAAAAATAAACTTGTGATGAGATGTCTGCGCTGGGTGGTTAGGATTTCCTTTAAGCTTGGTAGAGTTTGGGAAGCATGTGCGTCACGTCTAGTGATGTGAGAGAACAAACAAATTTCCAGTTATGCTCAAGGCAGATCCTCAGCTGATGTAAGCTATCACAAAGCAAATGATGTTAATAGAGATTTGATTATAGTTTAACTAGTTGAGAATTTGTCAGTCTGTCAGTTGTTCCCAGAGATGCTGCTGTGGTGTCTGTTGGATTTGAGCATTTTTTTATTAAGGAATTTTTGGTGTTTAAAAACTGGCAAATGAACTCCAGATGAGCCTATCCTCTCACTGAAGTAGTGGTTCTCACTTTAATTTTACCCTTTCTACAGAAATGCAGCTTTTCTTCCTGTTATTTTTCTATTGGCTCCATCCTTTGAGGTCACACTTCTGCTGACTTAGTCCAGGATTGCACCTCAAGTTCCATTAAAAACAGAGGAACAGTGACTGTTCAATCTGTTTTGAAGAAGGGCAATAAAGAACAAAATCCTGGTTTGGCAAATGTATAAGAAAGGATGCATTTTACATGTTACAAAACCATTAGATGCTACATGTAAATGAGGACTGTTTTTTAAGGGTACTTACGTTTGTTATTTGTATTTTGGTTTATTTTTCAAATTTTTATGTCCAGGGTAATTTGAGACAGCTTCTACATGGTTAAAATAGTTTAGACTGTAAATAAGGCACCATAGATTAGCAGTAGCTAAAGACTCAGTTGTGGTAGTTCATCTAGATGATGTTATTTTTGTCAAAGTTTTTGGACTGTAAATGGCTAATTTTGCATTCTACCCAACATCATTTAATGTTAGCTTGTTCCTATGAAATCATGAAAGTCTAATTTTGGTACATTATTCTAAATGGTGTTAAATGCAGGAGTTAAAAGGAACAGAGCAGAGTATCATATCAGAGTAATTGTCAATAAACAATTTATTCCAAACAAAACAGTCCTTAATGATAAGTGTCGTTTGAAGATGACCTGTTATTACAACCCACAGTTTTGCTGTCATTCAAGCTGGAGGGGACATGTGTTACTGCCTTGCTCAATTGATGAGATGGGATGGATGATTGAATGATGAGACTGCAAGCCAGGTCTTTAGCTTGTCAACTCAGGCCTAATTCGCAATGACAGTGTGCATGCAAGGCAAGTGTCTGTATTCTGTCATATTTAAGCTTCTAGTTACAGCTTGCTTTCTGTGTTAATACTGCAGATGCTCCCCAACAGACTGGAGAAGAAAAAGATGGCCATGGACAGAAAGGAGTGGGCAGTTTTTGTATACAGCACTTGCTGGTTTTTCCCCCGTTTCCTTCTTTTAATGGTTCCATGTAGAATTGTATTAAGGAAGTGTTATCCATTAACAAAAATATTTAACTGTCTGGGAGAACAGTGTATGTTTTTATAAAATACACTTTTCAGTTCACTGCCTGCCTTTGCAGTTTCCAGAGCTTCTCGAATCTGCTATTTTTCCTTTTCCTTGGGATTGTCACACGTCGTCTGTTCTTGCCCCTTGCCTCTTGTTTGGCTCTCCATTGCACAGGTGTTTTCATCACTGGGAATTGCATTGGTACCAGTAACAGTTAAAGTAACATAATCAGTCCTAACTACTGTGTGGAGCTGACTAAATTGCAGGCAGTTCTGTCTACTAAAGCTGTGGAAATCTAGTAATTTCTGTTTTAAAATGTTTCTCTATTTTATTGTAATGATTTTACCCCTGCTGCTTAGCAGAAGCCTAGTGACAGGAAAAGGGAAAGTAGCTGTCTAGAACGGTTTGTTAAATGAACATCAGAAAATGCAAGTTGTTAAATGAACGTCAGAAAAGGCAAACATGAAAATGCTGCGACAAGACAGAATAGTTTTAAAGTGTTACTAGTAGGTTAAAACAATTCAGATGGAACTGTGATCTTCTAGCAGTTGGCATCATTTTGAGATCGATGGTTTAGATTTGTATAAGATGCTGAAAAAAATCAGACGCAGTTACCACTTCTTCCTTCCACGTTTAGGTGGTTTCACAAGTGAAGCTCTTTATGATGAAGCATTTTAAGGTGAAACCACTTAAGAGAAGATATTCCACATAGATAAAACTGCTTTTTTTTTCACCCATGTGATTTGCTTCACAGTATTCCAAGTGATTGTCGCCCCCTCGTCGTACACCGGTGACTGTCAGGTTGATGCATTCACTGTCTCAGCCAAACGGAGTTACCTTTCTCCAGGCACTCGGTGGCAATAGGTGGCAGGTTTTTTCCTCCGATAGGGTTTGCTGTGAGGTCTTCTAATGCCATCAAACAAGTCAGAAATGTAGGTGAATACTTGAAAAGAGTGTAAATCATGTGACATTAACTAGTTTTGAGTCCTTCCATGGGGGACAGTCCTCCAGGAACATACTGCTCCAGCGTGTGTCCCCAGCAGGGTCACAGGCGCTGCCAGGACCCTGCCCCAGCCTGGGCTCCTCTCCCCGCGGGGTCACAGGCCCTGCCAGGACCCTGCCCCAGCCTGGGCTTCCCACGGGGTCGCAGCCTCCTTTGGGCACCCACCTGCTCCCGTGTCGGGCCCTCCACGGGCTGCAGGTGGGGATCTGCTTCACCATGGACCCCCACGGGCTGCGGGTGGGGATCTGCTCCACCACGGACCCCCACGGGCTGCAGGTGGGGATCTGCTCCACCACGGCCCTCCACGGGCTGAGGGGCACAGCCTGCCCCACCGTGGGCTTCACCACGGGCTGCAGGGGAATCTCTGCTCCGGCGCCTGGAGCCCCCCCTGCCCCTCCTGCACTGACCTGGGGGGCTGCGGGGATGTTGCTCTCACTTAGTCTCACTCCTCTCTTCCACTGCAGTTGCTGAAGTTCCCCTACCACCCCCACCCCATCCCACCCCTCTCTTAAATATGTTACCCCAGAGGCACCACCACCATTGCTGTTGGGCTCGGCCTTGGCCAGTGGTGGGTCTGTCTTGGAGCTGGCTGCCACTGCCTCCATTGGACATGGGGGAAACTTCTAGCAGAAGCCAACGCTGTAGCCCTGCCATCTCCCTGCTACCAAAACCTTGCCACGCAAACCCAGTACAGACTTCTAAAAAAATTCAGGCTGTGTCATTATTGAGTAACTTAAAACCTAAATTTGGAACAGGATCTTAACTGGATGGAGAAGAGATTCAGTGTATGTCTAAGTCAGGATGCCTTAATTTACATCCTTCATGCTTACTTTAAGAAGAATTAAAAAAATGGCTGTTTGAAAATTAGTATTGAGTTGATATCTTTGTTTTCTGTGCCTGCGTCAATCATAAGACAACACTGAAGTTACTTGTTGCTTTACCGCTATTCTAAGTGAGAATATTTAACACAGTATACTTGAGAGATTTAGGATGGTTGAGAATTTTATGTAATCCATTTAGTGTATTGGTATATTTGTGAAGCAGGAGCATTTTCCACAATATGTGCATTTCTACCAATATGAATTCTGTTTGTGTAGCACTGGGCCAAAAAAAAGGCATCTCAAAAGCTCATATCTTCAACATACTGTCCAGAAGTGGCTATTAATTTCCACGATTTTCAGGTTTGTAAACCACACTGCACTTCTGCAGGCATTTGTCAGCCGTTCGAAACAAATTTGCTACAGAAATTTACATTATTTCAATAAAACCTGTGCTTCGTACCCAGTATGGCATCAGTTACCAGTGGCAAAACAAAAAAATCTTTCTTCCTCTGAGCTTACCTACCTCATTTGATTTCTGGAGATTAATATCCAGTGCCTTGGTACCTTGTTAGAAATAACAGGCAGGACTTCATGGTAATGGCAGTTACAGTCCTTTTCACTTGACAAATGAGTACATTTTTTCCCCTGCTATGTTCAGTGAAGATTTCTTTTGCCAGACAGGTTCAGATGTAGCGCTCCAGCTGTGGTCAGGTGGGCTAGCACAGGATTGTATGAGCATTTGCTCCCCGTTTTCTTTTTCAGTGGCAGTGTAGGGCATTGATAAGACTTTGGTTGGAACCTGATCAGTCAGGACAAGTCGCTTGTATCCTGCAGGTCTCTAATGCAGCCTACTCTTGTCCATCTGTCCGTCCCACCCTTATTCCATCATACTTCCTTGTAGGATTCATTTTCTAGATTAAGAAACAACAAGTGTTAAATCTTTTAATCCCTTAGATCCCTCTTCTTGTTTCATGGATGGATTTAGCACTAGTTTCCACAGATGCAGTAAAACATCCTGTTGCAACCTCCCAGTCAGTCACTTGACAGCCCACTTTTTTCTTTCAAAACTGTTTTACAGTGACTCTTGATCTTCCCTTTCAGAAACCCTGCCGTGGTTGCTGTAATCACAGACTCTCTGAGTTCTTGTTAACTCACTTGTGTCACAGTTTTAAACTCTGTGTATATATTTGATTTACAGAATTTTTTTTCTGCTGATCAGGGGGCTCCAAAAGCTTGTGAACCAGCTTTCCAAACACAGTTAGCAACAAGCGGTGACTGCACAGTCCTAGCAGATAAAGTAATTGGTCCGCCTGCAGTTTGCGAAGTCTCATGCAAGCTCTACCAGCATGCCTCCACTCCTGATACTGAAGGTAAAGGGTATTTCCTGCTTGGTATCACAGTTGAACTTGCCAAAGAACTTCAGTTCTGATAGTGAGGTGGTGTTGTGAAGACTGCTTGTAGTGCGTATTTGCCAAGATACACAATGGTTCATGACATTGATGTGAAGTATTTAATTAGTAATTGTTTTTAGTTGAAAACATTTTAAAATTGTATAGATACATTGCAGGTGAAAGCTCTGGGGAATGAAATGTACTACCAGTTTGCTCTGCAGATCTGTTGCTAAAATTCTGAATTCTAAAATGTGTCTTAATGGTGAGCCAAGAAGGAAGGTTCTTTTTGGTTGCCTGGAAGAGCCTTTCCTGTTCTACACCTGAACTCTTCTCAGCATCTGCTTCCTCACTGCTATTTCTTTTTTAGCCCCATTGTTTCAGAGGGTTTCTTTTTTCTCAGATTGTGCTGTAAGTGCTCTGTGGTGTGCCCTCTTCTGTTTCTCTATAGCTTCCTACGTGCTCTCCATACACTCCTCTCATTCCTCTGCTGGGGTGTTCTGGTGGCAGCTCCCACTCATCACAGCTGGTGCCATTTTGCCTACATACTGCAGTAAAAAGCTGGAAAATACCAGTTTCAGGAGTACCTATGGAGCTTGCATATTTTGGCTTCCTACATACAATGAATGAGGTTTGAATGCAAGATCAGAGGTGGCGGCCTCTTCTGCTTCAAATGAGAGATCAAGAGTTGTCACAAGCAGAACAGTGCATCCTGTATGGGCTGGTCCCTGGGAGCAGCTCTTCATGTCCAGCTGGCTGCCCTTCAGTCTGTGGTAGGGTCCTGGATGGGATGTCCTTTTATTCTGCTTCAGGTAACGGACCTGGTCACTAGTGATGGTAATATACTGGCCAGTTGTGCAAACACATCTGGCACTTGCATTCTGAAAAAGCTGTTGTAGGTGCATGGATGAGGGCTTGCTTTGGTTGTACCGCATCTGCATTGGGGTCCAGTATGTGAAATGATCCAGCGCAACTGCTGTTTTGGCATGTAAAGCACAGGACAGATAGTTCTGCTTTCCCAGGAGGCGGGTGTGCAAGTTCTGGGTGATGTGGAAGTATCGGCCCTAGCAATGAGAGGAGAGCATGGAGATCGTGGAGCCCTAGGTGTGCAACTTGCGGTTCCTCTCGAAGAGGAGATTTACTTTGTGGAGGAAGGTTTATCTTCCACAGTTTGAGCTTTTCCCTAGCATATGGGTAGGTAGGAAGAGTTTTCCAAATGTGTTATAGTTACATAAAACATGCAACATCTGACAGATACGAAGAGGGTTATAATAAATGATCCCTTTGCACTCCCTCTCCAAAAAAGCTAAACAAAATGATAATACAAAGTCCATGAGATTTTCTGTCCTGGTTATGTTAGTGTGGAAACCCTGGCTGTGAGCATGGGTTAACAGTGCCTGGACCTGTTGGTGAGCTTTCTGTTAGGCAAGTACAAATTACAGTGTTAATTTTGTTTTTATTTGCCACTGCTATTAATACTTGTGTATGTGTGGGAGATTATTTCCCATATCACATCTCCAGTTCCAGTTCTGCATCTGCTATAATGCAGAGATACTAGAGGCTGCTTTAAGTTCTCAGATTATTTTTTTTTGTCTCCTTTCTCCCTTTTCTATCTTTCCCATTTTTAAAGCTGTACTAGTTTTCCGAAGGATAAAGTGAAGTTAAAAAAAGAAGTAGAGTTGTATTTAGGATGTAGGGATTATTTTGCTTTACTGGAAATATTTAGCCAAGTTAGTGGTTTGGAACTATTTTCATGAGAACTGCTTCAGCTAAAAGTTACTGAGACAAAATTCTGTAAAAATAACTGTGAACTCCAGTTTATAGCAAAGTAATTGTTGGCAGCCCTCAGTTTAAAAACTTTACGTAGCTGCAAGAAAGAAAGCATTATGGATCAAAGTGATCTGGATTTTTTTGGCAATTAAAAAAAAAAAAAAAGTTAACATTTGGGTTTGAACCCTGCTGTGACTAGTTCATTTCCATCCAATTTTTACTCTGTATCCCTAATAAGAATGACACTGAGGAACAGCGTATGGGAAGACACACTTTTTTCTATTTAAAATTGGTTCCACAGGATGGAGATTTGGCAACAGACATGGAAACCAAGCAGATCTGTTTACAGAGCTCTCTGCCTCTCCATATAATAAAACCAACAAGAAAGCTTGAATAAAGAGAGATTTTAATGATGAAGCCACACTTTGTTGAAATGTTTTTTTGGGGCTGCTTTCTTGGTCTTTTTAGCTTGTTGATAAACTAGTTATTTGGTGTGAGATGTAAATTGAGGGTGCCAACACTCATCTGGTGTCCTGTGCTCTTTAGAGCTGCTGGCCACCGTTCACAGAAATGAGCCAGATACAAAGAGATTGGAAGCGGTGATATCAAAGAAGCTGAGGCTGTTACAGGTACTGCTAGGATAAATGTTAGGAGACAACTTTTATGAGAGGGGTCATTGCAGGTTTCGGACATAAGTTTAAGGGTTAGGCTGCGGCTAGTGTCCATGCAGGAACACATGGGAGTAAGTGGAATCAGTTTCCCATCTCTTTAACTCCTACAAATCATTGTTGGATCTTTTCAGAAATCAAGTGGGGGTACCCGTGCCCTCTGTGGTGTGCTGGCAGGAAACAGCTAGGATGGGAGACTGGCAGGACACAGTTCCCTGTGCCAGTTAACTTAATGATCAGCAACAATGAGCCAATAGAGGGATGGAAATTAGTCTGTTAAGCTGGTGAAGAATAGTAGAAATTTGCCTAAGATCCAGGAGAAAACCTGGAATAAGCTGTAACTTGCTGACTCAGAAAATTTCCTGGTGCTGTACAGTTGCTGCCAGTCCCACACATCTGGCAAACAGCAGGAAAATATTTCATTTTTTTAAGTATTTCCTTACTTTTTGTTCCTCGGATTAAAAATTGTTAGAAAAATGAATGAAGTTTTGTCTTCACTGAAGAGTTACAAGAGGAAAAATTGTTATTGTGCATGTGTCACTTCTTAGTTGTATATGGAGAGGTTGGTGGTACCTTAAATTCTCTGGCTATTTGGCCTGAAAATAAGAAAATGCTTATGGGTCTTTTTTTTTCCCTTTCCTTTTTTAAAAAAGGCAGAAAATTACATTCCTTTTTTCCTAACATCTTGTCTGGAAAGATGCAAAATTCATCTATTAGAATAGAATAGAATAAAATCTATTTCATAACATGATATTTACAAATGTGTTACCTGAATGAATACAAGTTCTGCGGGAAGAGTCAACTTTTGTTTTACGAAGGGAAATGCCACCTTGCAAAGTAACTGAAGCCCTTTGATGGAGCGGACGTGCAAGTGAATATAAAAGATCTGAATGGCATTCAGAGGTCTTTGACCTTCTTTACCAGAAGGAGGCCAAGCAGCTGTGCATGAAGGAGGGTCATGTCATGGACTAATATGTGGGTTAAAAGAGGGGAAGAATAAGGTAGGAATAAGTGGTCCCTTCTGACTGTCACCAGTGTAGTTGGACTGGTTGGTGTATTTAACATAAAGAAAGTACACTGGAGAAAGGGCTTGTTAATGAAGTGAGAAGGTTTGCTGATGATACTAATATGTTCATGGTAGTAAGGCTGAAGTGAACCATGAAGAACTTGAGTAGTGCCTTACATGGCTGTGTGACTGAATAGTAGAAAAGCAGGTAAAATCCAGCGCAGATAAATGGAAAGCGATCTACATGAGGAAAAATAACTGTGATTCCACTAAAAAATGATGGGCTTCGAGCCGTTACCATGAGTGAGTCAGGTTATGATAAATAGCAATGTAAAACAGGAACTCGCTACACTAATTGGAGAAGCAAATAAAATGCTAAGAAATATTAATAAATACATAGAGAATTAAACAGATGGCATTCTTGTTGCCAATGTGTAGGTTCACGGCTCACCAGTATCCTGTATAGCATAGGCGGTTCAGGTCCACTCAGCTCAGAAACAATACAGTAGGATGGGAAAAATTTGGAGAAAGCAGCAGTCGTAAGAGGTGTGGAAAGGCTTATGTGCAAAGAATGCTGGGGCTCTGTATCCTGCAAAGAAGAGACATTGGAGGATATTCTTGAGGTCTGCAGTATTGTGAGTCATGGCGAGAGGGTGTGCAGGTTCAGTTGTTCACTGCCTCTTCCTACACAAGTCCTGGGAGGCATCGAGTAAAGTAAGAGTATAAGCAAACAAAAGAGAGGTGGGTCTTCATAAAACACTGTGGCAAAGAATGCTACGTTTACTGAAAGTTCACATGGGTCCATTTTCTGACACTACATGGTAAAAAAAAATAGTAATTTTTTTTCTGTAATTGTATGTATGATGTAATGGGTAGGTGCACTGTGAAACATTAGTGTTTCCTATGGTCTTTTGCGGTTCAGTGTAACCTTGTATTTCCCACAGTAGGTAACTATTACAAGCTTATAAGGAAAAGTGAGATAATAAGCTCATTTAGCTGAATTAAGTGGCCTCGCTATATGTAT
Organism: Falco cherrug; assembly: GCF_023634085.1. Lineage (NCBI taxonomy): Eukaryota > Metazoa > Chordata > Aves > Falconiformes > Falconidae > Falco > Falco cherrug. The sequence goes on from NC_073699.1 coordinate 63,524,307, forward strand.
AAAATTCCTGGAATCCTTTTTTAGTGTGAGAGGAAGCCTTTTTTGATTGTTCTTATTTAGTCTCCCAGCTTCCTCAATTACTTAAGAGGATATAGTACCTTTACTTGGATTTTTACAAGCAGTCTTGGATTTAGTTTCTAGTAAATGTCTCCACCATTCCCTTTGTCACTAGAAAATTTGAGAACTTCAGTTGCGCACATAAGAGAAAATACTCTTTAAGTTACAGTGGTGTGGGTTTGTTGGCAGCTCTGGATTTTCACGAAGGCATCATGCCTCTTCAGGCATGCATGTTGTTGTTAAAGAAGGTGAAGTTGTGCTTTACCCCTCAAACAGGGCAGGTTCCTTCTCAGTGCATTGCCAGCATCTTCTGAAGTGGTCCTTTAACTGCTGTTACTGAAATACTGGGTCCCAGATTTGGTGCAAAAAACCAGTTGTTCATGCAAGGAAAGCTAGGAAATCTCTGCCTCAGGATCCTTATCCTCATCTTAGCAACAGGGGCATGGTTTTGTTGAATGTGTCTTTCCCAGTTTTGGAGCTCACACTGTATGTTGCTGAAACAGAAGTCTTCCATTGAAAGCAGAGGAATAATGACAACACCGAAAGCTCTTACCTGCAACTGCCCACACCTCCCCAGGCTGGGTGAGCTCAGTTCCCTTCTTCCCCAGGTCCCTCACCTCAGTAGCACTGTAAGTTATTCATGTTCTAAATGCATACACTTGTATGTGTTTTGTGCCTGTTTTGTGTTTTACACCTTCCCCGCCCCCGCCCTCCATACCCAGTGCCTGCACCGTATTCTGAACCTTCACTCGAGGTGTTAATAGCCATCCTTGGCAGCCTCATCAGGGAACCAGGGCTGGCCTCTGTTGCTCAGGGTGTCACATCCTTGCTCCCTGTGCTGTATCTGGTCTGGGGATTTCTGTTTCCTGGACCAGCTGGAGATCTTGAGTGTGCGTGCATGAGCCTCCATTGCTCACTGAACCCTGATGAGGGATGTGGTGTTTTACCTAGAGACTCTGCCAGAGGTGATTCCTCTCAGCACTAGGAGACCTTCATTCATTTCAGTTCTGATGGGCATATTCTCTTTTCGGAAACTTTTCTCTCTCACTTATAGTAGTATTTGTCTGTGAAAAGCGCCGATGGCCTTCTTGGTTGTGCAGTATCTGGTGTGATACTTGTGTGTGATGGACTTGTGTGCAATGTTTTGCTTCTGAAATGAGAGACAAATCTGGGGATGGTCTTGAGCAACGGTTGCAGAGAAGGCATAAATACCAAAGTTTAATGGGAGCCCAGGTTTCCTGATGGTAACTTGTTGTGCTAACAGCAGATTCATTTGTTTCCTAATTAATCAGAAGGAGTGTTCTTTTTATTTCAGCCATCTGGTGGAGAGCATGTTGTTTAGCTTCTTGCTACTGCACATTGGAGCTACACAGGAAAAAGGATGTTTCAACTTCTGTTTTTGGCTTGTTTTTCTAGGTTGAGTCAGTATACAGCACGTTAAAACATACAGTAATTGGTTGCAAAGTTCATCTCTCAAGGACTGTAGAAACATAACTTAAATTGTCTTTCCTGAAAAGACAAGATGATATTGACAGTTTAATTGCTTGTTATTATTTGTTTTATTCCATGAAATCAGTTGGCAGGACAAAAGCAAAATTTCTTTACTGAACTGCAGGACTATTCTGGGATACTGAATTTGTTACCACTTTGGAGAGAACACTCAATGTCGCTTTTACATTTCTTCTTTGGATTAATGTCAAAAACATACTGCCTGTCACACAATTTGTCGTTGAGTGTGCCATTAGCTTGCTAACTCCTCACAAGGATCTTAAAACATTGCATTTTTTTCCTCCAGAAGTCCCTTTAGCACAGCCTTTCTTTGGAAGCTATATTGTTCTTGTGGAATATTTTCCAAGGAGCAGTCTGTCCCTATGCGATGTTTACTGTATTTTTGCCTTGCAGCCAGCAGATTTTAGTACAAACTTGCCTGGGGGTGGCCTTGTCCTATTTTCCTCTTAGATGGTTCTGGCATTTATAGAGCTTGGGAGATCGTGCTTCTGAATTTTCCAGTCTGAAGAGCTCGAGCCAAAACAGCAGGGGAGAAAGCAAACCTGTGCGTTGTTTGGCTTACGGCAGCTGGGCCTGTTTTTCCTTTGACCTAAAGCAATGGCAGATTTTCTTGGGTTTTGTGTGGAGGAGGAGGGGGAGTGAAGATGAGGAAAGCTACGTGGGGAAAACTGCTTTATCTGTGTGCTCAGAAAAAGCAAACCTTCCCCCCCCTTCCCCCAATCCCTCTTTTTGCACTCCTAACCAAGATAACTCAATAAACTCCAAACTACTTCTACACTGCATGTAGAGACTGTCTTTGTTTGAGTTAGTTTACTAATACTGATTACTAATGAGAAAAGGGACTGCACGTTGTTTTAATAGTGCATTAACTTTTTGAGCAACAAACTTTTTTATGTTGTAGTACCGTAGCACTTGCAGAATGGACTTTATATTAGAGGACTGGCTGGCTCCCTCACAGTTTTTAGTGACATTTGATAGCTTCCCACCAACCTGTATTTTCTTCCCTATGTCTTGGTCAGTGAAAGAAACTGTTGCCAATTAGGGCCTGGAGTCTCAGCTGGGGAATGAACTTTGATGAATGAATGTGGGAAAAAATGAAATACCCCGCAGATGGGTGGCTTGGAGAACATAACAAGTCTTCGAGTTTGGCCTTATGCTCGGAGAGCCTTTGTTGTCTGTAAACACTGTCTCTGCAGTCATCTGCTCCAAACGAGGTTTCCTGTAGAAATGCATTTCACTGTTTTTTGCCTTCTATGTGTTGTAGTCTTATATTTATCAGCAGATGTTTAAGTTTTGCATTTAGGTAACAGAAATATTTAGTTCTGCCACAGGGTGAATTTATCCCTAGAGGAATGCTTTTGCCTGTGATTGCTGGAATCCCAGGCTTAGGGATTCCAGGAGCACAGGAGAGTTTCCTAAAAAGTGTGTGAGAACAACAGTGAGTGTTGAGGCTTAGTACACGTTAGAAGTGGAACACAGATTACACTGCCTGTGTGTGCCAAGCATTTCCAAGGGACTCGTAGTGACCAAACCAAACTAAAACCCCATAATTTCTCTAAAGACTGTTAGGATTCCTGCTTGTAGGTCTACAATAGTGTGGGACAAATGGGTGACAGTTCCTGGACCTTCTCAGCTGAACATAAAGAGAAAAATGCATCTTTCTCCATGTTTTAAAGTTTTCTCCCTTTATATTCTTTACGTCGTCATTTTTCGTTACAGATATGTGGGGATATTAATGATGACTGCTGTAGGAGAAACTATTGTTTCCACTGTAGTTCTGGCAGGAGATGATAGTGCAGAAGCTACGTAGCTGCTCCTTCTGTGAGGAGGCTGTTTACCAGCTTCATAGCGCAAATGCTCATCTGGAATAAGAGTTTTCTTAATTGGCAAGTTTGATAGATTTCCCTCCCCTCCTCTTGTCCCCATTTGCAGCCTCTGAGTCAGTCAGTGATATACCCAAATCGTGTTTCATCCTAAAGGGAAGATTATTTGGATCTGTAAATGGACACAAGAAGCAAGGGGAACGTTAGTCAGAACAGACACTCATTAGTCTGAAGGTTTCCTGTTGGGACAGGAAGGGTCAGCAGAGTTGGTGCTGTAGAACAAGTATCTCCACTGTCTCTTGGTGGAGTGGTGGGAATGCCTCAGGCTGTCAGAGTGGGCCAGGAAGGAGCTGAGCCTTTCAAAAAATGAGCTGGCTTCAGAATCGTTAGGTGTGTTACGTAGGCAAGTAGTCCAGTTTGCCTAGCGGTTCTGTATTTATTTTCCTCTTTCCATTGCACGAGACACTGTTGCAGTATGAGGCTTTCATCACTACATAGATTTGTTACCTGTCCCCTGACTGAAGTACCTTCACCTTTGCAAGTTTTGCTTTTTGTGCATGGAGAGACTGTTTAAATTAGGTACCTTAAAAAAAATAAATCTCTTCTGCAGTGATAATTTATCTCAGTTTCCTTTAATAATCACCTTTTTTGAGTACTGGTCTTCTTCATCTAATATGGACTTTTTCTGCTTTTTGTTGCCCTTTGTTCTACAAATCCCAGTGGGCTATAGTGAATTCTTGTTTGACATCTTCTCTTTTTTCAATGGTTATCCAAACTCGGAAGGGAAGGCCTAGATAAAAGACCTCAGAATTCTGTGAATTTAGTACTGCTCCTCATCTCACTTCTGTTACTAAATGTAGTAATTCCTGCATCTGTCTTCTGGTATTTAGTATTGCTGCTGCCGCCCTTAGGAATAGATTTCCTTCAAATGTTAAACTCACTTGGGGAGGCTGTAATCACGATTTACTAATTTCTCTCTTCTTTTAATATTCTCAAGAATGCCTTCCTTAACATTAAGTAGCAGATCTGGTAGATTCTTTGCTGGTATTAATTGCTGTGTAACCAAGTGCCCTTGAAAGTCAGTTATGTAAATGAGCAGCCTTGAGCTGCCCATAAGAACGATGCTGGCTTGAGTTTTAATTTAATAATTGAGGAATTGGAACGTAACATGGTTCTTTAAATCTTAAATAGGATACAGCCATATTCTTTATTATACAAATTCTAATTGCATGAACGATGATATATCAGCGGTTTAACATTTAGTTTAGGTGGTCGCTTTGCATGCAGGTGAGCCCTTTAGATACAGTTATTATTAGGAAAAAGCCTTGAATTCAATTGCCTTAGGTTTTTTTAGTTGAGTATTTTGAAAGAAATTAATGATTTGTTGTGGTCTTAAAATACCAAGTAGAGCCTTCCTTGCAATATATTCTTTACATCTGTTTTTTTCCTTTCTTAACTTAGTTATCATAAAAGTTGCAATTCTTCTGTAAACGTTCCTTGTATTTTTTCTGAAGATGCATCATACCTAAATCTCTTGGCTATTAAAAAGTACATGAGTTGTGGACAGTGGAAGGGCTGGTACATCATCCAAATAATTGTTTTGTTTGTTTGAGTAAAGGTTATTTACCATTACATACAATATATGGGAAAAGTCTGTGGATGCAAAGTTATTTGCAAATACAGGCTTGGCAAACCTCCTCTGGAATTCAAAAAGGGTTTTCCAGCTTGACTTAGTCATTTTTCCCAAATGTCTTGGCATAACTGATCACTCAGGAGTGACATATGGTAGAAACATGCTCTAAGGGACAAGTCTTCCGGATGGCGCACAGCACCACACAAGATAGACAGATGGTGGCTTATTCAACCTTGGAAAAAGTTTAATCCTACATATTGGCACGGCGGCCTGGGTACTGAGAGAGAGGCACACACATGCCTGTGAAATCTGAGGGAAAGCTTTTGTGAGTTTGCTTTATTACTGAAAGAACTAGAAAGATTGAGCTGATATTATACGGCATGAGTATCTGCAAAATTACATGTTCAACATACTGTCCAGAAAAAGTGATCTTCCCTGGAAAAGTGGAAATCCCAGAGTTAGCAGAACACTGCAGAGAATAGTTTGCTGAACTTTCCACAGCTGCTTCTAGACTAAAACATGTTTATCTGACAAAGCTGTTAAGTACTTGCCTTAACTTAGCACTGATAGCTGTTAACTGAAGTGTCTAAGAGAAAGGGTATTTCATGTTTTTCGTGGTTTTACTTATGTTTCAGGGGTTGCTATTGGTTTTGTGAAGTGTGTTGGTAGTTCATGGCATAGAAGCTGTAACCTTTCTCTTAGGTAAGTTCAGACAAAAGGTTACAAATTCCCTGATGCTAAATTTAAATTTATAGCAGTAAAGGCAAACTGTACGTTATAGTTTGTTTTTTTTAACAAGAAGCAGAAGAACATCAGGCCTTTCAGTTTAATATCTTTGTGTTTAAGACAGTGAAGAGAGAGACAGAATATCTGACATAGAAAAATGAACCAGTGATGTGGATTGTTGAGATACCTAGGGAGGAACAAAATCTGCTTTGATTTCTTTCTGGAAATCAAGTAGCAATTGCTTGATGGATACTCTGGAGTCTGTGCTGTGTTCAGTAAGGATTTTGAAAACACTGAGGACATGAAGGATTGCCTATCCAACTTCTTCTCCCCCACTTTTTTTTTGTTGTAGACCACACTCAATATTCACAACTAGAAGGAAAAGGAAGAATCTCCTGACTCTGGACTTCAAGGGTATTGTTATGTTGTATTGGGTGAGTTTAAACTAGGCAAGACATTTTTCTGAAACATTTCCAGAAAGGTAAATGTAATTCAAACAAACTAATCTTTTGCCAGTAGAGGAATACTTTGGTCAAATTAATTGCATGCCAGTAGCATTTCAGCCATACCATACCACAGCATCATGATCTTTTAGATACATATTTTATAGCAGTTATATATGTGTACGTGTTGATGTGTGTGTATAGATATATATCCATATACATAGCTACAGCTAAAACTTACTAGTGATTTTTAGATGTTGGAAGGTTTTGATTTGTCAGCCCTGGTATTTTTTGTGGTAATACATTGGTTTCAAGGAATTGTCTTAGATGAAAGAGGTGGTGAAGGAAGAGGGAGAAAAGTGAGATGCCCAGAGTAACCAGCATATTGGTAATTACTTGCCTGGATGTGGAAGACCCAGTTAATGTTTCTGTTCTGCCTAATGAGAGAAATTACTTGAAAATGAGATCCAAGCTGCTGAACTATAAAGTCACATGGCTCATTCAGCATTGAGTGATGCATAGTTTTAAAATATGATGCAGTATGAGAGGGAGTGCTGCAAAGAGACAATTCAGTAACCTGTTGCTTAGGATATGCATTGAAGGAGTAAGAAATGCCGAATTCCTGCTTTCAGCTAAGATTGCCTTTGTGTAATATAAAGATATACTGACTTTTGGGCTGGTAAAAACATACACTCTTCCCGAGGATGTGAGTACCTTTTAGGTACTTATTTTCTTGTCACCCTTTTCTTTCTTTCCCTGTGCCCCATTGTGCAAAATGGTGACCATACCATAGACACACCTGAAGGCCTACAGTAATGGCTGCAGAACTGGTGCACTGTTTCCCATTTCTTGGTTTTTTCCCCATCTACTATAATTATTATAGGATTATGTTCAGCTTTGGGGCCCCCATCATAAGAAGGACATGGACCTGTTGGAGCGAGCCCAGAGGAGGGACACAAAGATGACCAGAGGACTGGAGCACCTCTCCTGTGAAGACAGGCTGAGGGAGTTGGGGATGTTCAGCCTGGAGAAGAGAAGGCTCTGGGGACACCTTATAGTGGCCTCCCAGTACCTGAAGGGGGCCTACAACAAAGCTGGAGAGGGACTTCTTACAAGGGCCTGTGGTGACAGGACAAGAGGTAACGGCTTTAAGCTGTAAGAAGACAGACTTAGATTAGACATTAGGAAGACATTCTTTGCTGTGAGGGTGGTGAGGCACTGGGCCAGGTTGCCCAGAGAAGCCGTGGATGCCCCATCCCTGGAAGTGTTCAAGGCCAGGCAGGATGGGGCTTTGAGCAACCTGGTGTAGTGGAAGGTGTCCCTGCCCATGGCAGGGGGCTCCTCGGAACTAGATGATCTGTAAGGTCCCTTCCAACCCCAAACCATTCTATGATTCTGTGATTAGTCAGTAAAAATGTCAATAATTCAATTTTGTGCCCAAGTGCACAGTCAGCAAAATATGACAGACATCAGTTTACTCTCCTCCTAGACCCTACAAGTATCTTACACACTGCCCACGAGGAATGAGTGTTTTGGTGGCCCAGCCAGCCAGCTATGACAGAGCCCTGCTTTTCTGTCGCGGTGCATGCCTGTGGGCCTTCTAAACATCATTTTTATTTGTGAGAAGGGGAGTTACAATCTGATGATATTATTAACATTCTGCAGATCCACAATTGACACCTTTTTGACCCAGATCTGAGGTTCAGACTCAAATACTTCAGTCCCTTGAAATTTTAAGTAATGTTTCATAGAATTGCAGGTTTTATAATTCATAGGCTAAGCATGATCATACCATTGCTGAGTCGCTGAATGTTGGTGTGTATGCATCAGCCATCTGCTGTCGTCCTGTATCTTCCTGGCCAGTGACAGTGGTGGTCATTAAACCATGATGGCTCTCTGCCAGATGGGAATGGTTTGAGGTAGTAACATGGCTGTGCCCCAAAAAAGCCACTTTTCTTCACTGGTAGTAATGACTTTTGGAGGACTGAAATGAAGAAAGAGGAGCTGTAATAGAGGAATGAAGATTCTGTGAAGACAGAGATGTGAAGGGTTTGGGTGTCTGAGGGGGAACAAAGGCTGGCTTTTGTAGCAGGGGGTTTTAATTAATTATGCAAGCAAATGAGGAATGGAGAAACTGTCTACACAGGAGAGAAGCAGCCTGAAGCCTGAAGGATGTGGAAGAGAAGCTGCATGTAGTAGGGATTTTTTTTGAGGGCTCTCATCTGTAGATCACTGACCTAAGCGTGGTAAGGAAGCAGATACAAAATGCGTGTAGTCTCATTTTATTTTGTCTAGACTTGCATACCTTGCCCACTTCCCAAGTGGAGAGTGATTGGGAACTCGTACAAAGCTTGTGCATGTTTTGCTTCAACCCCAAATGTCCTGGAAACCTAGCATACCCACAGGGTTAGATCGTTGTGTTAAACTTCCTATGAAATCTGGACATGATGTGGGTTGGTGCTAACGATGGGATCTTGTGCCATCTTGCTCTGCCAGGTCCTGCTTCTTTGGAGGTATGGTAATCAATACCAAAAAAATCTAATGCAGGAACTAAAGAAAAATATTTAACGAGGTTACTGATCCAAACCAAAGGAGACCAAACATGGTTAAGAAAGGACAGACATAACTGTGTGTGCAGTGGTGGGAATTTTACCATGCTAGTTCATGCAAATCGCTGCCAGGTTGTTGAGAGAGCCTCTGAAGTTAAGCTGTAACTTTAAAATATCAGGAGTAAGATGTCTTGCTGCATACCTCATGGAATACATTTTAGTCTTTAGTGAAGAGGTGATTCAAAATGTACTCTCAAACAGGAGGGAAGAACAATTTAAAGATCCTCATTTATTCAGTAATCCAGTGGTAAGAAAATGTGAAGTTGTAATTGTCTTCTGTACTTTCTCCCCCCCTTGTTGGGAGTGTTTTTTTAGGTATTAATTCCTAATCAGGTACTTAATTGCCCTTCTTTCTCGCCCTCCTCCCCTCAAAAAATCCCAGACCACAATGACTTAAAAACTATACCATGTGTAGGTTGTGATGTGCACTGGAGGTGATGTACCTCTCTTAAAATCTTAAATGAAGGTAAAGCTGAAAATGGCTGCAATCACTTTTATGCTATCCCCCCTTGTTCCCTCTCCCTCTCCCTTCCGCTTGTGCTCACTTGCTCACTCTTTAGTATAACACAGTTGAACAGCAGTGAAGTGTAAAATGTGCTTTTGCCAAGGTCAGTTCCTTGTGATTACTCGCCTGTGGCAACTTACGCCAGTTGCAACAGACTGAGTCTCAGCAGTCCACAAAGTCACACTGGTGCTTATGCAGAGGACACCCAGTGTAGGTTATAGTAACTGTAGTCTGGAATAGCTTGCAGTGCTACTGAATTTTAGCAGCTTTATTTAACTCTTATGATCTAGCTTCCTCTTGCTTCAGTGGTATAGAAGTGGTTTAGAACACTTCTGTTCCATGAAGTGCGGGGCTGTCGTCTTCTCTGGATACCCTCAAGGAGGATTTTGTGTAGATGAAATTCTTACTTTTATAGGTTGTTTCTTTTCTTACAGTGGATTGCTCAAATTTCAGGAATTAATCATAAATGAAGAGAAGATAAAATAAACCGTCATGGGTACATGCATCTTCTAAAGATCATACCTATATTTTCTGTGGTTGGCTTGCTTTTGGGGAAAGTCGTATCAAATACTGCTCTGTTGACATTGACAGAAAAGAAATTGCATATCTACATAGTAAGAAGTATTACGAAAAAGTAGAAGTAGTTTTTTAAAGCAAGAACTTAAAAGATAGTGACACGTAGTCTCTGTACTACCTTTAAAAATGTTGTATAAACTCATAAGCATGAGGTATTTTTTTGTTCAGAAGCTAAAGATTTTGATTGCTGTGACTGGGCAACAAATATGAGATTCAAGAACATCCGTTTTAGGAGGTAGGAGTTGTTGGACCTCATTTTGTTGTGGACAGCGGATTGCACGGTGGAAGTGGGAGGGATCTCCACTTCCATTCTCGTTTCTCACATATGAGCAAACATGTCCCTTTATGAAAAGACATTGTATTTAGAACAGAAAAGCACGGACTTCCTGTGTTATATTTGTGCTATCATCAACAATATACCTGATTTTATTTTCATTCTGAAAATACTTTTGTAAGAAGGATTTAGCTCTTGAGCTCTGTGATAGTGACTTTGAGGTTACCTGTCCATCACTACGGACTAGTAGAGAGGCAATAAGCTGTCTAGATGATCGGCTGAAGGACTAGAGCTAAACTTCAGTGATCATTGAAATTCAGTTAAGTGCAAAAATTTCTTTACTTAACATTGATTATGCATTTGATTCATTTTGAAACTATGTGTTGCTGTATTGAACACTGCTCTTGTGTTTGGTTTGGAATGATTCCTGAGCAACAGTAAAATAATGGGTCAGCAATTGAGTCTTGATCCTGTAAACACGCTTGCACAAAACGCACAAGAATATTCCCGTTTTGCTCAGTGGAACTCCCCACAAAACAGGGTGGGAATTCAGAAGTCAAGTCATTTGAAGCACTTCATGAAGAGTTCATCCCGTATTTTCTATTTTATCTTGCTTCCAGGCTTACAAGAAGTATTTTTATTGAGGAATGTGTTACTTGTTGCTTTTTTTGCCTATATGGAAGACAATGAAATTTGTTTTTCTTTGCAAGTATGTTTTGGGCTGACTTTTACTGGTTTTGGTTTTCATAGCCTGTATGATTCTGTTGCTGTTCCAGCCCCTATTCCTTTGCTTTTGATAATATTTGTATTGGCCTGGTTCTTACGGAAGATTATGCTATGAGAGCTGTGTTCAGACTTCGTGAGGATTGATCTGTCTACTCATCTTAGTTGAAAATTCATGGTGGCAATTTTTTGTGTGTCTGTGCTGTGGTATATAGGCCTGTAGCACTTACAGCAGTGCATGTTACAGAGACAGTGGAAATGAATGTTACCTAGGAAATAATAATGTAGGAAAGAATAACTGTGCTTGTAGAAGCTGTTTTCAGTGAGCTGAGAAATGAACAGATGTGTGTTCTTGGGTGCGGTAATATAGAAGAGTTGCATTGTCCATGCTCACCAGAATTTGTCCTATTAATTTCCTTTAATCTTGAGGAACTTGAGGAAAGAAAAGAACTATTCAGACATCAAAGCTGGTTTTGGAACATTCCTAATGACGTTCTTGCAGTAGGCTGCTGCGTTCAGCATAAGCAAACAGTTGATAGCTGAGATCGAAGAAGTCTGCACAAAACCCTGAACTAATTCAAATCTCTGTGCAGAGCTTCTAAACAATTTTTAAAAATTCATTAGAACTTCACTATTTTTCAAGTTCTTATCTCCTGGATTCTGGGTGATAGCAGAAATGCTTCTTTGCACACAATAAAGGTAGATACTGTGGTTTTTTCTGGACAAGTAAGAATCCAGAGCCCTTGAAGCCTTGCAAGTTTTGCAGCCTAATTTTTTTAACTCACGGGTGGAGATACGAAAACTCTTAAGGGATTTAACCATACACTTCCTAGTAGTTTTAAAGGGAGCTCTCCAAGCCAGTGTCCTGGTCAGCTTTGAAATGTTTGCTGTACTAATTCAGACATGGTGGAAATAAGCATTTTAATGTAGGGATAGAACCTTACTTTTGCAATGCACCTGCAGTTTGTGAGTACCGCAAGAGGTGTCCCTTTCTGAAGACAACCGCTGCACTCTCTTAGTAGAAGTAGCGTGCCTCGTGTTTCATGTACTCACTGCTGTATCAGTTTCATTAGCAACAGACTGGAGAAATCAGCAGTAAATTTGTGTTGTGTGGCAAAACATCTCTCTTCTCTCCTTTTGTTTTTGTTTTTTTTTAACCCTTAAATATGTATCTTGCTTTTTCGGGCAACAGTAGTAATACCTCTTCATAAGCATTTAGTTCACATTCAGACATAGCAGAGTACCTGAGGACTAGCAGCCAGGTAAACAGAAGTCAATACATTTAGACAGAGAAAACATTCTCAAGTTCCCTATAAAAAATGTTTATTCTGAATAAAGGCTTGTTTTAATCCGAGGGAGCAGTAATTCTGTAACAGCTATCAAACATACATCCTTGGAAGACGAAGGGGAAACTAGCTGATAAATCATGATTTTTTGTGTTTCCCCTTTTAATGGCAATATTAGCTTTAAGCTTCTAACAGGTTTTAATAAATGGTAATTTTAGATTTCAGTTACCATAAGACAGCATCATCCGGGTAGTTTCCTTCTTATCAGATGGGTAAAATTCAGATCAGAAGGCAGGATTACAAGGCAGGGTTTCGTACAGTTTGTTATTTATGGCTTTGACACCTGAATCACTGCATGGACCAGGGCAGTCTATAACATGACTTCAGCTTTCCCATGGGAAATACAGGCTAATAATTCCTGCCTCACGGATGCATAGGAAGATTAACTTCATGGAACGAGTGAAGTATTTATTAATAATGATCGTTATTGCTATGTCACTTACTTGTTCATATCAGTGACATTGGTAATACATTACTCCTGAGGGGAATGTAAATGAGCTCATAAAACAAAAGACACTAATTCAAGTAATTTTCATCACCCTTCACCAAAGCACGTGTATTCAGTAGTGTCCATGTTAGTGCTTACTGTTTTGATGATTTTAAAATATTAGGAAATGCCACTAAATACAAAGGGAGAACCCAAGGTCATGCTCGCTTGTTCTATCTTCAGATCGCACCTACTGGAGTGTTTTTCATAATCTTTCTTTAAAGGCCTGTTAACTGAGAATGTAGGTGAAGCAGCATACATTTTAAATCCAGTTAGATTTTAGAAGTTTAATCTTGCTGTGTGTTTTCTGCAGTACATACTTGCAGTACAAGTGTGATGTATGATTAAATTGTGAAGCGTCCACAGGAGCATGGCTCTTTAATTTTTTTATAATTTCTCACATTTTTCATAATTGTGGTGGAAGAGAAGCAAAATACTTCGAAATCCATTTGCAGAGTCAGAGCTGTCAGTTGACCTGTGACAGGAGATGTGGGAAAAGCATTACATTTCTTTCAGTGGTCGGCTTGAAGGATGTGACTGAACTGCAGGGTCATACAGGGTTTTGAAGGAGGGTTTTTTTAGATGCTTTTACTATTTTATTAGCTGCTTAATGAAGAAACCCCCTGGATCTTTACTTTTTGTTTCTTTGTGGGTTTAGACTTCTGTAGTTTTTCTACTGTAAGTATTAAAAATAATCTTGTGATTAGTGTCCTTTGGGCTTAAACTGGAATTGCTTCACAGAGCCTCTGGTTTTTGGGTGTGGGTTGGAAAGAAAGAAATGAAATAAATACAAAGGGCAGAGGAGGGTGAATGTGCTTGAAAACCCAATCGCTACGAAAATTAAGGCACAGAGGTAATTTTTGACATGGTGCGGTTTTCTGAAAGGAGCAGTGGTGATCTTTCTTGCACCTATTGGTTCCTCTGCCATCATTTCATCGGACTGAGATTCCTTTTCTTAGTGTTGTAGTCTAATTTACTTAAACATTACATTTGAAAAAAAAGAAGCAAATTCAGCATCTTCATTAAATCTTGGCTGCATTTATAAATTTGTGTTACCTACGCTGCTGGCAGTGGCTGAGTTGCGCCTTAGCAAGTCTGTAGTGGTTTCAGTCAGTGAGGTCTCGCTCCCTTTGCCCCCACGGTGAACACCAGAGCTTGTGCCCTGCTGCCCTGTAGAAGACAGCTTAGGAATGTGGTCTGACGTGCTCGCTGTCCTCCTCAAGATCTCACTGCCTGTAGGAGCTGCTGAAGGTTACTGGCCATGGCCTTAAACCTTTGTTACGAACATACCTAACAGAAGTATTCAGAACTGAAAGGACGTAGTTAATTTAATATTTTTGTAATGAAAGTGAGAATTTAAGTGTCTATTTTACGTTATTGATGGAGCTTTTTTCTTTCTCAAGAACTGAACCTGAAGGGGTGATGTGTGAATCATACTTTGTGTCCCACTTACAGATTAACTTGACTCATCAGTGATTTTTCTTCCGGCATGATTTGGAGGAAATGACAGGGTTTTTTTCATGTGTAGTTTTTAATTATTACTGACTGCTGAATAAAGATAGAGATGAAGGCAGTCCAGCTAAACACCTGATTTTATTTAGGTCTGTGCTTCTAGAGTGTCACATCATACAATAAAGTATTGTGTGTTTGCATAAGAGAGACAGTAGAATGTGGATTTCTGATTCTTCAATGTTAATATCGAACAAAGATAGCAACAAGTGAGTTCTAAGAGCTCACTATTATGCTCATAATTCCTTTGCCTTAATAGTTTCCAGATATGTAAAAGAAAAAAGTGTCATGTCTGGAAAATGCTTCCTGCAAATAAAGCCTAAAATGCAAGAGCTTTTGATTTCTAAATTTTCTTTAAGCCACTCACTATCTAATGATAATATAAATTTGTAAACAAATTACACTGGTCATGTAACTTCTGCCATACTTAATAATCCTTATTTTATTGGGTAACATAATTTTTATTGTTACATTTATCTTTCAATATAACCAGATGCACAACATTTTTCAGTGCTAATTTTGTGGAAACTTGAAAAGCAAAGCCCAACTTCAGTAGCGCTTTCTAAGTTAACGAATTTATAGTCATCTAAATTTAACACATGAAAGCACTATAAGAATAGTTTCTCTTACTAAAAGCAACCATATAGCTTTTTCTGTATTAAACTGTTTTGTACCTATTTTATTCCTATGTCCAAGATCTAAGTACTCCTAATGTCTTTTGTAGAAACTAGAAAAGCTTTTGATTAGGCTTCTCAAAATCTACATTTGTTTATATTGGCATGCATTTGTTAGCCTCAGCGACTGAAGTCTTACATAGAAATGATAAATAGTGGAATCTGTTCGGTATTATATAATCTCTCCTTCTCACTCTTATGTTCATTGTCAGCACTTGACTCAAGGGATTTGTTTCATGCAGTGTAATGCTTCTTTCCCAATTATCTGTAAGGGAACACAAATGGATGTGGCAATTGCACAGTGATGGAGCTATAGAAGACATGTATGTATTTTTCTGCTGTATATGAAGACTCAAAATCTGTATCTTCACTCCATGACTGATTAGTAGATACTTTATCTTCTAACTGAAGTGAAATCCTGAACTGAAGCATCTTTAAAAGCCAGTTTACATAACTGATGATGTAAAAGTTTTTTGAGCAACTAGATAAGGGAGAAATGTGACAGATGTGTAGGATATCCACATCCACAAATGATGGGAAAATGAATATATCGTAGGTAAGATGCACAGATTCTCTCTGCAGGTATTTGAGAATCCAGACTCTTCTCCTGCATCATGTTGGCACATGGTCATTCATCTATGGCGAATGAGATCCACTTGATTCTCACGTGGCTAAAGCAGGCTTTTTAAGTTACTGGCACCAGTTTGAGCCAAATATTTCTTTCACATTATTCAACAAATGGGAAAACCTTCCTACCAAGGAAGGAGCAGAACTGAATGGTAAATGTGACAGTAATATTTATTATAGAGCTTTTCACCAAAGAGTAATCTTCTCTGATATGACGAGCTCTTAATTTCAGGTAACTTTTTTCTTCTTTCAAACTGACCAAGCAAGCATCCTTAATTCAAAAAGTAAAGAAAAAGTCACTCTCAAATTCCCTATTTCTGTTCTCTGCTGGAGGCATCCAGTTTTGTTGATAATGATCTAATCTGTTGCATAATCAGAGAATACTGAGCCTGCTGCCACAGCCTGCTTCTTTCTTGGCACTGGTGGAAGGCTTCAAAGAGAGACTGTATGTGTGAGGCGACTGCTCTACCAGAAAGACCAAGGGGATCAAAGCATGTGTTTAGAAATGGAAAACAACAAAAAGAGAAGCAGTTACCACACAGTTGTGATCCTGAAACTGAAACCAGTCACACAAAAATGAACTATTTTGAAGTTAAGGATAATTATTTCAAATTCTATAGAGCAGAAAAAGATCAGGGATTTTTAAGGAAAATTCATCAAGATTTTCTTTTGTCAGTACTTGGTATGGGGAAGACTTACTTTTCAAAAAACTGATGTGTTGACAATTGTATGCAGTTTAATTGTTTTTTGCATGATTTTATGCTGCATCGCATTGCTTTCTTGGCTCCTCTCATGTTTTCAATTACTAAATTTTAAAATGAAATCAGTTGAAAAATTACTTGAAAGCAAGAAAAAACATTGTAGGAAAGTTTTATATTGTAATAATTCTTTGAAGGTTGGGCAGTTGTTTCAAGGTTGCATTTAATGAGCTTGGGAAAAATGTAGTGGTTTGTGGTGTGTGTGATTTTTGTTTTTTTAACTTTCATAATAAATGGAAAGAACTTCTCTTCATATTATCTTCCAACATTTTAGTTGAAAATGCCTGATTGTTCAGGAGATACCTAATTTATGAGTATCTAATTTATCTTTCAGTGAGTTTCATGAATTGAAGATTAATTATTATTCCTTATACTTCAAGTATGGTTTAAATTATGCTGCAACATTGGCTTAGACTGGTCCTTTTTCAGTGTCAAATATTCATTTTTTTTCACTTACAATTCTGAATTTTTTCCTTTAATGACACAGGAAGATCTTAATAGTTACCTGTGTTGATTTAGTAAGCTGTCATAGTGGAAACATAGGAATTTCAGCTGTATGTTGTTAGGGAAACTTGCTATAATATACAAAATATTAACAAAAAGAAAACATGCAGCTTTCAGTGTCAGCTTTATGGCAGTCTCCTTGTCCATAGTCCATTGGTCCCTGTAATTTACTGTGATAGTACTTTATGGGTTTTGTGATGGGGAAAATGATAATAACATGTTTTTTCGTACTCACTGACTCCCCATACACTGGAGGCAAACTGAAGTTGGTGATACACTAAACTTACTCTCTCCCTACTATCCTTGTTATTGTGTAGTCTTCTGTATGACGTGCCAGCGTTAATTGTGGCGACTGTGCCTTTATTCCTGTGGTGCTTTGCTGATGGGCACGTATACAGTGTTTCTCATATGCTGTGAATCCTAAGAAAAACTGCAAAGCACAGTTTGATTACTCTTGATAGAGGTGCGCTGGTGTTGCACACTAGTAAAGTGTATGGCGCTCAGCCCACATGTAAAATCTTTGAATTACTTTTTTAACTAGAATTTTGGATTCCACTGTTAGAAACACTTCACCGCCTTGTTTTCCCCTCTCGTTTAAGAGACAGATTTGTTACTATGTATATTTGCAAAATTATATGTTCTAATGATATCTTGTCCTGATGGTTACAGGAGGAGGCCATAGTTCCTTCGACTGTTTCGCTCTTGGCGTGGTGTCTGTTCCTTCAGTGGTACTGCCTCATGGGGTGAGAAGGAAGGGATGCTTTGTCAGACCAGACCCTTTTGAGACCTCAGCTGCAAAACTCTAGCTGCATTTTAAAGAACAAGAGCAATCTGTGTCTTTGCAAAGATGTATTAGCCATATTCAGAAATTATTCTGAGGGTCACAGAAGATATTTTCCTTATCGAAAACTACCCCAGACCCTTTTGCGGAAACATCAGTCTTTGAAACTTTTATTTTATGTCTGTCTTTTTAACAAGGGCCAAACAAGATGTTTTTCTTTGTCCTCCTTCATGAAATAGCTGGGTTGTTCTGACTGAAATTAAAATACTTGAAAAATTAAGTCTTAAGGCAGAGACTCAGCATGAAAAATTTCAGATCAGTTTTTAAAGCTTGGTAGAGTTTTAAGGGATGGACAGTGCTCTGATCCCTAATTGTAATGCTGAGGGTCAGCTGTATTGATCTTAACCTCGTGTTGAAGAAGCACTAACACCGATTTACTAGTTGCCATAATATTATTTGGTACATGTTAAATAGCTGTTTAATCTTTTTTTTATTTTTCTGTCTGTCATTCCCATACTAGTAAAATAGATCAGTGGCAGTGAGGTTGTCTGTGCTTAGTGGAGCCTCCTCTTGTCCTCATTTTGGGTCATTGAAATCTCTGCTTTTGAGAGGCTTTTGTACTCAGTTTTTATGTTGAGGATATTTTTGACAGGGAGTCAATGCCTAGATTGCTGTTTCAGTTACTATGGAGAAGCCTTCCCAGAGGAACACTTATGCTCTATTTTCTGAAGATGGTCAAGCACCAGATTTGCCCAATTTCCTCTTAACTTGCAGTTCTGAAATTTATTTTGTACCAGTTGTCTTTAGATTGAAAATTCCTTTGGCTCTCACACATCTTTTGGATCTGCAGCATCCTAATGGAAAGAGGACAAGATGAGGATCAGAGCGGAAGAGGAATATATCCTGAAAGCCTGCGTATCACAAGAGAAATTAATGTAGTTGTAGTCTGACTGTGGGCTTTTGTTGAGAGCGAGCTATGGCATGACTGTCTTGGAAGTGAGTTTATTGGAGATTCCTGGTATAGACTGATGTATGTCTGCTAGGTCCTCTGCTTGTGGGTATGGTTTCCTTCCACAGGATGCTAGATTGTGGTGCTCCGCTTTATGTCGTGGAGCAGATAAGAGTCCTTTAAATAAGTTTGTTTCCATTGGAAACACTTCTTGGGTCTGGGCTGTATGACAATACCACATGTGCTTTGATTCTTACGTATTTGTGGGGTTTTTTCTTTTTGTCCGTTGTATTGAATGCCATTTGAAGAGACAGCTACATTAAGGTGTAGTTTAAAGTGGCAGAAAACCATATGAAGCTGAGGGCTTGATCCAGAAATAGATTATGAAAGGTTCTGAAAGCATTTTATTTTCATCTGCTTTGTCAGCATCTTTGCTGATTGAATGCTTATTCTTAAGCCCAGTGTTCTCAGACTGGTTAGGTTGTGTGATTTTTTTTTATTATTATTTTATTTTTTTCCCCAAGCTCTCACCTCCTCCAGCGATAGGAAGGCAATACTGCAGCTTTTGAAGGGCCCAAAGGTTTGATAGCATTGTGCCGCGATGCAGGCTTTCATCCTCACCCTCTGCAGTCCACTGTGATGTGAAGGGTTGAAGCCTTTTCCTTCTCATTCTTTTATTTTTTTAAAATCTCCTGTTAAATACCTGAGAGGGAGCAGACTTTTGGGAAAAAAATTTTCTACATAGTAAGAGAAGTTGGAGAAGAGGAGATTCAGAAAGGGAGCAGTTTTCTAGTTTATGCCTGGAGGATTATTCAGGAAAGACTTCAGAACATGGGGCTAAGCCTCAGCATCCTTTTACATTCCTAACCGAACTAAAGACAAATCAAACTCTCATCAATTATTTGTAAATGCAGAGGTATTTTAAGGGCCTTTTAGCTGGCTGGCGTCAGAGCCTGAAGACATAGGAAATGCTTTCTGATACCATTTTTTTCAAGGCATGAGACAGAATGAGGAAGGAGTAGACTTCTACAGAGGGTCTTAAGGCTTCAGAAGTTAGAGGAACAACATGTTACTGCATACCCTGTGAGGAAACGGGCACGAAAACTGACTTGCCCCACTGCAAGCAATTTTCAAAGGCTGAGATTAGAACCAAGGTGTTTTTTTCTGTCTCATCTTCATCCTAGCTGTAAAATTATACAAGTTTTTCTTCCAGAATTTCAATACTGAAATCCTTAAGTTAAATAGACTTTCTTAAACTGCAGAGGAATTGGTTCGTGAGCAGCTGACAGAAGCACTGAGGAGTGTGGGGTTTGCTTCCTCTTCCTCTTCCTTGCAACTGCGTCTCACTGAGTTTTGCAAGCCAAAGCTTGGGAACTCTTCCAGAGGATAAAGGCTGACGCTTCTTAATTGTGAGTTGACAAAGACACTGTCAAAATGACAGTTGTGTATAAAAGATTAGTGATAGATGGGAAAGATTTTGTCATTGAGTCTTGCCCAAATTGTGAACATTTTCAGTTGTGTGACATTTTCTAGTTTAATTAGTGTAAATCTTAAAAGCACAGGCCGTCATGATTACAGAAGGCAAATGTTTTTCAACTGTATTACAGAGATTATCCCCTAAATTTGGTATGAGGTCTGACATTCGCTGCAGGATTGCAAAACCAAAATTTGCCCTTAATGGAGGATCATCTTGAAAAACAGAACTCACATCTAAGTTTCTAATGCCAGCCATGCTTCTGGTGTTTTTGCTGCTAAGTCAGCTCCTATTTTTTTGTATAAAAGTCTTGGAAGCATCAACACTTCCATTAATGTTTATAAAGAAAGCAGCAATTTGAATATGCATGGCTGAAAAAACATTTCCTGCAGTTGGCCCAGCAAATTTCAGGCTCTCTTTAATATTTGATCCTCAGAAAATACATGCAAAAACTGAATTACTGCTTCGTATCCACACATCAGTTTGTTCTTGGAGGAAAGAAAAGCAGTAATGGGCAAAACACTGAAGGTTCGTAATGACATGAAGTTTAAGTACCTCACTGTGTGTTCATTTAATAACTTCTGATAAAGTTTGTGTTCTTTTTGTTCTGTCTTTGGAAATGTAGTTTACTTGCTTATAAAGCAGTGACTATGTAATAACTGCAGGTAGACTGTGATCATTTGAGTTGTTCCTGTCCCCTCCTCTCCGTTCTTTATTGTAGGCGTGTGTCAGTACTGCAGCCAGATTTTTTTTCCTACATAATGGAAGTTTGTTTTCTTTTTGAAATTCTGGATATGATGCTGGGTTGGTTGTTTGGCTGGTTTTTTTTTTGTTTGCTTGTTTGTTTGTGGGTTTGTTTATTTTAATAAGCATGTAAATATGTCTAAATTTACTGTTACTATATCAATTGACGTAACTTTGAGATCAAACTTTAAAAAATATATAGATAAGCACAATTTCTATGTAGATTATCATTGCTTCTTAAAGGTTGTCTTAATAGTTTGTCAAAATTACAGAGACTATCCTGATGAAAAAAGTTTTTAGGACTTCATAGCTGATTTAGAATTATGTGCATATATTTGTATGATGTTCATGGAATCAGAAGAAAAGGACTTGTAGGCCGTTTTAGAAGAAACTGTTGCTTTTTAGTACTGGTTTTGCATTTATTATGCAGATGACCTTGTATATACTTTATTTTACTTTCCTGCAGTATTAAGAAAATACATTTTTAGGTTGCATTTTAATTTAGTTGCTCTGTTCTGTACTTACAAGTTGCTCTGTTCTGTACTTACAAAAGAGTTAGCTGTGGGAATGTGTTTTGTAGGGGCTTTTTTATGACTTTGCATTGTGTAGTTGAATAAATAATTTGCATATGAAATGTGAAAAAGTCAGCACCACTTAATCGCCTTCACTCTAGCAAGCTGGTCTACGTTTATGCCTAAGCTAATTCAGAAGAACATGTGTTTACACACACTTGAGGAAATCCAATATCCAAAGCGTAACGGGAAAACGATGTCTTTACATTAAGTGGTCGGGCATCTTTAAACCTGTTCCACAGTGGGTCAGCAGTTTTGTAAAGTGGTGAGATTTTTGAGGTCTAGAAGGCCAGTCTTACAAAGACTTCAATTTAAAGAAAAAGATTTTTAAATACGAAAGAAGAGGAAATCTTCCCTGTTTTCCTTTCATCCAGACCTCCTCCCACAGCTCCACAACCATACAGCTGATACAGGGACTGGACCTGCCCAGGGGCATCCATGTAGTCTGAATGTTAGGCATGATGGTATCTTCTCTAGGGATTTCAAGACATCTCCCAGATGCAGGTGGGTCCATGTGTCAACATGACTAGATCCTCAATACCTACACCTGAACAACAACTTTGTTGTGGCATTTGTGGTATTTTGACAGCATAAATTTTTAATTTTTAATTATGGCAGATGTATATTAGAGACAACCAAAACTTTCTGGTTTTCCCATACAAGCTGGCACACAGATCACAGAACTCCTGTTTTGGACTTCAGTATAAAATAGAAATTCTGTAGCCATCAGCCATTTCTAGATGTAGGTCTGCACTTGGTGTGCTGTTAGTAATTTATTATTGCCTCATGAACTGATTATTTCTTTTTCCTGTTTTAGGTTTTATTTTGTTGGGTCATGTGGCTTTGTCAAGACCTTGCAAGGTTGATTTCCTTTCCAGGGAAAGTTCACAAGACCTGGTATTTTGATTGCAGGTTTTATAAAACAATGCTCTTCTGTAGTGAAGTGCAGCTTGACTGACTACAGCTTAACGATAGAACAGTTTGCCTTGAAATGGGTTTGGTTTAGAGCAGAAAGGATTGGTGTGGCCTTCTAAGGGAAAGGCGATCAGGGAGCAGGGAGTATTTTTCCTGCTTTATTAGGAGACCTTACGCTTTCCTTATTTATTCTTGGTTTTGGCTTTCTGTCTTTGTCTCTGTTACTGAAGATATATTTCACTTCCTTAGCTGGGCTTCAAAGAGGTGGTTTTATGTTACATTCAGTTCAGTGGATATTCATTAGCGTTCATCGTTAGTTGGAAGAAATTGGAGTTTTGCAGAATTTTAAAATTCCATTTGCATTTTTTTCTGAACTTGGAAGTTTTTAGCAGTTTTAAGATTGGGCAACTCATCAGTTGAATGCATTTGTGTTAACAATGTATGTCTTCCATAGCTTATATGTGCTGATGTGGATCACGTTGTCCTCACTAACAAACAATGGGCTTCACTGCAGTAGGAAATACTAAAAAAATGCCAAGAGTTTTCATTGGAAGGACCACAAAACCTTGTGCTTCAAGGCTTAACAAATGTGTAAGGCACAGATCAATGAAGTGGGGAATGTTTTTATACATGTGCACACTGATGGGTCTTAATTTGTATCTGGAGCATCCAGTTATGGCTGTTGTCTAAAGTTATTTGATTAGGTACACCATAAATGTCTAGTATAGCAGAATCTAAAGAATCCCAAAGGATTGAATATGGCAGTTGCTGTGTTTTTATGATAATATTACCCTTTGCCCCCTTGTTTATCACCTATGAAATTGATTACATTTTCAATGATTCTAAATTATTATTGCAGGCTTAGACTCTAGATGCAAATTAAACTTTTGATTAATCCGTCATTGATTTCATGTGATGTATGAATTTCAGTCAAAGTATATGAAAGTAATATTTAAAAATGCCATTTCAGTAATGTAGCAGTGACTACATGGGATATTTTGCTGCTCTTCTGGTGATTGAAGAAGCATGGTTTTCATCCCTTGGTAGGCAATAAACCACCTGAGATGTATTCTGCCTGGAGAGCATTATAGCTTAAATAAGGAATAACTGTGGAACTGTAATTAAATACAAATTACAGTACTAGAGCACACTCAACAAATTATCAGTTGATAGAGGTTTCATCATTCTGAGGAGGCTCTTTTAGATATAGGTAGGTAAATTTTAATGCTCTTGCTTTAATTCTGCACTCCTGTTATAAAAATGTATTCTGTTGCCAGCTTTCTGGTTTTTATCTGTGCTTTTAACTTGTTTGCTTTTCCAAACAATTTCTCTCTCTCTCTTTTTTTTTTTTTCTTTTTTTTTTTTTTCCCTTAACCCAAAACTTGAAACACTTGCACATGTGGTTTACTGTTTTCTTAAATCAAGCCTTGGACATCAGGGCATGACTCTTGTTTTATTAAACTGCAACTGCTGGGAAGTTCTTAAGGGCTCACTGAGCTCACAGTCACTTGTGAAGTGTTCCAGGTTATAACAGCAGCTTTTGCCATGCACTGACAGTGTTTTACATTAACAGTATTTATAAAAAAGGTGACACTGAGGAATAACCTTGGGAGATGAAGGCTTTAGCATGAGGCAGTTGTTCTAAAATTGTTAATTATAATGTTGAGGATGAAATTAAAGAGAGAGAGATACACTGAAAATACAGGACTTTTTAAAAAGAATTTTAATATAATTGTTTAGTTTCATTTAAATTTTCATTTGCTGGCTTCTAAGCAGTCTGCTTTCTTAAAATAAAATAAACATATTTAGTGCAAAATGAACTTAAATTTCAAAGCACTAACAAACAAGAATTCCGAGTAATCAGGCCTTTGGTGGTACATTAATATTTTATATTGAACTATTTACTAATTGCAAAAGAGGTTTCTGTTTTTCCCTTTCTTTTGAAAAATTGAAGTATTTGTATGAGCTATGATAGGCTGCTGCCGAAGATCTTGTCCTCCGAAAAATTTAGTAAAATGCGATCAGTCTGGTTGGGAGTTTGTACGGGGGTGTAGCTGTTTGGCCGTAGTGTGTTCAAAGGAGATAGGTGGTGGTGATGGTGGGGCGGCTTTCACATATGCAGAAGCATGTTTCTAGTTGTCCTTCTTCATTTCCACCCTCTCGATGGTATATAAAATGCTAGGTTTGGATTTCATTTTAATACAGCTGAGGTTTGGTCTTGTCAATCAAAAGGTCCAAAGTTCGTATCTGTTGGAATTCTCTGCAGAAATGATGCATCTTTCAAAACTATTTTTTCTAAAATGCTACTCTGATTTAAAGAATTCATGTCAAACTTGAGATCAAAGATAGACTGAATATAAGCACATTGCTACATTACTATATACTAGGGGAAATATATCACAAGGAATTTATATTTTAAAAGGGATTTCTAGTAAAAAGGGGTTTATAGGTCATGGCTGGCAGGCAATGAGAATTGCTTGTCTCCTGCCTAAATTTAAGTGCATTAAATAGCTGAAATACTGCTTAGGAAGATAGATTGGGTGATCACAATTTTTTTATTTCAAATTTTGAATCTTCTCCTTTCTTCTTTACTGTGTTGTGCCCTGGGTTTATTCTTCTAGGGGTTAAGAAGTATTTCAGGATGGGTAGTAGAACTATAGATTTGATAGCATATCTTGCAGAATTGCCTAGCAAAAGTTGTAATTCATTATTTATCATCACTGTTCAGGTGATGCCCAATATATATGTGTTTTCTTTCATCATTCCTTGTTTGTTGTTCCCTGGTGTTCTTCAGTGCATTACTAGAAAGTCTTGTTTTAATATATTACAAATATTCTCATTAATGTATTCGTTACAGTTAGAAGACTCCAGGCCTAGATATTTTCTTAGTGAATGTATTTTAGTTATAAATATTTGTATCTATTTTTCCTGTTGATGTCTGTGGCTACCTGACATATCATATGATGCCTTTCAGCTTTTTCCTATTTCAGTGACTACAAGACACTTGTGGTTTTGTGCTTGCAGCCATTCAAGCTATCAACTTTTTTGACAGTAATTATTCTAAATCCACTTCAAACAAGAATGAAGTTGCTTGCAGCTTTGTCCAATTCAATATGCAGGAATGATCTTAAATTCCTACCGGGCTTAGAAAAGGGTGAACTAGATGGTAGCATATGTTTGATCTTTCTGGTTTCATTTCAGTTGCTAAGTGGGTTTTTTTTCTCTAGCATTTCCCCGAAATGTTTTCCAGCCCTATTTTCCTCTGAGGTTGGTGATGTCCTGATCTTAGTATCTGTCTTTAGCTCTGACTTGAGCTGAGAACACTGCAGACACAGCTTTGAGTAAATACCATTAATTTTCACAATGTAGTC
This sequence comes from Falco cherrug, assembly GCF_023634085.1. Classification (NCBI taxonomy): domain Eukaryota; kingdom Metazoa; phylum Chordata; class Aves; order Falconiformes; family Falconidae; genus Falco; species Falco cherrug. The sequence goes on from NC_073699.1 coordinate 63,549,896, forward strand.
TCTTTCCCTCTGATAAAACCATGATGAATTTTATTGGGTATAAGAGGTATATTGTATGATTAGTCTCCCCCCCGCCTTAAACAACCTGCAAAGTATAGTGGTAGTAGGGGGGAAACACGGTATAATTACAAATATTCCGTATTTTCCTTTAGACTGCATCAGTTTCTCATATATATGGAGCTTGAAGATCATCAGGTACAAATCTCCCACTCAAATGTAGACTGGAATTTGACTTTGTTATGTTCAAACCTGGAAAAAAATGGTGTAACGCACACTGAAGTGCCCCTTTATAGTACAGGCTAACCTTAATTTAGTACTGCTTTGGCTCATCGGCTTTCTGTAGGCAAAATGACTGCAATGTTAGCAGTAGAAGAGAATGTGTGTTGAACTGAAGGAAAAAAGCAAATAATTTCCTGTGCCTGACCTCACAGAGAAACCTCTTCCTTCCCCGAAGCCAACCATGATAAAATACCATAAATTTTCTCCACATGTTCTAGCTGTGCTCAAGCAAACGCCACAGAAGATTTGAAGCTGTAACAAGATACCTTTCATCCTGAAGAGCAGGACTGAATTTCACCTTGTTCTTTTCTGAATGTTTTCTTTTGGCTAGACATTTGAGTTGTATTTGTTTTTTATTTTTTTTTCCACAGGATATTTGCTAGTGAAGGGTAATGTTGTTGGATGTACATTTCGGCATTTAATTTTTTGGCTCAGTGACCCATGGCTCCTTTTGTGTATGTTTTGGGGACAGAATAGGTTAGTGTTAGTGGCATGTCTTATATATGAGATAAACTTCTTCATCGCATAGTGCTAAACCCTTAAGATGAAGATGCAGAAAAAAGAAGAACATTAACTTGCAATATTTCTTTTGAAATTGATGTATGCAAAAAGTTTGTTTCTCTGTGTAACATTAGCAGAAGTTTATAATGCAAACATGAATCTTTATGACTGCAGATTTGAGTAAAACATATCATACTGTGATATGGTGATAGACATACCTTTTAAGGAAAGTTGGGTTTTATAATAGGAGGCTTGGTTATAAAAATGTTAAACTAAATAAGTAAATTCTTAGTGTAATTCCTTTGAGAAGTGCTGTTACACTTGGGATACAGTCAATTCAGTTTGCCTCTGTAAGGTGAAATTCTTCTGACCTGCTAAACATTTACTGTTTTTTTTTTTAAAAAAAAACCTCTTGGGTTCCTACTAATGCATATCCTTAAAAAAGTCACGTCCAGATCTGGAAGAGCAGGTCTCAGAATTACAGTCACCAAACCAAACTTCTTAGCCTAATACTTCAGAGGTGAAGAATCCCTCTTGCCCTTCCTTTTTGCAGCAGTGACAAAAATGTGCCAATGAAGATGGATGTGATCTTTCCTCAGGACCATCTTCAGTGTGTTTCAGAAACTGGTGAAGCCAGCTGGACATTTGCAAGGTGCTCAGGAACAGGGGCTTGAGAGTGGCTTGTAGCAGAAATTTCTGCTCATTTGCTATGTTTAATAAAACCAATTTTTCATTACTGAAATTTGAAAGTTATATTTTGAAGCAGCTTGAAATGTTTTTAATAATAATAAGCTAGGTATAGATTTATTCAGCAAGCTGCTGTTCTATGGAATGGTTTTGCGTAACTGTAGATCGCCGTTTGCGATTTGAACTTTTCTACCTTGTTGGCAAGATGACCTTGAAAGTGCAGAGGGGGAAACCCCTGCTGAGACTGCGGGATTCAGTGACCACCAGAAACAGTGAGTGCAAAAGTGGCTGGTGATTAAGGAGGAAAAATCTATTACATATGGCTCTGCCATCTTCCTGGGTGACCTTGATCAATTCATCAGCACTTTCTTTTGCTGGGTTGTGTCTGTGTAGGAAGGGTTGTGTTACTCTTTGGACCATATTCCCTCCCTCTGTATACCTGTGCTGACTGAGTTTACTGGGGTTATTTCTGGTCAGTACAGATGTAAGATGAGTATCGGGGTTTCTGTTTACATTGTCACGTAAGTTTGATTTCTTTTTAAACTTCAGCATTCACCTTGCATGTAGAATATAGACTGATATTTTCTTAGCATGCAAGAAGTAGTAAGAAGAAAAAAGTTAAGACGATGAGCTCTTCAGAATATAGCACTATGAGCAGGTAAAAAATTAAAGTACTAATAGTTAGGCTGCTCTGGAAATTAGTATTTATTCAGTATACAGGGCTAGATTTTACATGTTGATGAATTTTGGATATGCAGAGGAGCTCCTGGATGTCAGTGAGAATGTCAGTAAAGTTGTTTCACACTTTGAGCCTGTCCTGCAAGGAAAGGCCATTGCGGTCCGCAGTGTTCCTTCTCTGGATATGTTAATGCACAGTGAAAGTGCAGATCATGCCTGGATGGGCCCTGCTGATAAAATACCGCCTGGAGATCTCTCGGAGTGCTGATGTGTCAAAGCGCCCACAAGCAGAGGGTGAATAATACCGCTTTCTAAAGGTCACGTCTGTTGAAGTTAGCTAGTGCGCTCTTCTCGCGTTGGGCAGGAGACCACTCTAAAAAAAAGTTCTGTTCTTCTTTGTAATCTGAAAATGCATGGTTTAGTGGGTAAAATCGATAGGGCTGCAGGAAGGACAGCAGGAAGGAAAAGCAAACATTAAGAGCTTTGAAGGCTTAGGACTGGCTCTTTGAGTTAGTATGGTTGTTTGATTTCAGGTCTTGCCTACTGCAGAATTCCCCAAAATGTGTCACCTATTCTGGGAATTGCCTTATTCTCATTTCCAACCTTTTGTTTCTTTACCTTCTAATGCGAAAAAATATTCCAATTGGAACATTTGCTGTAAGTTACATCGGGCCATTTGCCCAGCAAAGTTAATAGTTATTCTCACTAGTGGATGGACATTCTAAAATAATTTAAAAATGTAACTATAATCTTATTTATTTTTTCCATCTTACATTTTGCAGTAATGTCCATCTTTCTCCTCTTATTTAAAACCTTATGCTTTTTTCCTCTTAGGCTTTTAATATTTAATGTCATTCATGAAATATTATGAGTGTAGCGTATCATTGTCATGGTTTAACCCCAGCCAGTAACTAAGTACCGTGCAGCCGCTCGTTCACTCCCCCTTGCCACACCAAGGGATTGGGTGGGGAATTGGGAATGAATGTAAAACTCGAGGGTTGAGATAAGAACAATGTAATAATTAAAATAAAATAAAATAGGGGGAAAATGCCAAGAACAACAATAATAATAACAACAACAGTAATAATAATAACAATTATAATGAAAAGGAGGGAGAAATGGAAGGGAGAAAACAAGTGATGCACAGTACAGTTGCTCACCACTGCACTGACTGATGCCCAGCCAGTCCCTGATAAGCAATCGGCTAAGCCCAGGCCAATTCCCCCCAGTTTATATACTGAGCATGACGTTCTATGGTATGGAATATCCCTTGGGCTAGTTTGGGGCAGCTGTCCCGGCTGTGTCCCCTCTTGGCTTCTTGTGCCCCTCCAGCCCTCTCGCTGGCAGGGCCTGAGAAACTGAAAAGTCTTTGACTTAGTATAAACATTACTAGCAACAACTAAAATCATCTGTTATCAACATTATTCTCACACCAAATGCAAAACACAGTATTGTACCAGCTACTAAGAAGAAAATTAACTCTATCCCAGCTGAAACCAGGCCAATCATTTGTGTATGTAACAATAAAATATATGCAACTGAAGTATAATTTGAAGTAGCTGGTCTGTCGTAACCGCTCTTGCAATTTTGTTTGGGACCTGGTTATGCTTAAACAGCTCTCATAAAACATGTATATGTTAAACTTACACCTGTTAATATAGCTAAAAAATAAATCTTCAAATGACTTTGGCAGTAACACAATATATTAGACTTGTCACCTATTTTTAGTATGTTGCTGGACATCTGTATTCACAGATAACTTCTTGTCCTGGACTTACTTGTTTATAAAGTACGTGACTGTCATGGACATGCATACTGTTTTAATTTCAAACTTAAATCCCTGAGTTCTAGATAATTTGGCTGTGCATTTTTTCTACTGTGAGGAAAAAGCATTTCCTATTTACTGAGGAAGAGGTTTATCTCATCGCCGCAGCTACAGGACTGCGGGCTGAAGTGAAGGGAAATGCTCTTCCTCCTTTTGTTTCCTTTTTTGGTTCTTCCCAAAGAACTGTTCCTTGACCCTGCTTGGTTAGTTTAGAAGTTCTGGTTCACCAGGGTGGTCTGTTGTCTGAGTTTTGGCTTTAAAAGGAAAAGCATTTTAAGCCTGCTTTTTATGAGTATGTTTAAGTAATGCTCATTCTTCTGTTCAACCAGTGTTTTCATTGCTAGACGTTTTTAAAGGATAGGTGATGGTTCATCTCTGAAGCATATACTTCACTGGTTGTTTTTATGCACTGTGGTTGTTGCTTATTTAAGTTAGGAAAGCCATTGTCCAGGCTCACTGCGTTTCGTTTGGCTTCGTTTTTTTCCATTCCTGATATCTGCTGAAGACTGGTAGGTCAGATCTTTCCAAGTTCGGTATCTTAAGTTTGTGTTTTCTGTCTGCTTCTCCTTGAGGCACTGTTTGTGGTCGCTGCTGCTGCTTCACTGTTCAAAGTAAGTTTATTCTCAAATGCTCACAAAGAAGGTACCAGCTGATTTAGCTGCCATGCAAACTGCAAGGCACCTCACCTCCTACATGGCAAGCCTTCTTTGTGTGTGTAAATAAAGTGTAGGTATTTCCCTTCTGGTCCTTAGAGCACAGTTATGTTAGGTCTGTGCTATGCAAGGTCATTCCTATGGCGTTTGGCTGGTTTCAGCTGCCAAGTGCTGTTTCTGAGGCGCTTGGGTGCTGGCTTAGTGCTTTGTGCTCTTGTTTTTCAAGTCTTCTCAGAAAACCGAGTGGAAGAGCAACCAGCATCTCCAGTGCTCTGTTTCCCACTGCTCCAGAATGGCTGTTCCCTGGCATTCGTGGGGAGCTATCCTGGATGGGGGCTTGGGTCTCATCCAGCCTCAACCCTTCTGAATGGTTGAGAGTCTAAAGGCAAGGGAAAGTCTTGATTTTTGTCATCTTATTTGCGTGTATAAGCATACAACTTAAATGGAACCAACCCCCCTTCTCCTAGGACTTGATGTTGTAGTCCAGTCCTCATTGAGTACACCGAGGCATAAAGACGGATAATTCGCATTACTTGTTGTATGGTACGCCAAGGATGGTGTCTCACAGGTAACTGTGTTTGGCTATAGCTATTAATCACCTCAAAATCTGGTAAACGTGACATATAAAAATGTTTACAAATTTAGAACAGCAACAAAACAAAACCTGACGTTAGTATATAGTAAAAGTAAATGAAGTATCTTAGTAGCAGTATCCAGTGTGACTACGTATGATAATATATTTTTTCTGGAATTCTTGTTAAATCCTGCATTGGAAGTATAATTTCATATTTTTTTATTTATAATATTATATATATATATATATATAAAATTTATAAATATATAAGTATAAATAAACAACTATGTCTGATGCCAGAAAAACTATGCCACTTATTTTCACTTGCTGGGGTTTTTGAAGAATGCTGTCTTACAGGAGAATAAATTCAATTTAGAAAAAAACCCCTACAAAAGTAGTGCAGACTTGTTAGGACAGAGTGCTGGAAATGGTTTGAATTTACAGAAGTAAGTTTCAAACAAAATCTGAGGTAGTGTTGGGTATATATGCAGTAAATTTACCGTGATGGTTGTACACTTGACCAGCAAGATAACACATCCAAAAAGGAGTATTCGGGTGTACTGAAGGTAGCACACTTCTGCCTAACATAGGCCATTTGGTCAGTTTGAACATATTCCAGGAAAACTTTACTCTCGCAGTAATTGACTGACCCAAGTTCTTAATTACTTTTCCATATTATCAAGCTAAGCTATTTGATTCTTTGCCTACATGTGGGTTTTTTCCCTGCATTTCAGCAGCTTCCTCTTTTCATTCCAGTGTTTTGGTAATTCAGCAAAGATTATGTGGACACCTGGTAAATGATCTTCCCTTTTTAACCGTTATGATTAGGAGTTATTAGGGAAATGCAGTATGTCTCTCTTTGCTTTTGTTAAACAAAACCCAACCTCAGAATTAAGTCTTCCAGACATTTTCCTCAGTTACCCACAGAAAACATCTTCGGTATTTTTATTTTTTTTTAGTAATGCACACTGGGAGCATGGATTGGTAGGAGGTGAGAAAATAACATTCCATTTCATACTCAGCTTTATAGTCATGCACAAGTAACACACAAATGATTTTTTTTAAGGAATGGATAAGCAATTGCCAGTGTACAATGTGCTGATACCTTGTTAATTATCAGCTATAAGTCTTTTAAAGAAAACCTCATAATTGATAGCCACCTTCTTGTTGATAATCACTGATAATATAAAGCTAATCTGGTCTGCAGTGGGTATAGAATGCGGTATCTGTGTTCATCAGCTGTAAATGAAACCTCAGTGTTCAGTGAATCCGACAACGAAATAATTTCTAGAAAGAATACCTTTTTGAGTAATCATTTCTTCCTGAATGTTACTTCTGGGAATTGGCTGAGGTTAAAGATATTCAGCCATTTTACCTTACCATTCCTGGGGTTTGCACTGCTTTTTTTTCTTCTCTCTTAGCTAAAGGGTAAACTTCTCTGGTAGGTTTTTGGATTGAGAGGAGGGATGAGATTGGGGTGGTAGTGGAAGGAAAAATAGGATTGAAACATAATTTTAAGAAAGTATTTTATTTCTAGACAACATTATTTTGTCTCATACATGATGCTGCTGCACCTGCTTTTCCCCATCCCTGTGCTTCACGGAGGGCTCCGCTCAAGGCCAAGGCAACCTCAACCTTCCTGACCACCCTTCACCATTGACCCCTGAGCTACCACTCATGCCTAGACCTCTCCTTCAAATGTGTCCTGCCTGTGGAAGGTTGTATTTGTCCCATCACAGTTTTCTCCCCCGCTTCTTTGGTTTCTTCGGTGTGGGAAAAATTCTGGTAATATCTAGAAAGGATCAGGTGATGGATTTATTGTCTTAACTCGTAAGTAGCAGGAGGAGTGTGATGGTGCTGCCTAAGGCCACAAAGGAAATTTCCTGGGTTACAAAGGCATGGATTCTTTGAGTTGAAAGGAGTGCACACGTCAGCAGAGAGCATCAAGGACTGGGTTTTTTTAATCAAAGAAAAAAACCCTAATTTTGCATTTGTGAAGGAGCTTATTAAGAGCAAAATGATTGTGCTTGTACCTTGCAGGCACTGCTGCTGTGGTGGCAGAACCTGTAATGAAAACAAGGCTCTCTGCTTTGATCATGGCTTGTTCTTGACTGTCTGGCAGTTAATGCTCTTATAACAGGAACATGATGGTAGCTTCTGAAGGACCCAATGAAGAAGTTTATGGCTGACCTAAAAATTAAAGAAAGGGAGACCCTTTGAAAGAGAGTGAGTGTGTGTCATAGTTGGTCAGACATTGTATTGGCCTGTTATTGAGGTCTGATGTCATATAAGAAACTCGGTTTGAAAACAAGTAAACTTGAAAGGTAACCTTAATATTTAGCCCATAATACAAACATCTCAATCTGTGTTCTTAGGAGCTTCTGTCCTGTTTCTCATGCATGAAATACTCCTGTTTTTCTTCACTTCCCTTGAGCGCTGTTTTTGGTGGGCATGACTCCAATATGTCAGAGCAAAAGTGTAGCTAGCAAGAGTGAAGAGTCACGACAAGGTACTGTGAAGAGGGGGAGAGTAGCAGAGCTTGGGGCGCTGCTGGTGCTCCTGGATTTTAGTGGGGTTTTTTGGCAGGTGCAGTTCCCTTGTGTCTTCCACAGCGTGTTTTCGTACCTTCCCTTCTGTGTCTGTGATGGAGAAGTGAATTGATGTGCATCTGCCCATTGTATCAAGATGCACCTTATGAGTGAGGAAGGGCAAGGAGAAAAACATGCCCCTTCTTGTCAACTTCTGATGCTGCTTGACTTGGGGATCATAAGTGGTTTAAAGATCTCTTTAATGATGATACACTAATATATTAACAAGGAATGTCCTCGTATCTCCTTTGAATGGAAGGGTTGTTGTACTTGATTTGTTTGCTGTAGTTGTAAGCTCTCTGGAGTAATGACCTTTCTTATGCGGCTTATAAAGTACAGTGTTTACTGATGGTGTTCTGCAAACTGCTGTAGAAAAATAATATGGGGGTAATGTAGCGCACCTACCTCTTCTGTTCTTTTTCTCTCACCAATGTAATAGAACGATACAGTTATAATTGAAGGAGATACTGGGCTAACATAGTGTAAATGGTGTTGTTTTCAAGGAATTAGATACCATTTATCAAATACTAAAATATTTTTTAATTTTCCTTTTGATTTTCCTTTTAAAATTCCTTTTTAATTCTGTGAAGATGGATATGTCAAAGCTTAGTTTGAAAATACCTGCTTTTATATAGCTATTAACTTAATTCTGAGGATGTTTAAAAATACATAGGTAACATGCACGTAGAGACCAGTAATGTTCCAGGCACATGCTCTTTAAAAGCTCTGTCATAGTTTAGTTTGCTTCAGATATTTCTTGAGCAGAGGAGCTAAAATTAGATTGGTTGCAAGTAAATAAAAAAGAAAACATTTTAAAATTTGATCTAAGTTTAGTCATGTTTTTTAAAAAATGCTGAAAACAAAGGTATTTCTCCCATTTTGAAACTCAGATATTAGTTATTGCAGTGTTTTCTGCAATATTTAGTGGGGTTTAGGACTTCAAATTGTGGATTCAGTTGATTATATGATAAATATAGTTTTCACTGGGAACGTGGGATGTGTACAGCTCTGCTGATTCAGAGAGGAGCTGGAAAATGCCTCTGAGACATCGTAATTAACTTTATTATTTTTTAAAGTGTCATGATTTTTGAGATTGCAATCTGTGCCTTTTAAAAGGTCGAGTTTTGCGATGCACAGAGTACCATGTATTGAACAGAGACGAATATTGAATGTCAGCCACTGTTCTGTAGTAATGAATGTGCTTATGAATGGCTGTGGAAAGTTTAAAGGTTATTATCTCGTGTTTGTTTACTTTGTAAAGATAAGATTTCAGAGAAAATCAAAGGGCACTGTCTGGAATTCCCAGTCACTGCAGTTCCATGGAGAGCATCGATCCCTTCCTAGAGGTTGCCAGGGACTCATTATCTCTCCGTTCATTGTAGGCTGCTGATGAAATCTCCAATATTTCAGGTTTGAGATTCTTTTATTGTTGTTTTGGCAGTTTGTCAAAATTAAATGGCTTAACCAAATCAATGTGCTGTCTTGCTTGTTAACATCTACATTTCACATGTCCATATATTTCTTCATTTTGAATGTAGTCAGAATGGAATGAGCCACAACAATGACAAAAAGAGCCTTTTTGGCCTCCTCAGCTCTGAGACTGTAAGAAAACTTTCCGGAAAATAAACTTTTGTCAATTATGTAATCACAGCTTCCACTGAGATCAGTGAGAATTGCACCCATGTACCCATGGATATGAATCCGTTGCTAAAGAATAGATGCAGCAAGGTCAGAGACAGAATATAAGCGATGATGATTATGAACTTTACTTAGTTTAGGACAACAGTTTGTGTATTTGGCTGTGTGTTTTGGTGACACAATTAATTTCATAGTTAAGAATAAAGAAATTACTTGCTGTTTGTTGTGATGGCCTCTTTTTCCATGGGGTGACTAAACTTTTCTCACCAATTTAAGTTGTAGTGATATGTGGCTTTAGATGCATGTTTATCATTAGCTAAAATAACACAGCTGTTAAGAAAAGGTTTACTGCCATACTTGTTCTGCATGCTAAGCACATTCTGTGTACATTTCAAACAAAATGCCAGTTTAATAGGCCCCCTCAGAGTTTCCAAAGGAGCGATGATGAAAGTTTGGCAAGTTTACTTGTACCATTCTGTATAAAATCTGCATGGCCATTATCTACTAGACACTTGCAATATGAAAAATGCCAGCGGTGTTTTTACATTCTTAAGAGTCTAATAAGCTACGCGTCTCAAAACTGTAAAGTTTAATTATCTGAAGCATGTATGAATATGTCAATACAGTTTTCTTATTCATGTGGAGTTATTCCTAATCTTAAATAAATTTAAATATTGGAAGTATTTAAATATAGTACATGTATTTTAACACTTCACTAGCACGCAGTGGGGTTGGCAACAGTATGTGTTTTGGAAATGCCCTCCTGTGAGCAGCCCAGGCTGAGAGCAGCAGGGACTTGAGAGGCACACTGCCTGTTACAGCTCTGCCACGTGCTGTGGGTACTTGCTTTCAATTTGACTCCAGTGACTCTTTGAACTAGCAAAATCTAGTACAGGGATTTAGTCATCTTTTGTTCTACTAAGAAACAACATGGAGCCAAAAAATGCACTTAGTCCCTGTTTTACTGTGTTGCAGTTGAAAATAATTTCATGGCTTTATCACAAATGTCATTCTATAAGAACTTGAATCCTGCTGTTCTGGGTCTAGTATTACTAATACTAAGCATAAAACACCAAAACAACCCGACTTTTCTTTTTTTAATCAAATCATGAAATATAAACCCAATGTATTTTGCTTCTTTTTACTTTTTTCTGTTCTTTGAACAATTAGAATTCAAGTTTTTCTGCCTTTCTCCGTCACCATGCTGAATATTTTTGTAACTTGTAAGCTGTGTTTTAGTGCCCAGAGCTATTTGTACTATTTCTGAATGACTACTGATTTAGTCAAATTACTGTCTGAATTGAGAAGTCACGCTCTAAGGGAAAATACAGAATCCTTATTAAAATCAGGAGCCATTAATTTGGTCTCCGTTAGTTTTGAGCAGAAATGTAAAGGGAAGTAAATACAAGGAAAATGGCTTGGTTTAGACACATCTGTCTATGTCCTTACCTGACACCCCAATAACACAGCAGGCTGGCAAATCCAGGTTGTCACATGTATCGTACAGTGGTGAAAAGCTGTCTGTCTGTTGCAGAATAGATGGAACCCAGTGCAAATGGCGAGGATGATACCCTGCTTCTGCTTCTGCTGTCAGTTTACTTTTTGCTTCATTTAGCTGTCCAGCCTCTGCAGCCGTGCTGGTAGAGGAGCTATAGCTTTTCACAAAATTAAACTTTCCTCTTTCCAGGCAATATCTAAAGTATTTAATAATACACTTTATAATTTCCCTTTTTACCTCGCATCAGATGACAGTTTGAGGAGCTCAGGCTGAGGGAAAGGGAAATTCAGGCTCACATTTTTCACAGAGTCTATTTTGGGCATTAGCTCTGGGTGCCAAGCTTCAGAGGGACGCTTTGACTTAAAGAGAAATACTGTGCTCTTACCTCGTGCTCACTCAGGTTTGAACTATGGGATTCAGCACCTCTGTCAGGCTTTAAATGTTTCAGATTGAGTACCCCAATTTAGTTACTTTTTTTGATAAACTGACTTACATGGGCTGCCAGAGGTGAAATGAACCCACCCAGAATCAGGCAAGGAAAAGAGTTGACGGAATGCCCAGTTTTATGCTCAGCTTTCAAGACTGTCTTCTTGGGCCTCTCAGAAAATCTCTTCTTTAATGACAAGCCAGGAAATCTTTTAACCAGACCTGAACTAAACATTTATGTCCCCCTTTTTAATGCCTTCCAGACTAGTCATCTTAAGTAGTGTTTTTCATATTCTGATTTCCTAGGTGTGCTGCCTTTCTTTTTTGCCTTGTTTATTCAAGTTAGTATTTGAAAAATAAAGAGTTATTTTCCGAATATGGAGTACTTACAAAATATGGATAATTTTGTTGCCACAATGGTATGTTTATACTGATGTATCTCTACTGTAACCAATTAAGTTTTTCAGTCATAAGTGAGGAATAACTTGATCAGGATTGCTGAGTTCACAGGATAGCTAATATACTTCCACAATACACCCATGAAGTATATGATACTTGCATGAAGCCAAATGTAAATGTTTCCGTTACAAGGTACTGGAGAGCAATGAGCATGCTTAATTTTGATATTTTTTCTCTGTTGATCCCTGATCAGATAATTGCTCAACAAAGCTGCAGTACCAGCAAACAATACTTACGTTATTCTCAGGGGAAAGGTAGCTTATTGATATTTCAAATGTCAGTCTTCCAGATGTATGAAACTCACTTTCTCTGCATACAACATTTCTGCTAGAAGTTTGGTACTACCTCCCTCCCATCTTGCCCTGGAAATTAATGGTGTCAGTCTGCCTAAGCACAGCAACCAAGAGATGTAAAACCTCTCCCTTTACTCACTTATGTTCTCCCATCCCTGCTGTAAATGTTTACCAGGATTTGTGTGCTTATTGTAAAGATTTTCATTGAAAATGGAATAATACGACTTCGGCACAGTTGGAAATAGGTTAATTTGTTTTCAATTACTAGCTGCTTTTCCATTCACAGGGGACTAAATTCTTTGCTCCTGAGAAGTTACAACTGAAAATTACTTGGACTGGGGGTGGTGTATTGAAAAAAAAAAAAAAAAAAAAAAGAAAGAAAACAGAATTAACTTCAAATTACTGGGTTTAGCTGAGTTGGGATGACAGTGTCCTGTTAAGGCCACAGTATGAAACAAAACCTTGTTTAAGCAGCTGCAGGAAGCTTGCACTTCCCTGTAGTGTGCCTTGGTTTCAAAATCTTTATACTTGTTTACTGGCAGCTTTTTTTGTGTCATAGTAATGATAAGCAGACCTGACCTGGGGAAGTGGGGATGTTACTAACAAATAAATAGGGAGATTAAAAGAAAAAAAGCATGGTTTATAATGGGTATGTGACTGTGTGTTGTATTTTAAGCTTGAATTCCGACAGCAGGTACAGTCAAGTACAGTTGAGTTATTGTAGTCTGAAAATGTGAAATGTGGGTGCTTTTAGTTACCTGGCAGTGTTGTGTTTTAATGAAGAAGCCAGTTGTTTGCTCTTGCTGTTTGCTGCAGGAATATAGAGCTGATGTCTTAGCAGGGAGAAAAATAACTGAAGGAAATGCTGGATGGAAAAATATGTTAGGTATTGCTCTGTGTGATAGCATGAGTGTTTCAGGTCAGTATTATTCAAGCATTTGGCCAATTAGATGCTGGCTGTGATGTTTTCCTGCTAATAAACAACTTCTCGTGTAACCCTTTAATCATATCACCCCTAGGTATCCACAAGTCTTCTATGGAGAAATATTTACAAAGATGAGTGATTTAATTCTGCCTTTAAGAAGACCTTTCACAGCTAAGACATATGCATACCTGCTAGTGGGTATCGTGTGCATGCATTTCTGTGCCACTTTTACATGAATATTAGTGATTTTCCCTTTTCACAAGTATTGTTGCAAAGTCATAGGCAGCCAGTTGTATGTTGGCACAGAGCACGTTCCTCTAAACCAGACTTAGATAGGAGAAAAGTCTTAATTTTGTCTGGTAAGGGAGAAAGATCTCTCTGCAGAGCATGGTGATTCATCTTGCAGTGCTCAGCGAAGCCAGCCAGCCAACAGGAAGCTGCTGAGCTGCTGAAACTTTTCTGCATAAGCTTTCAGCTTCAAAAAATACTTCTCTGCTACTTGATTGGGGTATTGTTGTTCTTAGTCATCAGAGCCCGGGATCTCACCGTGTACCTCTGCCATGTGTGTAAGAACACAGCCTATTGCTGTAGGAAAAACTAGATGAAACATAGGTTTTCTTCAAGTGCTGGTAAGTCATTAGTCATTCTTACCACCTCTGACTGCAAAGTGTCATGAAGTATCTATTTCTTTTGAAAACTCTCTCCCTTGCTTGTAAGTCTCCCCTGTTGACTTACAGCAAGAAGCAGCTGTTGAAGACGCCAAAGATTTTTGTTCTCTGGTAGCCTGGTGTCAGTTCAAGGAGGAGATGATCTTTTCAGCAGGTGAAAGAGGCTGCTGAAAGCTTATGAGGGTTCTGTGCTTGGTAACTTCTTCTGCCAGGGCACTGGGGGTTTTCCTCTTGCATTTCAGCTGAGGAAAGCTGAAGAATAAGTGTATTTGTGCATGTGCTTTGAGATGACCTATTGGAAACCAAAGGTAAAAACTAAAAAAAAAATTGCTAGGAGGGCCATGTGATCTTTTCTGTAGGTCAGCGTACAGTGACTGTAAGCCCCAGGATTTTCATTTCAACACTGGGCAGCACCTAATAACGCATTACAGCATTGTATGACCCTGGGGTATGGGACCAGTACTGCAGCCATTGCTGTCTGTGGTGTTTATTGTCCTGCTTTTTGCTGCTAGTTAAGAAATAACATGATCTGAATCACTTCTTGATAGTGACAGGTGCGGTCTACCAGCGTATGGTCTCTGTTTCTTCACTAGGTAGAACTCTAGCAGCTGCTTTGGGCAGTCCAGAGAGAGTTTTGGTAATATCAGGTCTAAATTGGCCCTTTGTATAGATCCTCAAAACATGCTTTCATGAAATGGACTTCACCTGAAGTGAATGTCATTGCAGAGTTGATGTCACATGGGACCCAGGGCCATTCTGGTTCTTCACTTGTCCTCTCATGATACTTAAAGCATCTCATGTGGTTTACAGAAACTCAAATACGAGACAAATCCTTAATGGAACATGAAGATGTTGAACCAAGTTTTTGTGATAAAGATGTGTCAGGTGGCTCAGTTCTCATTAGTTTGCAATTGATGCAGTTCTTAGTGAGCACATCTGAGGCTGGACAGCCTGTGGTTCAGAGCTTGGTGCTGGTCTTTCGTGGGCTCAGCTGGAAGGGAGGGTATGGGAGTGTGGCTCCTGGTTGACTCTAGTTGTAGGAAACTGTAATCTCAGGCACTCCTCAGTGAGAGGAGCAGCAGCAAGCCTTCTTGGGGTTTATGATCTCCATAGGTCTGCTCTGACAAGTATGCCACAAGCTGTCTTCTGTTTTTGGTCACTCCCTAAATTAGTAAGGAAATCATTGACCCTTGGGCTTCACCTAGTAACAGTGAATGCTTGAAATCTTACATGTGATGTGTGGAAGCCCAACAGGGGAACCTTCTCAGGATTTACATTCTGCTTCAAGTTTCTGTTATTTCAGTGGTGACCCTGAAAAACCATCATTTTATAAGCAGAGAGCAGACACCTGCTCCACATCTGTTCCTTATGTTCATCTGCCTTCTGAAGCTCTTTGCCTGTTGTTACAGTTACCCATCTTTTGTGTTCTTTGCCAAAAAGTTTGTGGCTTTTAGTTGTCATTTCAGGAGACAGAAGGATAGCAAGAAATCTCCTGTGACTAGCAAGGTAATGTTAGTTGTGGCTTTTGATGGTATTACTTCTACTGCAGAGCATTTTACAGCCTCAGGCGTTCGGATAATCTTGACTTCTCTCCTGAGCTCTCCAGCCATTTTTCTACTCTGTTGGAGCATCAGAGAGGCAGATGGGCAGTACTGTATCCTCCTAAGGTCTGTTTTAGCTGTAATATATGAAACAGAAATGTATTTTTGGCCTTCTTCCTTGTCCTCTACTCTTACAGTAGCTTTAATATTAGAAAGAAAAAAGTAGTAACATGTTCAAGGGATTCAGTGCTTACAGTTTTCTTTGCAAAATGTTTATTGAAAGTATCAAAGATTCAAACAATTATGTTTAGTATCCTAAGTGTATTGTTGAAATTTAACTTCAGAAGTGATCTTGTCAGGTTTCATGGCTTTGTAATCCATAATCCAGTTGAAAATCTGGTAGCGCTTATCTGTATGGAAAGGAGAAAGTCTTTTCTGACTTTGTGGTGGCTAGTAAAAAATGATGCAAACCACAGTCATGTTTTCTAAATCAAATCTTTTGAGACTTCAGTTCATCTGTAGTTCTCTCTGACTGATCTTAGCCCTGGGCATTTAGCGGCTGTTAGATAGGGGTTTAGTGCATCTGAAGGATGTGTAAAACTGAGCTGTGTAAAGGTGCTTGAGTTTCTGAGATAGAGAGCCTGGATTGTTCAGGTTTGACAGAGTAGATGCTCTGCATGTAACTGCTCTGTTTTGTGACAGTAGTTTTTTGGTCAGACATAAATCAAGTGAATGCAGTGCAAGACAGAATCCCATTGAACTGATTCTGAACTTCTAAAAAATACTGTTTGATAAGACATAAATGCTTCTGTAGATAAACTGTCTCAATAAAAACTTATAAGATCAAATAAGTATTGCTTTTAATGAGATACTGTGAGGCAGTGTCTTCAGTTAACTAGAAGTATGTAGCCTGCATTTCAAATTGAAGAAGAAGCCAAAGGTAGTATACCCTTGTCCACTGGGTTTTGGGTGCAAATATGAAAGCTGTGATTTTCTGTGATGCCAGGATTATTAAAAAACCCCTTCCCAACACTCCCCACACCCCCCACACCCAAAAATAACCACATCGTGCAGTTGACCTCTTGTGCCATCATCTGTTTGCCACGTGAATCAAAGGAGTGCCAGCCAGCCATGCGGGAAATGTTTTTAAATTGTTCTGGGGTTTGAAAACTTAGAATTATGGGTGTTGCCTTTCAGATGTCTTTGAGTTTAAAACTAAAAGATGGGACCATACACCATGACAGAGTGAGAGCAGTGGTGTGGTATGATTTTCATGTTAGCATATGAAAATGAACATGAGATTGGAAATCTCATTATTCCAATAGTTCGTGAATGTTGAAGTTCATCAGACTGTCTGTGAGGGGGGAAGAAAGAAAATTAAATCAGTGCTACAGCCCTCTGTTTCTATCTTATGTAAGTATAGCAGCTATGAAAAATCCAAATTTCTGGAAAAGAAAGAATGTTTATTGTAAAGACCTCTAGGAGCTGAACAAAACAACTCCTAGCCTGTATAAGGGAGGTGAATTACATCAGTTTATTTGTGCTTATCTAAGATGGTCAAGATGAGTTCAGACCTGACTTACTAAACCTTTCTAGAGTTCTTTTCCTTGCATGGGAATACACCTCAGTTCAGACCGAGGTTTTAGTTACATGTGTCTTTACTTTGGTAGCGATGAATTCCAGTGACTACAGTGACCCAAGCAACTTCCGAGACAAGATGTTGTCTAATTGAAAAGACAGGAGCCAGGCTGAACAGGATTTAACATGCCTGTTAGACCTGCCAAAACCTGCATTAGCACAAATGTCTCAGGTCTGGAGGGTGTGGGGGGTTCATGGACTGTCCTGGATCTTCAAGGATGTCTCTTTATCCATTTGAAAAATTATTTGTTCCAGTTCTTTTTTTTTCTTTTTTTTCCTGGTGGTTGTAAGCAAGGCAGCGGAGGATGGCATGGGTGCCAAAGACTGCTTCGGCTTCCCGTAAGTGCTAGCCAGTGCTGCTTTGTGTCTGTTCTCCTGCATCATACATTCTAACACCTGGGTGAGTTTAACTCTTTGTAATTATATGACCAGTAACACTAGTTTTCTTTCGTAGGAAATGGTAATCATTACAGAAATGAGTCACGGTACCATGAATGGTAGTGCTCAACAGCTTTTCAAATATTAGACCTTATATAGTGGAAAGGAAAAAGCTTGGTTCGCAATCTAAAGAGGGAGAGCAGTACCTAAACAGTGAGTGGTAAGTTAAACAAAAAATTAGGAGAGACAGATTGGAAGGTAAGTGTAGGAAGGGCAGATGAATCACTGAGTTGATGAGAATGACAGACTCTGTGTCATAGCAAATGCCTGCTCCATGAACAAAAGAATTAACAAGGTAGTAAATGTTGTAAACACATCTTATATAAGACCTAGTGTTTCATGTTACAGAAGGGTTTATTATGATTGCTGTAATTAAATTTGCATGAAGAAGAAAGGGGTTTTTGAATGAAAACTCTGCCCAGTGCTTTAATGCCACAAGAAGACTTAACTGAAAAAATGCATTTCATTTTGGACTAAGAATTTGACTCATCCTTTGAAAAAAATTGCTATGGTGATAGCAAATTAAGCGTACAGAGTGTTTGGGTTATTCATAAAGTCAAAGAGACAGGTCACTCCAAACTGTAGAGAATAATAAAGATTAAAATGCTATAACATTAATTTTCAAAGTGTAAGCACTGTAGTGTGTGATGAGAAGGATCTGCATTATAAGATCAAGCCTTATAAAGCTCTACGATAACTACTGCAACCAGTAGGAAAGCCTACTGTTTACTGTTAGAGCATTTTTATTAATATATGTTAAAATATTGGTTGTTTCCAGGTGAATGAATCTGTCTTGCATTAGCTGAGGCACTTGTTGCAGTTTACCAAATTCTGTGTAAGCATAAATAAACAAACCAAATCAGTTAAGATCACTACATCATAAAATAGACTTTCTTTGTTTCTTTTGGCAAGTCTACTTAGTTTTAACCGAGTATGGTTGCAAACTTGAACCTTAGGTCTAAAAACCTTAAGAAAAATTTGAATTGGAGTTTGAACTTCACAGATTTCATCTCCGTAGTTAGAAAATGCTTCCAGACTCCAGCCTGCGCTGCATATTTATTCATGAGAAGGTAACAACCCTTTTATATTGGGTGTTATATAAACATGTGTCAAAGACCCAACGTTGTATTTTATTGAGCTACAAATAACATGTGCAGTTTGGAGTCAGATTTTTTATTTACTGGGTGCTGCTGGCATGCTGATCCCCAAACTGAATAGGCAGGAGAGGGTCTGGTCTGCACTGAGAGGAGCTTGTGAGCTTCCAGCAAGGGGGAAAACAGCTGAAAAATACTTGGCTGCCTTTTTCTTCTGCTTCTCAGCCTTCCTGATTGAAACAGACTGTGTGTACAAGGCACTCTCTTTAACAAGTAATTCCTGTAACGTAAGTATTGTTGTGTGGTGGTATGGCAAGGGAGCAGAGAGTCTTAAGGAACCCATAGCCCCTGAAAGTGCTGGGAGGAGGAGTCATTCTGGTTGTCTGCAAGGGTGTTTGACAGCAAGGGCATCCTTCCTGAGGTGCTCGCTGCTATAAAGCTCTCCTGGTCCTTGGTTTCTGGTGGGAGCATGGGGCTCATTGACCTTTTGTGTTGGGGAGTTCCTGTGCTACACTCCAAGCATCTGTCCCCATAGTCTCAGACAGGAATGACTGCCTTCCTAAGCAGGTTTTGTGAATATAGGTCTTAACTGGCTTTGTAGCATTTTTTTTTTTCTCCAAAGAACAAGTAAAAAGTGCTGAGGCTGCACCTGGAATTTGAAAAAGAGGATTTTGAATCTGATGTAGAATTTCCTTGTGGAATTTGGCTTGAAAATCTTAGAATTTGGACCTAATCTGTAGCAAAACTGAACATTACTCAGGCAATGTAGTATTTGTCAGTACATGTGAATCCAGCTCTTAAGGTGGTTACAATTTGCCATTTTTTTCCTATTTATTGTGGATTTTTCCCTGTCCGGAGTACATTGGTGGAATTTATGTGGCTACAGTGCTTTCTGTACGAATTCTGCAAAGCAAATTAAACTTCTCTTTTTTAGCATAATGTTGCTGGCATTGACCATAAGTACAAATGAGGAAGCGGATGAGAGTTTTTAAAACATCAGATTAGAGTAATCACAATGTAAACGTGTAATATACCGGAAGAATGAAATGGTTTTCCAGTCTGATGGATTTTTCTTGTTGATTGCATTAACCTTTCATCCAAAGGTACGTGGGATAGCTTGGTGCCTGCCTTGGTAGTAGTCTTTTATGATTTTACATGATCATTACTTGTTAACTTTCTTACTCAGAAGCCAGTACTTTCTGATGTTACTCCTTTAAAGGCTGTCTTTGATCCCTTTTTTTCAAGAGTAGTCTGCACTCTTTTTTGTACTGTCTTTTCAGGTAGTAAGTTTTTGTAAAAGACAGTTGGGAAAATGTTGCTGGTTTCCCATTTATCACTTGTGCTGTAGTTGCCAGGAAATTAGCTGGGTACTATGGGCTTGTATAATGCTTGAATTCTTTTCTCGGCTTTCTGTCATATGATGTAGTCTCATACTCAAATACTAAAGAGGGTAATACAATTTCAAGCTTAAGATCACCCTCCTCTTCACTGGAAGGAGAAAGGGAAAAATATCCTGCACACACAGAAGTGAACAGAGAATTTTCAGCACACCAAGTTCATTTTTTCTAATGTTTGCTTTTTATTCCTTGGTGAATGTCTGATTCAGAGTTAAGTGATGGGGAAAAACTTCTATGCATGTTATTAAAGATAAATTATATTTCTGTTGTTGGGAAGGAGGAATTCAGTAGCTTGTTAAAAACTGATGTTTCCTCTGCCACGTAGATTTTGTTGGTTTGTTTAATAGAGCACTTAAGTGAATTCTTATGCATTGGGATTTTCTCCAACATTGAAGATAATTTTGTTCAATTGGGTTTTTAAACGTTTGAAAATTGGAATAAGAAAAGCAGCATTGTTTAGGGTCCTGGCTAGGATTTTAAAAACAGGAACAACTCGTAGTGTTCCTTATTAAATTTAATTAATTGCTACTCGTCGGCAATATGGCTGAGTTATTGTTGCAGTGAGACCAATAACTTAAAAGATTTGGAGTTCTGTATGTTCAGACATCAGTTGGAGCTTTGCCTAAGAGTAGTTTGATGATTTAATTTTTAAAAATATTTTTATTTCAAAAGGGTACTGAAGACCGTCTCACTCATGGATTTTTAAATGCTTTTGGTGTTTCCATGGCTAAATCTTTGGTAAGAGTTTAGTCAGGTTTATTGGCAGTTAAAAACAAATCTTTACTATTTGGTACCTGCTTAATGGTGAGATACATGCCATTAATTTGATCTCAGTCTGTTTTGTATTGCACAGATGTTCACATTACAAAATCATTATTGTCTACCCACAATCAGCGCTCCTATCAAGAAAAACCAATATAGGAGTGGGGAACTAAATGGGTGCCTGAAGTCTCATCTTATTCTAGAGATAGTCTTTCCAAATGAGCAATAAAGGGGACTGCCTGAAGAAACACATCTTTGGTGCATCTGAGATGTCTGTTCTACAGCTAAAGGGAATACTCCAGCCTGACCGTGCACTCACTCAGCACCAAGCCTTTATGCATTGAATAATTATTTTTAATGAATAGCGTGGGGAGTTAAATCCTTATGACTTAGTTATTTCTCAAGTGAACTGAAAGTCTGTTTCCATAGTGAATGTGAACTAGTAATTTGTGATAGGAGTTTGAAGTAATGTAATTATTCAAACCTTTTTATGGTCAGATGAAATTTGCCAAACGTTTTAGAAAGGTTTGCATTTGATTATGAGAAAATAAAGTTAAGGAGTTCTTTCTGACCCTTGGCTGAAAACTGAAGTGAATATACACAGTGGCTACCCTAAGTATTAATGTATTTAAGCATGCATGCTTGGGAAATGTGTGAAGTGTAATGTTACTGATTTCTTCAAGCTCTGTCCTCACTGTATAAGGCATAGTGCTCTTGGGTTTACTTAGAAAATGGTGAAATGAATGTGGCTCCCCCAGGTAAAATTCTGGTCAGAGTGAAGTTATTAGCAAAATTCCCACTGAATGAGCTGGGAGCAGGATTTTGCTGAAACACAAGAAATCCACTTGAAATCCAGTGCAAGGTTAAAAAAGAAACCAAACCCCTAATTCACATTTGAAAAAGTATGCGTGTCTTTCATAAACTTCATGTCCTTATTAAAATAAAAATCCATATTTTTTTTTCTTCAGTCACATCTCTTTTCAGACTATATTACTAAGTTAAATCAGAGTGAGTTTGTTTATGAAATTAGTTGCTCACTGTGTTCCTAAAAACAGTTGGTAACGCACTAATAAACACCCCTCGCTTCTGTGAACCTTTTTGTGTCCGTTTAGGTTTCCTTTGACAGGATATAATCTGTCTTTGACACAAAGTATTAAAAGTGTTAATCCTAAATAGATGAGCTGGTGATGTTATCCCCATTCAAGTAACCAGATTTTGAAAAACAAACCCCTTTTCTTGTATTTAGTTTCAAAGTGACTTGGCAACACATGTTTTTGTTTTTAATTTGTGCTGTCTGGCTGGTGGTGTATGAAAAGACTTTTAAAACCCAGGTGGAGATGCTGTCTCCGTTGTTTTCTTGTCCTGGTGAGGGGAGAGCTATGAGCTCTCATACCAAGTATAAACGGAGGTATCGAGAAATGTAACCCAACCCGCCAGGAAGGCTGCGGCACTGACAGAAATCCTTTACAGCTTGCTCCTGAGCTCTCGCCTGAAACGCTCCCTGGGGCAGACCACCAGCCCCTGGGTCGGTTTGCCCGACAGAGGCAGGGAGGAGCAGCCCGCCCGGCCCGCCTCGGTGGTCGCCCCTACCTGAGGGAGACGCGCTTCCAGCCCGGGAAGCCTATGATCCGTTGTGCTCTTAAGGACAGAGTGACGGGTGGTGCTGTGCCCGGCTGGGATTGAATGACTAGTGTGGTCTTAACCCGTGCTTGGGGAAGGGGAGAGGGGCTGCTGTCCCAGAGGTGGCCCCGCGGGTGCGCGGACCGAACCTGCGGAGAGCCCCGCGCGAGCGCGTGGAGCAGCGGGGGGAGCGCACCCGTCCGCGCTCGGCGGGCACGGCGCCGGGGTGGGAGGGGGCCCTCTGCTGAGTGAGGGGTCTGCTGCTGCGAGGGCAGGGCGAGAACAGCCTGCTGTATTTCCCCCCTGCTTTCTCAGTGAAAGGCTAAAAACCATTTCTCAGCCCTTAAGGAGGGACAAGAGGGACTGAAGGTCCTGGGTTGCTTCTGTCGTATCTCAGTAGGAGGTTTGGGTTGGTATATAGGAGTTTTGGGTTGTTTTTTTGGGGTTTTGTTTGGTTTTTTTTTTTCAATAGCTAAACGTCATTTCTCCCTGCTATGCAGAGAGAGCAGGCTCTGTCTCAGCAGACAGGAAAATGAGGCAGCTTGATCAGCTAACGAGGTTAGCAAGTAATCCTCGTTACAGTCATTTCCACTGCTCACCGCTGCTTGAGGAAGTAGGTCTTACTGGGGATTGCCCTGTAGTTTTTTGACAAAAGGCATTTTCCTCAGTAGTATTATAGCGGTTTTCTGTTACAAATCATTTTGGCTTGGCTCTTTCTCTCCTTCCTTGCCTTACCTTCATTTCTGCTACTGATTTCTTTCAGAATTTATCTAAATGGCTTTCCACAAACCCTGAGAGATCATACCCCTCAAAGCTGAATTGCATTTCTTAACTCGTACTCCTCCTAGAGAGCTGTCAGGAGGTGGGTTTACATTCGGAGCAAAGATTGCTCGTTTCACCTCAGCAAGTATTTTTAGTTAAGCATTTTTTCCTCTAGGCAATTTCAGATGGTCTCTACTGGATCTTTAATAACATACACACTAGTAAGTTTTATTTTAAGTTGTTATTTGTAGTTTTACTATAATTTGGAGATAGCCGGAGGCTATACCTCCTGTAAGAAAAATATTTTAGTTCTCCTTAACGTGAAGGAACTTGCTCCATTAACTGCATTTGACTTAATGTTGTGAGCTTAAACACTAACCTGAAAGCTGTTAGTCAGACCTCTGGTTTAAAGCAACAAGGGTGTAATCACAAGTCAAATTGAGGTGGTAGCATTAGGTAGTTAGCAACTGGGTTTAATAGACTCTGCTATTGTACGTTTGGTTATGACTTTCCTGTTGATAAAATTATTTTTTTGAGATTCTTTGGGTTTTATTCCTCAGATTCACTAAAAACTGCTTAGTTGTGAACTCTGAAAGCCTGATCAATTATTTTTTTAAAAATACACATAGTAAGGTAGTGAGATTTTTAATTTTTTGTCCTATGTGCTAGAAGTTATTTTTGGCCTTGTGTTAGGGGCAAAGGCAGCTAGCATTTCAGCATCCTCCTAGCTCCCGTTTCTGCCAGATGATAGAGGTTTAAGAAATACATTTGCTCCTAGCTCAGGTACTGCTCACACTCCATTCTGCTGGTCCGACTGGAGTGGGCAGTGCAATACAAGGCAGAGAGTTGCTGTGGGTGACTGGTTTTGGTCGGTGAGGCAGGCATACCTATTCTTCAGGTGAAGCTCTGTCTGCAATAGCAGAACTCTGGCTAACTTTGTGAGAAGGTGGCTTGAGAAAACAGAAGAGGATTTGCCCTTTCTTTTGACAAGCTGCAGAGGACCCTGTTTCCCCACGTTTTCTTATTAAAATAAATTCACATGTAATTTTTAAATCTGTTGTCCCTGGTTAGTGGAAACTACAGTAGTTTTGTTGTCATTCAGACACCACAGGATCATGAAAACGTATACGTCTGCCTTCACCCTACAATCAGGCAGAAACTGTCAAGCATACATTCTTTCTCACTCCTGTACTGTGGGAGTGGAAGATAGAGTACCTGCAAAATAGCTGGTAACCATGGTGGTCTTGGTGATGGCTACTGGGAGCGCTCTAAGATTACTCCTAAAGTTGTTTAAAAGCTTCATCTGTGATGGTAGTTGTCAGGAGCAAAGCACTACCCTCTTGCCACATTAAATTAGTTTTTAGAATTCTTTTGTTTAGTCTCCACATACATTATGTTACTGTTACAGTATGTTAGTGTTGTTCCTTGTATATTGTTTCTTCTGGGAAATATCTTTGGGGAAACAGCCTCCTGTGAGATTTGGTGATCTTTTTGGATGTCCAACTGGACAGGAACAGACTTTTAAACTCGGAGATTTCAAAACTTTCACATATATGTTTTATATATACAATGAAATGCATCGGATTTAATTGTAAACAGCTCGTGGATTCTCTCTGCGTGCTTGGATGGGTTTTGTGTATTCATATAAGATTAATGTCTTGGTCGCTATGTAGCTTACAGTTCTACAGTCAGATTCATGGCGTTCATTTTTCTGTGTTATTAATGAAAGTTTTAGCTATTAGCGGAAATATTTCTTGTAGAAGTTTTCCATGGAAGCTCTGCTAATCTTCATGCTTCCAAAAGTGAGAAGTGAATGTGTGTGAACTATGCACATGAACAAACTGTAGCAAA
Organism: Falco cherrug; assembly: GCF_023634085.1. Lineage (NCBI taxonomy): Eukaryota > Metazoa > Chordata > Aves > Falconiformes > Falconidae > Falco > Falco cherrug. The sequence continues at coordinate 63,574,691 of NC_073699.1, forward strand.
TGTGTATAATCTAGCTACTGCTTTTTATTAAACATTTGCTATTGTATGATTGTTCTCAGCTGCTTATCACTTCATGTATCTTTAACTTTTGGACTGAAGTTTTCCATGCTGGTTGCCTGAATTCCGGTATGTTATGTTTTAGTCAAAATGGCTCCACTGTTTCAAATAACGGGATTAATAAAAAGCATATTTTGCATTTGTGAAAAAGAAATACTTTGGCATACTTTTCTTGAGAAGCTTATGCTCCTCTCTTATTTAGAAATTTGGCAGAAATGTGGTTTTTTGCTTCTTAACTTCCCAGTGCTACCAATAAATACTAGTAAAACGTTGCTTGTCTCACCTAGTGTACCCACATCAAACTGATGCAATGAAGAACTCCGTTAAAAGCCCCTGAGGAGGTACATGGTTCTCCTCTCAGAGCAGGGTCTGAACAGAACTGTTAACCAGGATTGAGGCCATATGCTGAGGACAAGGAAGAAGAACAGTATTAGACATGCATATTTCATTTCTGAAGGCATTTTTATCCTGGACTGTGAGAAAACCATAAATTCTGTAAAATAAATGCTATGCTGGATAGTAATGGGAAGACAAAATGAATATGAGGAGGTTTGAGCTTCTGGGCTACTGGATTCCAGGAACAGCAGGACGGGTTGTCTTGAATTCTGCTGCAAAACCTGTCAGTTTGATTAGTGTAATGCATATTCCCAAATAGACTGGGGACAGCATGGTTGTTTTTTAGGAGCTTGATTTAAAAATCTTAACTATGTTCTCTGTACTGCGTCTTCAAGAATTTGATCAGAGAAATGGATGCTTCATCACGCTTTTATCAGCGTGAGGCTTATTGACTCCAGTATTTGAGGGAATCGGAGCTCATGGAGAAATTTTGCAAGCCATATCAGACTCAAACTAGAAAGGCCACATTGTTTATATTTCTTGATTGTGTGTGTATTATTTTTAGTTGCATTTTAGGAAAATGAAAGGGATTTCTTCATTTTTTGAATGAACTGACTGCATTCTTTTGACTATGCAAGTAGAAATAGAGGAAAAAAAGTCTCTAAATTTACCTTGGTGAGATTTTCTAGTTATATTGTATAGGGTTTTTTTACACTTAAAAATTAGTAAATATTCTGGAAACTAAATGGAGAATATTAATTCCACATAACCGTGTGTAAGCAATCATTTATTTGCTTAGGTAGTTGTTTTTAGAACTACTTGAGTAAATAAATTCTACTCAAGTAAGTTCTATGAATAAAGGTAAGTTTAAATAGTGCTTTTCACCATTTAAAGAAAAAAAAAAATCATCATTTGCTTTTAATGGTCCAGCAAACCTGCATGTGCTTCCATTCCCTTCTTGTACCCCTTTTTGGGAAAAACTCAACATGGTTAATGAGTTGGGGTGCAGCAAAATTTGTGTACTTTAAGAAGAAAAAACACATGGAAGAGTTCTGCCAGTCAGTGTTTGTTAACAAAATGAAGCATGATTTCAAAAACACTTTGAGTTTTTGATTTGCTTGAAATAGTTTGTTTACAAATTTAGGCCCAGATCTGTCAGTCGGGCATCCTGCATGAATACACCAGAAGTGCACCTCATATTTCAGGAAAATGCAGGTAAAAGCATTGCAGTGTTGTTTCTGAAATGTGAGGGTTTGGCCGGGTGCGTTGCACTGTGTTACAGGTTGTGCTCCACATCTGGGTGGATGTCTTTGTGGTGGGCTCCAGAAACATCAGGTCTCCACTGGTGGTACCCCCATGGCTCCTTCCTGGTTTGAGCTGGGTGGTGTTTGGTGAGGGACCAGGTCCCACCGCATTTCCCTCCTGGACGTTGGTGCCCAGGAGGGCTCGCCGGTACAGCAAGCTTGGGGAAGTTGATGTGCAAGCTGACTCAAGCAGAGTAGTGCCTCAGGGACTGAAATAAGCCACCCCTGTTAGGGACCTTTATACTGGTATGACTATGTTAGCACATTTGCTGGCACCGAGATTGTTAGAGAAAGGGGAAAGGATCGCACCCTAAGGGATGTTACAGTGCAGGTGAAAGCTGCTGGTATCAGCGTGGCCTCCGCTGCCTGTGTGTATTTCTACACGTCTGTCTTCAAACCCCTCAAATAACTGAATCCAGATCATGTTTAGCTTTAGTTACAGGATGAAAATTGATGTAAGCTATAAAGTCTTTAGGTATCCAGAGTACAGTATGAAACACAGGAGTCTGTTTAAAAGCTCATCCAGGGGATGACAAACTCCCTTGTTTGCTGGCTGTCACGTCCGGTAGTGTTTTCTTAATTTCCAGTAGGACTCTTCAAAGACTTCAGAGGCCCCGGATTTAAGTGAGGGAAATAGGAGTGCAGTCAAGCCTATGATGCCTCACGGCTTCAGAGAAGAATATTTCAGCAGTTTCATTAATAAAATAGCTCTTAAAGCGCTATGGAAAATGAAATAACAGCAGTCCTACAAAAGAGACGCTGAGAACCACCACCACCTTTGTCGTTCAGTGAAAAAAATCAAGTCTTGGTATAAGGAGAATTTTTTTTTAGAAAAACAAACTTGACTGCAATGAGCTGACACAGGCAGTACAGTAATAATGATAAACTTTATAAAGCAAAGTGTCTCTTATTAATGTGCTGCAAAGCACTCTAGAGATTCTCAATTCTCAAATTAAGCTATAAAAGATAATAGAAGAGCTTATAAAGTTTCTGCACAGTGAATGATTTCATGGCAGTGGCTTTGTTTGTTTTAATGATGTGAGCAGAGGGCATTTGCCCGACATCTTCAGCATTCCCAAGGGGAATAGGTACAGCAGTTACATTTTACAGTTTCACTGACATTATAGGGGTGCTGGGTTTTGCAGTTGTATTATGGTGTACTTTATAGATTGTAAGCTTTGAAATTAAAAACTTCAGTGAGGAAACAAACGTGGAAGTTTACTGCTGCTGTAATTCAGCTGGTTGCAGAAATAAATACATTTATTTACATTTGCATGGTACATTTGAATAACAGTTGAGGGCCATGACTTTTTACTGGCATCCATAATCTTAACGTAGCTCTTCATGGACTGAAATACTGTCGTAAGGGGTGATGTTTTGCTCATGAGCTCATCGAAGAATTCATGAACCAGTCGGGAATAGAGACAGAGTGATGCTCTTCCATCTCAGTTGACCTTTTTGCCTTCCCAAAACCAGGTATAAGCAAGTGTTTTTTACTGTGCTGTGCCTGTGCTGTCCCCACCCAGTCACCCAGCCTTAACTCCCACGTACATGCTTTCCTAAAGGGCAGATGTGTGATAATGAAGTAGGGGATTTTTCATCCAGCTAAATGGAATAACAGAGAAAAGTCTTAATTTTAGAAGTTAGATTTGAGGTACTGCTAACAGATTTCAATTTGAATGCTCTGTGTTTACTTCCTGATATTTTTGTAGGTCTCCTTTGCCCCTCTTCAGTTCACTTTCATGATAAAGTTGACTTAAAAATCTCAGCAAAACTATCTGGAGGAGGACTGCATCATACTGTTGTGAGGTGTTTGTTGGGTTTTTTTAAGTGTAAATTAATTTTCTCTTTAAGCAGAAAAATGTGTCTACAATGATGCCATGAAGTGCTCTAGAAGACTATGTATTGCAGGCATGGTTTGCATACAGAGCTTTATACAAAGACATTTACACACAAGTGTGTACACAAATAGACAATTTTCAGAGACACGTTGTATAGCTTTTACAATGATGGGAGGTCATTGCATGTTGCTGTCATATAAAGAGTCTGCAAGAAAGCTCCTCTGAATTGGGAGAAGGAATGTAATTTCATTCATTAAGAGGTAGAAAATAACTTTCTTTTTCCTGAAGTCACCACTTGTCAGACTGTTTGTGGGCTTTGAACTGAAAGATTTTACAGACTAGGAAAATATTTGTGGTGTTATTTGCTTTTTTAATTTGGCAGATTCGTCTGCTTTTTGGAGGAAGGATTGGAATAAAATGAGGAAACTAGATCCCTCTCTCCCTTTTAGGGGTGGAGGTTTATTCCAGCTGTGAGCACTCCTAACTTCCCTATAAAATGCTCGTGCATTGCTCAACTGTTCTTATGTGTTTCAATTAAAATTTGGTGTTGTCAGTTCAGATTTGTTGTAAGTGCAGTTTGGTGGTTTATGTTATGCAGCAGAGTAATGGAAGGCAAAGCGTATGTGTGCAAAAAAAGGCATTTAGTTGGAAACTGGAGTTGAACTGCATTCAGTTCTTGCCAATGCTGCTTTTAAGTTTGTGCTATTTTCATAGTTTCCCAAAGTGATACTGTTACTAAAAGAAAATAGCCCCCTGAGCTGGCATTTTTGATGTTTGCTTCTGGCCACAAGGTAAGTGTGGTTTGGTTATTTGTTAAAAATCCACATAGTTCTGTCTGCAGATGCATATTTGACTGTTTTTTTCCCTGTCTGTTCTGTATGTTTTTATTAAAAAGTCCCAGAGACTTTTTTTAACTCTAAAATAGATGTAGAGCTTCAGGCTTGCCATGAAGTCTCAACAGATAGAAAGCGGGTTGTATCTCAGTGTATGATATGATGTAACAGAAGCAAAATCTTTGACATTTTGTTGGTAATTGAGCTTTAAAGTTGTGAAGACACACATGCTTGAAAATGGCCTGTTACAAATCTGTAATGTGTACTGAATTTAACATGTCAGGGTTGGTTGGTTTGGTTTTGGTTCTGTCATCGTACTAGGGAATAGATTTTATACCTTACTTTGGTGATATTTTTTCTTGCATGTTATTTAAAAAAAAAACAACAAGACAACGAGCGTTAAGCTAGAAGAGGTGAGAAAAGTCAGAAAAACGCCTAGGTAAATTTAGATTTAGATCAGATATTAGGAAGACATTCTTTGCTGTCAGGGTGGTGAGGCACTGGGCCAGGTTTCCCAGAGAAGCCGTGGATGCCCCATCCCTGGAAGTGTTCAAGGCCAGGCAGGATGGGGCTTTGAGCAATCCGGTGTAGTGGGAGGTGTCCCTGTCCATGGCAGGGGGCTGGAACTAGATGATCTTTAAGGTCCCTTCCAACCTAAACCATTCTAAGATTCTGTGAAATCAGGATTAGTTTTACTAGCTTATGTATATACTGGATAGCAACTTACTCCTTCCAAAAAATTGGACTCCAAACAGGACAAGTAATTTTTCCATTTGCTGTTGGAAGACAGACCTGTATGCAGTTCCTCTGGACACTGTCTCTCACTGACAATAGCCCTTACTCTTTTTCTGCTGCTCTGGAAGGTAGGAGGACACGGCAATGGTCCCCGGGCATGGGGTATATATCCCTTTGAGCTGAGGGGGGATAATACAGTCAAGCCTGTCCACCATTGCCCAGTGGGAGACTCCAGTTTACCTGTGGGTTCTGGGGCTGACCGTCCTCCCTCAAAAAGATTTTCTGACTCCTTCCTGTTCCCTTAGGTCAGTGTGTGAAGAAGTACTGCATACCCTTAAAGAAAGTGTGTGCCATTCGCAGCATCAGCATGTAGCCTCACAGATTTTGCATTTAAAAAGAATGTGAAGCACAGATACTTAGTTTGATGGTAATTAACTTTGAGCAGTGTACCAAAGTATTTGGCACATTTAGAAGTGTTTTAAAATCAAGGTTTCAGTTTGTTTCTGAGAAATTTTGTAGTTAACCCAGTTTCTGCTCTTGATGCATGAGTGACTGGGTACCATATGATGAACTGTGTTACATAAGATGCTCAAATTGTTGATCCAAAATTCTAGCTATTTAACTCTTCTGGGATCTTAGTGTTTCTTGTTTTATTTTTGTCCTGTTTTCTCTTTTCAGTATTTGAAGTGTTGATATGAAGCCCTTTTCTGCCAGTGCTGTTAGCAGAAAGAACTTATGTACACCCATCTGCCTGTTCCTTGGGCATGAGAATGGGTTGCTCTGTCAGGAGCTTTTAACTATGTGGTATAGATTAAGACAGGTGGGGTTTTTCCTGCTTTCCCCTCTTTCCTCTAAATGGGTTTGTGTCTTGCAGCAGGATATAGTCAAGTAAAAATCATCAGCATCATTGATTCCAGCTGCTTCCTCAACAGAAAAAGTGCATTTTATTTGGATGAGCTTTGCTGTCTGTCGAATGTTTCGAGAGGAAGACAGTTTCTCCCCTTCTGTGCATCTTTCCCACCCAGATGTTTGGTTCTTTATTGTATTTTATTAATAATAAGTCCAATGCTTTCTTAGCTGTAGGGCTGTAATGCGGAAAGCAGATGCTCCTGCTAGAAAATATTACGTGATACTAGAAGCTTAATTATCAAAGGCACAAAGTCAGACTCTCATTACATTTTCTACTTTTTTAAAAAGAAAAAAATATTCCATAAGTATTCTGTGTTTTTATGGTAAGACTGATGAAAGGTTAACAGCTGGAAAATACAAAGCTGCAACTCCATGGCTGAACAAGAAAAATAATGATTGTTCATCTGCAGAGATCATTATTTTCTTCTAATATGAGATGCAGTGTTTCCAGTTGTAGTTGTGAAGCTTTAATTAAAATTCATAACTATTTATACATTATATCTGTGTAGGGTCTTCCTATAGGAATCTGTCTCTGTATTGGGAGAGGGTTGCAGGGGGGAAGACTGGCAGGTAGGCTTGAAAGACCATACGTAATCTTACGGGTATTTGAAAGTCAACGTTATGATTTTGTGGTTAAAAGGATGTTGTGAAACACAGAACAAGGCCAGAGAGGTCAGATTTCCCTAAATACACAGATAGTATAAGAAGAGAACAGTTGAATGGGATGTTTCCTTGAGAGAAACAAAACAGGCCAATATTTCTAGATAAAAATACCAATTTTTGAGTTGCTTGGTTGAAAACCTCAGAGTACTTTTGTTCCCCCGGTTACATGAGTGGTGTTCCTCAGGAGTCAGTGCTGGCACTGGTGCTGTTTAACATCTTTGTCAGTAACATGGGCGGTAGGATGGAGTGCACCCTCAGCAAGTCCCCAGCCACACCAAGCTGTGCATGGGGTTGACACGCTGGAGGGAAGGGATGCTGTCCAGAGGGACCTTGACAGGCTTGTTCAAGGCCAGGCTGGATGGGGCTTTGAGCAAAGTGGGTCTAGTGGAAGGTGTCCTTGCCCATGGCAGGGGGGCTGGAACTAGATGATATTTAAGGTCCCTTCCAACCCAAACCATTCTAAGATTCTGTGATTAAAGAAGGTGCTGTCAGTGTTGCATCGCTAGCACACTTCTTCAGTTATGTGCAGTTACGTGCCTCCAGTTACAGCCAGACACTGTGTATGAGCATAGCAAGAACAGTTTTAAAATATAACAAGGGTATATTAAAATTCATGTTATTAAAAAATGTTGGTAGAAAATAGATTAATAAAACACATCATGGTACTCTTGGTGAGTTGTTTGGTTTTGCCAGTCCGGATTAGAAATGCTTCCTGAATTACAGCCAGAGTGAGGGAGTTGGAATTCTGTCCTTGTAACCGTACTGAACAAGTACTTCTCAGCTACGGGAATTTCACAGATGTAACTGATAACAGCACTGCTTCCCGTGCCTCTATGCAGTTTGTTTATGTAAAAAGCTGTCCTTCAAGGGCAGGAAAAAATAGCCTCTTTGCTTCTGTATGTTGAGTAGTGAGGGATTTGAGAGAATGAGCTGTGTAGTTCTCTGGAAAATGAGATTTAGCTGATCACATCGGGCTACTGCTTCCCAGCTGTGCTCTCCCCTTGAATTTTGAGAGTTATTTTGTCAATTGTTTTCCAACAGATTTTTTTGAAGGAGGCCAGGCTTAAGGGAGAGTATGTGTTGTTGGTGTTGTATGATATGTACTGAATCACTGTCCTCTGACTTGGTTAAAAGGGTTTCTTTGGCATGATTTTACAATGCTAATAGAGTTGTTCGGGATTTTCAGAATGATACACTTACTTGAGAACAAAATCTAATCAATCAAAATTCTGCTTTAGCTTTTTCTCCCTATTTTACCAGCAACACCTCTGTTCCCTAAGAATTTTACAGCTCTTTAATCCACAAGTAGAAGTTATATCCATTTCACTGACAGGATGGGAAGCCTAGAGAGATCAGGTAACGTGCCCAAAGGTACCAAGTCCAATCTCCAAAGTCCAATCAAAATACGGGAAATTCTAACCTGTTATTTTGTTCCTTTTTTCATTTCCAGGTTAAAAGTTGGAGTAAAGTTGTATTGTTAGTTGTAACTAAGAATTGCTGTCGCAGTTATTTATGCCTCATTGACTGTGGGGCTTAGAAGTACACCCATTTAAATGCTGAAGAAGCGCTTTCTTTGGTATTGCCTAGATTGTTTAGTAATAAAGCAGAGTTAATTTTCCTTAGCCTGGCATGGGCAAAATCACCATGAACTCAGGTGATACTGTTGCTTGGATGTGACTTCGGATACAGACTCCATATTAATCTAGTTGCTATGTAGTGTCTGGCAGGAGATAAAATTCAAGTAGATGCCCTGGAATGTGTAGCACCAGGAGACCATGTTAAGGCAATGGTTTGGCTGTCTGGATTGCTGCATTGAGTTCGGAGCTCAGTTGTAGTATAATGATGGAATTACAATTTAAACTTGCTGGTTTTCTTAGGTACTGAGAAAACGGAGACCTGGTCTTAATGGCAGCAAACAAGAGTTTAAAACTTAGTGCTTTGTGTAGATTGTTGTAGTTCAGCGTGAAAATCAAAACTGGTAGAATATGTATCAGCAAACCTCAGGCTTTTTCAGTCATCTAAAATCTGGTGCAATTCTGTGGGAGAAGTTTTAGGTATTGTTGTAACAAGGGTCCTTTCTGGATACACTCATATCTTTTTAAGTTTTCTGTGGTACTAGAAGTAAAATTGCTTTGTACAGTAGATGATCTATATAGGCAGTCTGAAATAGTTGCACACCTTCTTTAGGTTAGAAGAGGCATACGCGTGTGACTGACTTCTTGCAGTGACTGCAGCTGTATTGCAGAATGCCAGCGTCTCCTGTGCTGCCCCCAGTAATGCTGGGAACACCCTGCAGCTGATGTGCCCAGTGCTGTGTATGGTTTCTTTAAACTGGGTTTTGTTTGTCTGGATAATGTTCTATTTGCATTTCTTCATGCAGCGTGCAGATGATGTTGGCTCCTGAGACACTAAATAAACCAGATGAATTCTTGTGGCATGGCTTGATTTGCAGGAAATGAGAACTAGCTTTGTGCAGTAATGTGTATAAAATAGTAGTGGGCCATTCTCCTATGTTCCCCACCCTCCTGAACAGCTGCTGCTCACAGCAGATGGACTTTCATAGGACTGACTGATACAGTCTTCCAGAAAGTTAGGAAATTCTTATCAGTGCCTCTTAAATTAGTGTGGTGGCAGTTTATGCTAATTCAATTGTATAGTTCATGTTTTATTCTTTAGCAGGAGAGGATTTTCTTTGGTCGTGGCCCAAGTGCATAGGATGCCATATCCTTCTTGAGAGTGGCTGAGCACCCTTGCTTCCCAGTGGTGTATGCAGCAAACCCAAGTGCTGTACAGATAGTAGTTTTTTTCTCCAAGACAGTAGTTTTATTCTCCAATAGCTTCCATGCCCCTTGAGTGTTTCTTCAGCACCGTTTCATTTTTCATTACAGTTAGCACAGGTTCACTGTTCTCTTCTGCATTTTGCATTCGCCAAGATGAGCATTGTATTCTGCTTTTTCATTCATCCTAAGTGTTTTGACAGAAGTTGTAATAATGTTGGATAATTCTTCCTATTAATCTCTGAATTTTCAGATTCCCATACATATTTACTTCCGTAGTCCCCAATACTGTTCAGTGGGAGGACTCCACCGTTCCATGTCCATACACTTCTTGAGATTTTCACACGGGAGATAACTGTCTTCTGCATTTTCTTTCCAGAACAGTCAGAGTGCACATGTTTCTACCTTCACAAATAAAGTGCAGCTTGGCTAGAGCCACACAGCCTGCTTTTTATGAGCAAAATAGGTAGGTGTGTCTGTATCTTCATTGTGTATATTAGTATTTTCGGCTTCTCTAACCAGTTCAGTGGGAGGGGCTGGTTTCAGCTGTGCACCCTTCCCCTGGTGGGTGCGATGCCCTCACCCAAAAGGTGCTGTCAGTGGAGAGAGGAAGGGTAACGCTGGACTTCCTAGATGATGGGAATGGCTGACATAACTATCATCTGCTGCGGGAGAAGAGCACTGCCCATTTGCTTCTTTTGTGCGAGATCTGTCAGTGGAGATGGCAAATGACCATGTGCTCCTGTTACACTTGAAAACCTAGATAAAGAACTTGGGAACTTGTTATGGCTGGTGAAAAGCTACGAAATGTGTGATGCACACTTGGAAAATGGAGATCTTGTAAAAAACTTACATTGTTTGCGTCTGTGTGGTGGGTTCTCAAATTGAGGTGAAAGGAAGCCAGAAGAAACATTTTGTTGAAGCAGCAGTGAGTTGCTGTGGGAGAGGAGGAGGAGAGAAAAGCGTCTCTCATCTTAAGCTTAGGCTCCACATTGATAATGGTCTTGGCAGCAGATTGGCAGTGTGGCCATGTTGTGCTCTCCTAAGGTGTTTCCTCCTTGCTTATGCATCCTACGTGGCACAGCAGAATTAAACTAGTAACTTGCCTGGTTAAACCAGTAACTATCCTACTGCTGCTTATCAGGGTGGTCAGGTTCTGCAGCTATGACTCACAACCACAATTTTTCCAGTGGTGTGCAGGGATGCTAAATGCCCTTTGGAGTGTAGGTGGATGATGGATACTCAAAGTCTTGAGATACGCAGAATCCCCTGGGATTCTGGGGCAGCACCAGTCAAAAACTTGTGATCTTATTTCCAGTCTGCTTAATGCAATTTTTGCTTTTACCAGCCTTTTGCAAATTCAAATACTGACCCAGTGTTGCTTTGGAAAAAGATTAATTGAGACTGGATTCTGCTTTTACTACCTTTTTGTTATTTTGGCAAATAAAATTCAGAGCTCAGGTTTTTCTCTTGAGTGGTCAGGTTCATAGAACAGCATGATTAATGATTTCTCTTGACAACTTCTGGTAATTATAGTTTTATTAAGGTCCAGAAATAAACAATGCAATCTTTTCATTTGCCCTGCATAACACAGCTTGTACAATTTCTCCCAGTAATTATCTCATCCCAATCCAATAGCTTGTCGTGGAGATGTTAGTAAATTTTTCCACTGGGGTTTTACTGCATTCTGTCAGCGCAGCTATGATAAAATGTCTGGCTCTTTAGTTTGTTCATAGAGACAGAAAAGAGAGGACCCAAATTAATTATTTCACTTCACAAGATAAATGGAAGGAAATGTGGCATGCTCCTTTGTGTTATCAGTTATTTGTAAGATTTCTTCAAGTGAAATACTCCTTGCTATCTGATTACCAGAGGCTATTCACTTGGCATAAAGCTACTAAACAGACCGACTTTTGTATCATTGCTTCAGTTTGTTGCTTCGCTCCGAAAAGAAATAAACAGGAGGAGGAGGAGAAATGTCTGTACCAAAACATTAATTATTTTTCTTTTAAACTGGGCCTTGTCTGTAGTGGTTTTTGCAGTGTGTGCTGGCATTGGCATTGGAGATATATTTTGCTTTATAGAACATTTTCTTAACAGGCTAGAAAAAATTGATGCTTGCTTTTGGCCATATGCCCTCTTCATGAGCCCTGTTTCCTGCTTCAACTAATGCGGAAAAGACCACACCTCACTTTGGTTGTCCTCCATTTGCCCCAATTCAGGGAGTGCTGTAACAGAAAAGAAGTAAAAAGAAGCTTGGGCACTATTCCTAAACAAGCTGAAGAGTATCTGAAAGTGTCTGTAGGAATATAAATATGTATAATGTAACATACAAACTCATTTTATATGTCACTGAAATGCACCAAGGAAGTGAAATACAGGAGCTGTTTAAAAAATCACAACTGACCTATACAAATACTGAAGATAGAAAGTGAAAAAAAAGAAGGTATATGTGTGTGTGAGGAAGATGTGAATAGATAAACATTTTAAACATCTGGGTTTCTGTTTGATTTGCGTAGGGTCTGCTGTGAAAGTCACCTTGAGTTTTTTAAGTGGTCTTTGAGTTACGGAGCATACTGTTCCCCAGGAACCCAGGATTCATTTAACACTGGTGCAATGGTATCTTGTATAGAGAGAAGAAAATAACATAAATGAGGATCACGCAGTAAAACACAGGCCTTACCATCTAAAAAAGAGTAGGTATAACTAGTAGATATTAGTATATCTAGTTTAGAAGTCTATGAGAAGGAAAGCCAAAGCCTGGAAAACTTGGTGAATCCAAAAGGAGATGGAGGGGTGAGCTGTATGTGTGTACATATGCTTCATTTTAAATTGCTTTAGCAAACTTTAGAATAAAAACAAAATGTTGGAAGTGCTTTTTCATCCAAAAACTTCTTAAATATATATCCCAAGTCTGTGCTGCCTTAATGTATAGGAAGTCTAGGCCTTACTTCAGTGAATTATTTAAGCACATGGATAGTTCAATACTTGTCCTGGCTTCAGTCAGGACAACTTAGTTTTTTCCTTGAACTTGGAGACACGCTTAAAATCTCCCATTGAGCTGCAACCACGCTGCCGGCTTGGCCAGCATTTCTTCTGCTTTTAGCCACCAAGGGTTGCCGGGGGCTGCCGGAGCTCCCACAGGAGGTCTGCCCCCGTTTGGCACCTGCCTTCTGCAGGGACCACCGCGAGAGCAGCGTGGGTTAGCCCAGGCGCTCTCCCCTCTTCACTTCTCTCACCTGAAAGCCAGAAACTCAAGCAGTGAGTCCTCCCGTGATTAAGTTAAATTAAACCACAGCTTGCAAAACTGTTCAGTAACCTTCTAAAAAATGTAGATGTGTGGGCTTACTCTGCAGATACTCCTGTTGCGAAATCTGTTGAACACCTTAGTGAAATGCTGTCCTTTAGGATGTCTTGTGCCAAGGGCTATCACAGGAAATGCTTCCCATGGCTGGAGCTCTTCTGACAACACATCCTGTGAGTTCTTAATGCCTCTGTGGGAGCAACAGCACATGGCCAGAGAAGCAGACTGTATCTAGTGAAAGGAAATGGGGAATAAAAAACCCAAACAAAAACTCCAGGTTGCAGCTTTTACATGTCAGCCAGTGCTTTTGAGTTTTTCAAGACATTGCAGAGATACCAGTCTTGGAAAAAGCAGTGTTTCACTTCTTTCAGTGCAAGTTCCACCAGGCTTGGTCCTGACTGATGGCTGCACAATATCTGGCAAAGTGTAAATGTTATTGCAGGATTTAATGACACTCAATGGCTATTTTTCTCTCTCAGATACTTTTTTGCAGTGGTTCTTTAATATGCGTCTTCAAATGTTTAGAAAAGAGGAAGAGCAGGTTGACTAGCTAAATATACCATGAGAATATGGAACTCCAATAAGGTGTTAAATTGTCAAAATATTTTCTGTTTCCAGTTTGTGTAAGGTTCAGATGGTGGTGTCTTTCCCAGGACCAAATCTGAGGCAAGTGGAGAGGATGAAAACAAACTGATTTTATTTTTCTCTAGGTATTCAATCATGGAAGTGCATGACAGCTGAAAATCTTTATAGCACAGCTACGTATTTATAAAACACAATGTTTTGCTTTAGTTTGCTTCTAAGATTCATATAACACTGCAGTGTATGAATGAAAGCAGAAGTGGAATTCCTGTTGCAATTGGAAAGGAGGTAACAGATGGAGCAAAGAGAGAATCTCTAGTCTTTCTAGTCTACATTTTCTCTTTGCCATCTGATCAGTATAATGGAACACGTTCCCACCAGGGTCTCTGCAGGTTGTGAAAAATTCAATAGTTGCATCAAAGATCACACTTTATTGTAGTTTTATCAGTGTTGTTTGCTTTCCACACTCATTTTCAGGTATGTATTTTCACTTTTCAATCCTTTAAGCAGGTTGGTTTTACATTTCTGCACCACACTGGTATAAAAGAATAAATGCATAGCTTCACTGGAGTTGGCTGAGGCACACCTAAATGTGTCAGTAGAGGTCCTGACCCATTCTGTGCGTGCAAAACATGCCAGTCTGTTAGGAAACAAACACAAACTTCCTCTTTAAGTATCAGTTCAGCTTTAATGGAAGATTTCCGAATAACCTAAAGTACAATAGAAAGGTCATAGCTCTGTGTGCTGTTAAAAATTGAATTTGCCATTTTCCTGATGTGCTGTAGTGTCGTCTGGGCTGCTTTGTCATCTTCACCTGGATGCATTCAAAATCTGAGAGACCTGGAACTATTGTGCAAATGGGACTAATGGAAGGTCTGCTTGTTGAAAATACCCATTAAAAAGCCTGCTTAGCTGTACTTGTGAAGCATTTTATAAGTACTGAACTTGGTTATGAGCTGCGAGGAGACCCAGCAAGCACTGAGCACTGCACTGTCCTGCCCCAGCAGCCTGCTTCTTTTCCTTAGTGTGTCCTGCTAGCCACCTCTGAGTTCGTTATCTGTCAAGGGAGGAAAGTACTTTTGCAGTGACAGATACTGCTCACTTAGGGCAATCGAGAGATACCAGTATCTTCTTTCCTTTGCGTCCTTAAGAGAGGACTTAAACCTGATGCAGGGCACTACCATTTAAATTTTAAGCTTTGAATAAACTCTGTGTTTCAATGTCTGTTATGTTGTTAAAATTACATCTTTCTGTCTGAAGAAGCAGTGGTTGCTGAAAGTGCCTGTGTCAGAGTTTCTTCAGCACTGTTGGGTTCTTAACTAGTTCAGCAGAAATGTGGAAAATAGTCCTTTTAATGAAAAGTTAATTTTCAAGAAAGTGAAAGTATTTTATTCTTTTAAGAATCAGAATTGTATTATACCTAATACAAAGATGTAACAGTAAGAGAATTTCCCTGGATGCGAAGGTAACATCTCTTGAGCATCTGTAGGATGGGGAGAGAAACTTAAATGTTGAAAATAGAAGGGATCAAAATTGTAGATTTATAAATCAAAATCAAAAGTTACAAGGCTGAAAATGTGAATGCGAATATGGACCTGGTCTTATAAATATAGAAGAAACTCAGGCCTCTAGAGAAAAAGCTTGGGAAATGAGTACAGAAATCCATCTGTAGTCATTATAGAATAGATAGCACAATCTTAAGAGCCAAGAGAAATATATGCTGTGGTGTATGTGTATTATACTTGATCAGTTATATTTATTTTGGAATAAAATAACCTCATATGAAATGGATATTAGTTGTATAGAGCACTTTGAAGGGCTGAAAAAACATCTTGGGGACCTGACATTCAGGAATAATGCCATTTTAAACACTATTCTAAAAAATGTTTATGCAGCTTTTTCTCATAGAAGGAGCTACATGTAAGGGTGTTCTTTTTGTTAGTGCCTTTGTTTTTTTCCTTAATTTTTACTTTCTCCTCTATTAAGTTGAGATGTTTGGGTAAGAAATGGTGGGAACATTGTAAATCTGTTCTGTAACCTTATTTGATTTGAGTGAAAATTACTAGATTTGAATACAAGTAAGTAATGAGTCAGTCCTCTGCTGTATTTTGAGACAAAAATGTGTGTTCTTCAGTAATACTAGTGTCATAAAATTGGCAAAAAAAGCAGTAACATCATTAAGATAGAAAATTTATCTTTGTTAGCAGCTAGCTTTCATTCAGTGTGTTCTGAGGAAAACCAACATTCATTAGGTGTCAGGCTCACTTGGTTTCAGTGACACACCTGAGCAGAGACCCATTTTGTCGCCCAGGAAAGGGCCCTAATGAAGCCCCGAAGGGCTGGCTGGCTGTGCACTCGCGCTGCCTGCAGAGCAGAAAGTTCCCCAAGGAGCATGAGAATCTTCTCTACAGTTTTGGACCATCAGGGATATTCAGCCTTACGCTTCAGGGTATAAGGTAGTCTCTCGATCTTGCAGGTCAAGATGAAGTGTGAGGTGAGGCTGGGGGACAGCTGGTGGGATATTCACACCTGCCTGCTGAGCCTGGACTTGCACTGTTCACGAGACAGCAGGTGCTGGGACTGACAGTGACACTGGCACCCTCTGATGTGGACTGCTGTAGAAGGTTGACCTTAGTTCCATCCAATACTGCAGGCCCTGGCTAGACGCAGCTGAAATCCATTAGTAGATCGTAAGATAATCACGGATGTAGTTTCAAGCTGCCTGTGTCACTGATAGAGATAGTGAGCCAAGCGTTGTTACGTGAAGGGACAGGATGGCTGGGGAGTGAGTGGGTTCTCCTCCAAGTCCTCTTTTCTTCCTTGTTTTCAAAAATAATCTTCTCCCTAAACATGTGCCTGTCTGCTGTTCATCTTCACCCCATAAAAGTAAATGTATCCTGGTTTTTAAAAGCTGGGTGTGCAACAGCTCTAGTTTTCATTGAGCTGCAGATACCCATGCTATGCAGAAGTAGTAGTATGAAGAAAAATGTTACCTCCTTTCTCTTGTGTAGCCTGTGGGTGTTTTTAACCTTACGGAATGTTTGAAGACATCCGAATTGCGTCATCTGTGTTACAATTGAGATTTTAAAGAGATAATCGACAGCAAGACATACAAAGCTTTTTAACCGCAGAAGACTGTTAGAATGGCATACATAGTGTTGGCAGACAAGCGCACTCTTTTACTGCTCCAGAAAAGAAGGGAAGCAGCTATATGAAATGCTGATAATCTCACTGTGGTTTTGCATAGACTAGACTTGAGAGCCTTGAGTATTTTTCCTTTTCCCTTTTAACTGCAATTTTGTTATTGTATTGCTGCCCCCATCTCTGCTAAATATGGCTTTTGAAATGTAAATCATATCATGTTCTCAGAGATGCATATGACACCCTCAGCACTGTTCCTCTTTGCACTTCAAAGAGCTGTGTGGTCACACTTTGCATCTCAGCAAAATCGCAGTATTTGCCTTCTGAAGATCTCCTTTAATGTGTACAATCAATCCCTGATAATGTGTGTTGGGTTTTTGTTCCCTGGAGTCTGTTAATTTTAGTGTTGCTACAGGTCATCAGGATACATAATCTCTTCTTTTTTAATTTCTCAGTGAGCGTGCCTGAGGAGAGAGGAACACAAGAGAGGAGAGACAATTGAACATCACCATTGGCCAAGACCTGAAAAAATGGTGCTGGATGAACAGAGGATTAGAACTTAATTGTAAAAGGGAAATAAAGTCTTGGCAGGCGATTTGCTTCATTTATCATGGCCCAAATCCTCTGGCTGGCTGGTTAATGGGACTGTCCAACGCTTCCTGCTTAGGTTGAGTGCAGATCCCCTCTGCCTACAGATTGAAAGACCTGGGATCAGGTGGGAACAGGATGGTGCCCAATACGGGAATGGAAAGAGAAATGGACTCTGACGAGCTAAGATGGAAGTGACTTGACAGCTCCAAGCTCAGCAGTTGTCTCCAGTAAGGACAGGTTAAGACGGGAATCTCAAGCTTCGCTGGGAGAGCAGTATGCAGGAAGCTGGTTTTCAGGCCACGAATGCTTTCACAGGTAAGGAATTATGTTCTAGTGCAGCTCATCATTTTGGGGCAGTTTACTGGAGTTCAGAAAATAAATTGAACAGGTCCTCACTGTCGTTAGTGCCTTATGGTGCTTTCAGTTTAAATAGTATTTTAAAACAGTTCTCTTGAGGAACAGTTCAACGCTTGTATTAACAGTGAGTAACACAGTTTGCTTGTATTTCAGGCCCTCAGAAACGGATGGCCACAAGCATTAGGAAAGGTGTATCTCAGCTTTCCTCCTTAAAGTACTCATTAATAGATTAACAGCTTAACAATGAGTAGCCTCCTGGGTCAGTATAAAATGTAGTCTGTGAAGTTGCTCTTGTGTTAAGCATGGCAGCTTGGTGCGAGTGCAGGATGGACGCAGTTCATATCAGGAGGCTTCTCAGAAGCGTGTCAGTGTTGAGCGTTACCAGCCAGAGCACATCTCTGGGCAGAACTCGCCAGGTACCTTCTCCCTCCTGCCCTGCACCATTGGCATGCTGCGATGCCTAACTAGTAAAACTGGAGGGTTTAAAGGGTAACTGTTTCACCTGAGTGCAGTGTATTTCCCTGCACATACCTTGAAAATAATGTAATGAGAAAGAGGACGCCAAGGTGGTGTGTCTCTCTAAGGAAAGCTCCCTCTAGCGTAAAGTCCACTGGAGTTCATTCATTGCTTTCTGGTTTCTGATTTGAGAGGTGGGAGAAGGAAATGGGGATCAGAAGATCCTGCTGCTTTCTTTCCACGTCTGGCAGCCAGCTGAGACCCTGCGCGAAATGAGTAGAAAATCAGTTGGGTGTTTCTCTTGCTTTAGTAGGTCTAGCTAATGGATTAGTACCAGAGTGAAAGTTAGTGATGTCCAGGACGTTTATGCTTCCAATTTAAAATGTGTACCTTCCGAGTAAGTTTGCTGGATTGTGGGTTATATGTATGGGAAGATCATTTTGTGTCTCAGGCTGCTTTACCCTGGGCTGCTTGCTGTTTGAGGAGCTCCTCCCAGGAAAGGAACAGCACAACCGTTAGTCTCCCTATGGGCAGACTCCCACTTTGTCCCTTCCCAAAGCAGATCCACCCTCAGAGCCTGGTCCCACCCTTCTGGCTGCAGTGGGGCAGCAGCTCTGTGTCCGCCTGTCTGCACCAGCGCGTTGGTTTGGAGCGGTAGTGGAGTTCTGAACTCTCTGCCTCACCTCGTGTTGCTTTGATTTACAATACGGTTTCCATGCATGTCAATGAGACAGGTCTTGAAGGGAGAGGAAATGGGAAGCTTTTCTCCACCTCTGCTCCAGTGCTGATGGGAGATGTGAAGTCTGGGACCACCGCAGGGCCCTCCTTCCTCTGCCTGGCCAGCAGCATGCTCCTACAGCTCCCTGCTGCCGTTCTTGTCCTGTTTGTGCATCTTCCTCCTCCCTGCTCTCTGCCAGCCCTCAGCTCATTCCCAGGAAGTTTTTGCCTCTCCTTTGCTCTCCACGAGAATTCCTACTGTGTAGATATCTGTTCTCTTCCTTACCAGCCTTCTTGGCTCTCTCCTTTGCTGAAAACCTTATTACTTTTAGCACCCTTGCAATATTCTTTTCTTTCCAGCTTTACGCTCGTCGGCCTATCACTTACGTCCCAGAAGGTAGGTGTTGTTGGCACTGTGGTGAGGGTGCTGGGGCAGCAGAGTGTCAGAAAGCTGTAACCTCGTGGCTGCTGCTGGGTGGAAGGGACCTGGCAAACAGTGCTGCATAAAATTCAGGGAGATGAAACTGGGATCCCTGGAGGCCCAGGACAACAGTCAGATTGTGGTGGCAACCCAGCAGATTCAGACCTATTTTGGAGACTTTAACAGCGTGAAGGTTGCTTTGTCTCTTGTAAAGAATTCTTACATTCTTTTGGTGTTGCCCTCAGGTAAACATGTTAATAAACATTTTCAAATCTTGGTAGCTGTACTAAAGAATTATTAAATGTTAGGTTGCACCGTATATTCAGGAGATTTGTAAAGGGAACAGGCAGGAGACTTGTAGGGGAAACAGGTTGAAATCTCATTGCTTTATATGAAGAGAAGGCAAGGACTTCTGTTTCTTCTAATTTGTATCAAATTGATATCTGCATTTGCTTTTTGGAGATCTTGTTCCTTGTTAGATTTATATAATGCATTCAGCAGTAAAAGGTGGGTAGGTATGTATTTCTTAGAAAAATTGGTAGGACTGTTATGCTAATTTAAGAGTTGCAATTAAAGTGTAATGGCACGTGCATATGGTTGCTCCTCTGATCCTGGCTATACTGCTCCTTCTGTTTTATTGGAATGCCAGTTGAGCTGTAGGAGAAAACAGTAGCTGCTAGCAGCAGAGGGGGCGTGACCACATGCAGAAGGGAGTTAATTTGTACAGAAAAAGCTTTGATACCTGAAACCTGTGCAGTGTCAACACTGAATCTAGGCATGCTAAGTGACTGCAGCTATTGCAACAATCAGAGTAATCATTTCAATTTACAACTGAACAGAGTGCTGGCAAAAGAAGCTTGTGAGGGTGATGCCTCTGTGTAGCCACCTTTGGAGTATTTCATAAACCTCCTTTCCACCTTGCTAATTGCTGTGACCTAGAAAGGCTTACAGTTAAGGCTAGGAGATACTTTGATCCTGTCTGCATGCTCATTTTACTGGCACAGATGCCAAAGCTGCCCTTTTTTGCAGATGGCTCTTGTTCCAAGAGATGGGCTCATCCAGTCACTTCATTATGTATTACCAAAACATAGCTTATGGTTAGAGCTTTTTCACTTTACTGGCTAAATACTAATCTCAGCAGATCATGTAAGTATAATAGGTTCAGGATTACCGAATATAGAAAAGGCAATGGAAGGGAAGTACTCCTAGGCTTGATTAGGAAAGAGATGGCTGAGCCTATGATAGTAAAAGGCAATTTGAGTACAGCAATCATGAAAGAGTGAGCCTATCATTTTTCAGAAGAAGAGAAGAGTGAACATGAGAATAAAAGCAATAGTATGCAAGCAAGTAGATTGCAGCTCATAGAAGTGATAGGTAACATTTCTTGGGAAACAAACCTAAGAAATTCAGAAAGACTGGCAATTTCTAAAGGAACTAACTTTTTATTTTCCAGTCACAGTAAAGAATAATAAAAGCACAAATAGAAGGTGTCCCAATGAAAAGGTGTAAGAAGAGACAAAACTGCATGATCTAAAAACTCATACAGAAAGTGGAAGGTAGATACGTTACTGGAGATGAGTATAAAAGAACATTAGAAGAATCCAACGGCCAAATGGGATAGGCCAAGGCACAAAACATAGAACAACTATTAAAGGACATGGTAACAAGGAATCATGCTGTTTTCTCAGCAGTAATAAAAGGAGAGCTGAGTTTCTGGACTGCTAGTTGAGAGGGAATGACAAAACTCATGATGTGGTGCTGCAGAGAGGACCAAGTATTTAATGATAATGTTTTGCATCATGGTTTGCCCAAAAGGGTGACTTGTAATCAGGTGGCAAGCAAAGGACTGCTACCTTGAGAAAGGTAAGTATTCCAACTAGTGCAGGAATAGAACTGATGGTAAAGTAATGAGATAATAGGTATTTTAGAACAAGCGGGAGCTTATTGAATTGTCTCTGCAACAGGGTGAAATAGCTGAAGCAATGTCTGAACAATTAGTGGTTACACTGGAGAGCATTTGGAGGACAGTCTAGGTTCAAACAAGCTGTGAAAGAGCAAACACTGCACCTACATGTAAAATTTCCTGGGTCATTCTTTTTCCCCTTTGGAGGAGATAGCTTATCTTAAATTCTTAGAGGAAAAAAGTTTGAATCAAATAATCAACTGATCTTTTTTTTTAAAAAAAAAGAATAGCTAGTAGATAATAATATGATAAATGAATTTGCATGTTTTTTTCCAGAAGGTACCTTGTCAGACAAGCCTAATTTCCCTGTAAGCAGAGACATAGTATATCTTGATATACTGTTAAAGGCTTTTCACCCTTTCATAAACAAGGTGGCAATATGGGCTACAAGGTGGGTGCACAGTTGGCTGGAAAGCTGTTCTTGGAATAATTACCAGTGATTCATAGTCAAACTAGAAGGAGATGTCAAGTGGGATTCTGTCCTGGATTGCCTGAAAATATTAAATATTTTAATTAATGATTTGGGTGATAGAATCTGCATGCAAAATTTCCAGATGACACCGACCAGGGAGAGGATGTAAACCCTCTTAAGCACAGGATTAGAATTCAAAATTAATGTGGTATAATGGAGAACTGATCTAAAATAAATACGATGCAGTTCATCAAGGACAACTTCTAAATCGTGGTTGGGCAGGAATAATCAGCTGTGCAAATCAAAATGTAGAATAACTGGTGAGGCAGCAGGTCTGCAGAAAACAGATGGGCAGTTGCAAGAGTTCAGAAAATGGCTATGAATCAACAATACTATGCCATAAATGTTATGCTAGAATATATGGACAGGAGTCTGCATGTAAGACATGCAAAATGTTTTTTCCACTCTACTTAGCATTTGTGTGGCTGGTGGACTACACCTGCTCTGAGCAGTGCTCTTCAGGCCTATTGGAAGCATCCAGAGAAAAGCAAAAGGAGAAAGGCCAGAGGTCTAGACAACATGACCCTTGACAACTGAAAAAAGTCTTTTTCAGACTAGAGCAGTAACTCTCGAACTTTCTGAAGATGATTTTCCTAGGTTCCCACAAAGCAGTGGGGATTTGTGCCAGGGCATGTGCCAGATGTGCTGAGCTACATGGCAAGATGTGGCCATGATACTGGTGTGATGGTCAGAAGGACCACCTCGCTTGCACGCTTCTTAGCTGCCATGAAGTACCGCACTTTCTGCCTTGGCTGCTCTCAGTGCTGTGCCAGTGCTAGGGTAACAGTGGTGGGGATCCTGGACAGCCGGGGTCTATTTTTTACATTAGCTTTCTTCACCAGTGTGTTTGGAGTGCTGGTTTAGGAGAACAGTGTGAATCTGAACTCCATCGTTGGGGAGTGTGTGGCACCGGGCCATCCAAGATGACCAGAGTATAAGGGGAATACTGTGGGATGGATTAGGAACCAGTGTATGAAGCCTCCTGACCTTGCAAGGTCAGTTTAGGTCCATCAGGATTTTATTAGCTCCATCGCAGCACAAGCTCTGTCAGACCTGGGCTGACTCGGAGGCATTCCTGCCATCTGACCCTCAGCACTGCTGGTGGGATTATTAGCTCTGGCACTATGGAAACCAGAATAAATAGTAAGAGGTTGCTCTGTGCAGGGGCCCCCTGCCCTTCAGTCTGGCAATGACTTTTCCTGTCACCTTCTGATCCCATTCTGTCATAGCTTCATATCTTCTCCCTCACACCTTTCCCTGGGGAAGTGATGGCACCCTCAAATCGTTCCATAATCCCTTGCAGCCTTGCATCTCAAGGTCATTGTCACTGAAGCTTGACCTTGGGCCATATCCAGAGAGCCCGAGTTACTCCCAAGGAGCAACTCCTCAGCTTGGCTGATATTCCCCCAGGCCCTGCTTTAGCAGAGAGACTGAACGCATCTGTTAGGAGATCCTCGTGCCCACAGAAACACAGCTTGGTAGAGCTTCTCCAGTTCCCCCAGCTCTGCTCTGTACTCCCCTGGCACTCAGAACTTCTGCTGCATTTCTTCTGCTGTGTTTCACGCTTTCCCAACCTCTCTCCCCTCTTCCCCCATCAGTGCCTAAACGCCCTCTCACTGTGCTGAGGCTCCTCCATCCCTCCCCATGTGTACATATGGTCTCACTTCTCTCCCAGTTTTCCTACCTTTCTGTTGATCTTCCTGATTTTCACTGCTTTCCTTCACCTTCTTTTGTTTCCAGACCCCTTCCACTTCCAGACCAACCTAATTCCAGGTTGTCAAAAAGCCTCTTCCCCTCTTCTCTAGACTCAACCCTTCCTCTCTTTGTCTGCCCCCCTCTGGGGTGAGTACCTTTCCCCACCTAACATCTCTTCCACGATGACTTCTGCTGGTTTGTGTGGGACCTTTCTTTACAGAAAGGCGATCTGGAAGCCTGCTTCTCAGTTTGGCTTCTCTCCCCACATCTTGTTTTGCTTAACTGCTGGCGTTTTGGGTGGAGACGTGTCTGGCATGGGGGTGGTAGTTCCAGAATAGGGAGGCTCCTTGAGGGGATTACATGGGAGACCAGGTAAATTGCTCCAGCAGATTGCGTATGACCCAGTTGGCCATTATTCATTTAGGCAATGGAAGAGTGAGGGAAGTTGTGATAACCATTTAAAAGTATATGGAAATTTCATGTAAAGAGGAAGGCAGTAGAAACTCCTTCCCAGTTCTGCTGGGGATAGAGCATGAAGTAACAGACAAGCTTACTGTGGTGGAGAGATTGAGGTTAGACATTAGGAAAATCTTTCTAATGGTAAGGATAGTTAAGAACTACAGCCGATTGCCTAGGGAGGTTGCGAAGTCCCCATCACTGAAGGTTTTTAAGAGCAAGTTGGACAAATACCTGTCAGGAATGGTTTATGTATAGTTGATCTTGCCCTGGGGCAGGGGAACGGACTTCATGAGAGCACTTCCAGCCTTACTTTTCTGTGATTCTATTACTGCTGGTTCCCTGGACAATAAATGTACATTTTCAAAGTTAGTAACCCACCTGCACTACTCTGTCTTCTCTGTGTTTAAGTAGATTCTTTGGAGCTCTTGGAATAATTGACAAAGGACAGCTTTAGAGTCTTGGGTGTTTAAAGTCTTAACTCTCTTTTTGCTGGAGTGTTGCTCTGCTGCATTCCTTCTACCCTGGCCTTCTTTAAACATCTTATTTTTGGGGTGTGTGACATTTGTTTCTGTGTCTGGGCAACTTGTATAGAAATATTTTAGTGTTACAGAAATACTGCATCCATTCTTCTGTTTCATAGTATGCAAGTATTTTAAGAAAAGCCTTTACCACTCTTAGACAGTGAACATATTTAAAGGTAATTGTTAAGAATAATAAAAAATAGGACAAAGCCAAAGCAACTACCCTTTGAGTTTGTTTTCTTTGTTATGAATAAAACTATGAGCAATTTACTTAGCACGAAATACATAACTGGTGTATCTGCAGCTGAAGGTAGCCTTCTTCCTTGGAATTATAATTGAGGCTCAATGTAAAACAGCAAAACAGGTTTGAAATGTCTTCTAATAACTATATAATGTAATTAATATTAAAAGCAGTTGAAAACTCACTTATACATTAACACAGGTCTCCCACATTGCTGTTGTCATTATTTGCATGATTTTCAATTACAGATAAACATCTAATTTAAAAAATACAACTTGAATATGTAGCAGAACATTTTCATCCCCCTCTGTTTGTTTTATTTTCATCTGCCTCTCGAAGCTGGTCTGGCCTTCCTAAAATCTCTGAAGTCTTCTTAACAAATGCATTCTTATTTTAAAAATTTTCAAGGTTACTGTGTCGCTCATGGACAACTCTTACTGCCTCTTAGTTCTTGGGAGAAACAGATTGCTTTTTGCAATGCCCCTTACTCAGCACACAGATAGTAACAGATCACATTCCATTGTATTCCCTTAGATATTTTATTTAGTGTGCAATTTTTGGAGTACAGATAGTATTCTCAGCAAAAATACATGGAAGAAGATATAACTGTAGTTCCTATGATTTTGCTATCTAAAAATGTTATGTTCAGTAGCGTTCAGCAAAACTGGTTTTGGTATAGTCGTGCATAGCCTGGAAGTCTCCTCTTCAGGGTTAAATGCTTTAATAGAATTACAAGAGAGTGAGAAACTGTGAAAATCAATTCGCAAACGCTGGTGCTGTGTGAGAGTGATAGCTTTTGGTCACAGCCTAGTTCTTCTGTTGTCCTTAAGATGAGTGATTAAAACAGTAATACTTTCTGCTTTAGGTCACTCTTCAGATCTGAGAGGTCAGCTTTTAAGTTTTGATCCCCAACTTTGTGTAGGTGAAACACTGTGTTTTCTGCTCTTTCCTTTCACCTCAAGAAAACAGATAGTCCTCTGCACATGTCTGGTTGAAGAACTGTTTAATCTGTAACCGGACAGATACTGCCTTTGGTAAGTCAGCTGCGGCAGTTCTTACGCAAATAGAGGGGCATTTCGCTCAGGCTGAAGATTTCATGGTTTAAATGCTTCTCCTTTCAAATTTTTACTTAACTGGAGTAGAAGACCTTCTTGCCTGTTTGCTTGTTTCAGTAAAGTACTGCATCCTTTTCCATTTGCTAAGGGGAAGAGTGGGAGAATTTGGGTGGCAGTCGCTCCCAGAAGGTGGCCTTGCTGTGTGAAGCCACCTGGAGCTCAGAGAACGTGGAGGCAGAGAAAGGTGGAAAAGAAACCAAGAGGGCTTGAGAGGAAAAGGAGCGGTGTGGTGCCCTCTGAAACACCTTGAGAGACACTGGACTCAGGAAAGGATCCTCCACAGACCTTGAACTGCAGGCATCATGTAACACCATTCCTGTCAAACTCCATCCTAAAATTATTACTCTGATCTGGAAGGAATTTTTTTTTTTTTAATTTTAAATTAATTTTCATTCATATTTGAGTTAATTTAAATTCCATTTTAAGTTACTTAATTTTCAGTGTAGATGTGGTCTTGGCTATGTGTGCATGATCCACTTGTTCTTATGACAGTCCAGAGCCCAAATGCAGGGCTGTGGATTGGGCAGGCCGGAGTGAAAGCAGGCTCAAATTTAGAGAAATGTCAAGGCCAATGCTATTATTAAAATTATTTTGTGAAGTAGCGTGTTGCTGGAAATGGCAAACTTCTTCCCAAAGTCATGGGGGGGAATGCTGCAGCATGTTCAGGGAGGATGTTGAGCCCGGCTCCTCACCTTTGATAACCATTTTTAGTAGATGATACTCAGCTGTAGCGTTACCATTTGCAAAGCTGATGGCTTTTTGGAAATGCCCATCTGCCATTTCTCATTTCTTAATAGTACATGTTGCAGTGTCTTCGCATGGTACAACTTAATCAGCCAAATGGCCAGTTCCAGACTGAATGACAGTAAATTTTGCTGTAAATATGCTACATTTCAGTGTTTAATCATAATAAAAAGGCAGACTTTTTTGAATGGACAAAACGAATGTGTAGTCCCTCAATAAACCCCATAAAATAAAAAGCAGTGAAAACTGGTTGTTAAATTGGCAGTGTATGTTTTCTGTTAATTATTTGTAATTAATTAGGTGCTTTTTAAAAATTATTTTTTAATATTTACTTGTAAGAGAAGAGATGGGATATGGCGTTCGGGCTGTGCCAGTGGCTGGCCGAGGGTGTTTTCGCTGCTGGAAAAGCCCCTCTGCACCTGCAGGTAGCGCTGCGGCCGGTGCTGCTTCCGAGGGGGAAGGAGCCTCGGGCGGCGGCCGTTGCGGGCGGCCAGGAGCCCCGCGCAGGAGCCGCTCGTCGCGCCCAGCGCCCGCCTGGCGGGAGGCGGCGTCCCGCCCGCCCCGGCTCCTTGCGGCGGGCAGGCGGGCGGCCCGGCGCCGTCCTGCAGGGGGCGCCGCGGGGGGCCGGGCCGGGCCGGCGGCGGGAGCGGCGCTGCCGCCTCGCCTGGGAGCAGCAGCGGGAGGCGGCCTGGAAGCGCGTTCCGGTACGCGCTTAAAAAGCCCCTAAAGAGGAAGCGTAAAACCCAAACTGATGAGGAACGGCTGAAGCACTTGAGTGCCTCAGCCCTTCTGGAAGCTGGGGAGTACAGTGGCCGAGTGGAAATATGAGCCATATTAGCCCAAACCTAATTTTATTCACATAAAAACGATGCGGGGTGATCCCAGGCACTCGGCTCCAGGCGGCGGTGTTTTGGGTGAGTAGCATGAGGTGAAGTTTGGACTAAGGCTTTGCTGCTTGGTTTTTCTGTAATGTCAAGCAGGCCGTTTCACTTTATATTCGATCAGTTTTCTTCTACCAAAAAATAAATAATATGAATTAATGTTACATTTATTTGTTGTATGCTGTGGCAATGCCTTTACAAATCAGAACTTGCAGTCTGGGTAAACAGAGAAGTGAAAATACTTGACGTTGAAGGATAAATGTTGTGGTGAAAAAGCCACAAAATTGAGGAGGAGGTAATACCACGTATACAGAGTTAAATGTCACATTTACTTCTCTGGTACTTACACCCTTCTACTTTTTCGGAAGAGAGGCCAGGATGCATGGGGATTAATTTACTTGTCAGGCCTTTTTTTTGTAGCTGTTTGGTTTGGGTTTTGTTCAGAGCAGAGCTTCTTACAGATGGACACAGTCCTTCCTCTGAGCCTTTCTACAAACGCACACGTTCCGGTGGCTGTATCTGCTGCATCTCCCATCCTGGGGCATGGCTTTCCTCACAGGAGCACTCTGTGATGGAGCAACCGGGACCCACCCAAAGCACGCACCCCGTGCTGTGCCCCTCCCAGGTTTTCTCCCTGGGCACTGCCCAGCCCCTGCTCCAAACCCTTTCCAGAGGGATTCTCCCACCCTCTTTAATTTCTGCTCAACCCTCAGCAGCACTGAATAAGCAAAATGTTTGGTTTCCGGTAGGATCATTACTTGCTGGTAGGGTGCAGCCTTTGAGCCCTGCCAGCCTCTTGTGAACACCCAGAGATACTCTCTGCCCTGGAACAGAGTAAGACACGATACTCTGATTTATCTGTAATAACACTGCTGCTTTCTGAGATCCATCTTTTCTAAAGTTATGCTCACGTAGGGCTGAGAAACTGCTGATTTCTGAACCAGGGGGGTTTTGGCAAGTGGGGTTTTGACAGTATCTGGACCCCAGAAACTTGGGGTTTGATATCAAAACAAAATTCTGTATCGTATTTGAGTTCTTTCCTGTAGTCACTCCGCTATAATTTGACTGTAAAATTTACCCAGTAGTTTGGGCAGCTGAATCCCTAAGCTTTCTTTAAAAACCATCGAGATGTGTTTCCCACGGGTTTAAGCAGATGTATCTGTGTGCAGGTGGCAAACAGGGGCACTCTCCCTGCTCTTCACAACCATGGGTCTGTTTCCACATTCTCTCATGCTGGGATTAACAATCTGTTAACAGTGAAGAACAGGTTGAGCAGTATGTCTTTCATACATTGTGGGGTTTGATTTTTATTTCTTAATTTTTTCTCTCCTTATTGTGTGCTCTTTGTGTCCATAGCTTTCTTGCTTTCCTCGCTACAAAGTCACTCCCTTCTGATTTAAGGGCAAGAATAGAAGGAGCTTTGTTTGAGGGGTGAGGAGTTAACAATGAGGATTTTTCATGACGAAAACGCCCAAAAAAGAATCCAATTCTACAGCCAGCATCTAAGCAGCATCTTCAATCCACACCTCTGAGGATAAGCTTGTGTCTCTTGTTAGTGGGTGAAATAGCTTCGTTCAATGCTATTTGATTGCTGACAATGCTGCACTGCAAGCGTTTGTGTTGTAGGTGTACATATGCTGAGGTGGTGGGAGGAGGACCCAGGATAAGGTATGGGCTTCAGAAAATCCCAGAAGACTTGCTTGGATGTGGCTTGTTCAAGAATTGTCTGTTTGTCCTGGAGGCTTAGACTGTACAAACCAGTAATTTATACTGGCTGAAGACAGATTCACAGCCGGCTGTGTACTCAGTTGGTCCTTGATTTAAACGAAAAAATTGGAGTATGTGCATGAGTCTCCATTTTTCCCCTTCCTGAGCTTTATTATACTTGATTTGTTTATCTCAAAAGAAATACTTTCAAGATAATATCTGCTTCCAGTTGCTCAGAGCAAGAATTTGAAGAGACACATGACCTGCTACGACAATGCAAGAGTAAGTTCAGAAAAACTTCACTGCTCTCAGTTCAGGATGTCGGTGGCATCTGTGAGCTAAAGACACTTCTCTTTTTTTCTGTAGAGATCATAACTTCTGTATCCAAACCAGTGCTGTTTATAGAAATCATTGGAGAGTTTCTGTGTAGTAAAAGGAATAGGGGTGAGCTCCAACAATAAAGTCAACAAGTATGGTTCTTGAAGATGTTTTTATTCAGTGCCTTCTCTAGTGTGTGCATGGAAAAAGTGACATAGCATTGACTTACTGGCTTTTGTACAATCACTCAAGTATGTTACTGGTTTAAAACCGTATTATTCTACTTTTTGATACAAACAAGGTAGTGTTCTCTCGGGCATATGATCCCTGCTTATAGTGATCAGTGTTGCACCGAAGAACCTTCAGCTGATATGGGGACCCTGCTGTGCAAAGGTAATGAAGGTCAGCCCCTTTTAAAATCTCAGTGTCTAAAAAAGGCAAGATAGAAGCAGATAGAAAAAGTACTGCTACTGCTGTCCTCCATATGCAGATAGGCAACTAAGGCACAGATGAAATATTTACGTGGAGTGAGCTAGAACTTGGCAGACCTGAGAACTAAAGCTACAGCCTCTGAATCTGAACCCAGTAGGAAGGGTGAGATTATAACCACAAGTACTAATGTATTTATTTTTATCTCCTAGTCAGCAGTATACCTGCTGCACTATTTTCTTGTATTTCATCTGTTGTATCTTTATTCTTTTTACTTGCTGCCATGAGGAGAAGAACATAAGTCAGTAGGATTTTTGTGGAAACTAGAGGTTTGCTTTATGTCAGCATTCCTGGAAAGAATTTATCTGAAAAAGAATTACAGCTACCCATAAAATATGTGACACAAACAACCCTTCTCATCTGCAGGTATCAATTGTGCATTGGCAAGAAGGGGGTGCTGGGATACCAGACTGCTTGAAGGATATGGGACATTACTTAAGGGCTTAAAAAAAATAATGTCATTGAATTGCCAACTAGAGAGCAGGATTATTGAAACTTATGGGAACAAAATTTAGTGAGATGAATACAAATAAATCTGTCCATGGTAGCTGTACTTCTTTTTCAAGGATCTTTAAATGCAAAATATGATGTTCATTAATGTAATGCAGGCAGGCTCATTGCTTTGTTGCTTTATACATGTATGAATCAGACTTACATGATGTCTTAAGACCTATTTTGAAGAGCCTTAAAAAGGTCTGTTCTTTATGTAACTTGCTTTCTCTGAAGGAGGAAAGGCAGGTTTTGTGGAAAGATCCTATTTTATACTACAACTAGTGGTCTGTTTGGAAAGCAAACAAACAACTTACCAAAACCCACAAGTATTCAGGCATACGAGCCCTTTACCTCCAGGAAATCTTTAAGTAAGCATTTGAGATTCTTCAGTTTGCTAAGGGCCATCTTCTGCTACATAAGCAAAACAGAATTAAAACCAGTCATGGACAGCCAGTGGGGAGAAAATTCTCATGCAAGTGAAATTGGCTGTTGCTGTATTAGCATTTTGCTTTCAATCAGTATTGTGATTGTGAGCAAAATCCCCCAGTTGGCCCCATTCGTGGTGCTGTGGTTCAGCTTAGAAGATAGCTTTGTTGCCACCAGAGTAGCCAGTGCTTGCTAACAGAAGACTAGAGAAGGTAAAGTTGCTTTATTCCAGCTGTTTGATACCTGTGACCTAACGAAGAGGCAGTGGGATGCTGGATGTGTTAATGAGGGAACTAAGGAAAGAGAAGTGAGACCTAGGGATAATAGCTGAAATTAAGTGAACTTGCAGAATTTCACCCTGAAAGAAATAGATGCTTGAGTCTACCACCTGGAAAGAGTGTTTGTGGAAAACCAGAAGATGGATGTCAAAGCCTGACTTGTGATGGTTGCAGAAGGTAAAGCTGAAGATGAAGTTAGATGTGCATGCAGTGGTTAATGTGATTCGCTTAACAGTGAGTGCTGTCACTACAACCACACTGAAGTTCTGCCAACAGTGGGTTACAAAAACCTTTAAACACTTGTACAGGGAACAAACTCTGGAAATCTTACCCTTAAACTGACAGTCTTGAAACAGTTTTAACTGTGAAAGAGCTATACTCATTTTTCAGAAGAGTTTCATAAGTCTAGTGTGCTGATTCTTAGTTTTTCTGTTCTTAAATATAGGGCCACTGTCTAAAAGTCATATCAGTGTGAAACTGTGTAGACATTACATGATGCCAAGAAAGGACTTGCCAGGTATTTATAAATAAATTCCTGGTGCGCTCCCATTTTCCTTCCTCTTGTCTTTGCTATTATCCCACGCATTTGCCCCCAGGCTTTCTGTACTCTTTTTGTAGATATACTAGTAGTAATTCTCTTTTTCTGATTTTTGTTCTTGAAGAAAATAGATCAATTATATAGTGTAACGCTGGTTAGGTTACAGCTAATAGCTACAGCTCTTAACCTCACATGTTCTTTTTTTACCTCTGTGGTAATAATGAATCATTAAATTGAGTGGAGCAGAGTCCTTGAGATATAGAAGTAGGATTTTTTTTTAACAAAGGCATTCCAAAATGATAACCTTAAAACTTCTTTTATTGATTACCATTGTGTAATGTTGTCAGCATCTTATGACTGTTAGGAGGTTTAAAAAGTGCAACTTAAACTGTGAGAATAGTGTGTAGAAAATTTGTGTACCCTGTTACAGCAGGCATGCTTTTATTGTATTTGAATCTTTCAAGATTATTCTCTGGAAATCAGAAATTAAAGAACAAGATAGTCTTCGTATAAATGATAGAAGAGATCCCATTTTAATAATACTTGATCAGCTGCTAAGAACGCTTAGTTTTGCTGAACATGTCTACCAGAAGAGAAAAAATTGAATTATATGTCCAGTTCATTTAGAAAGCAGTATTTTGAGTCTCATAATGTTAAAAAGTATCAGATGTGCCTTTAGTACAAGGGGAAGATACATTACTGCTCTGGTCCACAGTGAAAAAAAAGTATGTATTTTCTCACTACTGTGCAGATGTTCTAATGTAGTGATGATATTCTTACTTGTCACTGTTAACTTTGTTGATTACAAATTACTAAATCAGGTAGTGTGAAGTGAGACAATAACCCTCTCCTGTCTCCATTACTTTCAGTTTGTTCTGCAGCTTTTTTTAAAGTAATACTGTTTGGGTTTTTTTATTCTGTCAGGTTTTACAACAGAAGTAGACTCCACAAGAAGTTACAGGGGTTATAACATCTGTCATTAGATTTCTGTGTTCTGTACAGGTAATAATCAGTGAAGTTTAGCTGTCAAGAGTTTGTATAATAGGAAGAATTAAGGAGAACTGAAACTGCATCCCTAAAATAGCAAATAGTTTTGTATTAGAGTAAGATATTAAAAAAACAACAAAAAATCGAAGGAACAAAGGCTAAAATAAAGCTGATTGGAAAAACTATGATGTTTATCAGACTGAAGATGTGACATAGCTTTGCTTTTCTGTTCTCAGTAGTAAGAACACTTAGTTGCATTGTCTCAGGGATTTCCCTAGGAAAAAAGATTACTCTGGATTTTACTTCATATGACAACATAGTTGAAATTTGGTATGATTACTTTCTTGACGGCTGTGCATCTGATACTGACCTACAGTAGTAGGTGTCATGAAGAGTAAATTACATATGATTTAGAGTTCAGATATTGATATTAGCAGGTGCGTGGCTGCATACTGTGTCAAATGTAATGACATTCATCCTTAGATTTATTCTGCTGGACTTTATTGTTAGATATTGGAAGATTCGGTTTCCCCTAATGACTTATGCTGACACTGGAAGACATTACATATCTGATGATCTCATGGGTACTCTTGTTATTGAGAAAAGCTATTCCATTTGCTGTGAAATATATTACATTGAGTTACACATCCCTGTATTGGTAATTTCTACAAGGCAGAAATTATAGGGGGTGGTAGTTTCCTTTATTAGACCATCTGATTTAGTTGGACAAAACAGACAAGCTGTGTGCATTGCAACTCCTTATTCAGGTCTGTGAAAAAGCTCCTGAATGACAGATCTGCATGCTCCAAACCTTGCTGTTTTCCACATGTATTTGTTGATCAATTAAAAGATAACTTGTCTCTTTATAAAGCTTGCCTTGATTAAACTGCCACGTCTACAATAAACCACAACTTTGTAATTTCATCCTTTGCCATTCAGGACACATACGCTTATTTTCTTAGAACTGCCTCAGTTAAAGTTACTTTCAGCCATTTTGCTTTGTGCTGAGTTCTCCCTTCACATTTTCTTGCTCTGGGTATAGCCAGAAGGGCTGACTCTTCTACCTAAGCTCAAATGAAGTGGTGCTAAAAACGCGATTAAGCAGTTGAGGCTGCTATTTGCTTTTCAGTTTATGTTCCCATCCACTGAGACTTCGCTACAGACCTTATTGGTAGCCAAAGTATTTATTTTGTGGCCTATCATATGTGATTTAAACAATCTATTTAAAGCTTGGTTTCATGCTTCTCAGTCAAATCACCTTGTCTTCAGGGGCATGCTGTACAGCATTGCATCCTTGTAAGGGGAATTTTCCTAGAGCAGGTAAGTCACTTTCTTCTTTGTAGCATTTGTAGTTTTCTGTCAGTTTGAATGAACCTCATTCCTCCTGATCCCCAGCTCCTCTCAGAGCTTTGTCTACACTCCACTACTGACTTTGCCATGGAAACCTTTTTGGGTCCAACAACAGTGCACACAAAGGATTTAATACACAGAAGAGAAGTGCCGGTCCTCTCACAGCTGCCCTGTACATATGCCACCTTTCTCATGTCTATCTGATGACTGATCCGAAAGGGAAAGAGCCTTTGGATAAGACTCACTATCTCCACTCAGGAGTTGTGGTTCAGCTGGTAGCCTGAGAACCTGGGTGTATGGCTTTCTGTCTCTTCCCTTCGGACAGGCGAGCAGTGGTCAGATGGGAGGTTTTCCTGGAAACTGTAATGTCCCCTCTTCTCCAGCTCACAGCCTGAGAGACTGGCTTCTGCTGGCTCTGACAGTCCTGCCATGACTTGAGCAAGCTGACTGTAGTGGTTTCTGTGGAAGAGCTATGCTAAGAAGCGACTGGAAAATCCCTTCTATCAGCATAATGGACTGGTGTGTGTTTTTTGAGTTACAACACATTCTGAAAAAGAACAAGATTTTTTTTAAGACCACTGTTTTCTCTTCCTGAGAGATGATCATGCATAAGGACCCTTATTATAAAATTGGGATATGTACTTGTTGTCTTTAGTTAGAAACTTTCTGTCATCACCCTAAAGGGGCTCTGCTTATGCTGTTTAACTATGCAAGTATTTGTGATTCAAATGTGTGTAGGGTGATGAACAGAAACGTGGCAGAAAATTTATCATTACCAGTTACGAGCAGAAATGGTTTGGGAATCTTGATAATCCTGGATTTCCTGTGCTTTAACATCATGTGTTACTCTCATTTATTCTATTTTTATAAAGAATACATGGAAAACTTGCAAGAGCCATCATGTAGTGGTTTTTTTTCTGTGGTTGTTTTTTTGCAACTACTTAAGCACATTTTGCACTTAAAATTCTCCATGAAACTGTAACTTTTTCTAAGAAAGGAAGTTTTAATACTGAAGTAGCACTTTTTTGTTCCTGTAGTAACTTTTTTTCTTTTAGTGTTAAACTAGTTACTTGAAACCTTGGAAAATTTTCTCTAGTGAGTTTTAAGACAGATGTGGTAGATTTCATATTTCATGAGGAAGGAAATATCTATGAAAAACCTGGAAATACCCATTATAAGGAAGATGTGTCTAAGGTGTGAAGTGCAGATAGGTTGAGAACTTCTACAAACTTCTAAGAAACTTGAAGTTTATGTTTCAGTGTAGTTTTCCATCTAATGATTTATTACATTGCCAAATAACATTGCTAATATTAATGGTAGATCTTTCATCAGTTTTTACAATATTTGATTTTCATGCTGAGTTCAACAGAGCCAGATTCTGTATGATATTTTTATAATAATAGGCATTATTTCTATCATGACATCCAAAAAGCAGCTGTGGCAGTTCAGCAGCTCAAGCACAAAACCTTCTGACTTTTCCCTTTTCATTATGGTTAGCAATAATTTGTGTGTGTGTGTTACCTTAAAATATGGTTTTGAATATTTTTAAGCTTGAATTAGTTTTAATCCTAGAGGACCAGTGTCTGTTGACTGTCTGTGGTAAAAAGGAAGGAAAAACATACATATGAAGCTCATTTTCAGAAGCTAACTGGCATTGCCAGCAAAAATTGTGACCTTATCAATATTAGTTTAGTCTGAAAACTTGTGTACCATGCGTATGTTTTCTGCAGGGTGAGAAGAGAGTAGGAAGATCACTGGATGTAAGACAGGGGGGAAGCTGACACACAAATAAGGCTATCTCCTTTTGCCCGTGCAGGTAATGTTGTATGCGTCAGGAGTTAGTTTACTGCACAAGGTGTTCTCCTTCAGTACTAAATCTGCCAGCTCAGTAAATCCCAGGCATGCTTAATTATCCTGTTCATTTTTCTGGAGTAGGAGAACTGGGAGAGGCACCTGGGTCTGTCATAGACTGCAAATACTTCTGCGCAGTTTACAGTTGTTACTGCAGAGGAGACTTCTTCCCATGAGCATTGGGTGCTGCTTGCTCACTTGGAGTTGGGAGCATCAGCTGGCATTAGGGCTAGCATGCAGCTGCAGAAATGCAAGGTCCCTGTTTTGAGGTGCAATCCTACGTCCTGTTGAAAGTCCTCCTACAGTCCTATTGACATTGGGCTGTTGAGAGACATATTACCACCACTGTGCTGGGGACTGAAGACACAGCGTCAAATGAAAGTGAATTTGAGCTCTTGACCCATTGGTATTAGTGGCTGAACTGACAATAAAATAAAATGGCTGTTCAGGTTTTAATAGCAGTTTAAGACAAGAGTTACTGGTCTCTATTCACTTGTAGGTCTTCTCAAAATTATCCTTCCCTGACATACTGGGGAATGTGATAACAAACCAGAGGCAATCTGTAGCTACATTCACTTGCTTGCTAATTGTGCTTTTATTTTTATTCCTCTTCGAAAGTGTTCTCAGGGTGCTGGGGGCTCAGCATATTCATCATGATGGCTGCAGCAGAAGTCTCAGAGCAGTTCTTTCAAACCTTCACACCTTTCTCATAAATTAGTAATTTATCAGTGCAATAATAATAATAATAATAGTAATAATAATTGATCTGAATTATCCCAGAGCCATCATGAAATGATGGCTGTTTTGGTCAGGCCCAATTTCATGGCCTACAGGGTGGAGAGGTGACAGGGTCATGGACGATTGACATAGGTGTGACGCACAGTATTTTAAACAGAGCTATGGCAGCTTTCCATCCTTATGATGCCTTGCATACCCTGCTAATACTCTTTTCCTTCATGCAGGGATAAAGCATTTTCATTTATCTGACTAATTTGAAATAGTTGTGGAAGACATCACTGGGGACAAAGATATCCTTGTATATTGGTATAAGAAATTTATAATCATTCTTCCTTCTTCATTGAAATCCTGATCTTTGCAGTCTTGCAGTGAACATTAGCTACATTACTGACTTCACTGAGTACAGAGATTAGATCCTGAATGAAGTGAAGGGTATAAGAAGAATATGGATTAGTCTTCTAAGAGAATATTGCTCAAGATTTCTTTCTGAGGTGCCGTAGCTACTTCAGGAAATGAAAGATAAACAAGGTAAAGCTCCACTAGCCACTGCAGTGGTGCTAGTTATATGCTGACAGAATTGTTCTTTGTAGATGGTTGAAAAGAGATGCTTGGAACCCCTTCTGAACAAAAAAAGTGACTTTTCCTGCAAGATGAGACATGGAAGTGTTTGGTTTTACTTTTTCTTTGATAGGGATAAATACTTGGACTAAATGGAAGTCAACAGGAGCGTTATATCTCATCTGATAGCTGTCTGGGTGGCACAGTAGAAACGCTGGCAGTTTACATTGAGAAAATCTGTACAGATAACAGAAACTAAATTAATAGTTGATGAGAATTGAAAAAACTAATGGAACTAGAGAAATTATTAAAATTATTAATCAGTACAGATTCTCCTCAACACTGAGACACATTATAATGTTACTCAGTTTGCTAGTACCTTCCTTCTTACAGTCATCACAAGCTTTACATACCTGGATCATTTCACAGCAGCAGTAGTGGCATCATTATTGTTGTAGTTATTATTATTGTGGTTGGTTGTCACTGGCTGGGTGCCCACCAAAGCTGCTCTATCACTCCCCTCCTCAACCAGAGAGGGGAGGCCAAATGTAGCAAAAGGCTCGTGGGTCAAGATAAGGGAGATCACTCAGCAATTACTGTCATGGGCAAAACAGATGACTTGGGGAAATTGGTTTAATTTATTACCAATCAAATCAGAGTAGTATAATGAGAACTAAAAATCAAAAGTTAAAAACACCTTCCCCCCACCCCTCCCTTATTTCTGGGCTCACCTTTACTCCCTATTTCTCTGCCTTCTCTCCCCGAGTGATGCAGGGGGACAGGGAGCAGGGGCTGCAGTCAGTCCATCACACGCTGTCTCTGCCACTCCCTCCGTTGCAGGGGAAGGGTCCTCACACTGCCCTGCTCCAGTGTGGGGTCGGGCCTGTGGGAGACAGTCCTTTATGAACTTCTCCAATGTGTGTCCTTTCCATGGACTGCAGTTCTTCACAAACCGCTCCATCGTGGGTCGGGTCTCCCATGGGGTCACAAGCCCTGCCAGCAAACCTGCTCCAGTGTGAGCTCCTGTCTCCACAGAGCCACAGGTCCTGCCAGCAAACCTGCTTCAGCATGGGCTTCCCTTGGGGTCCCAGCCTCCTTCAGGTGTCCACCTGCTCCACCATGGCTCTCCACGGGCTGAGGGGCACAGCCTGCCTCACCATGGGCTTCACCACGGGCTGCAGGGGAATCTCTGCTCCGGTGCCTGGAGCCCTCCCTGCCCCTCCTGCACTGACCTGGGTGTCCGCAGGGCTGTTTCTGTCACATATGCTCACTCCTCTCTTCTGCTGCAATTGTGCAGATTTCTCTTCCCCACCCCCCACCTCGTAAATGTGTTACCCCAGAAGCACTGTCACCACCGCTGATGGGCTCAGCCTTGGCCAGCGATGGGTCTGTCTTGTAGCCGGCTGGTACTGTCGCCATTGGATATTGAGAAGCTTCTAGCAGCTTCTCACAGAAGCCACCCCAGTAGCCCCCCTGCTACCAAAACCTTGCCATGCAAACCCAGTACAAGTATTATTATTATCATCATCATCCCAGCCCTAGATATGCTGAGGAAAGCCAAATAGCTTGCCCAGCGTCATGTAGACTGGGGGAGAACAGTAGCTAAGAAAATAATTGTAATCTTTTTGTTTCAAGTTCTTAGAAAATCTTCTAATCTTCTGTGACTTTTCAGAAATAAAAAATTATAGACTCTTAGTTAAGGTAGCATAATAGTTTTCCCCTTGGATCTTTTGGTATACAACCTTATGCATTCCCTTCATGCTGCTCCAGGTTGGGAGAGCACCCACACTTTGCAAGACCTAAGTCTTGCATACTTTGCAAGTGTAATAGTGCAGTATTGCAGGCTGCTCCCTCTTACAAATTAGCAACCTGTACAGCCAGCAAATACCTTTACTCCTGAACATTATATGAAAGTAATTGAGGCTAGTCTTCTTGGTTGGCCGGCAGATTTTGTATGCAGACATCAGGTATTAAAATGGAAGCTGGAAAATTGTAGTGCAGTCTGGCAGGACTATTCCACGTGTGCTTGGAATGTGCTTTTTCGCTTTGCATTGCCTAATGCACATCATGTATTACATTGTTGATATATGGATTCAAATTCAGATGATACTCTGTTTAAAATAAAAATTTTTAAAAGAGTGTTTCCTATTAACCAGTGGGAATTTCCATGTAAAACAAGCCAGTATTTTTTTGATGGTTCTGCATTGAGATTTTGAACTCTACATTGTCCTTGTATTTAAGGAGT
Source organism: Falco cherrug (assembly GCF_023634085.1). Lineage (NCBI taxonomy): Eukaryota > Metazoa > Chordata > Aves > Falconiformes > Falconidae > Falco > Falco cherrug. Next base: position 63,613,783 of record NC_073699.1, read on the forward strand.
ATGAAAACATTCACGCACTGACTACTTTGTGAAGGAATCGCAGGGTCAGACTTTGCTTCAAACCTTGGTCTACAATGCCTACACTTTTAAGTTTGCTGTTAGATCCATTAATGTAATAGTGTATGTCCCTGTATACAGTGGTGTGAATCAAAGGTGAATTTTGTAAGGGAAGAATATGGAAAGATTGGAATTTTTTTCTTTGATTTTTTTTTCTTTGTGAGGCATTTGCCTGTACGTTGTAAAGAAAGAAATTATTTAAAAAAAAGAGAACACTGGTATGATTCTTTCTATTAATCAGGTTATGCTTTCCTTGTTTTGCTGTTGATATGAGGCTTGAGAGAGAAAAAAAAAATCAGAAGGCACTTACAGAAATCTTTATGCAAAAGGCAAGATGCAGACTGCTGATTGCTAGGCATTTGATATAAATAATCTTTAAGTGAAATAAATATGTGAAGCTCTATTAAAGTTGAAGATCTGATCTAGAGAGTTTTAAAGTGATTTAGAGGAGTAGTCCTCTCTCATCTTAGTTGTTTAGTTTTCACCATGTAGGTACGTGTAAAATTTCTTCACTTTGTCTCTCCACGGGATACACGAGAATGAAATACTCAATGTTTTAAAAAATAAAAAAGGGCAAACCACTCCTCTCTTTTTTTTAATGTTCCTTTTATATCTTTCTATATCTCTATATATGCGCATGTCAAAGAAGAGAGTGAGCAAGATATTTAAAATGCATGTTTAGAACTGGAATTCAGTGAAGCAGAGTTATCATTAAACTATATGTGATCAGCCCCCAAAATCTCAAAAATGAGACAGACGCACTGAACGTCAGTGTATTGTTGGAAAGTTTCCTAGCCTGCTGTATCCATTGCCCATTTCTTTGATGCTTATAATTTTAATGCTAGTTTTGTAAACAGTCCGAGTATGTGAATTCCTCCTATCTTAGATATCATCAAATAGAATTTTTTTTACCCAAGTTTTGTCTGATGTAATTACACTTCTAAAAAGCTGCAGACTGGTAATTCTCTGAAGGACCCTAATGTGCTGTTTGAAAATCAGAAGTAGAATTAATTCTTTTTCTTTGGTTACTCCTTTGTGAGGTGTCTATTACCTGTCATTTTAAATATTTGCCCTAATAATTTAAGTGTTGCAAAGAACAGCATCCTACAGCCATATTCCCTAGAAATCACCATGGAAATCTAAAAGTGATGATTTAGTGTCCTGAGAAATAATGTTGAGGAACAGAACAAAACTGCATCCATCTAGTCTGACAATAGCAGCTCTGCCACAACTTTGCCTTTCAAGAAGAGTAAGCACATACTTTGCTGTGTCACATCACATGAATGTTGATGGTTTAGTCACAAGATAATATAACACTTATTAATGGTATGCTTAATGTGTGCTTTTAGAATAAGTTTTTTTCATTCCATATTTTAAGCTTTGACAAAAATAAAACTGTGTGAGATCATGTTTGGAAATCTAGAAAACATATTTAAACCAAAACTGTTCTCTCTCAGACGTGCTACCATTTAAGCTATGCATTTAGCAACTGCAATATATTCTGAAAACTGCAAGTTACTACTGTTGCACATGCATATCTGTTTATATTTAAATATAAACATGCTCATCTCTTAACTGGTTAATCCCATTTTGAAGCCTTTTACGACTGCATACCATGTGCCAGTAAGTATTAGAGTGTGCATTTGCTGTTTAAGACAGGTAACCTCCTTAAAAACCCTTACACATAGGTCTTTCAATGAAATTTTTGTTAAGTTTTGTATAACCTTAATCTATTATGAAAGGAGCTTTCTGTCCTTTGGAATGACCTTTTATCAGGGTGTGTTTTCCTGTCTCTTAGGTAGTAGAGCACATTAAATAAATTGCTGTCAACTCAAATACAGAGTTACTGCATGAAGTGTAAAAAGAGATATTTCAATATTATTTCCCTGTTCTTATTAATTACGACTCCTCTAGCTAGTTTGTTCTTAATCCACTGTAACACAAACCACAAAGGATTTGTGTAAGCCGTTGCTGAAGTACTTTAGTTGAACATTTTTTGTTAGTATTGCAAAGAACAGGTGGTGTTTGCACACTGGAAGCTGCATCTCAGCTCAGATCTTACAAACAACAGGTTTGATATACAAACTTATCAAAATGTACTAACTTGTTCACAGTGTTCATTTCATTGCAGCCTTCCTTATGTACCAGTAAATAGCTGAGAGCTTAAGTGGACTAAGAAAAAAATCAGGGAGTCTTATGATAACATTACTGTGGCATTTTACTCAACTTTGAATTTGATCCCCAAATATTTGTGTGCTAGGTTGCTCTTTACCTTACCTTGGTAGCTGTTGGACAGCACATTAGGGTCCTTCAGAGAATTACCTTTTTCTTTATTGAGGACGTGTGATCATTCTTTTCATATTCATCTACCTGCACGCAGCGCCTGCAAACCATAAGATGTTTCTAATCTGCAGCTTGGATTTTGGAATGATCACCTCTGTGGAGAAGTTTTTTTCTCTGTTAGTATAACATTCAATAGTAACACACTTTGTGTTTTAAAGAAGTATTTCCTAATGACAAGGAAAATTACTTTGTTTAAATGGTGTTTCTTAGTGTCTCAACATAATTTTTTAAGGTGAAGGACCCTAAGAGGGATATGATGGAACACAAGGAAGCTGTAAGAAATATTTTGTTCCTTCGTTTTTGCTTGAAGATTAGCAGCATGCTGTATTAGCTAGCTTTTTCGATTTACTATGAACTCCCTATTTGAAGTCTTCTGAGGATAGGCCAGAGCTAGAAAACTGACCTTGCTTTAATTATGTTGGCTTATAAAACCACAGAAAATTATCACCATCTCTGAACATATTAGTAATAATAAACTGGTACAATATGGCAAACTACCGTGCCCACAGTTAAAACGCAATTAGTTGCTCTTGAGTTTCCAATGCTCTGACTGTTAATGCAGGTATGGTTTTGGGTGATTCTCTTGTGTTCAGCACATCACTTGTATAATTTTTAACATGCTTTAACTTGTCATTGATACACTGATAACTTGAGCTGTAACTGGAGATTTGTTCTAGCCCATCTCTTGTCTCCACCCAAAAAACTCTGTAGGGCTTCTGATTGATATGCAGTGGCAGATTAAAATTAGATGGCTGAAATGGTTATCGCTGTCAACTGCCTACCCTGCCTCTCTGACAGACATTGCTGTCTCAAGGCTGGCACAGCTGATCTGCATGTCAGCCATGGTACTTTGCAGTCCAGCATATTAAGATAAACCACAGACAGAAATAATGTCCAGAAGAGCTGTAGGCTTGAAATAATGTGTCAGGATTTTGAGCTGTGGTTTGGAGATCAAATTCTATTTGGCTTTCAAACATAATGCATATTTTGTCAGCAAAGTCAGCTTCATATGTCAATGATCCTCCAAGCCTAGGTCACACAGTTACATGTGCATGACAGGCTGGCGTTCCCTCAGGTGTGCTGGTACAGTGGGCAGCAGGCCTTTGGTGTGAACTAGGTGGTGATCTTTTTGCAAAACTGTTTTTAGGAAGAGGCAGAGATGGTTAACTTCTCAAAGCCAGCTGTGCCAGCAGGGTGCCAGGCTGTGCAGCTCCACGAAAGCCCATTGTACAGATGTCAGTTGTGAAGACAAGACCTTACCATCACACCTGGGCACCCTGGCATCATCCTTCTGCCCTTGGTGTCCAGCTCCAGTCTCTCCCCTCCTCACCACCCTGCTGCTTAGTGGGGTGGTGCTGGGGTCAGGGGGACTGGCTGGTTCAAACAGACCTATTGGAAACTTCCTTAGTTTCTCTGTCTCCTTTCAGAGAAGTGGTCGCATGTGGATGGGAACTGCAGCCAGTGGCGGAGGAAGGCTGTGCCCCCTGCATTGGGCAGCAGTGCCAGCCCAAAGCGTTTGGTTATGGAGATGCAGCACTCCAGCTCATTTACCTTGGTTCTCATATGCAGCATAGTCATGGCCTGAGATTGTGAACTCTAGTTCTGTTCTAGAGGCACTGTTCATATACAGGTTTTGCATCATGTCAGGCTTGTGCCTCTTAGGTACTTCACTTAAACACACAGCCTATCTGCAGAGTTCAATGTAGTTTGGGGAAGGAAGAAAGCTATTTGCTTTGGTTTCCTGTAAACTCTGAAGTTTCCCAAGATACTGCATGGTGCGTGGATAGACACAGCACCATCCAGTGTAATGTGAACTGTATGTTCATGTTCACAAGCAGAAATGCACTGCCCTAAATGCACTGTTGCTTTTTAAATGATACCGTTTCAACAACAAAAAAAATTTATATGGTAGGGATTTTTTCAGGGGGCCTGTATCAGTGTTTTCTGCATAGTCTACTTTGTAAGCACTTCGGCCATGGAAATTATGAAATAATCTTGGTTAAATAGCTGCTATATGGTCAAATATGTTGCTGATGCTTAAACAAAATTGCATAATTGTAGTGTGAAAGAATCTTTATTGAAACTATGCTGCTTAGGTTGCTAAATGAGGCACTCTCAACCCATAAATACTGACATTACTCTTTGCTGTGCATTCACATTTCTTCCCTCTTGGCTGGCTGTCCTGTGTACTGAAAGTTGGGAGCACTCATGGACAAAAGAGCATCTGATAGTTGTAATGGCTGTGCTTGGCAGCACAGACACCTGGAAGTGAAATGGAAATCTTGTGTGAAAGTGTGGGGGAACAGAGCTTACCTCCTTTCTCCACCACAGTTAATCTGCCTCTTCCCCTGCTGTCCCAGTATGGTTTGGACTGTTGTTCTAGTTAGTGGTGGTATTGCTGGAGCCTCACAGTGTCTGCGCCTTTGAGTTATTTTGATGCACTGCCAGAGCTTTTCCAGAGACTGTCCTGATGCAGACAATGGAAAGATAACTGCATTTTTTTTAAAAACAGTTTTTATTTCCATAAAAGCAGAAGAGACTCCTGAGACAAAGCAAAGGTACTTCTGTAGCCCAGGGGTGTTCTTCCCCCTCAGCATCACACAGACCCACTGCATTCAGTGAACATAGGAGGGATTCTCCAAGACATTTATAGCAGAAAATATTAGGCAATCCAAATGACTACCAGCTTTGCTATATGGAAATGCATATAGGTGAGAGTCTGTATGCATTTGTAACACAATGCATAAATGGGAGGAAGTGTTAATGGAAAGTGACTGAAGGAGAAGGCAAGGGGTAGAAAAGAGGAAATTTCTAATAGGAAAAACATTCCTTCGTTTATTTTTTAAGAAGGTTTAGCCATAAACGCCCAGCTTTCTGGGAAAGGTACTAAGGTGAATAAAATGGGTGACTCATTTTTTGGAAGGAGCTGAATAAGGACTGAGGAATTAAATAACAATTGATACAATAGAGTATTAGTTTGTAAAAAACATTGTATATGCCATACAATGCAAGCCATTGAGAGCAATCTGTTTGGCTGTACTGTGTGTATTATTTTTGTTTATATTTTTTGTTACGTGAATACTGGGGCACAGTCATCTGAATTACACTTCTTAGGTAATCAGACAAAGTGAAATCACTTTTAAAGTACATAAACTAACAGTGATACAGGATTCCTGAATACAGGAACATGCAAATCTCTGCAGATGTGGATTGGAGAACATGTGTTACAGATTATAAAAAAACCCTTGTCATTACTCACATTATTGTGCATTGCACAATTCAGATGCCATTGAGAAATGAAAGGGGAACTCTCTTGTCCATGAAAATCTGGAAGCCATGTTACAGTGGAAGCTCCATCACTGTCTTGTATCTTGAACATAGTAAATACATCCATTTCTCTTTCTGCACAGTATGCATAGGAAGACGTGTAAAAATAAGTGTCATCAGTATTAGGTTGATGTCTTCTGAACAGCCACTTGAATCATGGTACATTCTTGCCTGTGTTGTATCTTGTATGGAAAGTCAAGGTCTCAGGTATATTCTCGGACCCCTCCTTGCTTCAGTAACATTACGAGGTTGCAGACAGGAATGATATTTATTCTGTATTTCAGTACCTCCTAGGAGAGCTAACTGAAAACACTTCCTGCCTTAACAGGGGTCACAGTATTAAGTAATTTGACCTAATTGAATAACAGAGAATGTATTTTCCCCACCAATCATCACGTTTCCCCCAGCCCCCAGATAGTCCTCAGGAGCTGCAGTAACTGTTGTGTCCTCATCTGGGCCCGTTTTTAGGACTGCAGTCAAAACTTACCAACGTGTCTGTGAAGTGACATGGTTTACTTTGTATTTCTCTGGATTCAAAGGTTGTGGTGTTACCTGATAAAATGGTCTTATCTTGAGCCATTTGCTATGCAAACAATATTCCAAAGAAAAAACAAGAAGCTGCTATAGTAACATTTTTTTAAATTTTGTATTCCTCTACGTATGCAGCACTCTACGAACCTGGTGACACTGTGATTTTTAAAGATTCCTTAATATGAAAACCAGCTAAGATAATTTTGAAATATTTATCATAATTCAGGAATTCTTTGAATTATCATTAAGAAGAACTAGACATTTAGAAAATCTCATTTGCACATACCCTTTACTTCTCATCTGCACTTGCCCATGATAATGACATTGTGCTTGACAAAAATTATAAGGTACATATTTAATGTATTTTTAATCATCTCCTCATGTAATTTCACAACTGAAAACGAGAGTGTCATTATCTGAGTCACCAGTGCGCCTTCCCCATACTTGATTAGGAAAATCTCTGCTAGTATATATAGAAGTCAGGGGGCGGTGGGGGCTCCCCCAAGGTCTGTCAGGGCAGGGCCTGGCAGCCATGGCCCATCTCACCACCCCAGCCAGCAGCAGGGCATTGGGGGGCCCCAGGGCAGCCCCAACCCCGGGCAGCGCGCACCTCCCTGGGGTGCGGTGATGGCCTGGGACGTGAGCCCACAGGGGAGCTTGGCGTGCCATAGTGGACCCTGCTTCGCCACTGCATTGAACTGGGAGAAATGCACGGCCTTCTCATGGCTCATGGAAACCTGTCCCTTAGAGGCTGTTCCTTCTCAGGAGCTGGAGTGAAGGTGTTCCCTGTCCACCACCTTGGCGGCTGTACGCATCTGTCGTGGCACCCTGTGTCCTCCTTTCTGTGGGATCTGACCCAAGTGACTCATGGGTTGGAGTCAAGATTGTGACTCGGTTGAGTTGTTGGCACTGACACAGGTCTCTGAGGGGGGAAGCGCTGGGCACGTGGTGCTGGAAGGACATTTCTGCAGAAGCTTTGTGGCTGGAGAAGGTGTCAGGCTGCTATGGCAGGGTTGTAAAGGAGGCTTTACACGAGTGCGGAGCAGGGGACACAATTCTCAAGTTTTGTTGAGAAGTTCTGGCATTTCAGCGCTGTGTGGGCTTAAACGGGCATATCATTGCTAGGTCAGGAAAAATAAGTGGGTGGAAGGGCAGAAAATGCAAACCTGTACCCTGATACTGCCTTGCGGTTTTACGGTAAGATGATAGATAGATTTCATGAAGGTAGCAATAAAAGAAGCTTTCCTGTATTGGTCTTTCCCTGTGGTGGCAAAACCGGCCATCTGAGTGAGTCTGTGATGGTCTTTGAGATCACCTTGGAGAGGCTTCTCCATTTGTGCTGTGGTGGGAACTGTCCTCTCCTCTTTCTTGGAGAGACCTGCTCAGGGGAGCTGCTGGGCCCTGCTGCGAGGCTGCGGAGGCTCGCTGTATGGGCAGGACGGTGGCTGAGCCATAGCCAGTCTCCTGAACTTGGTGAAGACAGGAAAAAATTTCCAATGTTGATGAAAACTCTTTTTATAATGCCCCTATGGACTCCAGGAAGAGACATTTCTGTTTCTTTTCGCACTGGAGACAGGTATACAAGGGGAAGAAAGATCACAGGCAAAACCTGACCTCACTGACAAATCTCAAAATAAAGGAGTTCTTTCAGTTGTCCTCATGACGTCTAGTGTAATTTTGGTCAGGCTATTAATTAAAGTAAGCTTAGTGGAATGCCCTAATGCCCTGAACTGGTGAACTGAACAGTGGATTTCACTACCTGTAAGAATATTGTGTTTGCTTCCTTCAGCTGCTGGCATAAATAGTAACTAGTTAAAGGGCATAGCTTCAGGCTTTGCCTTAAGAAGAAGATGAAAAGATAATTGCTGGATAAGCAAGAGAGCATGGAGGACTGCAAGAAGGTAGCAGCTCAGCAGATGAGACTGGTTTTGAACCAGTGACAATCTTCTTTCAGTCAGCCCAGTTTTAAGGCTGTAATCCCCCTGGGCAGAGGAGCTCTCTCAGTCTCCATGTTGCCTGACTGACAGCGGGGTCCCCTGTCCTGTGCGAGGCAGTGGGCAGTGAGGCAGGCCTTTGACCGTGGCTTACAGCCCTGCTTCTTACTCTGCATAAGCTGATCCGCTTTCATTTTTGCTGGTATTCTGCTTGGCATTCTTTTTGTGAAGTGTATTTTGTTTTGTAAAGGCCTATTTATCCCTCCCTTCCCTGCACCAATGGAGGTTTATTAGATCCTGTGGCAGCCTGCCATCTTCCTTATTAACCAAGCTTTTTCCCAAATAAACATGTTCCTTGTATACACTGCCTCCTATTTATGATTTACTTCCCATTATAAAGCTGCAATCTACAATATTAAAAATAATAGACAGATGTTTATCAGAGGTTGAACAGGGTTTTTTGTATTGACTCTGGTATTTGTGGTTTATATTTCTTTAATCTCTAGTGCAGTGCGCTTCCTCCCACCCTCCCCAATTTACTACTTTTGCCTCTTGCTACCCATATAACAGGTGACTGCTCTCTAAACATAAGTTTCTTTCAGGCTGTTACATGTTGCCCTATGAACAGGAGTATGAAGAAGTAAGGAAGCCTTTGTGTGAGAAATTAGAAATCAGGCCTTTATTCTAGAGATCTAGATCCACCTGGAGGCAGAGATTTTCACGGTGTACAGAGAGAATGCCAGCAGGGTATTTGATCACCCTCTGCTGGCTGTGCTGCCGGGGCTGCAACCAGTACGCTGGATTTTGGGAGAGTGCCTTTCTTTACACTCTAGTTAAGTGATTTAGGATTTCATTTTGTGCATTTGGACTGTGTTACTACAGTTTAGCCACAACAATTTGAGATCACTGGCTGCATATATAGCTTTTTTTTATTATTTGAATGGATGGAATAGAATTCCACCCCTGAGGCAGATAATCATCTCAGACCCGTTAAATAAGTAGCTGTGACATGCATCATAACAGCGGCCTAAACCACCATATTTTTTCAATATGACACTTTGTTGCTTTTTGTTTCCTTGGCCTGTGGTTGGACTTACATTACAAAACCAAACAGCACTTAGCTATAATTAAAAATGCCCTACAGTAAGTGGGATGACAGAACAATGGGAATGCTGTTCATATGGATGAAATCAAGTGTAAATGAAGTCTAAAAGAATTAAGTTGAATGCAAGGACAAAATTAACTTGTTGGGTAGGCACAGAAAGTGTAAAATAAGCCTACCCAGGACAGCAGATCCTGCATTTCACAATAAAAAACTCCAAACAGAGGAATTTTTTGTATCATGAAGCAAATCCATCTTTTGCTGTTGCAGCTGAAACATAACCTTCAATTAACTATTTAAAATGCAGTCATATATTAATGGGTATTTGTATGTAGAGAGTTTACACTGCAAGCATCTTACCTTGAGCATGTGAACAATATACTTATTTATACTATTTGCATGCAGTTTATAAAAATAGGAAATGTTCATATTAGTGTTCTTAGTATCCCTCCTTTTTTTCAACATGGAATCATGTTTATGAAAACTTTATGTTGAAGAATCAGTATATTGTCAAGATAAATTTTAAAATTATATAGCAGATATAATTGCAAACATATTAAGATGTAATTATAAGAAGGGCTGGGGTTTTTTTCAACCTCCAGCTGTCATCTTGCTTCAGGTTTAGCTCTAGTCAGAGCCTTGCTGACCAACCTACTGATGTTTCACTAATTGCCACTTGAAAATGGAAAGGAAAACTGCCTAGCTTTGAAACATTATTCATGAAAAGGATCGTGCTGGCTTGTTTTCAGAACAGGAGCTTTCCCCCTCTTCTTGTCTAGACAGGCCAAGTACAAGACTTTGTACTGAAAAAGGCTCTCTGGTGTGTCATTAGGCACATTGGTCTAGTCTGGAGTGGTCTGGATTTCCCTGTTGAAGTGTTTTGAGGCCACTCCTAGTATTCTGGTACAGACCTCGGCAGGTTTATTTACCAACTTTCAGTTTGATGATACTGTTAATATTTCCTTTCTACTCTCTCCATCAGCCTGACTTTGATCTACCTTGCTTTACAAGGAGGGGTTCTCTTCTGGTTTGCTTAAAAGCACACTCTGTTTAAATGCATTTACTATGCAAACTACTTTAAGGTACTGAATTTTCATTTACAAGTAACAAATACCTGATGCTAAATATGTTCTGTGTTCAGAAGTATCTGTATTTTCATTGAATGATCTAATTTGTCCCACAATACATTTTTTCCTTTGAGTATTTCCTTCAGATTTCCACAGAATGTGATTATGCAGGCTAAGTTGTAAACTTTTGTGTCCTCCATTAGACATTAAATTTTGTTAGATTTACAAGTTGCTTTTGCACATGATGTGGGTTGATCCTGGCCAGCAGCTAAGCACTTGCATGGCCACTCACTCACGACCCCCTCCCACCCCACAGGACAGGGGAGAGAACAGGAAGAGTAACAGCAAAATTACACTTTTACTAAGTGAAGGAAAGAGGAAAAAAACTCAAGTCATTTAAAGGCAGTCACTCACCACCTCCCACAAGCAGACCGATGCCCAGCCAAGTCTCTGAACAATGGGAAGACAATTTTGATGTGGTCTGCTATCTAGGACAAAAAACACCCCGCTCTTAAAGCACAAATCCTTCCTCTTGTTAATCCTCTTACGGTAATGTTAGTTAAAAACCAGAATTTTAACACTTTAATAGAGCTACTAAAGATGTAATACTTTGTTTGGTCTTTTGTCTGAAGACTGTATAATCTAGTGGCAAACAGAAACCCAGAGTTCTTAGCTGTAATTGCTTTTGAGGTGTCATCTTGCCTGAGCATTTATCAGCCATGGAGGAAGCGTGGAAAGTTTTACATTAACACTCAACACAAAGACACAGGAAAGAATTAAATAGTGTGGCCAAAGTAACACGTCCAATGTTCTAACTTCAAGCAATATAGCGTTTGATATTTGTCTTTCAAATAGAAGCAGTATGTCCTTTACCACTTTAATTTCACCCTGTTATATTCCTTATTTAAGGAACCTGGGAAGTTTGAACCCTTTCAAGGCGACTTTTCTAATCTTCTAAGGCAGCTTTGTTCTTTTCTTGTTCTAGTTTCTTACTTCATGAAGTTGCAGAAATTAGTATTAAAGTGTTGCTTTGTCAGATTGTTAATATTGAGGCCGATTTGTTTAGTCTCCTTTCCAAAAGTAACTGTTAATGACCTTCTTAGTTCCTTGGGTTTCAAAGGCTTACTCTGTTTGGTTATAATTTTTTTTATGCTCTATACTCAAAACAGAAAACTCAAGGCCTTAAATGTCTCTTCAGTTCTTTGTTGTAGCAGAGAAGGACAGGGTGATAAAGGAACAGAGAAAAATATTTTGTTTGTACAGTATTTTATTGTACAATTGGAATAGTTAGAGTACTGCAGGGTTGAACTGAAAAAGCTTAAATCTTGAGGACATTTTTTAGGCAAACACTGATTTTTAAGTGCAGTTTGACCAAATGAAATAGAAAGATAGATTTTTTTCACAGGAAATATTTTTTTTCTTGCGCAGCATTTTAAGGCTTTTATTTGTATTCCTAAGCAGCATTTTATATGTTATGCATGTGGATACATATATTTTTGTAGCAGCAGATTCTTGGTGGTATGTGTACCAAAATGTCATTAAAACTCTTGATGAAAAGTGTTCAGAGTGAAGTCCACAAATCACTTTTACCTATAAGTAAATTTGCTAAGAAAATAATTTCATTCCATTTCCCATTTTATTTTTCCTCTCCCTTGCTATTACCATGCTTATGTTACACATCAGATACGCGTGGGTAAATATCACATCTCAGTAACTGTTTCAGGGGCTTTTTAGAGTTAGAGATCCTGTTGTCTCAGTTCAGAGTTAAGTCCAAGCCTGTTAAGATTAAAGGAAAGTCTCTTGTTGATACTGTTGAAGATGAACAAATGCTGTCCCTTTGCTGGGAAGGACCAGTAATCATCTCTCTGAAGCAGAATCAGCCAACCCAAACTGCAGCCTTAGGGAAGTCCAGGGTTCAGGGAATGGCACTACTTTAATAACTACTTGTGAGTGTTTCTAATTCTGTCTGCTTTGCCTCTGCTTGTGAATGATAATCGCCGGGATTTGTCAACATGCTGGAAGTGTAATCATTAAATTATAATTTTTCTAGATATAATATGTCTTTTGTTCTATATGTGTAGTTTATTTAACTTTGGAACAAGCCTAGTGAGAAAGCTTTTTATAATTGCATGTGTATTTCTGTGAATGTTTCTTGATTATATCTCAAATACTTACTATTAAAGTATACTTGGTCGCATAGGAATTATTCTTGTGACGGAGCTATATTTAGGGGAAACCATTCATTTTTTTGTAATGAACAAAATGTGAAAAATACAGCATGTCTGCATATAGCATTCATATACTTTATAGAGGTTTTAGAAGTTTACTGACTTTGTGAAGCAAACTGGCTTGTGGGAGTTCAATGTGCAGACACGGAATGCTTGATTAATTAGTTGGGAGACTGGGAAATTTGCTTTGGAAAGGTAGTTAAGGAATAATCGTCTGTGTCTGGAAGGATTGTTCCTGGTTGCAAACTATAATGTTGCATTACACCTGATGCTGTTTTATACTGTGCAAGACTTTTTTTAATGTGGGACAATTATTATTTTTATTCATAGTTCTGTCTTGACCCAAGTATGCAAGGTGCCACACAGACATGTATGAGAATATGGTCTTTGTCCGAAGTGAACTGTAATCAACATGAACTACAAAAAAAAAAAAAAAAAATTGTCTGTTTATTAAGAAGACAAAGTTGAATTTCCCCAAATGGCAAATCTGGTTTACCAGTGGGTTGATTACGGTGATCTGCAATGTGTCATGTATGTATTTGTATGTGCAATGCTACAAATAATACATATAATATTTTGGTGTTGAAATGCTAAAGACCCATCCACCATGATAGCATCTACTTGAAAAATACTGCCTTTAATGTCAGTCATTCTAGCAGTGAAGAAAGTAAGCATCCGTTTCCTCACAAATTTTTGTTTTGGTTTCTTTTTGCCTTTCAGAGTGCAAATTCACCTGCGCCAGTGGTAAATGCTTGTATCTTGGTTCATTGATTTGTAACCAACAGAATGACTGTGGGGATAACAGTGATGAAGAGAACTGTCTGCTTGTAACAGAGCATCCACCTCCAGGCATCTTTAGCTGTAAGTACTGGCTCTTTGTGTGCATCCGTGTGTGTATATATGTCGAATACTTCTGTTTAGCTCAGAAATCAGTCTGTTTGGAGACTTGGTCTGCAGTGTGATACCTAGGGAGGATGAGATGAAGTAAATACCATTTTTCTCTTAACCAGCAGTGATTTGTAACACACTTTCCCTATGTTCCTAAAGCCTGAAAATTGTAGTTATGCAAAGGAAGTTTGTGCTGCAGACGTTGAGGTTGTAATTGTACAGATCATGTGTGGCTTCTGAGAAAGAAGCGTAAATATCTAAATGATTAAATAATTTGTTCTCCAAGGTTCTAAAAAATATTTTATGCTTTGTCTGTGTGACAGTCTTTATATGCTATTAAGACTATTAAGAAAGTTGTAATCTTTTCAGTTATCATTCCTGTTAATCAAATATATTTTATTAGTGCTGAGATGAACATCATTTGGTAGGTCACTGAGCTTTTGTATGTATATATTTAAAACAGCTTAATTGCTATTCTTTGGGGCATGAATTTCTCACAGAGTACCAGAGTTTATCACCAGAATTGCTCTCTTAGTAATTTTCCCTCAGTGTTGTACACTGAAACCAAACTTTGATTTTTGTGTTTGTATGTTCTACAGTAATTTATTTTTAAACCACAATTCAGCTTTCTGGATGGGGGAGAAATTTTCCAATAATGCTTCTGGTGTACAAGTACAACAGAAGTGCCATTATGCTACTTACTGCTTTCCAAATGGTTTGGCTCTGCCAGTACTGACATCCCTCAGCATGCTATTTCACCTCTGGTTGTGACTGTGGCTTAGGAATATCTGTGTTGTTATGTTGTTATTAATAATAGGGATTATATTAAACAGCTTGTATCTGTAATTTTTGTAACGAACGCATGTGCCACTAAGGAGGATAGAATCACAGAGTGGGTTCGTAATAGAAGACGAAATCTGGTGGTGAATATGCCTTTCCTCCTCTGCCCTCTCACGTCCAAATGAACGTGTTTCTAAATGTACTGCAAAAGTTTTTAAATCTTGTACTTCCCAGTACTTTGGTGTGTCTGCAGTGATTTCAGAGGTTTTGAAATAACAATGGCCTACATAGGCTTTTATGTTACTTAATTTTATTTTTCTTCTGATTTGTTGGGGGTTTTCTTGTTTTGGTTTTTTTTTTGTTGGTTTTTTTTTGAGTGGAACTCTTTCCAAAGCCCCAGGACTAGCCATACATAGGCTTTGGTGAGGGGTCCAGACATGTATTTCCCCGTGAACTTAGGCTAATATTGGCTTTTGAGTTGTAAAAAAGTTATACCTTACTATTTGTTTGCAAGACATGTAAGCATATCTTTAAAGTTCAAATAGAGGAATTTTTTGATGGGAACACTGTACAGCTCTTCTCTTAAACCAGGCCAGCACAGCTGTTTGTCCGAAAGGAGCCATGTGGTAGCATGTGGTAGCAGATGGAAGGACGGACTTTGGTGACAAGCAGTTGGAACACTGCAGGTGGTGGCCCTGTGTGGCTGCAGTGTGATGGTGGCACCCTGTAAGTTCCTAGGTGGAGGTCCTGGGTGGACTTCCCAAAGCCTCTTTCAACTTGGGGTCTGATATCCAGGGCACCGGTGGTTTTTCAGTACCCCTCTGTGCTGGTGGCAGCTGTGCAGTAGTTGCAGCAGTGTGTTGGCACCATGTGCTGGCCGCCTCCTCAAAAGGCCTTTGGACTGTAGAAATTGTTACGTGCTTGATCCAGGATCTGCAGATTTCCTGGTCTTCCCTTAAGTCACATCAGTCCCCTTCGGCATTGCAGCAGGTCACGAACATGAAGACAGGCATGCCTGAAAGGGAGTGGTGCCAGTTAGCTGGCTGGTCATCCCCCTCACCTCCAGCAGCGTGACGTTTATCTGGACCAAACCCAACAAACTGTGTCTCTAAAAAACCTTCAGCAGCAGGTTTCCTCCTGCTTGCACAGGAGCTTCGACTTCTGTGTTTCATGATCCTGTCTCTGTAAAGTCATGCAGGTCAACGTGGCAGCATTTCTCTTTCTTTCCAGTGGATTTGGAGAAGAATAGTTTACTTCCTTCTCAAATCAGCCTTTTACAAATATGAAGACTGTTACTACCCATCTGTCAGTTACCCTCTGGGAGGTAAAAAAAAACCCCAAAAATAAACCCAAGTTCCTTCACAATAATTATGTTTCCTCAAATCTGTTATACTTGTTCATTTTCTCTGATTCCTTCTAAAATACGGTGTCCAATAGTCCTGCTACTTCAGTCCTCCCCAGTGGTGAGTGAAGAAGAATTATTAGGTAAACAGTCTTATTAAGTCACTCAAGAACTGTATTTGCTGGTTTTGGAACAGCATTTCAAATGAGGAGTTTGTAGAGGAAATACTTGATTTATTGCTAGGAGCATTTGGAAGTGCTTAACCTTTTGCTTACCTTGTAGCAGAGAGCCATTCATTATTTGTTGCATTTGGGGATATTGATAGTGACTGTACTTTTTAATTGCAATAGGGACTGTGTGACAAGTGCTGTTTATTTATTTTAAATAAAAAAACCCAAAACCCAGTGAAACAGGGTCCTAATGGGTGAAACAAAGAGGAAAAGTATCGAAGCCAGATGGAAAAATAATATAACTGTAAAACAATATTTAAATCAAATTAGGATTAGTGATGTTTATCATGTCCTGGCTATTAAACAGGCTGCTACATGGTATAAATCAGTGCCAGTTGGTTATAGGAAAGAGCATTATTATGGATGTGGCAGTTGGTTGTGTCGGCTTATTCCAGCCCTGAAAAAATGTGGAATACTTGTTGAAGTGAGGTCCCCGGGCCTTCGAGGGATGACATGTTGAATTAAGAAACCTGTGCATGCTTTTGCTCAATGATTTTAATGGGAATCCCTACCAGCATATATGTGCTTGAAATGTCCCAGCTAACGAGGCTACCTCCCCACACAGAAGTACATACATTCATTGGCATCTGATCAGTGACAAGACATAATACAGCTCAATAAGAAGAAAATGAGTTTAAAACAAAAATCGTTTGAGGAATTTTAAAGCAGGAATTTCTGGTCAGTGTTACATATCAGCTCTATTCTTGCATCTTCTTGCTTGTGCACAGCTCCTGAATGGGGAAGAAACTGTTGGAAGGAGCCACACATTAAGTGTGTGCTGGTCCGCATCTGAGCAGGGTGGCCTGTTTCTCCCTGGGACTGCTCTTGTATTTACCTAGAGCACATTGGCACTCCTTTGGTATCCCTTCCCTTCTGCTGTTTCTTCAAAGAATCCCTTTCTCATACTGTATTGAAACCTTCTATCTTCCCATGGTGGAAACAATATTCATCTCATTTCACAGTAACACATAGACTGCCCCAAACGATGTCTAAATAAATAAATTTTCATATGGAAGTTCTGCTTTCATTTGTTTAAGCAGTATATGCCATGTTAGCGGTAGCCCATATTTCCAAGCTACTGAAGCATTTCTCATTTGTGCTCTTGCCAGCAGCCAAATCCAGAATGTCTCATTGGAGCTTATTGTTTAGTTAAGTTGCATGAGCAGTGGTATAGAAAGATATTTTTTGTGGGTGACCTGCTCCCTGGATCTCGTGATTATAGCAGACGCTCTCTCATTGTGTTTGAGTTTAAATCTCCCAGACCTGGTGTTTCTCTCTCCTTGCTATTGTTATCTGGCACCAGTGTGAAGTCTGTTAATTCAGTCTTCTAAATGTTGCTGTTGAAGTCAATAAGATGTCTCACATTTACAAAGTTAAAAAAACCATGTATTTCTGCAGCCCTTTGGTTTTATTAATTTTCCTCTGCTGACTTGTAGGGAGGTTTCCTTATGCTGCTACATGGGCAGTTCAGTCTGTATAGCACACAGAAGATGGAGGGCCGCGGGGGGAAATCTGCAGCAGCTCCAAGGTGTGTTAAGAGTCTGATTTTAGACAACACAAGCTGCAGTCCAGCAAGTTGCTCAAAATACATCCTAAGGCATTTAAGCCAAACATGTTAAGGTAACAGCTTGCTTGGTTTGAATTGGGATTTTTAACATGGGTTTGGTGATGCATGTCGAAGCGCAGCTCGCCCTCCTCGGTGAGGATGCTCCAGTGTTACTGCACGTTTCCCCACAGGTAGCCTGGTGCAAAGTAGCCCTTGTCACCTTCTGGTAGGTCTACTTTCTGTTCTTATTTTCATCAGCTATAAAGACTTATTGATTGAGATAATGGTGGTAACTGTTCTTTTAACACTACTTGGAGGTCCAGGGTGTATTTAACAGCACAAAGCCACAGTGGGAAAAATGAGATGAAGGGTAGGATTTTAAACATTGCAGACTTGGCCTTGGCAGCAGCTTGCTGTTCCACGTGACCTGCAAAATTTGGACTCTGAGGAATTGAAACAATGTGCCTGCTTCTAGCAGGACACAGTTCATTTGTTCAAGCATTTCCCTTTGTTTCACAACAAATGATCATACTGCCTTGTCCTGCTAAAAGTAAATTAGATTTTGAAATGGGAAGCATGTCTGTTTGCAGCATCTGCGTTGTCTAATTGAGAAGGGTTGCAGTGATGGAGATTTTAGTTCTTTAATTGTTTGGTAGAAAACAGTACAGGTAGCTAGCTCTGCTGTGATCTGTATATGTTTGTGGGCATATGAAACACAAATATTGACATGCATGAGAATTTGAAGAATAAAGGAGAGCAAATCCTTCTTGTCATGTGAAAACTGTCTACATCAAATTTCAAGTTGTCAGCATTGATGGAGGTGATGTGTCATGGCTGTTTTGGCATAGAATAGTTTGCTGTGGGAGTTCATTTTCCTCTGCAAGGTAAAAAAACCCCAAACAAATCAAATATATAGCTCTCCCTTTCACCACCCCCACCTACTTCTGTCAGCTCTGAGCCTTGTAGGGATCTACAGGGGGTTGGAGAATGATTCTGTTTTAAAAACAAAAAGCTCAATCAAAGGAAAATATTTTGTTTAAAGAGACCTTTGGCATCCCCCTCTGACTGTGACACTGAATTTGCGCAGATAAAAACAACCGCTTAGATTTACATTTTGATTGTGCTTCTGCTTTCATGTATGCCAGGCTGTCCCACTTCAGGTGAAATTTATCCATTTCTTTAAATATTTAGCAGTCTAGCGTTGATGTTAATGAAAGTCTGGCACTGCTATTTTGAGCATTGCAACAATGATAGTAATTTTCAGTGTCAGATTACTGCTTCTTGGAGGAAAAGGGAGATGGGAGGAGGGAAGAGCAGGGGGGGTGGTGGAAATTGTTTCGGGTCTAATAGAGTTTGTCATCAGCCTGGCTGTGCCAGACAGATGGATCATGAATACTGTCTAGACGCTCTCTGCCTGAGTGGAGCTGTGGTCTCTAAGGACAAGCAATGAGACGCCGGCTTAAGTGACTGGGGAAAGTCAGGACATGCTCCCCTCTATAATCAGATGGCGATCTGGGCTGATCCTGCCCTGCCGGGTGGGGGGAGAGGCCCCGCTGGTGCTGGGAGCTGGTCAATACTGATCTCAGTTGAAACTTGGCTATTACGGGGCTTTAGGGGGGAGAGGACAGGGATGGTGTTACGACGCTATTGATTTCAGCTGCATCTGCCCAGGGACTGCCGGGTCATTTGGCTGGGAGTATAGATCTAGGGAGGGGGTGGATTGGGAGAGCCATCATCTGGCCATAAAGTACATGTGTAAAACTGCATGGTCATCTGTATTTATTGATTGGTTTAGTCACAGTATACCCTTGAAAATGCTTAGTTACTTGCTAACTTTTTCTTGATTTGGCCCACTTGTTCAGAGGGTTTCAGCTCTGCTCCCTACCTGGGGCTCCATATGTGTTAATGATTGGACTCAGTGATCTTAAAGGTCTTTTCCAACCTAAACAACTCCATGATTCTATGTCCCCTGCTGTTAAGATGAGGTTACATGAGGCTGCCTGCAGTTTGGAAAGGGGAAGCTGTGTTAACAAGGTGAGACCTGTAGCCTAGGGCAGATCTTGTGCTTTTTAGTGGTCTTCTCATGCTGTTACTTGTCCTTTCCCTGTCACTAAGCACAATTAATGATTAGGAAATAGAAAATTCTGATGTAGACAGAGTGATAAATATTTTTTGACTGGTGGAGTTATCATAAAAACTTAATTTGGTACATATGCTAACTTACTTAAAAAGCAAGAGGTTCTCTGGGTTTTGTATCACAGAACAAGCCATGGCATTCTGGATTTTAGTTCTGTGTCTATATAACTAAATACTGGGTGGGTTTTATTTAGGAAATCCAGTTGGCTTTCAGCCTATAGTGAAGTCTGGTTTCTTAAAGTGCTGTAAGCAGGTTCTGTGCTTTGTTTTGAAATAATTTAATCTTTACATATTTTTGAAGCACAGCATGGAACATTAGCAGTTTATAGGAGCGTGAAAATTTGGAAAAAAAGAAGGTAAATTTTCTGTTTTCCTTTAATATTTTGTACTTATTTTTAAAAATACTGCCTTTCCTGGTGTTTAATGAATGAAGTAGAATGCTGGTCCCATGAACTCTGTAATAAAACTGCAGTGGAATTCAGTAACGCTAGAGTTTACCCCTTCTTCATTTGAAGCCTTACAGTATTAACAGCTCGGACAAGCCAGACACACATGTATGTGGCCAATAACAACCATGAAATATGCTGGTACAACGTCAGGTATTTGCATTTGCTTACAAACAGGGCTGAACTCTGCTCCTGCTAAGGAATTTCCATTTCACAAAGTTTCCAGATGAACATTAATCATATTTTTACAGTTAATGAGAAAAGACATAAAAGCTCATAGTGCCCTGCAGATGAAAATGTGGGAATTTCAATAGCTCTGAAATGCTGTATCATTCATTGACAAAGTGTGTTAAGTCAGTTGTATCACCTTTAATCAAGATCAAGATACAACATTTGTTAGAACTGTTTTTGTTCTTCATACACATTTCATTCATCCCTCCTTCAATTCCTGTTAGCTTTTAGAAACTTCATCTAGTACTAATTAGTACAATTATACCTGGTATTGCTTTTGCTTTCTCCTGTTTCCTTTTTCTGCTACTGGTTTCTTACAGAAGCAAAAGAGAATTTCAAGTGCTCAGAGTGTACAGTGTATTAAAATCTTTCATTCAAAGACTGATTTTTATGTATCTGAGAGAATGCCTAAACTTCAGGCTGGAAATCTCCAAAGCAGTAGTGCCAGGCATGATGTGACTTTCTGTCTTGGAGGTTTGCTGTCTCTCTGCAAGAGACAGGAGCTCCTTGTGGACTGCTGTGAAGAAGGGAGATGGCCTCCCATAGGCTCTGAGCGCACCATTTCTCACACTGTCTTCTCCATCAGAAGTGCATGGTAGCAAAAATATTTCGTAAGTGCAGGCCTAAAACTAAAGTACAAAACCCACAACACAGTATCCTACCGCAGGCACAATTCTCGCCCTGGAGAGACGACGAGAATAAACTGTAAGGCAATTATTTTCAGACATTATTTCAAGTAGAACTAGTAGGTGCTTAAACACCAGATCAGAAATCATACAGAGTGGAACTGAGCAACTTTTGTTGATGTTATTTTTCAGTCCACATTAGTAAGTATTGTTCATTGCTGTCCTTCCTCTCTACTTTTTCATTTGCAGGGGTCGCACTGTACAGTGCACGACGAGCTACCTGGCTAAATCACTGTAAGTTTTAGATGCAGCTCTGAAATCCTGTGTGAGTTTTAAAGCCGCTGGTGTCCCTGTCATTCATGCAATTCACATTGATTGTCACTGGTAAATGCCCATTAGGAGCACTCCAATTGTGCTGTGTTTGCACTTGACTAATACAAGCCTACAGGAGCAGTCACAAACTTTCTTCTGTACAGCATTGGAAGCTGTTCAGGTGCTTTGGTAGCATGAAGGTTACTTATATTTTCATATGCTTTAAAGTGTTTCAGAGAATGTGCTTTTAGGCAGCTTCTTTTTAAAACAAAAAATAATTAAAAAAACCCCTCTCACAACAAAGGGACCTGGAGTCAAACTAGACCACCTTCCATCTCTAGGAATGCTGCAGACTTGTGATCTTTGATTGCTTTTCATTTGGCAGATACATACCTGACCCTTCATCTCCAGAAACTCTTCATCTCCCTGATGAAATGAAGCACCTTAATTTTTCTGAATCAGACTCATCTCCTCCTTCTGTTTTAAAGTAACATCTGAGATAAAGGTGAATTGGGAGTTTGCTTGTATGTCCTGGGAATAAATGCACACTGAATATTTTCTGTCAGAAGTTTCTGTGTAGCTTAACCTAGAGCATCATGTTCATACTCAAAGATATTCATGCATTTCAGTTATCTCTATGGCCAGTATTGTGTGTGAAATTACGTTTTACATATCATGTAGTGTTTAACCAAAGCATGTTGCTTTGGCCATTAGTGTGCAGCTATTTTTCTCAAACTGGGAAGTGTGAGAAACCCTGTTTTCTCCACAGTTTTGCAAGTGCTTGAAACTGGTGTAAGCCAGTGTTGCCCCTTGTAGTTGCTCCCTCATTTGTCCATGTGCAAATGTTTGTGTAGCCACACAGGAGTTGGGTTGGAGACCTCATCTGGTTCTGATGAAACTTCCACTTTGTTGTGGCTGGTGTCATGTCTTTGATTCTATTCTCAGCAAAACTGTGCAAACTCTTATGCTGGCACAAAGAAGAGGACAGTACAAGTGGTTCCATTTAGTGATGCTTTATCCTTGACTGGTTTAAGGTTTCCATGAAACAGTAGTGTTGTTAAATTCCTTAGTCCTTGCCTCACTAAAGCATATACTGAAAGACCTTTTCCTGAATACAGGAGAGTTTGGGAATTAAGAGCTAATTGTTGTTTTCCCTCTTCTCCCCCATTCTGAAAGTCTCATCATTTGTCACTTTTTGTTACAGAGAAATGAAACAGAAGAATGAAACAACAGAAGGGGGTCTCTCATGCCCGTTCATGGGCTTGGGTTCATTAAGAATGAACCCATGCTAGTAGATGCTAAATGCTTAACATCTCAATAACAAAGTCCAGTTTGGCTTAAGACATGAGGCTTTATTGGAATAATGTTAGCTAGTTAAATGAGTTCATAGGAACAGCTGTCTTGGGTTGTATCAAAGGCCCAGCTAGCCCAATACTGAATCTGGCACCGGCCAGTTGCAGATGCTAAGTGAAAGAGTATAAGCAAATGAAACAAAACAGTTGTGCTTTTCCCAGTAAACCAGGTTCCTTGGAGGAATGCTACACTGCTCTGCATAAGGAGCATGGGATTTCTGTCCTCCTGAGAAAATTCAACATTTAGAAAGGGAAGGAAGTGAGGTAAAGAGCAAATGTCTCTTTTCAGAAGTGTAAGAATGAGAGAAGAGCCTTCCAACCCTTTGCTAGCCAATAGATGTGTGGGCGCATTGGTTTCTTCAATATTCATTACGTGCTTTTCATGTTGAGGCACTTTGAATGTAGGATGCAAACTTGAAAGTGCTGAACTCATGTCAACCCGAAAGACTATTTACCTGGTCTTTTCACTTATGTTGCAAGGAACAATTTTTTTTTTTTTCTCTCATCAAATATTTTGAATTTTG
Source organism: Falco cherrug (assembly GCF_023634085.1). Classification (NCBI taxonomy): domain Eukaryota; kingdom Metazoa; phylum Chordata; class Aves; order Falconiformes; family Falconidae; genus Falco; species Falco cherrug. The sequence goes on from NC_073699.1 coordinate 63,636,785, forward strand.
AAAATTTCAAATTTGAGAAATATATTTCTCAATATCTCAAAATATTTCTCAAAGCTTACTGGTTTTTCTGATGGGTGGTGAGGTTCTTTCGGACAGGATTTGCGGACTGTGTGACAGCTTTATATTTAATGGTGAACCATGTTCATCGTGTGATGAGAGTAGGCTTATAGTTGGCTTCGATGTTACAAAACCCAAACGCATGCACAAAACCTGTTGCAGGTAGAAAACAGTTGTCACCTGGGACTGTGTGGCATACAGGCATCAGATACTGTGGGAGTGCATATGTGTATATGCCAGCAGGCTAGCACTCATTTTTTGTTTTATTTACATGCATGTTGTATGCAAATGTAAGGAGTGAATACTAACCAGTTGGCATTTAGGAAAAATATCAGCCGCATAGGAAGATCTGTACCTCAGCTCCTATGAAATCATAAATGGGGATTTCTGTCTCAGTTTAAAAATACCCACTCTTTTTAATTAAAGATTTAGGGTTGAAATCAAGGCTAAAATATTTTTTCATTGTCTGTTTAGACCATAAATGAAACAGTTGACCAACTGTTGATACTGAGCCACTGTTAAGAGCTAAAAGAAAACAGATCAGGAGAGTGAGTTGTTAAAGTCATTGCATTTTGATCTGATAAGTGAGTTTTCTCTAATTTAGCAATACTATCGAAGAGGCTAGAGTGGTATGTAGCACAGCATTAGTCCAACCATACGTGATAAGATCACAGCTCTATTTTCTTTCCAGCAGTATTGCTACACTGGTGGCTTCCTCTTTCTTTCTCAGATTTCTCCTTCTTTCCTTCTGTTTCAGTATTGCTGTGTAATAGCTTCATAAAAGTTAGACAGATTAAGGACCTGGGGGTTGTAGAGATAATAATGACGCACTATGTGAATATGAGTCTGGCACCTAGTAGCACCTTGGTAGAAATAGGAAGCTGTGATCACAGTATTAAAATATGCTAACAAGCTGAAGGAGCTAATGGCTTGAATTTTTACAGTGCAGATGTTCAATCCAGCACTTGTGCTGAATACAATAACAAATGTGTGAGGGCTGATGGTGATATTACTGTGTTCTTGGCAGCACAGTCCTCCAAAACTATCTTTCTTTCTTTGATATTTTATCAAGATTTAGAATGTTCTTTTTTGTGATCTAAGATAACGAATGTGTGTATAAACAAATTGTTATGGCTAAGGCTGGTTAGGCAAGGGTTGTCTTTATTCAAACGGGATTCTGTAAGAATGGGTGTACCCCTGTGTGTCGTGGTGGGGATCAGTATCGCGGTTCTTGGATAGTTCATGCTCTGCATCTCCTACTGAATTTCAGATAATTTTATTGTTGTTGATTTCAAAACCTAGCCCATCTGGCCAGAATAAACCATCTGGTTTGAGAAACTGTAGAGCCACGGTCTGATGTAAGGGTCATCTCCCTGTGCTTTCCAGAGGAGAGTCAGTCAGTAGTCTCCTGGAGAACAGTCACAGGGGCCTGTATTCCACTCCAGTACCTCAGCCTGGCCACCCACCTCATGGTATTTCACATATTCGGGTCTCTTCCTTCATGTTCCATGCTTTGCAGCTAATGCCCAAAGTGAATATTGCTGTGCTGCAGAACCTTTCAACTGTTTCAGTAGCAAATGATCTTGACTTCTTTCCAGCAGACTCTGATATTCCTGAAGAAATTACCATGTGTACCAGTCAAAGATTTCCTAGACGTTGTTGGGAATCATTATGTGGCAAACCTGAAACCTGCCTTTTTTTTTTTTTTTTTCCCTCCCTGGCAAAGGTGCTGGCTTGTTTGTTTCAATTACCAGGATGAAAGGTGCATGTGTCTTTTGTTTGTAATAAGCTGCAGCTCTCACTGTGAATACCTGTCACTTCTGATAGCCTATTACAATGCACATGATCAGTCAGCTGGCTGTGAGTATTTGGGGCTGGCGGTGCTCCTCCGCAGTTGCATTTACTATACTATGTAATGCAGGTTTCAAACCATGTCCCCTTTTGTCAATCCTATTAGATGAAGTATGGGTAGAATTAATTCCACTGATGTTATAAAACTAAATGAAGGACTGAAATGATATGAGGAATGGAAGACATGGTGATCAGTGAATAGGTCTTGCCAAGAGTTCCAGGTTTGCTTGGCATCTCTGCCACAGACTTCCTCTGCAAACCTGATGAAATCATTATTGTTTTTCTTCCTTAATGTCTTTATTTATAAAATTGAGATAATGATGTTCATCTACTTTGCAGAAGTAATAAAAGAAGATGAAAATTTTATGTGGTTGAAAAACATGCAAAGAGATGTTAAGCTGTAATAACCTCGGAAAATGGGTATTATACTGCAAAAAAACCCAACAATAAGCTGACTGTGAGAATTTTTAAAAAAGTTTAGAAAGCATGTGCTTCATGTTGTGTATTAACATTAGCACATACTGTCCAATATTAATAAATTTATCTTTGATTTTTCACTTGTATGTCAACATGTAAGAGCAAGGAAATAGATATGCTAAAGAGTTTCTAAGTAGACACATAAAAAGTCAATTTGCATTAAAATTTGACTAGAGACAGAAGAATAGGAGTAAGTTTTATCAGTCAACTATAATTCCACAACTGGAGCAGAATATCTAAAAGAAAGGTGAATGTAATGCAATGTAATGATATTTGGTTGTGTGTTAGGGAAGTCTGAAGAGGTATATCAGAAGGATTTAATCAAATGAGGTCAGCCATGAACAGAATGATGGATGAAATTCAATCTTGATTAATGCAAAGTAATTCATACTGGAGGGCAAAGTATGTGCTATTAATACAGTTTATTGGATCCTAATTAATTGTGTAGTTTAAAGAAAAAGGACCAAAGTATCACTACAAAGGGCTGAATGAAGACCTCTTTAGAGAATATGGTTGTGGTCAGATAAAATATTTTGAATCAATAAAAATAGGATGTGAAATGTTGTGATGCTGTGACATAAATCAACATTTCACCTTTATCTAGAATGCTGTGTTCAAGTGTTGCCACAGCACAGAAACATGCTGCAGATGTAGAAAACATGGGAAAACAGCAGAAAGAAGTTGTGAACAGACTTTTGATATGAATAGAGACCAGAAAGCTTGGAATTGTTTACTAGTGAGGCTAGGTAAAGAGTGGGGAGATAAAAAGGTACACAGAATTATGAGTGTTGAACAGGAGGTGGGTCTGGAACTTAGGCTGTATTATAAGATTAGAAGATGGCTCAGTGCAGTAGTTGAAAGCTGATAAAAAACAATTTTTTCCACACATCCTGTCTTTAGGCTGTATACCTCATTATTGTGCAGTGTTATTGAGGCAAGAATTTAGCAATAATTAAAGAAAGGAAGCCTCTGAACTCTAGAGTCCACTTGTGTGCAATCTATCCAGAGAGGAGTAGTTAGGAAATGTGTAAGGCTGAGGTTTCAGTCTTTTGGAGAACTGAACATCCTACTCCAGGAGAACAATGCGTAGATTGCCATGTGTGGTGTGAGACTGAAGTTCATTGTAAGTGACTTGGAATAGTGCTTGTGTGCAGCTATGATCAAAGTCCTCAGGTGCAGTTTCACTGACTTAAGTAATACTGATATTGCATGTGACAGCCTTCCGTCATATCTTATAAAGCAGAAATCTGGACTGTCTTGTGTATGTTTTTCATAGAAGGTGGTTAACTAGCGAGGCTGGCAGATGGAGTTGCTCAACAAGTGAAAACTGTGGTTATCTCTGCCAGCCAGTGTTGAATTACCTATTGCACACCAGGCTCTAGCCCTGGGAGGGGTGTTGAGCACATCCCCAGTGCAGGAGAGCACACTGGTGGGAAACACGTACTAGGAATTGCAGAGGAAGCTGGTTTAAGCAAGCAAGGTTTAGAATTAAATGTGTTGCAATATGGATTGGTATTTAATTCTTTGAAGCTTCTTACAGCCCTTCTTCCATTAGGCTTGTGTAGTTAATAAACCAGACCTTCAGAAATGTTTACTCGTTACATGTAATGTACTGAACTCCGTATGTCAGTGTTCAGCAGTAATGGACACCATTTGTAGCTCTTCTGTTCTTGCAGGAGGTGATAATAGTTTCCTTGCTTATTGCAACACAAGCTGTCCATTAATTAGGACTTTCAGAGAGAAATGTGTGTAGGCTGTGAACATGCAGAGTGATGCAGAGAGGTGGAAAACAGATGTTTGGTCATATATGCACCAGCCAGCTATTACTCAGATACCATCCGTTGTCTAATTAGTGGCTGGAATGTTGAATAATATTGGTGGTTGTGCGATTGCTGGAGTGCAGTCCGGCATCTGGTTTTCACACTTGTCTTAATCTCTACATGGTACTTAAGTAACATGCTTCTATTAAAATTGTTTTGAAAATGAGGTATCTAGAACTCACTTGTTACAGCAGATTAATTTCTTGGTGCAGACTACTGAATGTGTAGGGCCATCAGCTTTTTGTACCCTTTAAGGGACAGCATTGGGTTAACACGGGGGAGGAAACCTGACTCATCCATTTTGCTTCCTGTCATGCTAATGAACCCGATGTGTGCCATCTCAACTTTAAACTACCCCCTTGATGATTCTCACTGTACCTTTTTCAGTGAAGAGTCAGCAAAGAGCAGCCAATTTCTGAACTGCCATAGCTGAGGGAAGTATGTGGTAATATTACCTGTATGATGAATGGCTCCTTAGGAAAACTATTGCAATTTATCTAAAGTTCTTATTTTTATTGTATTGTCTCTTAAGAATTTCAGTACAAAGTATTAGTATTTCCAGTGGCTATATGCCCTAAAAATACATGCATGCATGCATGCACACACGTGTGAATATATTCTTGAACAGTCTTTTTACTTTTGTTAAGTCCGGATCTGTGATACATTTCAGCCCTGCCCGTTATTACAGGAACAGGCAGTAACAGCACAACTAGTGTGGCTGCACTGGGGCTGTAAGATACCTACTACTGTACTGTATTCCGGGTAAAAGGCACATCTGTAGATCGGAAAGAGTGACTCCAGATTTGCTGCCAGAACGTAAACACAGAGATGATTTTTGTCTGATACCGTTTCTGCATTTGTAAAATGTTTCTCATGCTTTCCTGAAACAACTTCCTTCTTTATCCGTATGAAAAAGCTTGTAAATTAGAAGAGCGCTTCTAATCTTCCAGGTAGCTGGAGAAGTAATCCCTCTTTCCCCTCTTCTCTTCTCTCCCTCCTTATCTTCCCTCCCCACAGAATGCTAAAGCATTGTTTTTCCTCCCACAGTTGAAAGGTGTGTTTTGCAGAATACAAATGAGATATTTGTTGGCTAGCAAAAATTGAAGTGAAACAAAAGACATGTCCTTCAAGTACAAATGGCGCTTTAGAGATCTCTGTTGGAAAGCCTAATTTCTATGTGAGCACAACTGTTTCTCCATATTGCCTGGAACACTTCAGTTACGTATTTGGCCACACATTCTATTATGGATTCTATAAAGACATAATTTGTCAAGCTAATAACTGTGTACAAAAATGCTTATGCATAATAAAAATGGATTTCAGAGATCTTTGAATTACACCCATAGACACAAAATTTTGCAGTACTTCGCAATATACTGAGCTGGTTAGATTATAGTAATAATAATAATTAGGATTCCTTTCTCCATTCTGCAGGGCTAACTGAACTACTTGTTTGAATCATATCAGTTAGATTCCACCACCACCCGCCCACCCCAATTTTTGGCCTATCTAGTGAGGAAGCTAAAGTACTATTTAACTATCATGACCTTGCTTGCAGAGTGTGTTTTTCATGACACTGAAGGTCTCTTATTTAAAAAGAGCAATAACAGACTTTATGGCATGTTGTACCTAGGTGGATAACTGGTTATTGTAGGAAATGTGTATTTTTTAAGCCAAATAGAAAATCTGCCTTACTAAATCACAGACTGCATAGGCTCTTTCTAGAAATTCTTTTCTTTGATTAAGTGATATATCAGCCGCATTCAAAAGGTATGTTTGCCCCCGATTTCAATGGCAGTTAAGTCACTTAAGTAGGAGCTAGACACACAAATGTGTTCTATATATGACCATAGTAGCTATTTAAACTAAGGATTTAAGTAGATGGAATGTAATTATCCCCATTGCAAGACTAATACACAAGGGAAAAATGCCATAGGATTTTGTAATAGCAACAAGTGGTCAAGACATTACATTTATGCTTTGCTAGTTTTACCAGCTGTGTCTCATTCCATTATTCATACACAGGCAGACAGACACACACCTCTCTTCTAATTAATTGTAGTTGTCGACCAGTGGGGGGAAAAAAAAACAACTCCAGAGGTGATTTTCCAGAGAAAATCTGATTCAGAGTGGGGCCACCAACTGCTAGAAATCTGCAGATGTGAAACAGATTTTTGACATTTAAAAATCTGTGTTCATCACATGAATCTGAAAAAGAAATGCATTGGGATTTTCTTAGTGATTTGCTTATCTCAGTTAAAAAACCCCAACCAACCAAACAAACAAAAAAACCCCAAAAACCCCAACAACAACAAAATAATACTTCAGGTTTTCTGCCTCATGTTGTGCATGAAGCTACATCTATCAATGATTCATAGTGATAAAACATTGGTAAAACATTTGTCTGCGGGAAACAAGGCGAAGGCACGGGCACTGTGTGTTGGAAATCAGGGGTTTAAGTGTCACTTACCAATGGACAGGTATGGGGTGATGAGTCCATGTAACTTGCATTCTTAAACTGTTAGTTTTTTTAAAAAAAAACTTATATTCCACCTGGCACAATATTTTCACACCAATGGTGCATCTCTCAGTGGTAGAGTCCGGTATTGTGAGGGAGAGCTTGCTGACCATAAACACTGAAATTTAAGTAATAGGAGAATAGCTACAAGTACACGAGTGTTTCAAGATACTGTTGGTTTGGGTAGCTTTTTTTTCTTTCTTTGGTAGAAGGCTACATTAGAAGGTGGTCTTTTAAAGTACTTGGATATAAATGGTAGGAGCAATCTAATTCTTTCAGTTCAGAGATGTTTCTTTTCCATGTGTGACTGAACCAGTTGGCCTCCTGAAGGCATCAGCCCTGGTCTCTGAATCCTACCACTGGCCTATAGATCTTGTCAATATTTTTTTAAGCAGGAATCAAAGCAACATCTTGACTTCATAGCCTCCATTTGACGCCTTTGCAGGCTGTTTGCTGGGCCTGCCAGCCCTTGGCAGACATAGCATATTGAAGTCGGGCATGGACAAAAACATGCTGTATTTCATGCATGTGAAGACGTCACCTTGCACTGCAGTTCTACGCAGTATTTCCACTGCTCATAGGAGTAACTACATTCTGACAAAGCTTTTCATTTGTCCGTAACATGTTTGAAGTGTACATTGCCTGGAGGAGGTCCCTTTAGCTGACCTTAAAAGACCTGAAGCTTCCACAAAATACTACACTGACCTATTAAAACAGTGACAGTCCTTAGAAAAAAGCAGCTGGGCCTTTTAGGTGTGTCCAAAAAGGATGGAGAAACAGGGACTTAGTCTGAGAGCAAGAAGATTGGGTGAGATTTGATAGAGAAACTGGAAGATGGATAACTTGTGGTAGTCAGAGCGAAGCTGTCTGACGAGTCAGTCGGTGGGAAGAAAGCAGGAGGTGTGGCAGGTTGTGGGAAGAAAAAGTTGCTGGATTTCCCAAAGACATTGCCCTGCCTTGCATAGCTGTCGCCATCCGAAACTCACTGCGCGCGTACGTGTTCCCAAACACCCTTCCTGCGGGTTGTCTTTAAGTCAGTTTATAACTGCCTGGGATTTTTGGTTCCTGCTATTTGTGCAGGAGTCATGTAGGTAAAACCTAACATTCAGCTGGTGTGCCATCAGCCACTCTGTATGTGCATGTTAATAGTGAGGATGTTGCTCCAGGTGGAGCACTGCAGATTCTCATTTATTTGGATACAGGGTATTTAGAGCACCTGATTATACTTGCTGTGTTTTCATGAAGAAAACAAGAAGCAATAATCCATTGTTTTAAAAAACACCGGTAAAAGCAATTGGGAAATTTAAGTTGTGCAGGATTAGGGTCCTAATTGCTCATATATGGTGTCCCAGCTCAGGTTAGTGGTGAAAACAGACCTCATTCTTTCTTACATGGCATCATTCCTTTCACTCCTAAATTAGGCAAGGGGTTAAAAAGATCTGTACTTGGAGTTGTTTGGGGCCCTTTGGTAGGGCTGGGTGTGAAGAACCTTGCATTGAAATTATATGCATTGTGAACTGAGTCCAGAGGAGCTTCATTGATTTAGCCCTGCTGGATATCAAATTATTCATCTTGTCTGTTACTTTCATAAGTAGTAAACGTAGATAATATTCATAAATCAAGAAAGAAAAAAATAAATAATGTTTCAAGCATTGAGTATATTTCAGACCTTTTGTTGACTAGCAAATTAAGTACCAGGGACCTGGCAGCATGTCCATGGCTCCGGTTTAGCTGCAGGTCCGTTGGGCCATGCTGATGGGCCTGAGGAACAGGAAGAAGAGAAGGTGGAGGTTATTCCCACCATGGTGGTTGGGAGGGTTCAATAGCATGAATGTGGAGGAAGCTGTGCTTTAATGGTATTTGTGTTTGTACTATAAGTTGCATCGTGTCTTTGATTCCTTCAGCAAATATAGTACAAGGAGTTACTACTTTTCATTGTAATTTGAAAAGAAATTGACAACTAGACACACACAACACATCCAGGGAGGCCGCCTTAGTGCGGACATTCAGAGTAGCAAAACTGGTACTTGGTAGCATAAAGGGGTCTCTTTTAAAATGTTTCTTGATGTAGTTAGTACATGTCACAGAAAATCTATATATTGGAAAAGCTTCAGTAAGTTTGAGGTTAGGAGAGAAGGATGTAAGGAATTGCTAATTGTAGGATAACAATATTCCTGGTGAACAGATACCTTGACAACTCAAACTGATGCTGAAAATGAACACATTGGAAACAAATAGTATGTAGTACCAGTTGTGAGGATGTGAATTCATGCTTGTAAGTAGAAGTGCTGAACTTCAGTAAACTGCTTTCCTTTCACTGAATCATACCTACCGTTTCAGCTGAGCATTGCTGAGGAAAGCAGTGAAAGGGGCTCGTTAGATCCGGCTTCATCTCCTTTTGTTTCAATTGGTGCCAAGGCTGGAACTAGCTAGGGGTCTCCCCTCCTTCTTCTTGCTTCCTGCCATCTTTTGATGTTTTGCCTCCTAAAATCCTTTTAACCAAATCAGTCCACTTCCTTCTGTTCAAAGTATGGGTGTTGCAACGTCCACTGACATCTGGAAGTTGGACAGCTTTGAGCTTCCTCTTTTTCACTCAGGCACTTGGAGAATGACAGTGAACCAGCAAGCAGATAAAAGGAGTCATTTAGACTTCAGTTTCAGATAAAAGAATCAAGTTTGGTGACATATTCCAGTCTAACAGTATTACTTCTGTTCTTTGTGGCAAAATATATTAGAATAAAAAGAACAAGGAAGTATTCAGTGCTGTATCTGCTGGATTTTTATTCTGCCCTGTGTTGTATGCCAGGTTTTAAGCCATGGAGAGTTTAATGAAAAAAAATGACCTTTCAGTTCAGCTCCCTTTCTTCCTTCCCTTCCCACTCTCCTGTCCTTTGAAATTGTCCCCCCTCACCGCTGTAGGAGGAGTTTTCAGGAACCAGTTCAGGGTCAAAGTCTGGATTTTATAGACTTATGTCAGGTCACAGAGTTGCTTTGCATGAATGGACCAGTGTCTAATGGGCAGTTCCAGCTTTAAAAGATTTATATCTTCTTTATAAAAGTATTTATATTATTTAAATTTCTTTATATTATCTCTCCAGTAAGAGGTAGTTTCCACAGTGTGCTGGAAGGGGCTGTGTTTACTGAAGAGCTCTACAGAGCTGGAACTGGGCTTAAGAAATACCTGGTTTATCACGAAGAGCTATTTTCTGGAAGCTTAAGAAGTTTTTTTTTGAGAAGGTCATTTGAGTCTGGATTCACTTGAGATGAGTTCTACAGATTTTTTTCCACAAAACATAACATAAACCTTGTACATTCCCAGTGGTAAGTCAAATGTTGCAGTGAGCTGAAGGAGGGATTGTACTCCGGGAAATGAAGTTCAGCTGAAGCTTGGTGTGTTGTTATAGGTCTTCTCAGAAATGGGGTTCATTCAGCATGTTTAGTTAAATTCTTCAGGCTGGCACTTATTCTTAGAAACAGATATTAATTAAACTGCTAAGTTGGAAAGGGCATGAGAGGAAAAGAGGGGGGAAAAAGCCCAAATAATGTTAGTGAGTGTCAGGTGAAGTTCATTTATGTTAAAAGACTGCACAATCAAGATAAACTAAATGGTACTATGGGCAAATGAATAAAATAATTTTAACTAAAATTAATTTAATATTTATTAACATTAATATTTAATACTCATATGTATTATATGTTACATAGTATTTAATATAAAATATTAATGTCAAACTATTAAGCAATTATTAAAATCCACTGTTGAAAGAAGCCACATGGATCTTCAAAAGCAGTTTTAGGACTAGTTTTCCTAATTCTGCTGAGAGAATAGATGTTGCTTTCCCAGGTTTCTCATAAAACTGACTTTTGAATGTAAATTTTTTTGCTTTTATATGCAGTTGGATTTACGTCCTTTTCATTGCTCATGAAGAACTGGGTTTACACTTCCTACACCATGCCTCCATCAGAGTGTTCCAGTCAGTAGGTTTTAGTCATTCAGTCCAGAAAAACACCCTGGGAGCTAGTTTCTTTGAATTCTTAAACGATTTTCGATAAAATGAGCACAATTGATTTCTTTCTCTCTTCTTTTCTTGGAAAACTCCATTGAATCTATGTTGTTTGGATTTCATTTCTCTCTTTAGATCTGCCTCCTTCACCCAATAACAAGGAGATGCGACATGGTTTGTTTTTTTTCTAAGTCAGCGTAGTATAGACTGGTTTCCTTGGCTGAAAAATCTTTCATCTCTTGCTAGCGTAGCTGCACTTCAATATTTACAGGTTACATTTTCTTCTGTGTTTTTTGGGTTTTTTTTTTTCATTACTGACTGTAACAAGGACAAATTGACACTTATTTTAGAACAAAACTTTAGTTTTGGAAAAGTGTACTGGAAAACCCCCAATGCATGCTTTTGCAAAAAAGAATGGTTATAGTAAAGCCAATGTTCTCACCAAGAGCCTTTCATGTGAAGTGCCCCAAAATTGTTGTTGGGTCTGACTTCTCTGGGTCCTCAGGTTTTATTGCTTTGTTGAGTCTTCAGGTTTGGACTTAGATACTAATACTTTATTGTTTAAAAATAATAATGTTCTGGTCAGGTAAACATTTGTTAAAGGAAAATCTGACCTATGATACAGCCTTGTAAAAAAGATTGTTTTGAAAGGTTGTATGTTTTCTGAGTGGAACAGGAAGTCTAAACACTTTCTGATTAGGATTTTGAAGCCTGTATTGACATAATAGTATCCAAAAGACCTAATTGATAAATTGTGATGTGGTCTTCATGCAACAATGAAAACTTTAGTATTGGAGGTGTGATCGTGACCTATATAGAGTGACTCCATCAGTGCTTATTGGAATGTAGAGTTCTTTGCTGGAAATAGAAATCTGTCCAGTTTGGTCATTGCATCCCTTGTTTTCATTGGGATCATGCATCTGTTCCAACTATTTTCAAAAGTACTGAGCGTCTTCAGATTGGGTGTTGTGTTCTTGGTGCCTGGGAAAGTGGCCTTCAGTTTTCTGGATCTGTGACCACCTACCTGTCTTCCACCAAAGATTTTCCAGTTGTACAAGATTTAAACACCTTTTTCTCTCAGAAGGAAAACAAAAGAGCAAATATTAAATAAGAAACTGTCTGGTTTAGGTTTGGAAGTGTCTCTTTGGGGAAGCCATCATGCAAACAGTTTTCTCCAACCTAAAATACATAGGTTGGAGGAGAATTATAGAGACATGTTGAAAAGCAAGAAAACATCTGGCTCTTGAAGAGTTGCTGCCATCCACTTTTGTTAATGATCAGAGCCAGCAATAAATAAAACTATACAGAAGTGAAATAAAAGAGCAAAAAGCCCAGCAGCTCCTGAAGCAAATTTAAAAATCCAGGGCGCAAGAGTTCCCTATTAACAAGAGGGCTCTCCAGCATCCATTATTGTACTTAGCCACCGTAACTGCTTACCAAAACATCTTCCCGTCTACCAGCACTTGAAGAGAAAGACTGAAGGGCAGTGCTTAAGTTTATCGGGCAGGACGTTACAAAGACGCCCAGTCTTTGTGTATCTGAAGAGATTTTGCATAAGGGATTTCTAATTCAGCATCTTGCTGGAAACCTGCATTTTCTTCATTTTATTTAAGTTCCTTGTACACTGACGCACACATTCCTGGAAAATGTCAACATCAGCAAGCAGGTTAGTGTGTAAATTTTGTTGACAAGTGCCAGTGAATGACCGAAGAAGGAAATAGGTAAAATGTGGAAAATGAGAATGGGAGGCTGACATGCTAGCAGACAGCAGAATTGAAGAAGGATTTGACACAATTGAGAGAGAAAACCAAGATGATGTGTACTTAAAATGTAAAGTCATCAAACTCCCTCAATGCCTGTATTAGGTTGAAAATGTATATTAATACGGAAAAAGCTTCAGGAGCATAAAACCAGTTTTTGAACACTTAGCATGTCTTACAAGCTCTGTTAGCAACAGCCAGTGGTTTGTTAGGTTGTTTTAGCTTTACGTGACAATTGATATATTTGTGTCCTAATATATTTTTGGTAGACTAGTAACTAAACACCTAAACTGGATAGTCTGAAGATCTGCACTATAAGGTATACATTGCCCATCAGACTCTCAGGGAGCTGAATGCCTCTTTTGCCTGTTTCATGTTCATGTATGTATGTGCACTCACATATACACATATTTAATATATTGTGTTAGTATTTTATAATATAAGTCATATTAACAATATAAAGTAAATTTTTAATTAATATATAACAATATAAATCTCATACATTATAAAATAAGCTTTACTGTATTTCATCTACATATTTCATCTACACCATAGATGAAAACTTAAGTGACAGGTGTATTCTAAACATTGTGAGACTGTTGTAAGCCAACTTTTAAAATTCATGGAATGATGACTACGTGCACAGTAATAATATATTGGTCTTTATATTTCTTTCTGCTCAGAGAACATGGAATAGAATTGCGATAGCATAGTATGTTTTCAGGATGATTAAAGCTTTTATTAATATCCAGCATTTTTAGATGCTACAGCAGAAAATATTATAATTGAATGTCTTAAACAATTTGTGTCTAATTATAAAGGACACTGTGTGAGCTGAATTCAATATTTTTTTGGAAGTTGAGGTTAAGGTTAAGCAGGAAGGAAAACTGGGTAATGAATTTTCTGAGGGGAAGAACAGGTAAGTGGTACATAAATATAACTTGCCCAGACACAGGGTTTATGTTGGACTATCTGACGTAAAATGAAAATTATGCAAATTTTTGGCTGTTACTGCGCAAGATCAGAAAAGCATCCTGTTCAGAATTGGCAACTGTCTAATAATTATGATGTGGTTGTTCAACACAGTCTGCTGCTGGGAAAAGGTATCACATTTGGCATTTATTTGTTCAAGTCAGTATTATTTCATCTAAATTAACATATAGACGCCTTTCTTGTTCACAGTGTTTGTACTGTTGCTGCTTTGATTTCTCCAGATCTTTAAGACCTGGGGAATGTCCTCCCTGGTGAGACGAGATGTCTTCAATAGATGACTCTATTTCAGGTCTGCAAGAGGCAAGAACTGAATAAGAAAAAGGAATAGCCCACATGATTTTCTGTTACTTGTCTGTTCAGAAAAGCAAGAAGTCATCTTGTGTATGCTTTGAAGTACAGAGACCAGACTATTGCAAAAAAGCTTGCCTTTCCCTATCAAAACGACTTTGTTACATGTCTTTAATATGAAACCAGCTAGCAAGACAGAACAATTTTAAGGTAGGTTTGGAGTTTCCCTTCAAAGACGACCCTCTGGCAGATGCTGGCATTTATAGAAGAAGAAACGTAAGGAAAAAGGGAGGGTGTCTCCATTTATTCTTAGTATATATCAATTTGTGGGAAAACTACAATTGTTAAAACATGCATTTTAGAGAAGTACAGAAAGCAAGTTCTGCAATCCAGAGGTTTCTGGTTGTTTTGTTTTGTTTTGTTTTCAGTAAAAGCATTGGCTCTACTGGTGTTTCCTGCACCTGGTTGTAAAACAATAGACAATACAGCTCAGTCTCCATAATATAACTCTCCAAAATTTTGAAGTGTGTTATAAATAACATACTAGTAAGCCAGAACAGGATTAAAATGTTCTTGCTGTTATTTTCCCCCAATTTAGACTGAGAAAAGTTGTGCAGGGGAGTAGTTTAAAAGTTGATATCCTGTCTTTGGTTTCATTAAAATGTTGATTTTTAACAATCCTTTATCAAGTGACTTCCTTCCAGGCAGAGGACTCTAGCGTATGCATTTTTCTTCTGTTTCCCCCCTCCTTCTTGGAAGCTTCAGAAACTACAGCTTTTAAACGGTTAGGGAAGCTCCCTGTTGAAACACATTGGGCACCTGAGACTTCGACATGTAGATGTGGCATTTAAGAACGTTGTTTAGTGGTGGACTTAGCTGTCCTAGGTTTATGGTTGGACTCCGTGATCTTAAAGTTCTTTTCCAACATAAACGATTCCATGAGTCTGTGATTCAGGTCTGCGACACGACAGCAGCTGCAAGCAGCACCCTGCATTCATCTGTTAGCTCTTGTGGTGCTGCTCCCAGCCTGAACTGCCCAGGGCAGTAAGGGATAGGTTAAGGATCACTTTGTGCTCTCCCACAACGTTCATGACATTATGCAAACAACTACATCAAGAATTTATTTATTGATCTCACTTTTTAAAAGAGGAAATGTTAGGAAAAAACCTGACAGCACAGGGGGAAAAAAGGTAGAAGAATTTTGGGTCCTATGAGATAAGTGTTGAACACTGCTTCTTTGCAGAGAGCGCAGAAACACCAGCTGGCAAGGCATTTATTTTTGCTTCAGAATGTATTTGAGCAGTAAACAATTTAATAAACTTTCCTTTCTAGTCATTTCCAAGCCTTTTCTAGAAGACAGCTATAAATTGTGTGAAAAAGATATGTATAATTCTGTCTCTGGTATGCATCAAAATTTTTGTTTTTTAGAGACTTTGGTGGATTTTTTGTGGACCAAATAGTAGTACTGACCCCTTAAAACAAAAAAACCCAACCTTAATATCTTTGGTTGAGAAAATAGATTATATTAACCATCTCAAGTAAATCTTCGCTGTTTGCTGTTTTGAAGTTGGAAAAATCTACTACTTTCAGACTAAGGAAGTGTCTTTTGAGAGAAGTGTCTTTTGCAAAGTGTCTTTTAGGGCTCCCCAGTACAGGAGATCTGGAGCTACTGGAGAGTCCAGTGAAGGTCCATGAAAATGATGGACTGGACCATCTTACCTGTGAGGAAAGGCTGGGAGAGCTGGGGATGCTTGGCCTGGAGAACAGAAGGCTCAGGGTGGATCTCGTCAATGTATATAAATATATTGAAGGAAGGGTGTACAGAAGGAGGAGCCAGGCTCTTTCCAAGTTTACCAATGACAGGGCCAGAGGCAGTGGGTACATACTGAAACACAGGAGGTTTCCTCCAAATATCAGAAAACACTTCTGTACTGTGACTGTGACTGAGCACTGGCACAGGTTGCCCAGGGAGGCTGCGGAGTCTTGGTCCTTGGGCTTATTCGGGAGCTGCCTGGGCACAGTCCAGGCCACCGGCTCTGGGTGGCCCTGCTTGAGCAGGGGCGTTGGCCCAGTTGACCTCCAGAGGTTCTTCCAACATCAACCATTCTGTCATTATGTGAAGATATGTCATAACTTTAAAGTTCCCGTATACTTACTTTCCTCTCCTTTTTCACCTTCCTGTGCTGGAGATTTGCCTTATTTGAAGCAGTTGATTGCAAGCCAATCTAAATCTTTCGTCTAGACAGATAAAACTGTTCTTTGCAGCGTATCTCACTTGCAATCATGGCAATTCCACAGGTGCATAGAGCAGGTTTGTACTGGATTTATTTTGCCTTCCATCTTAGCTTGGGCTATGCAGACTGTCCACTGATGGCTGAAACTGGTGAATCAGTGTGTTTATACAACATAACATCAGAAGATGTGTCCATGTGGATGCAGTCATGATTGCTGAGATACCCCAGCTAACTTTATGAGTATCAGAAGCATGATTGTATTAGTCTAGGACAATGCCATGCTAATGTGGATAAAGAAGTCCAAGATAATTCATTGCTCATGTTTGTTACTACACTGTGGAGTGTAAGCCAGCCCTGAAGTTGTTGTTCTGCAGCCTGGTTATCTGCCCTCATTTTATTTCAGCATAGAGTTCAGTCCCCCAGGATGTAATATAGGACATATTTGAACAATTTTGCTGTTCCTAAACTGAAAAAGAAAAAAACGACAGTGTTTGTCCTGATAAATCGTATCTTAATTGGCCCTGAAGATAGGTTCCCTAAAAGGAACCTGAGTTCTGTTATATAAAGAAAAACAATTGTTTTAATGGAAATTGGAAGGAGTTTTCATTTTGTTCCAGCAGAGTTCTTAATTTTGTTGGCAAAAATAGGAGCAATTTTTCAGCTGTCAGTAACACTCCTCTCCATTCTGCCTGAATCTGGAAGTAATGGCCTTCCGCATCATCTTGTTTACTCCTCTTGGTTGAAAAATGTTGCAAATTCAATATCAGGTTAGACAGACACATTTGTTTATAAAACCTATGAGGCTGCTGGAGTACCAGTTTTCTGAGTGGTTTATAAATAGCAGTATTTTAGGCTGGGGTAGAGGCGTGAATGGGGAAGCTTCAGAGGGAGAGAGCATAGAGCTGTGACCCAGAGCAGCATTCATGCATGAAATGAGATATTGTACAGTGGACGTTCTTATTTTGGCTAATGTAGCCTCAGGCAGAAAATTCTCTTGCTGCATTCTTGAAAGATTTTTTTTTTCTTTTCCTCTTTAACCTTGTACATTAATTATCGCTTTGCGGTTTCTGAACGATAAATTGGTCATTTTATAGAGAGGAAAGTGCATATTCATGTACTTCAGAAACAGTGAGTGAATGCGTGCTTTTTCCACGGGCATCACTGTACTCAAAATTGTTTCTATAGACTGGCTGCATTTTCCTCAAAAATTTGTACACCTTCTAAATGTTGTCCCGATGTTCAAGGACAATCCAAAATTGTGTATTTTGGGATTTTGGTCTGTTGACTTCTTTTGTTCGTATTTTCTTCACTTTTTATTAATAGCTTGGCTTTTTCCAGTGGAATTGTGAGGAGATTCATCAGTGCATGCAGATCTTCAATGAAAATTAATGGGAGCAAAAAGTACATTTTAATTGCCAGCTAAAGCCATGTTTAGAAATTTGCTACTCTTAGAAATATTCCAACTTTTGTGTAAAAGCAGGGGAAAACCAAACATTTTGGTGAAAAACATCTGCAAGAGGGCAGGAAAATCAACCCATGATACCTGTTATTGCCAGGAATGGTTAGGTTAGTTGAGTGTTGGAGAGCTGAACTGGACAGCTTCTTAGACTAAAACTTAAATAAGAATTGATTAAAATATTCTCTATATTCACTCTTGATTCTTTATGCTTACTGTTTAAAATACATGAAACAAAGACCAGTTTAGGAAAAAAAAGTCTTTGTTTCTCTTAATATTGTAAGTATCTTCTGTTGTAGAATTGAGGCTCTGGCTCAGTCTTATAAGAATACAAGTTACATTTAGGTTTCACAACAAGTTAAATGAGTTTTTTCAACCCCGAGCTAGTTTTCAGTGGTATGGAAACTGTCATCTTCTGAAGAGGTAAACCAAAGACGAAAAGAACTCATAGCTGATGTGCCATGCCAGTAATACCTGAGCTGCATTGGGTGGTCCTGGATTTTGGTTGCCTACTGGTGGTATGATGTCTGGGAGGTGGTCCTGGACTGTTATTTTGGAGGGGGCGGGGAATCAGTCCTTGGAAGCAGGCAATAAAATAGATCAGTCCATCCCAAATTGTCTAGCTAATCCTATATTGTAACTTCAGGGGACAAACCCCCGCCCCCCCCTCCCCCCCCTTATTTTCGTATGTCAGTATAGTAATGATAATGTTGCCAGTCCCTCTGAAGTTCTGCAAAAAGCCACCTGATTGTGAAGTACCTGGGGTCTGTGTTGCTGTTTGTAGTACTTGTATCTCATGACAGCTGACTATACTTGGCATCCTTTGGTCGTGGTAACCATTTCATATTGCAAGTGAAATTCTCTATTCTGCTGCTTTGATAGATGTTTACTAGGGCTGGCTAAAAAATAAATACTGATTTCTTATATGATAAAATGGAGATTATTGCATGTATTCACTGTATTTCAACAAAATGTTTAACTCTAATTCCACAAGAGGATGTAGCACAATTTAATTCTCTTGTTCATCCTTTTGAGTTACATATTCTGGGCCTTTTTTAAAAATTTATTTTACATACATTTTACATTTTGCATAAAGGTAGTCACTATGCAGATTACTGAAATACAAAAGTGAATTTTATAGCTGTCTAATCTGGGCCAGGAGAAAACTGATTAGTGCTGCTTAGAAATGCTGACAATTTCTATTTGTCTGAAATTAAGTCTTGTTTAAAAATGTAATTTTTCTTGGCAAGAAACTCCTACAGATTTCAGACCTCTTTTGGACAGCCTTTACTACTTTTAAATGGAACTTTTGAAATACTTTCCACTTTATTTTCCACTTTTTTGTTAAAACATGAAGATTTTCGTAGGAAAGATTATGATCTTTACTCACAACTAGTTATAAGGAAGATACTAAATACAGTGTGTAGAAATACCTACTTTGCACTGTGTATCTTCCTCACTTCAGATAGATTGGTCACAGTGTCAGCCTTGACAGCTGTTGTAATTGTTCTAGCAAAGGTAAGGAAGAAAATTTCTGATGTCACCAGATAGACAAGAAGAAAGAAGCCTGCAGGAGGGGAGAAGATTGAGGAAATCTAATAGATCTGGCTTGAAGAGCTCAATTTTTAATTTTGGTCTCTTTTTCTACTATAAAATCTATCCAATTATTGTTTCGTTTGTGATTAGGTACCTCCTTGGGGTGGATTTTGGCATGCTATTCCTCCTGTATTATAAATACTGACATCACACTAATCTATGCAGATCACTGCTCAATCAATCTGAGCATCTGTGGTTGATTAAACAAAACACGTAGGTGTGAAAGCATTTGCATCTCACATGCCCTGCTGGATCTGGCAAAGGCTGAGGGGAGTGTAAAGGCATGGAAAAGGATTTGTCACTGCGATGCCTACGTGGCAGTTTGGAGATCTAATTGTGATGGGCACAGAGATAATCTGCGTGGGCTGAGTTGCTGGTAGAAGTGGAGATTGGAGAAGCCAGGCTTCATCCCAGTTGCTTGAAGATGTGAATCCAGCTGGACTCAAACCTGTTCCTGTGGCTGCAGTGATGTTAAAGTTCAAATCCATGGGGTTAAAGCTCGCTGGGATGTGCTGGGGGATCCTGTGGTCACACCTGTAGCCATCCCTGCAGATAGCGAGCTGCTGAGGGTCACAGGCTGCCAGAAAGCTGTGGCATGGCCTTGTTCCTGTGGCTGGTGGCCAGAGAGGTGGGCAACACTTGCAGGGAACCAAGCAAGGTGGCGAGTGGGAAGTGTCCTCAAAGTGGTCTGTGGCAGACAGCAAGCACAGGGTAGCTGGACTCTGCCGGTCCTTCAGACTTTGGTATAACTCATGTGTGGCCACTCTCATCATTGCTTCTTCCCCAGGTTTGCCTGTTTATCCTCTCCTTCTGTCCTTTCTTTATCTTCCATGTAATTGTTGTGCATTTTGCCTGACCACAGAGAAAGGAGGTAGTAAAGAGCAGATGAAATAGTTTGTGTTGAGTGAGAGGAGTAGGGGGACAGGTAGACTTACCAATAACTGATCAGACATTTTATAATCCTAGTTCGGCCTTTGTTCACTGCACGCTCAGATAAGAATGAGGAGAACCAAACTGATCCGTCTCAGCAAATCTTGTGAATTAAGTCAATGGCATCAACAGGTGAGCAAGAGAGCCCCTGGGTCACTGCTTGGGAGCTCCTCTGCATCGGTGTGGTTCAGCAGGGAGCTTACACGAGAGCAGCTCCCACAGGGATGGTGATGATCAGCTGGGTTACAGACTTGCTGCCCACCCGCCTGCCTCTTTGTGGAAGCAGTTCTGTCTGTGTGGCGAGAAGTCACTGAGGAATAAATTGCAATAGTCCCTTGGCTCTGCAGTGAAGGAATGTTCCTTCAAGTAAATACACAACTTAATGAAACCGAATTTAAAGAGACACTACCCTGTGAAACTGCACGCTTCCCAATGATGAGTCACAGATGTCAAAGGTAGCAGAGTGGTAGCGCATCTTCAGTTGGGGAGAGATGTCAGCTCTCTACAGTTAGAGGATATTTAATTGAGATTTACAGGTTTTGAGTTTGTAAGACTGCAGTGTTAACAGTGGAGAATGAAGTGGTTTTGGTCCACTGAGGGAAGCTGGTGGTGTGCTCTGGGGCTGGCAGACAGAGACCTGGGCATCCCCAGAATGGTGATGTTCAGCTAGGTGTGGTGCGTTGCTTTCTGATAATTTGGTACCTTCACAAGAAATGTGTTTCCGAAACTAGAAGTCTGTTTGAGCTACAAGTCCTTTTTAAAGAGAAACACTTTTTTTCTGTCAGAGCAGGTACATGTAAATCAGTTGTGTGATTATATGCAGAACTACAATCCTCCTTCTAAACCCACAATGGCAATGTGAAATTCTAGTGTGAAAATCACATATTGTTCAGGAAGTGCAAGGAATCCACTTACTGTACAAGAGTTGAGATAGCTTTACTTAAAATGGATTATTTGCTTTGAACTCTGGACTTTGGGAAAGAAGGGTGTGCATTATTGTCCTCTTGCCTTTCTGTGGATGATGATCTTGAAGTTGCTTATGCAAATGTATTGCTAACTTTCTGATTTTGTTCTCGTCTCATGGTATTCTCTTCTTTCCTACCGGAAAGCCTGTCTGCTAGCATGATGGCATTTCATGGGATTTCAGCTCTTGGGTTTCAGGATTGCCTTCCTAATGTTCCTGAAAAATGCTTAGGAGCTGTAAGTCCTCAGAAATTAGAAGGAAATAAAATGTTAAAGTCCATTATTGACTAAAAGAAATGCCTGCTTTTATTCCAAATGTGAAATTTTATGGTACCTGACTCATATTTTTGAGTACTTGGTGTTGGCAGTACTGTAATGAGTAGAACATATGGACACTGCTACTGCAAGCTTGCCCAGCATTACTGTCTCGGCAGCAAATACCTTTTATGTATTTGGTCTTCAGGTCAGATTGAAGTATTGACTTCTTCACTGTAACAGTAAGAGTGCCAGCTGGGCTGATGGCTTTGTGGTGTGGACACTTGCACAATACACATAGAGGTGAGATCTCATGCAGGCTGTTCAAAAGCTATCCGCTTGCAACAATTTTAACACTGTTCAAACGAATGCTGATAGAGGATATATTGAGCTTCTCACCTGTCTCTTAATTCTTATGAACATTCAGACCTTGGTGGTTCATCAATTTTATTTTTTTATTTTCCCCAGCTCTATGGTCAAACTTTTTGTTTGGTTAAATGCAGAATAATTAAGATCCTCCTATCATTATTTAGTTTCAGTTTTACTGTTCCTTAAATACGTTTCTCCATGTTTTCTTATGATGGCAGGTACAAGATGTACCTTGGCCACTGTGCAGCTGCAAGGTTGCCAGGGGGAATGAATGGGCCAGTGTCTCTATGGTTGGCTGGTTTACACTCCTGTTACAGGGTCACTTGTACTCTTCTTTCCTTAATGTCCTTATTCTCCTGAGACTGCTATGCAGAGAATATTACTTAATCTATAATAGAGAGATTATAAAGACCCAGAATCACCTCTGTTATGAACGCTGGCAATTTGGGGTGGGTGATGGAAGTTCTAAGTTGGCAGTCAAGGCACTTGCACCCTTTTCTTTTTCTTTGCGATCAGGAGAGTTGCATGTGTGTGTACATGTGTTTATACTCATACGCTCCTGTATGTAGTGAACGATGACTTTTTGTTTAATCGTATTGTTCTGCATTATTCAGCCATTACTTAACAGCTCTTTCACACAGAGGTGATGGGGTTTTGTCCTCCTCTTCCTTTTATAGCAAGCTTTGCCATGATTTGCAAAAATGACATGAGTGAGAATGTCATGATGTTCCTCCCTGATGCCTCTCCTGACGCCTCTTCTGACTCTTACTGACAGATATATAGTGTAAGCTCTGCTTCTTCATTTAGTATGGATCATGTTGGCAGTGAGATCAAAGAGGAGGAATCTTGGGAGATGCCAAACAGTTTTTAACTGGCTTCTTACAAAAGCCAAGGGTGTTTTTTAGTATATGTACATAAGAATAAAATACTTTTTATTCCTCCTTTCTTTCAACAGCTCCTTCAGTCTTCTTGTGTCACTGCAGAAAATTCTTGAGTTTAAAGTTTACCGTGAACCGTGTTTGTGAATATCTGTTATTACATATTTTACTAAACATTATTACTTACTTTTTTTTCCTTAGTTGAGCAAATACTTCATCATCCCGTCCTAGTTCCTCTGCCAAAAACCTTTATAGTGGTTCCCACTGGTGACAGCCAACTTGATCAATCACAGACTGCCCTGCTGCTGAACTCCACTAACAAGCCATTTATAACTACAGCATACTTTTTACCCTGTTTATTATTTTTTATTTTATGTCTGATCTCAAATGATATTTGCCTTGCTTTGCACAGACTCCAGAGAATAATTTTCAGAAAACTGTTTGTTGAGTTTTTGCTTAGCATTTGGAAATATGTTAAGGTATGCAAAATCGCATCTTCTATTTGTAGTCCTATGCTGCGTCTGTTTGTATGCAGGCTGGCTCCTGTCAGGCCACTGGATCAAGATGGACAAGTACTGGTCAAACAATGGCCAGACAAAAATTGAAGGATGCCCAAGTGTTTTCCACTAGGAGATCAACTTCATTATCTTTTGTTCTTGTTTGTTCTCTACCACAAAACAAAGTTCCAGTGGCTGTGAATATTGGCTCTGCCGTTTTGCTTTTGTGTGTATCTGTATTTTTAGTAAAAGGAAAACAGAACTTGGTACATGAACTCTTACCAGTTCCTGACGTGTAATAGAGATTCTTCTGCCCTAATTTCACCTTAAGAATTATTAAAATGCCAGATTTTCTCAGAACTCCAGTAAAAGATGCAATTTTAGCTTCTTTAGCAAAGGTATTATCATGACCTCAACCAAACCCATACGTTACTTTCCGTGCATTTTTATATTAGAGTTCAACATGTCATTGATTTAGACTATGTTATTTCCGAGAGAACAAAATACCATTTGTTACTGCCAGGAAGCCTTGATAAAGGGTGTGGGATATAGAAGGTGTTTTTATATAAAACAGTTTATACATAGCCTGCTTACATGCCATTTCCTTGTCCTTTATTACCTCTCTTTTCCTTTTTTCCCCTGTGCGTTTACTTTCTAGGCTGATCCATATTCTGTTTTCTGTTTGCAGAAGTAACTGAGGAATATTGATTCTTGTCTATGTTGGCATGACAGATCAACCCCTTGGAAATATCACTGAAGTAAGAAATTAAATCCAAGCAGTTGGATTTTTACTCTCTTCATCCTCCACTGAGTACTTTAAAAGCCCAGACTTTTTATATAAGCAGCTGAAGAGAAGCAGAGTCACTGTTGAGTGCATTGTTGTTCTGCTGTAGCTTCCAGATGGTGAGGAAAGAAGTCCTAGGGAAAATGTAGGACCAGCATGTTCTGTCAAAGTCAAGCTTGTGTCTAGATGGAGAGGCTTATGTAAGGCAGCAGGAGAGGAAGGGTGCCTTGTGTAGCTGCTGTTCTAGCAAGTAAACACTGAGTACCTCTCATGTTTTGACCCAGAGGCTGACAGCAAAATGCACTTTCGTGCCTTTTTACTTAGCTCTCTCTGACTTGCAACTTGAGGTCATTCTCTTGCCTTGATGGTTTTTCAAATGCATGTTTATCTTCCTGTTATTATTTTTTTTTAAGGCTTTGCTTTTCCTGCTTAAGCCAAGCCACTTTTCCTAAGAACCCATATACACCTGCTCAGCTAATTTAAAACAGATATAGCATGTTACTGATTCTAAGTGGCCTTGAGAGGTTGTTGATGGCATTTGGCAAACAATGCAGACGATATGCAAATCACCAGAGGCAGCACAGAGTCTTGTTCATAAAGATAAATTCTGTTTGAAGGTAGCTTTCTAGTTTGACTTTGAAAAAGTGTGGTAGTGTAGCTTTAAGCTATTGGTATTCTCAAATGTAGTTCAGTCAGTGTATCTCAGTACCTTACGCGGACCTCTGGCTACCCCTCTAGCGCTTAACTTGCCCGACATCTGCATTTTGTTTTGATTTTCCTCTGGCTGAATTCAAATCTCTGCCAGTGAGTGCTTTCTATGTTACCCTCTTATAACTATTTCCCGTTGATTTTGGAGCTATTGTCAAAGGCAGTCTCTATTTATTTCTGCTATAAAAATGTGACTAGCAAGAAAAAATGTTTTCTCCTTTTGATTTGGATACAACTTCTTCAGCACTCACAGGTTCTGTCTTAACTTGGTTACTCGGGTGTTGCCCTTAGCTTTGCTTCTATCTATACATAGAACTTTCTCAATGCAATTTGTTGGTGCTTTGTCCTCAGATAGGCTAATCTGCTTGGAGGTAGGATTGAGAGTCAAGAGCCCATCTCCTGTTCACCAGGGCTTATATTGCAGCTACTTTGCAGTGAGGACACAGGCTACGTAACTGGAGGGTTGATGGTCCTTCAAAGCCTTCTCATGGTTTTGGCTCCCTGTCTTGAATGCCCAGAAGTACAGACAGGTTTTTTCTGCAGCTGATTGCAGAAGCATATTCTGGAAGCTTGGCTTACAAAGTTGCAGGGAGTTCTAGGACAGGTGCAATTGTGTGTAAAATTGAGAGAAAGTTGTGACTGGAGTTCGGCTTTTCAGTGGTGGTGTCTACACCTGGGAGGGAGTCATTCAGTAATGTTGACATCTGGTTTCCAAACCCAGAAGTAAGTCTGAGTGATGGTCTGCCCTTAGATAATCAGACTTTCTTTTCTTTCCTTTCCGAATGTAGCTTTAGTCCCTCCATTATTTTTCCATACTAGAAGACCATGTCATGCAGTTAATACCTTTGTAACCACTATTTTACAAACTATTTTATACAGTGCTGTGGCCTTTCTGACACCTAGCTTTTTTCCTTAGACAGAGTATATATTTGATTCTACTGCCTTTTGTTACAAACTCAAGGGAAATGTAAGAAAATTCCTTTGTGAAGCCCTGGACAAAAAAAAAAACACCAAAAGATCAGTACTTTTTCCAAGCGAGGAGAAATGAAGCTTTGTACCATGGCTCAGTTTTATGAAATTAGGTTTTTTGGCTTCACTGTAAGAGCAGAAGCCTGGCTAAATTATTGTTATGCTCTCAGGTAGAGCAATTAATGCTGTGGCACTGTTCTTCCCATGCTCCTGAAGAATTATCTCTTAAACTGTAGAATGAAATTTAAATAGTCTTTATCTTGGTCTCTCCCTCTCGCCGCCGCCCCCCCCCCCCCCCCCCCCCATTATTGGCCTGAAATAGTTCACAATTTTTGAAACTTCATTTAAAATAAAGTTGCAGACATCTCTGTAAAGAGTTAAAATATTGGCTTGGTCAGAGGAGGGCAATAACAGTGCCAAGACTCTTCCAAGACTCTTGGGTGAAGCTACTCTGTTGAGATATTTACTGCCCTTGTGATTGAATCAACTAGAGGAGGATAATTACTGCTTTTTCATACGTCTATTCTGGGAATGGGAGTATGCAAGTTAGAAAATAAAATGTTAACCCATCTTATGTCTATAAGTTTCAGATCAGTACTTGAGAATTATATGAATTTCTTTCTTGCGCTGAGGTCTAAGAGCAAATTAACTGTGAGAGGTCATGTCACCATTTCCTACTCTGGTAATACCCCACTCCTTTGGGAGGACTGGGTTGTTGGGGAAGGGAAGGAATAGTGATGTCTTGGTGTATTGTCTCAAATTAATTTGACGTGTATTCAGGGACTGATGTGTGTATGTATGGTGACTGTCACGCACAGTTAGCAGTTTCGTTTGGAGAGGCGCAGGGGGTTACTAGCAATAGCCTTGTCTTAAGCAGAGGGGAATCTAAGGAACATACTACCTCATGCACTTTTTCATTTTGGTGAATTTGCTTTTTGAGTTGTACTCAAACAAGTAGTACTCTTGTTCCTTTGATCACGTCCTTGAGCACCTTCCCCTTGTGCATGCCTTTCTGCCCCACTGCCTTCCAAATAGTTCCTGTGACAGCAGATACCCAGACTGAAAATGTTTGCCATAACTCGTAAGTCAAAGTACTTTCAGTCCCAGAATAGAGGAGGCTGCATGCAGACTTCATTACACAGTATTCATAACATAAACAAGCTTGCAATTATGTCATAGCAACAAGCGCTGTGCTTACATGAAAGTTTGATTCAGGCCTCCAAGAGTGGAAGACCTTTGCATCCAAAATATCACAGCGACCTACTTCTCTGAAAGAGTGCCCTACATAATTTCAGAAATTAGATATGACACTAATATAGTAGGCCATATGGTGCCTTTTGCTGGTGTAGGGTGAACAGGGGGATATTCTTGGGGCCATGCAAATGTCTGTCCACTGACTAGGTGAAGTCAGCTCATTATTAGTTGGTGTAAGGTGTGACGCTTGTTTTCCTGATGTTGTGAAGGCAACGAACTCAAAAGTGCCAGTTGTTTTAAAAAGGCATTTGCTAATAGAATGGGCATGCTTCTAAAAACTGGTAACCTTTTTTTTTTTTTTTTTTTTTGGACTAGTACTGTCTGCCTTTGATGGCCACTGACAACGCCAGAGGCTACATCTAAAATTTAGACAACTCAGAACTTACCTCTCAATAATTTATAAAGAGAGAGGGTTTCCCAGGAGCAGTTAGACATGTTTAACTGATCTGATCCTGAGCTGCCAGAGCAGGATTATTTATTTTTCTGGTGGTGTTTCCCCAGACTGGCGATGGAGGTTGTTAAATGTGTGAGAGGTGTGTTGCTGGTGCTATGTTGGGGCATTGCGAACAGTAGGAGAACTGTTATTGGGTGGTGTCTATGTCAGGGACAAATAACATTAGCCACAAATAACTTGTTCTTCAATCAAAGGCTTCTTTTGGGTTTGATGTAAACGTAAGCTCTATAGCTAGTCATCCAAAGGAAGAGAGGCCTTATAGCATCCCCTGAAGCAGGGAGGAGCTGGTGGTGGAAAAACAGGAGGGGAGAATGACCCTATATTCTTCATTATTAGTAGTAAATGTACACTTAATTGATAGTACAGCACTGTGTTGGCCTGGGTGAAGCACGTGACCATGTTAAAGACTGGGTGCGGGCAGGGTGTCCCACCTGCTAAAGCAGCCAGCAGGGATGCAGCAGGTGGGGTCAGCAGCACGGGCCATTCCCAAGGGGATGGGAAGGGATGGCAGGAGGAGCAGGTAGAGGTAACAGCAAGCTGCAAATCCTGCTCCTTGTTTGGCAGTGGAGTTACTGCCCAACAGCTGTATGTGAATTTCAGTTGTCAACACATTGGGATGGCAGAGAAGGTTTCAGGACAAGATGGTGCCTTACTCAGAAATCAGCTGGTTGTGTGGCCTGGAGTTCTTAAGCATTTGGTCCTTGCCAGAGTGCCGGATGGTTTTACCTGTGACAGTTTTACGCAGTGTGTCGTCTTTTGCTCTGTTGTACCTTGTCAAATTGCCATAAAGTAACATCCCTCCCTGGCACGGTACCCACTTGTTATTTATTTATTTACATTTGTGCATCATTGTAGAAATTATGTTTGCAGGTGAAAAAAAACCCCCACAAACCAAAGGATCTTGTTTCAGCCCTTTCCCCATAGTTTCCTTTTAGATTGATGGAAAATTTTTTGCCTCCCCCTTTTTTTTTTCCCTAAGTAATACCTTAGGTAATACCAAAGTGAGCTTTTCTGTAATGCCCCGTCCAAAAAGAATGTCCTTTTTCTGAGTACTGCCCACATTTTAGGTGTCTGCTGCATAGGTTTTCTGTGTAATAACTCTTGTGGCAATCTGCAGACCTCAGCTGAAATACCCTTCTAACAAAACTGCTTCTGAGAGACAATAAGAAGCAGCGCTGCTTTGGGCACACTGAGGCAATTCAGGTGGTGCTGCTTGACATGTGTGCAGGGCAAGGCTTTAAAGAGCAAAATGCAATGCATGGGCTGTCGAGCAGGCGGTGGGGATGTCTGGAGTTCCTCCTAAAGGGGGACTGCGCAGATGTGGAAGGCTCCTTCTTCATGCTCCCCTCCTGCCAGCCAGCGCAAGCACTGCGAGTGGTTGTCAGTCCAGGAAGTTGGCATCCCTTCACAGCCTGGTGTGTGTGTTTTTATTAGGTGGCATCCATGGGGATAATCTCATTTTGGCATTTAACCATAAGGTAAATGTTCAGTGACCTTTGGGCGATTTCTGCACGTAACACCATGTGCTGTCAGCTACTTGATATTGGTGGTGATAGTGTTTCTGGCAGAGCCTCTAAGGTGGGAGCCCTCATTGTTTGGGGGCTGCCTTGTTTGCTGACAGACAGGACTGTCTTCACCTGCTGCCAGCACAGGAGGCACCTGCTGATCAGAAACTTCTTTTATCACAACGTTTAATTTGCTGTCTCACAGCTTTTTGAAAGAGAAGCGTTTCATCTCTTGAATTTGGAAAGGAATGATATGGTTATATTAAGCAGATGATGCCTATCTGTGACTGAAAGGGGGTTTGTTTGTTTTGGTTTGGTTTGTTGTTTGTTTTGTGTTTTTTTTTTAAGATGGCAGTTACAGTGGAGTATAGTGCAAGTGTCTCAGCTGCAGACGTGAGATGAGTCAGGTCTGGATAACTGTGCTCCTGCAGAGAGTGCCTGGATTGTCCTGAAGGTTCCCTCTCCAGAGCTGTCTGGTCTTTCTCCTTGCTTCTGTCTAGATTGGAGAGAGAGGCTGTGTAACTTGGGTGTAACTGTCATGAGTAGTAACATAGGGTGGATTGGTTTGCGTTGGTTTTTTTGGTTTTGAAGCAAAGCTGCTGTTTGCACTGATGGAGCTTACGGGGGCGTGAAACCAGCCTAAACCCTGTTGGACGAATGGCACCTAAGATGTTCCTGCTGCAGTGTTCAACCAGGCTCTATGCTGATGGTGATTACCAGGCAGATGTCTGCTCTGCATAAAATTTTAGACCCAGCACTGAACTGACACAGATTTTTATTAGATTTCATAGGAGAATGGCATGCCTATGCCATTTTGGAAATGTTGCAGTCCTCTTAGACTTGTAGCTACTTTTTACGTTGTAAAATACATGCCCTAAAACTAGTGCCCGCACACTGAACTCTCCTTGAAGAATGTCTTAGGGGTGGACACATAAGTTGAGCTGATAACATGGATGGTTGTGATGATTAAAATATCCCCAAAGGTTAGAATCTGCCTTACCGATTATAGTGAGCAGCATTTCTGGGTAGTGATGCCAGTTCGAATGGCATTTGGACGCAAATGATTCTTCTCTTAATGTTTTACAAGCAGAGGATTTTTGAAGAGTGGTGGTTATGTGGGTTGTTGGGGTTTTGTTTTGTTTTTCTTTGATAGGAATAGGTTTGTTTTCTCTGTGCTTTGCATCATGTCTGGAATTCAAACGAGAATGGGAATGTAACAAAAGTCATACTCGGTCGATGACTTTCAAGCAAAGAAGGAAAAACTGCTGAATTTTGAGTGTGGTGGGTTTTCTTGGTTTTTTGAGGTTTGTTTTAACCTGAAAACACCAACTTCTCTTATCTATTTCCCTTCTTTAATCCAGGAAGGGAGTGCTTTACTCTCAAGGACAAATACATACGTACCCAAAGTCCCCTGGGTCCTAAAGGTTTTGCCCATTCCCTTTTTTCTTTGCTGTTGCCTAAGGAAATGAAGTGATTTGGCTGGCTCAACCATTCCTTGTTTTTACTATTTCCACAGCTGCTGGCCAACTACCTCAGGTTTTTAAGGTTAATTTGACTTCGCTCTTCAAGGCAACTGGCAGGGATGTGGGAAGGGTGTGGGATGTGGCAAGCAGTCTGCCAGCTTTCTTAAAACTGCAGTAACAAACCCCAGCATAATCTTGAAGGCCTTACTGCTGCCTTCCCTCTGCTGTGATCCAGGAAGGTTTTGGGTGCCTAAAGGAGTAAAACATCTCACAGAGATTTGTATTAATCCATGAGAACACTGTTTTGAAGAAGTCCATTTTTATTTAATGCTGCTCTGCATTTCAGAGTTTGGTTAATATGGTAACTCATATGAATAATGTAGAGATGTAGCAGACTGTTTATGACCACCTGTGCACAGTGGTCTGTAATATGGCTAATAAAGGGAGAGAAGCTCCCAGACATGCAGTAGAAGAATGCTGTTCATTAAGAAGTCATTGGGGACCAGTAGTTTAATGCTTCCAAGTAGCCAAGGCAGTTGTGTAGACACAGTCAGATATATAATGAAGATTAAGCTGTTCAGTATTCATTAAACTGAAAGTAACAGTTATATATGGTAGAAAAGAATGTTTTGGGTGCTCTTTGCCTATGGAGAAGCCATTATATTGACTTCACAGAATTCAGAACCTGAAGGACTTCATTAGATTGTCTTAACTTGAGGGTGCAAAAGGCCTTGGAATTTCATTCATATGCCCTTAGTAATATTGACCTCAGAGGTTTTATTTGGATTAAACTGTTGCATGCCACGTTCAGAAAAAAATTCAGAACAGAGGTCACATCAGAAGTTTAAGATGCCTGTCTGGATAAGCTAAGGTACAGGCTTAAACGCTGTGATTCAAACACTATACTAAAAAAGAAAGCAAAAGTGTCATTAGACCACTGCAGGAAAATTCCTTTGGGGTTCCGGATTTGGGGAGATGCTGCCAGTATAATTGGGTACAGCCAAGTAACACCCACCAGATTAAGCACTGAAGAAGTAAAATTCTCTGTGTTACCACTGAATATTGTTCCATCCTACCCAGTGATTCTTGCTGTGGCATAGCATTTCAGGGGACTGCTTCATTTTGTAGCAGAAAGTAACACTAGGGTGTACAGCAGGGGAGGATCTCCTTCTTGGTGTGGTTGTCATCATTGTTGCCTTGTGCAGAACGGTATTAGTAGCAACTGAGTGTGGTACTATTAATTATCTGCCTTTGGTTTAAGAGACTGAATAGGGGATTCATAGTTTAAGGGTCAGAACTGGTCACTGTAATTATTCAGCTTGAACCCTTCCTGTTAGAGCTAGCCATTTAGTTTTTCCTATAAATTATGTGGAAGCATATTTTTTAGAGAGAAATTCAGTCTTCAAGACTCCATGTGATGGTGAGTCTACCACCTGGCAACCTGTTCCTGTGTTTAATTACCCACACTGCTAGAAAATTGAGTCTTAATTCATGATAATTTATTTATTCTAGATAATAAAGCCTTTGGGGCTGTCTGTCCTTTTAGTAAGTGTTTTTACAGTGCCTAGCACAAAAGGATCTCTGACTTCTGATGGGAGCCTAGGTGCCACCAGAATGCACAATGTTAGCTTGGAAAAGTAGACAGTGTTTCTCTTTACTCAGTCTTAAAGCATATAAGCTTAAGGAGTTAGGTTCCTCTGTGCAGTGACTTCTTTTTCTTCCCTTGTATTTCCCCTCCTTATTTTACAGGCTATATGGTGGTGTTCTCAGTAAGGGAATGAGCATTGTTTTTCACTTCTGTTGTTTTCTGGGGCTAACACTAAAAAGTTCCCCTTTTTCAATTTGTCAGCTGCATTGACAAATTACTCTTTGGCAAAGAATACAGCACAGTAATCTTGGAGTATAATTTTTATGTCAGTCTGATTTCCTTTATTTCTGACAAGGGTATTGCTGGGCAACTGAAAGATATGGCTATATATTTTTGTAAATGCATTAATAAGAATGTTCATCCTTGCATAGAAAAAGTCTCTTAGAATAAATGTCCTGGTCAGACAAAGGAATAGTTAAAGTCTGGAGGAAGTATGCAGCATGACTACACATTTGCCTGATTTCGGGTTGCTGAAATATTATCTCATATAGGTTGGGACTAAAAAAGGTGTTAGGTTTTTTGAATCAGCTGCCAGTGGCTCCAACAGGCTCTCGGAAAGCCAAGGATTAGTCAGATGGAGGAATGTCTTGGCCAAAACTCTCTTTTCTCTGGCTAAACCTACTCCCTTGGCAGTGCCGCATTGTATTCTTATAAAAGCTGCTGTGGAAGCTTGAGGTCAATGCAAGATTTCTTTCTGAGTATTGGATCCTCCTGGGAACACTTAAAGTAGATTGAGAGCTCCTTCTGCTCTGGAATGTAATGGTGAATATGGGCCATTTCTAGGACATTTTGTTTGTTTTATGAACCTGCTTCTCCAGATTCTCCTTTTGTTTATCCAATCACTACAAATGACTTCTTGACAAGGCAGGTGATTTTGTCTGCCGTGCATTATAGCAAAGAACTGATGGCTCCAAACAGTAGACATGTTGTTCCCATCTCAAGATGTCAAGTGCAAGCGTCTTTCAGCTGTGATTACCCACATGCCATCTTTGGTTCCATCTGAGATGTCCTAATCTTTCCTATGTTGGGAGGACGCCTTACAACAAAACATTACCTAGCAACAAAAATACCTCCGGTTGGTTCAGGGAAAGCAACAGAAGAGTTGTTATTAATCATGCTGAGATGCTGCATTGTGGTTTAACAAATTGGAAAGGAAAGGCCAGATTAAATATTGACATTTACTATATTCCAACTGTGTTAGCTTTCACTTTGGCTGACATGAAAATGTATATTCAGTGAAAATGGGAAATAAAAACCCTTGTCTGTGTTCTTTTGGATATCCTGATGTGGAGGAAAAAAACCCAAAACTAACAGTGATTTTTATTTGGGGAGGATGCAGATGTAACCTTCCAAATCTGAGAGGCTGAAGGGACTTAAATTCTGGTCCAAAGGGCTACTGGAGTTTGAGTGTCAAGATTACAGGGTAGACTGTCTTCAAAGGAAACCATTTTATTTTAAAAGAAAACTTTAATGAGCTCACTGTGTTAAAAAATGGGTTTAATGAATGGGTATCATAGCTGTGAAAGACCTGAGACTTATCAGCAGTCTACAGTTTGCTGTATTTGAAGAGTAAATTTCAGTGCATTTCCAGCAGATTAAAGCCTGACTTTGTTTTAGCCATCTCTATTCAACAGTGATAACTTTACATGGCTAAGTTAGACCTTGGTGTAACAGATCTCCTTGACCCTAATGTCATATGCTGAGTTCCACTAAAGATTCTAGAGAAAGGATGGCATCATGAGCTGTTACTGAAAATATAAATAGTCCATAACCATATAGGAAAGAAATGTGGTTAGAAATGAGGAAGGTAGTAATGTATGCAGAGGTATTTTGATGTTAAACTGTGCTGTTCTGGAAAGGTTGGGGAACTTTCCACTCTGCTCTTTCTTTTAGAGGTGGTAATTTGGAACCAGTCCATGTATTGCTGTGTAGGTAGTGTGAGCAAACAGTGTCACAAGTGGGCATGGGTGGGTGGTTGAAATCGTAATTCACAATTTTTCTTCATATGATCTTCACTGAGATGAAATGGTGCCAGATCAGTCAGTCTGGTTTTGCTGAAGCCACTATTTTCCTGGTGGTAGCTTTTCACTGCAGCCATTGTTTGCTACATGTGTTACCTGCAGATGGTGAGTGAGGAGGAGAACACAGATCTGTAGAAGGACGAGTGCAATTGCAGAAAGGGCTAAAATAATCTAGCATTAATTTCTATCGCACCTTTTAAATTAATCGATTAGTGCAAGGAAAAGAAATTCAAGGCATTACTGTCCAAGTCCCTTTGAAAACTAGAGCTCCATCTTGACAAAAAAAAAAAAAAAAAAGCAGCTACTTTTTTTTTTTTTTACTGGTTTCAGTAAAGAAATGTCTTGTATTCATCAGCCTAAGAAACAACTTTAGGTTTGCTACTTCCAATGAGTTAACTTGTTCATCTTCTGGAGAGAGTCTGGTTTTACAGCCTATGCGTGCAAACTACAAGATTTAAAAAAAAAATAAAATAAAAAAAATCTCTAGAGAGTTAAGATTGCTGGGGGATGATGTAGGCTAGTGTAAAGTTTTGAAGTGATGCATATAATGTTCTTGTCAGTTTTTTTTTAAGCTGTTGCTGTATCCTTGTAAGTAGTTGAAAAGTGTCTTTCCTCTGGTAATAGCCGTAGTTTGTAGATAATGGCTTGTCAGAAATGCTGTTGTTTCATAAAGATTAGCTATGTGAAAATGTCTGCAAATGCTTTTTCTTGCTTGTCTGCTACTGAGAGGGTACAACAGGAACACAAAAGAGGGGCTGGGAGTACATGGCAAGGAAGCAGTCAAGACTTTAAGAAGTAATAAATGGTGATTCTAGAAGTCCTGGACATCTGTGTGGTAGAGCCATGTGAAGAAGCCTTTTCAAAATCAGTGTTGCTTCTGATTCAGGAGTGTCCCAGAGAAACCAGCTCACTAGTTTGTCATCAAGGATATGTGGTGACAGATCAGGTAGTAGGATTTTTAAGAAGGGTAGAAAATCGGATTGCTTGCCTTCACAAAACCTCAGCTTTTAACAAAATGTGTGGCTTTACACAAAGTAAGTAATTGGGGAATATCTTGTGTTTGGTATTTGAAATTGCCACAAATATAGTTAACAAATTAAGAAACAATTTGTATTTTGGACTTTTTATGCTAACATCAGTGGGAATTGAACAATGTCTTGATGCTCTGAAAAGCAACAGGCCAGTCTTGATACAGGTTTTCTCATGGATCTCCAGACTTTGATGTAGTCTGACTCGCAGCTGCTGATGTGAAGTTGCTGTTGAAGACTGAGTGAGAAGGTAAGCTGTACAGGATCGTGAACCACAAAAGCAGATAAGGTGTAAGCTTGCTGAGAAACACAGTTTAGAGCCAACTCAACCTTGTCACAAATTTCTGTCAAACTTGGTAAATAATTTTTTAGGGAAGTATTTCAGTATTTGAATTTTTAAGTTGTCAAAACATTTCATTTCAGAATCTTTCTAAATTTTAAATTTCACATATTTTTTACAAGACCAACTTATGTTGGAGAAAATTTAAGTACTAAATGCACAAAAACACACAAAACAAAACCCCAGAAAAAAGCTTTGTTTGTTATTCACTTAATCACTATCCTCAACTGCCCAATTTCTGTTTGAATTGAAGGGAGAAGGGAGCCGAATATTCTTTTCAGTCCTGTGGTTATGATGCACAATTAGAACAGGGCAAATAAGAAATACTTCAATTACATAGAAGCTTTTTTGCTCTCAGGAAAAGATTAATCAACCTGGTTTTCAGTGATTGGAATTCAGGAAAGCCATGTTAGAGACTCTTTTTATTTCCTCCCCTTTTATCTTCCTCCTGCATTGCTACTGTAACAGGTTGGGGGAGGAAGGAGGTTTGGCAGCCAGCAGGAATAAGAGCACTTGTCACCACTTGAGAGGATTTGGGAGAATTTCTTCAGCAGATTGGAGGGAAGAGTAAGAAGTTCACATCAGCCTAGAGGTATGTGTGAGATTTGCTGAGTGACTTTTGTGGTAGATGCCCTTAGTACACCCTGTTGTCAAAATCCTCTTGAGTTTATTTTATTAAAAAAGAAATTCTCCTTGTGCCCTCTTTTTATCCAACAGACCTCCCTTTCCAGTTATCAAAAGCTTAGCTCAGTAATGACAAAGTGGCCTGATTCCCTTCCTCCAGCTGCAGAGTGCTGCTGTGAGTTCCTGTGTAGTGGCAAGAGAGAGACCTTTTTTTTTTCCTGCATCCTAAAGGCACCCTAATGTCTGCCACCTCATCTGATTGTCACAGCTCCTCCAGCGATCACAGACACCTCACCACGGCTTTCCTGCTCCAGCTGCTTGCACCCACAATATGCCACATATTTTGTGTCACGGAGAATTTGGCATACCCAGCAATCTGCCTTGCTCTCTTTTCCCTGCTTTGGCAGGACACGCCGAGGGCAAGCATTTTGGCTCAAACTTGGCCTGTCACAGTGTAGGGTGTTAACTCCCCACAAAACTGGTTTGTGGCTGGGACACAATTTTTCCATCTCTTTCTCCATTTTTTAAGTGATACAAATCTGTTAGCATTTTATTTAAAATAAAAATAATCAGAAACACTGAGAGAAGCATATTCTTCTTGTTGACATAAACCTGAAAACTTACTGAAAAAGCGTGGGCATCCTTGGGAAGACCAAGTGTTCCAATAAGGAATCTCGTCGCAATTGTGGCTTCTTCTTATCTTGTCATTGGACTTTGTCTCCAGGGTAGAAACTGAACATGGCTAAATCTCTGCTAAGAACCTCTTGAAGGAGCTTTCCTGCAGGAAAGAATGAGTGACTCGGGGTATAAGCCAGAGGTATCATCAACCTGTCAGAGTACTGGCACTCAAAAGCAGTTGTCCTTGATTGCTGTGTATTGGTGACATCATGGCTTGAAATTTGACTTGCTAAAAATAATTCCAGTATTTTAAAGTGAAATTGTCCCCTGTAAAAGATGCTAACTTGCGGGACCTAGAGGTGAAAACCTGTTTTGTTGGGGTTTGGCAGCAAATGGAAGCACATGAGGATGTGTGTTAGCACTTTGGCATACAGTGCAATGTGGGAATGTCTAATACTTGGATGGCATTACTATTTTGCAGGGGGCATATCCAGCCTTTCTCTAAGCGGGCACATTTTTCTGCTGCAAAATACTGAAAAATATTTTAATGTGTCATTTGTCAAATCCATGTTGGTCTTTTTTTGTCAGGGCATGGCCTCAGTTGAATAGGCAGTATGAGAACATATTCCCACCAGGAAAAGCAGCATGCAGAGCACATCCATTACCATTGTCTTGTCAGTCCAAGTAGCTGAGGCTTCCTGGGCAAAGAATCTTGTTTCTTGGTCCCAGTAACACCAAGCCTACAGATTACATTTTAGCTGTGTTTTTTTTCGTAGTGAGGGAAGATATTTTTTTCCTTCCAAGTTGGATTTCTGTGCCTGCCCATTCCTCACGCTGAAAATGGGCTTGCTTCTTTATGCTCTGGCTTGTAGTCAGCTTGGGAATAGTCACCACATCCTTGCCAAAGAGAGTCACATTCCTTTCTTGTTCTGACAGAGGTCTCTGGATCATTTTTTGTCTTCATGTTTGTCAGGTATCACTAGTATCTAATGCACGTGAGATGAAAGAAGGCACACCTCACTTCGGATGAGCAATTTAGATAAGTTTCATCAATTTCGGTTATCCTTGCTGTTTGCCATGAAGAGCTGTCTGGAAGAAACCATGACACCTTCTGCCTCTCCTCTTTGTGCAGATTTTATTCTTTTTTTATATAAAATGTTCCTTTCATGTTTTTGAATCACTGGTAGTGATGAACAAGAAACAAATCTGTAATACAATTGTGATGCCTGAGCAGTTTCCTCAGCAAAAACTACAAAGAACTTGATTAAAATACGTGCATATAGTAAAAGTGGGTAAGTCTATATTATGTCTGCCCTGAATTGGTTGAACCCCAAGGAAGCTAGTGTACTACTTTCATGTGGTAGACTGTGTATTTTAAATAGTAAATCCGGTCCAAGGAGTAGTTATGGTGGAATCAAATGGAACAGCACAGATTGAAAAGACAACATGTCCTGAAACATGAAGTAAAGAAGTAAAGAGCTGGAGTGCAATCTTCAGTATATGGATGCTGATCACAAATGCTAACAGATTTTAAACTGAAATGCTCATCTATATACTTGTATCAAAGGAAAAGAATGCACTCAGATTGTATCCTCACCCTCTTTGATGCGATATGATTTAAAGTATGTGCTGACATTAAAGAGATGAAAGATGAGAGGAGGAAAAAAGTAGTTTTAATGCAAGAGATTTGCTAGCATTTTTGAAAGATTTTGTTCGTTTTTAATACGGAGAAGTTTGTTTTAAGCATGTTAGACTTTTGAACAAGAGAAAATGACCATATTTGATTTTACCCAACATTCATACAATTGTGCACAACAACTGAATATAAAGGAGTATTCTGAAAGGTGGGATGCAGACATCTGCATGTTGGACCTGAACTGGGGCCTTCCAGACAGGTTCTGACCAGGGAACTGGTCACGGTGTAAGCATGTCCCACAGCCAGGGCTGACAGACCCCCTTAGAGGAGAGGAATGTTCAGCCTGAACTCGCTGCTGTCACAGTCTTTGCAGACTGGAGCAAGTTTGCATGCAACTGTCTTCTTAGTGTGGTAGCTTCAAAAGTGCAATTGTACCCATTATGCTGAGAAACCCTAAGATTTAAAGAAATCAATATGGATAGTATTTAGGTGGTTGGAATCTGCTCTTCTGGAGAGACCTCATGAAAAAGGAGAAAAATACCAGTTCGTATTTCTGTTTGAGGCTTTTAAAATTAAATACAGGCAACATTATGACTTTGAATATTTTTATATTTGCCGAAACCAAGCTGTTGCTCTTGTCTCTGTTTCTAAGCAAATATGAGCCTACAGCAAGCACTGTTGTATCCTCAGGATTTTGTTTTCAAGTAGACAAGAGCTCAAACACAAATGATCCAGAAACAGAAAATGTAGTATATTGGGCAAAGTTTGGGGGGAATTAATTTTTTTAAAGGCACAAGTAGTTCACTTTGTTCTAACTGATAGAGAAACAAGAGAGTGATTGAGGCCAAGAATGAGTTGCTTTGGAAAATCATGGTTTGCAACCCTATTCTCAGACCATAGATCCACATCGTCTTTTGCCATGAAACTTTTCCCCCAAACTCTTTGCCCATTTTGGAGCCACCATGTCCTAGAGAATTCATTGATGATGTTGTGCCTGAATGATTGTTCCACTTCCCTCTTGCTGCTGTTCGCAGGCACTGGTACTCCTGACTTAGTCTAAACATGTGTTAAACTTAAGAACTGTGGCTGTGTTTGTGAAGCTCTGAGATGGACAGACTCACACTTCCCATTTATGTTTTCACTTTGACCTTTCAAGGTCTTTTCTGCTTGGGGAGATTAAAAAAAAAAAATGGGTGTAAAGACCCCTCTGCATATTTGCTTGGTAGTGTTTTGAGAAAAGTTTTGTTTCTTGTTTTGGGAGTTTTATTCATTTTTGACAGTTTGATAGAAGATGGCTGTATTAATATGCAAGTAAAGCAGTGCCTGCATAACAAGCACTTGTAGATGACCACAGTATTGCAGTAGTGAGTGGAAGGTGGGTTTTGTGATATAACAAGGAGGGAAAAAATGTATGCTGTGAGTGGAAAAGGGGATCTAATAATATTACATAAGTGGAGTAGAGAAGGTAAGTGAGTAGAGGAACACCTGGTCCTTCAATAAAGAACGTGGAAGGACAAAGTGAAGGCAGCAATGTGTGTGAGGAGTGTCAAGGGGGGAGAGCAGTGCTGCAGTGCAGAGGCAGCCTCACCTGGAGCCCTGTGCCCTGTCTATCCTCAGCAATAGCAGGTAAATTCATGCATATTCATAGTGATAGAAATAATAACAATAATGAAAATTAGTAGCAAAGTCAAATTAATGTGGTCTTCTGCAGCAGAAATATTTACCCGATGTGTCCTGCCAGTTACAGAGATTGGCATTAAACCTAGACATTACCTCATCTTCCTGGGCAGACAGCCTATTTCTATGCTAAGCAAGTCTGCAGGAGTGAACAACTGAATACCTGCCTGATTAGCTGTGCAGCAGCAGATCCTGGTTAGAAGCGATTTCCCTTAGCGCTTTCTCTCTTTTGCTCGCCTGCTTGCTCTCTGCAAGGTTTGTCACCATGAGTTATCAAACTACCTTTTTTATCTTGAAGGCTGTGTTGCAGGGGAGATTGGCCAGACAGGTGGGCTGGTATAAATGCTGGACCAAATCAGAAAGGTCAAGAAGAACAGAAGGAAGAAACTGAAGTGTGTACATATGTGTATGTATTTCCCTCCCCATCTCTGCATGTGTCAGTGCCAGCTAGGTGAAACTGGATTAATGAGGAAGGGAGAGATAAGTGCTAAGAGGATTGTGCTATAAAAGGAGATTTTGGGTTTTGAGAATAGATGAGGGTTTCTTCATGAAAACTTTAATTGGCTACCTTAGATCATTTCTTTAGCTTTGTTGCTGGGTGGCAAATCATGTTTCCTGCTGGGCGTAAAATCATAGCGTAATAATGATAGTTGGCCTGTGTAGAGTGTCTTCTATCACAGACTCCCAGCATGCTGTATATTCCTTAAAAAATTAAGGCTCATAATGTATTTCAGACAAATAGTCTGACAAGTAGTAATAAAAATAGTAATAGGAGAAAAACAAAGTGGAGGGGAAAAAATCTCCAACAACAGCTGATTTTTTTTTTCAGCACCTTTAAAAGAGCACCACGCTGTTGCATCCACCTGCTTGGCTACCACTCATCTTTTTTTCCTTAACAAAGTTCAAGGAGTCCAGGATACAGTATCACTGTTACTGATTTGTTGAAGTCCTCACAGTAATGCCTTTGTGCATTTAAGAGCTGTGGATGTCTGTAGGTCACACCTCTACCTTGGTGTTGGCACACCAGTATTTTCCCACGTATACATCTGTTTCCATTTCAAGCCTGTATGAAGCTGGCCACCTGGCCACCTTTGTGCTTTTTCCCCATTTGGCTCCATCGGTTACATTACCAGGAAGACATGGTGAAAAGGCACAGCGAAATTAAGCCTCTTGTTCTTCTGTTTTGATGTTCATAAATCTGAAGTCATTCCGCACAAGGGTAGTATTTATAATCGAGTGGATTTCTTATCCGTTTTGATCAGTGGATGTATTTCTAAATCGCAGTCCACTCAGCTGTTGAAAACAGTGAGGAACTACCTCATGAAGAAAAGGCCTCAACTGATTGGCATCTTTCACCTTCTTCTGTCCTGCCAAAATACACGTGGCTTCTACTGGACCTGCTCTACCCAGTGGCCAAGCTCTGGAAGTAACTTTTTTCCTTGCAATTACTGGTCCTAATTCTGAGAAAGCGTATTACTGAAACATGCATTACTCTCCTGGAAATGGCATGGGGTCTGGAGGTGTAGAGTCCTGCACCAGTAGACCTGTAAAACAGCTGAGTTATTTCCCAGGAGGGGAGTTTTCTGTTGGTAAATGGCTGCAAGTTGCAGTCTCCTGGGTGTGTTAAAGGAGGAGAAAATCCTTTAAAAAAAAATATTCCCATGTCTTTTTAACAGCAGTGATTAAGATGCTATAGAAACACAGAAGTGGACACTGATTCTTCACTCTTAATTACTGGTAGAGCCGGACATTTTGATTTGTAAGGCTATCATTTTGGTTAAGTGGCAGTTAATATTTCTGACAGAAATGTTACAGAAGGATCACAAAGGAATAGGGATCCAGTTGCTCACTCAGCCTTGCTTATGAGGATTTTGTCGTTGTTTTCATCAAATCCGTTGAAACAGTAACACCGTCTTATGTTGAGGCTTTAAGAGGCAGTGGCATAAAAGAGATGTCATCAGCAAAAAGGGAAGCAGTGTCCTGACATTCCTCAAGGGAACAGTAGGAGCTTATGGCCTTCTGGAGCAGAGAAGGAAAAGGGTATTTGCTTGATCTTGGTAAACTATGTCAAAGTTCTGCATTTCATCAAAATATCTGAGGGAAGTCTTTGACCCAATTGGTTTTTTTCCTCAGCACTATAAAAGATAATAAAATTCTACATCATTCCTGTATTTCCAATACTTCATAGTCAAAAAAGGGTACTCTCCTGTTGCTAGTGATTTGGCCTAGTTTGACACAGACAGAAGACCTTGACACTTTTCAGGCAGATTATTTAAGTGGTGAAAGATTCACAAAGTCAGATTGTCCTCTTTATGAAAAGACAAGTAGACTACTGAGATATTTCTGGATGTTAATTTGTAGCTAAATTATAAAATTCATTGGGTTTCTTCATTTAAGAATTTAAGCTTTCGTAGTGTCGGGGCCAACTAGTGTGGTGGAACATCGAGCTGCCTGAGTTATCGAAGTATACAAGCATTAGCTTGTTAGCTAGGAGAAGTGCTAGTACTCTAAACATGAGTTTGAAGGAGTCATCTCCATAACCCTTGTGCCTGCAGGCAGGAATGACTAATGGAAGAAGAAAAAACCAGTTCATTTCTGAAACAAAGTGGCATTTTCCATTCTGTCATCTGCAGATGAGAAGAATGGACATTGGGTTATGACACTGCTCTCTAAATTTTTCTCAAGGGAAAACAGAAGCGGAACATAATCTTCATTTTTTTCAGAATGTTTCCTCACTTAAGGCAAAAGCAAGAACAGCGTTGCTTAAGACATGACAGAAAATACTATGTTGTTTCAGTGGTCATGTACAGTGCCAGCACAACCTGTGCTGCTTTATGGCCAGTGACTGTGCAAGAGTAAACATTTTTTTCAGTGTGTCTCTAATTAAATTTTCTTTTTAAATCCCCAGGACTCAGACAAAAAAATGTGCAAGCCATTGGTTACAACACTCCTCTTTAGCAAGCATTTTTGCTTCTACTCAAAAAAGAGAAGTATCTAGAAGTTGTCCTGTAGCTTATCTTTTGACCTGACAATTTACATCTTCATCTGAATTGGAAATGTAGCAGGTTGCTAACAGGGAGGTATGGTAGATCCCATAATACTTTTATCTTATCAGCAATCTCTGCCTGCGTCAACATGACAAAACAGTGCTGGCACCCTATCCCTGGTGGCAAATGAAGTTACTTCCTCTTTAATACATATTCTTAATAGGCTTGAACTCCTAGATCCATTGATGGTGTGATCTCTGCATTAAGCAGATGTATCCTTTCACTTGATGATTATAAAATACTGAGCCTCCACCCCTGCCCTGAATTGTGATCTCTCTAAATTATCTTGACTTATATTTTTGCTTTTGTTTTACCACTTCATACTGAGCCTCCACCCCTGCCCTGAATTGTGATCTCTCTAAATTAACTTGACTTATATTTTTGCTGTTGTTTTACCACTTCCTTACAACTGCTATGATTTTACTCCGTAATGATATTTACCCTGGAATATGATGCCATTAAAATGTAACAGCTATCCTGTTTTACTTACATAAACAGGCAAAATACAGATCACTCAATAAATAAGGAACAAATAAAAGTGCAGAGCTTGCTTTTTTGTTTGTTTGTTTTTAATAGCCATATCATTAACAGTTGTCAAAAGGGTAGGCAATGTGACTTAAATTCTTTAGCTTACTGTTGTCAGCCACCAAGCAACAGTTCAGATCATATACAACTTTGGATATTGATAATCTGATTTTGCCAATTCCTTATTGTTTTAGTGATAAAATTGCAACTCCAAATAAAATGTCTTGGCTCATTACGAACACAAAACTAAAATGTTTCCTGTATGCCTTTTGTAAGAGAAGAAGTTTTATTGAATATTGTTGAATGGGATGAATTTTAAATATTGTCATGCATTTTGCACACAGAAGTGGAATAGGTGGAGCTCAGATTTGAGAAGAGACTGCTGGGTCTCTGCTTACCACACTCTGCCAGTGACATCCAGATCTCTAGGGGGGCTGCAAGTTAAGAGGCAGGATCCTCAACATCCTGTGTTTTCAGCTGATTCACAACTGAGGTATGCTGGTGTTTGGGGTAGGAGAGCACAGCATTGTCCACAGTGCACTCTGCTCAGCAGTGTTGTCTGTGGTCCAGCACAGATGGGGAACAAGTGTCAGAAGGCTCCTCTGATTGCAGGGAGAGGTGCTCAGCTGCTCTCCTGGGGGACAGGGCTACTGAGTGTGCATCTCCACTGAGCTAGGAGCTCTGGCTGACTTTCATTCTCCACAAAGCTCAAACTACATTTTCAGCAGAGTGCAGTGTTTACCAGATGCTACTAAAGTGTGGATATTTTCCTCTGCTAATGTTTCAGCCACTTAGACACAAATGAGAATTACAATGTACTAAAGCCACTGCAAAACATTTCTTCCCTGTTTAAAATTCCCACAGAAATAGGGCTTCAGTGACTGTGAACATTGTGTGTGTGTGCATGGGTGTGCACACATGCATGTGCGTGTTCCTTTGCCAGTTTGCCTGCCTGCAACAACTTTGGAACCAGGAGTTCCCCAAAAAAGAAACAGGTCTTATATATGTGATGGTTTCTTCAAAAGTGAGAAGCAGGTGAAAGAGAAAAAAAGACCTTATTAGTGAGCCTACTGAAAGAAAAGCTGCAGGAAGAACCCAGTGCCTAGTCAGCACCAGGATCTTATGTGAAAAAGGGATGGTATGGATGCTTCAGCTACTGAAAGAGCTTTTTCTAGTGCTTGCATCTTACTGAATGTCATCAATCCAACCAGAAAG
Organism: Falco cherrug; assembly: GCF_023634085.1. Classification (NCBI taxonomy): domain Eukaryota; kingdom Metazoa; phylum Chordata; class Aves; order Falconiformes; family Falconidae; genus Falco; species Falco cherrug. The sequence goes on from NC_073699.1 coordinate 63,681,247, forward strand.
CTCTGGGAAATCAGATATTGTTAGTTCTGCTGTTCACAGACCCATGTGTGATTTTTAACATTTCTTTTGAAGAATATATAGGGTGAATACTGCTATGTAGGTATCTTCGGAGTTGTATGCTCTCCAACAGGAAAGTAATTTGTGTAATCACCATGTAGGCTTGCCTGCACATTTCATGAAAGCTCTTCAGCAAGGCAGAGTTGCTGCTGCCTGCAAAAGCTTGAGGGTGCTTCCCGTTTCTTGTCCGTTTATTTACTGTCTTTGCAAATCAACCAGTAAAGGAACTTGCCAAGTTGAATCAGTTGTCGTGGGCCATGTTGCAGTCGCCTTTGCTCCAGGAGCTAGGCCGGGGCCTCAGATTCCTTTAACATAAACCAGAAAAACTTCAAGGTGGCAATTGATTTCAGTTATTTCCAATTAAAGATGGATCTGCATTGGCAATTTAAGCATCAAAAGACTGTATTCTGGCCACTTTTGTTTTGGGGGGCAGGAGAAGGGGACAGTGATGTGAGAGTCCAAGGGTCTTTGTTTCTTACTACGGTGTTTCAGGTGTAGTTCTGGTGAACTGATTTTCAGTTCAGAAGATCTGTTGTAGATTTTTTGTTTTGTTTGTATTTCTGTATGTATGTTAAAAACAAGGAATGGATTTTTAAGTAACTCAAATACTGAATGACAGTAAGCTAAGGTTATATTAGTATCTTTTCTTCTTAAGCTTTAAAAATTGGCAGAAAGGATGGCTAGGTAAGTTACGCTGTATTACTGAATACAGTTTTATTGAAGTGGTTTTGCAATACCTTGTGTGCTAGATTCACTAAAAAGGAAACAAAAATTATGTACTAAATGCTTTAGCTTTTACTCACCATTAAGGTGGTGGTGTTAGTACATGTAAGAAACTCTATGGGTTTTTTAGGACCTGTTTTTCTTTTCAGTTCCTATATTAGAGAATTCTGAAGGCCCAGTTTAGTTACTGAAACATGAGTTAGTCTTGGCTCTATCCAAAGGTGGGCAGTGTTTTCAAAAGTAGTAGTAAGAATGTGGTGTAAAATAAGAGGCGTCGGCCTTAGGGAATTTTCCTCTGCTAAAGGGCTGCCCAAAATGTTGATTCTCTTTTTCTCACTGTGTTGTTTCAAGTCTTGTGATTCATGACGTTATTTGGGTTGTATTTTCTGTTCTTCTTGCAAGATGTTGTGGAATGTACCTTGAGAGATGCTTAAAAATAGTCTAAATTGAATTGAGGTGGATGTTGAGTGGGAGGTTAAGTAAGGAGGAGAACATACTTTTCATAAACTCCTTTGATTTATGGAAAATTAATAAGTAATAATTTGCAGAATCATAAAAGTGTTCATAATTCTCGGTCTACATACAGTGTGTATCTGTCTCCATGTACACACAACTGTGTGTGGAATGCTCCCCATCGCTATCCTTGCTCAAATAGAACAGTTTGCTTACAAGAAGATTTAATGAATTCCCCAAAGACCAGGGTCATGCGGTTTAGCATCAGTGGAAGATGAAGCTGCTTCCTATATTAGCTTTTTTTCTGAATTGTGCAGTGTTTGAAAATAGGTAAGAGAGCTTGTGTGATGCTAGGAACATTGTAAAAAGCACCTGTGAATTACCTGTTCACGTGGTATGTGCATGTGTTTTGATGGCCATACATACTTGTAACTGTCTGTCTGTATGAACAAGAGTCACTTACAGTCTTCTGAGATTTTTTGGGTCTTGGGCCAAAGAGCTTTTGTGCACCTTGATCTTGTGCAAGTTACTGCTCTTTGCATGAGTAACAGAGCAGATATACAGACAGATGATGATGTGTTGAATGTGATTGTTTAACAAGTATAATCAAAACATCTTCTTACCTTGAATCTTATAATATCATTCACAAATAGCAGTTTAACTGCCACGATAACACTGTCAAAGTGGGGCTGACATCATGTCGCCCCCCTTTTTTAAATGGCAGATAGAGTGAGACATAGAGGTTTCGCATGTTTTCTTGTGTTCTGTGGGTAATCATCATTAAAGTTGGAGTCCAGATCTTTTTAACTCCAAAACCATTAGAAAATTATTATTAGACTGTTATTAATGCATGCGCTTAATTCAGCTGTGAACACTGTTACGTGTTCATACATGTTATGTAATATTGAAATTGTTGCATGAAACTTTAGTGCATGAATAGGGAATGATTGCATAGAGGGAAAGGTGAAATGCGACATCATGTTGGCATGCTACTTTCCAACGTGACTTTTGACTTAGCAAAGCTACTCAACTGAAGGGCTGCATCTTAAATTTACTCTCAAAATATCTGTGTTCCTCTTTATACAAAGACAATGGTGTGTGATCATTCATATGAAATTAAAAATGTGTGGCTGGATATGCAGTTGGGTTCACATTGCCTGCATTTCCGTAGTTTTGGGTTAGAATATTGGATCTTAACACTCCTCTGATGCTCTCTGGAACATAAAAAAGTCTCCTGGCAAAAAATAGGATATTTTTTTTGTAGAAAGGATTCACTCTATAAGTACAGTTAAAAGAGGCATCAGACTGGAGGAAAAAAAAGCAAAGACAAGTGTTCTGCTTCTGAAAGCAGAAAACTGGTGCCATTACTGTAGGGCCCAGGTGTTGGGACTGTAGCCCCAAGTGTTTGTACATGGTATTGTAAGTGTGTGGCTGCTCAGAGCATCCATGTCTTGCAAATACTTTTCTTCAGTTTGTTAAATGTATTTTAGGCTCTGAAAGTCTCAGACATGGGGAGAGAGAGCAGAGACGAGTGATTGTAACAGATATTAAAATTTGGAGGGGTTTTTTTGCTTAAAGCTGAACAAAGAGACCTTACAAATCACCAAGTGCCGAAATGTTAGAAGGAAAACATTCATGCTACCATAAGTGTAATAAAATTTGATGACTAAGGCAGTAAAATGGTGAATTATCCTTATTGCCAAAGTTCCAGGGAGGGGTGGAAGTTGTGTTTGATAGCAGACCTTTATATCCCGTGCCTTTTCCTTTTTATTCGCTCATCAAAGCGATATTCACTTAGGCACAGTATACATACTAGTCTGCAGTCACCCATGGAATGTAGGTGATACATCATTTCTCTCACTATGATGATCTATCACACTGGCATAACTATATGCGAGGTAAAAAGCATTTTAGCACTGAAAGCAATCCAGGAGGGTTAGATGCATCATGAGTGGTGAAGACAATTTCAGGTACTCTTGACTAACTGGAAGTATTTCCCTTCTTAGAAGGATAGGGAACAGAATGCTTCAGAGAGGGATTTTGCTGTCAGGTTTTGTAGTTCTAACAATGCCTAGTTTTCGAGTTGTAGTAAGATAAGGGACTTTAAGAGAGGTTGAGGGACAGCTCACCTCTCTTCATATTACCACAAAGATCATGCTACTATGTGTCCAAAGGTGTGGCATGTACACTGCAGATTAGTAAAACAGAGAGAGATACGTTGTGAGTCTATAAACAACAGGTAAGTCTAAACATTTCTTTGATATTTTCTTGGTTGAAATGTTTATTCACGTGTGCCTGGCTGTTCCCAATTTATTTCTTTTTAATTAATTAATTAATAATTTGCTGAGAAGATGGTAGTAAAAACAGCCATTAAAATTAAGTTTTGAAATCACTGAATGATGCTGCTGATACACACCAATGATATGTATGTGGGTACAGATGAACGTCTCAGATTGTTGAGCCCAACAGTTACTGTATCTATACTTTACTATATCCATACATTCAGGTTTAAATTATCCAGCTTTTTCACAGAGAAAAAGAAACTTCATTATTAAGTAGATCCAAGTGTCTGTAAGACAATTCTGTCTGGATAAGTGGGTGTGCAGTCCTGGTGTTGGTAATGTCATTTCCAAATGGGTTTTGAGGACTGTTCTGGAAGTCTGAGACCTGATGTGTTATTTAGTGCAGACTTGTCAAAGCTAGTGAGAGCATAACCCCATGGCACTTCTACTGGGGACAAGGTGCTTGGTGTCTGGGTGAGTCAGGTTTAGTGGTAGGTCTCCTGCTGGCATTGAGACATTGGCAGACACAAAGTGTTGGAGAGGACACAAGGCAAAGCAGCATCATTAAAATCAAAACCAGGGTCAGCACGTCATGCAGCAGTGTATAGTCTGTGATGATGAGCATGTGAGGCATTGAGGGAGAGACTACTGCAGGTCTTGGGCTTGAAGCAGGTTCTACAATAAGTGCAGGATCTTGTGCTGGGCAGGATTTCCTCTTCCTTTGGACCTCTCATCAGCTTGTTAATTCCCCTTGCAGGAGTCAGCCAGTCAAGGGCTGTTTCCTAATAATTGCCAGGAATGGTCCAAGTTGCAGAACCTCCAAAGGAGACAGCAGGTGATAACGCCTCCCAAGTCACTGCAGGGGTAGTGCCAGTGCCTTTCTGGTTGTCTGTGAGACCAGACATTTCCTGTAAGCACCAACAAAGAGGCAGCTGCATGGTTGGTGCCTAATGTCATTGAGAGTATCTTCTTGCCAGAAGTGTTTGATGCCAGTTCAGGGAGATCAGCTTCTTCAGAAGTGACGTGTGTAGGTACCAGCTCTCAGATTGGCAATGGCAGCTTGATGGAAACATGCTCAGTTCCTGTGCATTTGAAATTCCTGCTAAGTTACAGGCATTTGCAAATTACATCAATAAGCAGTATGATATGGATGAGTTGTTTAGAAAAACATTTGCCAGGTTTCTTTGAAGATGTTCTTAATACCCCACGCTTTGAAGATGCAAGTTTCTGCTAGTAAATCAAGGGCTTAAATTCTTCATTATAATATTAGAAACAAATTTGCAAAAAGAGAAATAGAGCAAATTACATCAGGAACACTTCAGTAACTATTATTAAGGACCTTTCAGGTATGAATTAGCTGCGGAAGCCAAGAAGCAGTTCAGCACTGAGCTCCCTTCCAGGACGCTCTTCCCAGGAACACCCAGGGAGCTCCTGGCTATTGCCAAGTGGTAATGAAACATCAAGCTTCACTGAACTTCCGGTGTAACTTACTGCACTGCACTTTTGTTCATATGGTGCTTGTTAGTAAACAAATGAAACATTTGTTAAACCTGTTTGGTATTAATTTGGGACATGCAAAAAGTTCCTTGGAATGTTAATTTCCTATTTTTGGTTTCCTTTCCTGTCTAGGAAGGTAATTGAAGTGCAATTCTACCCTAGTTATCCTGCATGATAAACTTCTTTTTTAAAAACTTGATGGCTTTCCAGCATCATACAGACCATTTATGTTAAAAGTCAGTACTCTAAGAAAGTGTGAGGGAGTGGCAATTACGAGCCTCCACGTTCAATTCTGAGGTGTTGCCGTTGGTCAAGGAAAGTTCTGTACTGAGAATGAATGCAGATAATTAGCGCAATTTCTTTTCTGTCATCCAGAAGAGCAGATACCAAAGTATTCATCTGGTTAACACTTTACCACCTCTTAATTGTATATGTATATGTATGGTATTCAGCCTCAGCTTTAAAGAAAGCAGGGAAATAGCATCACACAGTTTTTTAATCACTTTACCATGCCTATACACTTACCATGATATAGTTGTTTTCATGGGTGATTTCCTTCTTGACATACTCTCTTCCTATAAAGAACTCTGTGAATTTAGTATGAATAAATTAGCTTCACCACCCTGCACCCTCTATAAGCGTTTCTTGGGGTTGTGATGTTTTTGTGGGGTTTTTTTGGGGGGAGTTGGATAAATGGCATCCCTACAGAACAGAATTAAGGTGTTTCTATTCTGTCAGCTGAACAGACAGATTTAATGTCAAACTTGGTCTCTAAATTTCTGTACTTTCCAAAGGCTGCTATTTACAGTGACAGAATCTTCATCCTTTTCCCCACACCCCTACACCCCCCCACCTCCTTTCTTAAACTGTGGTTATGGTCTCTCAACCTTAAATCTAATTCAAATGTCTTCCTTTTGTTTGGAGAATGGTGCTATATTAGAAATGCATCTGATGCGGATATTATGAAAGCTAAAGGGTTGAGGAGAGGAAGGGGGGCAAAGTGTGTGTATATGTCATTACAGTCATTTACCAAATGCTTTGCTTTGAAAGTCTAAACCGTATTCAAATGTAGGTTGTGTAGTCTTCTTTTGATTTTTCCAAGATCTTATCCTCTAAGTTTTCTACTGTAGAAATAGTGACTCCCAAAAGAAGTGTAAAATAGCCTTGTGTGTGTATAGGAATTAATTTCTTTCCATTTAAACTAGTTGTCTTTAGAAGTTAGAAGTGCCCAATACACTTTATTAGATCACTGAGAAGCTAGGCACTGGTTATTCTGTATTTGAGAAGAGGAAAAAAAAAAAACTTTTATTAAAGCCCTGTCTTGTTGGCTTTGTGTGGCTTAGCAGGTAAAACTATTCTTGGTAGTATATGAAGACCTCTTGAGGAAGAAGGGATCACAGGTCTGTGTCACATGTCTGTGGGCTGTTGAGCTGCCTTTGATCTAGCAGCTAGAGCTGAATTTTGTTTGGTGGGCTTTCACAGTTCCCCAAGGATTGTGTATTTTGAAACGTTCATTGCAATAGCTTACACTGCAGTCCGTGCAGCATTTTGTGGACTCTTGAGGTGGAGGTTTGCAGAAATCACACTTAATAGCAATGGCTGCCCTGGCTGCCTGTCTGTATCTTTCCACAGTGGTTTCCAAAGTAAAGCTGAGAAATAAGCCATTGATGCCATGTTCTCCAAGGTCAATATCCCACTGGCAACCCAAACAAGGAAATAGACTCGATCTAGGAAGTCACTGAATTGCCTTTTCTACCTGATCTAGTAATCCTGTCAATTCTGTCCATGCTAGAAAAGATTCTAATTCAAGGGCTACTCTGATTAGAGGATTTGGAGCCTCCATCAACAGTAGTGTCTTCAAATGCAAAGAGTATTTCTTTCACGCATTTATGACACACGTTGTGCTGGCAGGGAAGGATCAGTGGACGGGTAAATAATTCCTTGCATACTGGGCAGATGAGCTCTCTTTCGATCCCCTTAATGGTAACCGGGCTCTTCAGCCGGCAGCCCTCCGTCCCCGCATGCTTATATCGTAATGTGCCTTACGTTTCTGTAAGAGTGTTGCTGTCTGGTTTGGGAAGTAGGAGAAGGACAAAAGATATAAAAGCTTGCACTTTCATGGTTTAAATCCGTTTTTAAATATTTTCTCGGGCAGCTACTTGCTTTATATTGAATTTAAACCACTTGGATTTTTATTTCCTAATTAATCTTGGTGCATTTCTTTCAGTTTTTAGGCTATTGCAGTGCTACTCTATAAGTACCCAAATTGCACTGCGGCATAGTTGCAGCACCACAAAATGCAGTTATTTCTGTTAATATCATTTTTGTCTGCGTGATGTATTAGGTTATTTTTTATTTGTTCATCTTTCTTGTCCTCACATCTACCTACATGGGGCTCTGCTCATATTCATCTTGGGGATTTCTTGTTCTAAGACAGTTATTCTTTACACCATTCTCACTATATCCTAGGACATGGGTATCTTCAGGTAGTGAGGTGGAGACAGGGAGAAACTGTGGTTTAAGTACTCCAGCTCTCTTTAGCTGACAGAGTATGTTTTGAAGAGTTTTTCCTTGTGCTGCATGTTGAAGCAGACATCAGGCATGTCTGTGTTTCAAGGATGGACAAATAAGTAGGGAACTGTAGTTGTTTTTCTGACCCTTCTTCCCACTTAACCAAGCAGAAATTCTATAGCAAAGAGAATCTCACCCATTATTTTGAATAGTAATGTTAATTGTACCTCATCCATTACCTAATCAGGTCATGCTTTATTTTGCTCAGTCTGAATTATCATTCACATTTGGTTAACCCAGGAATCCAGAGTAGTGACATTAAATACTTGGTTAATTTGAAGATCTTAAGATTCAGCAAACCAGCCTTTAAATATCAATAACAGAATGTTGGAGTGGCTGCAGCATTCTTCCAGCATTGTATAATTTTTATAGACTTGATTCCTCATATTAATGCTTTTTTTGGTATATTTCTTCCCATTTGTTCCCAGCAGAAATTTCAAGTTGAAATAGAGTGAGCAATATTTCCAAGGGCTTCAAATAGTAGGGAAATAGAACCATTTCACAAGAAGGTTTTGACACACACACCCATTTGTATCCAAAAGAAAAACATATTTGCAGTTAAATAACAGTGAATATCCTTCAGTTCTGAAAAGTTCTTTCACTCTACCTGTCAAAAGCCCTTTTGGTAACCAGCAACCCTTCCATGATATACAGTGTATCTCCCACTTCCTCTGTCAAACGACATGATTTTACATTTGCATTTATTTTCTCATAGTTAATATGGTATTAAAGCTATCTACTGTACTTTAGCATGGCACTTAAATGCAAAGTGGGGTTGTAAAATTAGGTGACTGTTCTTGCAGTGATTGGTCTGCCTTTTAAATCCTTCCAGTGTGTCCATTCTCTGTGGTGTCTCATTGCCTTTCTGGGAGTCTCCGTCTGTCAAAGAACTGATCGTTTTAAGAGATGGATTGCAAAAGTTTGTTTTTCTCCATTTCCTGAAATGCTGCCTGTTAGGTTGGACCTACCTGGTCTTGGTAGGCTTTACAGAACTTAGGTGGCAACCCATCATCACCTGGCATTTTGCCAGTCCCGAGGGACTTGATAGCTTCACTGGTTGTCATCTTGTGAAATGCTTTTCACTTCATTGGTCATAGCTGCTATGTCGTGTCCATTCTGGCAGATACGCTGGCAGGTTAATTATCATCAGATGTATATGATCTGGGGGGCAAAAAACCCTTGTAAACTGCTGACTGTATGAAGAGTTTCAACAAATAATTTCTAATCTGCAAGTGAAATACTTTTGCTGGCCTCATGGGGTTTGTGCTGAGCCAACAATAATTTTCTTGCTTGCTTCTCACACTAGCTCTACTTAGTATATGTCAGAAAGTTGTGGTAAAATGATAGAGTGAGTTAATACTTGGTCCTTGCAGAGTGCTATGGTAGTGTATTTGGCGTCTCTCTTTTTTAACATTAAATGCTCTACGGATGTCTGAAATTCCCAAGTATTCTTTCTTCAGCAGTCTTAGAGCTGTCTCTTTGCAATGAATATTGTGTCCCACTTACGAACATACAAGTTGCTGAAGTTTGAACAGTGGAAGCTAGGTGGAAGTTAAAGGCCACTGTACACAAAATGTAGTCTGGATTGAAACTAGGAATCTTTAACATGGCAAACCTGCAGATCCCAATGTATATGTGAAGTAGCCCAGCCAAGTCCAGTGCGTTTTGGCACACAAGCTCATCGCCTGCCTTTCTCCTTCCTTCCAGCACTTGTTTTCTCCTCTTCAGCTGGCTGTTGGGAAGTGCTGTGGCCTGTTCAGAAGAGCTGCCACGGTGATTCAGCCATGGGGTGCACGTGAGGCGTGCATGCAGCAGGAGATGGCCCCTGTGCTGTCATTTGGCTACGTGTTACTCATAAATATCACATCTATTTCACTCCATGGTTTGTATGTGTGTGTGGAGAGAGGTAGCTGGTTAAGTAAAAAAAACTTGAGTAATTCAAATCTCTTTTGGACTCACCACCAATGTAAAATGGGTATAACTGTGCAAATTAACAAAACTATTAGCATGAGAGAGGCTGAGATCTCAATCAAGCCCTGAAGCCCACCATTTACTCGTGGCTAATGACTTTGCATGTCGTCAGTTTTGAATACCTGAGCAGTTGACAGGTGTCCTAATATTTTTGTTTAATACGGTTGGCTTGGTCCATATGTGAATGTATAGATGAAAGAGATTTTATCTATGACTACTTTATCAGGTGAGGCCATATCTGGAGTTCTGTGTCCAGTTCTTGGCTTCCCAGCACAGGAGAGACGTGGGCATACCGGAGACTCAAGTTGAGCAAAGAGCCACAAAGACAATGAGACTGGAGCATCTCTCCTATGAGGAAAGGCTGAGAGCTGGGACTTCTGAGCCTGGAGAAGAGAAGGTTCAGGGTCATAATCTTAGCAATATCTGTAAATACCTGGAGAGAGGGTGCAAAGAGGATGGAGCCAGGCTTTTTTTCAGTGGTGCCCAGTGACAGGACCAGAGGCAGTGGGCACAAACTGAAACATAGGAGGTTCCCTCTGAACATTGGGAAAGACTTTTTACTGTGAGGGTGACTGAGCACTGGCACAGGTTGCTCAGGGAGGCTGTGGAGTCTCCATCCTTGGAGATTTTCAGAAGCTGCATGAAAATAATCGTGGGCAACTGGCTCTGGGTGGGGGTGGCCCTGCTTGAGCAGGGCATTGGAGCAGACGACTTCTCGAGTTCCCTTCAACCTCAACCGCTCTGTAAGTCTGTGATCCATGGGATGTGACATGCTGGGATGCACAATAATTACATTATGTTTACTCAGTTAGCCAGAAATTCACATTTTTTGATTTTAAACCTGAAGTTTAAGTCCACACTTAAAAGTACTAATGTCTTCTGGTTTTTGTTTCCATGCAGTGTCTGTAGCTCATGTACTTACAGTAACACAGTCAAGTTGATACATAGTATGGGTCTGAATAAAGGTGAAGGAATGTAGAAATTAAATCAAAACAACCTTTTATTTACAATAAGTAGCCTCCTTTTAATAGGAGCAGCTTTACTGCTGCTATTAAGCTTTTGAATTCTCTGTTTTGTCTATATGATTGTTTTGCTGCCTTTCATTATAATTAATTGGGTAGATGAGTTTTCATTTAGAAAACAGTGGAATTTTTTCACATTAAGCCAATAGCAAGGGAATGCTGCAGAAAATCACTAGAGCCTCAGCATACAACCTTGTTTTGGTTTTAGGATAGAGTATGTGGAATTACACACAGCTGCAAGAAGAGTCTGAGAAGAGTCTCAGACAAATTAGAATTTTTTTGAAACATCTGCTGTTTCTACCCACCTTCTCATCTAGCTAAAATTCAGTTTCGTGTTTCAACTACTGCCATGTACTTTTCTTTTGCCCTGACAAATGCAGTCTTGCTCATATCCATGGCAAATGCTCCTGCAAAGATTGTTGTCCCAGCTTGTCACTGAAGTTGGTGATGAATGTTGGCATCACTGGTTGATCAGAGACAGGAGCTGATATTTTGGTGAGAAATGAGATATGATAGGTAGGAAATGAATAGGTCTTGAAAGCAAAGGCAAGCAATATATGTGCTAGAGATTTTGTTACAGAGGAAGGGGAATTGGTGGAAGGATTAGAAGAAGAGTGACAGGGGCAAACTTTCCTTAGCTTCTGTGCTTTCAACGCTGATGCTCTTCCCTGAAAGCTCCTGTAAACATCCTCCAGGCTCTCACGGTATCCTTCTTGGAAGTCTCCCTTGCTGTTGTGTCTGCAGAAACTTGGCAATCATGAGGTTAGGGGTTTGTTCTGACTTACACCACCCGACGGTTTCCTTGCACACTTGCTCTCTTCTAATATTCATCTGCTTGTACCTTCTTGTAGACTGCAGGGCTCATGCAGCTGGAGAAGGGAGCCTTTGCTAGCAGCCCTCTCTGCAACAAGGTTTATTCATCAGACTTTGCATACTGGAACTGTTAACCCCTATCTAAGAAGCAACCCTTCCAATCCTTTGCCTAAATGTTTACCTAGTGACCCAGCCTTAAAATTAACTAGATGGCCTCTTACATAAATCTTGCCCCAGTCCAACAGTCCCTACCAACCCTTTGCTTGGCAATTTGTTGTAAAATCTGGACCTCCTTTTCTGATTAGTCTCTGCAGCCTTGTCCTTAGCCATAACCCCTGCAGTACAGCCATCTGTCTAGCTTGATGATACTTTTTTCCTTGTAAATCCCTCTCCATCCCTAGTGGGTCATGTAAATCATTTAGCACACTGCTTGTTGTACAGTTCTTTCATAAGCATATAAAAGGAAGACAAAAGATGGAGATTCCAGTACACAGCAGAGTTAATGGATGCAGGAGGAGGGGGTATGCAATTAGGCAGTATGAATAGGTTATAGATAAGGAATACTGGTGTCTTGCACCTGGAGAAAGACAGTCAAATCTCAAATATCTCTGCAGCAGATTAAGAGGAATTGGGAATAGTAGAGCTTTCTTCCCCTTCAGAGCCACGTTTGGCTTGAAAAGATTTTTTTTAGCTCACAGGCATCACTATATAGGAATAGCTGTACTCTTTTCCAGATTATTTCAACAGTGCGGTCACTTGTCATCAGCACTGAGCTGGCTCATATGCCCTGGTGGCCATTGGGCTGACTGCATGCAGAAGGACATGGGTGTTAGTGTACTGAACTCCTTGAGCCCTGGTGCCTTGAAGGCGCAGTAGCTCAGCTCAGGGCTGGCCTCCAGTGCCTGAACTGAGCCGCCCTCTCCCTCAGTTTGCACCATAGTGTCACAAAGGGCTTACACTGAGCAGGAGCTGATAAGCCCTGATAGCCCAGCATGATCTCGGTGGTGTGCCCCACCTTCCTACTATGAATTTGGTGAGGCTTTTTTTAGTGGGTGCCCGGGCCATGGGCTGTCGTGCTCCTGCTGTGAGCTTGTCCCATCACTGGATAGGTGATGAGCACTTGTTTCTCTTTCATTCAGTGCAGCTGCGACTGGTCCTGTGTTGGTCTTACAGAGATGACCAGTCTTCCTGGAACATCCTTGGCACAGCCAAATAGCTGGATGAGAGGGAAAATGCCCCCTAATTGTCTGTAAGTGAACCATTCCAGTTTTAGAGGAATGTTTAAGGGGAAAAAAAAATAAAAATTAAGTGTTCCATATTAAGTTTCAGCTTGATTGCTCATCATGATTGGCTTAAACCCAGAAGTCTAATGCTTAATATTCTTCCTGAATCTTTAACTGTTGTAACTCTGGACAACCTTCTGATCTGTACAGATGTCATCATACGCTTTGTGAAATTCTTACCCTCAGCAGTGTCTAACAGCCAATTCTACTGTCATTTGCATATTGCAGGGAATATTGGGTTTTTTTAACGAAAGTAGCCAACACTGTTTCTCAAGGCCTGGTAAGCCCCATGGTTTAGATTTGATCGAGTTGTAAATTGCTCAATGTCAGCATTTGTAGGGACCACAGAGTTGTAGAATGGCATGGCTCTGTGCATGCAGAATAAAGCTACGTGCTTACATGGTATTTTTTATGCCTGAAACAGTGAACAAATAGTAATACTCACAACATATGGAAGGGCAGGAGACTCCTTTGTTTTGAATGTGTGAAGCTGAGGAAGGGGTGGGGGGAATTAGCAGAACGTGGAAGAGAGTTCCACCTTTCAGCTAGAGTTTTGGTCTGTTAAATGATGTGGCCAGATTTCAAGTCAGAGGACTGTTCTAAATCATGCAAAACACCTGAATCAAGCTATTTCACAGAGGATTGTTGCTAATTGTTAATGACCTATTGAATATTTTAGATGAACAAAAGTACATGGTTGGAAGTAAAATTGACTGAAAGGGCTAAATCAAGAAAAAGTCCCTTACCCTGAATGCAGAAGTTCACCTAAGATGTTAGGGACATCCTATTTGATGTTTGAAATTAATCAACACAGGAGACAGCACGCTCAGCTTTGTTATAGAAGAAAAGCATTGGTGTAGATGTTCCTCCTAACTTCCATGATTCTGTAGCAACTATGACACACTCAGTTATTTTTGGTTTAAAATGTTGCAAACACTAAGACGTGAAAGATTTTTGTTGATGGCATAACATGGAATGGAATAAAATCTGTTGCATCAGAGAGGTGCTAGTATATATAGTATGCATGGATGTTAACCTAAACTATATATGGCATAAGGTCTCCTCTTACTAGACAATTGTACCATTGTCTAGGATATGCTAAAATTCCTTTGATACTTTACTGACAAAATTGAACCTTTTGTCAACTACAGTTACAATTATGCTGAAGAATTAATTTTATACCATTATCTTTTAAGTTACGGCATGCTTAATTTTGTCTGTGTAGCTCAGAATAAAAGAAATTGCAGATGTGTTATGGGAGCTGAAGCTGTGTGCTGAGTTAGGACATGATCCATTCCTGGGAAGCATGGCTGGGTCCTGTGGGAAGTCTAGGAAACAGGATAGTCCTTAAATACTCCTTTGACTTGAGCCTAATTTTCATAGACAGCATATGTTTTACTGAGCATTTTGGAGGACTTTGCACTTGAGATACAGTTTTCCTTATTTGATACTCCGGTGAATATTGAGGAACCTTTTATCTTTTGCTTCCTGGCTGAATGCAACTTTAGATGATGCTGTGAATAGAGTGCGTGCCAATCTGTAATGAAATTTCCAAGTACAGTTTATGTCAGGCAGAGGGCTTTGACCTTCCTGTTTTGTTTTTGTAGGAGATGTGCAACAGCAGAGTCTAATCTTCCTCTTTCTAAAGTCAGAGCTTGTTTGGTGAGGTTTTCAAAATATTCCAATCTGATAAATCTATCTGACAAGATTTATGAACCCGTTAATATTCCTTAAATTAACTTAAGACATCCAATCATCTTGAGAATTATGCTTACACAATATCATGTTGGCCATTAATTTGATTTCATATCTAGCTACACACATTCTTTGAAAAGTTTTATGCAACACATGCATTTGTATACTTTTATCTGTAGTATTGAGCTACTGAACTGAAAATTGTTCTCAGCATTATCTCTTCTTGGTAGGGCCCAACATGTCTGTACATACTGTGTGTGACTGCACTATGTTCTGTCCTACCTCTGCTTCATCTTTCCTTTTCTGTTGCACAGGACAGAACTGTGACTCTTCGGGAAATATTAAAGAGGGTAGAGCATTCCTCTGAGGACTGTTGTGCATGTAGAGATGCTGGCAACTGTCAGCTTCAAATAGTATATATACAGTCTTTTAGTAGACATATACTAACCACCAACAAACTGCAGATTCTGTAAACCAGGGAGTAATATTTATCTGGTATGTTCCAAGTAAGCTTTAATTAAAGTCCTTGAGTGAAAAATACTTTGATACACACACAGACTTACCCGTTTTGCTGTTAAATGTTTACATTTATATGCAAGGCTTCACTGTGGTAGTATATATCTCAGCAGGCACCTACAAATACATTGCATGCAGTGATTTATCAGCCTATACAGTGTTACTGCATAAGTGTACACTATGCAAGTAACACATCAGCCTGACTTAAGAGCTTAAGCCTGGCACCATCCCAGTTCTTCCAAGTGGCTACAGAGTCCAGTAAACTAACAATGTATCTGTGTCTCCACAGCAGAAAGTTCTCTGTCCTTGATCAGTGACTGACTTGAATCAGTTGCTAGTGAAGCAAAAACATCTTTCAACAGCATTACTAAGCTGCACTTGAACAGCAGATGCATCTCTGCAGCCTGGGCAAACCACCCGTCAAGTCTGCAGAAGCTGCTGCAAGCCATTGCATTTGCAACCTTCCCTCCTGCCCTGACCATCTCAGCTCTTGGAGGACGATGGTGTATGACCTGTGACAAGGATGGCCCAAAGTGAAAACGTCCACCAAAGCTTCAGAAATAGTTAGCAACAGCAGTACAAGGCAGTAGCTTTGTTTTGTAGGGGCATGAGCCCTTCTTAACTGAGCTGTCCTGCTTTGCTCGCTGCTGGACAGGCATATGGAAGGTCGGATTAAATTCCACTGCTCCTTCCTGCTCTCTTCTCCCTACTGAAGTCAGTGGACCATGCTGCTGGGTGTGGGGCTGACATCCACATACGTCCATGGCCTCGTTTTAAGGACAGTATCTGTGTTTCCCTCTTAGCCATTTAAGTGTGTGGTCACTTTGATGAGGAAGACTGGGCTTGCTAACCGTCTGCTTTGTGGTCATTGTCTAGAGGTGTGCTGGGCCAGTGAAACTGGCTTTTTGAAAGCCTAATGCAGTTTTAATGACAGCTGTACTCCATTCCCTGAAGTTTTTCTGGTTTTTTTCTGTTTGTTTTTAGTGTCTGTAGAACAGATTTTAAACTAAATGAACAAAAGCGGTGCAGAGCTTAGCAGGTCTGGGAGGATCCTGGGTATATCAAAACCAAATGGGAACCAAGACTTTTACCAAAACCTAGAAAAATACGGACTGCAAGTCTCCCGTGAGTTGCCTGGCTGGCTTTCTACCTCCAAATTATTTCCATACAGCAAGTTTAGCAGGGATGGACCCAACAGGCATTGGTTGGGAGTCTCCAGGATTTCTTTGTATGATTGTAACTATTGTATTTTCCGTCTTGGATAGAAAAAGTGTGCTTTTTATTGTTAACAGTATTTGGCATGATATCAGCTTTAAAGAGAAGCTTCTTCAGAGAGAACCAGACTATGGAAAGAATATACCTGTCTGTGTCTAACAGAGGTAGACAGGCCCCCTTCCTGCAGGAAAAACACTTGTTTCCATTTTTCTGTGGTGATTTGCCAAGTGGTCTGGATGGGAAGAACTTCTCTGCCCTGTTCTTTGCTCCCATCTCTGGTGTGGCTCTGGCCAGCAGGCTCAGCTGCTCTCTTGGCTGAAGATGCTCCGCTGCTCATGGCAATGATACCCTGACAAAACACGGTTGACTCAAATCAGACCAGCCTCCTCCCTGAAAAAGAAAACTTTCAAGTGAGAAATAAGTCTGATCACTTTAATCTCTTTATGTCTTCCTCTGTGCCTTCCCTTTTAAATTAAAGCACACAATCTTGATCTTCTGTCTTACTTGGAAATGGAAATCTGAAGGAGTGGTGGGGGGGAGTGGAGAAATAATGATGAAGGAAGAGATAAATGTAGCAAAGGTGGAAGTGATAGTTTATTCATGGTGTTACATCTCTGTTATCTTGATCTGGCCTACTTGAAGACTGGGTTTTTTCCCATCCGAGCTCCTTTGATGAGTGTTGATGGTTCTCTCCCACTGCTGTGGCTGTGGCCGTGGCCCGATCCTCTCGCCCCATTTCCCTCACAGTCAACATCCACAGGATGTATATTATAATCCGTGTGGATGGAAGTAGAAGCAGCAAAAAATAACCTTCCCTGGCATGGTAGGCAAACCATCCATCTGTTTTCCACCAGCTCCCACATCTCCTGTTTCTGAAGATACTGCACCTATTTTGCAGCTGACTGCCAGGCTCCAGCTATCATGCTGGAATCAACAACCCAGAGATTCTCTTCTACTTCTTATTACCTTTCCTTCCAGGAGCAGTTCCATAAGCCCAACATATTTCTGGAAATCTGCTGGCTTTGATTATTACCTTTGATTTAGAGAAGTATGAGATTTGTTTTATTTCATTTTGTTTTGTAGAGAGACTTTCAAAGGCAAGGCAATGTGGAGATAGCTTTCCATTCTTTTCTTGCTGCCAATTTTCTCATGCTGTTGAGGATTTATTTAGGCTTTGTTTTGAGGCAGAGTTGGTTGGGGGTTTTTTCACCTCTCTGGTATGGCTAACACCAACTATTAAAATTGTGAGCCAATCTGTTAAAATCATGATTAGTTTAAAGATCACGAGCCTTTAATAAACAGGTTATTTTCTTGAGGCTTTGCAGCCTACTTGGGCTTTTCAGGCTTTTCTGTGTAACCTGCTGGAGGCCTTCTGTAATGGAAGCAGATTCCAAGGTAATCAGTTGTTTTTAAAAGCTATGACTTTAAATAGAACTTCGTGAGACTTGAAATAAAATTGCAAGGGTTGGCAATGCTGAGTCTCTTATTCTAGAAGCTTTACAGTATTTTAAGTGCTTCTGTGAGACATTTAGAGCAGCACTTCCCCCTCCGGCCCCCAGATGCCTCATTTGAAGCAGTTCATGCAGCTTGCAACATGGCTCTGTCAGGGTTCACAGAGACTCCAGCTTCTTTCCTATGTGACCCAGACGTTCTGTCCCCTGAAATGTGCCAGACAGACAAGAGGTTACTTTGAGAAATAGTTTGCACTTTTCCCAGACTCTGCTGCTCAGCTTCTTTTACAAATATATAGCTGAGGTAATGTCACTGTAGATAGTTATTTGTACATTTTTTCCAAAAGCTGAATGTTTAAGCTAAGAAATTCAAGAAATTTTGTTGCAAATTCATTTTTCAGGTTTCCTTCTGTCTCTGCTTTAGGAGCATTAATTAGGACTGTTTGACAGCATAAAGAGTCTTTTGACTGAAGCAGAACCAAAGGACTTCCTCGGCAGTGTACAAAGAATTTGCTTGAAGGTCTTCTGACAGCAGCAAAGCGGGGTTTTTTGTTGTTGGTTTTTTTTGGATTTTTTGGTTGGTTTGGTTTTTTTTTGCAGGTGAGCATGGTTGTGTTTCCCCTCACTTGCATTGAGAATAGTGTTAGTTACTAGGCAAATGCCGTAAAAAATCATGCTGTTCTGTTCTAAGGCACCTTTTTACCCCCCAATGGAATTGTAACATAATACTTTCTTTCCAGGTATCTTTGTCCGAGTTGCAATGTAACAATAGTGATTGCACTCTTCATTAGTCTTCACATGAGGTTTTCAGACTTAAACATTTACAGTAGTACAAGGTATTCTGCTGTAGTTCATTATGATGTCCTTTAGGAAGCTTGGGTTTGAGTCAAGAGTAGTTGAGCCTACAGAAAACTGATGAAAACTAAGACAACATAAGAGTTGCAGTGAAGTGCCTACCAGAACATTTTTTTTTCCTAGATGGTGGTGGAACTGGAAATGAATCAGGTTATTCCCAGTTTGTTGGATCTTCTGTAACACCCACCACCACCACCACCTTCAGGAGCCTCACATGGAGAGTTGCTGCCCGTCCCAAAGTCCGTGTCTCATACTTGCTTGGTGGAGTTTCTGCTTTGCACAGGTACTTACAGGTGTCAGCAAAGGCGAGCAGAGACTGCTCTGTAGCCTAACAGATGCACTCGGGGAGGCCCAAGGTCAAGTATTTTCTTCAAAGCTGGCAGAGGTAGTTTTCCATACTCTAGGTAAGTGTTCTCTGTTTTGGAAGGAGTTTTCATTTAGCTTTCTTTTATCATCCTTCCCCCTCCCCCCTATCATTTACTTCTGCTTAAAGGAAGAACATTTAGCATTCCTATTTCTTTCTGGGTTTGATAGTCATTTATTGTTATTGAAAATTTAGCACCTTTTACATGCTCTGCAATTAGAAATAGCAACAGAAACTCTCTGGAAACCAGAGCACTGTGCAATAGTAGAAACGGTGAAACAAGGCAAGGTTGAAGCGACAACAAGTCATAAAATGGCTGAGCAACCTGTGTGCTGTACAGCTGCACGGAAGCCTTCAGTCTGCCTCAGAGTGTTGAAATGAAAAAAAAACCCAAAAAACCAAACCCAAAACGGAAAGTGAGGAATGTAGCAAGGGCAGGAAACAGAGATAGAAAGCGAAGTGACTTTCTCACAAACTGCCTAAGCATTAATGCCAGAACCTCCCTACCCGATCCAACCACCCTGACTTTAATCCTGCCCTAAGTCCTGTGCCATACCCAAGAGCTGTATACTTAAACTGAAAAGTATATTTGCACACAGCCAAAACCGTGATCTTCCCAGTGACACAGCACACCGCATAAACTGATGTCTCCTTTGTTAGTCATTTCTTGTGTACATTTGATGGGATGGTCCTGGCTGAAATACAGTGCTAATGCCTTCTCAGTGACTCCTGCTTACCCCAGCTGGATGTGGAGTTGAAATGGGAGGCAGATGTACACCAGCTCTTCCCCTATATATTCGGTTTTTTCAGAATTTTAATTTAAGACACATTTGGAATGAATGTGAGACATTCAGTACCAGCAACAGTAAAGACCCGACTTCAGTCTCACATAACCAGAGACTTTGGTAAACTGGTCTCAGGGGCAAGGAGGCATTGGGGCTTGCATCACCAGCTCTTTCGACTTGCATCAATTCTCTGCAGGATATGGCCCCTTAAGGACTCTTCTTCCAAGCGCTGGATTATATGTTTACCAAAGACTGTCACTTTTAGTCAAGATGGGGGAGGCTGTAATTGGTTTCATTTTATACAAATTCAGTGTAACTCTGATGAATTGCAAATTTGTTGAAGCATCAGGTACCCTGATGCTGTAACGAAACATAATTTGATTTTTAACTCAAGTTTCATTCAAGAACACATTTTTTTTAATATTTCAGGTTGATTTTTCTGTCTATTTGTTTAGCTTTTAAGTTGGAAGCTGCCTCAGCATATTATATGTCCTGCTGTAGTGGCACTTTTTGGCTAAGCTCACGGGAAGTTTTAGAGTTTGCTGCCTCCTGAGAGCGTAACTCAGTAAGACAGTGGTTTTGTTGGCAAAGTCAATGCAAGAGCCTTCTGGCTCTGTGCATCTGCCTGCCATCACCAAGGTTTTGGCAGTATGACTGTTGGCAGGGCTGAACTGCTGAGCTATCAGTGAAAATATCTCTGTGGAAAAACAACTCTACAGGAAAAAAAGGTACTAGATATTGTTACACTGGATCAATTCTGCGATGTAGGATGGTGGCACAGACAGTTGAGGTGGCTAGCTGTGGTGTGAGTCCAGGTGAGTGGGACCCTTTAAACCTCAGCTCAGTGCCGTAGCCAGCAATTTGTCAAATGTTTCAGCACTAACGGTGGGAGTGTATTATGGAAATACCATAAGCCAACCAAGACACAATTACAGGCTTCTGTGATTTCCATCAGTTGTCAAGTATTCCCCAAGTTAAAGTTTTCATGTTAAAATAAGTAAATGTTAAATTAATCAGAGTGATTACTGCATCGTTTTCAGAAAGACGGTTAGCTGCTGGTATTTGTAGATCACTGATTCATCTTGGAGATGCAATGTAGCAGGGAGTGTGGATACATCCCTTGGAAAAAGAGGCATTTCGGCTGTGTCCTTTAAAGCCTTTCTTCCCTTCAGATACACTCATGACAAAAACACTTTCTGAAAGATACTCAGTGGCGGTTGAAAGCAGAAGATGCGTTTATGCTGCAGGTTGTTAGATGTATTTACAGCCTTTTTGGGGAGCTCAGTGGGAACTGTGCTATGGTTATTTATTGGTCTGCTTCAACAGCTGCTGGTTGAAATTGAAGAAAATCTATTGCCATGATTTGCAAAAACATTATAGATTGCTTGTGTTGCGATGAGTTATGAGAGGCAATTTGAGTGAAACCCAACACATGTTGGTAGCTGTAGTATGTCAGGAGAAAACACGTAGTTTGCAATATTCAGATAATCAATATGAATGGATCTGCAGTTTCTTCACATATAAAAGTAGTCTTGTTTGCACTGATTTCTCAATTTCCTTTGTGATTTCTCAGGCCTGGCCAAAGGGACTGAAGATTCTGGTTTCAAATTTGAGTCAGTGGTGGTGACTTCAGATGGTGCCTTCCAGCCACTCTTTGCTGCCCTGAGCTGTGCAAACACAGGTGTTTCCAGGAACTTATCTGGCAGAAAAATAATTTGGAAAAAGAGCAAAGAGCATTAGAGCAAGTTACTGATCGATCCATGTACCCAGTAGTTTAAGCATGCACTTCCGCAGATTCCCATTCTTCTGGCAGCATGCAGTTCTTTGTCAATTCTTTCAGGTTCACCTTTGAAAGAAAGGGATGAAGTTGGCAAAAAAAAGATTTTTATGTGAGTCCCTCTGACTGCAGGCAGTATGCAATATGGGAAGCCCCATGAAAATAGAAAAACCTGTTCGTGAATGCCCGTTTATATTCCCTCACTGCAGCAGTGATCCTTTGGCGCTTTGTCCACAACTTTTCTGTTCACTGGGAGCATTGCCACTGGGAACCTTGCTCTCTGCTTTTTGATTTCTCTCCTGTGAAGTGGCCAGAGAGGTGACGAGCACCTTCAGGTGACTGGTTGCTTGCCCAGCACAGACTTGGTGTCTGAACTAGAAAGAGTAGTTTGCCAGTAAATCTTTCCTGTGGGTATGCTCATCTGAAAGGAGAGTCCTTGCAGTTATTGAGAGTTGCAACTGTTGTCACATCCAGGACGTTCCTACTCAGTCTGGTGACTGTAGTGCCAAGGTCATGGCGCACAGCGTTTCTGAAAAATGAAGACTATTGAATAAATAAAAGTACATTAACAAGAAGTAGAATTTGTAGATCATACAGACAGCTAGCCAGATTACAATGTGTGTGAGAATGTGTGTGTAATTATGTTGTTTCAAAAGATGAGCTAGCTCTGTAGGGCAGGGACTTTCCTTGTATGCTATTTAATTTTATTCACCACATTAAAAAAATGTAATGTTGGAATTCAGTCAGTGTCTTCAGTGATATTTTAGTTTTCCATTGCATTTAAGGATAAAGTTGGACTACGGAAGTCTTTTTCTGCTGTGTTTGGTAGTGATCCTTGTCAGCAGGATACTGTGTTTGGTTTTAGCTCCCTCACTTCATGAGAGACAGAACTGAAGCAGAAAAAGTTCTGAATGATAAGGAATTTCAAATAGGTAAGCACAAAGAAAAGATTGAAAAAATTGGCTTGCTTGGTCTACAGAAAAGGAGACCAGAAGGGACGTAAGTCTTTGATAAGCAAAGTGTCAGTATTTAAGGGACAGTGATCAATGGCTCGCCATAATTTCCAGAGGAAGCAATCAATCTTAGGTGCCACAGAGGTGATTTAGGCTAGAAGTCTGTAAGACCTTTCTGTTGCTGAGATGGTTAAACATCACCAGTGGCTACCTGAGGCTTACTCAATGCAGTGTCCTCACTAGAGGTGAGAACAGCTTAGGTAATCGTCAGTCGTAGGCAATCTGCATGCACTTGATCCTACCTTAAAGCAGGAGGTCAGACTAGTTAATCTCTAAATTCTTCAGCCCCATATTTCTGTGTTTTTATGCCTGAATAAAAACCCCTACAGCACCCTGTGGCTAAAACAGAGGAGTTTGTTAGATCACTGTCTGCTTTCCACGTCTAATTTTATCTTCGTCTGCGCTTGGTCTTGCTCTATCTCCGGCCACATGTTCTAGCGTACTTCCTTGTGACAGTTCTCCTACAGCTGTGTGGTGACCTAGACTGCAGTGCTGACCCAACAGGAAAGCAACCCAGTAAGGGAGATTAGTTTAATGTGACTTATTCAACCCATGTAGCCATTTAGTAGATACAATGCAAACATTTATAGTGGTGATAGCTTTTGTACTCTGTCAGGAATGTTGATTAATGAATAATGCAGGATACAGTATCAAGTCTTCTGGAATTTTCTTCAGCTCTTAATAATGACTTGGGGAAGTCAGTTAGCAATTTTATCTTGTTTTCTCATCTGCAAAATAAAAATACTTGTCTAACTTGCAAGAACTGTTGCACAGCTCTTAGAATTAAGTTTTAAGAGTGGGTGAAAGTCTGAAAATACAGTATTTTTTTAAAGGTCAAAACAGCATTTTCTGATAATTGTGGTACAAAATTAACTTGAGCTGACACAATTTCTTATCTCTATGCCAAAGTAATTTGTCTCCTGTGAATGTAGAAGGTAAAGTCAGGGTATCCACTCAAAGAGGTATTTCTTAGACATTTATCACATTGAATGCAGCCTGTATTTTCTCCTTTTTATTCTCATCGTGTAAGGAGAGGATTAATATTTTCCCAGCTGGTTTTGCCTACACTGGAGCACTTTATGGTCAAAATGCATTGATTACTATGGAAAGGCTGGAAAGCTTTGAACAATTCAAAAATACAAGCTGTAATCAGGGGATTGTGATCGTGCTGTCATTCTGCGCAGAGAACTGGAGAGGTCTTAGCCACATGAGCTGTAAACACACTGTGTCATCCCTGCTTAGGCTCTCACAACATGAAAGCCCTGATTGGTGGTTTTGGCACATTTTCCTGAAACGTCATTGGTGTAGATCCTACTAAGCCAAAGAAGTAAATAGGTTTTGATCCTGTGTAGCTCCAGTGGGAACAGAAGTTGGGAATACAAACACAAGTTCAAGTTGGTTTTAGGAGCAATGCTTGGCAGCCCATGCGTAAAAGTGTTGTGCTTCTCTCTGGTGGCAATGGGCTGTGTGCTGGTAGGATGTGTCCTGTAAATGTATCTGACGACGTGTAGGCTTCCTCCTGGACTGCAGCAGTATTTATATATGGATGATTGAGTATGGTCACCTAGGCGTTTTGAAACACCAAGATGTCAGTTTGACCCTCATATATAAACATTCGTGTCAAATGCAGCAGTAAATACTGAGCTATCAGTGGCTACCTGTCCTCTAACTGTATACTTGTAGGATGCTTTATCTGTGGTTTGGCCAGCATGGTGCAGACATCCTGGATTACGACTTTTAGCTGACATTGCTCAGGACTTCAGTGGAATTTCACTGTTTGATTCTTCCTGAAGTTAATATCCACTTTATGGTGCGTTGTCATTGCTGGATTGTAGTTACCAACTCTTGCCATCTTCCTCTATAGTCATACATCGATTTGCATTTTCTTTAAAACCTGTCTTCCAAGGCTACTGATTATAGAAATAGTTATGAATTTTGGTCTCACTGAAAAGAAGTTATTTTCCAGCTCTCTCAGTTGCAAAGAAAAGCTTAAACACGTGATCCCTGAAGGCTTTGAAACTAGATAAAATTCAAGAAAAAAGATGTAGGAATCTTTAAGCTCTCCTGATAGAAGCACTGCCTTAATTTCTGAATAGTTTGAGGTGGTAAGTCATGTTATGATGTTAGATTCCTTATAATAGTTATTTGTTAAATATCTGTGTGTTTGGCTGTGTTTTTAATCAGTGCCAGCTTCAAGACCTAAAATGAATGACTCCAGTCATTCACGGATATTTTTTTCCATTGATGACAGTATATTCAAACATAGACAAAAATATTAATAACAAAAAGTTTTTTTCTTCCTGTTCTTACTGATAATGCTTCTTAAGTATATTGGTAACTTTTTTGCTGTCCTTAGATTTTCTGAATAATACCTTTAAATGTAAGTAGTAGGCTGCTTACCGCTGCTTCACATTCTCTCCTGAAAGATGCTAACCAAAATGAGTTGTTAGTGTAATCTCCCTAGCTTCACATCTGTGCTCTGTATACAGAAAGTCTTATGTCATAACTGTTCTTGAAATACAGTTGAACCCCATATGGATTTTCCGGTTAGTTGTTAGCAATTGTGGTGAGCACTAGGAAATCCAGCAAGAACTCTACAGGACTGTGGTGAGAGAGGGCCAGCCCCCAGATAGACCCAATGTGCAATTTTAAGGATTTCCTATGGAATTTTGTTAATAAAAGGTTTGCTGACTTTGAACTAATGAGAAATAAATGTTGCTTCAAAAGTCGTTGACAAACCTAACTAAACTCAGCCAGAAACCTCTCAGTTTTGCTAAGCTGTAGTTCACTGGCTTGACAGCTCCTCTTCTTACCAGGAGTTCTGATTTAACACTTTTGGGAAATTTTGGGAGACAAAAGGAAATTTTATTACATGCAATGAGCTTACAAACATCAAGATGCAATATGAATTCTAAATTAGTTTAATTTAACAGCACCTTTTTGTTAGTTATTTTGTGACTCCATTACTATTCTATTAACTTGATGATTTTTATGCAAATAAACTTTCCTGTTTAAAAAAAGAAAGAAAGAAAAGGGGATTGTTCCTATGTAGCTATGTTTCTTACCAGGCAACTGCAAATGTGGTAATGCAGTGATATGGCTATCCTTTTAATGTAAGGTCTCTAGACAGTACTTCACTGAAGGGTGTAGACATGCTGTTAGAGGATCATGTTTCCATAAAACAACAGAAGCTTAAGTTAGTGCATTAGGTTTGCTAAAACACGTTTGCTTCCACATCTTAATCTTGTTTTCATTGGATACAATCAAATACTTTATCATTGAAATAACAAAGTATGTCAGCAAGTAATTGTATTTGCAAATTTCAGGCCATAATTATGAGAGCATATGCAAAATTACGGGCAAGGAAAGGGTAACCCAGTTAAGATGAGACTGAAAATTGGGCTTATTACGTATACATGCTTTTTGAAACAGACAGGGAGAGGCAACACTTTCCCTGGAAAGAAAGAAGTCAGCATGGTGCGGGCATTGCTCTTTAATGTGCTTTGCCAGTACAAAGGACTACTTTTTTGTTATTATTTTAATCCTTTTCCAATTGAAGTTTTCATTTTGGGACAGTGACAGAAATGATTTGAAAACAAATTGAGAAATAAGAGCTGTAATGATCCTAGAGCTTTTCTTCTGCTTAAAAGTTAATGTTTTAACAGCTGAAGTGAAGAGGCTGGAAAATAAGTAAAGCAAAACCTCAAAAGCAAGAAAATAACCTTACCTCTCATTAGTATTCAAGCGAATCTGCAGCATAGGACCTTTGTCATACAGCTATTTATGGGAATAGTGAGCTAGTTGCAGAGCCTTCGCACACTTCCCCAGCAGAGTAGGAAGGTACATTTTGGAGAATGCTCCAAAAGTGCAAATGGGAATAAAACTGTCTTTTCCTCTGCGTTTTGGAATGTACATGTCTGATCTGGGTGGAAAAAAAAAAAAAAGAGAAAAAAAAAAGGGTTATTTTATTTTTAGGGTGAAAGAGATCGTTTTTCTAAATGCAAACACCCCTTTGTTCCTTCAGTCCTTTCTACTCCAACTACAAGCCTCCTGACCAAAGCTGAGCTTCTGTTCAAGGTGTAGGGAAAGGGCTGCCATTCCCCCCATGGGTCTGGTCAGTGCTGCCTCAGAGCGGGTTGGAGGCAGCATTTCAGAGACTGGAAGCTGCTTTGCCCTCAGGTCTCCACATGCCAACTCCACGCTGCTCCTAGCTGGGAGCTAGCAGCTGAGCTGAAGTTTGTAACTCCAATTCCATTCTCAGTAGCACTGGCAATGTACTGGGTGGTCAGTTTGGGTCTATTTTTAGGTTATGAATAAGGGTTACGTGTTTCAGCTGTCTACACCTTTTGTTTAACACCAGACTTCTTTCCTCATTTACAGTCTAGGCTGACTGGGAAATGTGAGTGGAAAAGGTTTCTGAAATCTGTGGTTTCTTAACATCAGAATAGTAAGGTTTGGTTTAGGTTGCATGGCAGTCTGACACAGAAGGCTCACTTACTGCAGAATAAGTCTCTTGAGTTTAATTTTATTTGCGTGCCACATTCCTTAGAGCAAATAAAAAGTGCGAGTTTTGAAATCGTTTAGATGGATTTTCCCCAAACCTCAACAAAATCTGTGATCTCATTGTTCGTAACTTGCTTTGTTAAATTCTATACTTGGACTATGCATGACAATGTTTGCCACTGCACTTCTTACGGCTCTGTTAAGTCTACATATGTAGTTTATTCTGTCAAGATGTTCTTCTTATCCTGGCTTGTTAGTGCAGTAAACAGTTTTCACCGTTGCGGCAAGCTGTTTTGTAAAGGGTTATCTGTTGTGACAGCCTCAATCTTTACCTGTTTCTTCAGTGAAACATCCAACAAATAGTCTTTGTATTTGAATGTGCATTTTACATATTGCACTGCACAAAAGCGATGTGTTTATTTTGATTCTAGTATAGTACATTTTGTATTCTATATGATTCCTGGATGATACTTAGCTTTATTTTCTGCTGTGCTAGCTCATGCTGCTTTAGCAGGGTCTGTTGGCTTGTGCTTTTCACCTCTAGGAACTCCTCCTATGTTACTCCTCCCTTACGAACACATCCTGAGGTTGGAGCCCGTTACAGGAGGCACAGTGCAAACATATACAGAGAGGCACTGTTTGGCCTGAAAAG
Organism: Falco cherrug; assembly: GCF_023634085.1. Classification (NCBI taxonomy): domain Eukaryota; kingdom Metazoa; phylum Chordata; class Aves; order Falconiformes; family Falconidae; genus Falco; species Falco cherrug. The sequence goes on from NC_073699.1 coordinate 63,708,745, forward strand.
GTTGCAATCTAAAAATGAGCCTGATGATGTCTAGACAAGACTGTAAGTATTTAGTACCTTTACAGTGCTTTGCATCTTCAAAGCACTCTGCAAACATTAACTGATTAACATAACTGCGCCATCTGTTTTGATGTTTACATTTTGTGCAGGCAAAATTCCTGCTTTGCTTTATTACCTCTTGCAGGTATGTGGCTGTCATTATTATGGCCCTTCAGAGGATGGTAAAGTCAGGTCCATGCACGTCTACAGTAACATTTTGCCTTAAAACTCAAGCCAGTGCCATTGGGGCCCCCCTCTCTGACCTGGCTACGGCGGCTGGGATTATTTCCCTCTGAAATTTCAGCCTCTAGTCTGTAGAAACTGTTGTTCCCATGGCTGCCGGAGGCTGCTGCCTCTCTTGTCGCTTTGCTACTTAACTGTTTTCTCCCCGGCACTGGACAGGCAGGGACGCATCCAACACAGCAGCTTCTGCATGGAACGCTCCCAGACAGGGAGCTGAAATATTGGCTCGGGCAGACAAAGTGGTAGAAACCAAAAGTGAAAAGAAGGGGAAGCCTTTACTCAGTTTTCAGCAAGAGGTTGTTTTTCTCTCCGACTTCATGCATGGCTACCAGAAATGTAATTTTCTTTCTTCTTTTTCCAACTTGATAATGGTGATTCTATGTAATGGAGGGGTTGTACTGATTGAACCAGCGTTAATTTTCCATTTCTGTTTAAATTTCTTCCTAAAGATTTAGGCAAAGTCTGGTTTAAGACTGATTTAAACCAAAACACTAGTAGCACTGACAGCCATTCAGAGCTGAAAGATCTTAAACCAAAACATACTCTTCATTTATGTCTTCTTTTTCTTTTATTTTCAACTTCTTCCCATTTCCATGTTTCAGGTGTTTCAAGTAGATGGCACAACCCAAGACTACCTTTATTTTCAAGTTACTGCAACTTTGTTTTGCAGAAGAGCTGCAAAGAAACAGCGCTTTGCTGTCAGCAGGGAGAGATGGGCAATGTTTTGATTCAGGGAAAATTGCAAAGACGCTCCATGAGAGAAGTGGATTGTGAGAGATGTGTAGTGAGGCAGTGTGCTGGCAGTCTTTTGCGTCAGTAAAGGAGTCATCATTTAAAATCTCAGATTAAGCTCAGATTAAATTGTGCCATGCCATTTTATGGGAATCAGCTGTGACCGAGAGGAGGCGAGGCGGCTGCGAAGCATCCGGGAAAGGCCTGCTGTAGTTGCACCTCACTCCTGAATTGCTTTGCACAGAGAGGCAGACATCACGCATGGTCCTGGAAGAAACTCTTTTACAAACTTGATGTCTGGCATAGTTCACACCATGGTTTTAAGTGTGACCTCAAGGCATTTGCAAAGAGTATCTTTATAAAGACTGTGATGAATGTGTAGGATACTCGCACAGACAAATTTGCAATTAATAATCCAACAAACCTGCAACATTCGAAGTATGGTGAAAAGACAGGCTTGGACGGACCTAGATGATGGGTGTGGCTTTTCTTCACACTGAATATTTTTTCAACATTTTTTTATTTGTTTGCATACTCACTTCTGGTAGAGACATTTTGCTATGCTTGCAGGGTAGGATACAGTAGTGGGAGCTTTGCTCTGACAAAATGGAAGCCACCTTTGTCAGGCAGTGGCATCAGAAAAGCTGATGCCAAATGCCACCAGGCTCTGACTGGAAGCCTTTACAGAAAGGTTCAATGTTTTATAAAAAATAGGCTGTGGTTTAGAAAAGGACTGTGTCCTGTGGGATTCCCAGGGTGAGGTGAGACAGCCATAGTTACTCCCCTTGAACAGAGCCTTTCCCTCACCAGAGCAAGGCTGGAAGGAGAGAGATGTGGCCCTGAGCAACCAGCTCTGAGCGGCCCAGCTTGAGCAGTGGGTTGGATGAGATGACCTCCAGAGGTCCCTTCCAGCCTGAACCCTTCTGTAAGCCTGTGATTCAGAGCCTTCCTCCTGTTCCTCGTATTCCCTCCTAAAGTTTCCTCCTGCCGATGTGGTTTCTTTCAGGTATATGCTGTAGTCCCTTCAGTAGGTTGCTCTGGGAAGAAAGAGTATGAAGACAGAGAATTGCAGATGTTACGAAGTTATGTGCAGCTGATTTTACAAGCTGGAGGAGCGCCTCCTATAAACCACTGAGCATCGTTCACTCAGATGGAAGGACTTGTGCTGAGAGCAGGCAGCACTCTGTAGACTCTGTAGACTATAGCTTTATGTAAAGAATCCCACAGCAATTAGTGAATTATGCATCTGACTAACTTGATGGAGATTAATTGTAAGCCTGCCTTGCCTATGATTGCCCTTATTAGTCCAAACAGTTCCCTGGCCCCCCCCACCCCCCCCCACCCCCCAAAAAAAAAAATATTCAGCAATTTTTCTATATTCAGTAAAGGAAAATGTTTTATATAATCGATGTAGATACCTCAGTAATCTTAGATGTGGGTCTTCCAGCTTTTTACCTCCTTATTGACTCATATCTCATCTGCCTTTTTACTCCTAGTCTCTCCTCCACCCCTTATTTTTGGGGGATGAAGCTGCAGCATCAGCGTTTCTTCAGTTAGGCTGTAATGAGGTCCCACTGGGTGTGGGAACTTTAAATTTTTAGGCAATTTACAAATAATTTTGTTTTATTCTATAAAGTAATGGTGATATGCAATAGATGGCCTGACATCTCACATGAAGTAAAAGGAGGTGTCTCTTACTGCAGCAACATGACGAAGTTTCTGAAAGTCTGTATAAGATGAAAAATATTTGCATGTAGGCATAGAGGGAAGCACTGTGCAAGCATCTAATTGCAACACTCCGTGCTGACTCTTTTGAATGTGTGTTGGTTTTATTAAGCATTCTTAATAAGAAGCCAGACTTTTGCTTAGGCAAAAAATACAATAGAAACAGCGGATTCAGTTCTCAATTATTGGAGTGCATGCAGTTGGGGAAACCTGTCTGGATGCAGTAAACCAGGTGAATTTATTCCATCTGTGAAAAATTATAATAAACTGGTTTTGTGGTGCTGTATTGGCTGACTCACCATTTGTGTGTACGTGTGTGCACATGCATGTGTATGTATGGCTCTGTTACGTCTTGAAGTTGTGGTTTCATGTGTTACATTATGAATTGCATATGAGGGTAACATACACATGACAAACTGCGGATCCATATGGGATGGTGTTTTAACATCCTGTACTTTTAGGTATTTTCAGGGAACTGTGCCTGAGGAGGTAAAGGGGGGATCTGCTGGTGACTTCTCACTACAGGTGACTTTTCATGAAAATGTTGCTGTCAGACACAAAATGGCCATGGTTCATTCCTAGATCAGAATGCAATATAAAAAGGAAATAACCTTGTGTATTGTTATATGGTAGCCATGTCAGTTATCTCACTAAAGAGATTCATAGCTTTGTGGAGAAAGAGACACACTTTCTTCTAGCATGAGAAGAATCCACATTTACAAGTCTTTAATGATGCAACATTTCTGGTTGGGGAAAAGTTACTGCAGATCATTATTAGCCTCTTCAGTAACTCCCCCTGACCTCTTCGCAGTTAAGCCTGACTCTGGCCATGTCTGTGGTAACCTAAAGCTGTGGCTTTACTAAGGATAGTAACTAGTAATGAAATAATTCTACACTCTTTAGCGCTTAGCTCAAATAGTTTTTAGGGGCATGCATGAAGCAAGATGTAGTACTATACAGATTTATCAGGTCTCCTATGAAATTACTTTTAAAATGCATTCTTGGATTTGTCTTTGTAGTAAGTGTTTCCATCCCTACTTTTGGCTCAGAAACCTTTATGCTGGGCTACATGATGACTGACTTGTTCTACACAAATCTCATAGTTCAGTTCTCACAACAGGCTAAATATTTTGCTTAAGGTAATTACCTGACTTCAAAGGAACTTTCATAGAAAAGTAATAATATCAAAAAGAGCCTATGTGCTATAAATAGAGTATAAAGTTCCACATTAAAGTTGTGTGTATATTACAGGAATCTTCAGAGCAGTGTGAAATATAATTAGGGCCTTCTACTGAGGCATAAACTTCTCAGTAATACGTGCTAATCTTATTTGCTTAGAATGAGGTGGGAATATACCTATCAAGACATCTTTTCAAATATTTGAATCCTTTACGTCTGAGTTTCTAGTTATACTTGTCTGACTTGATATTTCTTCATTGTCATTTTTCTATACTGTAAAGTTTATTTGTGAATACACTTTCTCCTCTAGACAGACAAAGTCAAAAGCATGAGCTTTCAGTGGGACAATTGGAATTTTAGTGAGATGTAAAGCACATTTTAAGAAAAGAGGAAGAAGTAGTAAAATAAATAAGTTCATGTGTAGTTAAGCTATGTGCTTTTCACAGGGTGTGTTGATTGCCTGAGAGGTCACATTGTAGTTGAAGGCAAGTCAGGTCCTTTGAAGTAGTGCCATTGCTGTTAAGGCCTCTTGTCTGCAGCATCTCAGTTCTTGCTACAAATAAAAGTCTGTTGGAAAAGAGTATTTTTAATTAATATACAGCTTTTCTGAGGAAAACGTGTTCTATTTATTCCTCGTTTACCTCTTCTTTCCTCACCCTACAACTGAAGTGTGTGTCCAGAGTACCTCTGCAGAAATAATGCTTTAATGGAAAGTATTGATTTGGTGCATAAGAGTTAATACATTTACCTCATGATTACTTCAGGAACACTCTGCTCCCAGTGCTGGCCATGCAAGCAGCTTAAGAATAAGGCAAAGTATTGCTTTTGTCCAGAACAGGAATATTTCGAGTCTTTGATCTCTGGAATTTAAAGCAGCACTTTTTGCTTGGAAGGTATCATTACTACTAACATTGTACAGATGGAAAAACTGAGACAGGGCCAGTGACTCATCCAGCAAATTACCGATGGAGGGAGGAAGGGACCAAGCTGTCCTGTCCCTTCAGTTTCCTGCCGGACCAATTGCTGCCGTGTCTGATTCGGCAGACTGAATGGAAGATAGTTTGGAGCAGCACTGCTTTGGGTACTGTTATGTATCAAGACTTCCAAAAAGTAGTCACTCAGCAGAATACTGCGTTTGTAAACTTGCTGTTGTTTCAGTGAGAAAGAGAGAAACAGAGTTTGGGAGGAACTTGTATGTACATGACAATTAAATCTAGATGTTTATGCCTCTCTTGTAATTTATTACAGGACTTGCAGTAACCTAGAGCGAAACCAAAACCAAGTTACCTGAATTACTGTTTTACATTAGTTCCCAGTGTATTTTCAACTTTATATTGCTGGGCAAGCTTTTGCTGTTCCAGTAGGGTGTAAAAGGTTCTGAAATGTTCCTCAAGCTGTGCTTGCCACAGGCAGTTGCCATAAGTACTTATTTTTGTATCTCACTGCTAAAATCAAATCAAATCAAGTCAAAGTACACTTACTGTTTTCCTAATATGTTCTGTGTAAGTAATAGTTCCAGGTGTCAGTAGTGGTACACGTAGGTGACGGGGAGAGTGGCCTTACTCCAGTGGCATCTCTGTTAGGAGCTCTATGAAATATTTTTCTGTTGAAAAAAGGATTTGCAATCTAATGAACTGCCTTACTGACCGTAAAAATTTCTGGAAATCTGGAAACTTCCAGGAGGAGACTGGGCTGATTTCCTCACAGCATGCTTGCGGACAGCATGGTGACCTCTGGGGACCTGCATTTGCAGGGCTCCCCAGGATCTTACCTGGGCACCTCACCTCGGGTGCTGTATCAGAGCAAGAGGGCTCACAAGCCTGAGGGTCTGCGGCACTTCTGGGGTGGTACCCCAGAAGCCTTGAAGGCTAGCCAAGGGAGGTGGTTATGGAAACTCAGCTTCTACATGCTCTGCCATCCCTGAAGTCAAGTAACTCAATTTATTTCGAAAACTCCAAATGGGACCCCTGTCATGAACACTTGTTTCCAGAAACATACTCCTACTACCACCAAAGATAGTTTTTAAAATCTGGGGTGACTTTAAAAAGGGGTGTGTGTGTGTGTGTGTGTGTTTCAGGGGGGATTTTTAAAAGATTTTTTAAAATAGAAACTTGGATTCTAGAACTGAATAGAACTGGACTGAATTTTTAGATAATGAAAGTGTATCCTTATGCTTATTATGTGGTATCATAAGATACTATTTTCAGGTTGCCCCTTATTCCAATTGACTGGACATATGAATTTAATACAAGACCATTATTTTAACTTCAGAAAATTTTCCTTAAATCTGGTGCCAGCAAGCTTAAGATGCAGAAGGAGCTTTGCAAATGAATTGTTTTTATAATTTAACTGAAAGAAAGTAGAACGATTGGGACCATTCAGGACATGTGTGTTTTCAAGTTCCTCCTAAATTTTTTCCTTCTGATTTAACAAAACAAAATCAGGAAAAGAAGTAAGAGGCTGATATCATACAGACATAATAAATTAGGTCCCATAGCTGGTTTAATTTAGACAGGTTCTTCCATCTCTGCATCACCGTTGCATTGTTTACTCGGGAAAGAAGACACAGTAATAAACAAACACAAAGACTTAGGGCCAGTGACCGCCTGCGTATCACTTAGCAACATCAATATTTTTGTGCACAAATAAAGGTCTCCTGCACAGTGCCTGCTGCCAGTATGCGTGTGTGCATGCGTGTGCGCCTCTGTAGTGCTGACCTTGTACGCAGAGAGATCAGTTTGTCGGTGATTGGTCACTCCTTAATTTGGATGTCTAGACATTTCAGTCCGCGCGAGCGAAAGGCAGACATCTAAAGACGTGAGAAGAGATTCTAAGGGACACCAGGACCTTAAAATAATTCCCCAGCAAACTGTAGATGTATTTTGTTAATTTTAAAAATATATGGTAGAAGTGATTGAATGGAACACATGACTGAAGGCTTTATTTTTTATTATCTCTATTAATTAATATGCTTCTTGGATGTTTTCGTGGCTGTGATATAAATAGGTAAAGCTTCCATAAAGGTTATCTGCAAGTGTAAGAGAGTTAATATTATGATTGCTCTGCTGGCTGGGAATGTGTTTTCTTCACTTGCTAAGAACCAGAATCTTTAGAAAATAAATGAACTCTGTTTGAATGAACTAGCAAATCTTAATTTATAATGTAAATATATAATGTTAAATCTATATTCAGTAATGTCATCTCCCAGAATGTCCAGATGAATAGAAAATTATTGTCCACCATCTGCGTTTTATTGAAAACCTTTCTGTGTGCAAGCAAATGTGTTTATATCCACACATAAGAAGGGCTCAGTTCTGCCAAATGCTGAGAGCCCTCAATTCCCACTGATGCCGTTGGGCATTTGAATATTTCCAGGGCATTAGCCCTATGTTTGCAAAACAGTGGCATGCACATACATTTGCAATGGCCCAGATTTTCAGTCCTCTTTAAATATATGTGCAAATGGAGAAAATGATCACGGAGTTACCATTGGCATGGATGGTTGTGTTTGGGATATTGAATATTTGAATAATGAATTAAAATTTACTTTTTAGAAAAAAATGTTTAAATTGAGAAAGCTGTATCTGTGACCTTAATATTTTTCTGTAGTAAGATGCAGAATGTGACAGAGCTTGAAGGAGCTATTAATATCCTTCAAAGACCTATTTTAGTTTTCTTTGGTTTTAATCCTTTCGGTCATAAATCCCAGAAAACAGCAACTGGTGATCGAAGAGCAGCCAGCACTGAGAAGCAGGCACTCTGCAGCACTGCAGCAGCAAATTCTTTTGAAAATGATGTGAAATAGTTTGATTTCAGTACTGATGTGGTGTACTCTACCCAGTATCACAGTATTCCCATGCGGGATTAACTATAGCAGCATCACAGAGAAACTTCTATACCACTGTAGATGTGTCTGTATTACAGGCTGTGCTGGTGTAAAGTGTTTGGGTAAGAATCACACCTATAACTGAACCCAGTGTACTTTTGCAGAAACAACAGACCAAATCTTGGAGCTAGTCTGTACTGGGAGGGTTCCCAGTATAGCATTAGCAGGGTGTCTACCTAGTTGTAGCTGTATTGATGTGACACTCACACCCCCCCCCCTACAATCCATGAGAGCAATTCATTTCAGCATATAAAAATCAATTTATCTTCATGTTTTTGCTTCCTTTAATTCTGGGAGGAAACTGCACATCTAGAATAGCTTCAGGTTGTTTCTTCTACAAGATCGCCCTGTTCCTTTCTATTTTTCCTTTTCTTGCCTTTCCTAATGTTTGGCACAACTACTATCAGTAAACTACATTACCTCCTGAATTCTGTATCGGATGAAGAGTTGCCTTCCCTTGGCAAACATCCCCTAGCTTTGTGTGGATGTGGTGGCAGAGAAAGAACCCACACAGACATGTGATGGCAAAGCACTAACACTGACAGGTCCCTTGATGTCCCCTCTGGTAAATCTGTCCCATTTTTAGAGGCAGGCTACAATTACTGAATATTCCTTCCCCTCTGTCTTCAGCAAAGTTTGTCTCTATGCAAATATTAAAATACATTCAGACCCTAAGCCTAGTGTAACTTGCACTGCTGATGGAGCTTCTCTTGGAGAACCAGGAGGGCATTTAAAAACAGGGAAGAAAGTGGGGTTGGTTTTTTTTTTTAGAAAATACACCTAAAACACTCTTATAGAGCAAATTGTACTTTAAAAATTGTTAACTAGGTAAAATTAACTAGGTAAAATAAACAGCAGTGGGGTTCTCCATCACCGGCTTGCCCTTTTTTATGTGCTAGCTTATGTGAAAATGTTTTATTTGCAGTATTGCCTGCTAGTTCTTGCGATTTTATTGTACATTCCATGGTTTTCTGCAAGTTTCAGCTCTGAGGTTCTAATGATTATCTGAGAATCTCAGCTTTAATCATAACACATAGCAACAAGAAAATTAATGCAAAAAAAACCCTTCAGTGAGATGTTATGGAAAGGGAAGGTGATACCTGTTGTAAACCAAACTCAATTTGTCCCACACTTGTTCTCTTACCAGTTTCATGCCTGCTCTCACACAACACCCCTATGCTTTTAAGTTCAAAGAGATGCTGTCCAAGAGTGATCTGGCCAGGATCAGTTGCATGCCCCTGGAGGACAAGGGACATCATGCATCAAGTTCTCATGTTGCTTGACTTCTGCATCTGCAGTGCCCTGTTTTTGGGGTAAATCTCTTTCCTTTGGCAGTCAGGCACGTTATTATGGTGTGTCCTTTTGCTTCCGAAGCTTGCTTAACTTAGCCTAGGTGAATCTTAGTTTGCTGCCTGTTGCCTAGGTTTGCCCTCTGTGGGTGTCTTTATGGCTGCAGTCTGCTTCCCTGCTGGGAGAGCAGGAAAAGGAATGGCATGTATAGCATGGTGCAGCCTGCTGCTATCCTCCTTCTGTCAGGGCACAGGTCTTCTGCTAATCTGCGCTGCAGGTTTCCTAAGGCACAAGCTTCCTGGTCCTAATGCGAACACCACAGTCCTTGGTGCTTACCTGTTTGATGGCTGTCAGTCCTGTCCATGGTTATCAAAATGTTTTGGGGTTTTTTTTTGTAACTTTGCTCTATTGCCTTTTGTGGTGTTTTTACTGACAGGCATTTCTGTTCATACGTTCTTCAGAACAATCTTAATATTTCTGCTGCAAATGCTACAATACAGCAAAACCAAGATTCTAGTCGGAAGTATTTTAAACTGTGACTTAAAGAAGTACAAATTAAGGTATCAGTTGAAAAATAAATTGCATCTAATGTTTTTGCAATGCTGCGATTTTATATCTGACTGTCATTTGGGTTTGGCATATCCATGATCTGGGTTGCTAGTATTACAGCTAAAATGGGCCAACAAGGACATTTTAAAACATTACATTTTCTTTAGTCTAGACATATTTTCACAAACAGTCCAGCTATGGCTAAGGGTCTTTGTAGGCCCAACACAGTTCAGAAGCTGCTACTTTTGGAACAATCTAGAGCTCACTGCCCCTGAAAACAATAGAGAATATTACTCATTTATTGGCCATATTGGCAAAACTGAGTGGTTGCTACCTTGTGCAATCACTTTGTTCCCATTCCTGTTCTGCCTCATCTGCTTTGCTGGTGCTCAGAAATCACTTACCGTTCTTCTGATCCAGTTTGCTGTGTGGCTGCTCAAAGGTTTTTATCACCACAGCAGAATGAGTATGGCAAGATAGGAAATACCTAGAAGCTGTTCAGCAGTCTATCCTGGGATTTTGCCATGTATGTCTCTGGGTGTGTTACATCAGGAAGGGAGTACTGAATGTGTACCCAGCACCCGTAATGCAATATCGTAATATTCATAAGCTTCCGTGAAGGTCACTTGGTTTTGAATCTTTGGAGTCATATTGCTAGGAATTATGCTGTCCTCTGAGGTGCTAGTGCTGAAATACGAACTGATGGAAATTTGAACAAATTGTATTTTTTGAATGCTCTCCATGGTTTTATGTACGATTTGACTAGGCATTTAGATGATTTAGCTTGGTTAACCTGAGCACGTAACCAATTTTATAATTGGGCAGCTTTAACATTTGCACATTCCCATTTGTTAAAATTTAATTTTATGGTAGCAGACACTTAACTTTTGCATGCATTTAGTAAATATATAATGTGTTCCTGTATCAGGTCCTTTGATAAGGTATTCTCTAACCGAGCTCCATAGAATTAATTCCAATTCCTGCCTATTTTTTGTTCTTCTTGTCTGTAGTGTTCCCAGCAGTGCAGTAGCTAGGATTTGATTTCTGTCAGAAATGATACTGCTTCAGTCTCGTCTCTCTAAGTCTCCGCAGGGAGGTTAGAGGGTGGTTATCCTCTGGCTGGTCTGGACCTCGTCCAGCATTCAATGAGAATGCAAATCCCCTTGAAAGCAGATACCTTCTCTGCAGTGATACTGCCTTTATGCTGTGTGCGCTTCAGGAAGCTTATGTTAAGTTTGTATTTGCATTGAAATACTGTTATTTTTTAAAGGTACCCGATCATTTGCTCTTCTGAAAGCTTCGTAAACGTTCCTAATTCTTTCCTTTTTTTCCTTTTTAACAAGAAAAAAAAAAAAAAAGAGCAAATGGAACATGACTCAGGGCCTTGCCACAGCAGTGTAGGAGATTAACTGCTTTGTCAGAACAGAAGTTTGATTGTCAAGGCTTTTGCTGTAGTTCAGCACGTTAATTTTTGCAATGAGAGGATCCCACATCTTTCTTCTTTTCTAAGGCACAGTGTGGCAGCATGAGGCTTAAGCCAGCTGGGCTTCCTTGCTGGTCCTCGCCATCCAGGTACAGAGGCGTTGGCCAGAGGGCCCGATTTGAACAGGTGAAGCAGCTTTCGGAGTGGGAGTAGCGCTGGATTTCAAGAGCGGAGCTGGGAAGCCCACAGCCGGTGTCCAGCGCCTGCTCTGGCCAGAGGGCTGGCGAGCTGTGCCTGGGGGGCAGGGCCTGCCGCGTGGGAGGGCGAGGGCCGCGGGGCCAGGCGCGCTGGCTCGGGCATGGCGGGGCGGCTCTGCGGGCGGGGCCGCTGCCCGCGCTGCTCTCGCTGCTCTCGCTCCCGGAGCTGCAGCTGCTGCCCGCGGAGGGGCGTTGGGACCGGCGCGACGGGGCTGGAGGGGCGCACTGGCAGCCGGGCCGGGCTCCCCGATTCAGAATGCTCCCGTGCGCGCTAAAAAGCCTTTTTACCCTTCTGTAGCGAAGCAGATTGACCTTAAAGTGGCTGTAAATCTGCGACTCTTCCCCCGATTCAAGTTTTGTCTTGCTCAGGCCGTTCAAAAATAACCGTTCGCTGCAGGCCTGCCAACGGATTTACGGCCGCGCGTTTGCAGGGCCCAGCTATTTCCGTGCGCGGCGGCCAGCGCGGCTCGCTGACATCATGAGGCGGCTATAAAAACCCGGGGCATCACACCTCCCCGCGCACCAGCCCCTCTGTTGATCGCACTGTTGTCACTCCCTTAACAACCGTCGCCACGTCCCGCCTTCGCGTCCTGCCGCCACCCCCCCTCCCCGGCTCCCCGAGGCCGGCTGTCATGTTTCCAGAAAAAGCCAGCGGCGGCGGGGCCGGGGCCGCGGGGCGCTCCCGCCCTGGCGGGCCGTGGCCGGCAGGTGTCCCCGGCGCCGGGGAGCGGCCTCCGCGCTGGCCGCGGGCGGGTGGAGCGCCCGGCCCCGCCGCCCTTGGGCTTCCTCGGCCGGGCGTGGGCGCCGGGCTGCTCCTGCGGGCTCCCGCCGGCTGCGCTGGCAGGCGTGCCCCATTGAGCAGGGAAGAAATAACGTTGTTTTCTGGGTTCAGGGAAAGCGGGGGGGGGGGGGGGGCTGAACCATCACCTTGGTGATAAATAAACATAAACTCCCCTAATGGTTTAATTAATAATTTGATTAAAACGTAGGTATTTCATAACATTTTGATTAGTCCCTTTCTCTACAACCCCACATTGAAGCCTTCTAACCAGCCCTTCAAAGCTACCCAAACCCCCGTGCTTCCCCGCTGCCCTCATAATGTGCAGGGAGAAGGTCCCCAGCAGCTGAGCCTGTGTGAGGACCCCGTTTCACCAGCCGCGTTCTGTGAGGAGGTCAACATCCTGTGATCCAAAGCGGGCAGGCTAAAGAGGAGCAGGTGGACATTACCTACACAAAATGCTGGAGGTGTCTTTCCTAGCTTGCCAGATTTTCTTTTTCACTCCTTGTCTGCCAGCATTGTGTTTCACCATTTCAGTCCCCGCTCAGCGAGGAGCATTCCTGCTCATCAGGTTGCCCACAGCCCCTCACCCCTGCCAAGAGCTGAGCCTCCCCACATGGGTGTCCTCCAGGGCCAGCCTTCCCCCTTCTCTTGGTGGTGCTGCGGGTGCCCCTCCAGCTAACCACCACCTCTGCAGGGCCTGCCGACACACGCTGCGGCTGAGCTGGTGGGCTGAATGCTATGTTCCTTGTCATTCATCACAGTGGCTATTTTCTTCTTGATAAACCCTTCCTAACTGCAGAACAGGTCCTTCATCTCATCAAGACGTATCTCTGTTAAGAAAATAGGCTGGGTTTTAAAATGTGTCTGCTAATATATTGAAATTAGCCAGATTTTTAGGATTTTTTTCTTTTAATGTTTTTGTGTAGACACAGTACCTCATGTTTCAGTGTTGAACGCTGTTCTTTCCCTGATCCATTGTTTGGTTTTGGAAGACTTCGACTTCCGTAACTGAGCAGAAGATGCCATCTCAGTGAGTGTCAGCTCAGCTCTAGTCATCTATGGCCTTGTTTCCAGAGATGATGAGGATCCACTGCTTCCTGAGTAGTCAACAGGAAACAGAGTGATGAGCATCTTTGAAAAGGAGCCTTGTACCATAGAAAAATTGCTATATATGTAAAAAAAGAAGTGTACATGTGTGAATGCTATACTGATAGGGTACATGGCTGTGAGCATGCCTTGAGCTAGCTATGAGGCTCAAAAGGTTAGAGACACTGTAAAAGTTAGTTATACTGAGTCAGTGGCATTCCTGTGAGGGTTTCACTGGCACTTACTGGGAAGGGGCACTTGTTTGAGCTCCAGGAAAGATGTAGGTTTGGGTTTTTAACTTTGAATTGTTATTAAAAACTAGAACAATATTTTAAGCCTCTGTTTTCTTTTGTAACAGGAGGGGGAAGGTTTCAACAACTCTTCTTATTGTGTGCATTGATGTAACCTCCAGAGAGGTTAACAAGGTTAGATTTTTGAACAAGGCAAATCTCTAAATACGTCATTACATATTCAGGACATGCAAAGTGCTGAGCTCTTTGAAGGCTCAACATTTCTGGATGCTGAGAACTGAAAATGTGGCCCACTGTATGAAATTACCATGTGTCATTAAAAAAAAAAAAAAAAAAGAAAAAAAAGAGATGGCAATCCAGGTAGCTGAGACGATACTATGGCATTCTGCACGGCTTGGGAGAAAGGACAGGCAACAAGTGAGTGTTGTATATTGAAGGCAAGGAATGCATTGTCCTTATGGCTTCTCCAGAACTCAGGCTTGCACAATCACGTAGACACAGCCATGGGTTTTTTTCTTGGCTTTGCCACCTGCCTTCAGCTGGTGCTCAGGACAGTGGGTTCACCTCCCTGTGCCTATTTCTCTGCTTACCCTTTGCTTTTTACACCCACCAAAACTTTAATTAGTTATGGTCACACAACATGCGTGGGCTGCATTGTGGCACCACAGGGACTCGTAGGTGCTGCGTTGCTCCATGCAGCGGAACCTGGGGAGGTGGGGGGTGGGGCGGTCCTTACTTTGAAACACTGAATTGGAAAAACTTTTTCAGCTCCTCATGTGGCTATGTGGCTTCTGTTTGTGTAAGGAGTTATTGTAATAACCACTTTATCTCACAGCTGAAAGACTGCATCAGAAAGCCGTTAGAGAGCCGGGTTATTTGGGATACTGGCACCAGACATGTTCTGTTGGTTTGCAGTTCTTCAGTCTGAAAACTTAGGCAGTTTCTGTTCTGCTCCATCACATTTAAGTCCAAGATATTTCCCCTGTTATTCAGAACTGATTTTCAGGGGAGAAATCATTCTATCCTTTCCTTTCCCCTTGTTATTTCTGAGGATGCTGATTTGTAGCAATCCAAGATGATGGATGATGCCTCTCGTATTGAGATGATGGCATACTTACCAGGACCTAAACGTGTTCTTGCTGAGGGACTGTATAACATGGAGAAACTAAGACTGAAAGCCAGCTCAGGTGAAGAGTTGCTTTTAGGACATAAGAATAAGTTCTTGTACAGAATTTTTCTACAGTTGTCTGTAAGTGCTTTTACAGAGAAATAACCATCCTGGCCAATCTCATGGTGAGTGGAAAATGAAGGTATGAGGGTTGGAGTTATATATGACAGAGGTACGGAGAAGAATGGAAGAGACCGGATTGCATCCAAGCCTCTGTAGATTTTCTGTCCATTGCCATGCTGGTTGGATTACATTGCTTCTAATGTTTTTCTCCCTGGTGAGCTTTGAGTCCAAACTGGTGATGGCTTGTCGTGGGCTAGTGTCACTAGCATGTTTGTTTGAGGTGAGGGAACCCACAAAAGATGAATGAAGAACTGTTATCTTGAGCCTTTCTTAAATGTCAGTATTCAATCTTAATTGAGCTTGCTTTAACTTGCTTTAGTTCTTCTTTCGAGGGGTGAAAAGAGTGTTTAAGTATATTGAATTCCATGCTGTTTGCTGTAGAGATACACATTAACACATGGTGAGGAGTAAATGTTAGTATACTGTGCTACTCTGTCTTCCATAACTAATATTATTATCTAGTCGCCCCCTTAATCTCTGTTCTTTCCAATTACTTTACTCGCAGTTACAGGGAACTCATAATATCCATATCATCTAGCCTGTATGGCAACCAAAAACCCGGTTTGCCCAATAAGCTGGTAGTATTCGTAATGGTCTTCAATACCAGGGTCAAAAAGACTCAAGCACAGAACTTGGGGGTGGTTTCTTTTTGTGCAGTACATGCTATTTAGATTAGTGCAAAAGTTCTGGAATCCTTTCTGTCTCAATTTTGTTAATATACTTGTTTTTGGTGTAATCTCATCTTTCATCCATCTGAAGCACAATATTGACTAATCTTTTCATTTGCTTAACCTGTTTACTAAACCCTGAGTTTCCCAGAGTGCTGAGGATAACACGTGAAGGTGACTCAGGTACAGTTTAAGAATATAAAGCAGCCTGGAATAAAGGGCTCAAGAATAGCAAGTAGGAGTTATTTACAGCAATTTAAGCTAATCTGTGTAACTGTGTGTGGAAGCTGAACAGAGCCCTTGCATGAAGGGGCAGTTGATACTCAGCATGGGAGAAGTTAGTGAGTTCTGCAACAAGAGATCTAACATACCTTTCCTCTGGTGGCCTTCCATTTGAAGCAGATGTCACTAAAATACAAAACACCAAACATGAAATTCCATGAAAGCTTTTGCATAGTCTTAAACATCATAAAGAGGCAAGGGCTTGCACCTTCCTCTCTTTCTTCATGGACAGTATTAATCTTTCTCTTTTTTTAATAGCTTTAGAGTGCGACTCAAGTTTTCTGGTGTTCCAGTAATGACATTAGTGTACAGACTGAACATGAGGACCTGTATTTTAAGTTATTTACAGGTATCTCAAAATTGACTTTTGGGGATGAGAATGGTCTTCCCATATCCAGAAATAAATTCCTTCTGGAAGGGGAGGTAAACATCTGGTTGACTGTTTTAATCCATTGAGTTTAAATAGTGTGTCTTTCCCCTGCAGAATATTTTTTTTCAGTTATTTTTTGAGCCCAGACTACTCAGAAACATAGTTCTCTGAACAAGGGGGACCATAAAGCTTTGGCATTTATAAAAGCCATGGTTATGACATAATAAAACATGGGGGTTTTTTTAAGAGTTTTGCTCAGTTATGTTTACTGTTGATTTTCCTAGTTTCAGAAAACTCCTGCTTCATCTTCTATTGCTGCTTTTGTGTGTATGGTTGATTTTTATAATGCAGGGTGAAGGCATTAGCAATGTTTATGTGCTTTTGCATTTTTTTGTTAGTATTTTAATTACCATCAGTTTCTCTAATCAGACCATGCCGTTAACATTTCTCCTATTCCATGCTTGATTGGAATCAGAGTTGAGGTTTCACATGCAAGAACCATGTCATTCTTTGTTCCTGGTTCTGTGTCAGTGTGTATAACTCACACAGTCATCCTTTTTTAAATTTGTAACTAACAGTGTTAAATTTTTCTGGAAAAATGTTAAGAAGGTGAGAGAAAGTCCATGACAAAATGATGAGGATACAACCCACACAACTGAATGTCTTGAAACAGAGGCTTCTTTCTTTGAGCAGACACACAGCGTCCATCAGAAGTAGTATCAGCACTAGAATGGCTCATGTACATGTTGCATTTCTTTGAAAAACAGTAGTACAGTACTGAAAAGCAAACATGTTTTTGGCTTTATTTAATTACCAGTAGTTGTCTTCTTTCTTTAAATGACTTGCCTTCGGTAGCCTGACAGTACTTTTTTTTGTCCCCTCAGAATTTTCTGTGCTGTGAGCTGTGCCCTTACAAACAATTTGAACTTGTGGAAGTGGCAGGGGCAACTTTCGGAAACATGTAGCTGCCAAGTTTCCTGTGATGTGATCTTAAAATAGACCAGACTGGGAAAAGAGGGGAGGACTGTCACCAAGTGCCACTCTGTATGTCAGGACTGTTTTTACTTGATCTATATCGGCTGGTGAAGCCCTTTGTGAGCAGAAGAAAGAACCTCACCCCCACCCATTTCCTCTTTTCAGGCTATTTTGGGCTCACTGTGAAGTTCTCAGTGTACTTTCTCAGCCAGAGCAGCATTATGAGCTCCTTCTGGTAAATCACATTTTTGGGCTGGGGGGGTGGGGAGGACTGTAAGGGGAAGACAGGAATTTGTCTTTAAACAGGTTGAGGTTTTTTTTCCCTTTGTGCGTGCATGAGTGTGTGCAAGAAAATACTCGCTATGGAAGTTTCCAGTATAATTTTTTTGACCCAGTTTACCTAGATAGCTTTCATTCATGCTAGCAGGTGGTATTGACATTTTCTCTTTTCTGTTTTAAGGAGTCATTAAATTTAATGAAGAGCTAGTTGCAGGAAGAGGTATCAGGATCTTAAGGAATATGTGGAATATTCAAGCTGATTATTCTTATTAGTGCTTGGGTGAAAAATGCCACTGCCTAAACATACATCACTGATCTATTTCTGTAGTGGGGCGATAGCCTAATTCTTTTTTTTTTTTTTCTTTCTCTGAAGTTTCCACCAGAATAATCTGGTTGTTTTCACTGAGATTTTCATTGAGTCCAACCACTGTGGAGAAATCAGAACAGGAGTCCAATTTTCCATGTGGATGTAAAGAGTTCTGTCCTTACTTATGTTCGTATTCCCAGAAAAACGTCTAGAGAAGAAAAAAAGTAATCTGAAAGATGATGTGAATGTGTGGGAGAACACACTCTCAGATTTCTCTGCATAAAAAATCAGGATGATATGAAACATAGCCCTGTAAAAGGAGAAAAAGAGAATGGGGGGAAAGTTTGAAGGGGTTTATCACATGTTTGCTTGGGACTTTCTGCTGGTTTTAGCAGAACTGCACAGTCCTGCAGTTCTTCAAGTCCTCAAGACTGTTACTACTTGAACCTACCAAAGACTGAGCAGTTTAGAGGAGGAAGGTTTTGTACTTGCTACAAAATCTTCTCTGTGATGTTGTGAATACTAGCTTAATCCTAGGGAATGTTTGGTTGAAAGGCTACACTTGGGTTGAATGTAAGCATTTTCCAGAGAACCCTTAAAAATGTCCTCTGGGGGAATGGAAAAAATGAGTGATCTGATTTTTTTTCTGATCTCATTAAGTTTTAAATTCAAGAACAAACCAGGAAAAGATTATTCACATATTACTGCATCATAATAAGTCATCATTTAAAAAAAAAAAAGACTCACATGCAGTATCTGAAAATTCTTTGAAGTTTGTTTGCCTTTGGGAAAAATGTACCTTGTGCAGTCGTGGTGAGGTCAGTTGACAGTTCCTGATTTCTCAGCTTGGATTGATAGGTTATTTTTTTGCATTGTAAACACATCACTCTTCTGGGTCTGTGCATACCCCAAACAGGTACTTTTTGCTATCATTTTAAAAGGGAACAGGTATTCTCCACAAGAATCAGTTGGTTTTGTTTTGCCCCAAAATTCTAGTTTCACCACTGAGAAACAGTCTCAATGCCTCAGATCCCTTTTATGCTTAAATTAGGCCCAAAGTCCTTAGGGGAAAGATGAGAAGGAAAGGACTTGGTAATTTTAAATTTCTATATGACTTATTCTTGGGTTTGTTTGGTCTGTATTAAAATCCTAAGTAAAAGTCCATGCTTTACAGTTAACACAATAGAATGTGAGTCAGTCTTGACAGCGCTGTGTTCTCCTGGTACTGATATCTTGTCCCATCTTTTCCCTGAGCTGAGGCACCCTGTCTGCAACATCTTAATATTTTCATATATTATAATATTTTCATGGTTCCTTAAGCTCTCTTGCTGGTTCTTCCATCGCCTGGTGGGCTAGCACAGTGCATATTGCTATTATTTTTCTCAGAAATGTGCTCTTGAGTCTCACTCATCTGTGCACCAAAACCAAAGTATGTTTTTCCCTAAAATTCATAAAGCTTCAGCAAGAACCCAGAAGGCTGGGAGGGGTAGGCAGAACAGTTCAGCCTAAGTTTCCTGGACTTCCCCTGCATAACTTGTAGGTTTCCTATTTGGCTGGCAGGACTAGACCTGGAGTCAAATGTATTGCATCTACGTTGTCTCAAAGCTTGCTGCTACACTGTTGTGGGATTTTTTGTTAGATTGTTTTATTCCTTGCAGCTGAAAATCTCTTCTGCAACGTCCTGCCCCTCACCTCTGGCATCAAAAAATTGAAATAAATGGCATGTTCATTTTGTTACGGTGATACAGTTTGTTAGAAGCCAATCCAGAGACCTTAATGAGTGTCTTTTGAGGAGTCCAGGCTCGAATGCCTGTAAAGAAATGTGCAGTAGCTCCTTGTGAGTATTTCTCTGTGGTCAGCTTGTTTTGTGATGGCGAGTCATGGAGAAGGATGGCTATTGGGGCTGAGTACACAGAGGAAAACACATGGGATTTCGTTCCGGGGGTGGGGGAAGCAATTCCACCCTGGTGCGCCTGGCACCAACAGCCCATCCCATCATATGCTGCTTTAAGAGGAAGGTTATTGTCAGCAGCCAGAAGTGTAGAGGGTCATAAATTCTGGGATACATCGACATCTTAGTCGGTGCCAGTCTGCGAGCAGGAACTTTTCTCAGCCAGGCATGGTTCCGGGTTGCTGGGGACAAGACAGGGCTGCGGTATTTACAGCCCCAGCAGCCTGTTGCTAGAGATTGCTACCACTGCGCAGTAGCCCTCGTTTGTAGTAGCTGGGTGGTGACATTGGCATAAGATACTTTGCACAGCTGGGCCACGCCAGTGCCAGATATGAATCTGTGGTACGAGCTGACCCAGCTGCACTGAAAGTCTCATTCTTCTCTCTATCATTTTTTTTAATCGACAGTGCAAAGTGAGGGTTACAGCTAATACACTCTTGCACCCACGTGCATAAAATACGTAGACATTAAGCAAACACAGTTCTCTTTCTTTCTTTCCTTTTCTTTAAGCATTGTAAGGGTGTATTCTTAAACATCTGCAGTTGTCCAAGCTGCATGTCTTGCTCTCCTAAAGGCAGAAGGGGGGAGGGGGGGGGGGGGGCGGGGCGCCATGGACAACCAAAACCAAAAAGTGTTTGTGTATATGTGTGCATATATATATATATATATAAAATATGTCCCTTTTTTCTGTTTCAGTTTTGCTTAGAGAAGAGCAGTTTTCAGTATTGAAATAATGCAAGCTGATCATTTTTTCTGAGTTGCAAATACTGAAATAGTGCACATTACACAGGTCAGCAACTAAAGCCCAATTACACACTTATTTGTAAATTGTCCAATTGTGAAGGGGCAACAGTCAGCTTTTCTTTCCCAATCTTGAGTGTCTCATAGGTATATATTTACAGTTCCTACACAAGCTTTATAAGCATAAAATGAGATCCAAGTCTCTTAGTTGCCTTGAGGGTTTTCTAGATTGGGAATGGACTAGGTTTGTCTCTAATCCAATAAAGAAGTTTAAAGCATTACTATAAAAGAATAGATATAAAAATATAATTAATGAGTATTGGATAATGCTGACGAACAAGTGAAGAAACTTTTTTTTTTTAATCTTCATTGATGGCAGTCTGAATCAGGATTTAGCTCAGAGCAAACTGCCATTCTGAAGCATTCAAAAATAATTTGCCAAGACATTAGAAAAAAAGAGAATTGCTTAAAATAGTGATGTTAAGAAGAATCAACAAATGACATCAAACCAAGAAAAACTTCCAGTTCTTTTTATTTGTTTACTGGCTTTTTATTTCCTCCTGGGAAACTCTGAAGCCAGATTTTCAGGCTATCCTCTGCAATTATGGAACCCAGAAATAATAGTTTTTAAATGAAAGCCAAGTTTCTCAAGAAGATACATGACTCCAGGAACTGGGGCTTTAAAAAAAAAGCAAACGCCGCAATATTTGAGATGGCTTTGTTGACTTTTGACTTTCCCACAGGCCAGAAGAGCCATGGCCCTTGACAAAGACAGACGATGGTGCATGGCTTCCACTAAGATCTGCTTGCAAATAGCCTGATGCTGGCAGCTGGAGGTGTGAAATGCTGCATGTTACCAGTCTCTGGCCAAGTGGTGACAAAGAGCTTTGAGGGGCAGCTCATACTAACAATGAGAAGGCATGAGAGGGCAAACACTGCATGCTGGGCTACATCATTCCAGTCTGTCCCTGTTTTTTAAGTAGTAGAGCATGGAGTGATGTGAGAAACAAAGGGTGGAGCTGAGTACTTGCATGAGTAACATCTGCAGGACTGGGCCTGATCCTCTTCCCACTGAAATCATCTGGCATCTCGCCAGCCCTGGCACTGGGACCAGGATCTGTGCCAGCAAAGAAAAGGGAAAACTATTAGGCTCTTTCTATGGCCTGCTCAAGGAGAAATTATTGGGAAAAAAAAAAAGGGGGGGGGGGGGGAGGGGCACAAATAGGTGAAAATAAATGATACTATTAAAATAGACACTTTTGCTAATATCCATAGGGACATGTTTTGTAAGCAGTGTCGTTAGTTCTGCCAGTCTTCCTTCAGACGTGCAGGAATCTTGGCACTTGGTTGGAGGAGTCAGTCTCTGGGTTTGGAGGTGTGGGACATGAAGAACTGGAAGAGGAGATAGGACCAGCCACTGGCATCTCTGTGGTGGGGTTGCTGTGAGGACAGGGAACGTGTTTTTCTCAGCTTGGGAATGTTGTGTTGCAGCTTTAAAAAATTTGGAAATACCATCCTCATGACCTGGATCTTTTCCATAAGCTTTTCCCTTTCTTTTCTTCTTTTTATTATAGTTAATCTTATTTCTAAATACCAATTTTCTTCCCCGCAAGCAATTTAGTAAATAATGGCATCTTTACCTCTTTCTCTACTCCAGTTCAGTTTTTGAGGTGGTTTTTCATTTCTGTGGAAGGCTTTTTGGGTTGTGTGTTTAAGTATGGTAAATTAGAGTAGAAATAGGTCAACTGATCAGTAACTGCTGGTTTGCCTTTAAAAGCAAATCACATTAAAAATTATTCTTCATGTTCCTCAGTGTGTGTGCCAGCCATGTGTAATTTTAGCTTGTGGTAGTGGCAATGGGTCATTTGGGGCAAGGGAAAACAAACCCTCTGGAATCAGAAGTAAGAGCAGAGTAAGGAAAATAACAAAAATACAATTATTTGCTAAAAAAATAATTTTTTATAATTTTAGGAGTCATGCGTGTAGGACAGTTGCAGCTTTGAACCTACTGTGTTTGGAAAATTGCTTACCTTGGTCGCGCAAGCATAACTCACGGACTGATTTGAGAACTTCTGTGTTTAACTTAAATAAAGATAAAGTTTTCCTATTCACTGTTCTGTCATTGTCAGCTTGCGGGACATAAGCAGAGCTGTTATGGTGCTGGCATATCTGCAAATATGCTTTTATATTACCTGGAGAGTTTTTAAGGTATCAAATCAGCATTCCTCAACTATAAAGCTGTATGGTTTACTCCTAAAATTTTTTCTCCCTCTTCTGGCACTGTTCGTTTTGTGTAATCTTAAATGTCACATGGTGCTTTTCCAAAATTGACCACAATGATTGCATTGAACCTTTTGAAAGACAAGTCTTATTCGTAAAGGAAAGAATATCAGGGACTTGTTTGCTGTACTTCTAAAAATTGCTTGACATGTATTTCTGAACTGGTTGGGGAGCTCCTTTAAAGTCGTCCTACTCTGAAGTTCTCTTAGTTAATGACTGCGGCTTAGTCTGCACTAGAAAATGGTTTGTCAGCGAGGGTTGTGCGTAAATCACTCTCCTAACACATTCAGCTGTGCCAGCAGAAACTGGAGGGTAGATGAAATTATTTAAAAAAAAAAAAAAAGATTATTTTGCTGGTGTAGCTTGTTCCTTGCAAGAGACAGGTTTAAACTGTACTGTCTGAGGGGTTCTTTGCTCATATAGGCTGTGTCGGGATAAGAGACAGTTACCTGTGTAACTTTCTGAACTCCATTAAATGCTCTCATGCTAGGAGGAACAATGCCTGTTGCCAAGATGGCCTGTTTTCAGAAACCTTTGCCAGCCGTACTTAGACCCAAGCAATACTGATTTAATGTCTTTTTAGAAGTGGATTCGTTTAAGTTAGTGGAATTCCCTCCTTGTCTTAATGAGTTAAAGAGCATTTCTTACAGTCGATCTGATTGACAGAATGTAAGTTGCAACCTGATGTGGATTCAGTGCTGACCGGGCTTTGGGCACAGCACTGGAGGAGGCACCTCGCCTGAAGGATTCAGTGGCTCTGGACTGGACTGTCCCAGTTCATGGGTGATGGTGCAGCACGTGCTGTATGCATGAGAATGACTTCTGTAGCCTTCATAGATGCTGGCAAGGTGATGGAAAAAAATTGCCTGCGTGCACAAAAAAAGAGATCTTTTGTATCATAAGTGCTTTCTGAGTGGCTGGATCTCTCTTCTGCTTCATCTGGTGATCACTACGGTTCCTTCACACTGTGCCATCCCTGGCAAGTGTCAAAGGTGCAGGGCTAGCAGTAACAGCACTCTTAAACTCTTAAGTGTTGTTACAGTTCCTGTTGTTTTTCTAATGTTGTATCTTTGACATCCAGTGGTGCATGCCATGTAGAACATCTGTGGTCCATCTACCATCCCTGCCTTGCACTCAGTAACCCCAGTGAGCTAGCAGTGTGAAGGAAAATGGCACAAAATATCCCAGTTCCTCTTTCAGTGTTCAGAAGATTTTTTTTTTTTTTTTTTTTTTTGGGGGGGGGGGGAATCTTTTCCTTCTCTGTGGCATGGATGTGATTGTCCACATGGATTTGTTGAGTGTAGTCATGGGAGGGTTACAGAGGAGACCTGTCACCTCCTGCTTCTTTGCCACTGTGCTGGCACCACTTACGTTCCCAATAGTGCAGTGCCTCTCTGATTTCCTGTCTCTATGTGCCAGATCACGGGAGCTAGACGGCAGTGCTGTACTGGGGCCAGAGCCAAAGAAGAGGAGCAAAAGACAAGAGCAGACTTCTTTCCTTTGGTGAAGCTGTGCGCTAGGGGTCTTAGGTTATTGACTTGGAATGACTGACCCAAGTCTTTCTAGCAATTTGAAAGTGGGGCTTATAACTGGAAGCCCTCCTATCCCCTCTGTTTTTTACACTATCCTATTCCAACAGTGTTGCTGTTTGAGCTGGATTTAAATTCTGTGGAGTCTGTAGGGCTGTAAAGAAAATCCTGGAACTCCTGTCTTGCTGTCCCAGTGCTTCACTGTGCACTCAGATTTCCCATTTTGTTTCCCAATTCATTCTAGGACTAAAACCAACGTAAAGACCCAGCATGTTCCATGTGAGCACTCAAATCCTGCAGGAAGAAGTTCTGCAAAGGAATCTGAATGGTAACAGGAATGACTTGGTTTTGGACCTCAGAGGCAGCAGTAATTTGGAGACTAAGCGTGGAATTGGTAGCCCTGAACTAGCAGTAGCCATGCAAGGTTCTCTGCAGAGTGGCAGTTCTGGTAGCTGGACCCTTGTATAAGCTGGAAAAACTACCCATGGTGTAGATGTTGCTCACAGTGCCTCACAGTGGCAGAATTTCCTTTTTGTTAATGGAATTGATTGGTTTTTTGATCCAGTGTGACTTGAAAGAGTGAGCTAGTTGTGCTGCCTACTTTTTTTGAAAATGCCTTTACAAGATCACCAGCCACTACAGGGAGCTGCTTTCCAGCTAGCATGGCACAGGCAGACTGCCCTGTTCACAGCTCTCATCCTGGATGTTTTTTCCAAATCCTGCCTATTCACCACAGGTCCCCCTTAATTGCTGACATCCTTGGTGGCCCTTTGTCCAGTGACTGGCAGACTGTCACCAGATCCCTCATCTCAAATCCATCAGAGGTGTAGCAAAACCCAGCTACTTACAGGGACTGTTCCATCCTTTCTTTTGTGACCCGACTGAAACCGGAGTTTTAGTATTGAAGATTGGTTAGCAGTTTATTTAATGGCATGCGAATGCTCGTCTGAGAATAGGTTCATAGTTACGTTCTTGTGATCCAAAACAGACAGGAACACAAGTCTGTGTGCATCTGGTTGGGATATTAGGCTGCAGGGCTTTTGGTCCATTTGGTTTTGGTGGTATGGTTGGTTTTGTTTTACTTTGAGATGTCACTTGAAAAGAGATTTGTCCTAATTTAGCAATAAGCCATGATCTGGAGGTAAATGCATATTTGATGATGTTATAGTGTTTATAGAATGCTTAGTTTTTTATTTTTGACAGGTCTTTCATGTGATAGGATCTGTGCTTTGGGGCTGTACTCTGCAAAACTGAGAATGCAGCAGCGCTACAGGGTTTAAGATAAATCAATCTGTTTTTCCTCTTGCCTCCCATGGTAAATTTGCTCCTGTGGTGGTTGCATAAAGCAACCCAGCTGAGCAAAGCCTCAATAAAAGAGAAGAGGCTTGCAACTTGCTTTCTGTCAACTTGCCACACTCCCTCTGTACATGCTGCTCTACTCCAGTTGCAGATTACCATAGTAAATAGCTTCCAAAACTCCAGCAGTCCTTTCTCCCATGTGCCTTTGCTTGTTGGCATGACCAAAACGCTCTTGTGCTACCGGAGCACAGCTCATCCGCTGATACTGCATGGTAGAAACCAGTTTATTATCAGTGTCCTTTTTGATACTTTGATAGCGCTAGTTGTTCATGCATTCCTGCTCCTGGAAAAGAAGTGAATTGGGTATCTGGAAATGCTAGCCGTCACAAGCTTGGAGTTGGCCAGCCTCACTTGAGGCATTTCCACTGAGGGCTAGACTTGGGACTTTGAAGTCTTCGGAGTGAATCTAGAAATCCTGTGGTGGAAAGGCATGTGGAAATCCAAGGCAGCATTATTTTTCCGGGATACTGGATACAAGTAGCCCATCAGAATAAAGAACTTTTCATCAATCTCATTTACCTTATGTTCAGAGCGTGCACCCTGTAAAACTGGAAATTGAGACTGTACTTTAACAGGCTGTAAATGAGCAGATTTTAGGCAGTTGGAATCAGGTGGTGTGTGAGGCTCATGGCATCGGTGGCACAGTCCCTCTTCCAAGCAGAACTGACTTGCATCTGCCCAGCACCTCCATTGCAATATGGGGTGCCGGGTTTCCTGCTGTCCCACACTAGAGGTAGGAGGCAGGATAGCATGACAGCTCTGGCTTGCAAAGAGCTACTTTTTTGCTCTGTTTCTACACTGTTTGCACCATCTAAGTTAGTGAGGTACCTGTTTTATAGCGGTGGGTACAGCATGAGCCTACACTGGCATGCTGTAGCTACCTTCCTACATACTTGCTTTCATCCAAGTTGTACAGTATGAGGAAAGACTTGGCATTGTCTTCCTGACTTACCAAATCTTGTATTAGTCATGTCTTTGGGAGATGGTGGCAGTTCTTCACCTCCCACGCATAGCCTAGATATAGTCTTTTACCGGGCTCAATATGGATGTTAAAAAAAAAATAAAATAAAAAAATCCCAGTTCTTCAACTTCTTTAACTGGAAATTGGAATAATTCATAAATGGTACAATGAGGAGAGCAGCAGCCTATGCTATCAATGGTATTTTTTGCTTCCCTTCCCCCTCTTGCTGTTGTGGTAGGGCGAATTGCATCATTTTTAATAAGATTAGAGCTATTTGCATTTTAAGGTGTTCAGGGTATTAGCTGGCAGTGTGTCAGTTTAGTCTGTCTGAGCTGGCTTTGGTCACCTCCCATAAAGGTTAGAGAGTTCAAAAATATTGTGCCTTGTTGAACTGAGAGTCTAGACATGTCTGGAGAGATCCTTAGTTTTCAGGGTTTGTCTAAGCTTTGTTTCAATAGGGGTGTGAAAGCTACCAAAAATGACAAGCTAACACAAAGGTTTGAAAGTCATTTGAGTACCGTGTGGGTGAGAAATGCCTGTATCTGTACTCTTAGTCAAAGAACAGTAAAAGGGCACACATTAAAAAAATAAAGAGCACTGTAAAGTAAATGAAAGGCCCTTTATTTGTGTGTAGAAATTGAAAAGGAGTTTGGGGTTGCTCCTGGCTGTACTGTAGAAACTTAGGTGTGCTGTTCAGACCTCTGCGTGGCAGGCTGTAGTCGTGTGCATTCGGCCTGATCCCTGCAACCTTTCCTGGATGTGAGCCAGGTGACAGCCTTCCCTAAGGCTTCAGGAATGAAAGAAAAGAGCAATAAATATTCCAAGTATTATTCCCGCGGGACTGCACACTTTGCCACTTGTGGAGCCCCAGCTGATGTTGGTGGACCTGTGCTCCATGCAGCCTTAGCCACCCCTGTCCTGCTCAGGTACCTTACCTCTGGTGCCACCTTTCTGTTCAAGAGGGCTTTCACTGATGACCCCCAGTTCTCCTCCTTGAAAAGGCTAGTTCCCTTTTCTCTTCCAATTCCCATGAGCCTCTTTAACCCTTGGTGGGGAAAAAAGCATATTGTCCAAGAACATGGCTTTCAGGGGAAGATCTCAAAACAAGCAGCAGTGCTGCTTCTGTACCATAAGCTCTCTTGAATCATGGAGAGTTTAATGGGCCTTAACAGAAGTTGGACAGTTGCCTGAGCCTTGACAGATGCTGCTGTGTATTGTGTGCTATCTGGAGGAGTCCCTGTATGCTGGGGTCGTCTTACCTTGTGTAGGTGCTTTGAAGCAGTGGTTGAACTAGGAATGCTTAAGGAT
Source organism: Falco cherrug (assembly GCF_023634085.1). Lineage (NCBI taxonomy): Eukaryota > Metazoa > Chordata > Aves > Falconiformes > Falconidae > Falco > Falco cherrug. Next base: position 63,736,487 of record NC_073699.1, read on the forward strand.
ATGCCACAGAGACTGCTTTTGAAGTTGCTGACAGATGGACAAAACACTAGAGTTACACACTGTTGTTTTTCCCAAAAAAGCTTGAGATTTCTTGACTAGCAGATCAAGTAGCCTGGGAAAAGGACAAAAGAACAGTAATGTATGCGAAATATCCCTGTTGAGGTTTCCTAGAGAGAAATTAATGCAGAACAGGAGCTATTTGCTTCTGCAAGTTTCTACAGGCAAATTATAATTCTTGACTGCTTTTCAGTTCTCATGGTAGTTGGAGTATTTTAAAGCTCTGATTCCTGGAACCATATAAATAAGAATGTCAAGTTTCATTATAAAGATTTTATAATAAAGCATGTTTCTAGCCTTCCAGACTGCGGCCTAAATCTTTAAGGCATGGCCTTAGTAAACTCAAATGTTTCTAAACAACAGAAAACAATGGAAACGTTTTCTTGATCTTGGGATTAACTTCAAGTGGGTAATACTAGAATTACCAAACTTTCCTGATGAGTAGTGCTGAAGGCTCTTGAGGGATTTAACCTCCTCAGCAGTTATGTTTAATTTGAAGTGTGGAGAAAGAGAGCAGACAGTTTATTTCCCTAGTTATTTAGGCACCATTGGTGATATATTTGTGGGTTTGTGTGTTTAATACTGGCTTTGATGTTTTCCCTTATGCATCTTTTTATTATATAAATAATGTCCTTGTTTCTTAGTGTTTGTTGTTAGTGTGTGCAAATACATTCATCTTTTGTTTCACCCTTCCCTAGTGACCTGTTACATTTAGTTATAGGATATGCAGAAAGGAAATAATTAGTCTAACTTTGATCTGCCCTTGAAATTGCGCTGTGCTTTTAAACCACTGTAAAAGAGGAACAGTAAGTTTGTTTCTGCTCTTCTCAGCAACAAAGCACAGAGTGAATCTAGGCATTGTAAATTACTGTCTTACGATAGCCTAAAGAGCCATTTTTTAACAAATGAGTTGTAGATGGAGACTTTTCTTTCCAGTGGGTTATGCTGCATATTAGGGCAGGGTGTGCCAGGATCTCCTGAACTGTGAAATCAGAAGAGACTGTTAAATCATCACTTCTGAGCACCTGTGTGGGTGCCTGTTTCATCCCACCTGCTTATTTTCATATAGTCCCTCACCTTAATTTAGGTGTCCCCCCTCTTTTTTAAATTGAAGCTTAGTTTGTTGTTGATTCATTTCTGCATAGCTCTATAGCTTTTCTTTTTTTCTTTTTTTTTTTTCCCTTTTTTCCCCTTCCTCTTTCTCTTTTGTCATTTTGCCATTCTGCTTGGCACTGCAGGAGCAAATTATTAAAGGTTCCCTGCTCCAAGGAGCTTGGGGGTGTGTGGTGGGGCGGTGTGGGGGTGGGAATCTGCCAGAAGTTATTTAAAGTAGGCTGTGAAATTTGCAAAATGTTACGGGAAAACCAGGTATAGTTTTCTGTTCCTGGTCTCCATAGTCTGGAAGCAAAGCAAAGTTTGGGTGATAGAACAAAAACATCTTGGACAGTTGTTTTTTCCAGTTGCTGGTGGTGAAGGACAGTCTTGGGTAGTATGGCCACAGCATTTGAACTGTGTGTCCATCTAGTTAATTTGCTTTTACTTAAGTTGGACCTTTCAGATTGCATTTTTGGGTTTTTTTAAACCTTTAATTATTTCCCAATGTGAGGCTTTTTTTCAGACACCAAAAATGCTATAAGGTAGGTAATAGGAAGACAGAAAGCAGCTTTATTTTTGTTAGAATCTGGTCCTTGTTTTCACAGTTTCTTTTAATGCTTAGTAAAAAGGAGAGCAGAAGGCGTTTGGAATACAGAAAACACAATGGGGCTAATTTCTCCTGCTGCTCCCCATGTTCGGGCTTTGTGGTTACTGCGTGTGGCTTGGTGGGAGATTGTCGTAGTGCAACAGAAAACTGTCTTGGTGGGTGATTCAGTAGATGGACCCTGATATAGGGGAAATAGTATTTGCTGTCAACACCCTGAAAAGGTTTCCTTCAGGATGGGTGGGTTGTTTGGTTTTTTTTGGCTAGGCAGATGTTGAGCTAAGAATGTGCAGAATTTTGTACAGTGGTTGTGAGCATTTTACTCCTTAATCTCACCTCCTGTTTTATAAGAAATTAATATTTTTTGCTGTAGTTCCAGATGTCAAGATTGTAGATATAAGGACTGTCTTTTTTTAATTATGCAGTGCTCAGGCCACTGCAGTTGTGATTCTTGATTGAAGGATCTTTGTGTTGCTGTAATACAAATAAAAGGTCAGAATGAGCTAATTTTACCATGATGCGTTTAACAAGCATGGATGAAATGTGAAACCAAGGTCTTTATAGATCCTCATAATTAAAGATCCCACTGTATAGTTCATATTATTTTTTGTTACTATTTTTATTTGGGTTAACTATTATTACTACTGAGCAATGGCTTCCAGTCCAGTTCAAGTAATTTTGTTCCTTTTATCTGTTAGCTGTATTTCCTGCCCAAAGCCATTGTGTTGTTGCTTTAAGATGACATCCCCTGTGCTGTACCCCAGAGCTAGATGCAGTAATATATGAAAGTGTCTTTACACACTTCACACTATTATGATGCTAAATTATTTAGGTTTTTCAAAAGGCATTTAGTTCTCTGCTGAAAGAGGATTCAAATGTGTACAGCAGTGGTGGTTATTACTCTATGTATGTTTGTCCATAAATGCATATGAAAGGTAGAGATGTTAATTTTAGTTTCGCTGAGTCTACCAGGCTGGAAACTGAATGTAAATCTGAGTATGTATCTCTCTCTTGCGTTTGCCTCTAGCAGCTTTTAGAGTTACGAATGCACATTTTTAATGACTAAATGTAACATTAACAGAGAGCCATTCTGCCCCAATTGTTTCCAAGAGAATGGACTTGCTAGAGACTGCTTTTAAGTAGCCACATCTGTCTAATCAAGGTTTCCCCCATCCCCCTGGAAAAAAAATAAATTAAAAAGCAGAGAAAATGAGATTATTCATTTCTGTGCAAGCTTCAGAGTGGCAGCTGGACTGCCAAGTAGAAGGAAGAGATCATGTTGTATGGCTGCATGAAAGACACTTTCCTCCAGAAGCTGGTATTTTTGTTCAGCCCTACAGCATGTGGGCGGGAGTCTGTATGGTACCACCAGGGCTGGGATGCAGTGGTGGTGTCATGATGGGTAACCTGCTGCATTCTGCAAGTGTGGGTGTGGAAAACAGCAGCAGAGGTGGAATACTGTAAAGGGTGCAGGGTCACCATTAGGTTATTATGTTTTTCTTCCAATTTTTCAACAAAACCCTGCTGCATTTTAGGAGTTTAACAGTGAAACAAAAATATTTTGGAAAGCCATCATAGCCTTTCTCTTCATTTTGCCTTTCTATGCTCCCTAAACACAAGGTGCTGCTTTGCTGGATGTTGGGGCTGGACGTGCAGGCTTGGTAGCATTACTGCTGCATGCTTGCTCTTTGCAGCTGTGACTGGGAGAGGGCCAGTGCCTACATGGTGGGACCAGCCTTGGGCTGAGACACCCAGGGGATGAGTAGCTTCCCCGTGTCAGTGGGGACAAAGTGGTCCAGCTTCTGCTCCTCTCCCCTGGCCTGCCACAACAGAGAGTTTGTGGCTTGCAGAGAGCAGGGAGGATACTTGCCTTATTCTGCCTATGCCTCCAGGCAGTTTCTGCAAAGCAGCTAGCCTCTGGCATCTTGCTCCTGTGTTGAGGAATGGGTATCTGAGTCCTGTTGGACAGGCTTTGGAGTTTGGGGGGTCTATAAGGGGAAATGGAGTTTGGCTAGCTAGAAGACTCCATCAGCTCCTGGCACCTTCCTGTTCCCTCTTGTTCCCAGTAACGTGAAACTGATAATCTTAAATGAAGTGGTTAATGTACATTACTAAAAAAAAAAGAAAGTATATCGCAAGGTTGTGTGAAAAGTCAGAGAAGGTTTTGACCAACCCAAGGACAAGAGCGATTCAGAAAGGCGTGCAGGCAGCTGGTGATGAGGTAAAGTGCAAGAGATCATCCCTTCTCTGTCCCACCTATGCCAGCAGGTTAGGAGGCCTTTGCTGGGTGAGGCATCCTGCCAGCTCCCTGAAAGGAAGGCTTTCCAGGGGGGTCAGGGCTTTCACACTGCTCTACCCTCTGACCGGGCTCATGGGGGCAGGGAAGAGACCTGGAGCAAAAGGCAGCACAACCACTTTTAAGGGTATGACCTTAAAGGAAGAGGTGCTGGAAAAGCCAAAGATAAAGACGGCCCAAAACATCCTTAAGGCTGCCAAGCCTAAAATTAGATGCAGGCTAGGCTTTGTTTTCCTTGCAGGCTCACATGCCACATGCATCTTCCCCCAGTTGGCCTACTCCGTGATGACGGCGAGTGCTGACGCCAAGGAGCACTTGACTCCCCAGGAACAAGTTTCTTGTGACTTTCTGTGCACCCCATTGTCACACGATGGGAGCAGGCAGGCGACACAGCAGAGCTGCCATCACATGCAGGCCCACACGGTGCGGCACTGCTGACAGCAGTTATCCTGGGACTGTTGCCATTGACAGCCAAAATGTTGTTGACTGCAGGGAACATTGAAATTATTATTGGTGAGCAGATGAGGTATTAAGTGCAGAGTTGACATTAGGAGTCCATGCACATGACACAATTCACCATGTCACACATTGGTTTAAAATGTGGGCAGTGGATCAGGAGCCAGTAGCAGAGAGATGCTGGATACCACACCCCACGTGCATGTTATAACCCTTTCTCAGAGGCTGTCACTTATGTTTTGGCAGGGCACCTATTAACAGTTATGCCCAAAAAATCCACTTGTGCTAGATGGACAAGAAAAATACGCATTTGGACATAGATTGGCCATTCTGGGTGGGCCAAAACATTGAAAGATTATACTTTGAGCTGCACTTCTGTGCAAATACAGTTTGATTCTCATGTCAGTGCATTAAAATGGAGTAGTGTGACCATACAGTCACTACTGTTTAAGATGGTGTATCTGTTAAGCAGACATGCTGTTAAATCAGACTTACTGTGTGAGCTCTGAAACAGGCTATCTTAATTTTATTCAGAATTCGCTTAGCACTGTTGTATCCACATTATGCAGCATAAAAGCCTGTTAGATACGTGCTCACCAGGGAGCCCTGTGACTGAGCGAGAGCCCTTCTGATCTGTTTGCCAGGTTGCTACCAACTCTGCATGAGACTTGGGCAGTTTTAGAGGGGAGGGATACAGGTAAAACTAGCTGCTGTGCAAGGGACTGATCAGCCCAGGACATTCCAGGAACACAGAATTCGGTTTTTCATTTTGCTTCTCCCTGCTTGTCCTGTTTCCTCCAGCTGCTTAGGGAAAGCAGCAGTTTTACAGCGGCCTTCTTTAATCCCCTTTCACTGGACTGCAATTTTACCCAAGCAGTACCTACATTAACGGAAGGGAGAGGCACGGAGTATAAAGCTGCACGAAGGGTTTTACACTTGTCTCCTTGCTTGCTGTGTAGCCAGGATAAGTCATAACCGTTTTTCCAAATCCCTGTGAGTTTTTCTTCAAAATGAAGTGATTAACTTCTTCTGTAAACTTCCCCTTGTCTAGGGCATCCAGGCCTTGTGCTGAGCTTGACAGCATTCAAGATCGCCTGCCCACATAGACTATTAGGTTCTGCTTATCCTTCGTTTCCACTGCCTGGTGAAATATTAGATAACGGGGAAAGAGCTTATCTTACATGCGTCTGAACTGACAAATATGGCAGCCTTTCAGTAAAAAGGCTAATGCAGACGAGGCCTTTTTCCTGGCTAGAATAAGAATGAGGCCAGCGCTTGTCTTCTGCCACTGACAACGGTCAGATGCGTGCAGCATGATTTCCATAGCATCCAGACAGTCAGAGCACCTAAATCTACCTGTCTAGTCAATACATCAGCTTTGCTGGAGCGGGGAGCTGAAGTTTGTCATTGAGGCGGGTTTCTAATGCAGCACGAATGGATCTTTCAGCTGTACTCCAGGGTAAACATTGTAAGCCACGCAAATTTATTTACCAGCGGTGACAAATAACTGTGTCAGTCACTTTTGTTTTCTTCCCTAAATAAGACATTCTCTATAAATGCCCTTATGGATTTAATTTTTGCAGCTTTAACCAGGGGGGAGGGGAAATGGGGGGGATTTCTTGCTGTTTGAACAGGTTAATATTAGTGTTTTTTACTCTCTGTGTTTCTGCACATGAAAAAATGAGTTTAAGTTTGGACTCGATGATCTCAAAAGTCTTTTCCAACCTAGATGATTCTATGATTCTAATAAACTTCAAAGGGACCCATTTCAGGGTTTAACAGTTTGATGGTAGCAGCTGGGAAACACTGTCCTGGTATCAGTATTGAGGTGAGTTTGGCTGAAAAGCATAGCTGAGAAGTCTTTACCGTGCCAGGGCTACCTGGAGGGGGAAGAGGAGCAGGAAGGAGGGGGCTGCTTTGCCCGCAGGGTGCTGAGCAAGGCCTGTTACTCATTTCAGAAGTTTCTTGGCTTGTCTCAGGCATAGAGCTGTGCTTGAAGTTTAACGCTTCCATTTTGAGAGAGTACTCACCATTATAATGTGGCATATTTCTACATTGCATTCATACAGATATTTTGGGAAATTGTTTTCCCAGCCGTAAATCCTAAACTGTACATTTGCTGTCAAATTCTCAGCCAACAGCTAAAACCCAAAGTGTCTGACAGCTCATAAAGCTGGGGATCTAGTGGGAGAAACCGGTAGCCTTTTCAGAAATGAAGGACTAGAAGTTAATGGGTGGCTTGCTGCAGTTCGGGGAAACACAAGTGTGCTCTGAACAGAGGAAGTGGAAAGAGTCGTTAGTTGGGCAAGCCAGACACACCTAGACAGCATCCTGAGCTGCTGCCAACCCACACGGGGTTTTTGGACCTTTTCCAGGCTTTGTTCCTGAAAATAAATTGTTCAAGATGGGAAACTTTGAAGATTGCATTGACCAGTGAGCTGTGCCTCTGGGTGTGAGCTTCAAGGGAGAGAACACAGGCTTTGAATTTGGGCTAGAGGCTCACAGAGAAAAAGCTGTGATCAAAGTTTAGCCTACATTTCATATGTTTGCAGGAGGTGATCTGCAATTTTTTTGTTGTTTCTCCTTATCAGTGAGGTTTATTCTGGCCTCAGAAATTGAGAAAGGGCTGTCAATCTGATTATTTAGTTTAGCTATTGACTTGCTTTGTAGCTGCAATTCATATAAAATGATTGCTGCTGGGTCTATTTCACAGGAGCAGCACATGAAGAAATTAACATCTATAAACCATTCAGAATATGTAAAACAATGGATATATGCTAAGTATTACGTTATTTATTTAATACTCTGATAGCCATGTTGCAAAACAAATGAAGAGGTGGGGATATCTTTTGGAACAGAATATACTGCAGTGCCTGCCCTGATCTGCATTAGACATCTGCACTGTGAAGTACAAGTGATGCTGAAAGATGCACTGAGAAAACAAATGGGTTACAATACTGTCGTGTTAGAAATGACAAAATGTGTAGGCAACAGAGAAACTAAAACTACTTCAGTTTCAGGCATAATTGTAAAGTATTAACTGAAGAAATACAGCAGGAAAGGTAAAATATGAACAGTTTGGAAACTGGGACTCACAGTTTCACTTCTTTATATGACAGAAGCTCTGTGCTAAAAAAAAAAAAGAGCAACTTTTCTTTTAGCTGTATTTTTTTTTTTCAATTTAACACTGGAAACCACAACTCTTACCTATAAAAGTAAAAAAAAAACCCAACACCAAAAACAAAAAAAACCCCACCTTCCTGAAATTTTTTTCAGGTATTCACGTTTAAGCTGGCTTTAAGGAGGACACCTACAATGAACAGAAAGTCCTAGTTGAGCTTTCACAGCAAGAAATATGAGAGCACATGAAGCAAAAATGCCAGAGTCCTTTCAAATTCAAAGTGTCTAAGCTGTCTGCCCAAAAAAAGGATAGATTCAAGCTGGGAGCCAGTTTGAGTTGTATGACAGATTCATGTTCCTTGTATGCACAGCCTTGGCTTGAGCAGTTCCCTTCTTCCGATCTTCTGTGTGTAAAACAGAAACCAGATATATTGACAGCAAGGTAAAGTTATTTGATGTGTCTATAAAAAACAGGATAAGAGCTGGAAAGAGTGTCCCATTTTCTAATTAAATCTAATAAAACTGTGCTAATTCAGTGACATGCAGCTTCCAAGGCAGGAAACATGGCAGGTAAGGTATCAGCAGGTGAGCAACTCAGCCTCGCCATCCCTAGTGTGGTACAGAAACGTTTCTCAGACTTCATCCATGAATCATCGGTGATTAGTGCACGGAGATTTCTCTTGTGAGACCCTTTTGTGTACCTACTGCAGCCAGGGAATCAGATCCCTGAGAACAGAAGTAGGCTGGGAAGCTCTTTCCGTAGTGTGTAAACTTTGTGAGGAAAGTAATTGCAAGCTTGCACTGCATTCGGTTGCGACTACAGAAATAGGAGTGGTGCAGCATGTACAGGGAGTATATACTGCCCTTCCTGAGGGTGGGGGCTGCGTGGCCAGGTCTTTGTCACATGCCACAGGGAGTTTGTATGCGTGGTCCTTGTGGTGTGGTGTGCCCAGGCATCGTGGATGGGAGCGGAGGTGCATGGGTGCACACAGGTGTCTGATGAAGTCCAGGCGCACAGTGTGTGGGGGAGGTTGAGATGCTGTGTGCAGGTGGCCAGCACGTGCCTCTGATGTCAGACGTGTCCCAGACCCTGCACACTCACTGAGTATGCACTGCACTGGCAAAACACGTACTCTCAGGAGTCATTTGTCTGGGACTTCTGAATGGCAAAAAGCCTGGTCTGAGCTGCTATGCAGATCAGGATGTCAGGCGTCCTGAAATCCTGGACAAATCCCCTTAGTGCTTTTGGTAAATGTGCAACTGGTATTTGCTGTTGTGACAGCAGATCCTGTGGTAAAAATACCTGTCTCCCAGCACTGCAAACCTGACTCGCGTCCCACAGGTAATGGGTGAGCAGTCGGTGCTGTTTCTTGAATTTTTGCGCAAATGCGTGAAGCAGTCCTGGTGGCAGGGGATCACAAAGCTGCATTGCAAAGCACTTGCCTGGCTCAGGCCAAATCTCTGCACCTGTGGCTTAAGACTCAGCAGATCAGAGGTATGGCAGAGACCCCTGACCTCAGACTGAACGGGATGATGTCTCTGCCCTTTGCTTCTCCAGAAGGCTGCATCTGCCCTGCACTTGCCAGTGCAACTTGACGGTGTGGAAGGTGTGCGGGCAGTGTCCCCTCCTAGGCTGGGCAGGAAGCACAGCCCTCTCCCTGGAGGCTGCATAACAACTTGGGTTTGTTTGCTTTTAACCCTTCACCTTAATCCTAATTTTCATTAGGTTTCATTGGGTTTTTTTATTAAGAATTAGGACTGTGCCAAATTTGAAGCATCAGTAGTTTCACTACCACAATGGGGTAGCGTAGAGTGAGAGGGAGTGAATGTGCTTTTCCTGCTCTGTGTGTGCAGGCACACATGAGAGAGCACAGTTTCTCTGTAACTCTGAAAATTAGTATCTTACTCTCCAAACTTCCTTTCCCACAAGGAGATTCACCCAGAAGGTCTCACCCCACCCAAACAGGGTGTAATGGTATCTCTTTAGTGGGCTACACAAAAATGCTACCGGTGAGTCAGTACAGTGTCGGATGTACAGTCGTACAGAGTGTGAACATAGGATGAAGTAGTTTGAAATGCAGCCTCCCATCCAAAAATACCAGCCAACCAACTGTAAGATACACTAACTGTCAGTTCCCAGTGTGTCTGTTGAGATTTCAAGCAAATTTTGGTTTTTGCTGGCACACAAAGGAAAATGCCATTGCAGCCACTTGGGGCCTGCCTTCTGCTCATCGGGAAAGGGCACCACTAGGCAGATCTTGAAAATGCACCTTTATGATTTAAGTGCTCATATGTCGTCTTCAAAAGTGGCTTAGCAGCCCAAATTTCATAGAGTACTGGTATCAGGCGGTGTGTGAAGACTGGCGCAGGTGAGGCCGTGCTCTGTGGAAGCGCTGCGTAGGTGCTGCTGTGGTATCAGGAGAGGGAAGAGTGGGGACAGGCAGGGAGAGCTGAAGGGACTTCCCTTAAGTCACTAGAAGGTCTGTGATAGAGCTGGGGAGAGAAGTTGAACCTCAGTCTGATGTAGCTAGTAGACGATGCATTCTCCTTAAACATCTTTTATGCCATATATTTGGGGCAGTCTTGTATGTGCTGTACGCAGGGCCATTTTTCCATTTCTTTCTCAGTCCCTGAAGTCCTCCTATGAAACACTTCAAGTTTAAGTATACTGTACCAAATTCAGTGTTATGCTGGTAGTACAGGGGAAGAAATGGATGGAGGAGCAGTGTTAGAAAGCACCCCTTCAGCCCTTACTGAGACCCCAGCTCTGTCCTAGAGTTTGTTCAAAAACATCCATCCCTCCTGGATTGCCTGGGCTGAGTAACATCACAGCCCACCAAGTAGTGGGACGCTGCTATTCCACGGATGAAGCAACACTGCATTGCCGGTATCATTAGGCTGCTGGTTTTGCTTCTGGCTCTTGGCTTCCACCCTGAAATGATGGTGTCACTGGAGCTGCCTAGAGGTACAACAGTTATCCCAGCCTTATGCAGGGTACAAGAGGTTGTCGGTCTTTATGGTAAATGGTCAAGCTGCCTTCCTGTCATATGTGTAATGTCTCAGAAGTGGTTTGAGCTTGTAGATACCATTAATTACGTTGAAAACAAGAATACTGTCATTGTGCTGGGTAGGATTGGCCTAATTTTATGTAAAGTCGATGCGGATTTAAGCTTCGTTTCGAGTTACTAGGGTGCTGTCCATCAAGTCATGTTTGGAAATCGTTTTTTAGAAGCTGTGCCAGTTTTAACATGCTGCTTTAATATTTTTCTGGCTGCAATAGGGCAAGACATAGAAATCGTACATTGTCATCACACAGAGCTGTGAAGCATGGGGTTTTTTGGTTTGTGTTTTTTTTTCTTTCTCTCTCTTGCACTCTGTCATATGGAAACCAGATCAAGATTATGAAATTATTGCCCACAAACTGTGATCTTTTTTCTCTTTTGTGGTGGGGACTGACAAGTCAGTGATGGCTTGGTGCTGTTGGTACTAGCTGTTCATGCTGCACGCATTTGTATGTATCAGGAAGTGCTGAACTTGGCGTGCTTCTCGGTTGGCACACAGGCTGGTAAAACGTCAGATTTTTAATTGTGATAAAGTTCATGAAAGAAAAAATTATGGCAGATGTTTCCTTTTGTCAGAGCTGAAGTGAATCATTAAAATGTGATATGATGTACTATGAACTAGTCAGTGTAAACATCATCCCTGTGAACATGTCAAAAGACTGAAGAACGTAGACGATTCATGGTAATGTCAAAAACCATGTGGTCTGAATGCTGTATTACCAAGCTCTTCTCTTTAAATGCAGAGCATGAATCTTATGAATTTTTATTGCCTTTATACAAAATGAAAAGATAACATATTCTGCTTTGGTAAAAATAGCCTGGTAGCTTCTGCAACATGGTTGTCATTTCGCTGGTGGTATACTCAGAGGTCTGCTTTTCACAAGCAGCAGTGAGGTATCCGATTCTCACTGAGCACTGAGCTTGCTTGCCTAATTCCCTCTTTTCTAGAGGATGTATTTTTGGGAAGTCTTACTCCTTTGCCAGTCTGAAGGAAGTGGCAGAAACGCCGCTGCTTGCCGAGGAATGCCTGTGATGATGCGTTAAAAGTGGCTCCCGATAAGTGGTTATGGAAAAACTGCAGGAAGCTTCTGACGGCCAACATTCTCTGTGGACTTTCTCTCCCACCTCCTCACATCCCCTGCAGGAGGATTATTGTCTACATGCTCACTTAGGCCATTAGTCAGAACAGAAGTGCATTAGAAACTTCCTGATGCTTCCCCATGAGCTGAATACATTGTATCTGCAGTTATTCTCATTGTGGCTGGTCTAAGAAGTCTTGACTAGATTCTGATTCTTATTCCCAGTGTTGTCAGTTCTCAGTATTTTAACATAAATTAAGTGGGTTTCTTAATGCTTCAGCTGTTGGAATCAAGGGAGTTGACGAATATCTTCATTTTGACATAAAGGTCAAAGAAACACCGGAAAGATGTGATCGAAGTGTACCCAAAGTCTTGTTTTATGCCACTCTGCCACTCTTTGATCTCTGATTTGAGGGAGCTTGACTTAACAGTTTGGAATGCTGTGGATTAGGAATAAAATATTCTGTTATATCATAAAGTGGCTTATAAAGTGCAGCAAATCCAAATAATTTTGCATGTCAGAAGTCTCAGTCCCCATCTCTTTTGGGGATACACTGAAAGTGAGGTGAATGTGTTTTGCAGAGCAATTTGAATACTTCTAAACTGTGGCCCCCTTCTCCAGATCAATTACATTGATTTACTGGGGAAAATGTGTGTTTGTGTGCATGGACATACACAAATTGTATACAAACAATGTATTTTATTTTAAGCAGGGCTGCAGAAGCCAGAAGTAATGAACTTAGTACAGAGATTCAGTGATAACAGTTGTTAATGGCAAGGCATCTGTAGTTTTTGCACCATGGTGATTTGTGGAAATGCACTGTTCTTTTTTAAATCAGCATAAATTTTTACACCTCTCTTGCACCATAGGAACTTAATCCATCATGAAAACTCGGTAGAAGCTGCACCATTGTATCCTGAGGCAGATGTGAAATTTGTGTGAGTCACTGATTTGTGATCAAGCTGAAGGAAACTGAGTCTACAGTTCTTAAGAAAGAAGCCGCCCATTTGGGATGCATTTACGCAGCTCTTTTTGTATAAATCATTAGCGCTATAAACTATCCATTGTTGTTAGGAGAAGAAATTTAACAATGCAAATAAAACAAAATACTGTGGCAGAGCAATTTTATGCTTGATTGTAATGTTTAATGGCATGTTCTCATAAAGAGATTTTCCCATCCTTCAGACCTATCATGTCTGTGACTCCCTTGATTTCCAATGGTTTGGATGTCCCCCATTTTATTCCTAGAGTTGTTTTCTCTAGAGCAATTTCTGTAAACATGCTGCAGCATGGGGTTATCCAGGGTTAATTTCCCTTATGATTACACATCCAGACAGCATATATGTAAATGCGGCAAGACAAGTGATAAGAAAACTGTAGGATAAAAGAAAATGAAGAAAATTCCCTTGTTTTGCTTGTAGATCCATTTTTCAGTATCAGTGTATTTTCCTTAATTTTCAGTGTTAATGCTAGCTTACATGGGCATCCTGGTTCTTTAAAAGCTTTATTTTTCTGTCATCGCTGGCCTAAATTTTTGCATTATGTTGATTCCCTTTCTCTCCCCTATCTCTTTGGATATTTCTTCCAGGTTCCTCTCTTCATCCTTTACTTTCAGGTACTAGACGGCACCATCATTGAGGCAGAGCTTTGTATCTCTAAACCAGCTGGTTATATTAGTGTCAGAAATAAAAATACAGCGTTCACATTCTACTTGTATTTTTAGTGCTTTACTGTAATCCTGGTTCTACTTTCCCTTCTTATCTCCATTCTATGTCTTGCCCTTTGGTTCCTTTTTTTAGACCAAGGTTGATGGGTTTTCTTGTGATCTTGGAAGGTTTCTGCACTGTCCAGCTTTTTGAGGTCTTCCCATACACCTTAGTCAGAAAGTACTAAAATATCTTGATAGTCTGTTAATCTGCAGTCAAGTGCCCGTTGTTTTCTTTTCCTGGCTGCCAAGGAGTTTGTTGGGAATTGAGATTTATGGAGTGAATACTCCACCTGGCAGGAGACTCTCTGTAACTCCTAAGTGTGTTCTTCAGTGGAAGAATGAACATTCCTTTTTGTGTGTAAAATACTGCTAATAGCTTATTTAGCAACCTATATTTCTACAACAGGGCTTTCAGTTTTGTGTTGGAGGTGGGTTCTTGCATATGCATAGATTCTAGCACCCATGCTAATTCCGTCTCTCATTTAACTTTCATCTGTTCCTATGGTAGGATAATGCATGATGTGATCTCTCAGCTTTTTAATGTGGTTCTTAGTGCATCTCTTCTAACTCCTGTTTGAATGGGCTAAAAAAAATACTAATAATGAGGGATGATTCTTCCCTGTACTTGCTGGGAATTGCGTGGAAAACACAGGGAGCTTAGGCAGGGTAGTCATGCTGCAACCACTGAGACTCCACAGAGTCCAGTACCAGGTATTAATTGCATGTGCTGCAGGGAGAACTCTGAATAACAACAGGATTAAGAAAAATACGTTGGTGATCCTTTCTTGCCTTTTCCTTAAATGGCTCATTTTTACAACTACTGGTTAGATTTGAGCTCGACGTAAGGCAAAAGCTGTGGAATGTGATCAAATGAGGGATGCAAGGGGTTGCAGTATTTTCAGCACAGCTGATTTTGTTCACGGTTTTTTAATAGAACTAAATGGAGGATTGAATTAGTCGATGATTAAAATAAGTGGAAGCCACTGTATTACAGTGTTCGACGTAATGGGTACCTGCGTGAAATTTTGGTTCTCAGTCACCCAGTTGCTTCGTCCCTTTAGGGTTATTTTCAAGGTCTGAGTAGCCTGGACTGATTATCACCCTCAGATTTACAGCTGCCTGTCCCTGCGTAGAGTTTCTTGTTCCTTACGCGTCAGCACTAAGAAATTTGTATCTGTTTTTCAGCAGTGGCAGACGAGCATCAAAGTTACCAGCAGTGTAATCTCCAGGGTAAACAGGGCCAACACATTATGCTCGCTGTACCATTTAACCCTGCTGGAGGAGATGACTGTAAATTGCCTGTGTCGAGCTGGTGCGTGAGGACTAATAGAACTGCAGTGGGGATAATTCATGAGTAGATTTTCTCACTCGCCAGTGTAAACAGAGCTAGGGCTAGTCAGGTCTGAAACGGTGATTACTTTTAAAACAGCATGTTACAATTCAGTGTCCCAGGTTGAACCCTCCTTCCAGCACAGGAAAACAAACCATCGCATGCGTGGCTACCACATGGACCACGCAGGCTGTGCAACTAACTATGCATATGAAGAACTGCTTTGTTTTTCTAGGAAATGAGGTTTGGAGGGAGGTCCTTAACTGCAGATTGCAAAGGGTGATTTAGAAAAAGAAAAAAAAGAAGAAAAAAACATCAATTTCACAATCCTTATTAATGCAGAGTAAAGAACAGCTTGAACAGGGAGTTAATTTAGAGGCCTTGAATACTGTCCTCTTCTGCATTAAATCCCTCCACCAAACTTGCGTTTTTTGGGTTGTGCTGATAATCTCTCCACACTGCTCCTGTCTGCTTGTTCCTTGCACCTGATCACATTAAATACAATGACATAATAGATATGCACCTGCTGGCAAATAAGTTACCTGAATTCACTGCCAGCGAGAATAGCACTTTTCCTTTCCCTGGGGTGGTGCCATTCCTCAGTATCTTTTTCTGACAGATTTAACCTGTAAACTCCAGACTTAATGGAAAAGGTGAAAATTTGCTCCAGGAAGTGGCAATTTGAGAGGTGGGGGCATTTGGTGTGTGTGTCTGCGGTCACTTGAAGCCCATCCAGGGTGCAGACCCTTACCCAAAAGGGAATGGTCCTGGTCTTCTGCTCTGTCTCTCACTGACCGTTTCCTGCTGCCTTTTGTTGTGTTGGCATCAGCGTTCACCCAGCAAGCAATTTGACTTTTTCCACTGTGAGCAGAGACCTGGTCCAGCTCATCTGTGCTACAGCTGTGTCGCTGTCCGCGGGTGCACTGGGGCTGGCACAAAACGGACAGCGGGAAGGACCCAGGTCCATGCTCCCATGGCTGCTAGCTTGACATGGGGCTGGGATTGCAGCAGGCAGTGATTACCTGGGTACTCCCAAGACCTGCCTGGGCTGGCTGGGGGGCTGAAAGCATAGCTCCCCCCCCAGCAGGCACGTGTCACCCCAGCCTGTCTTTGGCTGTGAAGCATCATCCTGGTGCCGCCTGGAAGAGGCACATAAGGATGCATGCCCCTGTGTGAAGCATTAATGGTTGTAGACATGTGACCGTCTCAGATGGTTTTCAGGGCTGAAGTTAGGTGCGTGGCTCTGAGCTGTATCAGGGAGGGGGAAGCACCTCAGCGCACACGCACACACCCCCCCACACACACACACTGTCCAGGTTCCCCAGGTGAGTGACCACAAGGGGCTGACTGCAGGCAGGATGAAACACTCCCTTATTTTCCAGTTTAAGACGGGGTTTTTTTTTACTTTTCAGAGTAAGGGCTGGCCAAAAGCCTGCCCACAGTCAGTAATGTCTTTAGAGAAGCAGAGAAAGAAAGAAGGAGGTAAGTAGCAGAAATGCAAAACTCCTATTGAGAAAGCAGCACCTGTCCAGTTTTGGTCACCAAAGCATAACGCTGTTTTCTTACACTTAAGAGATAATATCTTTGCTACTAGTAAAACCAAAAAATTGGCTTTCGTTCTTGTGGTTTCCAGAATGAGTCTTTTGTTTTCCCAGTCAAGACCGAGGAGACAGATCAGTAAACACATCCTTTATAAAATTTCACCTAAATGTTACCAAGTTTAATTAGCCCTTGGGTTTATCATTAATATGCTAGACTTGCAGTGGCTTGTGGAGGAGCATGATGACTCGGTGTGCCAAAGCCTGCTTAGGTAGCTTCAACCCTGTCACCAGAGCAGCCGACCTGCTCAGAGGTCATGTGGAACCTGCTGCTGGGAGGGGGATTTTAGAAGGAAGCCAGTCCCCTGTCCTTGTTGACAGAGCAGCTTTTCTGGGCTATCTGGCACTTACAACGCAGTTGTTCAGCCCCTGAAGGGGTTGATTCACATTAAAAACTTGATGATAAATTCTTAATAAATAGCCAAATATTGTTCTGAGGATGTTCTTGAGGATGCTTATCAGGTGCGTTGCTTATGGATACAGCACTCTTAATGATTTTGCAGTCATTATGCCTGCGCTTGTACAGTAATACTAAACAAATTTTGGTGGGTAGGGAAGTAGTGGGCTAGAGAGGGAGTAAAGCGTATAATCTTACCAGTCTCTCTACATACCGAATTCCCAGTTTTGCCGAAGCAGTTGGCTTGTGTTAGAAGGTTAATGCCCTTCAGGAACTGAAAAGATTGAACATCCAGGCTTCAATTGTAGGAGACCGAAGTAAAGAAGCAGTGTTAATACTAATACATTAATTTTATTTTTTCTGCTTATAGTCTTTGAACTACACACATCTGAAACCAACTTCTCATGTTAAATATGAGGTTTGGGAATGATGCGTGTGGGTCAATCCTTGGCTCAGAAAATCTGTTTGACACTTCAGTCCTTGGCAACGAGAATTTGCAACAGGAAGGTAATCAGCCTCAGCAGCGACTCTGTACGCACAAAGCAGGCCATGCCCATACAACAGCCATGTTTAAAAGGCTGGTCTGTTGAATCAGTTGTTTTCAAAGTAGGCTAGGGGAGATGAGATTGTAGTTTGGAAGGTGTTCCACATCTGCTGTCTGAACTGAATTACTTCCCTTTGCTGGTAATGGTGCTGTAGTCTGTTAACACTCCGCTTGCACAAAAGCATTCCATTGACATACAACTTAAACTCATTCTGCTCTTCTAGGAACTCTCGGGATATTTATTTACAGTCCACAATCACTGTCCCCCAGCCTGACTGTACTGTTTGGTTTGGGGCCTTAGTCCATGCAGTATCGAGCTGAACATCAACAATCGTTTAATAAATCCAGACAGCAGGGATATAGCCTGTAACCCAGCAAGGGAGCCTGCTGTGTGCTGCGGATATGGGTATCAGGATGTGTCTTCTAGTATTTTCAGCACCCTGACTCTTCTGCATGCTGGCTTGGCGGATGACCGTGTGCAGGCTGGCTCCTCAGGCTCTTTCCCCTGTTGGCCTTTGCTCCTTGACTTTAGTCAGGGGATCCTTCTTTTGGGGGGGGGGGGGGACTGGTCCATGAAGTTCACATATTTGAGGTGTGGGGAGCAGCAGGTCTGTCTCCATGGGCAGGCCTAGAGCATGTCTGGGGGCAGCCTGGGCCATCGCGGCGGTGCTGTGAGGGGGAGCGGTGCTGGCGTGGGGCTGTGACGAGCCAGCCAGCCCACTGGAAGCAGGACATGCTGCAGCCCAGCTCCTGTGCCTTCAGCAGCTCCCAGGAGCTGGCCGAGTACGGACCATCGGGTGAGCTCTCTTCTCCTGCTCACACAGACACGCACTGGTCTTGCCCGCTGCTTTGGGGATGCTACCCCAGAGACTTAACGAGCAACGGGAGGGGGCTTGGCCTTCCTGGTGGGGCAGGTACAGGAGGAACATCCCGGGAGCGGAGGGACACACCGCTCACGGGTAACGGGGGTCCTGGCGAGGCAGGGACCCCTGCGGGGCTGGGGGCAGCCTGCAGTTCGGCTGCCGGGCTCCGACGGTGAGTGCGGGGTGGGACGGCAGGCGGTCGGGCTGAGGCCCAGCCGGGCTGGCTCCGCCGCGGGGCAGGGGAGGGCGGGCGCTGCTGGAGCCGGGAGCCTTGGCCAGGAACCACGCGTGCGGCTGGATCCCCAGGCTCGGGATCCCCGGTGCTTTCCTTTCCCCTCCCCCTCTTTATTTTTTTTTTTAAACGCGTGTGCGTGGATCGCTGGCGGTGACAGGCGCTCTTTCCTCTGGGGGTTGGCGCGTTACCGTATTGCAGCAGGGGGCGCCTCCCCGTTATTTTACACTCCCCCCCCCGACCACGCCTGCGGTGCTGCGCGGGGAAGATTCCGCGTTTTCCGCTTCTGCCGGCTGTGTGCCTGCGGCGCGGGACGGGACGGGGGGGGGTCCTCTCCGGCGCCTTTCGAAGAGCCGCGTCCCCGGTGGGGATGGCTCGGTAACGCGGGGGGCGTGCCGCTGACCCCCGCTCCCCCGCCGGGGCCGGCAGCCGACGGAGGCGGGCGCGGCGCCGGCTCCCCCGCGGGCGCGTGACGGCGGGGCGCGGGCACGTGCGGGGGGCGGGGCGGGCGGCGGCGCAGGCGCGGCGGGCCGGGGCAGGCGGAAGAGCCTGGGCGCCCCGAGCGCCCGCCGGGCCGGGCCGGGCTTAAAGAGCGGCGGGGCGGCGGCGCGGGTAAGCTACGCACCTTCCTCCCCGCGGCCCTCCCGGCCCCGCGCCGGGCTCGGCCAGGAGCGGGGCGGCCGGGGGCTTTGTCCGCCTTTTTTTTTTTTTTTTTTTTTTTTTTTCTCCCGGCGATTCACCGCGATTTTCTTTATTGTTTTCGGGGTTTTTTTACGATTTTTTTTTTAAATTCCTTCCGCACCAGGCGGGGCCCCGCCGTCCGGAGCGCCGAGCCGCCTTTCGTGTCCGTGTGTCCGTGCGAGCGCTCACACGCGCGGCCCGGGGCCCGGGGAGCGAGGGCGGCCAGTGCCGGCCCTGTCTGCCCGCTCCGGCTGGGCCGGCGCTCCGCGGCGTGCGGCAGCTGCCCGGCGGCGGCCGCGGTGTGAGCGCCGGGGCCGGGCCCCGCCGGTGCGCTGGCGGGAGGGCCGGCCGGCCGGGAGACTTGTCTGTCGGTCCGTGCCCGCGTAGGGCTGAGCGGGCAGCCTGGGGACGCTGTCCCCCCGCTGGATGGAGCCCAGGGCTGCCGGTGATGCGGTGCCCCCCGCGGGGGCTGGCGGAGTGGTTTGAGCCCCCCGTCTGCCGGAGGCGAGCATGTCCAGTGAGCAGCTTAATAGGACAGCGGTGAAGGATGCGCGGTTAAAAGACCTGTTGTTGGAAAGAGGTACCCGCCTGTTCGCTGCTGCGCCCGCAGGGGCAGGGCTGCGGCGAGCCCGGGCTCCGGCTTACCGGAGCGAAGCCCAACTTCGCGGCTGGCGGAGCCGAGGGACGCCGTGGGGGCTTCCCTGGCCGGGGGGGGGTCTGTCTGCCGAGGAGGACTGCGGGTGGCGGTCCAGGTGCTTTCGCTTGCGTGCATGTTGACGGGGTTATAAATAATTTCTCTTGTTTTCATGCTTTTCTGTGGAGGTGTCGTCATTCAGTATATAGTTGCTTTTTCCGCGCTGGGCACTTACCATAGAAAAATACTCTACTAGGAGGAGAAAAATGTATTATAAATGTGATTTCCTGCGTGTAAAGAAACAGGTATATGCAAGTGTGACAGAGAGACTTGGGGAGGTAAAAAACCGTGTCGTTTCTCTTCCCCAAGTCTCTTTGCCAGCTGACAGCGGAGGAGCCGGCTGGAGCAGGTGCCGGGGCGGGGGGCGAGGCGGGGGCCGGCGGCCGCCGGGAAGCACTCGCGGTGCCTTGAGCGGTGCCGGTGAAGAGAGACCGCTGCAGCTCTTGTTTTTTCCCTTTTTCCTGTTAATAACCTAGTGAGTAGCAGGAGGGCTAGTCAGGAGGAAGGGTGAGGTTGAAAATTACCTTCCTTTTTTCTTTCAATCCATACTTTAAGCGAGGAAATCCTCTCGAATATCAGTAGGGTGTTCTGTTGCAGTTTGCATTTGCGGTGTAAAGCTGGACTTGGAAAATCCTGTGTGTTGTGGTTTTAATTTTCTTTACTATGTGGCCATGTTTTAGTCAAACATTTCGAAATTATTCTTCCCCCCTGCCAAGGGAAATGCTCAGAGACCCAATCATTTATTTCTAAAGGAGAGGTACTGTCCCCTGCCGCTGAGATGCTGGAGCCCTGATAAATTTAGAAGACTCTGCCCTCGGCAGATAGAGAAAGTAATATGTCATTCCAGTGATCTTTGCATTCTAGGAAAGCCTAAATCAACATTGCTTGTTTTGCATGTTGCCCTTTAGCAACAGTCTCTCAATTTCCAGTCTAAAGTATTACACGGACCCCCCAAAAAAGGTTTTGTTAAAGAAACCCTTTAGTACTCGGTAGCTGCAGAATGTGATTTGCAGCAGTCGTCAGTAGTGTTAAGTCTGTATTTTGTTTGTGCTTCTGAGGCAAAACCCCCTCAACTTTTTACTTAAACGTGGGTTTGGTGGGTTTGTTTTTTAATTAATGCTATGCTTCCTGCCTTTTGATCTTTTAGTGCTGACGACATTAGCTTCCAGTGGTGCGAGGGGGGGTGGAGGGATGTTGCTGCACTGCATATGGGATTGATAGCAAAAGTGAAGCAAAGCACTGACTAACCAAAATTTTTGAAGATGTTCTGCTTGGTGAGTGGATGGTACTTAACAGCAAAGAGAAAGTAAATGATAGATGTATTGTTGCCCTTTTACTCTTTGCTTAGCCTTAAATAGGTTTAGTTACTCCTACTGAGATGATTGCAGAACCTCAGCACTTAGATGGTGGTGTGCCTGTGCCCACTGGTAACTTGTGACAAACAGCTGGACCTCAGCACCAGCCTCCACTGGACACCAGTGCACTTGCAGCTCCTGTAATCTGAGGTTTTGTTTGGAGATCTTAGAGTCTTAGGTTTGTAAGAGATCTTAGAATAATGAAACAGTCTTGGACTTCCTTTGGTTCCACTGCAGGTCACTTTGGATTTTATGTGTGAAAAGCATTTGTCTAGCTCGGCTTTATAGTTGTGTTGTGTTTGCATACTGCTGTTACACAGAAGGCTGAGGATGACTGCAAATGAAAGAGATGGGGGGGGGGGGGGGAACTTGTTTTCTCTGATTGCTTTGTCTTTTTGTTTTTGTATTTTGTTTATCTTTCTTTCTTTATTGGCTTTTTAAAACAGAAAATTTAGTATCGCTTCCCCAAAGTCCATTTTTTGGTGTCCAAAAAAATAACAGTACTTCTGGGAAGTGCCAAAACTGAGTAACTTGCACTGCTGCTTTGCTTTTTCTGCCAGGCTAGCAACCAAAAACCTCTTCCCATTAACTGGAGTTGTCTTTCAAGATGAGAGCATCCCCTGTGAGCGATGTAGTTTCCATAGAAATATCAGCAAGTGTGTAACTCCAAAGGGCAATTCCTCCCCTTGCTCATCCCTGCTGCTCCAGTATAGCCAAAAGGGTGAAAGAGTGACTCATTTCTAAATCTACTTAATATTTGTTGTATAGGCAGGACTTCAGATAAGATGATGGGCTCTGATGGAGTTACTTGTAATTGTATCTCTTGCTACAGCCAAGGCCTTGGTTTCATTTTTAACCATAGTGGAACATAACTTGTTTTAGAATATCAGATCTCTTTTTAGATTTTTACTTGAATGGGAATGTCCTAGAACAGTTAATTTTTATCTAGTTGGAGAGAAGCAATTGAAGAAGACGTTGTATGTAGATTCAATAGGGAAAAAAAAAATCCCCCTCTTGATTTAGATAGCTTTTGTGCCGTTCAGCTGGTTGAAAAATCAAGAGTAGTTTACTAGATAGTGTCCCGATTCCTTTCTCTGTGGCCTCTGCTTTGAAGCTTATGGAACCCTCTGGATTCAGTTGGCATTGCAGGTGGCTATTAAAATAGAGTGGGGTTTGAGTGTCTTTGGTTTGTTTTTTCTCCTAGTGAAATCATTTTATTCTCCAGAAGGCTTGTCTGTACTATTCATGCTGAAGAATTTGTTACTTGTGAAGGCTGCAGAGTAGTATCACCAAGAAGTTTCTTAGCTTTGATCTGCAGCCACTAATACTGAATGATGGGCACTGCCAAAAAAATATTTTCATACTACTTTGGAACAGTGTTTTCTTCACGAAACTTTGTGAAATGGACAGCAGTAACATCTTAATCAAGATCAGTCTTGATGGAATACTGAGGATTTTTCAGGTTATTGCTTTGATGGATAACTTTCTCTGTGTGATTGACATATTTTCCTTTTTTTTCTTTGTTTTAGCTGAACTGGAGTTTGTTCAAATCATCATTATAATTGTAGTTATAACTGTTATGGTGGTAGTGATCATCTGCTTGTTGAACCATTACAAACTCTCGACACGCTCCTTTATCAACCGACAGAGCCAAAGCAGAAGACAGGAAGAAACTTTGCAGACAGTGAGTATGAGCCCCTTGCACCAAATACCTTCTCTTTGCGCTGTACGGGCCTGCGGCAAAGCCTTCTGAGGAGCTCCAGCACAGGCAACTGTTGAAAAACTTCTCATGCCACTTCCAGTACTCCCTATAGTTAGGTCTTTTGCTGAGGTTGTATTTGTCAGTAGAACAAAAAATCATAACATAAATTAAGATATGATTAATTAAAGAGTTATTATTTTAGACCCTACTACGTTTTATGTAGCCTATTTTCATTTTATGTTTGGAGGCTCAGATGTGACATCCTGTTTGCTGCTGCTGTAATTCGAAGGGGAGTGTAGGGGAAATGGATGGAGACCACCTGGGGTACAAAGATTTGAAATAAATGTTGTTTGACTTTCCATGTATTTACTAATATCCTGGAGTTTTATCACTATTGCTCTTTTGTGAAGCTACAATAACTGGTTTTTTGGATTCAAACCACTGGCTCAGTAAAGGCCTGTGTTTGTTTCATTCAAATTACATCAAAATGTAACATTTGTTTTACTCAAACAACAAGAAAATGATCCCTCCAAGGACTGGAGTGGTTAAGATGTGTTGTTACAGAGCCAAACACTTAAGACAGTCTCAGCTGAGACCTCTTAAGGCTGTCTTTTGTCAACCCAGCAGTAAATGGGCCCCTAACTTGCCTTGGGACCAGGAGTTTGCTGGGTGGTATGCACTGCTCCCTTGTGAGGGTTTAACCACAGGGTGTCTGTGGCCCTGGAACATCCCCCCCCCAAGCCAGGCAGTATCCTCTGCTGTTGCAGGGAGGTCCTTTTTCTGATGTGCTTTTCAATGTCCCTGGAGTGGTGCCCCTTGGCCTCTTTGCTAACTGTGATAGCCAAGTGGCCACTGGTGGGGATAGCATTTTGGTGCATCGAACTTCTGGCAGCAGTGTTGGGTTCACACTTTCATTTCATTTTGTTGTCAAAAAACCTGACTGTAGCTGAGAGGTGTAGCCCCATAATGGTTTACACCAGTCATAAGTCCACGGTTTCACCTTTCTTTCCATCCTGGTCCTGTGTTTCCTCCTTCTTTGTGCTTAGGGAGCTACTGGGGTCATGGTGAGAGGCCTCAGGGGACTGATCTGGCTGAACACTAATCGTGTTTTTTTCAGTTAGATTTCAGCCAGATAAACGACTGAAATGCCTGGGCCAGGGAGGAGACAGGGATGCCACAGCCAGGGCTGGACCTGAGCAGCTGCTGTGGAGCTGGACCCCTGGCAACTTGAGTTCCCAAAGGTCCCGCTTAGCGCATCACCTGCGCCTTTTTGCTAGGGTGAATAGCTCATACCTTGGAGGCTGTGCAAGGACGAAAGGAGCTGTCTCCTCGAGGGGAAGTAGCCTCATTCTCTAGTGCTTTGGTAGCACAGAAATATTTAGCTCTTAATTTGCTTACAGACAAAACTGGAACTTGTCAAACCTTGAGCCCTTGTGGACTTCAGGATTGGAAAAAATGGCTGGATTAATTTGTGTTACTCTTAAATGGATGCTGTCATTCAAGACCCACACTTCTGTCTGAAAAATGTTAGCTAAAATTGCTAAAAGTACCTAAAACTAAATAATTTGAGATAAAGGAAATGCATTTTCATCTTCACACATCTTTTAAAACTGCAGTAAGCTGTCAAATGCATGGAGTAACGCGTTCCTTCCTTTCTATGGTTTGTTAGTATTTCTGTTGTCGGAGCAAGTGATGCCTTTTTCTCTTAGATGCAAGGGAGGAAACATCACCTTCTTGTGAAGAAGAACATGCAGTTTGGTGGTGGAGACTTAGGAGCACTGTAGTATCCAGAACTGCTCTTAAATAATTTTTAAAACACTGACTCAGTTTCAGTTTGTCACCCTTTTCAGTCATGATAATCATAGGCAAGTGAGCACTTCATGGGAATTGATGATTAGTTGGCGAGAACTGGTTACTAATTCTTCTGAAAACTCTGGTATAGGTTTGTCGTCATTGACTCCTGGATTTCTGATAGGCTGAAGCTGGGTCATACTTGTGGGGAATGGGACCTAAGAGGTCTCTTAGGTCAGATGTCAAATATGTTTGAGTTCCCCAGTGCCTCAGGTGTTGGAAAGACATTATGATAGAAACTGGTTGTGCACTGCTTACAATGGAAACCTGAAAAGCGGTGTGTGTTGCGTGAGGGTCGGGAACCTAAAGCATTTGCTCTGTGATCTGAAACTGGAAATGACCAGTCTGTTATTGTCCACGGAGGAGTGAATTGTACAAGGGAAATCGCGTGAGCAGTAAGATGCAGGTTAGATTATATAATTTGAAAAGATGTTCATTTTTTTAACCAGGCAGGCCTTGTTCTGTGTGCAAATGCTATTGATAAGTGGATTCTCTTCCAAGGGAATGGTTTTGTGGGGTGTGTTTTTTAATGGTATATGGACTCTGAAAACAGGTTTAAGTGTTTAGTAGCTACTGATGTCTGAAGAAAATACCATTCTGACTCAGGCTTTCTGTTGGTGGAGGAATAGTGAATGGAAATAGAGGAAGTTTGGCCGTATTTCTTAAAAAGAAAATGGCAAAGAAAATTAATTGACTGTGGGCTAGTTCCTGTAGTGAACTATGAAGTGAACTCCCCTTCATGTAACTGAGGTAGCAGATGTGTACCAAGATGCAGAATCATGCCTTTTGTATTTGGAGGGGCTTTTTTTTTTTTGTCCTTTCGTTACCTTCATTTTTCCTTTCTTTAACCCTGTCCTATTTCTAGTAATTGTGCTATCCAACAGCTGAGCTGTGGCTGAATTGTGCAGATTTCTGGCCCCGTAAAGACCAACTATCGAACACATGATTTCTCTTATTCTGGTTCTTCTAGAAACTATAATAGAAATGAGCAGATAAATTATCTGCTGCTGTTATTGCCAACCTCACACCTGTAAAACTCATGGAGCAGTACAGCTTCCACAATAACGAAATAAAATGTATTTGTGTGTTTCTTTGTCTGGATGAACTTCCTTTTGTGTTAAAAACAAAAAAAATTCACTGAAAACCAAAACAAAAAAGGCCTTAAAGCTGAAATTCTCATTGTCTTCCAAGCCCAGAAATTAGAGTATTAAAAAGATGAAGTATCACTGGAATCACAAGTGTTGGTAACACTTGAAGGGCAGAAAAGGGACCAATCCCAGAAGCAAAAACCCTCCCCTTTGATAAGTGCGTGCTGGAAAGTAGCTGTTACATTCATGTTCTGTAAATATGCTTTCCAGTGTGGC
This sequence comes from Falco cherrug, assembly GCF_023634085.1. NCBI lineage: Eukaryota > Metazoa > Chordata > Aves > Falconiformes > Falconidae > Falco > Falco cherrug. Next base: position 63,762,576 of record NC_073699.1, read on the forward strand.
CACCAATTAATCTTTTTTTTTTTTTTCTTTTCATCCCCTCTGGAGTCTCATATTCCAGTCTTTGCCCAGGTCCTTGTTATATTAACTGGGTTAGTGTGCTGAGGCCTTAAACAGATCACAGCAGGGTCAGGACAACCTTTGAGTGCTCAGGAGTACTGGATGCTTCTGCAGCAGCACTGCCAAGGCTGCTGCCTGCCCTTCCAAGGCAAACCCTGCTGTCTCCTAGTGTAGCTATTTAGAATATTTGAACCCTGTTTTAACACCAGCAGAAATACAAATTTTGGGGTCGTTAACTGTGAAAGGTGGAAGGATGCTGAGTGTCAGCTGTGTTGTCACGAGCAGCAGTGTGCGTGACTCACTGAAGTGAGTGTACATGGTACTGAATGGTGTCCATACCACAATGGATAAAATATGGAGGGTTTCCCACTGCTGCCCAGTCCATCAGCCATGTTTTGCTTCGCAGCCGGGAGTGAGCCACGGTTTGCAGAGCATCTGAGGGGAACGTGAAGGCTGTGGGGTGTGGAGTGCTGGGTTGTTTTGGGGCAGAGCCATGTGGCAGCCTTGGAAAGGCACATCTGTGTATGGGGTATGTATGCCTGATATCCCAGGGGAGGTATGTGTTGCTGGCTCTGCACTGGGAGGGCAGCACTGCTGGTAACCAAAACCATCCTGCTGGAGTGTAGGTAGCCACAGCTGAGCTGCTGCTGCGGCACTGTGCTGTTTGCTGGGACAAAACAAAGATCGATCTTGTTCTCTGATGATTAACTCTTAGTGTCATCGCCAGTGATTTTCAGGGGGATGTTGAGGAGAAAGAGATTAAGTGATTTACAGAGAGGTACTTAATGAGCTTCTGGTGTTCCTAAATTTATTCCTTCTCTTTGTCCTGGTGGCTTCTGTCTCCATGTTTTTCTCTTATGAACTGGATGTTGAAGGGGTACTGAACACTTGGACTGCCTCAGGCCTGCTCCTGGCGGCAAAGTCCCTGTATCTATCACACAAGATGCTCACCCTGACTGGACCCCACCGCCCAGCACCCAGGGCAGCATTGCTGCTGGGGCTAGTCAGCTTGCATTAGGACCTGCATTGATAATGCCCATCGTGAATGCCAGGCTCCAGGAGCACAGCTGTAAAAATATTGCCCTCTTCCCCGGAACAGCATTTCAGAATAAAAGGGGAACATTAGGGGGGTGACAGAAAACACTCAATATTGACAATGCCAGGGATTTGTCAGTGATTTCAAATCTTAGTCTTGCCTCTTGGCCTTTTAAATTGTTCCCTGCCGGTGTTGGCATTATTCCTTCTGTTCCCTGCTGGTATCCCTGTATCACTCATTCTCATTTTCTTGCTGACATGTACAAAAGAAAGAAAATGCCACTGGGAACGTGAACGCAGTCTGTAGCAGGGAGAGAGCGTGAGTGCTGTAGACCACCGTGCTTTGCTAAACGTTTTGCTTTGCACCAGGCAGGCTTCAGTTGGCAGGAGCTGGACATGTGCTGTGTTCTCCTGTCTGTATGAGGGATGTGGGCTTGTCTCTTCAGGGAGTGCTGCCAGTAGGGACAGCATGGGCTGGCTGCTGCTCTTTGAAGTCTACCACAATAAAGTTCAGGACATCTTTAATAAAGGCAGGACCATCTAAGAAACCGGCAGGTAGGACTAGAAAGTGAGGAGCACCAGCTTCGGGTGGCTCCCGACTCAAATGTGTCACCTTGGGCAACTTGCTTCTTCTCCAAATAAAGGAGGAAGGATAATAGTACTTACTTCCATCGCTTGGATGAAATGAAGATTACTTGAAGTGGTAAAGCGCTGTGAAGTTGGGGAAGTAAGTTTTAAGGCATTAAGTAACAGAAATTATTGCTCTTAAGTGTAGCGAGGTGGACTACCACATGTGGGAGGTTTGGTGCTCTCCATAATTATCTCGCTGTAGTACTTCTCCCCCTTGGTACTGGGGGAAGTACCTGCCCTTGGGGAAATACAGCTTTTAAAGGGAAGAGCAGCCCTGCCGGAACCTTGTCGTCCTGTTGGGGATAACGCAGTAGTTTGTTTCGCTCGTGTTGAGCAGGGAAAACGTCGCCATCTGCAGAGCTGCGATGGTCTCTGTCACCCGAGAAGAGGCCGGGAGGGCCCCTGTGCCTTCCCGGAGCGTTTCGAGCCAGCTGCCGCTGCAGCGCGGCGTGATGTATCGCTGCCACCTAGGGCCGGAACGGGAAACGGCGCTGCTGTCCGACACGCTCACATGTGCCAGAGGGGTGTATACATGTATCTCCATTAAAAAAAAATCAAAAAAAATCTGAGTTTAATCGAGAGGAAAAGAGGGACTTTTTAATACTTGTAATGCATTTCAGAAAGTGAAAAAATAACTTTTGTTTCTCAGGAGATAGTTTCAGTCAGTATTCTAATTCTCAGAGACTTAAACTTGGAGAAAAACTGAAGATCTCCTTGAGAGTCAGTAAAAAAGTTTGGATTCTGTGGTTTTGTTGTGGTTTAACCCCAGACAGCAGCTAAGCACCACACAGGTGCTTGCTCCTGGTGGAATGGGGAGAGATTTGGAGGGATAAGAGTTACAAAACTTGTATGTTGAGACAAAGACAGTTTAATAAGTAAAAGCAAAAGCCATATACACAAGCAAAGCAAGAAATTAATTCGCTACTTCCCATCAATAGGCAGGTGTTCAACCATCCCCAGGAAAGCAGGGCTCCATAACAGTTACTTGGGAAGACAAATGCCCTCACTCCGAATGTCCCTCCCTCCCTCCCTGTTCCCCCAGCTTTTATCGCTGAGCATGATGCTGTATGGTATGGGATATCCTTTTCCTCAGCTGGGGCCAGCTGTCCTGGCTGTGCCCCCTCCCAACTTCTTGTGCCCCCCCAGCCTGCTCGCTGGTGGGGTGGGGTGAGGAGCAGAAAAGGCCTTGGTGCTGTGTAAGCCTGCTCAGCAATAACAAAAACATTTCTGTGTTAGCAACACTGTTTCCTGAACAAATCTAAAAGATAGCCCCATTCTAGCTACTGTGAAGAAAATTAACTCTATCCTAGCTGAAACCAGCCCAGGGATGATTTTGCTTTATTGCACTTTGAGGAATTTTTCTTACTGAATGTAAATTTTCACCTGTAACTTAACCCTGAATTAAAAATTTTTCTTCAGGTACGTTTCTTCCCTGCTGTCTGTCAATGTGCTGATGCTCAGCCAAGGTAGTTTGGATGACACCACGTGGTCCAGGAAGCACAGTGTTTAAAAATGGCCTCAAAAAGTAATCTTCCTAAACTGTTTAATTCTGGAGGTTGTAAACATTTGTAAAATACGAATTAGACCAATTATCTTAGTCTTCTCCGATCTCCTAAGATCTCAATATTGAGTTAAATAATCATTACCATAAGATAAGTAATCACTCAGCTGGATTTATTAAATGATGCTGTTATTTCAAAACCTAATCACAACATTAATTTCTGTAATTTATTGTGAAACCAGCAGTCGCAAAGGTCAGCAAGTGATGTAGCTGGATCCCTAGGATTTTTCTTGTTTTGGTGTTATTTGTAGGAGCTAGGATTTACCATGGAGACTCACTCTTTTTTGTTCCCAAACCGAACGATGTTAAAGATGAATACAGTATAGGAATGAATGTATAAGCTTTCTCTTCCTGTTACTTTTAACTATGGAAGCTCATGCCTGAAGACTTTTAGTCTCTTTAAGAAGGAGAAAGTTGAAGTGGATGGCTACTGAGAACCTATAAGAAGCGGGTAAATGATATATTGCCCACAGGAAAAAAAAAGGATAAATGGCATTTGCTGAGGCTTAGCCTTGATTGCACATACCTAAAACCTACTTGTACAACACCCTGGGCTTTTGGTGTGAGGGGGCATTGGTAGCTGGGAAGCTCCTATCCGCATGATGCCAAGCAGTGCGGTCCTGGGGCTGCCAGCTTGCGCCAGGCCTGGCAGCTGGTTAGCCGTCATGCTGAGCCGTATTGCCTGTGTCCAATTCCGTCTTGCTTACAGGATGAGAAGTCACTGAGTGAAACGAAGTTGAAAGTAGGTTTTTTTTTTATCATTAGGAAATATAGCTTGCTGTTTTGAATAATAAAGAGAGAAACAATATCAGGGAATATAAATACAAATGCTCTCAGTTCTTACCTGATTTGCACTGACCTGAGCACAGGGAAGCATTTTAGTTGTGGAATGTAGGTCTGTAAGTAGAGGGGCAGGGAGAGAGCAAGAAATTAACACTTTTCCACAGTGTAGGTCACTCCAAATTGTTGATGGCAGTCCCAGCATGCTATTTCTTACATCTGCATCTTGGGGAAAGAAAAGTCGTGGCGGTATTTTCCTTCTGCAACACAGGTTTTTTTCCTTTCTTCTCCTCTCATCCCCTTGTCATCACCCAACGAACACAGGGGTAGGTGGGCACCAACCCTTGGATTAGGTTGTATCTGCCCAGTTTAGGGGAGAGAGGATTTCCCTGATATGAAAGACTTGAGAAGGGTAGACAGTAAGTTTCCTGTGGTGGATGTAGAGATTTCAGGAAGGCAGAATGACTGAAAAGACCCAAATCGGGAAGATGGTGCAGGCACCTGTTTGGACGCAGTTCTCTTGTTCCAGACAGATGTCACCTTCTGTAGAGGAGATGGGGTTTATCTATGGAAGGCAAAGTGCAGAAAACCTCCAGCATCTCAGGGTAAGACTCATCAAAGGACTTCAGTGTGTTAAATTTTTATTCATTTCCTAGCTTTTCTCTTAGCCTTGGGCTGTTAGCGGAAGCGCATGTCTAAGTAAGTGGTTGCGGACAGACCTGAGCAGTCTGCCTTTGCGCCGAGCTGGCAGCTCCCAGGCCAGCCCTGAAGCGGGAGCCACACTGCTCAGCAGCAAGCTGCGGAGTCTGGGTCGGAGGCACCTCGTGAATTACGTGCTATGTAAAAGGATAAGGGGTATCTAGTGCATGATATCAGGCATAAATTATTTTCCTGTTCTATTCTGTCCCTCAAATACATGTAAATAAAAACTTCATAGAGCCATTCACAATTAAGCACTGGCAGGTTGTCCCTTGTCTCTTTCTGTCTCTCTCTTCTCTCTGTACTCTTTCCCATGCTGTCATACTGTTCTCCTCTTAAAGTCTAGGAAGCCCCTCTACGTGTTTATATGTGTCATTGCAGGTCACTGTACAATAAATTCATGTCCTAGAAGGGTTCAGGGGTTTCTCTATAGCTGAGTGCAGGAAACCCAGTTGCTTGCTAACCCCTTCCCTTTCTCATTGCCTCTCTTGCTGTCCGTTTCAAGACTGCCTGAAGTAAGAGCATACCGCCTTTTCCTACATTGGGCCGGTTGGTCTGGGCTTACTCTAGCGGTGATGAGAGATTCCTGTACTATGGCACTGGACCAACGAGCTATGCATGGTGAGGTTGGTCTGCACGTGGTGTGTGAGCCTGGTGTTTTCCAAGTGTGGGCGTGCTGCGCACATGCTACCCAGCCATCTGCCTGGGGAGTTCTCTGGCTCCTGGGATAGAGATCTTACTGGGGGTTGGCTGCTGCCAAATGATTTATTCAGCCTGCTGCTCTCTCCAGAGGAAACCTTAGGGAAGGGAGTAGTTACACGTGGGCTGCAGGACACACTGTGAGACAGAGTCCATGTTGTTACACATCATTGCATCCTAACCATTTCACAACCTTGCAGTTCGGCTGCATCCCAAGCTGTCTACCTCCTCAATAGTTAGCCCAGAGCTGGGAGAGCCTTGGGCTCCTTTGGTCTTGTAGTCTTGGTCTGCCTATTGCAGCACCCTGCTTGCACTCTGGGTGGTCCCTGTAGCAGCTGCAGTGCCTCCAGGCAGGGTCTTCTAGTGTACTGGAGTTAGCAGCAGTAGAAGTAACGGCCAGTGCCACTCTTCTAGCAAGTTGATTCTGTTAAGGCGTTGCTGGTACCACATCTGCATGCCTCGGCTCAGCACGCAGGTCCCGCTCCATCTCAGTGCAAGGAGATTTTCCCCATATACTGCACTGTCTCCCTCAACTCTCCTTACTCTCTCCTGCCTTAGGGGAGATGAGCCCTAGGATGGGAGCCATCATTTCCACATCAGAAACTCTCTTCCATAAGGGAGTTGAAGTAACGTGTAGTGGTGGCAAATGGAATTCCTTTCTGGGTTGGGTTTGCCTTTTTTCCTCTCTTCTGAGCTTGAACACATTAAACGTGAGACCAAGACAGTTACATAAATCATATTTTTCAGACTGTCACTTGGGAATCTGCTGTTGGGCTGTGTATGGACTGTAGTTCACGGGCAGTTAATTGAGCAGTGTAGCTTTGACTAATATATTTTACTTAACAATTGCAACAGGCTTGGAGCCTGCTGGGTTAGCTGCTGATAACCTGATAGTTTTTAATTGTGCAATTATACCCTCAGATATTTCAAAATGGGGGCATCCAGGTGATGGAGGGGTGGAAAGGAAGGTGAGTACATGTATATGTACATGTCTATATACAGTTACACAGTTACAACTTCTTCTTTTGACAAAACCTTATATAGGCACTGAAATATGTGACTACGTAAGATTTGTCTTTCGTATCAGGCCTTTGCACATGGGGATACTTTCAAAGGGAGGTTGTAAACAATTGCAGTTGTCAGCCTCCCTGCCTCTGCTCTCTAAAGTTACGTAAGAAAAGTGGTTGACCAGATTTGTTATTCAAAGCATTTCCCTTAACAGCTGAATCCTGTAGGAGATTCCTCTCAGAGCAGCTTTCCTCTGGGGTGGACTCTCCTGACCAGATCACAGGTGGCTTTTGGTCTCTGAGTGTCATGATGAACATCTAGTTAGGTCTGTTTTTACATCTGAAATATGTTGAAGGATGCTATGGTGAGAAGAAGCAGTATGGTAAGATTTGAAAGTAGTCTACACAAGGTAGTGCTTTTGGGGACAGTATGCTTTTTCCTTCCTGTTCCTGAAATTTCTTGTGTCTATAAAATCATGAAACTTGAACTGGCACCACGAAAATAGTTGTGACCATACAATGTTTGGATTTTCTCTTTCTGAACCAAGATTGAAATTCTGTGCTTTATACTTTCTGACGTGTCCTTTTCAGCTTTGAAATTTCCAGTAAAATAAACCCATTGTGGTAGTTAGTGATACTCTAAACAATTAATTAAGAAGAAAAAATTATCATATACCTTAAGCTGTTTTCCCTTATTGACATGTTGTTCTTCACTCTTATTCTGCCCTGAGTGCTGGTACAGCATCAGAACCAGGCTCTCAAGGCATGAGAGGGAAAATACTTTGGCCTGAGAAGGTGTTTGGGGAGGTGGTTGAAGAGGGGAACAGGTGGCTGAAACCCAGCCGTCTAACTACTGCTTATGGCGGGAGTTGGGCAACTGGCAGTTTTGACCAGAATATACCTGAGTTTAGAGTGACTGTCACTTCACTGAGACTACAGACGACAGGTTTCATTGCGAACTGTTTCAGCTTTGGCGTGTAATTGGGATCCTGGCTGGTAGGTCAACTTCGTTGGACCTGCCAACCTCGCTGATGTGGCCTTGTCACGAGCTGGGAGGTGACAGGTACCTGCTCAGCACAAAAGCGCTGAAGTGTCCGCAGTCATTCCTGCATGTTGCAACATGGTCGTAGCTGCAACCAGCCGGGTGCTGTGGATGGCATCTCAGCACTTGCAAAATGGACCAATCTTGACCTGCTTGGGTGCAGAGCTGCTGTTTGCTCTAGTTTTGGAAAGAACAGGGTGGGATGTTACTTGCTTACCACCTCTGTTTGGGTGGCGAGGGCCAGTCCTTCAAAGCTGACTGCTTGTAAGAGTTTTGGCACTGAGGCAGGATGGTGATGTGATCTATTAATTTTTCCTCTTTTCTTGTTTTCTTCTACATTCCAGGAAGGGTGCTTGTGGCCTTCAGAAAGCTCGGTTTCGCGCCAGGGTGCTTCAGAGGTATGGACAGATTTCTTACTATCTTCACCATGTACTTTCCTCTTTCCTGTAATGTATATTTAATTCCTTTCAAAAACATGCATCTGTTCAGGAAATAAAGCTTTTTCAGTGTAGACTAAGAGCCAGGTTCATGTGGACATCTGAGCCTGCCTTAACTCCCATTCCATAAATGCGTAAGACTTTTTCATTAAAAGAATAAAATTCTGCCTACCTGACACGTCATCTCCATCAGCAGCTCCCTGTATCATAGCAGGCATTCACAGGTAAAGTGGTGGAGGTGTGTCTCTGTCATGCAGTGGCTCAGTAATTAAGAGTACTCAATAGAAGCGGGGAGACCAGTTGCTCTTCTTCCTGAGTTTTTCTTGGATTTACAACACATATCCTGTCACCGGTGTCTCCTGTCTTCCAGCTAGCACAGATCGCTGGTCTGTGTGTGATTTGTGGGTGTATTGTTCCGAGTGGTCCAGCTCTCCTGTGACAAACGGCAAAGCTTCCTGGTGGTTGGCCCTGCATCTGTGAGGGTCAGGGGCTAAAGACTTGCTCTGTGTGGACCCAGAAATGAGAAGACCAGTTTGATAGATCTAGATCTAAGAAGCTGATGTGTCTGTCTAGATCTGGAATAGACCAAATGAGGAGCAATAGCTTCTCACAGAGTACCTTGAACTCTTCCTTTTGTAAAGCCTGACCTTCTGTGGGGCTTAATATGCCAGGGACATTTTTTCCACTTGCAGCACAGAAGCCTTATAGGTCCTCCCCGGAGGCTGATTTCTGGCTGAGAACTGAGGAGGAGGACACCTGATACACTGTGGTAGTGAAGGCGTGAGATATGCCGGGCCTTTACAAAATGTACTAAAATGACCATCTGAATTCTTTGATGATGCGGGTATTACATTAACTCTGAGTAGGAGGGGGAGGCTCAGGCTGCAGCTGAAATTCAGTATTGGGACACTTTTGTAGAACTAGTCAATTGTCAAGACTAGAGAGAATGTCTTTCTTTGTTCAGAAGCAGAATAATTTTCCGTTGGCACTGCATGTTTTAATGTCAGAAGGAGCTGTGTGGGGTCTTGGTCGTCCTTCATGAAGCTGTTCTCAAGTATGTTGAATTCCTTCCTGCAACTCCTACCTGTTCTTATCACGTGCACGCATGTGGGAGCACGCGTCCAAGTGTGTCCTGGGTTTAACCTCCTAAGATGGGTGGCAAAGAGAATCATTTTGCATTTTATCAATTCTTTGTTAATACGGCGCCCCCACAGTGCTTTGCTCAGATATAGAGTCACGTGTGTGTCTCTTCCCATTTCAGATCATGTATGCTCCAAGGTCCAGGGACAGGTTTACCACCCCGTCTTTTATGCAGCGGGACCGTTTCAGTCGCTTCCAGCCCACTTACCCTTACATGCAGCATGAGATTGACCTCCCTCCGACCATCTCCCTCTCCGATGGGGAAGAGCCACCGCCGTACCAAGGCCCGTGCACCCTGCAGCTCCGGGACCCAGAACAGCAGATGGAGCTCAACCGGGAATCTGTCAGGGCACCGCCCAACCGAACCATTTTTGATAGCGACTTGATAGACATCTCAATGTACAATGGGGGCCCCTGCCCACCCAGCAGCAATTCGGGCATAAGTGCAACCAACTATAGCAGTAACGGAAGGATGGAAGGACCACCCCCGACATACAGTGAGGTCATGGGGCATTACCCAGGCTCCTCTTTTTTCCATCACCAGCACAACAATGTGCCTCCTTCCTCACAGAGGGGGAGCAGACTTCAGTTTCAGCAGAACAATTCAGAGAGCACAATAGTCCCCAGCAAAGGCCAAGACCGTAAACCAGGAAACCTGGTCTAAGTTACTCGCCCAGGTGCATTTGAACTGAAGAGGAGAGGTTCATGCAGGGCAGTGGAGGAAGACCCCCCCCATGCTCCAGTGCACAATGTTGTTACGTTTCACGTGGTACAACTTAGTAAAACCAAACGTGCAAACCAGTTCTTTGTTTCTGATTCCTTTCAGGGGAATTGCATGCAAAGCAGATTGAAAGAAATACAAACTTCCATTCAGTTTGTCTGCGAGCAGTGTTTCAGGGGAGAGGGGGGATATATTATTTTTTTTTAATAAACTATTTCAATTATTTAATTCTAAAAGTTAACTTAGCACAGAAATGGCTTGTACAGCCTGTTTTATACTCACTGAATGGCAGAAGGAAGAAGGTGGTTTTGCTAGATAAATGGGGGAAGAATTGGCTAGTTTGCTTTTTTTTTTCTCCCAGGGTATGGATTTTTTTTTTAATATGAAACAAAATTCCTGTTTTGTGTGCCAAGGTATAAAGTTGAGAACTTAGATGAATGCAAGGAATTAATTTGTGTTGTGATAAATGTGTTCTAAAAAGTTGCACTATCTTAATGTTTTAAAAAAATATATATGAGGGAACTGTTTTATGTGAAGTTCTTCTATATGTCGTCTTTTGACCTGTGGAATAATGATAGAGCCCCAGAAGTAATCTGGAGGAGTTTGCCCCCTTCCCCCCAGGTTTGCTAGAAAAAGGGGACAGGACTTAGCCTAACATCTCTTGGCTTTTACAAATCAAGAAATTACAGGGACGCTTGTCTTTGCAATAATTTGCATTCGAATAACAGTGCATCAGTGAAGTGTCTTGGAGACTTTTGGATGGAAGAAGGCAAATATGAAATCCCAGCACTTTCCATCACTTAGGTTTTAGCTGATTTTTAGTGTAGACTATTTGTTTTGTAAATGGCAAAACAAAATCCCAGATGTGTTAATTTGTATTGATGCTAAGTGCTGCCATTCTTTTGTTTTCATAATGCAGCATCACCAGTACTTACAGTTTTAGAGACTTTTGTCCTCGCTGTAGCCTGAAATGTATTTAGACACACATATCATGACATTATGCAATAAATTGTGTAAAAATGCAAGATGGGTTTTTTCCCCTGCAGTGCTGTTCAAATACGTGAGACTCTGTTGTGCTTTTCGCTCTCTGTTTCATCCTTCAGATACTGAAGTTCAGTCCTGGAGATCCATCTTGTTGAAGTGAAGGGGCTGTTGTAGCTGTAGCCCCCCCCCCCATGCTTTCTCTGCAGCAGGACCGAGAGCGCTTGTGACAGTGGTGCTGGCTTCTGTGGCGTCCCTGGCAGTGACACGGGAGCACCAGTTATGCTCACTGCGAAGCATTTTGCTCTGGGCCCTGTTGCAGAAACCCTCCTCCATGCCCGTCATCCGGCTGATGCCAGCAGGACTACACTCATGGGTAAAGATGACTCACATAGTAACCAAGTGTCTGTAAGCCCTGGTTTTGCCGTGCTGGTCTTCAGAGTAGCTGGAAAATGTTACCTGCCTGTAAAGTGGCATGTGGGGTGTTTCTTCCTGGCTGGTTCTGTGTGGAAGCACATGCAGTGCTGGAAGGCAGTTGACGAATGGTGGTAGTGGCATCACAAGCACATGAAAAAGCACAACTTGCACTTAAAATGCATTTCGGAAACCGACTTAAAAGTAAGAACCTTTGGAGTCTTAGCTTGAATAGTCTCTAATATATATGTGTATGAGTGTGTCATAGACCTGTTCACTTCAAGTTCTTTCACTTTTTTCTATTTTCTTAAGCCTTGTGCTTGGTTAGGGGCAGCAGCCACTGAGTGCCGTGCCCTAGCGCCTGGTCCCATGGCCGGAGGATTTCTGCAGGACTTCTGTACACCAGGGGCTCTGATAACTGAAGTGCATCTTTGATCTATGCAGAGTTTTAATGCCAAAACAGTGTGCATGTCTGTGTGTGTGTTTTATGGGCCTCAGTGTAGATTATTTTCTCCATAAGGTAGTTTGATTTTATTCTAGTTTAGAAATCGTTTATGTAACTGTTAGTCTGAATATGCAGCCCCATTTGTCTCTGTAATTGTTTTTTGGTCTGAGTCGTGCTGGTAATGCAGAGTAAAGCTGCCTTTTAATTTATGTATTATTTGAAGGGAGAGAGAGAGATTGTATGATGGGTTTTACTCCCCCCACCCCCCTCCCTGACCCACAGGACAGGTGTTTAGGAGATGACTAGGTGGCTGTCAGTCAGCTAGGGCTCTCATCATGTCTGGTTCCTGGGAATAAAAGCTGTGAAATTAGATTTTTGCAAATAACCTATGAACATAATTCTTAGTTAAAAAGCAAACAAACAAACCCAAACAAGAGAAAACCAGCAAATGTTGGGTTTGGTCTTCAGTGACTTTTATTGTCCTTCAGAAGTGAGCTTGTAAGCCAGAGAATGCACGTGCCTATACGGATACTGTGCTTTTGCCTAAACGAGGATTATGTAGCTGAGAAGCCGTCATGTGAGAACAGCTGGAACTCGGTCGTCATGGCAGAGCACACCTGGACTGGGCCCTGGGCTTGGACCGGTTGAGTACCAACTTCTCCCCATGCACAGATCTCAGCGAAGTGAGCCTTGAAGTTGCCTTCGAAGTCACCTCTTGGGAACATGCTTTCTTTGAAGACGGCCCTTCGCCATCTTTTGCCCTCTTTGCATGCCAGTAGATTTATGCATTTCCCATTAACGTTGTCTGGTATGATATGTGCATTGTTGTCTCTTAATTTTTCATGATTGAGGAAGTTTTCCTTTGCGTGGAAAACGTAACCTGTTAGAGTTCTGTGGAAGAGATTTGTTTAACAAGAACTTAGTATTTGCTCACCTAATGGTTGCGTTTCCTTGTGCATCTTCGCCTTCTCATCATATTCTGCTGTGTGCAAAGCTAATGTGCAGCCAGTGTACCTGTCAGCTCTGAAAGTGTAGTCATCTGTTGCTTGCTATAGGTGAGTTTGCAATCTGCTACTTTTGTTTCAGGGCCTCTTAAAGGAGTAAATATGGTATTTACTTTTGTTTTGGAGCCCCTTATAGGAGTAAACATGGTATTTTCTGATGAGTATTAGTCATCTCCGATGGGAGTGCCGTCCGTATGTTGCAACAGTGTGTGTTTTTCTTTTGTTGCGGTGAAAGAGAATATACCATGGCTAACAGAACAGAATGGTAAAAGAAGGAATATCAGAATTAGATAGCACTGTTGATCTTTGCGGGCTTAGAAATTGGCGATCTCTGAAGGTAGGTAATTCTATAAAGCACTTACGGAAAACTCCCTTTGAAAATAGCCAGAATTGATGAACTGTATTCCACAGCCACTCAAATGAAGCTTTTTAAATTATAAAAGATTTCTGAAAACATTGTAGATTTAATCATGTGGATTATACCTCAGTAGTGGGGTTTTGGTTTATGCATATTGTGCACAAAACCCACATAATACATGCGTGGAACTTTCTGTGCGATGGATCGTATTAGCCTGAGTTCTGGTTGCACCTCCTGACCTTTGCCCAGTAACCCATCTTCCCAAAATTCAGTCCAGTGGTGTCCCCGTTTTAGAAATATTCAGGTTAAAAGTGGAGGGTTTTTTTAAGTGTACCTTTAAGAAATAAAGCAGCGTTATTATTGTTGTTATTATCATCTTTCTGCAAAGGTTAATTTTTCCCTTATGTGGTTTGGCATGGATCCCTTCTTGGTGCTAAATATGCCCGATCTTTGGTGTTCTCCTGTGATCTTGTAGGGCTAGAAAAAAAGTTTCTCGATGGAGCACTCGGCTCTACTTCTGGATGTATGTTTAGCCTGATAGTGGTTGGGTTCATCTCAGTGCTGTACAAATAGGCTCTGTGTATGTGACACTGCTTGAAAGATGTGAGTGAGGGATATGAAGACTGGTACCCACTCTATGGAGCAGTGTTCAGATCCCTCATGGTATTTTGCGTTACAGGTGGGTTTTGTCAGGGAGGACCTACTTGAGCTACTCCTAGTGTTGTCACTGATGAACTCTGCACTTAACCCAGTCTCGGTCTGATGTGACTTTATTACAGTATACTTTCCCCTTTTGAGTATGAAAACTCAGATGCGTGCCCCATATGCGAGTTCTTGATCGTTAGTGAGGAAGGTATTTAGTTCCTGCGTTTATGGAATCTGCAGGAACCGTGGGTCAAGCTGTGCTTCATTTGGCTTTTTATTATTGTTTGCCCACGTCTCCCACCAGTTTGTCCCAGCTGGAAGCTGCTCCTGTTACCCCAAATCTCTGAATTTTTGTGGTGCAGAAATATATGTATATGTATATAAAAGTGTTGCTGAGATTGATGATTTTTTTTTTTTCTTCCTGTTAATGTGGTTCAGGGAAGGGCAAGGAGTAAATGACATTGTTTCTGGAAGAGTGCACTTTTGTTTGCAACAGGGAAGAAAGCCTTGTCCTGCTGGAGAGTCCTGTGCATGGGCTGTCTGGAACAGTGCTGTCTCAAGTGGTTGTTTGTAACCCTGCCAGGTAGTGAGATACTGGATCTTAAAACTGACATCCTGATCTGTAAGGAATGCTTGAATGTTTTGGAGAAGATAGATTACTAACCTTTCTCTGACTCTGAGCCCTGAACGCTTGTGGTAACTAAGGTAACCTTATTTCATAGGCAAAGGGAAAGAAAATAATGTGCTGGTGAAAATAGATATGCTCCAAAATTGTTCTTTGCTTTCCCCCCTCCCTTCCCCCAAGGCTGAACAGTAGGCTTGCTGGTACGTTTGAAGGTGTTTAGGGTTATTCACAAGTTGTCTCTGGTCACTACAGTTAAGTCATGTCCATGCACATGTGTGTATACATACCTGCATGCAAACTTCTGCCTGTATCCTACCCCTCGATCATTTATATATTAGTTACTATTCCACAGTCACCTTCTGGAAGTGCTAAATGCCTATATATTGTGCTCTCAGGAACAGTGACAGGTCATTTATCAAACAGCTGGATGCACGAGGAATATTTGCTTTTCAGTCATGTAAATGTTGTGGCCCTGCTTTTATCAGTAGGGAGTTCCTTGCTTCGCAAATCCTTGCCCCTGACTTGGTGTGCTAGTGCATGTTCCATCCAACAGCAGTCTCCTTTTGGGTGAGCTTTGAAAAATCCTTGTGCTTTTGGGACGACCCTAACTTATTGATGTACAGGAAGGAAATGTACTTCTTGTACTCTAGATCTCAGAAGTGTGTTTTTTCAGACCTAGCTGATGCTGAGAACCTAGTGATGCATTTGTACAGTGGGTTCAGATGAAGGCTAGCTTTTGATTACATCTTTGCTTTTTAGATAAAGGCTGTTCCAAATAATTCAATTACACACATCTGGTCTTTTCCCACACTGTGTTGTGTGCTTGCCAACAAGTGTGACTAACAGCTTTTCTCCTGAAGTAGCCCCAAATGTTTCAATTTTTTAAGTCCCTGGAAGGAGGCATGCTCTTAATTGTCTGAGACCTGTTGAAGCCTTGCAGAGCATGGAAAAGTCCTTTGTGAGGGTGTGTTGAACTTGCAGAGGTTTCCCGTCTGAAGACTGTTGTGAATGTTTCTTTAGGAAATTGAAGTTTAAAGTTTTGAGTGTCCCAACTGAAAATGTGGGTTGGTAAGATTCCACCACCACCCCCGGCCCCCCTTACTTAATGTATTGTTTGCCAGCCTGTGCTCATTAATTAGGGGTGTAAATTGCCTTTTGACCCACCTCCGACTGCCGTTGCTATGCTGGCAAAAGCCCCATCGGGCACATTTGCAGCGGCAAAGAAGAGTCATTTTCTTGGTGTGGCTCCACTTGGGGAATTAGCAGAAGCTGCACCAAGTTCAGCCTCCAAAACCAGCATCAGACCTGCACTGCCCCTTCCCAGCACACTCCAGTGTGGGTGACGGCTCAGTTTCAGTTAAGTGCTTTTACCACACTACTAAGTACCACAGACATTCAGTGGAGGAGTCTGCGGGTGTTTCCTTGAAATTGCAACTGTTTGCATTAAATATATTCCAGGACTGATAATGCCGGTTTTGTAACCACTGACTACGTTTCTCCTGCTTTCGAAAGGGAAAACCAAGCACGATTTTGTATTGAGAAGTGTTGCAAACTCTCCTGGCTCGCTCTTCTGCCTTGCTGTTGTCTCTTCCATTTTTAGACCGAATACAAGCAACCCGGGTATTGCTAGCATCACTTTCCTGCTATAAGAGAGCTTACCTTTTTTGTTGGTTAACAATAAAAAAACAAACTTGTAACCTAGATATTTCCCTCTTCCCTCTGACAGCCGTGTGATTTACTGCCAGAGATGACTCTGTCATTTCTTTGCTATATTGCTGCTGCTGTTTTAAATGGTTTGATATACGAGCTTTCTGAAACAACGTGGTGTGTGTAGGATTTCGTGGCTGATGAAGCTGTCTCTTTTCTTCTTCCTTTCGCTCCTTGGTTTGTGCTTGTCTGTCCGCCGTGGTAGGTTTATTAATAAATTATATATGTCCGTATTAGATATAATTTTTTAGGAGGTTTGCATGTCGGTAGTTTGTAAGCAACTAAGGTGCCTCATGTTCAGGTCTGAGCAGATAGGAATCCCCTTGCACTCGAGAGGGCCTGATCCAAAGCCCGATGAAGTTGGTAGGAGGACTGTTGCCAACCTCAGGGGGCTTTGGATCAGGCCTTACGCTCCCACCTTTGTTGTGCCTCACTTAAAATGGTGCTTTTTCAGTTGTCTGTCTTTTTTTTTCTGGTTTGTTTGGGTTTTTTTTCTTTGTATGGTGCTGTGTATAACTTGAATATATTATGCACATATCCTACCCAATGGGTAGAACAAACAAACATACAAAAACAAATAGATGTTGTTAATACTGTAAGATAATGTATAGATGATACCAATTTTAACACAAAAAAGAAAATGGCATAGACTTTGTGAATGCCAACTTCTGTGCTTGGTCCTTTTTTGTAAGAAAATTTCCAAATGAATGCACACAAATGACAAAAAGTCTATGTATTTTATTTTCCTATTAAATATCAATATAATATCATAAGGGAAAAAGTTTGAACAAATCCTTTTTGAATAGCCTGTGTATAGCGATTGGTCGTTTGATGCATCTTTGCTGTGAAGGTTTGTTGTTTTTTTTTTAGATGTGTCACTTTAAGAAAAAGGAAAAAACACAAAACAAACAAAACCTCCACAGCTTTAACCTTGCAACTAGATGCTTCTCATATTGGTTGCTGCCTCACTGTTGCCGAGTTAGACCAGTATTAGTTATTACTTCTCCGGCAGATACGTTATTTATTATTATCCTTGATTAACTTTTTGTTATATTAAAAAAAAAAACAAACAAACAACTTAGAAATGGGCTAAAAGCTTTCAAATCTTTTTATCCGCATCCTAGATTTGAAGTGAAGCTCAGACAAGTGGGAACTGACCCAAACCATCCCTGCAAAATCAGAACTAGGCCAACGAGAGTTTTGTGACAACAGCCAGCCCTTGCTCTGTGCCCACTACTGGCGTGCAATCCTGCCACTGCAAACTGTCTTAAGGCTGGGTGTGCAGCTGGGACTCGCTGCTGACCTGTGCGGCTGCAGGGTGCAAGCCTTAAGGGTAGGCAGGAAAAGCCGCAGCTGGTAGCGAGCTGAACGCAGGGTTTGAGCGTGAGCTTTTGAGTCAGCAGCGCTGCTGCTGCGTTGGCCTCTGACAGCAATGGCTTACCCTGGGTTCGTATTGAAGATTATGGAGAAACACCTAAACCTGTTCAGACCCAACACGGGAAGCGGTGTGGAAAGTAATGAAATGCGTGAACTTTCTGCCAGGTTCTCTGGGCAGTTTGGTTCTCCCTGGTGTCTCCGCGCGTTTGGCTGTCTGTCCCCGTGCCCCGCATGCCGTCGGTATGGGCTCTTTGGTAAAGCAAATACCTCAGGAAAACTCACCATGAAGTTCTAGTGTAGAGACTTGCAGATGCTGTACTTATTTTTCTAAACTGTTTGTTCTAACTATCCCAGGACGGTAGGTGATATAAAAGTTTATTGGTCCCAGACAGACTAGTCCTCTCACAGATGGATACCGACTAATCTTCCATAGATTCTCATGTCTGTATGTAGCTTTTTTATACTTGTTAGGCTTTAACCACAGATGTAAGGTAGCAGCGTGTTGGGATATGTTTGAGATGGCGTTTCGGTTTAGTTTTTCAGATGACTAGCTAAACGCTATGCTAAAACTCAGGGGGCCTTATCCAGGGCCCAGTGAAGTCAGGGGAGGCTTCCTCTGGTGTGAGTGGGCTTTCCATCTGGTCCGTCACGCTGGAGGATGGTGCCCTGGGAGCACAGTCCTTCACAACTTCTCTGCCGACCTGAAACTTCAGCTACTCGTTTGTAAATATCTTTTAAAAAGCCCTCACAGGAGTCCTGTACCCGAATGTTGATCATGGTTGTTTTGGGTTCTTTTGTTTTAAAGAAGTGTGTAAGTTTTTTATGGCCAGTTCTGCATCATCAAGCCCTTACAGGTAGCTTGTATCCATCCCTCTATGTATCGAGCTCTTTTATCAGTAAGCATGTACCATAGGGAAATGCGCATATTTCATGACTGTCACTCGTTAACTCATTTATTGTTTGTCAGGGCATAGGGTAATTGTTGTGGAAGTACACCTTGCCTGGCCGCCTTCGTGTTTTTGTTTGCACTGCAGTACCACTTCTGTGCATGAAGGAAGGAAAACAAACAAAAAACCGCAGGCCGTGACTAGGAAGACTGTACAGAGCAAACCTCCCACTGGAGGAATCTAGGGTAGGATTTATCACAACAAAACTTGCATATTGAGTGGACCAAACACGAGCATGTCTCCTTTTAGAGGCACTAATTTGCTTTGAAGCTGCAGTGGAAAGAGCAGACTATCTATTAAGTGTATTCACAGCTGTGTTCACGCTTTTCCGTTTACCACAAAGCACAGCAGGCAGCCAAGATTTTAAAAGAAGTGTAAGCAGAAGTTATGAGAGCCTCGGGCATCGTAGACCCGGACAGCAAAAATAATAATAATAAAAAAATCACCTTAATATTCTTTAACAAAGCTTTTCTACTTGCCGTACAAAGACTACATAAGCATTGATAGGGGTTTTATCTTTGTATAGCTATCAGCTGCCCATTGCTGCTGTGCTCAGAGCATTTCATGATGGTATGCACATCAGTCAGGCTGTTACACTTAAAATTAACCATCAAATGCCTGGTTTTAGAGTGTTGACCCTTTCTTTGTTGTTTCTTGCTAGTTATTTTACAGTGTAAAATGCTTTATTGCGCTATGGATTTTTTTGTATTTCCAACATTGTGGTTTTCGAGATCATGTTTCCAGCACCTCTTATTTTTGTCCATTTTGTTTCAAGCTATTCTGAAATATGTACAGCACTATCAACAATATTTAATCTTTCTTTTAAACTTTATTGTTGTAAAAACAAAGCTATTGAAAACAGTAAGTCTTTACAACTGTATTGGAGTTTCTCAGTAGCTGTTCACGTGATGCTATGACAAACCTGGCTTGCTTTAATTTTTTTAAAAAAAAATATTTTCCTTTTAACACGATTAATTTGTTGCTTATTTTCCACCGTAACTCCCAATTATATACATGAGAAGATTTCAGCTGTTGTGTATCTGACTTTTAATTGAGCAAATGGTGATGTCCTAGTTTTTAGACCTAAGGTCTGTTTATTGCAATACTTTTAAAGGAAGATGTTGCTCTAAGTGCTGTTGTTAGTTTTAAATACAGATTTTATGCTTGTTCTTAATATGCTGTGGTTAAACCATGGCACAAAATTATTAAAAATCATGAAATGCATTTGTCTCCTGTTGAGTTTATTTTCTCTTTGAAGCGAAAAACCAAAACCGAACAAAACAAGAAAGGTGAAACACTGGAGTGGCCTTCTGTAGAACAAGTACTTGTCGTCTTCCCTTGCTGGTTTGCTGCTGGCAACCAGGTAGGTGATTGTTAAGGAATCAGAGGGTGGATTCAATCCTTGAAGCGTATGGGAGGGCCCTGGGAAACAGATGTTTGATTAGGATTTTATATCAGTGTTCTGACCCTCAACCTTTGGTGATTAATGCTGGGGCGGTTGCAGGTGTTCCTGCCCTACCTTCTGCCGTGGGATGAGCCATAGCAGGAGGCAGCTGTGCCGGAGCACCTGCCTGTCACCCGCTGTAGTTAAGTCTAGGCACTTGTGATTTCAGTTCCCTTCAGATCAGCCCCGCCTCAGTCTCATTTAAAGCACTGGGTGCTGGTGGCTGCCTCTGGCATGCCGGTGCTGCCTGGCCAGCTGGGGATAAGCAGTGGCCCCAAATCACTGAGCTGCAAAAACTGGTTAAAAAAATGAATGTACAAGGTACGGCTTGTGGGTGGGGAAGCACAGCCTGGTTTAAGAGACCGGGGGCATGCTTTGGCAAACGTTTAACACGGGAGCAGTTGTGGTTGGGGGGGGGAGCGGCAGGAGGGGGATATATACAGTTGGTAAGAAACTAGACAGAAGGGTCCTGTGAAAGACGCTTGTCTTTCGTAATGCTGATCTTCGCAAGGTAGATCAAACTGTCCCTGCCTGGTACCTGTCACTTTGCTATACTAAAGCTCAACAAACCCAGGAAAGATTATTTTTTAACAGAGCAGTTGATTACTGTTTAATTATAAAGTGATGCTTTGTTTAGCACGATTATTAACAAAATTATTATCTTTTATTATATTTTATACCTGTCCCTGTGCTTGCTGGAGCTTGAGCTCTCTGTTGTTGATAGGCAGTGCTTAGGGGGAGGTGGTACTTCAAACCTGGGGGGGTTCTCACAGGTCTTTTCAAGACAGAGGTCTGCTGTGGGAGCCACCGTCCCAGCCCGTTCCTGACGTGCTGCTTACAGAGCGGCCTTTGTATTGCCCTCAGATAGGGACCGGGAGGCATGCCCGTTGCTGCTGTTCTTTTTGAATGGCTATGCTCTTTAAATGTTACAATACTTATTTTTGGTTCAAAAGTAACCATTTTCTCTTCCTGTAGCCACCCCCAGTTAGCTGTCCTCCATCTACAGCGTTTTAATTCTTTAGTACTTGGGGAAATTGCTAGTTCCTTAGTCCTTAGAAGTGCTCCAGATCTCCAAGCTTCTGCTCCTCCTTTACAGTCTGAACCTTGAACCCCCTGGAAACTGCCTATTTTTTTTGGCCTGCTTTGATCTTTTACTTAATACGGTTTTAATTGTATTTATATTTGTTTTATAATATGCCATTCTGTTTGATTGTGTTTTAATATCTCTGCCAATGGTTGCAACTCAGAACTCGGCTATAAATGGGATGTCACATCTCAGTAGGGTTACTTTTTTCCTGTTAAAAGATTAATACAGTGGCTGCTGCAGTCCTGTGAAAGCTCTAGGTCTGGCTTCCAGGCTCCCAGCAGTATTGTGTCTCATTACAAACACCCTGTTTTTAACATCCCAAACCATTTTCTTCCGAAGACCCTTCTGTAATGAGACTTCGTTACTTAGACAAAAATTAATTAGGCTTCTCTCATTATCACTGTTTTGATCAGTTGTGCTTTAAATGAGTTCTAATTAAAATGCACATTTTAAAATCCTTACTGCTGAATCCTGTTCTAATAGCTCGCCTCTACTGCAGCAGTGCCTTGCTTTTGTGTAGTTTGCATTGTGCCGCTTTTACAGAAGTCTAGCATTGATTAGAATAAAAACTCGCACGATTTTTTCCCCCTTGTTTTCTATCTTCCCCCCCCGCCCCCCCCCCCCCCCCCGACTGACTGCCAAATGATTGCTCCCGAAAGTGGGGATTAGAGCTGAGATACCGAATTCTTTGCATGTGGTAAACTGATAAGCCGAGTTTCTCCGTATCCTGTACAGTCAGTAACGTTACTTGTCCCCAGAATGTTTCAAAACATAAGGGAGAAACTGTGGGCTTGTACTTGCTACTATTTAACTGCCTATTTCTGCTTGCCTTGGGTGTTCCAAGTTGCCCTTGATATATTATTTAAGTTGGCAGGACTGCATGATCTGTCCCAGTGATGTCCGTCACATGCTAAGCTGGGGGCAGCTTTGCTGGGATGCCAGGGGACACGCTAATTACAGCGGGGGGGGCATGGTGAAGGCTTGCTCTCCTTGAGGAAGGGACTAACATGTAAACATGCTTACTGTAAAGTATTTTGTACCCGTTAATGGTTTCCATGATGAAGCGTGTTGTGGATTAGTAGCAGAAGGGTGCTAATACTATTCTAAAGGTGAGGAAACGGGCATTAAGAAGGACATGGCAGGTCTCGGCGCGGTCGGTGGCCATGCTGGGAATAACCTTCCGGTTGCCACCATTCTCGGTCCCTCCGCCTGCGAGGTGCAGTTTCTCCCCGCTCACTTCTAACACGCTGGTACTGCTGCCTCACACAGAGCTGTTTTTCTGTGTTGGGCTGATAGTGGCAGGGCTTTAAGCCAGCAGCCGGAATGTAGCCACCCCTTGTCCAGAGGAAGAGGGTGTCTTTTCCATGGAGGCCAAAATGCCATCCTTGAGCCCCAGAAGCTCCCGTCAGTGCCAACACCAGATCACTCCAGATTAATTTAAGGTTTGCAGACATTACAGTGATTGACAGTTGAGTTGAGTGGAAAATTCCAGCTTAATCCTGCTCTGTGTGCCACAGACATGGGCTCAGACAGCTTGACCCACATTTAACCCTGGGCAGCAAGAAACTCTAGGGAGAAAAGAAAAAAAAAGTCATTTTCATCTCAAAGCAGTGAGAATGTTCCAGCTTATTACACATCCCTGTGTATATGCATACATGCCTAATTGTGTTACAATGCTGTGAATATTTCATAAGCTGAGCCATGTTTGCCCTAGTTGGCTCTGCTTGGCGAAGAAGCCATGGAAGCCAGATATAAAAGCACAAATGTGCTTGCATAGCCGTTCAGCAGGGTTTACGGCAACAGCAAAATGTATAGGAGCTAGTTCTCTCCTGACAATGGGGTGTTAGGATTGTAAGTGCTATAAAATTTGCTTACAACTGCAAAATATATAGCTCTCGGGGAAAAAGCTGATGAGCTGGTAACTTTCACTAATGTTTTGTCAGGAAAAGCCTAACAGGTAAGGCTTGAATGACTGACTGCAAAGTCGGTCTGGTTCCTTTGGTCCCCTTCGTTCTGCAGATCAAAGGCGCTGATAGTCACTTTACCTGTGTTTGTTTTGGATAGTGGCTGGTGCACTGTGAGGTGTTACAGCTCCTCAGCCAGAAGGTGCCTTGGTGCACATTAAAAGCCCGATGGCTGAGTGCTAACTGCATTAGTTACTCAACATGCAAGCACTCTCACCTTTTAAAATGATGCTGTATATTCTGCTGATACAAGATAGATAAGAAAATATGTGTGCTAGCTCCCGCCATATGCTAGGGGAAACAGACACTTTAAAATTATGATTTGTCAGGAAAATCGGATCAAGTACGCTAAAATCGCCATCTGACAGTAACACGCAAGAAATAAAATGCCTGTCTGTGGTAAAACTGTACTCGAAAGTAAATCGTGCAGCTGTAGCTTAATTGCTGCTTGTGCATTGGCAGATTTACTTTCTGGGTTTTTTTAAGCACGTTGGCTGCATGCAGGTACGTACTGTGCAGAGATGTGCACATTGCTTAAATAGAGCACAGCAATCCAGCAATATAAAATATACTGTTAGTGACATTAGGCAGAACTTGGGAGTGCTCCTTCTGTAAGATTCTAGTGTGTTATCTTTATTTTCATATAAAAAAAGAAACCAAAAAATGCTTTTCTAATCTAATCCAGGATAAAAATGAACTGCAGGCATTTGGTGAACCGGAGCATTAGCCATCAGTCAGCCAAGGCTGAGAAATTTCTCTTCCCCCACTAAAATTCTTACGAAGTGTCTCCTGCATTAAAAGATGTCTGCTGCAATGGGGGGGGGGGGGGGGGGGGGGGGGAGGGGCGGCTGAAGGCCCTAGCAGTGTGCAGGCACCTGCTTTTGAGGGAAGGGTGCCCGGAGCCAGCCCTCGCAGAGCGGTGCAGAGCCGCTTGCTTGGGCTGGTCATTGCTTGGGCTGGGACTTTGGTACTGGTGCCAAACGGAGCTGTGACTTCAACTTTAAGATAAGGAGTGAGACTTTAGCTCCTGCCCCATCTTGGGAAGCAATTCCAGCTCTGGCCCACCTCATGCTGCTGCTGGTGCTCTGGCCCAATATTGGGCCAAGATTTTTGCTTGGCCACAACTTTGGCTCCAGCCACAGCTTTGGCTCTGGCCATTGCTCAGGCCACAAATTTGGCTCCATCACCATCTTGGGCTGCCAGTTTAGCTCCAGCTTGATACCTGATTGCAGTTTTGGTTCTGGCCCCATATTGGGCTGTGACTTAATCTCTGGCCTGATATTGGCCCCTGCTCAGCCTGCGACTTTGGCTCCAGTACCATCTCAGGCAGCTGCTGGGCCACCTGCTTGATATCGGACTGCAGCTTTGGCTCTGGCCCTACTTGGGAGGCTGTTGTGGCTCTGGCCGATATTTTGGCCGCTGCTTCAGCTCCAGCCCCATAATTGAGCTGTGACTTTGACTCTGGCCACCTCTGGCCACATCTCGGTCTCTGGGTTGCAGCTTTGGCTCTGGCACCTGTTCGGTTCATGACTTCTGCTCCAGCCCATTAAAGGCTGCAGCTTTGGCGCTGACCCCTTCCTGGGCAGTGATTTCAGCCCTGTTCCCCATTCAGGCCAGTAGCAGCTCTTTTCAAGCCACACCTTCAGCGCCTGTCCAATATCAGACCATGCCTTTGGTTCTGTCCCAGTAACCTCAGCTCTGGTCCCCTGTTCCTGCCTCTGTTTGGGTTGTGACTTCTTGGGCTACGACTTTAGCTCTGGCCCTGTTTCACGCCACAAGTTCAGCTCCAGCCCCGTATTGGGCTGAGATTTCAGCTCCAACCCCATCTTGAGCTGCAACATCAGTGGCAGTGCCATTTGTGCTGCATCTTTGGCTCTGGCCCAATCTCAGGCCACGTCTTTGGCTCTGGCCCCTATTCAGTTGTTAATTTGTCCCTTGCCACGTCCTGGGCTGTTACTTTGCCTCTGGCTGAAATTTTGGGCCATGGCTTCAGCTCTGGCCCCATCTCTAGGTGTGACTTCAGCTCCATTCCAATTTCAGGTTGTGATTTCAGCTCAGACCCATCCTGGGCCTCTGACTTCAGTTTGGCTGAATACTGGGTCACTGCTCCTGCTCCGGTGCCTGCTCCATCAGTGACTTTGACTACAGCTTGATAGCGTGCTGTGACTTTGGCTCTAGCCCCATGTCGGTCTGTGGCTTCATCTCCAATGGCATCTCTGGTCGTGATTTTGGCTCTGGCCCCATATTGGGCTGTGACTTCAGCTCCTGACCTATCTTGGGCCACTACTTGCCTCCGACGCAAGTTTGGCGCTGGTCCATGCTCAGGCAGCTATCGCAGCTCTGGCTGCTGTTTGGGCAGCGATGTGGGCTCTGGCCATGGCTTTGGTTCCAGCCCATCCTGGGTTAAGACTTCGGCTCTAGCACTACCTCAGGTGGTAACCGCTGCTCTGGCCTGATACTGGGCTGTGACTTTTGCTTCAATCCCTGTTTGGGCTGTTGCTTTGACTCTGGCCCCATCGTCAGCTGCAGTTTTGGCTCTGGCCCCATCTCGAGCCACAATTTAGGCTCCAGTCACATACTGAGTTGTGATGTTGGCTCCGACCCTGCATTGGTTTGCAACTTCAGCTCCAGCCCCATCTTGAGACACCGTTTCAGATTTGGCTCCTGCTGGAGTCATGACATTAATCCAGTCCCATCTTGGGACCCCAGTTTTGGCCCAATTCCCTGCTCTCATCACAGCATGGACTCGTCTTGGGCTGCAGCTTTAGCTTTGGCTCAGTTGTGGGCCCTGGTTTTGGCTCCAGCCTGCTCAGGCTTCTACGTCAGTGCTATCCTCATTTCAGACCATGACTTCAGGTCTGGCCCCACTTCAGGTTGTGACTTTGGGGCTGCAGCTTCGGCTCTGGTGCCATCTTGGGCTGCTGCTTTGGCTGTGGTCAGTTATCAGGCTGTTACTTTGGCTCCAGTCCACTGCACAGGAGGGTCCTACAGCTCTGGTCCCTAATCTTTGGCTCCAGCCCCATCTTGAGCTGTGACTTTTGCTCGGCCCTGATATTGGGTCACTGCTTGGGCTCCAGTCCTGTACTGGGCTGTGACTTCAGCTCCGGCCACATCTATGTCTGCAAAGTTGTCTCCAGCCTGATACTGGGCCGTGACTCTGGCCTCTGCTTGGGCTCTCATGGCTGCTCTGGCTCCGCTTGGTCCTTCTGTTCTAGTGGTGTCTTGGGCTGTGACTTTAGGTCCTGCCCAACATTAGGAAAAACTTTTGCTCTTGGCCATGCTTGGGCTGCAGCTTTGGCACTGGTGCCAGATCAAGGACTTTTGTCAGGATATTGGGATGAGACTTCAGCTTCTGTCTCACCTTGGGCAGCAGTTTTGGCTCTGGCCCCACGTCAGGCTGCTACTTGGATTCCAGCCCTGACTTGCTGTGAACAGTGCTTGGGCTGAAACTTTGGCTCCTGCCCCTGGTAGGGTCATGTCTTTGGCTCTGGTCTTCATTTGGGCATTATTTTGCTTTCATCCTCATTTCAGCCTCTTAAGTTAGCTCCAGCCAGACTTTGCCTCCAGCTCTTGCTCAGGCTGCTGTTTCAGCTCTGGCATCACCTTGGACTGTGACTTTCACTTGAACTCCTGCTAGAACAGTCACTTGGCTTGGGCCTTTACACAAGCTATGCCTTCAGCCCCATCATGTGCTGCTACTTTTCAGGTCGCTGCTTTGGCTCTGGCTCCATCCTGGGACGTGACTCTGGGTCTAGCCCTACCTTAGGCTGTAACTTTGGTCCCAGGTCCTGCTTAGACACTACTTCACCTTCTGCTTAGGCTGCAGCTTCATTTCCAGCTTCTGCTGGCAGGCACTCAGTGCCTTCCTGTGTGTACCTGCACCAGAGGCAGACAAGGTGATGCTCTGTGATGTGTGAGGCAGGGAGCAGGCAGAAGTGGGCAAAAGTCACCAAAGCAGCAATTTCTCTGCTGCTTGTGTGGCGGGCAGATGCCTTAATCCTGGTCTCACTAGATTTCTGAAGGTTTTGCAAAAAGATGGAGGTACCACCCCACCACCCCTTCTTCTAGGGCATAAAGGACACATAAAGGAACATCCCTTTCCCCTGAGGATGCTGACCTGCCAGGGGAAGATGGCAGCCCCTTGGGTCTCCATCTGGGCTTTCCACCTCACCAAAGACATGGCACTCTGCTGAGGGGAGATCAGGCAGCTCTGCCAGGCATTCCCTTGCTCCGGTCACTTGTTGGCTGCCTCAGTGCCAGCTCCAGGTGCTGTGCATGGACTGTTAGCTTTCCTAGGCCACAGCACCTGCTCCCCCATTCCTCCTGTGCTGCCAAAGGCACCCACTGGTACTGCTCCACCTCAAGGAATGCTGCTGCCATATGGCAGTGTGACATCTGTGCTGGCTTGGACACTAGTAAGTGACCCTACGTTGGTCCCAGGCACCCCTCTGCATGGTGCAACTGCCCAGCCTGTGCGCACAGCCTCACCAAAGGCACATGGGCCCTGGCTTCCAGCCACGCAGACGCACATTGTCCTACTGTCTGTAACAAAAACTGGATCCTAGTCTTGTGGCAAGAGCTACAGAAATGAAGTTATAAGTGAGATACAAAGATGAAAGCAAACTTTTAACTGTAGTTAAAACCACAGTGTAGCTGGGTACATGCTGGGCACCCAGTGGACTAACGTCGTTCATTCCCTGGGTGGCCCAGAACTCCCCAGCTGGTCTCTGCACTAATGAGGCAATGCATTGATTCCAGATGAGGCTGACTTGAGACAAGGTCACCAGTACCAAGCATTTGACTAACTGTCACAAAAAACTCTCCAGGTCAGATTTTCAAAGTCCTGAAGATCTCCCCACCTGCTTTGTGCAGATCAATCCACGTAATTGTGTGCCCTGTTAATGGACATGCTGGGTGGAGGGTGCAGCTGTCCCAGAAACCGCTCGAGGCTGTTCATGCTGCTAAACTGACCAAACAGTACAGAGATGATGCGCTTGCCAATACTCACTAAGAGCTGTTCCTGCAGATACAGAAATGGTCACATAAGACAGTCCTACTGTACACAGTTAAGAGATACCTTTTGTACTTGGCATTGGTAGTGAACAAATCAGTAAACACTGGAGGGGTCACAGGCCGGCTGGACAGGGGGAAGGGCAGAAGGATGGGGGTACCAAAAGGGTGCATCTGTGTAATGAACAAGTGCTGATGTGCCTGGGGGCTACAGACCCATCCTAGGAAACCAAGATGCCCCTGTGCCATCCCTGCCACATGCAAAGAAGAGACAGATCCTGTGAACTGCACCGAGAGGTTACCACGTTTGGCCTCAGACTGAGAGGATGACAATACAGTATCACCCAGGCAGGCTTAAGGCTCTGCAGGGTGCAATGCTGCCTGCAAAAATGGAAAACCAGAACAGATGCCGACATCAGAAGAATGCGAGCATGGGGACAATAAGAAAAAGTGCACTAAAATAGAAAAAAAAAGAAGCTGCATCTATTAACTCCAATCCTACAGCAGTGGTCAGCTCAGCAGCATAAGAGTTCACAGAATTATTTTTTAATATTTAACAGAAACATGGCACGTTACATCTTCAGGGCACTGAATATACAATGATTACTCCTCACAACATCCCTGTGAGGTAGGCATTAGATTGCAGTTACTATTTGACATGTGGACAGAGGCAGAGAAGTACATAATCAGCCCTGCACAATGAAGTCAATGAAGTTCAACTCACTTAAGCCTGGAGAAGCCCCCAGTGACTTGACTGAAAATGTAAGAGTGGGGCTGAGCTGATAAAGTATCAGCTACCTTCTTTTACTCTAGTTAATTACAATGCTCAGGGTCCAACTCTGTTGCTTTCCCATATCCCCCTACAAAACCCCACCTTTGTTAAACAAGACACACATGCAGAGAGTTGCTACCAAGTGAGTTCTGCAATAGAAATAGGAAAAAAAAAAATAAAAAATCACATTTCAATTTAGCCTACATTTGAATAAAACCATGAGTGAAGTTTGCCTGCCCAGTTAAATAGAACAGTTTCAACTTCAGTCCTTTTATGATATTTGAGACGGCATTTCAGCCTTCAGCTGTAAGTGTTTGCTTAACATAAGAAAATCTAGGGGAAAAAAGTTTTTGAGACAGTGATCAGTGTCTCAAAAATTATGCTTCATTTAGTTAAATTGTTCTACTGAAGTCTGAGGAATTCCTGAATAGGAGGAGGAACTTTTGGGTTTAACTCAACCCAAACTCAAACTTTTCATGTTCTTTAAAAAGCCCCTTAGTATACCAGTTTCTCAAGTAAACTCCTCTATCAGAATGTTTTTGTTCCAAAAATGAAATAGAACAGTTTTGTAAACTTCAACATAATAAAAAAATCCTAGTTTGTAATATACGATTATTGATTAATTTCATTTAATAACTTTCTTTCTACTGTAAATCAACTTTAGGAAAAAAGTATACTGACAGTATGGCTACTGTGATTAACTCATCTTCCTACAGCTTTCAGTTGAGGTTTCTGAAAAGATACACTGTCCAAGAAAGATTCATAGTCTCAACCTGTAAACTACCACAACTCAGCTGAAGTCAATGTAGCTGTTATAATTCATTCAGACTGAGTGGCTAATCCATTGATTCCTTCATGTGCAGTATCGGTGACAATGGTCTGTCTCCAAGTTGAGAGATGATCACGACTGAAGAGGCCTGGGTCCACATACTCTGAAAACCAGAATATTTTACCTTTCCCTGCAGAGAAATCTTAATTCTCATTTGATGGAAGATTCAGTCCAATGGAACAATGGCTGTGCACTACGATGGAAGAAGAACAAAGTAGTTGGAAGAAACCATCTTCATTGTGGATTGGGGGTGGGGGTGGTGATTAAAAAGAAAAAAAAAAAGAGGGAAGAGTTAATTGTTAACGATATTACCAATGGACGCACAAACTTCTAATCTGAGATTTACTTTTCCTCTGTAAATTGAAATTTTGTCACAACCTCTCCCCAGGCGACTTTTAACCTTGGTGAATACACAGAATTTTTAAATCCAGAGCAACTGCAGTCTCCAGACAAGGCAGGAAGAAACAATAAAAACAAACAAAAAAAAGCTCAGAAGTGCACTTCATATATCCTGCCTCACAAAGGGTTAAAGTGCTAAGTTTGATATATCCAAAAATTAAGCATCTCTCCTAGTCCTTTAGTTTTTTAAATGAAACTTTATCTTTGGTTTCTTGTATCTTCTCAGTAATTTTATCCTTTGTTTCCTCCATCTTCTCAGTAATTTTATCCTTTGTTTCCTCCATCTTCTCAGTAATTTTATCCTTTGTTTCCTCCATCCTATCTTGTAGATACTCCTTTACTGGTGGTGGTGTGGACATGTAGCCATTCTTACGCAAATATTTAACAGTGATGGATGTTCCTCCCAAAGTCACAGTGTATCTGGCAGGAGTTGCAATCTTAAAAAAACCCAAAGAACACTCCATGTCAATAAAACAGGACAGTATTATTTAGCAAAAGGTATTTTTAATATTGAGAATTCTTTTGGGCGAGTATCAGATACTAAAAAGGTCTTCTATTTATAAGGAAATAAGCCAATATACAGTGCATATCCCCCCCACCCCCCGCAATGCATACCCTGCTTAAAGTATCCTTTTGACAAAACCAGCACAGGCATTAGACTTGCATTTAAAAAACCCAAACAAACCACCCACAAACCTCCCTGTGTAGCTTGTGGGACAAGCATTAGGCATCTCACAAAGCAATTCAGAACAGACAGTATGTGAACACCGAACCATATAAGCAAAGAGGAAATATTGACAATGTATGTTTTAAAATTCTAAAAATCCAAGAGTATAGGCATCTTTCAGTCCAAAACTAGGACACACACAGTCCTTAAGAGGTCAGCTAACCCAAGACACAATAAACCAGGTTTGTTATGCTAGACAGACTAAACTGTTCTTTCAGAACTTCAGAGATAAAGCCTGCACAATCTTTTTGCAACCTATTCTAGTGCTTCCGCATCTTGGAAGTTCCTTCCAACACTGCCAGATCTCACAGCTATAATAAAATCTTTGTATTTAACCACGTTTCTTTATTGGTCTCTTTTGGGCACAGGAATAATTGGCCAGAATAGTGCTTTCACATGTTGTTTAGGAAAGTAACCCTTTTAAATAACAGATAAGGAGCACATCACATTTGGAAACAAAACAGGTGAGTGGCATTCAAAGAGAATACGGTACTTTGGTTTTGCACGGTCTAACATGGTTCAAGTTTCCTAAACATGGATTGTGCACATATAAAGCAGTAGAGACCCAAACCTGAATGTAAGTAATTGAGTCAAATGGACAGTGACAGTACTTGACAATGATGGAGAGCTAAGGTAGGAAGACAAACTAGCAAATGCTCTAGGATAAAAATAACTGTACTTTTATCAGGAAGTCATGATGTGTTTAGACCTTACCTCTTTATCCCTGTTAATTACGTCAGGGTTACAAAGGAATAACTTATTTGTAATTAAATCTGAGGGCAGACAATAGTTCTGCAGCAAACAAGTTATTTTAGAAATACAGACAGACTCCTTAAAAGGAACACAGAGCCCATATCAACTTGCATATGACTATTTTTACTACAAAAATGAATGTTCAAGCATGTGTAACTATCAAAGAAAGAAAACAGCATAAATTCTTTCTGCTGTAAACAAGTAAACCCTGTTTAGTTCACCAGGCAAGATTTACAGCTTATTTACAAACTATAATTATACTTACTTTATACAATGCATATGCAGTTAGTGCATTTCCACTCTGGGAATTTTTCAGGATGTTTACTATGCTGTCTGGTAACCCAATCAACTCTAGGAATGGAACAACATTCACTCCTCTATAAAAGAAAAAAATAATAATCGATAACCTGAATTGGAATTTGAAACCTGAACACTGATTTAGAGTACCATTTCCATTCTTTTCATT
Organism: Falco cherrug; assembly: GCF_023634085.1. Classification (NCBI taxonomy): domain Eukaryota; kingdom Metazoa; phylum Chordata; class Aves; order Falconiformes; family Falconidae; genus Falco; species Falco cherrug. The sequence goes on from NC_073699.1 coordinate 63,794,338, forward strand.
TACACAAAGTCTGTAATCTTATAGCGAAGTATTTTTTCACCTAAGCAACGCGCTTACAGAATTGTATTTCTGTACCTATAGGCAAATTAATGTTCTTTTCAGGATTCCAAGAGGTGAGGCATTTATATTATCCCTGCTGAGCTGAGTAGCTACTAACTTACCTGTGCCCCAGTTTAGTATGTTTGGAGGTAAGTAGATATAATGGTGGTAAGACAGCTATTCAGGCTTAACTTCATGTTCTACTTTGCCTACTTTTTTTTTTTTCCTTTTAAAAACTTCAGACTAATCTGCAGCATGCCTGGAAGCACAGAATCCATACTTTAGGGTCCTCCATTCACTTTTAAATATATTAAACAAATGGAATGTGGCAAAAGAAAAGGAAGCGACATGTTATATGGACAAGACTTCAGGGGTTCTGGCCCAGTTGTTCTACCTTGTCAATATAAGGTGTCAAGATGGGCGGAGGGAGCTCCTATCACAGTTTCTTTCTGTTTGAAAATCAGGGAAGCTAGTATCAGCACCAAAAAACCAAAAAGACAGCCCATCTTTACATTACAGTGGAAAGCTACATGCAGTTATAGAGGACCTGACACTCCAATATTTAGAGATGTTATATTATCATTATCCATTTCTACCTAGTATTTTAAGCATTCATTCTTCTGTGCATGTGATCACTTCAGTATCAGAAACAGTAACAGGCAGTTAATTTACTAAAGACCCTACAATCCAAAGGCCTATCTCCAGAGCAGAAAAAGTAGACCTAGTAAGATTTGAAAGACAGCATTAACAGCGTTATTTCATAAACTACCGTTGTTTAGTCTTGTATCATGAGCAGTCATTCTGAAAGTTGTTTTTCCACTTCAAGAGGGTGCTGCTCCTGTGGCATGACAAACTGAAGCTTTGTTACAGTTTCTAGTTAAATATTTCAGTTGTTTTCATCCATCAAATACCTATTTCAGCAGCTAACTTTGACTGAAGATTACTTTTTTTGGAACACTTACCTGAAATTTCTGGATGTAAGTATCAAGATGAATTAATCCAAAGCAAAATATTTTTATAGCTGAAGACCTTTATTCCTCTGACATGAGCTAAATTTAGAATGACATTTGGATCTATAGCTCCTAGAAAGGGCAATTATGCCTGCTGGTTAGAGTAACTAAAACACTTGTGCGGTAAGGCATTCTGATGTCAAAACCCCATTTTTGCCACCATGAAATATACAACACTAGCAATCCAGAAATAAACATTTATTTAGCAAACCATTTGCAGACAGATAAAACCTTTCAACTGAACTAGCAGCTCATAGATGATACAGTAGTTCTTTTTCCTAAGAAATGGCATTTTCCAGAGTAGTATCTGGCACGTGCTACAGCTGAAAACCCCAAATTAAAATACTTAATTTATCTTTTTTTTAACCACACAAATATTTAATTTCCAATTAAAAAGTCTGGCCTACAGTAGCAATTTTTTTCAGTGGAAGACAGGAAAGACAGGAAAAAAAAGGAAAAGATACACGACTTGCAAAGAGCTCAGAGTGAGGTGAACGACATGGAAGTCCAATGATGAGGGAGGACCAGTGAAGAAGGGGGGGAGAAAAATGGCAAAATACCCCTCAAGTCAAAGGGCAAAAAAACCCCAAAAAACAAAACAGGTCTACAAAGACCTCACCTAGCAATTTGTAATCAGGATTCCAAATCCCTATCTTAACCTTGTCAGAGGTTACTAATAATTTCAATGATGTTTACATCCATGCATATTTTGGGGAGATGAGCATTTCTTCAGGTATCTGGTATGCATCAATAACAGCATGATAATAGTGTGTATGTGACACTCTCAAGTCCTATACTCTTTCAATATTAATCTTATGCTTCAGTTAAAAACATAGCCTCATTTCCCTATTACATATAGAGTCATTTTAACATGTAATAATAATCTATATGTCCTTTCACCTGTGAAAGTCAGTCTCAATTCAACAGCAGTATTGGACACTGCAACAGAATATCAACTTACTTCATGGCTGCATAGTAAAAGGATCCAAACCATACAGTGGAAGTCAGAATATGCACTGGAATCATGACTTTTCCATACTGTTTAAAAGTCTTCTTGAATCTCTGAACGAGACTAATTGATTTGTCTTGTAATGGATCAGGTTCTGAAGAATCTGACTCTACAGGGCTCTGCTTGGGTGTATCAGTGGCTGAAGTCAAAGGATTTTTCTCTTCTGGTACTTTGTGAGGAGTGTCTGCTGGCTGTGATGCAAAAGGACTTTTCTTTGAGGCAAAGTGTGCTGCACCTGCATGAAGACGTCGTTTAGGAGGGTCCCGTGCCAAAATCACTTTGCACCCAGCATTAGACAACACCGACTGTCCTTTTAAGCACTGGAAGATACTAGTGCGAGGAAAAACCAAACATGTCCCACGCGCCAGCTGAGATGCAGTATGTAATAGACTCTGATGCATTTTGATGAAATGTGGCTGAGGTTTTTAGAGAGGAAACAAAAAGAAAAGAGCAAACACATTGCAATTCAATAATCTGATTTCTATTTGCTGTAATGCCACTTGAAATTCTCAAATTTTAAATTGCTTTCTATTCTTCAACTTTAAAAGGTTTTCCTTACCTTGCTTTGCAGAAATGGCTACCTTCCAGAATTAAGCAAATAATTTTAGATCTCACTTCTTTAGCATTCTGAACTAAAATGGCCCCTTCACTTAACACACACTGCTCCTTACAGCTAAAACACTCATGTTACTCTCTAAAAACACTTTTAGATGTTTAATGCTATCTGCTGCTTTTGTCTGCATAATCTGGCACAGTTGTTGAAAAGTTACCTCTGAAACTTCACTTCTAGTAGCAACTGATAGTTTGATACTTTGAGCCTACATACACATAGTATGAACTCACTTAAGTGCAATTAAAATTAATTTTTGGTGTCAATACAGTTAGTTTTGGTGTAATTTTCATATTCTATACGACTTTGAACTAAAAGTTAATACAGTAAAAAATAATCAGTAACTTATTAATAATCAATTAATAAGAAATAACCTTAATAGCAATAAACCATAACAGCCTGCTAGTATAAATCTGTTAGGAAGGGGGATGGTGCTGTTGAATGTCATGTATTAACACAAGCAACATTGAGCTGCAATTTCCAAAATATTACAATGCAAATAATATCTTCAAAATCTGGATAACCCAGTTAACTTTATGATTTTGAATACCTAACAGTTTTTTTTAACTTTCAGGAGTAACCCCATTTACAGGTTCCCCACAAAAGAGGGTAATTTTGTCTGGCATGTACAAACATCAAGAAGTCATTTTTTTCCCCAAAAAATGCATGATTTGAACTAGTGAATGAAATATTCTCCCCTTTAAACAATGACTGGAAGTTACAGAACTAGTTTTCCTTCCCTCCAAAAAAAGTGCCAGTAACCGATTTTATGTAATGAAAAAATACGCCCGTTAAGTTGTATTACAATGCTCAAATATTTCTGATGCTTTTGTATTTAATTATCATAACAATTCTTGATCCAAACTAGAAATCATTAAAGTTTAATTCAAACTCCACTGTCACCTTCATATCTGCTCCCCCTTCACTTATAGTGTTAGATACATTTGAATTGGGTGTTTCGATAGTGAATTTGTCTAGGCTGCTGAAAAATGATCAATACTTCATAACATAGGCAGAAGGTTTTAAAAAAATAAATAAAATGAAGCCATACATACATACCCTTTATTACTTTCCAGATCCGCAACAAGGACAGTATGATTAGGTTTGTATCTTCAAAAAGTTGTAACTCTTCCACTTGTTCCCCACCTTTCAAATATATCTCTTGAACATATTGATGACTCTGCTAAAGTAGAAAAAAAGGCTTATTTAGAGAAACAGCAACAACAGCAAACTAATATGATGAAGATTTTTGGTGAGCCCGAAACCTTGCTTACTGAAGAAGTTATTGGTATAAATTCCCCTTTGGATACTGACACAGTAATGGGAGATCTTTTTTGCGTAACTTAGAAGTTCCTCAACTTTGAATTACCGTTTCCTTCCAAGAGACAGAAGTTTCATAACCCAAATGCATCTGTTGGAATATTCCTGCCTGTATGTTTTCTAGGTATTTTTATGTTATTGTTGTACTTGAATTAGTTGCAATTACTAGAATTACAGTGTTTGATGTGGGGAAAAGATCAGAGGAATGGTTTCAAACTCCCTGGGAACCTCTACCTTGCACATCAAGCACAGACACCCACTTCTGTTGAACTTGTATTAACACGAGGTATTGCATCAACAGGGGAAAAAGGAACACTTGTCTCTATGCAAGCAAGCAGTAACTCACTCCTGTTGAGTTATGAACTCTTGTGGGAGCCAAGAAATACTGCTGCTTATAGAGCAGTAGATCAGCTACAGGTACTGCCTCTCTCCGAGTCAGTTTTCTGCAAGAACTCACTGAAATAACTACTTGTGCTATCTCTGGTTTTATGAGAAGTGGAGATTCTTGCTGAATTCTTAGATCCAAATGCAATCGCTTCTCAAAACAAAAAGTAGTGAAAAGACTCAGCAAAATTCAAGTGTTAAGATGGCACACTGCCATATACTAACTACCTTACCAATTCACAGAAATTGTTAACAAACTGGAAGAATGCAACTACACTGCTTGCCTATGGCCACTTACGCTCCTCTCCCGAGGGATAACTCTCCACAGCAGACTGCCCCCCCCCCTCACTAACAGTACACAACACTAAGCATCTGCCCCAAGTAGATTTCCACAATATCCAGCCAGCAGACTCCGCAAAGGTTACCTGTCCATCTATGGGAATTTGGGAGCTCTTGAGTCAGACTACTACTGTTCACCTGTTTTCAGCGGACGGTACCCTATTGAGAAATACCTGTTCCAAACAAGCTTTGACAATTGCTACCACACAGGATGGGGACAACTATGCTCAGCGCACTGATTTTGGTTCATTAATGTTATCGACTGGACTCTGCATTCCGAACAGCCTTGGAAGGAGATCATTCTTCTGTACAGATGCAGGAAGAAACTGAACAAGTATTTCTGAATTTTTGCATTCTATATAGTGTATATATAGCAGCATTTCTCAGAACAGTTTCTAGGTTTTGCTGTTCAGCACCTACTGACAGCACAAAAATAACGCTGTACCACCACACCTCTGATTCATTGCAATGACTGCAGAACACGTGGTATTAAACGGCTGCCAGGGGGCTAGAATTCTCCTTAATGCAAAGAAGCAATGGGTCACTACACTCATCAGTCAGTAGCTAACATAGCTCTGTGATTAGTAAATGAGTTTCAAGGCCTCTGCTCACAAGTTAGCTGCACCGTGTAAAACTTAAAATGTCACCAATGGCTTTTAAAGCAGGGGAACTACCAAGGCTACTGACAAAGAGTTGCCACGCCACTTTTTTTCTTCCTGCATCCTCAGATGGACTTAGAACTCATTAACTAAAGGGTTTTTCTCCATGATGCAAGACCTGGTTGGTCAAAGGGAAGGTTCTCTGTCTAGGGTAGATCCTGAAAAGGTCCTGAACCTTGTAAGCACAGATGGTATGGTTCTAGTTAACGTTCGGCAAAACAGCTTACTTTTTGCTTCTCTACTTTAAAAAAACCTTTTTGCTAGATGCTTGATATATAAAAGGCTTAAATATGATAGTGCTATTTGAGATAATAAAACAGGTATTTTAAAACAAGGTTGGCATTTTCCTAACAAACCTACTGTGTTTCATGGGTACAAGCTTCATTTTACTTATCTAAATGAACAAAGGAGAGGCTTCTAAAGCATCAGTAAATTGAAGATTATGCTACTTTCCAGCAGCATGACAAGACTAAATGAGGCAAGTATTACAACGGTTACAGCAGGAAAGGCAACTTAATAAAACAACAGATTACTATAGCATACACTTTGTAAATTGATTTTAAATAAATGAATATTGTTAAAGGGGTAATAGGTGCAGCTACTCAACTGTAGTATTTTAATTACTTGGCTCAACGTTGCAAACAAACAGGACAGACAAAGTGCACAATAAATGTGGCTGTAGGTCCAAATGAAACTTAGTTGTTTCATCCCTCTAAAACACGAGATGAATACAGAAAATCTGTCCTTTAAGACAGTTAGTGAAAGAAAGTTCCTAGCACCCTGTGTGCTCAACAGGCAGCGGGAGAAAGTGTGCGAGCCTATGAATTTGAGACACAATTCTATTCTTTATGTATAATACTTTCATTAAAGAAATTACTGGAGCTATATAAGCTATACAATTTCCCTGTAACTTTTGGTTGTTCAAACCACTCAGATTCTAAGGAAGCCAGGACAGTAACCTAAATGTTACCCACAACTGCACCTAGTGACTTTTCAGAAGTTGTTTCTTCATTTTAGTGCGTTTTATTTTTTTCATGCTATTGCACAATGCTGCAAAGACACAGAAAGGAAAGAAGCTAGATGCTTCAGATACAAAGGTGGAAAAGCAGCTGGCCTCTGGCCAGAGAATTTTGCAGTGGGGGTGGGGCATGAACAGAAGGTATTTGAAAACATCTTAGATGTCTACATTAGCTTTCTCTTAAAAATGCCACAAGGAAAAAAAATAATATGGGGATGTCTAAGGACAAACATAGCTGTTCTCTGCTGTAAGAATACCATGCGGTCAGTGACTAAATAGATGCTAGTAGGCCAATCTATGAAACTATATACTAACACTTCTGGGAGAAGGTCTCCAATTCAGTGCTGTCATATTCTGGCTGACTACTTAGAGTATCTCTGGCTGGCTGTAAACTGAGCTGAAGGGATCTTGGCTGTTCAGGACGTACTCCTGGGTTGCAATTCTTGGCCATCCGTTTAGTTCTTGAAGGCAGCTCTTTCTCATGGCAAGCTATTAAAAAGGCCTCTGACAAAGGGAGTGCTCCAGTGCCCTCTTCAGGGAAAGTATAGATCAACTTCTTATTACAGTAGTAGAGTTTTTGTTTAGCAAACTTTTGTACTTCTGTTATAATTTAGATCAGCTTTGGCATAAACCTGATGTACTGTAGGAGTACTGTCTCTTGCATTTGCTCTGCTAAATCTTTGCCTTCCAGTGATTACTAGGAAGTACAGATTAGACCTCCTTTTGTTCCCGAGGACAACAAAAGCTCGCTAGGATCTTTTAATGTCAGAGTTCATCTATGACTACCACAAATTCATCGTTTTGGATGTGTGCCAACATTTTATGCAAAAAAAAAAAAAGAAATGGGATCAGTGGTAAAACACAGAAGTAACAAGCCAGGCCAATATAGGTACAGCAAAAGCTGCTGTCGATATCTGCTGTTGGAAAGAAAAACCATGCCAGAGATGCTGTCAGATGAAACTTTCATCAGAGTAATTTGTATTAAAAGTTACCCCATTACAGTTAACTTTTTTTGAGCTCCCAGAGAAATTAAAACACAATATGTGGTCGATATAAGATGGCAAAAACTTTAGTGTAAATTCTTTTGCAAAAGAGGTCAGAAAGCACCCGAGGGAATTGAGGGTGTAGCATATGTAGATTACAGTGGTTTATTTTCTCAGTTCTACCAGAAACACTCTGGATACAATATGTAAATATGGATGAATTTAAAACATTTTTCCCTGTTCTGTTACTGTTTAAAAAAAGAACATTAATTATACCACAGGAGAGCTCCCAATGAAAATCCATGAGTTTTTCCATTCCCAAGACACCTTTCTATGAAATCAGAGAATTAATTTACATCCTTGTCATTTTTAGTGTAAAATCAAGCAAACTTTGAGGGTTGTCTGTTGTATACACAGAAGAATTTTGAAAAGACTCTTAAGTTTTCAGAAATCCTTCCCAGCTCACTCTTCAGACTGCATAAAAGGCAAATACAGAGATCTCATCCAAACAGCTCAGTTTAATAGCCCCCCCGCTTACATTTATACTAAATACAATTAAAAAAATAAAGCAAAACTTGTTTTCAGATTTCAATAATTCTTTTCACAAACTTATTGACAGTATATTAAAAAGAAAAAAGGGCATCTTGCCAAGGTCATAAACCATAATTAAAAAAAAAAAAAACCTGAACAGAAAAAACACGTGGGTTTCCTAAAATGCTTGGAGCACATTTTAGAATTATTGTAATAATAGCGCAATACATGCAAAGCATCATTGTTTTTCCTAAACTCAATATAAGACTGTAACTATAAGCCTTAGTAACTGCAATAGTTCAGCATAAAATGCAGTCACTACCCATGGATGGGAAAACGGCAGTGTATAGGGACTTTTTATTCTTTGTATCAGTACGTTTAAAGTGTATGTATGAGCATTCACAATTTGTATTTTGACCTTTACTACTTTTGCAGTGTCCCTGATACAATCTGTTATACATTCTAGACTAAGAAATTTGGTTCTAACTTGAAGTTTGGGCATCACTAGCAGTCTAATCTTGTCTATCAGTTAGAACTGTCTAGAATACATAACACCACATTTTAGGTTAAAGGGAGTAATGCAAAATAAGTCATCGTGAGATTTATTAAAATCTTGGTTAAAAAATCATCATGTTAAAGCAAATGAAAGAGTAAACTCTTGTAGACAAATCACACACATTAGCCCCATCCCACCTCCACCACATTTAATCTCTGTAATACCTCCACTTAGCAAATGCTACGCTATAATTTTTAAATTGATCATATTACTACAGTTCAATACCGATGTAAGTGGAGACAAGCCAACAACTTTTTTACCCTTATTTTATCTGAACTACTCTTGTACTTGCTAAAACAAAGAGTGAAGTCACAAAAGTAAGATACACCCTCATAGGGTCCTTACACACAGCAATCTTCTCTACAGCAATTTTCTGATAATCAGAAGGCAAATGAAGCATGAGAACGTAATGCAATGCCTACCTGTTGATTTACAGATCTGGAATGCTAAACAGGAGGCTTAACAGCTGATTTGCACCCAGTCAATATTACAGTGGTATCCCCATTTTCCTCTGTGTTAGAAGGCATTGAATCTTAAGCTTGCATGCAGTTAAGCATTATATAAAAGTGTGAGTGTCCTTCCTCTAATTCTTCTAAAACAAAGCATCACAATCATTTGTAGTGCTTTCTGCTCTTCAGAACGATGTTTTTAATAACTGGTGCTATTCCTTCTTTTAACTGTTTTCCTGTTCCATAGTGCTGAACAGCTACCCCGGGGTTCCTTCATTCAGAAGTTTGATTCTGCCCTCTACTGAATTTTTACATAAGTACACCTCTCATACTTACACTGCAAAAGGTCTTTGCTCTCCACAATTCCTTCCAGTAAGTCTAAGTTTGCTGGACCATCTTCTATGTTGGTTTCAGAGCCTCCCAAAACAACAGACAGGCATCAAGGGAAGGAGAAAAAACCCCGCCTTTTAAAGTGCTATCTGATTTGACTTTTTGCCTGTTTGTCACTCCATAGACAGGTGTCTGCAATAAGCAAGATAGAAAAGTTATGCTTTTAAACCTTAACTAAGCTTTAAAATAGGTATATACATCTATGCTAAAAGGGTTAAAAAAGCCCTTTGTTAGTTCAAAGCAGGGATTGTACTGTCTGCTTATTATTTTGCCCTTCTGCACATTACCTTTCACTTGACACTAATGATCAAAACACGTTCTAATTCTCTCTCCCTTCTATTCCACTCTTATGTAGTAACTTTCTCAAGCAACCCCTAATAGCCTCTTTCATCTTTGTATCTCCCAATATATCATTAGATCATTCCCCTCAAGACACTTGTGTTTTTCTGTCAAGCAAGTTTTGAATCAGAGGGCTGTTAACATGGAGGTGTAGGTGTGCGGTGGTACAGTTTGCAAAGCTGTGGGAGGTTTCTACCAAGCAACTAAAAGGAGCAGCAAAAGGTAATTCATATAAGCAAGCCTCATGTCAGCGGTTTCCTGCATATGGCTTTAAACTCCCTCAGGAAAAAAACACCCCCAAGTGAACTGGCAAGTGAGTTAGATGCTAAAACACAAACAAATAAATAAATATACAGATCCATTTTCTACATTTTACTGAAACATTGCTGGAGAATTTCTTAGGATCTCCCCTCTCAATAGTTCAGTGAACCTTATTTGGCAGCTTCCTCGCCTCTTTCAATTTTCACTGAGGATCTCAGGAGTTCTGAGTGTACATTTTAACACATACGGGAACACATTAGAAACACAACTATTCTATGTTCAGCGTTCAGATATTTCTTCTATGAAGTTCTGCTACCTCTCTTCAGAATGCATAGCTGCTGTGCACATCTCTTTTCACTAACAGAGGCACCAGTAACAATCAAAAGGCTGCAGGCAAAACTGAACTCCAGCTTGCTCAAGACTTCCTGCTATTCATAATTTAGATTCTAGTAGCCAAGCTCATTTTTTAATTCATAATATTCCCACTCAGGACTTTGCTGATATAAAAATTAGATTATAATATTTAATTTAAACAGCTCTCGGAGTTATAATCAAGTATTTACTCCTGAAAGGTCTAATGAAACAACTGGAGACACTCTGTAGATACTGTGACTTTTACTAAAACAAATATTGCTAATAAAGTTCATCCTTTTTGACCAGACCATAGAATAAGAGCTTAGGTATTCAAATACTCTTTTTTTTTTGGACTAACTATAAAAGGCATTTAGTAGGGATATGCTTAATGTTAGATCTTAGCATCAACTTTACACAGCCTTCTGCCTCATCTTGCATTGGGACTCCAAAACTGTTTCTTTTCTAGCCTTGATAAATGCCATTTTTTGCCACCTTGGATCTTTGCAGGTGTTGTCTCATTGTTCTGAGTCTCTTCCCTCCATAACTCAACCATAACCAATGGTATTGGCTGTAATAATACTTCAAATGCAAGTTATAGTATGTAACAATTTTACAAAGCACTTAAAACAGCAACCTCTACCAAGTAACAAGTCTTCTACTCATCAAATTCACCAAAGCGTTTCTAAGACTTTCACAAAACATCCTCAAGGAAAAACTCTGAAGCCTTACAAATAGAAACAAAGTAGGAATAAGCACAAACCAGTCCCAAACTGAGAAAAAACCCACAGCTTCAGTAAGAACAGAATTCACAGTGGAAGCATTAGGCTCAATTTTTTTTCTTTTATATTCTCACCACATTTATTTCACATTCTCAAACACTGAAAAGCTGTCATTTTCCCCAGCAAAAAATACAGAATGTTCATCTTTCAGCAGAATTACTGTTGGCAGACATTCACTTCCAGTATAAACCTTTTCTAAATATTCAAACTAAGTGTTGAATTCTCTGTTGTGAATTCAAACTTGTCCATATGGGGAAATCTGTGTAGTATCAATCAGAGTATCTTGAAAAATTATGTGTGAAGATGCTGATCATAACATTTACAGAACACACACACGCTCAAAACCACACTCTTCATCTAATTTTTAGTAAATGCTGTTCCCCACATCTCTACAAATGAATGTGAACTGTTTTCATGAAAGTAGTATTTTTTTATTAAGGTCTTGATACTTGAGTAGATAAACTTTCCTGCCCACTATTAAATTTAATGCCTTATACAACATCTTTTGCTTACAGGACATGATTGATGATGTTACCAGACACACAAACAACAAAATGACACCATTTATAAATGCCTGAAAGAACATAAGAGACTGAGAGCTGTGTTTTTACACCAGAAGGAAAAGTCTGACAGGACTTCAGTAATAGGGCCCTAATAATGCTCCCGCTTACAGTCTGCTGTATTCAGCTTGAGAGAGAAATCCTGTGACTGCAACACTGCAGCCTTTGAGAGCACACTGCCTTCTATGAGATGTGATTAACAATGCCCAAGGCTTTTATTTCGGCACAGAAACCTTCCTCCATCAGAAAGTACTCTCCTATGGCCTGAGAGAGCAGGAAGCAAAAAATGACATCTAATTTTAACATTAGCGAAATCAACTTTTAAATTCACAAAACATTAAGAGCAAATAGCTGACTGACACGTGTGGGACTAAGCACTACCATTACGGTTGAAAGATAAATACCCTCATGTTCTACTTAACCAGCTACTTCTGGAAGAGACTTTAAGAACTGCTGTAAAGCCACCCATGTATTTTTATTTAGAATCAACAAAATCTAGCCATTTGAAAAAAAACCACATCAAACCCACCATCACTGCTGTGTTTTATTTATAATTTGATCATGAGCACCAGACTGTACTAACCCCCCACCCCCTTCCCTCATCCCACTCTGCCAGGACAGACTACAGATGTTCTAGGAGCTACAAGGGATCATCTGCTACAATGCTCTGTACGTCTGCTACAAAGCCACAATCACAGCTGCACAACTTCTTGTTTCACAGATACAAGAAATGCTACACATGGTCAAGGTCAGTTTTTGGACAAGATCCAAGCAATTAGAATTTACAGCCCAGCTAAGTGGCACCTTCATTTTCTGATGTGCACAAACAGAATACAACCTAGTTTTACCATTCAGATGTCTGTTTAGAAGGAGTAGTGCCATGTCTGGCAAGCCAATGAAAAAAAATATTCTTTTTTTTTGTTGACTCATACAATGGGTAGCTAGTTTGAAGATGTTGCGGGCAGAACTAACTGATGGAAGGCACAGGCGTAGAAAGGATTAGAGCTGTTTAGAGGACACAAAGTTCATGAGAACACAGATCGCTACCACTTGCACTGCAGAATTCTAGACATCAACAAGAGTAAAGCCCTACTGTAGAATCCCAGAGCCTTAAAGGAGAAATTACTTCTGCCCTTAACTGCTTACTTACTAGGACAGACAGAAGGTGGGAGGACTGACATAACTAGGCACACTAATCTGGCCTACCAACCTGGTTAAACTATAATTTTTCTGACAGTTTGAAGCGATATATTCTTGACTTAATATGAATAAACTACATTGGACTTAACATACCTATACTGGTACCTTCAAGACTTAAATTTAGGAAGGTATCATCACAATAGATCATACAGATTCTTTAACTGAGTAACAACTTTCTACTCTTACTGTAATTTTATTGTAATGACAGGGACATGAAGAATAATCTGTGGTGTTAAGAGGTATCATGACTCACGACTTGAAGTTCTGTAGCTTGAGCAGCATTCTTTTTTTGTTGTTGTTACTGCCATACTAAACAATCCGTTTGTCTTAAGTCAAAGAATCTACTACAAAAACTTTATAGTCACTAAGAATCCCTGACCTTGAGGTTGATCTCTGATCTAAAGTGATGGAACTAGGTAGTTACCTATCAGAACAGCAAGGTAAAATCCTTATGATCTATTGTGATGACACCTTACTGTCCAGGAATGCCTCAATCATGTTTTGGGCCCAGGCCTCAGTTCTAGTGGTTTTATGCCATTCTTAATACTGAAATATTGCTGATTGATGCTGAATTTGCTTCAGCATCTGATTTTCAAAATAAGTTCAGATTCAACTATCTGGGTTCACAGCGTATCAACACCAAGAACTTTCTTGGATCTTTTCCCCAATCTGCAAAACCAACTGATTACAAGGAATCTTATGCATTCAACTAGCAGTTTCACATTGTAAAAATCAGCCCTCTTTCTGCTTTTGTCATTGAATTTGTTGTGGCCTTATCTTCAAGACCAGTCAGAACTCCCTCCAGATCCAGAAATGTGTCAAGATGCAAACTGAGGGCTGTTATCTGAGATAAGGGGGCATCAAGAACTCAGTCTTGCAAAACCAGACTTCAGTTTCTCAGTGATGCCTATAAGCATACACAGAGAGCTAGGTCAGTTTGGAGATATCTACAGCAGGAGAATTACACAGATACTTTTAAAACCCAAAATCAGATCAAACCTTTTCTTATCAGCTGATATAGTCTGTAAGGTAGATCTGTAGACAGTCATGCTAGACAAATCCTTAACTTCTTACATGCTCTTTAGCAGTCTGAAATTTGCCTACTCAGTTTTTGCCATGTGCAAGCCACCAGATATCCACCTACTCAAATAATCAAATGATGTTCCCCCCCCAATGGAAGTGCTTCTCAAGCAGCAAGTGCAATACAATAATGCTGCCGCAGAGGCCAGTCATCCTCCTTTTACCTCAAGCAGCCCTTGAACATAAAAGGAGTTAAACATCTGCTGTCAGCCCCATAGGAGGAGATGGATGGTGGGGACACATTATCCTCTGTGCATGCATTTCCCACACAGAAGCAGCTGCAAGTCATATAAGCGAGTGGCACAGGCAGCAAAACACATTCCAGATAAGGAATCTGTTCCCTAACCCTCCCCTAAAGTAGCAAAACTGGCAAATAATTTTATGTTTATGCTCGTAACAGCAATAACATCTTGGGGTTTTGGTAAACTGAGGAACACTTTCAGTTTAAGAATTAGTTTTGGTAAAGAATTCTAGGTCACCTCATGTACTCCCGTCCACATTAATGTTGTCTCTTTTGGGCCAGCTTGTAGAAGGCATTTCAGAAACAGATGTAAATAAGGCGGAACATGTAGTTTGTAATACCTGACGTAAATCCACATTTGAATTAAGAACTTTAACAAAAATTCTCATGACTTCTCAGTCTGCCTCCCTGGATAACTCCCATAGTTAATTACCAGAAGCAGATTACTAATGAGAACCATAACTCTCCGCAACTTTGCCAAGAGGGTTGTGCCTCATTCGGCCAGCCACTGCCTCCTAAGGATTCAGACTCCTCCAAAGATGGTCCATACAAAACGTAAAGAGAAAAAACGGTGCTGAGAGCTCAAGACGAGCAAGAAAACATAGTTTTACCAGTGAACAGGTAAGAGGAGCAAAAGTCGCATTTTTGAGATTCTCCTACTGAGGGAAGCCAGCCCTTTGCTCTTATTTGTCACGTACGACACAGCTCAAAGAATTTATTAGACAAGAAAATATTTGCTCGGCCTCCTTAAATAGTATCGAAAGTCAAGAAACGCGCAGAATCGGTTGTCTCGGGACAGAAACACCATCAGGAGCGAAACCTAACTACGGCCCTATAACGGTGCAACCGCCAGAGAGCGGCGGCCGGCGTTTTCCACGCCAGACCGAACGGCCCCGCAGTTTGCAAAAGAGAAAGCAGCGGGGGGAAGGCACCGAGCTCCAGGCGGCCAGCCCGCCTCGCCGCGCCCCCGGCCACCAGCGGCCGCCGGTCGGTCAACCCAACCCCCGGGACCGCGATGGCAAAACAGCCGGGGGCGGGGGCGCCCGCGGGTCCCGCCGCCGCCCACCAGCCAGCGCGCGGCAGCGGCCACGCGCCCTCCCGCCGCCGCCGCCCGGGGGGCTCCGCGAGCCGCCCGCACCCGCCTCGGCCCGCTGCCGGGCGGCGGCCCCTCCCCCTCGGCCCCACCGAGCGGGTACCTTGTGGCCACGCCACCGCTCCTCCTCACGGGCCCCGAGCCATGGAGACGCGCCGGGCGGCGGTTGACCGACGGCCGCTGCCGCGCGCACCGCTCCCGTCACCTCCCCCTGACCCGCCCCGCGCGCGCGGCAGGACAACGTGCGGCAGCGCCCGTCCCCACCATCACCTTGAGGCCCGGCGGGGCCCGACGGCGCAGGCGCGCGCCGCGCCCCCTCGCACGGCCCTGTGGGGCCGGCAGTCCTGCCGCGGTGGGCCCGGCCCGGGCGCCGAGCCTCGTCACGTCTCCCGCGTCGCGCAGCCCCGCGTTCGCCCCGCTCCTCCCCCGGACGTGACGCCGTCGCCCTCGCCACCTCGCGCCGGGGTCGTCACTTCCGCAAACAGGATGGCGGAGCGCTGGGCTGGGTGAGTGCCGCGCGCCGCCCGGCCGGCCGGCGACGGGGCCGCGAGGCGCGGAGCCGGCCGGGCGGCGCGGGACGCGCGAGGCGGCGGCCGGCGGGAGGTGGGCGGGGCGCGGCCCGCCGCGCGCGGGAGGCAGGCCCTGAGCCCTCGGCCTCGCGGGCGGCCGGTGGGGGGGCGGGGCCGAGGCGAGGGGGGGGGCGGTGCGCGCGGGGGCCGCCGCGCCGCGCCACCGGCCGGCGCCAATCGCTGGGGCCGCGCCGGGGCTGCTGGGCGGGGGCGGTGGCGGTGGCGCGCGCTCTGCCCCGCTGCTGAGGCGGGCCGGGCCGCGGCGGGTGCTTGGGAAACCGCCCCGGGCAGCGGCCTGACCGCGGGGCCGGTGCCCGCCGCGGGGTCGATGCCCGCCGGCGGCGGGACGCGCTCCCTCCCGTTGCGCGGCCCCCTGTGACGCAGCTGACAGCCTTCGGGGCCCGGGCCGTTGGCGGCAGCCGCCGCTGCGGCCTGTCGCCTCTGCGCGTCCGACTCCATGGGCCGCGCGCGCAGCCCCGTCGCCGTCCCGCCGGCGCTGGGGGCTCCCCAGCTGTTCTCCCGAAGGAGCTGCCCCGGGCACCTGGCTGCCGTCGCTGTGGTGAAATTCTGAGCGTTGCTACATTTAGGCTGTAAAAGCATCTGGTAAACTGCTGGGGACAGCCGGGTGGGGATGAGGGAGGGTGCGCTGCCTCTTTGGAAGTGCCTTGGGTGCTGTACCGTGGTGGAAAAATCGTGTCCGTAAGGCATGCTTCGAGGCCATCTGTTCCGAGGAGAGCTGTTCGGCATCTCCGTATAGCGGCCTTCTTAATGAACGCGTTTTAGCCCTCATTAGGAGACCCGAGCCTGGATATGGTGGAACGTGGGTGTTTTCTGTTAGCCTGGAATAGGCCGCTGCTTTAGGAAAGGAGTTGCCAAGCTCTCCTGTCCTGTGCCTTATTAAAAAGCCTTTGCCCTGCTTCCTGATGGTGACAAGAAGGCTGTGATGTGCTGGAGACTAAGTGAGCTTTGTAGCAGTGATTTGCAGTCCTTCAGGCTGCGTACGTATTTGTGAAGTGGAGATAAAAAAAAATCAGGTAGAGCTGAAGATGCCTCGTGTTAGTGAAGCTTGAGGCATAGTGGATATTCTTGGCAAACTTGAAAATCCACAACTGATAGGAAAATGTGCTCTTAAAACCACCTTGATTTTCTTGTTTTTGAGAACTTCCATTTGAAAACTTGCGTTTGAAAACATATCAGGTTAAATAATGAATTTACTAAGTCAAGGAACTCTTGTCAGCTTGTGTTTCTAAGCATAAATTGGTAGGTTACTTTTAATGGGGAGGGGGAAAGGGAGTTTATAGGCTGAAAACCAGTAACACGTTGCAGTTGAATCAATAAAGATAAATCTTTACTCTTCACATCTGAGTCTTTCTTATCTTAATTTGATCTTATTATAATGAGAGTACTTGGAAATTTTGCATATTTTATTGTGCTGTGTTTATTAAATAACTAGTCAAATTTGAAGTCTAGATGATGTTTAGGGCAAAGGCATGTTATTTTTATAATGCCACTATTAGTATTGAAAGTCAGGACTGTAACCACAAGTAAGTGAAATTGAACATTGAACATAGTTGTTTTTTGTTCCCCCCCCGCCCCCTGCAGATTTTGATTCTGATCAATGGACAAGGAGACTAACCTGTCAGAAATGGCTGATTTAACCAAGACAGAAGAACAAGAAGTAGAGAAGAGTTTGGATGAAGAAGTGGAGAAAACACCTCACACTTTAGAGGCAGATTCTGGTGTTGGTTGGGAAGGTGATAGTTCAACTTCAGGTACAGTGCACTCCACTGAAAATGAAAAAGAAGTTGTTAGTGATAATCAGGATGGCAGAGCAAAAAGGAAGAATTTAGATCCTGAAGATGAACCTCCTAAGAAAGTAAGTAGTGAGTATCGTTTATTTTGAGCTATGTTCAAATCCTTGTTTCAAAGTCTTAGCTCAAGAAAAGATTGAAAGTATTTATGGTAAACATGTGAACCAGCATGAAATGCCAATTGTCAAAGTTTGTGGCTAGCTTCCTAGCAAAATGACAGGTGCAGAAGTTATGTTGGGCTAAATGGAAGAGAAAGAGGGCTAGTAATTAGAATGTCAAGAAAACTGATCTCAGCATGTTCTTAGTCTAATGCTAAGACTTAACATTCCATCTCTATTTGGTAGCAATCTGGTAGTGTAGTGTAGGATTTACTGCTGTTAGTCCAAGTCCCATATCTTGAGTTCATGTGTTTTGTATGTTGTTATCCTGTTGTGTATGTTGTTATTCCTAACCTAACTAGGTTAGGAAGAGGTTCTGCCTTAAGATGTTTGTCCTTCAATTTCCTCAACAAAGTATTATGTAATTTAGAAAACTCTACAAACTGCATCCTCTGTGATACAATTTCAGTGTGATTTGTTAGCAAAGTAAAGACTGAAAGGTTCACAGGTGTTGGTTTGTTTTTTTTAAGACTGCAAGAGTAGCAAAAAATACTTGTCCTTTTAACTGGGAGGGTGAAAAGGGTAATGTTTTATATGATGCTGTCCCTCACTGTGTATGAGCTTGCAGAATCTGATGCTAAAATCCAGTCTAATTTTGACCTTTTGGGATATTTAAGTATAGTTTGAAAATGTCTTTGACCTATTGTTTTGTTTCTCTGTTCAGAGTATTTCCAGCATGTTGATTTATGCCAAGCAATTAGGTAAAATAAAGGATGCACTTTGTTGTGATAGAAACAGTATTAACCCTTTCATCTTTTCAATAAGGTAGTTCTTCGATAAGGTTTAAGTGGACAAGAATTACATTGGTTTTGTCTAGCTTAAGGTGATTGCATTGAATGCAGCTGCCACCATTTAGATGTTATAGCTGATGGCTGTTCACAACTGTGCTTGCGGCAGTTGTGACACATTAATGGATGGCATGAATGTGTCCCCCACACTTGTCAAAGTCAGCTGTTCTAGCTTATGTCACCTTCAGTGGCCATTCAAGGAGCCATCTGTGCTTACCCTAAAAAAGCCTAGAAATGGTCAAAATATTTTTTAGTATCAGTCTGTCGAGCATGGTAATAAACAGATGAATGGGGTCATAGAGATTCCAAGCAAGTATGTCTTGTATTCATTCTGAAAGTTACCAAAATTATATGAAACACTGAAGAATTCATGTAGTGTACTGAGGTCAGTCAGACCTTTTCCCTTGAAGAACTGCTATTTGAATAGTAAGATATCGGGATTTTGACTTTTGTAGTCAGCTGTGGGGAATGCTTTTAATTACCTTGTGAATTCATACTGGCTGGGGTTTTGTGGCATGTTAGTGGGTTTTAACAGAGAATCCTTCTTTCTAGTTCATACTGTTATTTCAAACACTTCTGTACCTCACCGACTTTGTGTTGTTTCTCCATTTTCTGTTACTTTGATTTTATGTATAATTTATTTCAATTTCATGTATATAATTGAAGATTATTTTCAAAGTAAAGAAGTGTTAGGAGTGTAATATCTGGATGTAGACTGCTTCTCTGGGTCACATGGGACAGAAATCTCTTGAAGTATTTACAGTTACAGCTAAAACAGGGACATTTCTGTTGCTAACTCTTTAGCATTAAATGGGATATGTTGTCAGGTCATTACACTTATTCCTTTACCATGGTCTCTGGCAGTGGGATCATCCACTTAGGGCTTTGTGCAACATCAGCTAGTTGGCATTTTGGTTAAACTGGCAGTTCATACACTTCTGTTAGATCTAAGCACTGAATTTCTGAAACAGGATTTTTAAAGAAGCTTAAAGTTCCTTGGGGAGGAACATCCCTCTCTTCAATCCTAGGCTTAAGGGGAATGGAACTGATTCTTTGAGAGTGGTCCAGTATTAGAGAACTGAAATTAAGTATTCTGTGAAGGAAAGATGCTGGGCATCATCTGTCAGAAATTACTTGGAACAACTGAAAAGGGGATTGACTTTTTAAGGGAGTTATCTCTGTGATAATTGAAGTACTGATATCAGTACCAGGACAGATACGGGAAATGTTTATATATACATAATAATGGTGCTCTTCATAGTATTACTTGTTTACTTTCTTAAGTCCTTAAAGTGAACACATCTTGATTAAATGAAAAAGTAACAAAAATAATTCACTGCTTGAGTCTATTCCTTCCCTTGTTTCTACAGCATGAGGTGGGCCATGGGCAAGCTGTAGCTGCACATTATAATGAACTTCAAGAAGTTGGATTGGAAAAACGTAGCCAATCTCGCATATTCTACCTCCGAAACTTTAATAACTGGACAAAGAGCGTCCTCATTGGTAAGCTTCCTTAATTGGTCACTTCAGACTTTTAACTAATTTTAAGTTTTAAAGATCAACTGACCTGAAAACTAGAAAAAGTTCATACTGGAAACTCTTCTTCTTCCTGAGATTTTTAAAGAGAAAGTTACACCTTTAAATCACGAAGAAGCAATCTGTTCTTGTTAGATTGAGCTGTTCTTGTTATTTAAATCTACCTCAAATAATTTCTTAGCCATTTTCCCAAAGCAGTTTGTCCTCAGGTCTTGATTAAGCAGTTCTGCAGGGAACTTGAAACACGTAAATATTTTCTGTATTACCCATAGTTAACAGTTTAAAAGATGAAAAACTAGAGGATGTAGTGTTTTAAGAATCAACAGCTTTTTATAAAAGGCAAAGTCTGCTGTCCACAAATCAATTCCAAAGTGCGGGTGCAAACAAAGAAAAGAATTACTGGCACAGCAGCACAGATTCATGAAGAGGGATCTGTGCCAGGACATATTGACACATTTATCTTAGCATGCTGCTTTTTATTGTGTTTTATCAGTGCAGTTAGAAGCAGTGTTTAGGTTTATATAAAGCCATTCCTGAAGCCTTTCAGTCATGATGAATCTCAGTAGTGTGGTTTACAGCAGTTGTATCAAAACTTCTTTCCTTTGTCTTACTGTGAAGAAAAGTTGCTAACATGCTGATACATGCTGATATGTTTTTCACAATATGCTAACATCAGTCAGAGCAGAAATTATGTATATTTATATGTAGGGTAAAACCACAGCAAATAAGTAGCAATGTTACTGCAAGGCCTAGGAGAGTGATTGGAAAACTATGCATTTTTGTAATGTGACTACAAAGAAGTGTTGTGGCTGATGTATTTAATTGGCTTTTACTCTTCTGCAAAAGGCTTTCTCGTACTTATAACGTCTGCCTTCATTATAAGGGTAATGAAAGGGAACTGTGGTTGTTTAGTGATGTGCAGTTTTGCCTTTGTCTGCCAGTGAAACAGTTCAGAGCTCCAGACATATTGCATGCAAAGCACATTAAGCGCAGAAAATACTAATTATCTTCTCCATAGTTTTAAAAGTTTACGGTTCCTTTTGTCATTAGTGGTTTCTAGAAAAAAGAGATTTAAGTCTGTGATGTTAAGAAGACTTATAGGTAAGGTCATTCCTGAGGTGTATTAAAATTCTCAAAATCTGGTGGTCCTTTAGGCTTCTCTGTAAAATCTAAGTGAACTACAGAGACCTGTACATGCATTCTCTTTATTTTTCTAGGTGAATTTATAGACCGAGTACGACGGAAAAAGAATGATATAACTGTTTTGGATCTAGGATGTGGCAAAGGTGGAGATCTACTGAAATGGAAAAAAGGCAGAATTAAAAAACTTGTCTGTACGGGTAAGAAGACACAACAACTTTCCAGGGAAAGTACATCAGTGTTTTGTGGGAAAGCCAAGCATGTCTCCAGTCTTATTATTTTTTCAGTAAGCCCAAGAATGTAGTGATACACCTGCCAAAAAGTCTTTGATGTCTTCAGGTTAAAGGACAAAAAACTTGATTGCCAGCATAAATATAAGAACCACTGATTTTCCATGTGATCAGCTTTCAGTTCAACTCGTGAATAAAAACTAGTATCACTGAAAAAATACACAATTGTCACAGATTGTCTTAGGCAAAATGTAGCACTGGGAAAAAGACCGACGTTTTGTATTATGTGCGTTTTCTCCCACATCTAATCTCGTGTTGTATTTTTTTAACTGTTCTAAAAGCACACAGAGAAAAGTTCCATTTAAAAAAACAAATAAACCCCACGGTGTTGTGACAAAAAATGTTCTTTGGTATTACAGTCAACTAAAGATTTTCAGACTCGGGGGAAGGAGCTGAAACTGATTAAAGAAATCTTTTGTTTAAACAGTTTGCTTAGGTGTTGGGAGGGAGATGCCATCTTCCCTTTTCCCCAAAAGTGTCCCAAGGAAAATCAGACAAAATATTACTTAACTTCAAATTTAGTTATATACTAAAATTTCATAAAATTCTTTTAGTGGGAATTATTCTGGGTGTTGTACATTTTACAGTTCTTTCTTGCCTTTTTCAGTTGGCAGTCTTCAAATGCAGTTGATTTAGTCACGAAGTTTTTACGTAAATTTATTGCATATTGTTAGTTTTAAAATTTGTGCAAACTTAGTGAAAATGTCTGAGAGGAACAGTCTTAAGAAGAAGAAACTTTAGCATGATGCAGTATAACAGCATATAGCAGAAATAATTGCGTTTCAGCATCTTGTATATTTTTAAGAAGATTAAGAGCTTTCAGTACTGTTGGAGAAACTCTGGGAACTGAATTTTACTAATGCATACTAGACACTTAATGCTGACAGCACTTAGTATCTGTCACCTAGTATCCATCACTTGTAATTTTGGAGGCTTGCTTTGTACTTTTGAGCATGGGAGCTTTCTAAAACCTTCATGTTGCAATTTTTGTATTGAAGTAAAGACTGAAAGTGGTGGAGTTATAAGCCCAAACTCTTTCTGCAAGTTAAATTCCTTTTCTGCAAATTGGCAGTAAGTGTTTGGTCTCCTCAATGTGTAATTGAAGATCAACTTTTATCCCTATCATAATGGATCTGCTGTTTTCCAGTAACCATTCAATTTTTCTTGCCTGGGGAGCATTTTAGACACTTTTTTTTAAATACTCTCTCCATATTAGATATTGCAGACATTTCTGTGCAACAGTGCAAGCAGCGATACGAAGACATGAAGGCCCGATGTCGTTATAATGAGCATATTTTTGATGCAGAATTTATACAAGCAGATAGTACTAAGGTACAGTTCCTATGCTTTCTCATATTTTTGAGATTTAACGTCCTTTTGTTAAGCAAGTACTGGAGGTGATGGTGGTGCTGTAATAGTTTGGGTGTGTATATTTTTAAGATCAGATTGTTGTACTATCAGGAGAATCAGCCGTATCAGTTACTGAAAAGATGTGTAAGACGTAAATGTATTTCGTTATTGTTTTGCAGTGTAACGTTCTTGAAGCCTGTCTTTTCCAGGTAATAAATCTGGTGCTTTCAGTTTCTTTTGCTTGACAAAGGGAAGGAAGTGACTACTTACATCTGGATTTCTGGGAGCCAGCATGGGATGTTGGAAACTATCTTGATGAATGTATTTTTATACTGGAATGAATAGGGGATGTTTTCTGATTTGATTTGTACATTTTGCTTATACCAGTATTTTTGTTCTACTGCCATTTTAATTACTGTCGTACATACCTTCAAAACTTACATGATAGAGTAGATATCTTAGACTGTCTGGAGGCAATGGTGAATACATTGCCGAAGATTTGGAGACAATTTTGTAACCAGCACTGCTTTTGCTTCCTAGAAATGCAGGCTGAGAGTGCTCTGCTGATGCAGGTTGCGGGACGGAGCCAATGTAGTTCCAGCATATCTGTTGAAAGGCTGAACCTGTTCTTCCCAGTCTTGCAGGGAGAATTGTTTGCTAGAATTATTGGTTGCCTCTTCTGAGGAATACAGCCTCATGCAGGTTCCAGGTCATCTCTTTTGGCTCAAAATTACAGTGGGAGAGAGAGTAAAGAGCCTTGGCTGGGAAAGAAAGGGATATTTTCATGTTGCTATTACAGCTCAGACTTACACGCATATATATTTCCTGTTGCATGCTCTGCTCTGTCTGTCCGTGCACACAGAAGTTCATCTTCCTGACTTTGTATCTCTATCATCTATGTTGTATATAGTGCAAAATCTCATTCTCACAGCTTGTCTAATTCCACGCACCTCTGTTTCTCAGTTTCCTGTATCTTTGTCAAAAAGTGGAGGGGGAGTAATTGAACAGATAAACTTGCCATGGGTATATGAAGTGTCCATTTTTGTCTATCTGCATACAGAACGTTGACAGTATGTGGCATGAACTAGTAGAGTCTGGGAGTGAGTGGGTGGATGGGAAGTCTGGGAGAGAAGAGAAACTTGGGTAGAGCTGTTAAGCATGAAATATTTTTAAGTATGGAATGCATGTCACGGGCCTTGGGGAAAATTTGTGTGCTCCAGCGTTACTTATGGTAAGTACTAGCATTGTATAAAAGAAGCCTGATGAAGATGAGTTAGAGAACTGCTCAGTACAGGGTCAAACTGGCAAGCTTTAACCTGACAAATATCAAGGGTGCCAACTTCTTCTGAGTTACTGCTTACTTGGTCTGGGATGGGGAAGGAGTATGCTGGTACTCATGTACGTACATGTGTGAGAATACAGACAAATAAAACTTGGTGGGCAGTGCAAATTGCCATATTTAAAACAACCCATCCTCCTCTCAATTATATGTTTAATGGGTCATTTCTCATTACAGAGACTTAGTAAACTGAAAATTTGTTTTAATGCAATAATTATTGCAATTTATTGCAATAATTATTGCAATAATGCAATAATATATTTAGCTGTTTCCAGCTAAATAGTGGCCAGTTATAAACATTCAGCAGTAAAATATCTCTGGAAACTATCAGGTAACTAACTTTGGGTTCTGACCTTTCAGGTGTAGTGGTGTTAACTGATGACATGAAATGTGTCTGTGTATTCTTCTGTTCCCAGATATCGTGTAAAGTTTTTTGTGTAGCAGAGGACTTTTTTTTCCACTCTTACTTTTCGTCTTCTTGTTGAACTTCTGAAGGAATGCGAGCTGAAAGGAAAGACTTCAAAGAATTACACGTGTAGCATACTTATTGCAGGGTTTAAGTGAATCATTCTTGTTTCTGTAGCTTTTGTTACAAATTTTTTTCTTTTTAATCTATTTCAGGATCTCTTGTCTTCCAAATACAATGATTCAGATATGCGCTTTGACATTTGCAGCTGTCAATTTGTTTACCATTACTCATTTGAGACATATGAGCAGGCTGATATGATGCTTAAAAATGCTTGTGGGAACCTCTCCCCTGGAGGGTATTTCATTGGCACAACTCCAAATAGCTTTGAACTTGTGTAAGTACCTTTGTATTCTATTAGTCTTTCAAAAGTCTGTGAAGCATAGTTATGTGGTAGTCATTCTTACAGTGCTCCGATACATTTGTGCAAAAAAAAAAAGCAAATTTTTTGCAACAAGTTTGGATTCTAGTCAGGAAAATCTCACTCTTGAATGTCAAACAGGTAAATCTGTGCAGATCCTCGTCTGTTGTACCCATGGCCTTTCTGGTATTGGGTATAGATCTTCATACATAAACCCTCTGTAGTGACTTCAGTAGTGGCAAAATAGCCACAGCCTGGGGAGTAACTGTCAGGATTTTGCTGTGTTTGTTCCAGGAAGCCTGGCTTGTCCATGTACGCTGTGTCTGGGCTAACGCTTGATTTTTCTAGCTCCATTTAGTCTTTGGCATGTTGTATGGGAATGTTAAAGTGTTAAAACCTAGTATGCTGCTTCTCTTCCTTTCATTGTTTTGTTGCCTTATTAGGTAAGGGAGGTGGGAAACTACAGAGATTACTGAATGCTGTGGTACTGGGAGAAATGCTTTCAGGCCTCTTATGCATAGTTTTCTCTGCCTTTTAAATTTAAAACTGGTCGTTTACTGTTTGTTTATATCTCATTTTGTAGGAAGCGACTTGAAGCTTCAGAAACAAATTCATTTGGGAATGAGGTATACAATGTAAAATTTGAAAAGAAGGGAGAATATCCCCTGTTTGGCTGCAAGTATGATTTCCACTTAGAAGAAGTGGTTGATGTCCCTGAGTTCTTGGTTTACTTTCCATTACTGGAAGAGTAAGTTAAATTTGAGTTCATTATACAATGAAAGGTGTGAAATATAATAAGCATTTGTTTAGTTTGTGCATTATAGCATAATTCTTGCAGAAAATTATATTTTGGTTTTCTTTTTCATATGTTTCAGTCTTTTTTTGTTGTTGCTCCAAATGCAGAAGTTTCATGCATTTCCATCCACAACTGTAATCTGTCCATTGCACTCAGTTGAAGGTGCTCTGGTCAGAAGCTGGGAAGACTTAAACTAGGTCTCACAAGAATGTCTGCATCTGATATATTCAATCTGTCAGCAAACCTCTAGTGCTGTTGACTTTTTCTTCTTTGATCTTAACTTTTTTGGAGGTTTCATTCTACCTTTCTGTAGTCATTCAGCAAGCAGACTTGTGTACCCTCTTCATCATGGTGCCCCTTGTCTTCTCCAACTTTCTTTGGATGCTTGTAGGATTTTTCCTACAACTTACTTTTTTTTCCCCTCTAAATCTTCTGTGAGCATATATTTTGCTGTTACCTCTGTGTGAATTCAGATCTGCCTTTCTCAGCCTGTCTTTGGAGATGCAGACAAATGTTTCCATGTTGGGGTTTTTCCTGCTCTTCAAGCTCAGTATGGTTGTTAAACCATATTAAGCTTCCCCTTCAAACCTGTATATTTTCTCACACTTCATTTTTAGGTCTTTATGAAAAATACCAGCATCTGTCACTGACACCTGTAACTTCAGTGTTGTAGGACCAGGGTGTATACATATAATTGACATGTAATGCACTAGATCTGGTAGAAAGAGGTTCTGTAAGTATATCCATAATACCTGATGTGACAGGATGGTGATGCTGCGGGGAAAATGGTGTAGTCTGTCTGGAAGTTCAAATGGAACTTACTTCTGTGTGTTGGGAAAAAGAGACATTTTTCCTATGAAAATTTCTGTAAACTACTTGTGTAGATTGTTGTTGTCCTAATTAAAAAAAGTACAGTGTGTGGTGGTAGTGCAGGTTTTTTTCATCTGAAATGTCTTTACTAAAAGAAATGAATTCTAGAAAGAGTGTAATCCTAGTGAATACCAGAAGGTGTCACTGTGGCTTAAAATTTTTCCTTTGGAAAGAAAACTACAATAATTTTGTGGCTTCCCTAATTAAGCTTATTATTTTGACAGAATGGCAAAGAAGCACGGTATGAAATTAGTCTACAAAATGACATTTCGGGAATTCTATGAAGAAAAAATCAAGAACGAGGAGCATAAAATGCTGTTAAGGAGAATGCAGGCCTTGGAGGTAAATATGGAGTTAACTTATTTCATTTAAGTAGCATTTTACATCTTGTTAGTTATTTGTGCAATAATTGAAATTCCTGTTGTGACCATTGTGCGATTAATTAAGGCCTGCCAATAGAAGAACTAAACTCCTTTGGCTGAAAGTGCAGCTGTGGTGGGTTAACCCTGACTGGCTGGCAGACCCCCACCAACCTGCTCGCTTGTTCCCTTTTCCAAACAGGATGGAGGGAGAAAATAAGGAAAAAATATGTGTGTCAGGATAAAGATAGGGAGTATTGCTTAGCAATTACTGTTACGAACAAAACAGGCTAAACTCGGAGAAGATAAATTTATTACTGGAAAAAAAAAAGGGTAGGAAGGTGAGAAACAAAGACAACCTAGAAACACTTTTGCCCTACCCACTGCTTGTTTCTGAGCTCAACTTTACTCCCTTACGTTTGACCTTTATACCTCTTCTCCCTGCCCTACAACTCGGGGGGGGGAATGGAGGTTTGGTCAGTCCATAACACTTTGCCTCTCCTTCCTCCTCACACTTTCCCCCTCCTGCTCCAGCATGGGTCCCTTCAATGAGATACAGTCCTTTGCAAACCACTCCAGTATGCGTTCTCTCCATGTGGTACAGTCCTTCGGATGCAGACTGCTCCAGCATGGGTTGGTTCCTCACGGGGTTGCAGGACCTGCCAGGAAACCTGCTCCTGGCTGGGCTCCTCTCCATGGGCCACAGCTCTGTGCCAGGAGCTTAGTCCTGCGTGGGCTCTCCATGGGCTGCAGCTTCCTTTAGGGCATGTCCACCTGCTGCAGCACGGGGCCCTCTGTGGGCTGCAGTGTGGGTGTCAGCTCCACTGTGGTCCTCCATGGGCTGCAGCAGGACAACTTGCATTGCCATGGTCTTCTCCAGGTGCTGCCCGGGAGTCTCCTTTCTGGGGTTTGGAGCTTCCTCCCCCTCCTTCTTCTCTGGTCTTGGTGTCTGCAGGGTTGTTTCACATTTTTCCTCACTCCCCTCTCACAGCTGTTGTGCAGGTTTTGTTGAGCTTTCTTAACTATGCTTTCCCAGAGGCACTGCATTGTGGCTGAGGGGCTCAGCAGTGCACTGTGGTGGCTCTGTTGGGGTGGTGGAACTGGCTGTGTCCCACATGGGACAGCCCCAGCCCCTCCTTAGAGGCTGCCTCTGCAGCTCCCCCCCACTGCCAGCACCTAGGCACCAGCACCTAATAAAGTGATTCAATTTGGTAGATAAAATTTAAACTTTGAGGCAAGTTTTTGTTAAGTAGTAAGCAGAAACACAAGAATCCTGCCTAGTGTCACACAATGGTAACCATAATCCATTTCTCCTTCAGCAGAGAGACACTGAAAGCGCTATCTTTGTGCAAGGTATATTGATTGAAAAGACAGAAAGTAATCTTTGTAGGAATGGAAGGACAGGCTGTGTTTGTAGAAGAAAATGGTACTTAACTGTAGCTGAGCTTGTGGTTTTGCCCAATGCTTTTGCTTTCTCATACTCAGACTTTTATCCTAGATGAATTTAGCAGCTTCAGAGCAGCTTTTCAGTGCTCTCTCTGAGGCTTTGGCTTTACTTACAATTCTCTGTGCTTCCCTGCTCCCTCAAACAGTAGAACTTTTCAGCATATAACTATAAAGTCAAGTATCTGGTGACTTACTAAACAGAGTCACATGGGTGCAAGTGCACTTGATAGTCCTTGTTGACTCTGAAGGTGACAGTGTTTTTTATGGGCTCATATTGCCAGTAGCATGGTGACACAGCCTTTGACATATCAGCTTTGTCCTTAGAAAAGGGACAGTTGTCTTAAATTGGTGGCCACTTATGATGGGGACTGAATTGTTAAGTGCAGACCGTTATGAAGTAAGTGGGATCCTTAATAAGTATATATTAGTTTTGGAGAATCGGTTGTATACTTCTCTTGCAGCTTCTGTGTGTTTACTGAAGCATTTTAAGCATTCTGCTTGAAATCTTACAGTTGCTCGCTTCTTAGTATTCAGCTTAAGAGATGCTGGTTTGTTCAGTTGCTGTTGTAAAAGAGGGTATATCTAGGTAATACCCGTAATCAGCTGTACACAGAGGGTAATTTTTGTAGTTATTCTGTTTCCCCTGTTTTGGAGACGTAAAAGTTAATTTGTAAATCCTAGGTGTCAGATTTTCTGGGAAGTAGGGAATGTCAGACCTGATCCTGTAGATGCTGTAAAGGAGAGATCTAAATTTAAGGTACTCTTAATTATTACTGACCTCTGTTCTGGGCTGTCCTGTGAAAAATACTTGACTGATGTGATTAATGTATCTTACTATGCAATTAATATTTATTTTCTTGTTTTTTCTGTGTTTTCCAGCCATATTCTACATTTGGTGATTCTAGGCTTGTTTCTGATAAACCTGATGATTATGAGCACGCCAAAGAGTTCATCAAAGATGGCAAGGCAAAGTTACCATTGGTAAGTTCCTTCTTACTTTACTAGAGCAAATGGTGTCTAAAATTGAGGGTCCCGGTCTTTTAGACATGTGGTGCATTCTTCATTTCAGCTGCAATGAAATTGGTATGAATGTATCTCTGCATGTGAAAAATCATAGAGCTGCAGGGCTGAGGAATTCCTAATCAATACCCCATTCTCAAGGAATCAAATTCACTTAATGTGGTAGCTATTGAGAAATTTGTAACTATGCCAAAGGCAAGGGATATTTTGCCATCTTCCTTGGCAGCTGTTCTAACATAACTCTTTTTAATTTGGAGAGTTTTCTTAGAGTTCTGGATTTTCAGACTACCAATTTGAAGCTTCAGTTTTCTTCTTCTAATCCTCTGACAGGAGAGTTCAAAACTTTCTTCATGATACTGTATGTGTTTGAAATCTTAAATGCACTTTTTCTGTTGACTTTTTGGGTGAGGAAGATCCAGCTCCCTTCTTAGCTGACTTTATTAAAGTTCTGTAAATGCTATTTTTTAAAATATACTGTACCATCTTTATTTTAACAGAGGTCCTAGAATTAGACTAGTCCTATGTGCATAAAATTAAATCAATGTATTTTCCACCCGAGACTTTATTAAGTATGATATTCTGTTCATATTCTGAATGAAAAGAAACTATTTGCAATGATAGTAATTTTACTTTGTACAAAACTTAGTCTGCTATCCTATTGCATTATTCATTTCTCCCGTTTCGGCAGTTTGATTTATGACTTCAGAAATAGAATAATATTGAACCATCGTTAATGTAGATCATACTAGATTTTAGATCAGTGGTCCAATTAAACATGTTTTTTCTGCTTGTCTTCTAATGCACATGCTACCTTTCTGAGCTTGCAGTCTTTCTTATGTTTTTATGAAGGATTTTTTTTCTTCCGTTGTCCTAGCAGTACATGACTATGTTGGAGTTGTCTGCAGCTTTTCATTCCTTTGTATTAGTTTCAGAGTTGGGTGCATGATGGACAGGAGCCTGCACAGCTGCTGTTCCTGGGAGGCAAGCAGCAGGACAGGCAATGTCTACTGTCATTTTTCCCCAGGAACTGCTGCCGTTTGGGTCTTGCCTCTTCTGTACCCAGGCTAGCTATTCAGGGTAGCATACAGCTGTGTTTGCTTTGGTCTGTGCATTTGGAGAGTCAGGCTGGATGGAAACCTTGCAAAGGCTTAGTTTAACCTAACCATTCATGTGGAATGGTTCCTGATAAGGGATGTTGGCTCTTCCAGTCTGAACTTTAGGTCTTTTTTTGTATGTTGAGGCTCCTTGACAAGAGAGAACCAAAACTGGAGACTAGTTTGAGTAAATATTGTGGTTTTAGTAAAATCATTTGCAGTTACTGATAGATGGCATCCTATTTCATTGTCATAGATGTAGCATGAGGCTGGTCAGCTTGAAGTTTTTCCACTTGGATTTTTCTTTTTTTAATCATTAGTTTATATACCGTTCGTGTTCTGAATTCTTGAAGGTGTATTCCTTTTACTGTGTATATAAAAATCCTACATCAAGAGGGAAAATAAATTTGTTCTCTGTATTTGAAATCTAAAAATTTTAAAAATAAACCCGCTACTTTTAAGAAAAGCTTAAGAACGTGAGAATAGTCAAGTCAGACCAGAGGCATCTTTTGCTAGGTGCTTTGTAACCTGTCAGAGAAGAAAATCTGCTTGAAAAAGCCTTTTTTTCACTAGCATTTTATAAGATTAATGCTTTGGTCAGGATTGGTCAGTGGGTAACATAAGGGCTAAATCATGCCCCCATGGAAAGGGGATGGAGTGGGCAGAGCAGAAAACCAGCTTGTTGTTGCCTCACGCTTCTTAATTGGTAGGGTAAATGGTCGCAGCTTTATACTTGTGCACTGGCCCAGCTGTCATCCAAAGGCTGAACTAGGGGTAGATTTCCTAGGCCGTGAGGCACTTTTTTTTCACAGCGTGAGCTGGGTTGGCAAGTAGAATTTTTGTGGGCTGCAGGGTGGTGTCACGTGGAGGCAGGTAGTAGTATTCTTCCTGGGGATGGTGACAGCACTGCGGTATAGGGCCTGGTCTTGACTTCCACAAGTCTTGGGCATCTTGGGCTGGGCAGCGGCTTGAGCCAGGTCAAGTCACACTGATGTGTGGTAATGGGCCCAGTGTGCTCTGCATTGCAGAGGAGTCCAGCCCAACAGACTGTTGGCCTGTTCTCTTACACTTGTGTAGTTTAGGTGTGTTCCATTTGCTACCATCATAGTTATTGGAGTTATAATTATTTGTGGTCTACAGGAATGCTGCTCTTGACCCTGAATAGCCAGCTCGTGTGGGTGGTTAGATGTTGGTCTGTGAAAGATTAATTATCCTGAGTTAAATTGGTGTTTTATTGTTTCCTCACTTCTTGTTGAAACCGTGTTTTTGGGTTTTTTTTGTCCCCTTCTAGGGAACCTTGAGTAAATCTGAATGGGAAGCAACAAGTAAGTACTGTTTTGAAAACTCAGTATTGACTGAATCACTGCTATGGAAAGTGTGTAAAATAGCCTGTTCGTTATGGAAGAAAATCCACATTTTAAATATAACAAGATTTTATTATTTGTGTCATTCAGATGCCTATGTATAGGTTTTGTAGTGCACACATCTCAAGAAATTGGGAGGGAAATGCATAAAATGGCTTGAAATTTTGCTTTATGTAGCTTCTGGCGCGCAAACTTTTGGGCTAAAATAGTTTGGGAAAGCCTTACTTAAGATGTATGAAGAGAGGATGCCCAATGTTAAAGGATTACTTAGCTAGTGTTAGAGGATTAAATACTACACTTCTGTTTGGTACACTTGGATATCATACTGTTATCAGTCAATTGGAAAACAAACTCCACTTGGGACATACATTAATCAGAAATAATACAAATCTGTTTTGGGAAGACAGGGATGAAGCTTTACTCTTTGCCTATAGTGATATATTTCAGGAAGAAGCAATTAAAGCATTGATGGTGAAGGGGTGTTTGAATGTTTTACAAAGAGAGGAGAATAAATTCAGTGCCTTGCACACTGAAAAGGATACACTGTTGTTAAATATGTTCTGAAATGTTGTGAGCATGTGCCATGGAAAACTTTTACCATCTTTCTTTTCCAACGTTGAGTTTAATAAAATTCAGATACAAGGCACTGAGAATTCTAGGCGTAAAAATTCCTGGAGAGATAGTTACTTAATTCTGTGTAACTGCAGCCAACCACCCATTTTCAGTTTTGCAGACCAGTGTACTGGTTGCATTAGTGGTCTAAAAACAAATGAAAAATGCTGTTCAATTAATGAATAAAAACATCTTTAGTTAAGCTGTTTGCTTTCTTAAATTATTACCTAATTTTTAAGGGTATGAATCATAAAGCAGACATTAATTCCAGCAATGTAGAAGTATTATGTAAACTGTTGATCTAACTGAGGGGGTTTTTATACCTTTAAAAGTTCAGTGATGACTGTGCAAAGTAGTCTGTTTCTAGTAGTTCAGAGAGATACGGAGTACGGAGCAGTTAGGGTAGAAGTACAGCTTGCTTGTTACATGGAACTTCATTTTATTGCTGAGGAATGTATGATAGGCTTGTCTTGAAAGATTTGCAATGTAGCTATGGCACATCACCCGTTAAGATAAAAGTTGAGTTCAAGTGGAAAATCATAAATGTTTAATTAGACTCATGGTCTCAAGAAAGTGGTTTAACTTACCTGTCTGGTATGAAGTATAAGAACATCTGGCACAGGTGGCATTGATTACGTGCCAAATAAGAGTTTCCCAAGGGTGATGGTGTGGACTGTATGCATATCCATTTTTAGAATCGTACTGTTTTGGAGTTGAGAAAATGCCATAATTTCTTCTTTGTCTGTGATAATTTTAAGAGCAAAATTAATAACTTTGTACCATGAGTTTATTAACTTTTTAATTAAAAATGAAGTTGATAATTTTGCCCTTGATTGTCCATTACTGCATGTGTGAAGGAATCTGTAAACTTTGTTGTATATGACTTTTTATGCACCAGTAGATGTTCATTATGTGTAGAATGGATGGCAGAGTAATTTGTGAATTCCATTCACCTTTCAGTAATACTGTTAACTGAAGTTAGTGTTGCATATCAGCAACCATATCAGCAATATTTAAGATACTTTGCTTTTGTGCATTGTTAGCTCCATTGTGGAAACACGTCTAAAACCATGCTGGAATTGAATACTAG
This sequence comes from Falco cherrug, assembly GCF_023634085.1. NCBI lineage: Eukaryota > Metazoa > Chordata > Aves > Falconiformes > Falconidae > Falco > Falco cherrug. The sequence goes on from NC_073699.1 coordinate 63,828,001, forward strand.
ATTCACTCATTGGGAAACCGTAGCATTTCTTATGATTTCAGTAATCGGCTAACAGGTTGTTTGGGCAGAATATCAACCTGTTTACCTTTTGAAAACTTAATTGAGTCAGAGGAAGCTGAAACTTTGAATGCTCTAATTTTATTTTTTAGGTATTTACTTGGTGTTTGCATTTGAGAAGCAACTGTGAAACTTAACGGATTAAATTCTTCACTTCTGGATGCAGCAAGAAGAGATCATATCCATGTGCAAGTTGGAATGGTCAGAAATCCATTGTGGCAACTATTTTTTTATTTTTTATTTTTTAATTATCAGAAGTGTGCGGGACACTACCAAAAACTAGAGCAAGCTCATGATTCTGAGTTACATTGCCTGTCTGTGACAGATGGACTTGTGTGTGTATATATAAGAAAGATTCTGAACCAGTCTTTTTAAGCATTTGTAAGCAATCTGCATGCTCTCAAAACTCATGGTTGGAACTTGACACAACTTTGTTAGAAACAAATGCTTTGTTAGTAGAAGTATGTTTGTGATTACAAGCCTGACCCTGCACTTTCTGAAATTGATGGAAATATGACTGTTGACTTTGATGGTGCAGTATGAGGGCCTAAATATTGTACTTGGTTAACTAATTCATAATGAGATATATTCAGACATATAGGGTATGTCTACATTGCATGCAGAGCTAAGTGGCAAATAATACCTGAGTCAGTTTGAGTACCTTTGTGCTGTGCTCAAGCCTGCAGTGTAAATCTACCTTAATGGTATTCCAGGTGTAGTTTACATGGTGAAGTCCCATGATGTTCTTGTTTTTCATGCTTGCTAATATGTAGTGTCACTTTATGGTGCTTTCAAGATTAAACGAGTTTGTTCTGTACAAAACTGCTCTGAAAAAACTGAATTTCTAAAGTTTTAAATCTCTACATTGTTTTTCCAAATAAGACTGTAGTAATCAATAATAGCTGGAACAGGAACTTAGATTGCTGAGTGTTTTCTACTTTATTAAAGACTCTCCTGACTTTTTGGTAGTTTAAATGTCTCCTGAAACTTACTAGACAGATCTTAGGCTATGTTTCTTACTTGTTTCATAAAATTCCAAATAGGCTCAGCAGAAGGATGAACTGTTGGTGGTAATGGGGACCTCACTACAGTCCTTAAGGCATTAGGAACGTGGCCATGTACTGGATCATGAACCAAAAGGGGAGCCTGTATAACATCTAGGGATACCAGAAGTTCACTCGCGAACTGTGGGAGGGCTGTGACTGTGTGTATATACCCTGGTACATGTGGATAACAGTCCCCAAATTAGAGACAAATGTTTTGTTTGGGAGTGTAATCTAATGACACTAATAGGCAAAACAGTGCCTACCTACCATCTTAACTGCCCATCAGTCCCTTGGAGCTCGCTTAGGGATTTCTGACATGGTGTTTGCTCTGCTTTCCACATGATGGTAGCCACCCACTACTGAGAGGGTGTGAATACTTCATGTTTTTTCTCTCCCTTCTTGGGCTAACAGTAACTGGCGGCTGCTGGTGGCTGGTATAGTTTACGTAGAGATGATATGATGAAATGTTGATGGTACATGAGCATTATGAAAAATTACAATAGATCTGGAAAGAACACTTCTGTTACAGAGTTAAGCATTCAAAGTATTGAGTTAGTAGTTGAATTGCCTTCCCCCTATAATTAGGTCATACTCTTTCCTCCATGACTCCTGATTTTTAGTTTTATTTTATTGTGTAGAACACCTGTAGCCTTTGCCAAAGCAGTAAAATGACAGTCAGTTCTGCTGCTGTATTTAAGAAAACAAAACTTTCTTGTCTGCTAGAATTAGTACTTGTGAAAGTAGCTGAAAAATGCCAACAGTTTAGAAGTGCTGAAATGTTTCATTTAAATTTGTGTGCATCAAAACTAGTTTTGTTAGTTTTCTTGTGTCAAATTTCATTTGAAAGTACATTGTTATGCTATTTTTGGAAGAAATCAGAATAATAAAAGGAGGGGAAATACAGTGGAGTGTCTTTCCTCTTTTAAGCAAATCTCAACATTTCAAAGAATCGCATAATGATTGTGGTTGGAAGTGACCTCTGGAGATCATCTGATCCAACCCCGTGCTCAAGCAGGTTCACATAGAGCTGGTGGCCCAGGACCGCGTCCAGAAGGCTTTTGAAATCCCCAAGGATGGAGATTTTCACAGCCACCCTGGGCAACCCACTGCCCTGGTTTTGGCTGGGATAGAGTTAATTTTCTTAGTAGTTGGTACAGTGCTGTGTTTTGGATTTGGTGTGAGGATAATGTTGATAACACACTGATGCTTTAGTTGTTGCTAAGTAGCGCTTACTCTAAATGAAGGATTTTTAAGTTTCCCATGCTAGTGAGGAGGTGCACAAGAAACCAGGAGGGAGCAGAGCCAGGACAGCTGACCTGAACTAGCCAAAGGGGTAGTCCATACCGTAGAACATCATGCTTAGTACATGTACTGGGGGGAGTTGGCTGGGGTCTGCCAATCGCTGCTTGGGGACTGGCAGGCATTGGTCAGCAGGTGGTGAGCAATTGTACTGTGAATCAGTTAGGGTTTTTTTTCTTTGGGTTTTATTCCTCTCTCGTATCTCTTTTTCCTTACATTTGTTGTTACTATTATATTTTTATTTCAATTATTAAATTGTTCTTACCTCAACGCACAAGTTTTACCTTTTTCCCTGATTCCCCTCTCCCTATCCCGCTGGGGGCAGTGAGCTAGCAGCTGCGTGGTACTTGATTGCTGGCTGGAGTTAAACCACAACGTGCCTGCCAGTGCTTGTCACCCTCACAGTACAAAAGTGTTTCCTGATGTTCAGAGGGAACCTGCTGTGTTTCAGTGTGTGCCCTTGCCTCTGGCCCTTCACTGGACACCACAGAAAAGAGCCTGGCTCTGTCTTTATACCCTCCCTTCGTGTATTTGTACACAATGATAAGATTACCACCCTGAGCTTTTTCTTCTCCAGGTTAAACAGCCCCAGCTCTCTCAGCTTTTCTTCATATGAGAGAGGCTCCATGAGTTTGAACATGATTTGATCCAGTATTGAGCTCTGGAGTACACTGTTAGCCAGTGGCTTCCAACTAGACTTTGTTCGACTGATCACCACTCTGGGACCGGCTGCTCAGCCAGTTTGCAATCCCCCTCGCTGTCTGCTCATCCAAGATGGTGTTAAAAGCCTTCCTGAAGTCAGGGTAAGACTATATTCACTGCTCTCCCCTCATCTACCAAGCCAGTCATTTATTTCATCATGGAAGTTTATCCAATTGGTCAAGCATGACTTCCCCTCGATGAATCTGTGCCGACTACTTCTAATGGTTTTCTTGTCCTTCATGTGCCTGGAAATCATTTCCAGTATCTGTTCAATCACCTCATCGAGGTGAAGTTGACCATACTGTAGTTTACTGCATCCTTCTTGCTCTTCTTCAAGATAGGAGTGGCATTTGCTTTCCTCCAGTCTTTGGGCACTTCTCCCAGTTGCCATGAATATTCAAAGATTATTGAGTGTGGCCTCATAATGGTACCTGCCAACTCCCTCTGCACTCACGGGTGCATCCCATCAGGGTCCATGATCAGGTATTCCCTGACCTGATCTTCAACCAAGAACACATTTTCCTTGTTCCAACCTTTCCCTCTGGTCTCTGGGCCTGGGATTCCTTGAAAGCCAGTCTTTTAGCAAGTAAAGCTTTACTTTAGCAAGTAAAGACAGAAGCTAAGAAGGCATTTGGGACCTCAGCCTTTTCCATGTTCTGTGTCACCAGTGCCCCTGCCTCATTCAGCACTGGGTCCACATTTTTCCCAGTCTTCTTTTTGTCACCTATGTACTTAGAGAAGCCCTTCTTGCTTTTGAAATCTCTGGCCTGATTCAATTCCAGTTGGGCTTTTGGCTTTCCTAACTGCGTATCTGCGTGCTTGCACAGTGTTGCTATATTCCTAGCAAGTTACCTGCCCATGCTTTCACCCTCTGTATGCTTCCTTCTTGTGTTTGAATTTTGCCAGGAGATCATTCATTTTTCATATATGCAGGCTCCCTGGTATTTTTGCCTGACTTCCTAATTGTTGGGGTGGGCCATTTGAGCTTGGAGGAGGTGATCCTTGAATATTAACCAGCTTTCTCAGGCCCCTCTTCGCTCCAGGGCCTTATCCCATTAGACTCTACCAAGCAGATCTTCGTGAGGCCAACATACACTTTCCTGAAGTCCAGCGTTGCACTTGCTTTTTGCCCTGCTCCATCAGCTCACGATCCCGAACTCAAATATCTCATGGCCACTTCAGCCAAGGTGGCCTTTGACCTTCATATCCCCAACAAGCCTCTTGTTGTTGGTGAGATGAGGTCCAGCAGAGCACCTCTCCTTGTTGGTTCCCAATCACTGGGGTCAGGAAGTCATCATCAGTGCTCTTCAGGAACCTCCTGAATTGTTTATATCCTGCTGTGTTGTCCCTACAGCAGATAACTGAGGACCAGGGCCTGCAAGAGTGAAGCTGCTTCTGGCTGGCTGTAGAGAGCCTCAAGTCACACACCAGCCCTTTCTATTAAGATGGATTTTTCAGTGCTCGTGAAAAATGCATTTGCGGAGGTAAGGAAGACTTGTTAAAAAAAAAAAATGGTACTTGGCTAACAGTGGTAATTTGTCCTAATGTTTTATCTCATCTTCACTTCTGGAGGAAGCAGCTATATATTTTGTTTCCTTGTCCTGTAGCTGAGGTTATGAGGCAATGAAGTTGTGCAAGTGCTGTTAGCATAGGTAATTGTTCCTTGTGGGGTTTAGGATATTCTGCAATCTTACAGCAAAAACAATGAAATGAAATACTGTATTTGTGCAAGAAATGTGTCACGCTTCAGTACATTACTGTTACATCAGTGCTGTGTTGTATGAATTTGCTTTTGTGAAATATACACCAGTGTGGTAGAAATTGCTGCAAAGCACTTAAGCATGTGTTGTGTTCCGTGCATAAGGAGGCATGTTACCTGGTAGAATGATTTGATTGACATAAGAAGCTAAGCTGCTGCAAATCTTACATGTACTACTGTTACAACATTTGAATAGATTAATTTACATAATGAACATCTCAGTCCTTTGACTAAAAGTGTTTTCCTTTGAGTCATAGTCTATTTAATAGAGCACTCTCTCTTCTAATACCTGTTTTTATTAAACAGAGTAATTATATGCTGTATTCTAACTGCTAAACTGTGTTTGTAAAGACTTTGAAAACAGTTAATTTAGGGAACATTAAGCTGGGTAGCAGTAAATTTAAAACATCTGCAGAGTAATCAAGGGGCTGGTAATAAATCCACTTTTGCAATCCACTTATTGCCAAAGTAATAATGCTTCTGGGGGGAGCAATGTCTTGTCTCATATCAAGTAGGATTAACAGTAGTCTTGTAATCTCAGTTCCCAGTGTTGCTTGCGTGCTACAAATGAGAGTTTCTGTCTCTACAGAAGTGAGGGAACGGACATCTGTATTGTTACTTATGAATGCAAATGAGCATCCTGATTTTTCAGAACTGTGAAGTGCAAAAATCAGGTCATTTAAGTGCCATAGGACATGGCGGCAAGTGTTTGAGTTGTTTTTGAAGAAACCTCATTTGAGATTTAAAGAAAAAGTCTGAAATCTGAATCTGTCTGCTGATGACATGAATACCATGCACTGAACTAAAAACTGTTAATGTAGTTTAGTTTTTTGCAGCCTCAGTGTGTAGTGTTTTACATGGATGTGCTAGTGCTGGTGAAATGACTTTCTCTTAACCTCCCTTCCAGCATACCATCACCATCATAGATTTATCTACTGCCTTGAATGTTTCTGTTACTTAGAGAACAGATGTAAGGCAGAACAAAGCTAACACCAGACCCTGGCAGTGTGCCCTGGGGGCCAGGAAGGCCAAAGGGATCCTGGGGGGCATGAGGAGGAACATGGCCAGCAGGTGGAGGGAGGTGATCCTGCCCCTCTGCTCTGTCCTGGTGAGGCCGCACCTGGAGCGCTGTGTCCAGTGCTGGGCTCCCCAGTTCAGGAGAGACAGGGAACCACTGGGGAGCACCCAGCGGAGGTCTGCCAAGGGGATGATGAGGGGACTGGAGCATCTCCCTTGTGAGGACAGGCTGGGAGAGCTGGGCCTGTTCCACCTGGGGAAGAGAAGACTGAGAGGGGGTCTCATCAATGTCTACAAATATTGTAAGGGCAAGTGTCAAGAGGATGGGGCCAGGCTCTTTTCAGCAGTGCCCAGTGACAGGACAAGGGACAACGGGCACAAACTGCAGCACAGGCAGCTCCATCTGAATATGAGAAAGGACTTCTTTACCCTGAGGGTGACAGAGCAGTGGCACAGGCTGCCCAGAGAGGCTGTGGAGTCTCCTTCTCTGGAGACATTCAAACCCTGCCTGGACACGATCCTGTGCAACCTGCTGTAGGTGACCCTGCTTTAGCAGGGGTTGGACTGGGTGAATTGCAGGGTTCCCTTCCAGTCCTGACCATCCTGTGATTCTGTGATAAATTAAGTTCTGAGATGTCAAAGGTTTTCCAATGGTGTATAAATGCTATTTTAATGGAAGCTGTCATTCCTCCTTCATTTTATTAAATCTGGTTCTCAACATTGTTTTTTTATTCACTTTAGTGTATCTCCCAGCAACTGAAATTAACTTTCAGGGTAAGGTGTTTGAACATTTAAGGTCTGACTGTGCTTTTAATAGTTGAAGCCCAAGGAAAGGATATTCTTTTAGTTCATAGACCGTATTGTTTTAATAGCTTTGTAGGAGTTGTGCTCTCTGAGTCTTAACAGTCTTGTCTGAATTTATGTAAGTTGTGTTTCTGACACAATCTGATAGAATGATGTTCTTTTGCACACCCTTAATTAATCACTAATCATGATTAAACTGGAAATTTACTACTCTTAGCAGTGTAACATCGCCATGGGATACAGAGTAACAGTGTTCACATTTTCTGGAGGCATACTTTCTCACTCCTGCCTAATGTGTGGCTCTTCTTAACTTGCATGGCTTTTTCATAGTCTTGGAATGAGACTACTCAACTGATGACTTACTAGCTCCCAGCCAGTAATAGCTTCCTTCTCAGTTGTATTCACATATTCTAACTTGACAGTAATGGAATTGTTCTGACTTCAGGCACAAGAATAGTCTTTGTTGGTTTTAAAACCACAGAAAAATAAATGAGATAATAAATACAAAGCCTTGGTTTATGTGTAAAATACAGCTTTTAAATCTCTAATTTTTATAGTCCAAGGAAACTGCTCTGTGGAGTAGTAATTTTCTGATAGAAGAATTATTCTGAATTCTTTGGTCCAAATAGTTCTTTTCTTTCTTCAGTTCCCTTTGACACTTGCCACTGTACAGTTGTATAACAGACAGCTGGAACTGAAGCCTACTTATTTGTAAAAAAGCTGTGAGCTGAACAAATAAAAATAATTACAGGGTTGGAAATTGTTTGCTTCCTTGCATAATTAATTTCTTCATCTAGAAGCAAATCACTGCTTCCTCTTAACAACAGCCCTGAGGAAAAATTCGGTTGCCTTAAGAGTGTGTAGGGCCCCCTGCACTTTGAGTATAATGATATGGACTGTTGGACCTCTTAGAAACTGGGGAGTCTGGGCTGACTACTGTGAGTCTGAGCCCACAGGAGGCTTTTGGGCAAACCCATGGAAGCCCAGCTGTGATAACCAAGGGGCTGATTACATATTGTACAATTAGTCTAATGCCTGTTTAAGATGAAGTTTATATAAGATGTAACACAATCTGAAAGAAAGATGTAGTCCTAAGGCTGCTCTGAAGACATACCTCTCAGTAATTTAGTTGAATTTGTCCCTTCTGCTTGTGGGTTGTATCACTTGCTTGTGGTGTGATAGCACTTCATGCTAGATGCTGTCCAGACAAGGGAAAGAATAGTTAATCCTCCGAAGAACAGTCTTTAAAATGGAAGACAGTTGTTTTCTAAGTTGCCCTACTTGGATGGAACTTTGCCTTCAATAGTACTATGTTTTTGTGCCTGAATAGAGATAAATTTATGTTTTACTGCAAGTTTGTAAGAGTATATTGGCAATTTCATAGAATCATAGAATGGTTTAGGTTGGAAGGGACCTTACAGATCATCTAGTTCCAGCCCCCTGCCATGGACAGGGACACCTTCCACTAGACCAGGTTGCTCAAAGCCCCATCCAGCCTGGCCTTGGACACTTCCAGGGATGGGGCATCCACAGCTTCTCTGGGAAACCTGGCCCAGTGCCTCACCACCCTCACAGTAAAAAATAACTTCCTTGTATCTAACCTAAATCTACCCTGTTTTAGTTTAAAACTGTTATACCATGTCCTTTCATCGTAGGCCCTGATAAAAAGTCTCTCTCCATCTTTCTTATAAGCCCCCTTTAAGTATTGAAAGGCCTCAGTAAGGTTTCCCTGTAGCCTTCTCTTCTCCAGGTTAAAGAATTTCAAGCAAAGCAGCAATATTTTATTGTATGTTTGTAGTGGGTTGACCCTGGCTGGGTGCCAGGTGCCCACCAAAGCCGCTCTGTCACCCGGCTCCTCAGCTGGGCAGGGGAGGGAAGATGCAGTGACAGGCTCCTGGGTTGGGATAAGGACAGCGAGATCGCTCAGCAATTACCGTCACGGGCAAAACAGACCGGACTTGGGGAAATTAGTGTAGTTTATTACCAATCAAATCAGAGTAGGATAACAAGAAATAAAACCTAAATCTTAAAACACCTTGGCCCATCTCTACCTTCTTCCCAGGTTCAATTCACTCCTGATTTCTCTACCTCCTCCCCAAAAGTGGTGCAGGGGGACAGGAAATGAAGGCTGCCATCAGTTCCTGCTCCAGCATGGGTCCCTCCCACGGGAGACAGTCCTTTGGGCACAGCCGGCTCCAGCGTGGGTCCCCCGTGGGGTCACAGGCCCTGCCAGGACCCTGCCCCAGCCTGGGCTCCTCTCCCCACGGGGTCACAGCCTCCTTTGGGCACCCACCTGCTCCGGCGTGGGGTCCTCCATGGGCTGCGGGTGGGGATCTGCTCCACCACGGACCCCCACGGGCTGCAGGTGGGGATCTGCTCCACCACGGACCCCCGCGGGCTGCAGGTGGGGATCTGCTCCACCATGGACCTCCACGGGCTGAGGGGCACAGCCTGCCCCACCGTGGGCTTCACCACGGGCTGCAGGGGAATCTCTGCTCTGGCGCCTGGAGCCCCCCCTGCCCCTCCTGCACTGACCTGGGGGGCTGCGGGGATGTTGCTGTCACACACTCTCACTCCTCTCTTGAGCTCCAATGGCTGTTGTGCAGGGTTTCCCCCTTTTCTTAAATGTATTATCCCAGAGGTGGTGATGGGTTCGGCCTTGGCCAGCAGCAGGTCCATCTTGGAGACGGCTGGCATTGGCTCCATTGGACATAGGGGAGGCTTCTAGCAGCTTCTCACAGAAGGCACACTGGTAGCCCCTGCTACCGAAACCTTGCCATGCAAACCCAGTACAATGTTGGTCTTTAAAACCCTCCAAAATTAGTGTAGCAAAACCTGGCACTTTATCATACTTCTTGCCACCAGACAACTACGTCATTGCCCAACAGCCTGTTAGAACAATAAATAAATGAGTACCCGTTTATTTATTATTATTATATATAATATATATTATTATTATAGTAAATACCCATGCAGCAGCTGTTAGCCCAACATCTGAGATGGGAGGATGCACAGAAGGCAAGGAGACCCTGACAAATGGTTTAAGACCATCTATGACAATGGATGCAATAACCCATTTATTTCTGGAACATAGGTGTTTTTTTAATATATAAAGTGCATTTGCTTACATCCACTTTGCCATCGTTGAAATATATCTCTTGTTCTTGCCATACTTTCATTCCTGCCAGAATATTAATTATAAAATCACTGTTGTTCTGTGAAATTTATCTGCTGATGAAGATGAGGTTACTGTTTAACTAATCACTAACAACATATTAGAAAAAAAGAGGCAAAAAGCACAAGTTTTATATTTTTCCTTTTCAGAGCTTTATGTGGACTCCTGAGGTAAATGAAAATGAAATATGCAATTTGGCTGCTCCCTTTAGTGTTTTCATATGGCAAGCAAAGTTGTGCCCCGCTTTCATGAGGAGTGGAGAGAGGGAAGGATGTCCTACTGGTGTAAGTTCATTAATTCCACAGCATTGTAACCTGTCATTTTCACAGCACTTAGGAATCTCAAGATGAAACAATGCGAGTTTTGTAGAGAAATCACTTTTAATAGACTTTCTTTTGTTAGCTGGCTTTTACCTACAACCGGCCTAACAGAAACTATTTTCTTCTGTTATGACTTACTTTTGTAGTACAATTTTTAACTTTAGTAATCCTTCGTGTTGTCAGTTTGTGCTAACTCCAAAGATGACTTAGGTGCTTTGACCAACAGCATCCACAGTGTTCGTGCACCTGTGCATGAGTCACAGCTGGAGCCTGCTGTGGAATTTTCGGTTCAGCAACTAATTTCATTTGGCCTTGTTTTTAGAATCATTCATACAGGGTAGGGCATAGGGCAGTACATCTTCCAATAAACAAAAAAGCAAATAAAAGGATTATTTTTTTTAATTTCCTGGATCTTCTTTCCCCTGTTGTTCTCTATTCTGTTATCAAATGCCATACTGAAAGAGTGTATTTCATGTTTCCTGTGGGAGTTGATCAATTAAATTATTGTAACTGAGGCTTCTATAGTGAGAATATATTGGGGAGAAGAAAACATTAGTAAAATACATTTTTCATCTTTACAGGAGTTCTTTCAAACTAGTGTAGAATAATCTCTGCCTATTTCTTTGTTTTGCTTGAAATGAATCTGTCAGTGGTGGTCACTGCCTTAAATAAGCAGTTCCTGTTGTATGGAACACTTCCACTTCATGTGTGAAAGGACAGTGGGTCCTCCAGTACAAATAAGATTTTGATGGAAATATGCATTACAAAGTGATATAAACATTCTGGGTCTAGCAGGTGAGTTTTTCATAAATGGTTCACTGTGGAGGAAAACATAACATTATGCTTGTGGATTCCAGGTCAGAAGTGGTTCATGGAACGCAGGACATGCCCTCATTGTACTTTGCTTAACAATTTCTACTTTAAATTAATGGCTTAAATCAGGTGAATATTCTCTTTTGTCCTTTCCTACAGATGTGCTTGCATCCAGACAGTATCTGTGGTTTTGCTTATCATGTTTTCTGCTCTCACAGCTGCCCTTTCTAGCAGCAATCTAGCAGTTACACACTGAAGCATGTCTTATAAAAAGAAAAATGAATCTTTCACAGATGTGTTACCTTTCAGTCATATAGTGTGCTGAACCTCCTAGGTGAGCATGAAACTAAATCTTCATGGACTTAGGATGTTAATATCACCCACTTCACTCAGTATAAAGGTGGCTGTGTCCAGTGTGGTGAGAAAAACTAATTCATAGTCAGATTTTCTGTATTCAACTAGTGGACCTTACCATGTTTCTCCTCTGCCTAAACGGAAAATGGCTTATAGTCCCTACAGGATTTAGTATTTTTTTTTCTTTCAGTAAGAAACCAACCTAGGTAATCATGACTTTGTACTTACACAGTAAAGTATTTGTTTTACTTCTGTCTTCTTGAAACTCTTTTCAGATTTAAGCATGTTAGATCTAAAAACATACTCCAGTTTGATCAACTAAAGTCATGACATTTACGTAGATAGCAATGACAGGGTTTCTTGTAGATCATTCGCTAAGCCCACTAAGCCTAACTTATAAGACTTTATGCATCTCAATCTTGTGCTGTGAGGCAAAACTTTGTTCTGGTTTACACAAAGGGCTAGTAATACAAAGGTGTTAGGTCTCTAAAACTGGACTGAGGAGGAGTTTAAAGTATTTGGATTTGAACTTATGATTCCCCCACACTGACTCAGCAGATTCCAAATTTGTGTGGAAACCTCTTCCTTTTTTTTCCTCTCCCCTTTTTTTTTGCTTTTCACAAGTTGAGGTGTTTTGTCTCTTCTCTGGTGAAGTCCTCGACAACCCTGATCCAGTGGGTTTACTCAGACCATGTTGAGCAGAGTAAGTATCACCTGGAAGAGTCTTTTTTTCAGACTGACTTAATTGCCATCACTTTCTGCAAAGAGAAGGGGCAGCAAGAGAGCTAGGGTAGAGGGGCCAATATGGAGGCAGAGCATGTTAGTTTGTATTTGTATTAAAAACTTAAACAACCCCACCTGAAATGTAATTTTTCTTTTAGCCACTGGAATCAGCAATCAGGAGCTAAGAGGAGGAATAGCTCAGTTTAGTGGGAACATTGGCTAACAAGTCAAGTACACAATAAAAGAATTTCCCAGGCTCTTGTTTACCTCTGCCTAAGAAAGTGTGAGAAAATGAATTAGGATAGATTGCTTATTAACAGGCAACAGCTTAGTCAAGGAGATGTGTTGTCATGAACTACCAGAATGAAGTATAGATGTCTATAAAAATGTCAGGTCCAAGATGAAGCCAAAGCTTAGGGATTAGCTTATAATCACTTTTGTGTTATACAGTGAATAGTTTTTACAAGTAAGTGACATGCCGTTCAGTCCTGCTGTAATTAAAGAATGCTAATGAGTTATGTCAGGTAGTGCTTTGCTGGGCAATTATACCAATTCATATAATGACATAAGGCAGGCAGCAGAATGAATGCAGGGTAGACCTCCAGACAACCAGCAAAAGCTCAAGAGTCTGGGAAATGCTGAGCTAATACAACTACATAAATAAGTAATTGAATTCTGGTATCTATTGATATGCTGATAGACACAGAAAAATGTCAAGTGACTCAGCAAAGGCTCTGGGCGATACTGCACACAAAAAATACTTCTAGTCTGCTGGCTAGATGACTGATTTGGCCAGAAAATGGTTTGTAGAGAGCAGCAGGGATACTCTGCAGTGTTTTAGCACCATCAGAGCATCATTTAAAAGCCATTCTGTTACCTTTCAGCTGCTGGTTATCTTCTTCTACATATATAACACAACATTTTTTCTGCCTGTACCAAGCTTCAGTAGATGGTAGATCCGGATTGGTTCTCATCTTTCTGTCCTGCTCCTATGCATTCAGTTGCATTCGTATACAATACTGATGTGATAGTGTGTCTGTAGAATTTCATGTTAGTCTGTGGTAGAATGAGTTTCTCTCAGATCCAGTTCTCCGGGTAATATAATTATGGCATGCCTTTGTCCTCATTTCCTGAAGGCCACAGATTTCTGACTTAGTTCTTTGGACAGTGCCCATACAGAAAGTCAGGCGAAGAAAGTCCTTCTTCAGCCCAAATGTTTCCAAATGTTTTAGCCTTTGACCAGAGTTTTCCTTGCTCAAATCTGCATTAAAAAGAGCTGGCAAACCATGTTCTGTGTGGGCAGTCAGAAACAGGAGCAGGGCAGGGCTGGGAAAAATAAATTCACAAAAATTTAATCCATACTTTTCACTAAATTTTATTTCCAATCGACCTCTAAATTCTTGTATTTATTTCTGGAGGCCAGATAAGTAAAGAGGAAATTATCAGTGATTTAAAATGAAATTTTATTTTGAATTACTAATTATTTTTATTATTTATTTGATGAACATTTTTATTCAATGAAGGACACAAAGTATTTATAATTGTTACTCTGCTTGGCAAAAATTAAATCTAGGGGAGGTGCTTCAGGGAGCACAAGCTACTCTGGGTACAAGTCAAGCTTATATGCAGATCTCCAGCTTGTTACTGAAAAGTGGAGTAGAGCAATCTTCTCTGGCTGGAGGCTTGCCGAATTTAGCAGAGTTTGATAGTAAATGTGACAGTGGTTTAACAGGATATGATGGCAAGGTACACTTGATTATTTACTGCACAGAAGACAGGGTCAGACAAAACTGTCAGGGAGACCCTCCTGTTGAGTCATGAGGTTCAGAAGGGACCCCTTACATTCCAAACTCCTCCTCAGAGGGAAGATTAGTTGTGGCTAGATCCAGACTTAGTCTCAGACTTGGTCAACAGTTTATATCTAAAGGATTGTATGTGCACAATCAATACTTTATAAAACTTAGCTAAGATTTTCACATACTCTTAATCACATCAATAGTCTGCTGAGGCAGGGAATCTCTCAGCCTCGAGGAGTAACCTTGAGAGGCATCCTGACTCAAGGGGAGATCCTGGCATGCAGCCCGCTGCGGTGCAGGAGAGCACAGTGGGCCCTGGGCTGTCCACTACTTATGGAGTAAGATAATTGACTCATAGTCATATTTATACACCCACTACAGAAGTTAGTTTTTTTAAAACTTGGCTTGAATCAGACCTTGACCAGCACCATTAGGAGGGTGCATTGTCCAATTTAGTCCTTGGCTATCGTGTTGTTTTCTGTCTCCCCCAAATCCACTTTGAGTTGCATACAGCCATCACAACCACACCCATCCATTTCGACCACCGCATGGTCGTTACCACTTGAGCATTGTCACAGAAACAAAGGTCAGGATGGGGAGGGGAGCACACTGCCACACTTGACCCTGTGACTATAGTCAATTCATCTTACCCTCATTAAGTGGTCGTGTGGTCACCTCTTGCCTCTGTGCCATAAATTGTATATTGATAATTTATACGATTACAGATGCATGCTAAGTAGATAGTCAAGCACTGATATTTGTTATGTGCTAATCGTATGTTTTGGGTGGTTCAGGTTGGGTTATTTGTTTTATGATGTACCAAATCTTTATATATAATATAATTGTAAGTGATAGACATATTAAAGTTAGAGTCAGTAAAATCACGACTGGGTGAAACATTAAATTAAAAAGTCCCGTTGCTGTTGGTGACTATCCAAGAAGAGTTTCCCAGCAATGGCGCTCTCCATTGTTCTTCACTCTTTCCAAGACATGGTGTATCAACTCTGTATCATGATGAATGGTGATTAGAGTTTCTGTGTCCATTGTTTTGGTCACGTTCTAGTAGTTGATGCAGATTACCATGTTGCAGTAGTTTTGTCACCAACGTAAGATTCATTCCAATGGGGTTATGCAATAAATCTTGACTCAATGTACGGCTAGATTGTAATAATTGATAAGTTGTAACAGGAGTGAATAATTAAAGTCACATCTCATAATTCTGGTAAAGTTACAAGCATGAGAATTTGAGTGATTACTTTTATCTACAGTAATGTTAGCTACAAATATGACATCACAAAGGGTTCTCGTACAAACACATCCTTTTCCAATATATACGAGTACATTTTCAGGTGTTTCATTGGGATGTATTTCAAAATGACAGGATTTTTCTCAGTATTAAGACAAATGTCCTGGGCCTTAATAGTATTACTGTTACAAAAAAAAATCCTTGTCATTCCCATACGATGTATGTGTTAGCGTCAATAGTTAGCCATTTTGTTGAGCCCATATTCTATGTTCCAATGGATAAAGCATAGTTCCATCGTGATTTAATCCTAGCGCAGTGATTTGGTATATGGCATATACTGAAACATTGCATATTGCTAAGGCAAAAGCTGTGGCCTTATTGTTGATTGGGTCATAAGTAAAATTGCCTGGACACCACCAAGAAGTTGCTGAGTTGGACTTAGCATAGGACAGCTACTGAAGGAATGATGAACCACTGAGATATTGGCTTCAGTAGCCATTTGGTCCATTAAAACCTCTCTGCTACTTGTTACTGTGCAGGAAATATCTTCCGCTTTAAATAGTACAATGTAATTATGTACTGGCTGTGGTGATTGATTTTCTGCAGCAAGCAGTGGCCCTACAACGTATATTGAACCCTTGGATCTCTGTCAGATATAATCAGAATAAAGAAATAATACTACCTGCACAAGCCACAGGCAAACTTCTCTTATTCTCTTGCTGAAGAAGGGCAAAAAATAGCTCACAATTACAGTCAAATTTTACAGTTTTTATCACAACAGGTTAGCATGTAAGCTGTTACGTTAAAGAGAGGTTGTATACGAAGTAAGAGGTGCTATTCAGTGTGCCTGAAGATTTCACTACAAACAGATTAAAGAGGGTATAATACTAAAGCCACCCACTGCTTCAAGTGTTTTTCATACAAAAAGTCCTCATATGCCTCACAGAGGCTGGAATGTTTTACCAGGAAATAAAAGTGGAAGGTGGCATACAGCTGCATGAGAATGTGAAGAGGTGAAATGTAAAGAGGGTACCTATGGAAATTGTAGAGTCTGCTGTTGCCCCTCCACTTTGAAAGAAGCATCATGGAGAGCGCAGAGGGGTTATGATTTTTTGTGTGCTTGTTACTTCCATGGTAAGACTGTTTCATTCACACGTGGCCAGCTGGATACCTCAACTGCCAGCCTTACAATGCCAGCAATGAAAGCCACATTGTCTTATAGACTCTTTACATCTATCAAGTGACAGTAAATATTATGTAAGACAAGTTAGCTGACCTGTGCTTTTGCCTCATCTTCAGAGTACATCCTCAATTATAGCATACAGAGGTATAAATAGCATTGGAAAGGCACAGTTGAAGCCATCCTCAAGATCTTATGTGACAATGCAGGAAACCAACACCTTAGTCTAAATAGATTCAATATATTAACTGGACTTCAGACTGAGTTTCCAAGTAAGAAAGCTGAGAGTGGAATCAGTAAAGCACAATGCAGAAGGCGACTGTTCTTTTTTGTTTGGTCCTGAGGAAGGAGCTTATAAGACTTGCTCTACGCTGCCAGGATCCTAACACTGAATAAGTCCTCTTTATTCACCAATAAGGCCCAGAATGTCCAGTTCCCTTGACAAGGGTAGTAGCAATCAGATAGGGATAGCTTCTTTGTCTTAAATGTTTTCCAAGCCAGTACTTTGATAGAAAGCTCTTTCTTGGCTCCTTTTCAGGTATTTTTGCATATCTAATGTGTAATTGTTCCCTCTCTAGGTTGTGTGTGTGTTTCTGCCTTGGAGCAGACATGCAGTGGCAATCCAGATCTGTCTGGATATTGTCACTAGCAACCTATCTTGGAATAGAGGCTAGATTTCAGCACAGCGTGTGTAACTGGTTTTTTGTTCAACCTAAACAAAGAGTACTTCTATTGAGGCACTGCCCATTCATCAAGAGATTTCTTTCATTGCAAAAGAAATTTTTCTGTAAGTCTATGCCTACTTGCTCAGTTCTAGGAATTTTACTTGAAGACGATGATCACAGACAAGGTAAAGTTTGTTCTCTTTGCCTCTTCACATAATAAATTTTATTCTCTGAATTAAAGTGTAATAAAACCCAATAATTCCAATTTTTCTTAAGGGTAGAAATGCATTGTCTGGTTGTACAATTAGGCTGTGGTATTAAAGCATTATTATACATATTCTAGACTTGTATTAAGGTATTTTCCAAGTACAATGCTGTAATACTTTAAGTATTCTAAATTATGTTAATATAATCCCTCTTCTACATAGGCTGAACTCTGAGGGCATTAGCTTACTATTAATTATAAAAGAGTTTGCTTCATTGCCCAGTGGGCTTGCAATCAGCGTATAAGCAAAAAATAATAGATGAAATAGGATAACCCAAATAGCACCTAGAAAAGCCAGGAGTGTCAATGTCCACAGGAACATGGAGAAATCAGTTCTGGAAAGTACTTGCATGGGGTCTGGCTGGGTTAGAGTTCATAGCAGCCCATGAGGTGCTGTGCTTTGCACCTGTGGCTGAAACAGTGCTGATAACACACCAGTGTTTTGGCTATTGCTGAGCAGAGCTTGCACAGCATCAAGGCTGTCTCTGCAAACCACTCCTGCCACCAAAGGCCAGTAGGCTGGGTGTGGGCAAGAGGTTCGAGGGGTCACAGCTGGGACAGCTGGCCCCCAACAGATCAGATGGATACCCTATACCATATGATGTCGTGCTCAGCAGTAAAAGCTGGGGGAAAGGAGGAGATAGGGAGAACATTTCTGGTTGTGGTGTCTGCCTTCCCAAATAATCATTATGCATGGGCCCTGCTTTCCTGGAAAAGTCTGAACATTGACTGCCAATGGGAAGTAGTGAATGACTTCTTTTTGCTTTGCCTGTGTGCAACACTTTTGCTTTCCTTATTAAACCGTCATTATCTTGATCCATGAATCCTTTCACCTTTCTTATATTTTCTCCCAATCCCATGGCAGAGGGGAGCGCGAGTGGCAGGGTGGGTGTTTGGTTGCTGGCCAGCTGGCCAGGATCAACCCACCACAGCACAACAAAGCTGAATTTTAAGAGTGTAATGTTTTTAGAAATTATGTTTTAAAGCACCTTACTGGAAATAATATAAAAAGGTCTGATTTTTTTTAAAGATGACTTGTTCAACAGTCCTTGAAAACCAGGTTCCTCACAACTGGGCATACAAAGTCTTTCTTAAAATATCCTGCATGCAATAATGACTACATAAAGCCTCTCTCATTAGCTGCCAAAATGATTTGTGTGCTGATACTTGAACATCAATGTGTCCCACAGAACAAAAGTAATAAGATGAGCAAGTTTAAAGTCTATGATCCTCTTCCTCCTTATGGCAAAACAGTAAGTTAGAAGGCTGTAGGAAAGCTTATTACTCGTGATGACCTTTGTGTTATGCTTCTGTTCTCCATCTACGGAGTAGCAGTACAATGTGATCTTTCACAGCTTCTGCAGTCTTGTCTTCTCACAAGTGCCTGTAATCATTACATTGGTCTACATCATCACAAATACACAGAATAATTTTTTGCCTCTTTGAGCTCCGATTAAACACTTGTATTAAATATTAAAGATTCTGTTTATCATTGCAGTGTTTTAAGTTTCAAAATTTGGTGGCTACACGATTGGTGTAACCAAGTGACAGAGCTGGGGTGCAGCATGATTCTGACTCTTGGTTTTGTGCAGGCAATTAGCTGTGGACGGGGAAGATGTTAATTACTGTAGTTAAGAAGAATCTAGATGTTTTTTGGCAATTTTGCAACGTGATTTCAGTGCTAGCTTCAGTGGAGCAGGCAGTTTTGTAGCAGATTTGTCCTCATACTACTTTACTCATTGCTCTTCCAACTTCAGCAAAAGAAGTACAATATTCAGTGTTCTTTATTCACTGCAAGAAACAGTTTTTTGGCCAGACTGGAATCACTTGTTATTTAATTTTGTATTTATTACATGTCCAGAAAGAAAAACAAGCAAGTAAGAGAAAAAATAAGCAACTATTATTTTTTCTTTCACATTTATATATACATTAGAAAATACTGTGCAGAAAATCATTGAATTGTTGTGCTGGTTTTGGCTGGGATTAAGTTAGTTTTCTCCATAGTAACTAGTATGGGGCTGTGTTTTGGAGATTTGTGCTCGAAACAGTGTTGATAACAGAGGGATGTTTTACTTACTGCTGAGCAGTGCTTACTGCCAAGGGCTGTTCTGCTTCTCACCCCACCCCACCAGCGAGCAGGCTGGGGGGGCACAAGAAGCTGGGAGGGGGCACAGCCAGGACAGCTGGCCCCAGCTGACCAAAGGGATGTCCCATACCATACGGTATCATGCTCAGCATATAAAGCTGGGGGAAGAAGAAGTGGGCGGACGGACTTTTGGAGTTTGTCCTCCCAAGTAACCATAATGTGTGATGGAGCCCAGCATTCCTGGGGATGGCTGATCACCTGCCTGCCGATGGGAAGTAGTGAATGAATTCCTTGTTTTGCTGTGCTTGTGTACAGGCAGCCACTCTGTACACAATCTGAAAATTTGCAAGCACTCTCCTTTCTTGAAGGACAAGTCCATTTTGGTCCAGGACTTGTAGTCATAGAGGGCCACGAAGGTAGTGACTCCACTAGCCAGTGCCCCGGCACGCTGCGGTGAGGTGACTGTGTTGGAGGTGTTGAAGCCTCCAAAGAGCTTAGACTCAGCAGCCATGGTCCCAAAGGAGCAGCTGGGGGTGCAATGGGTGTCAGGAGTGGCTGCTTTACTTATTAAACTGTCTTTGTCTCAACCCACAAGTTTTCTCACTCTTACTCTTCCTATTCTCTCCCCTATCCCCCTGTGGAAGAAGGAGTGAGAAGCTGTGTGGGGCTTAGTTACTGACTGTGGTTAAACCATGATAATTGTATAGTCTAAAAAAGAGATGAGGAAGCAAATCTATATTACTTCTAGAACATCAGTAAGACAACCTACCATTGAAGAGAATATCTGATTTTACGCTTCTACACTGCAATAATGGCACCCACATGTACTCAAGGATATCAAAGAAAACTTGGTAGTCTCTTTTAAAGTAAAAACATTTAAACAAGTCTGAAATAAATGAAGATTATCCTATGCAAGCCTTTTCAAAGCTATGTAAGGGAAGCATATGGAGTAGAAAGCTTGAAATCAAACTACAGTTGTGAATGCATGGGTTGTTCTTTGGTGTTAATAGTAATATTGGCTTTTTTTTTTTGTAAACAACAAATCAAGTGCAGTTAGTACTAAAAGGAAAAGTTCACACAAAAAGGTATTTAGCTGTAGCAATTGATTTCAGGGGAAGTGCCAGAGCACAACTCCTCCAAAAATGCGGAAAGGTGGTGTATTTTAAGCAAGATTTCAGCATCAGGCCTAGAAGGTGGTTTCTGTGCCCTTTAACAACGGCAGGGAATAACAGGCTGAACAAATATGTAATTTCTCCTCTATGAGGTTGTGTGCAAGCAACCAAATGCTCAGTTTCACCCAGGGCTTCCTTATAGACAGCAGCAGTTTTGCATTAGTACCACCAGTTATGTGAAAGCGGTACAGCTTCTCACTGGAGGTGTAGTTGTATGTTACATCCAAGTATGGATGCAAAAAGGCAGATGTTCTACACAGAAACATCTCTACCCATTCAAGTACAACAAGCTGTGCAAGGCGACAGTATCCTAATAAAGATGTCTAGTTGATACATCTTTTTTTAACTAGGTGAAGAAAACTGAATTGGAATTTGATCTTCCCGTCATGATTGTGTGCATTTCCAAACTTCAAGGCTTTGGAATATTATTTACAGCTTGGTGTTCCTGGTCTTGCTCCTGCCGGGCCAGCACTGCTCACTTGGGAAGCTAGAGTTTGTCTTTTTAACCATTGCACTCTGTCTGATGTATTTTCTATGATGGTTACATTGAGCTTGGGATTGTTGTAGGTGAAATAAATTTAGCACCAGGCTGAATTTGAGCCCCATAAATATGGCCTCGAGCAACGTGTTGGAAGAGATGCCTACCACTTATTGAACAGCCTCAGGGCCTGAGCCCTCAGTCAGGGCAGTGGCGCCTCCATCACAGCCCTCTAAGGGCAGGGCCTTCAGCCCCAAGCCTCCTACTTCCCAAGGGATAAGACTTGCTCATCTGACTACAGGACTGCTGTCACAGGCACTTTTTTGAACTACACCAAAGTGAACTCTCTGGAGCTGGAAAAGGACCAAACAAGAGTAAGTCATGATATCTTAATAGTAGCTGGTCATTAGGACCTCCTCTGGGAGCGGAGAAGCTGGTATTTTTGACCTTGTTCCCTGGACAAAGTGTTTTATCGTTGTTCAATTAGAAACACCAACAAACCTCAAAGTATTCAACTCTTCTTCCTCTCAAATAAGTATATGATCTTTCAGGCAGCTAATTGTTATGGTTGAGTCTGGGTCAGGAGAGTAGGAAGACAATTATCATTACCATCCTTCTGCTAAGGGCAACCGCTTCATTGCCTTCATCTACTAATTGGATCCCTCACTTAAGTAAGCTTTCCCTGAGCTAGCTCACCCCCTTGTTAATTGTGCTGTGCTTCTGTAAATACAAAAAACCAAACCCATTTGCTATGCATCTGTATTCCTGTTAACCAATTTAGTTTGGTAGTGCACACATCAACAAGTGAGATCCGTCATATTTATTTTATCTGTATGTGAAAAACATTTAAATTAGCAGAACAGATCTGGTTTCTAAGGCTGTGGTTTGGCACAGGTTTCCTTTGGTGTCTGTGCCAGCTGCAACAGTTTCTGTGTCCCATTGGTCACTTTTTCCTCCTGCTTGTATTGCATGGGTCTATATGTGAATATATAGACCTAGACTTCAAATTTAGCAGAAAAATAACCATCCTTTTAAAAGGCTACTTCTTTTCAACTCAGAATGTTCCCTGATCCCATTTGCCTTATGGCTTCCAAGTGTTCCTGCTGGCATGGCCAGTGTGGAGGCCAGGCTGAGAACTGAAGGCTGCTTGAGCGACCATAAATGTGGAAATAAATGGATTTCCACTCGTGGCATACTGTGTGCATGCTTTTTTAATGGTTTCATTTTCCAGTCTTAATTTGAAAATGATAATTTTCAAATAACTTCAGATAACTTCAAATAACTTCAGATAACTTCAGCTATGCCAATTATTATTTAGATAATTATCAGATAACTTTAGTTATGGCAAAGAAATAAGAAGGTTGCAACACCCTCCCCAAACCAAACAAAATCCTAAGCCCTCTGGCCTCACATGCCATTATATTTTCATGAGGCTGGAAAATATATAGGGCCAGGTTTTCTAAAATGTGTGCTTGGAGTTAGCCTTCAAGTCAATATTTAGTGACCCAAACATATGTCTTGAATTTTGAAAGCAATGCTTATTCTGCTGTTAATGAAAAACTATTCTGGAATGCCTTTTGGAAAAAAACAATTCAATGAATGCATAGGACAACTTCAAAACCCACAAATATTCAGAAGTAAGAATAAAATAAAAAATGGGCTGACAGAATAGGAAGAAATTTTTTTAAATGGGCTAAAATATTGAGATCTAATATATTTTGGTTTTATTGACTGTGTAGTGAACACATTTTCACATGGAAAAAAGCCTTATTATCACAACTGGAAGTAGCTGGCACATTGGCCTGCAATATTAAAATTGGCAAGGTTCTAAAAGCTAAGGGATGTAGGAGCTGTGGTTTGACATAGCAGTAAAGTTAATGTTCTGATCCTCTGTTAGAAATCTGGCTGTGATGCAAAGCTCTGATGCAACACAGACTCATTCAGCTGGTTCAGATTTCTTTAAACAATTTTGACGGGTTGACTTGATGCTGGCATGCTTTATGGCTGTGCTTGAATTGCCTGTCTACCCTGTTTTAACTTTATGTCAAGTCAGGCATTGATCATCCATCCCATTGCAGGGCATAAACTCTATGTTGTTTGCTAAATCCAGCACAAACCTTCAGGATGAAAACATGTCTTCCACTGAGGCAGGTGTTCTGAACTTTTTTTCACTGTATCCTCTGATTTATATGAGCATGTCTTCGTAAGAATTTCCCAGTGCCTTCCTGTTATTCTCTGGGACTTCACAAGCTCATAAATTTAATCTCAAAATAATGGAAAAATACATTAAAAAGAAGCATCTAGTTACTGACAATTTTTTACTGTCTTTTAGGAAGACTCTAATGAAGATGAAGAGGTGGACATTTCATTAGTTGATTAAATTATCTTTCTTATATTATGAATTCTATATTAATATGAAACTTTCATTTGCCTTTGCATTTTTAATCAATTGTTGTATTATCTATAACTGAGAAGCACTGCAATTTTCCCCTAGTCTTGTTTAGTCTGCTGAGAATAGACTTCTACAAACCTGAAAGAGAAGGCTGTCTTGCTGTTTCATTTTATTATTATTATTGTCACTGCATCAGTAGCAGTTAATTTTAACTCTCAGCACCAAAACCAGTACTTGGTTGCAAACCTCCAATTAACTGGACATACTTGATGAGAAACTATTTTCTCTAGTTTGCTCCTCACTGCGTATTAAAAGATCCAACTGTCCTACTGTTAAGGCTGTCTTCAAGTTGGGAAGTATACTTTGTGTTTCCTGTTTTTCAGAAGCAATGATATCACTGAACTTGATAATGTTGGTACTGCAGGTCATTATTAATTCTGTTACTAAACCTGAGATGTCTGCTAACCAAGTGCTTGTCTTTCTCATTGCTGGAAATTAGGCTTCTTCTGTTTCATCCTAGTGTTTGAGTAAAAGCTTGTGAACTTGCCCCACCAGCAGATTGATTCCCTGGAGAAAAGTCAGGAGACTTGCAATTCCTGATTCTTCTAACCTTTCTGAAACTTTGGATTAACTTGTTTGTCCCCTTCTCTTGAATAAAAAATACTTACATATATATAAGTTGACTACACTGCTACTACTTTCCCTGAAACCAAAGTTAATTCTTTGCTCCTCCTTTGTGCATTCCTAAGTAGCTGTTCAGACCATAGTTGTCCCTGCTGATTTTCAGGGAATTTTTCATATGAGCTAGTCATTGACAGACCAGGATGTATCAACAAAAATATACTTGATTTTGCTAATTAGAGCCATGTTCTATAGCTGCGTGACATAACTGACATTAACGGAGTTAGACTAATGGGGGCAATCCTTGCGGGTCAAACTTCTGTAACAACGTTGGTGGTGGCTCTGTATGTCCATGGGAGTGTACATGGAGTACAAGCGTAGCCACTAGAACTAGAACTCCATGGTATTTTTGTGGTATCAAACTGCTGCTCCATCAATGTGGAACAGCAACTCCCATCATGGTGGTGATCTGCGGTAAGGTCTGCACAACTGCATCTTCCCTCCTGACTCCCCAGTGATTTTCTTGAAGAGTGCTTGAGCTTTCTGCCTGTCAGCCCTGGAGACCTTGAAAGCTGGCCACTCAAATACAGATTCACAGGAAAAAAATAGATTTTTCCTTAAGATTAAAGCTTTAACTTTTTTTCCCAGAAGTTTGAACTGTCTGTCTTTCATCCTCCAGATGGAAGTATTTCAATCCCAGGTTTCAACTAGCCATAGAGTTTGAGGTGCATTTTAGGCATTCAGCATCTTTTATAAGCATGAAGGTCACTTTTTCAAAGATGCATTTTTTCACCACTTTGAAGGCTGTGATGTTTAGCTAACATTGACCTCCATACCGCAATAATTGAGGAGCCGAGCAAGAGGTAGTAAGAAAGATTGTAGATGCTAAGCAATTTTTGCTTTTTATTTATCAGCAATCAGAGACAGCATGAAGAAATGTAATTCAGTTGAGAAATCACAGCATAGTCCAGCTTTGCTTTTGCAGAAATTGATTTCCCAATTGATCCAATAGCAACTGATTTCTTGGAGACACAAATCTGCTAGCCCTCTTAGCCTGAAGGATTAACCCATGCCCTGGGATTTCTCGGTTATTTTAGTTAGAATCAGAGCTTGCTCTAGAGGCTTCCCTCTGTCTGAAATCATACTGGATTTCTTCTGTTTGGTATGTTTTGGGGTTTTTTTTTGTTGGTTTTTTTTGGGGGGGAAGGAGAGAAAGAAAGAAAGAAAGAGAGAAAGAAAGAAAGGAAGGAAGGAAGGAAGGAAGGAAGGAAGGGTTTTTTGGTTCATGTTTCAAAACCTGTCAAAAAGAAATTATCTTCTGGTTGTCTTTTATAATCAGGCACTTTGTAAGCCTAGGAAAACTAGAAAGCTGCAGCTTATTGGCAGCCTCACTAAACCAGTACGACAATAATTTTCTCAAGTTCTGCTTCACTTTTAATACTGGCTTAGACACTAAATACAATAGGGCTTATGGTACCTGTTTTTGTGAGGGATTAGTGGTGCTTGGAATTTTAAATGCTGTGAATCTGGGAGGCTCATGAGAGTCACTTGATTTTTGTATGTCAGCAAACAGCTTACCATCACGGACAATGCTTTAGTGTAAACTGGTTTAAGTTCTCACTGATACAACTGAATGCACTGGTTACTTCTGTATAGAAGCCAATAGTCTGGGTTCAGATGTGATACTGAACTTCTTTCCTTTCTGCAGATCTGTTTGTTTCTGGCTAACAAAATTTGTCTTTTTAATTTTGTTATCTTTGCAATCAGCCATAACAATACTCCGTATTTTCACTTCTTGTCAGGTGAATGTTAGAGAAACAATAATTTCTGTTCCTGAAATAATGTTGCTTATTTCTTTTCTTTCAGCATACAGCGATTAAAAAAGTCCTGACATTAAAATAGGATACTGTATATTGCAAGTCTTTGTTGTAGGAAAACCGAGAAAAAGTAGTGTAGTAAGGGCTTTTAAGAAAAAAATAAGCTCTGAGCTATATGGTTATTATTTAATTCTCATTCTGGTGCATTTAGACACCTCATTAAATAGGAAGTAACTTGCATTTTTTATCAACCTAAACAGAGAGTGAGGAAAGAATCTGTATGTCAGTAGAGAGATGTCAGATTAGCACTGAAAACTATCTCTAAAGAGGGAAAACTTGATATTGTTGTCATGGTGTTCTTGCAAATTGCCTGGGTAGTATGTATATCTATGTTTAGTTGTCGTATGTATTGAATCAGAGACTTGCCTAGATAGGAACCGTATGCACACATTGCTGCATCTGCAATTTTGCATGTGTAGTGATGTTTCTTTGTGGGTATAGTGAACTAATGATTATTCTCACTGTACATCTTCTTGAGGTTGTCCTTCAGCTTCTTTGGTATCTTTTCATACCTATGCTGGGCTAAAATACCAACACCTAACTATGGAGACAGCACAGGACAGAAAGACACTGAGTTGTTAGGGCTCTTTGCTCAAGTCAAGCAGCCAGCCCAGGACTGTTATTGTAAATGCAATGATGTGCTCAGACACTCTGTGCAATGCATGTTTGTATATGAATTTGTTCACATTTGTTTCACGAGGAAGAAGCAAACTCTAAAGTGGGGAGCTCACAACTTTGATGAAAGTTAAGGAAAGGTGGAGTTAAGCTGCAAGAGAAGCCAGAGCTGGACCATGAAGGTAGACAGCAGAAAAACAAAGCCTGAATTTTATAACTGGTCTGTATCTTGGGAATGTGTGAAACTTTAGGGAAGAAGAATGGTGCTTGTGTTTCTGATCAGGCAGGGGAGGTTTAAGATTTAGTGTCTGGGGCATGTGCTAGTGATGCTGGTGAGAGGAATAGCATGGCTGGCCTGTTCAAGCCGGTCCTTTAGAAGCCTTTGCCATCAAAAGGAGACCTGTTTCCTCAGCCAAGATAAATAGTTGGTAGGCTGTCATCACAGGGCAGGCCTGTTAAAATGAGTGCGCCTCACACTGGTCCCACCTGAAACAAAATGAGTCTTAGGCTGGGCTACTTCTTAGATCCTGTCAAGAAGAGTGCAAAAAGAGTCAGCTGGTTCTTCCTGGGAACATATGTTGGAGCACATCTTCAATAGTCTCTCCAGAAGTACAATCTGCTTGTGAATATGTATTGGTAAATGGGTGACTGGAAAGTCTACCTGGCAGCTAATGTACGCCTAGCACTGGTGTTACAAACAGGGCTGGAAAAATAGTGAATTGTGAATGTGAATTGGCAGTTGGACTAGATGATCATTGTAGGTCCCTTCCATCTGCACTATTCTATCAGTAACATCTAGGGCTTTTCTGCTCAATATTAGAATATAATTTACTGAAGATTGGGTATGATACATCAGCTTTCACTGAATTGCTGGTGATCAACAAAGTTAAAATGTTCAAATGTCCAAGTCTCACTGAGGAGATGAATTATACAATAAATTAGCAGCATTGTTAAACAAAAAAAAAAAGAAAAAGAAAAAGAGATGGTCATGCAGAAGCATTTTATGAAGAAAATTAACAATGTGCCTTTAATGTTCACCTTTGCTGTACTGCAAGATCTTCTCTGTGGTCCAGCAAGACATACTTTCCTTTCTCTTGTAGAAAGTAGTATCAATAAGAACCTGCTAATTTTGGTTTTGGTGTCCCCCTGTCCCCAGTCTGTTTTTCCGTTATTGAATTACCCCTGCTTTCTGTCAGAAAGTTTCTGTGGTCTTTCATTGGTCATCTGTGCTTTGTGGAGTCTGCAGCTAGCACTTCTGTTTCACCAGGTCTGTTACTGCTGACCTGTGCGCTAACAAATGGTTAGGGGATGATTCATTACTGGAATTAGCTTCTGTTATAAGGCACAAAAAAATGATGATTACTAAACCTCTTATTACCCTTGTGAAGTTTAGGGCCTGGCTAAAATATTGTCCAGTTTAGGTTATTAGGATATGCCTTTCTAAAATGCCTTTTATACTGTATTGCATCTTTCTCTGCTTTCTACTCTGATGTGAGAATCACCACTGCTAGGTACTAACTGGGAGCAGCCAGAGATTATCTCAAACCATTTTGAAGGACTCGGATGAAAGGGGTGATGGTCAGACATGCCAGTGCAGTCTTATTAAGTATGGCTAATCCTACCCTTTTATTTTTTATCCCAATTAATTGCCTGTCTTTATTAAAGGCTAACTGGATGGTAATGCTGGGGAGGTAACAGTGGAGATTTTCATGGGGCTCAGCCAAAGCTACTCAGCACTGAAGTCAAGAGAAATAGTATTCTCAGTCTGAGAAGTTAGAGAACATTTATGTGATTCAAATGCAGAGAAGGCCACCATCTTCATCATTGTTGGTGATCCATGAGTTATCTCTTAGTCTGAGAGGATCCTCTGTGGCTCTGAAATACTATGCTAATGACAGCTTAGGCATAATTTCATAATTAGGCCAAGAATACCAATCCAAAGCTACATTATGAAGGACAAATGTATTTTCATCAAATAGATAAAAATAGCTACAGAAGGACACTGGGCCTAAATTGTTTCAGTGTATTAGCCCTAGACAAGCTGGGTAGATATGTATTAGTGTCAGTAAAATTCTTCTCTGAGTCTGTTAAGATTAGCACAGATTAATACCAGAATGCATCTGAGCGTAATAAGCTCTTCTTACAGAAACTTCTTCAGAGGCATGCTGTACCACTGGCCTCATTTACACATTCATTGATAAAATCAGTCTCTTGCTGTCATGAAGCCAGCATGCAAATCCCTGACGGTTTTGACAAGATGTTAACTTGGCCTACAGGTCAGGGTAGGCATGGCCACCCTGTCCCGGTGGAGGTGCTGAGCTGCTGAGCGAGGGGAGCTGTGGTGTGACAGCTGGTGATGCTGGTGGCAGGCAGGGGCTGGGTGTTTCGTTTCTGCCAGCGGTGCTGTCACGGCTCCCAGTCTGGGCTCCCAGTCTGGCGGCTGCTGCAGCCTTCGAGGTGGGTATGCGCCTGGGGCAGCTTTCTGCTCTCTGTCACACAATAGAAAGAAACGACATGGGAACGCAACAGGCCCTGACATCTCTTTCTCTCCTGCAATCCTGTTTTACTTCTTTCTTACGTTCACTGTTGTCTTTCTTGGGGCACTCTTGATCTTTTTTGCTAGAGCCCAAAACAAACACTTGGTGAGTTCAATAGAATAGGGACGTTAAGCTGTTAGCATTTTCCTTACACCAGATAAGGTGTTACATGAAGTACCAAACAAAACACCTTTTCCTAAAGATGCATTTCAGCATCCCATCTGGGATGACCATGGACCTCAGGAGTACTCCCAAGGGCTCCAGACCCAGGCTTCTTGGTGTATGACTGAGCTATGCTTGCTCCTACGTGGCAGGGAGAACTGTGTACCCACACCCCAAGTCCCCATCCAACCTCTTTTCCACTTTTCATCTGTGGAAAGAAAATACCAATGCAGGCTTTGCAATGAATGGAGTACTGTTTGCCCACACTGGCAGTCCAGACATGATTTTTGTGGCCTCAGAAAACAGCAGACACCAACCTCTTTGCAGAGATAATTTATTTAACTGAACAAACAAAAGAGAGGAGCACCAAGATGATGAACATCTGAAAGACCAGCCTATTTAGTCAGGAGTCCTCCAGCTGGAAGATGAAGCCACTCTTGGATTCTTCCCAAGAGAATCCAAACCCCTTTACTTACATACCCCTTTACTTAAAATCCTTATAACCCACCTGCATGCCTCCACCCACTGCTAATTGGGTGTCCCTTCAGTTACTTGCTTGTCAAACTATAATGCTTGTAGGTGTTTGCTGCAGAAATATAATGATAAAAAACTTTTCTGGGGAGGAGGGAATTTTTTTTTCCATTTTATTCTCTAACATAAACAAACTACTTCTATATCACTACCCCAGCTTCTAGGCAGGTGATTTTTCTGCAGCCTTTATAATATAAGGGAGTTTCTTTGTCTAGCATAGACACTTGTATAGATGCTTTTATATACTATGAAAAAATCCCAACACCTTAATTTGCAGAAAGGTGATGATTTGGAGAAGCAGAGACTTTTTATCTCAAGTTAACTGCAAATCCTGCATGGTATTTGACTGGTTGGCTAGCGGATAACGTAAGGGGCATTTGGCAGTGTCAGGAAGGTGTGTGCTTTGCATTCCTTGGTCTTTGTACAGAAGCAGAGCCCATTTGTTAAAGAAAAGGCTCACACTGATTTTGCCACCTTTTGGGTAAGGCCCAGAATGAGCATCAGCTGCCTGACTGCTAGACCCAGAGAGGGACTTCAGCCATTGCAGTACTGAGCTCAGAGTTTACCAGCTCTTAGACCCTGTGAAACCTGGGGGAATTCACACCCATGTCAGGAAGCTCTGGCTCCCCGCACGATGCACTGTGTACTCCTTCCATGTCTATATTGAAATCTCTATTCTAGCAAGCGGACTGGAACACAAACACTTATTTGTTCTATTTTTTCACACAAATTACCCGAGTTATATCTTCTATTAGTGGTGAGACAGGCTTGACAGTATGTCCCCTGCATTTTGTAACAGTGTTGTTCTTGCAAAATTATAACTGTGAATATAAGACAATTGCTTCTAACAGTGATAAGGCTCCCACTTCAATAACAGTCTTCTGCTCTTATCTCTTTTGGAGTACTATTGCAGTATGAACTTATTGTCTGTGAGTATTAGCCACAGCACAGAAAACAAGAAAGAAATGTGTTTGGAAAGGAGCATGCCTAGTGCTTAATACTATAAAAAGCTCATAATGAATTTTAGATCAGAAACACTGTTCCGTTAGAAAGACAAAAGCAGACCACTAGATGGTGGTAAAAACCCAAGCCTTTGCTAACAAAACCTGTGAAAAGAGAAGTTCAGAGGGGCAAAGAAGGGGAGGAGGAGCTACAGTTTGGGTACTGAAGTCATTATTGCTTGGAGTCTATAAAAAGGCAGTTGCACAGTAAGTAATTTATATATGGTCAGCCTTGACTCTACGGATTTACTCATTCCTTTTTCTCTGTTTTTGTCACCTCTTCCTACCAAGGAATCCCGAGCCCCAGATGTCAGGTGAGGAGGGGGCTGAAACTTCTGCTCTGTGGAGGAAAGGTTGCAGGCGATGAAGAGCAAGAGCAGCTGAAGGAACAGCTCTGGTAAATAGGTACAGTTAATTCTTGATTACAAATAAAAGGTTACTTTTAAAAACTGAGCATTAACTTGATATGCTTTGAATTTTATTTGCAACTGTCAGCTTTAAGTGTTCCCCTTGTTAAGAATCTGATGGCTTACAGCTTTGCCCTGAACATTGCAAAAGTGCACTGAATAAAATATGATCTGAAATAGAGAACTTTTATTTTTTAATTACAGAATTCCACCCATACCAATTCTTAATTCATAACCTTAGTGTACCCTGAAATGTATGGATTTGTCTTCATTATGTCAGCATGTTAGTATTGCACAGGTAAACTGTTTATAACACAGTTCATGTGAACTTAAGAAGGACAAAGGTCAGGAAAGCATTTAAATCTTTTCCTGAAAATGTTCAATTCTTAATTGTGGCAATAATTTAAACTTTGGTATGTTGTATTCCAGTGAGCAGGTTCTGCTGAACCTAATACTATATCTTCCTGCATTTCTGGGGTCTGAGAATTGAGACTTTGAAAACTGTTTGTTGTTTGGTGTTCAGCAGAATTTCCAGGACATTGTGCTCACTTCTGCAGGACAGAATAGAATAAACAAAACTATGAATGAAGAGTGCATGAATCTCTTTGCTATCTATCCTTACTGTGAAATTAAACCACAAATTAACAAAGCTCTGAGCCAATCAGAGATTAATTTAGAATCAGTAGAGGAATATGGCATGGAAGAAATGGGATGTGTACAAGCCAAATTAAATAGAAATGGGTGATATTTGTTTTGTCAACTTCTGCCTGTTCTCGTCATGCTATATTTTTTTTGGCAGGGTCTTATGCCTTTTGGAAAATGCATTTATCACACTCCTTGGCAAGTCCCTCAGAAAGAACAGAACGTGTTTGCTTCCAGAGATGAACACGTCCTCTCAGCTGTATGTTTCTGAACTAAACCCGAGTGCCTCTGGTAGCAACTTTACTGTGCCTACTGTCAAGAGCAAGTCATCGCCATGTGAGCAAGTGGTCATTGCAGCTGAGGTGTTCCTAACTCTGGGCATTGTAAGCCTCCTTGAAAATATCTTAGTTATATGTGCAATAGTTAAGAACAAGAACTTGCATTCACCCATGTATTTTTTTGTTTGCAGTTTAGCAGTGGCTGACATGCTGGTTAGTGTGTCCAATGCTTGGGAGACCATAACGATATACTTAATAAACAATAGACACATAATTATAGAAGATACCTTTGTTCGTCATATAGACAATGTCTTTGATTCAATGATCTGCATATCTGTGGTGGCTTCCATGTGCAGTTTGCTGGCTATAGCAGTAGACAGGTATATCACTATCTTCTATGCCCTACGTTATCACAACATCATGACAGTGAAAAGATCAGGGCTTATTATTGCATGCATCTGGACCTTTTGTACGGGCTGTGGCATTATCTTCATTCTTTATTATGAATCAACTTACGTGATCATTTGTCTCATCACCATGTTTTTTACCATGTTGATCCTCATGGTCTCACTGTACATCCATATGTTCCTCCTGGCTCGTACTCATGTGAAGAAAATAGCTGCTTTGCCTGGGTACAACTCTGTCCGTCAAAGAACCAGCATGAAAGGAGCCATCACTCTGACTATGCTTCTTGGCATCTTCATTGTTTGCTGGGCTCCATTCTTCCTTCATCTCATCCTGATGATCTCCTGCCCTCAAAACCTGTACTGCGTCTGCTTCATGTCTCATTTCAACATGTACCTCATTCTCATTATGTGCAACTCAGTGATTGATCCCTTGATCTATGCCTTTCGTAGCCAGGAAATGAGGAAAACCTTCAAAGAGATAATTTGTTGCTATAGCCTGAGAATGGTCTGTGGGTTATCCAACAAGTATTAAGAAAACAAAACCAAACCAGGGAAGTGAATGGAAATGCAACATCTTGCCACATCTTGTTATTCTGCTGAAATGCCTATAGAACAACTTTCTCCGTTTAGCTGTCATGATTTCTGCAGCCATCAGAAACCATTTTTAATATGTTATTTTGCCTTTCTTTCCCTCCACACACCTCTCTCACAGTGGTAGTAGGTGTTGCTCCATGCATTTGTATTACAGGGAGAAACAATATTTTGAATCTCATTTAACCTACTGAAGAATGGATCTTACGAGAGGATTATACAGGGAAAGCCTTATTTTGCTTTCTGCTAAATGCAATGTGTGACCTGCCATGCAAATGAGCCCATCAGCCTCTCAGTGTGTATTTCTCTTTATAATCTTTGTCTCTCTAGATAAAGCATGGATTATTTTGATGCCCAGAATTAACAGGTTTTTTTGCTATTTCCTTCTGAAGACATAAAATCAGAGAAGTAGCTCCAGTTATGAGGGTTCACATACCTCGCTCAACAGTCATAACCAAAATATGCACATATCAGCAGTCTCGTATTCCAGTCATAACTGTTACTGTCATGTGTTACGTAAGAGGACAGTGTTACCACGAGATTTTCCAGGTTGGATACGGTACTTTGTCGTATCTCACTGTATGTGTTCTTGTCGCTGTGGGCTAAGATGTACCATAGGTGGATTTTCAGGCTGAATATGAAGACTGAGCTGAATCTAGTTTGTCTAGTTTTTTTATTCCCCAGGCTAGGGAAGTGAAAGGTACATTGCCTCTAGATGGTCATGTCACATTTTGTGGTGATGGAAAGACTAGGTGAGTGGCTGCCTTTATGTAGACATTAGAAAAGTGTTTCAGCTAGAAGTAGCTTTTGTTACTGAAGAAAGCTGCGCTGTAGATTGCGTCTTTCAAGCTGGGAGAGCAAAACAAGTTTGATGGTCAGAAGGCATAGCAGGCAATAGCAAAACAGGGATTTCAAAACCTCAGGCACATGTAGCAATAACAGAGTCCTGACTTTTGTTCCCCAAACAAATAATTTTTGTCTTTATTGAGAGGATTCTGAGGTGAAACCCCCATGCCTTCTGTGTGGATAATTCACATCTAATCATGCTCTTATAAACATGCTGCTCTGCAACAGCTGTGTAATGTACAAGATACTGGATTTATCACAGATAAGGAAGTGCAACTGTGGCATTGATTTCTTGATGCTAATCGATGGTACATATCTTGCACTACGATATAAGCTAAGAAAATATTTCAAGGTACCCTACTGACTAGATATCAGAAAACAGCTTGGAAAGATGAATTATTTCTTCCAAAAAGCTGAAAGAATAGCCCTTATTATACTTGGTTTAGGCATGCTCTAAAACTGTTGTTGTCAATAGAAGGACTATGATTGATTCTATGGGCCTTAGGCTATACCTTCAAGGTGGAAGTCCTGATTAGGTGTTACGAAAGTTTTTTATCATAACAGTGGTTAAACATGGGGACATGCGCCCAACACTTGTGCAATCTCCATCCTTGGAGATATTCAGAACTTGGCTGGACACAGCCCTGAACAATCTGCTGTAAGCTGACTCAAACTTTGAAGGTGGCTCTGCTTTGGGTGATTGGGAATGGATGGCATCCAAAGGTCCCTTCCAGCCAAAGTTATTCTGTGATCTCATGAAACCGTTTGTATATTATGATAAAACTATCATTTTTTCCCCTCCTAATTTAATCTGTTTTATAAGAAGAATTGTAAAATATTCTCCTCCACACATTTAGAAAGATAGCATACATGAGTGGGAATTTTATTCTCAGTGGAGACACCATATTAAGTTGACTGTAAATATAATGGTTATATCAGTGCACTAAGTGCTGGAATCTTCCTTCAGCTGTATTTGAAAATGTGATTTCAGAGGTATTTGTGGTCAGTAGTGAGAATCTTGCCTTGTTTCAGTCCACCTCTTAACCCTATCTATAAATAGCAGCTAAGAATGGGCTCTTGCTGCTATGAATATTAATAGCAAAAGGAGACAGTTCAACTGCATAGTGAAAAGCACCAGCTGATTTTGTAAATAATTCATTAAATCTTCACTATGTATTGCAAATAAGACAGTCTTGTACATAATTGTAAATCAACAAAGAGGAAGCCAAAACTGTAATAGCTTTGGGTATTTTCTTGAATTGTACATTAC
The DNA here is from genome assembly GCF_023634085.1 of Falco cherrug. NCBI lineage: Eukaryota > Metazoa > Chordata > Aves > Falconiformes > Falconidae > Falco > Falco cherrug. The sequence continues at coordinate 63,863,135 of NC_073699.1, forward strand.
TTTCTTGTTGGAATTTTATTTGGTGTATAAACACAGACATATGAAGAAACTATTAAACTGGATTGCTGGAAAACCCACTATTATTTGTTATTAATTGTAATGTGTCTACTAACTTTATAGATTATTGACAGAGGGAATATTACATTACAGGCTTTCACTTCTCAATTTAAACAGATGCCTTATTAAGAAACACATTCCGAGAGTTACAGATTAATACAATGTATTTACATTCATACCTGTGGTCCTCTAGGTGTCAGCACGACATCCTCAGTATAAGTCTTACAGGTGGGGGAGCTAAAACAGTTTAAGGGGGAAATGAAAGTATTTTCAAGAACAGGCTAGAAAAGTTCCTGCAAAAAACATGCTGTTCACACTACAGGAATAAACATAAAATACATGCCTCTGTGGGGCTATGACATGTTTAGCTGCAGAATAAAACCACAATTTAGCATGCTTTCATTTCTGTCAGAGTTTGGAAAACACTATGTATTCTGATAGATTGGGACAAGCAAGCATTGTCTGTGTATGTATGTGTATGACTGTCAAAGGAGAGTCATGAAAAAATTAGCTGCTAGGCTGTCATTGCACCACGTCCCCACAGCTAATGATACTACTCTTGCTTATATAGCCAGTCATTTACAGTTTATTATCAGTCATTGGAAAGAGGCTTAAATCACACTATTTCTGTCCCAGAGCTCCGAACTCAACTTCTATGGCCCAGTGCTACTTTGATGACTGAACACTTCACTGCTTCTAACTTGTGTGTCACTATTTTAAAGTTTTTAATATAAAATTATTCTGAACTCACTCCTGTTTCAGGTGGGGTCAACTTCTATAAACTCATCCGCATTTTAAGTAGATTAGTAGGAGCAGGGAGAATATTAAAAAAACCCCAACCAATCCAGCATTTCTAGCTGCATCAGAACCTCACCTAGCAAAGCAGAAGACTGGATTCTTTAATCTATAATAATGCAAAGGGTGGTTGATGGTAGGCAAGTTGCTCTGCTTCCATATTACACTGAAGTACTTCATATGTTGCTCTAAGTTTTGCTTGCTTTAGTAGATTGAAGTAAAAGGTTGGCTTTTGCAAATGATGGCATTGCCTGGATAATTCTCTACCCAGCATACTCCTATACTAGCATTAGGAAAAACTGAATCTTTTTTCCAGGCCAAGGCCACAGTAAAATACTTGCAAATACTAGTTTTGCAGCAGCATTAGCATCTCCTTTAACACAAAACAGTAATAACTGAATGGAACAAAGAGACAGTATGTATGATCCTGGGCTTTATGATCCTGCTTCCCAAATGGGCACAGTCTGTCACAAAGGGCTCTAACTACTGAGTACTACTACCTGCGGACCCGGGCTGCAAGCGAGGGGTGATTGCTTTCAGCTCTACAACCTATAGGCCTGCACCATCTGTGCCACCAGTGTCTCACTGCCTTTTCAGAATGGGTTGCATGTTCCCACTTCTTAGTCTTTTGCTCTTAGAAAACCTTCTCTGAGTGGTGCTCTGGAGTTTTTAGTTGTGTTTTTCAGGAAAATATGCAAAATAAGTGCAGAAACCACAGGAATTTTCTGAGCACACAGACTTTAAGAAGGCAGAAAAGGTTTATACATCGTTGGGGAAGCAACCAGCTCCCTCACACAGTCTGGTCTCTGAAATCTCAAAGGACTCTGTTCTGTCTCCAAAGTCTTGTTGGAGATTCTGCCTCTCCTTCAGTGAATCCTCCTCTTTGCTGCTGAGCTTCTTGTACAGAAGACCAGCTCATGGTGACCACTGCTGTGTTCAGGGATTGTAACTGACAGTTCCAGACTTCAGCTGTGTTCATTTGCATGCACAGTGCCCCTTCTGTTTGGCAGGGTGGGTGAATAAAGTATGGGAACATGGATGTGGAAATGGGGATCCCCACATCAGGGACAGAGTCATGCAGGCTGCGGCAGAGCTGCCTGTGTAAGTTCCATGCTAGGTTATCTCCACGTCCTTGTTTTCTAATCTTATCATGTGTTACATCCTGAGCTGTGTGCATCTCGGATACAGCTCGTTATTCATACAGGACAGAAAAGGAGAATCCGCGGTATGTATATGTGTGTCTATACTTACATACATGCCTACATGTGTATGAGTTCTTACAAATACAGAGTACAATCGCAAATGACATCTGCATATGAAATGTATATGAGAAGGTATAGTTTCTCTTTCTGCAACCGTTCTGTTCTTTGTCATCCAATTATTTTTTATACTACTTTCCAGTTTGCAGCTTTTTTCTCACATATTTCCTCAACCTGTGAATGAACTGGCAACAGTCTAAATCTCAAGCAGAAAAGAACCCTCAAATCCTTTTTGCATCCTGAGCTTTTGAAAATTATAGTGAATCAGTGTGACAGAACAAAGAGTTCTCCTAGCACCTGTCACACTAAACATCTAGTAAAATCTGGATTCTTATGGTCCTTAAGCACTATCCCTAGAACAGTTTCTTCTTGAGCTGCTTGCATAAAAACCCCTAAGAATGTGCACTGAGCACTGAGAGTGAAGGGTTTCCACCAAAACAGAGAGCAGCTGTTTAGGGGAATTATACAAAATTCGGACTGTATATGGTAATCGTCTGGAATGCCCTTACAAGGTACCGTTTAGGGACTTCTTGGGCAGGAGGTTGTATTTAAAGCTTTGTGACTGATAGCTCTCAATGAATGTTTCTTATACGAATTTACCTAATCACTTTTGGATCTCTTTATACTCATCTGCAATGTCGATTGCAATAAATTCTACAGTTTAGATATGCTGTGTGGAAAAATGTTGGTTTTGTGTTTTTTTTCTCTCATAAAACATCTGCTTGGAAATTTTCTTCAAGGCCTCCAAGTCCTTACATTGTAAAGAAGATAAATAACTGGTCCCCTTCCACTTTCCCTGTGCCATTCATTTTCCTACTCGCCTATATACCCTTATAAAGTTTCTCTTTTCCCACCAAGCATCCTAGCATATTTAATCTCTGCTGGTATTTTCATACCTTGTTGTCCTTACTTTGTTTTCCTAGATCTCCTATATTCTTTCTGACTCAGGGAGGACAAGATAAGCATAGAATAATCCAGATATAGGTGAAAACTAAATTTCCACAGTACCAGATGCTGCTGCATGTTTTGCTCTCTATTCTTTTCATACGTATGTGACAACATACTTCCATTTAGTACAGCTTGATCCATAATTTGAAAAAAATCAAGATCTCTAGAAGAATTCCCTAACTGCAAATGCTCATAGGAACACATACTCTCTGTTCCCTAAATAGGCTTACATTTTCAATGGTGAGGGCTTTGGTCATACGCCAGCATGTAAAACATGCCAAAAATACGATGCTTAGGAGTGTTTCTGTGTTTCCAGGTCCAAGTACATGCCTTGACCATGTCCCAGCTCTGTAGCAGAACTCATCTGATGGACACAGCTTCCATTTGCCTACCTCTGATGTGAGGGAAGCCTGGCCACAGAGGCTGGAAGGGCCTTGCCATGTGTCCCAGTCATACTCTGGGTGGCTGAGGATCAGGGACCCCAAGTTCAGACACAAACTTCTCCCAGAAGCCCATCACTTCTTTGAGAGGGTTAGTAAGAATGTCATTTGCACAGCTACCTCCAGATGGGGATTTGTCACTTCTTTCAATTATACCTGATTAAACCACGGCAGGACTTGGAACTATAAGCTTTGTATGCTGGCTCAAGACGATTTTCAAAGGCATCAAATGAATATTTTTGATGCCTTGTTGCATAAATGCCCTAATTAACAGCAACAAAACAAAACACATACCCACAAAGAAAATGGGATTAATTTTTCTCTGTAGTTTGCCAGTTTTTAACAAGACACCATTACTTTTGGCAAGCAGTAAGTGGTATTGCCCATGAATTACCTTTTTCACTGTCTTTTGTGTCTTGCACCAAAACTCTGTGCCTACTTCAACTACCCTGAAAAAATGACCCTACGAATACCTATCATTTTTGTATTATGCCTTTTGTTTGTCATAGCTTTGCTCTGAACTGCTGTCTGGAAAGCTTTGCATGGGTTTTGTGTAAAGACCTAAATCCCTGAATTCCTATATCCCAGCGGTTCATAGTGCTGGGATGGATTTACATAGACCTTACTATTATTTCCGCTTCACAGGTTCCTTGTGCTTTTTAAAGTCAGGGGAATCTGTCCAGCATACTTTTCCTTTTGAAAGGTAGTAGAAAACATTCCTATACATTAACATTGTCTTAAAGCTATAGCAGTATAATTATTAGTTGTGCCAACATTGACCTGAGCTCAGAGATAACATCGCTGAAACCAAAAGTAGTTTTTTTTCGCAAAAGTTTTTTCTAGAGGATGTGAAGAGTCTTGGCTATAACAAGGAGAGGAAATTCCCGCTCTCTGCATGTAGAGTGGTAGATCAGTGGTGGAGCTTGAGGATGAAATCTGTTTTAAGTTCACACTTCACTCTTCAGAGGGTGAAGATGAATTGCCTTTTCCTGCTGTGAGGGCTGGGCTGTATTAAAAAATGTCCTAGTAGACAAACTGGTGCCAAATTCAGTTTTAGAAAGAGTCAGTGAGTGCTGGAAACTTGACTGAAAGTCTGTGTGAAAGACCCTCACCAGGTGTGACTGAAATCCATTCCACTGAAGTGACTTGTAAGACATATTCTCACCGCAAAGACATATAGTAGGAATTCAGGATGTGGTAGCTCGCTAGCTTCTTCCTCCTTAGAAAGGAAAATAACACTATTTTAAAACATTAGTGGAAAATCAGTTTTTCAGCAAATACAGTTATTTATTTCTCATGTTTCTCATACCAAGAACCTCTTAGCTGTCCATAGCGGGCCCCTGGGATCCAGTGCTCTGAGGGGGGGTCTGTGCAATTTCAGCTTACAGGGAACCTTCTTAACTCACTGGGAAAAGGTAGGTTAAACCTTCGACTTCTCCTGGGCTTAAGGGCTCTCCTTGATAATCGCAGTTTGTAAAGCAGGTGCTTAAAAAGCCCTTCTTTCAAATGGCAGAGGAAAGAGATGAATCTCTGATGGCAGTTCATGTCCCTGCATAAAGTGCATAAAAAATGAAGAAGTAGGAGGTAAGTCCTTGAATGAAGTCCAGGTCTTTCATCTCACAATGAAGCTGATAAATATTCTGGTTTTCACTATGAAAAGGAACATCAGCACAGCCACCTCTGAATCTGGAGGTGGATTTTTAAAGGAAAACTTTGCAAAGACAAAAAGAATATTTGGTGTGTAGGCTGCTGTTTTCATTACACTCTGGAAAAGCCTGACAGTCCCTCTGGTGAAACAAGTGGAGAAATATCTTCTTGGTTAATTTTGACTGGACTTTTTTTAAGATAGTATCTGTGGTCTGTAGCCCTTGGTGCCTCTGCTGCTCAAAGCAAAGGTGCTCAGCTTCCAGAAAACTGGAAGGCGCAAGGATTTTAGGCATAACAAGTGACATGTGGATTTAGGCACGCAGATCCTCATTCAGTTCCTTGATTGTGTTGGCCACGTGTGTGGCTCCAGTCATGTGCAATTAATAACTGAACTTAGCCACGGGATTTTAAGCAACACATTAGAACTATATTTAGAGTGGGGGATATTGAAAACATGTCCAGCTTAATTGGAAGGGAATGGAAAAGAGGAAAGCTGCCCTAGAGCTACCTCATGACAGACAGCCCTGGCATACAGACAAGTGGGGGATCAAAGGCCTGTTGCACAATGTAATGAGCAAATAGATGACAAATACAATGTTAACTTTGGTGGAACCTTTAGAGAGGAAGACAGGCGATACAAGGAACACCGTGCATGTTTCAGGTGACCTTTTGTTGAAAATGTCAGTTAAAAGATTGTACCGAATTTATAAAGAAAGTAATAAATAACTGGACTGAATAATGAAGGGTTTAATGCTCAGGGATGAACCGGAGCAAAGACGCAGGCAGGCTGGACACTTGGAATTACACATACTTTAAAATTTTACTGTACTAATAATGGCCAGTGTTAGTGCTGTGAAAAAATGCGTCTAATGACAAGAATGTAGCTAATAAAAATGAAGGGAATTTGCAGTGACATCATGGAGTTGGTAGAGGAGAGGCCCTGTGGAGACTGCTCCCAGACCTCATCCTCAGCCAGCACTACCGGCAGCAGGTCCCCCTCACCCACACCTCAGCCCTGGGAGGGGGTGTCTGTGGGGTCCTGACAGACATGCACTTTGGAAGAGATTTAATAAGCCTTCTCCACAGAAGAACAGGGGTGACTTTAAGCATCTTCAAATTGATTTTTGTTTTGTTTTGTTTTGCTCTGCAGTTTACCTTTCTATGATATTTTTGGTCTTCTAGCTTGACTGGGTAAAATCACTTCAGAACAGAGATAATTGAGCAGATATTTAAAATTCAATAGCATCTCCCTTCTGAGTCTCAAAGTATTTTGTGAACAAATCTCAAACTATTGCTGCAAGGTTGCTTGCAGAAGCATCACCCTGAGGGTGAAGGTAGAGAACAAAAGATGAGGTTTTGTTTCAAGAGTAGATCTCCAAAATACAGATTTCATCCCTTTGCAGTTAAGTAGCAATTCTCTGAAGTTACTACACAATCTGAAGAACTGGGCTTCAAGACACCAGAAAGACATCCGCGGTGTAACATAGGGTGGCAGGATAGTCCCAAGCTTAGCTCCGTTCTGTACCAAATCTGAGAAAAAGTGTTATGCCCTGTGCTGTGGAACCAGCCCTGACTCTGGGGGCCCCACTGGGCTGCAAGGTCAGGCAGGGCATTCCCTGCTTTCAAAAAGTTTATTTCCAGCCCTGACTCTTCCTCCTCTCCTCTGGAGCCCAGACACAGTGAGAGCACAGGACAAAGTACTCACATACCAGTGCAGTGTTTGATGATGAGGTTGCTCCCTCAGGGGATAAAGACATTTGGGTGTATTCCTTTTATTTTTCTCCTAGTCTCTGTGCTTTGGTCAATAGCCTGTGAGTGGCATCTTTGTAACAGGCCCAGAATCACTTTGCAATGTGAAAAACTCTGAAGCAACAGCTATGATCACTGCAATGAACAGAGCTCAAACAAATAAATGAATACATTGCTAAAACATAGGTTAAGGACAAGGAGTGGGACAGGATAGGAAAGTGCCTGGAGGCTTTTTCAAACTGGGAGCACTTTGCACAGTAGTAAGACCTCCTAATGCATATGCAATATGAAATACTTGTACTGCATAGGACTGTCCTCTGACAACAAACCAAATACAACACATTTTCTTTATTAATTAACTGAAACAGTCACAGTCAATAGGATTTCAAGGCTTAAGGGTGTCATTCATTGCTACTGACTTGGATGTTAGCAGTAGACTTAGCTGATAGGTAAGGTAAGGTTTTATTAGACTAGTATTGCTTTTCTAATAAGCCAAGCTACAGGGGAAGCACACTTTAAAAGTTGTGCTTGATGGGTTTCTGCATTTTCCTATGGATGTTTTAATTTAAGTTTACTTTCATTATAATATCTGCTTTCATTTAAAATTCTTTTCAAACAGGGCAACTTTGTATGGCAGAGGTGGGATATCACTAGTACAAAGATATAGCAAAGTACCTCTAGACTGAAGTGACCAATGTGATTCAACTTGACAAACTATTGATTCTTCAACTTAATCATTTTGCCACTGGAATTCCTACCAGGTAGTGATGCGAGCGTTTACAGCCACCTTCTTCCAGTGTTGCCTGTAGTGTGGGGCTGAGTAGTTCCAGAGGGAAGCGTGTTCAGACTGTATGGCTCAAGGGCTTAGAGAGGATGCTGGTACTCTAAAAATGTTATTCATTATGGAAATGTCCTGGCAAAACCTCAAATAAGGCAAAGACAGAAGCTTGTGTCAAATTTTCCCTGTTATTTTCTGAGGCAGTTAGAAAATTCTCTGTAAGAAAAGGGAATTCAGAATACAAAACACCATTTCTTACTCTTGAAATGAGCAAATACATGGAAATCAGATGGAGATTTGTTAATGACATCCATAGTTTTAAGCTAATATTTTGCTCCAGCTTGAGGTGTTTATAAAACCAATGGAAGTGATTTTTATTCTACAGAAATTATTTTTCTTGTATAGGGTAGGATTCACTTAAAAATCTTTTCTACCCTAGTAAGGCACATTTGACTGCCAGTTTGTTGAGGGCATTAGGGCTGTTGCTGGTTAGCTGTCAGTGACCCTCTGCTGCTGTTTTGTATTGCTTGTGCTGCAGGTGAGGCAGCTTTTTGTTGCACTTTAGATGCTTTTCTTTCATTTTACTCTTTCACCAGTCTGCTGCTCCAGTCTAAAGTATTATGGGTCCACTGAGAACTTCTCCTTAAGTAACCACGGACTTCTATAGCAGCTAGTGATAAGCACTGCTTGTGCCTCCTGCAGCAACACATTCCTCTGCACTGCAGAAACAGACTAAATTTAAAATTAATTTTCCCAGTGGGAAAAAGAAAATCAGTGATGGATGAAAAGTAAAGCTTTTTAAAATACCTTGGTTTAGCTAAGTCTGCTGTTTTTGATTATTTACCCTATATGTAGCCATCTGGTCTAAAATCCCCTTAGCCTATCTGCAATCAGATGGTTTGAGGGCATTTTTTTTCAGTTTGCATGTTTTCCTTCGAAAAGATCTGTAGCTGACTGGCATCTGCTGTTCATTAACTTTATGGTAGTATTCTTTATTTAGTCTCCAATTCAAGCAAATACATAAGAACAGGCTGCTCTTTCTTTACAAGTGCAAGCTGTCTTTCCGAAATCTGCAGGACTGCATACTTAATGACTCTGGGGTAAGTGGCACAGAACCTACAGCTAGACCCAATATTCCCGCAGAACAAAGGAAAATATGTCACAAGAACCAACTTGAGGCTCCCAGGTAATCTAGCTGTCTACATTTGGTGTTGTCTTTGGGCTAAGTGTAACAGCCAGCTGCTGTCAGTGCCTGTTACGCTTCCCACAGCGTTAGTGCCAGCTTGTTCAGAGCTTCTTCAAAGGTCTCTGCACTGTGGCCTAAGGGGAGATGTGGCAAGGGGTAGATGTACCCTGAGTAAAATGCTTAGCTGGATCATTGTCTCCATGTTCTGTACTTGACAAATTCAAGTGCTGAATGATATTAGATTACTCATCATGCTATTTATTTTTGCAAAGTGTTGTTAATCTCTGCCCCTTCTTCATGCATGTTTCATTTTGGAGCTAGAACGAAGGAAGAAAACACAAGTAAAGGGACTGTGTGGATACTCTCAAAGGAGTAAATTTTTCACCAGACTTGAAAATGTTACTTTTCATGCCTGGTGCCACTGTTGTATTAACATAATAAACCGAGAGGCTGTGAAAGCAGTTGTGGCAAGAACTTGCTGAAACCGAGCTGTTAATGGTAAGGAATTAATATATCAACCGTCTCGATGCAGAAATCACAGGATGAGATTTTGATGGTCTTTATTATGAAAGTCAGACTGGTGGATCATGTTAATCTGTTCTGTTCTTAAAATTCTGAATTAAGTTCAATGAAAAGTTAGCAAATGTTCAGGTCTCTTTCCCAAGAAAGCTAATGAACCGTGATTACTCTGCTCTTCTTAAGGGGAAAATTAAAATGGTCTAGAAGAAGTTTGCCTGCATTTGTAAATATAGAGGTTCATGCTAGAACTTTCATGAGACCAGGCTAAGATCAGAACACCAGAACTGTATGAAATTTAACACAAGGAGTGCGTCAGAAATCACAGGATAAGTGAATAGTCTGAACTGTGAAGTAGCTTTGTACAAAATATTTCTTTAACTGAGAAATGTTGATGGAATATTTAATTCATAAAAAACCAGAAAGAATTAAGCTCATGGAAAACAATTTATGTTAAAATTAATTTATCCAGATCTAGCAGTGACATGACACATTTAATTCATCACTTAATTTCCTGGAATTGTTTAACCTTATTTAAAACAACCATGATTAACCTTATTTAGTTTTGCATTGATGTGTTAATGCCTCTCTAATCATCCAGAGCTTTGGTTATTTTGTATTTTTGCTGCCTCCAAAATGCTTAGTATAGGTAGCAATGAATTACAAAATTTGGAGAAGGTAAAATGCAAGGGAGTAATAAAAATCACCTTAAATTCATGCCAGTCATAGTTTTTAAATTCCCACAAGTAAATGGATGAGCTGTCATTTTTGACATCCATTTAACCATCAGGATGATAAACTGTGTAAATGAAATTGTAAAAGATAAATGATAGAATCATTCCTGGTTGGGATGGGTGAACTTCTTTGGGTTAATTATAGAAATAAGTAAAAGTCTTTAATTATGGGTGTAGAACAGTTTTGAGGTTTTCAAGTGTACATTTAACATTTAACTTGATTTGAGCAGAAATTCCTGTTTAATATTAACAGGATATCGTTCTAGTAGCCCCATAGTCTAGCTGGTTAAGAATTATTTTCAAACAGAAGTCTTTACATGCTAGTGCTTGTTCAGTGCAAATTTCTACCTAGATATTTTTTTTTTTTAGTGAGTCCTCTTAAAACATGTTTGGGTTCCCCTGGTGGAGACGACTTTGCCACCTTCTCTGTTTGCAGAGCAGGGATTGCAGGGCCATTAGGAGCTACCAACACCTTGACTTTTTGTGACTTTGGCACTGGGAGGAGCAGTGAGGGGTGGGGTGATAAAAGACTCTGGCTAAGGAGTTGCTTGGAAAATTAATAAATAAACATCATAAGTCTTTATTGCAGCAGGCAGGATATTTGAAAGTAAGACACATGCTCCAGATGTCCTCTGGTGGTACGTTTTTTTTTCCTCTAGGCAAGATGAAAGACAGGGAGAACTTTAAAGGGCCTGATTAATTGCCAGTTATATGAATGATATTAGGCTGACCATTTTACATACACTATTAGATAACTTACGATTAGTTGACAAAATTTAAACCACTCATTACTGGGGACTCTGTATATGATCTTCCTCCATATGACTGTTCCTTGCAAATTCTTACTACAGTGTTAAAATATTCTGATTTGGACTTTTTTTCTCCTAATGGACTTAAAAGACAATAATGAAAATATATGTCTCAGCCTTTTTTCTCAAACTAAAAGTTAGAGTAAATGCAATAAATGCAGGCTAGGAATTTCCCAAAGACAGTCTCAGCTGTAGAATGCCATTAGACATAAAATATCTGAAAATAATCATCTTAATCCAACAACAGATTTCCTGGGAATGCAAGGGGCTTTTAAAATAAACGGAGAGCTGAAGAGGCAGACTATGTGAATCATGCTGAGGGATATTTCACATTGTGTATCATTCTACTTATTTAAGTTCAACAACCTGTGGGAGAATTTTTCTATTCCTGGGATAGACTGCAAGTGGCAGCCTGGCCATAGGGAGAATGAAGGCCCCCACAAGGATTCAAAGGAAAAACCTGTGAGTTTTCTCTCTTGTTCCAGTCATCTTATATTCATGCATTCCCCTCATGTGAGGGAGAAGGGAAATGAGAAGCTTAGCCCTCTTTCTTAGTGAGGGACACTGTGGGAAGTCATTTTGCCCAGTTATGATCAAGCAAGTAATTCAAGAGCTAAACATTTCATCCCATTGCTCCCCTTTATGCATCCAGTGCCATCAGGTTAATTGACCTGGAAACTAGGATCAGGATTAGGATTGTAATAAAAATATCTTAGTAAATGCTATAACTGCAATCCTCACCCTCCTGTTTTATGTGTTATAAACACAGAATAATTCATACATGAGCCATCACCGTGTATGAGCCAATGCAGGGATAAGAATAACTGGGACTTCAAGTTTTAATACATTTCAATCAGTATTAGAGAACTTTCATGACTGTAGGAAAAACACGAACTCTGCTTCTGCCTCTTGTGTTACAGCTTATAAAGCAGGCTCACAATTTCATTAAAACAACGATACTGTTTTGCACAAACTTGCTTAGCAGCATTTTTCTCCTCTAAGGTTTATGTTTTTGTTTATGGTTTTGCCTTCTTGCTTTGGAAAGTTACATTTCAGGATTTACCAACCTCTTTATGATTCTCTGATCACTTAAACAGCAGCGGGTCTAACACACTGGAATTGCTTCCGAAAAGGTAGAACCAAGATTGTATTAAGAAGTAGATGGATTGGCTTGAGGGGGAAGAAGAATAGAGTTAATTACGTAGTCTGAGAAATAACAACTGAAGTGTGGGATTAAGGCAGTTGGGGCATAACAGTTTGTGAAAGCAGTCACTGGGTACAGGAAGGCATTACACAGGGTTGTGCATCAGCTAAATAGAGTGACAGGGCCACTGCAGGCACGGCTGTCTGCCAAAGTAACAGCTTCAGAGACTCATTCCCAGGACACAAGACCTGCTAAAAAAGGGTGGCTGCACAGGCTGTAGTGACAAGCTGTTTATGATCATAGAACTGGAGCCTGACATCCCTTGCTCCTCTTCATGGTCAGTAAACTGACCTTACTTTTCTCTAATCCTGAGAAAGGAAACACCACACTCTGCCCATCCACCAGTTTCACAGGTAAGCTGCCTATGTTTGTCTCTTGTCTGCTGCTGTGCTATTTGGGATGTCAGTGTCTTTAGGATCTTGACCACAGAGGCCTTCTTGTGAATCCTGGTAGTTTCGAGGTGAGCCCGGCCATACCTTGTGGTAGCCATGAGCCACGCTAGAGTGCTTTTTCACCTCTGATAATGTACTTAAGTTGGTTCTCTTAACCTAGATTTGCTGTGAATGCTCCTGAAGCCCTCATGGAGTCAACTGCAGTTACTTCAAAAGTAAGCATAGGCAGAATAGAGCTGATCAAAAAGAAAATGTTCCCAAGATGTAGCTACTGCTATTACCTGATAATACCTTTACTGACAATCTGGATGTGGGGATTGAGTGCATCCTCAATAAGTTTGCAGATGACTCCAAGCTGGAGGGGAGCGTTGATCTGCCTGAGGGCAGGAAGGCTCTGCAGAGGGATCTGGACAGGCTGGACCGATGGGCTGAGGCCAGCTCTGTGAGGTTCAACAAGGAGAAGTGCCGGGTCCTGCACCTGGGTCACAACAACCCCACACAACGCTACAGGCTTGGGGAAGAGTGGCTGGAAAGCTGCCTGGTGGGAAAAGACCTGGGGGTGCTGGTTGGCAGCTGGATGAAAATGAGCCAGCAGTGTGCCCAGGTGGCCAAGAAGGCCAACAGCATCCTGGCTTGTATCAGAAAGTGAGGCTAGCAGGACAAGGGAAGTGGTTTTCCCCCCATACTTGGCACTGGTGGGGCCACACCTCAAATACTATGTTCAGTTTTGGACCCCTCACTTCAAGAAAGGAATTGAGTAGGTCCAGACAAGGACAATGAAGCTGTTGAAGGGTCTGAAGCACAAGTCTTATGATGAGTAGCTGAGGGAACTGGGGTTGTGGTGGCAGGATACCTTATTACTCTCTATAACTAGCTGAAAGGAGGTTGTAGGCAGGTGGGGGGATCGGTCTCTTCTCCCAGATAACAAGCGACAGAACAAGAGGAAATGGCCTCAAACTGAGCCTGGGGAGGTTTAGATTGGATATTAAGAAAACTTTCTTCACAGAAAGGGTGGTTAAGCATTGAAACAGGCTGCCCCTGGAGGTGGTGGAATCACCAGCCCTGAAGGTGTTTAAAAAATGCGTAGATGCGTGTTTAGGGACATGTTTAATGATGGACTTGGCAGTCATGGGTTAATGGTTGGACTTGATGATCTTAAAGGTCTTTTCCAACCTAAATGATTCTCTGATTCTACGATTTACTCTGAAGAGTTTTCCCCCCAGCCTGCAGTATTTGTCTGCAGCCTGGGTTGTGATGTATAACTCATTGGAAGAGAATGTCTCCCATTCAAACCACAGCTGAATGAATGTCCAGAGGAGGACAAACACACTTCGTGAAGTTTTAAGGTTCTGAAATTTGCCGTGCTCTGTAACCCATTTTTATGAAATGTGATTGTGTTAAGGTTTCAGATTTAGATCTCAGACTCTCTCTGTCATTTTCTCTGGACTTCTGAAGTGGCCAGGGACCCCTTGACTTCAGAAGCGTTCCCATACAAAAACCATTGAAGCTAACACACTTCTATAGAATGATTTGGCTTTAGCAGTACAGAACAGTTCTGGCACTGCAAAAGCCTTTCTCAAAAAATGGTAAAAGGTGATCATTTAGTATATTTTCCACTATATTTTTTCAGGCTTAAATGTACTTTTATGAAACTTTACTATTTTTTCAAATGGAAGGAGTGATTTTTTCCTGTCTCTTCCTGCTGATGTTTAGGTTGTTTTTTCATCAAATTTCATTGGGGAAGAAAAAATGGAAAAAGAATGAAAAAGGAAAAGGAAGGGATTGTTTTATCTGGTTTCAAAGAGGGTTTTTGTTGTTGTTGTTGTTGTTTGAAAGAAAAGTCAAAATTTTGAGGGGTCTAAAAGTTCCTGATATTTTCTCTAAATGCACTTCCTGTTTTTTTCACCAGCTTTATGAGATCCAAAATTATTTCAGCTGTGGCTGGCCAAATGATTTGGTCTCATGTAACAGCTTACTCCTTCATGAGTTGAAACTATATTGCTGTAACTCATCCTATGTTGTGATAAGTACTTGCATAACTGAAAAGCTTTACTTACCTCAGAACAGTCACCAAAACATCCGAACAACAGGTACCAAAAAGAAAAAAAGCCACTGTGGATCTCTTTTTCTTACAGACTTGAACTCTGGACTTGAGTGCTCATTTTTCATACCCAGTTGAATTGATCCAAAATGCCAGAGAGAGAGGCTTACATTTGCTATGTGGCATTACTTTCTTATGGAATTACCAGGAATATAGCATTTCCATCCAGTAAACTGTCTTATACCCTGAAAGCAATATATGTGAACCCTTTGAAGATACAGAAGTTTCTCTGTGTGCATCAAAGACATCTCATCTGTATGAACACAAGTGGGGAAGTTCTATTTATCTACAAATGCATTTAAATGGATGTTACAACTGAAGGAGTAGACTCATGTTATCTTTTTCTTAGAAAAATCAATAATGACAAGACCTATGAAGCCAGTTAGGATTTAATCTTTAAATTACTCCAAACCTTTTTAGATCTATAGGAATGGATTTTTAACATTTTTATATATTCAGGATTAAAATTTTGATATGTCCTTTGACATTAGTTGAGTCATGGTGTTACTTGACTTTTCACTGCTTTCTCACTAAGAAGCAGGGAGATAGGAGATTTTTCTGGAGAGATGGATTATGCAATAAAGATCAATCTTTCTTTAAAGACTGGAAATGGTGTCAAAACATGAAACCTGCCTGTTTCTTTTGAAATGTGGTAATACTTTAGACAGCTGTAGAAATACCTGCTATGTGAGTTTCATGCTGTGGACTTCTGCCAAGGTATCTTAACCCTAATTTGCAAAAATACACTTTGTTCCAGTGTTGATCCTGCTAGATTGCCTGAACTGCATCAATGTTAAGTGTCTTAAGGGTCACAGAAAAAAAATGATAGTATTTAATTCTCTTCTGTATGAGCATTTGAGTGTCTTGCCTCAGAAACTTAATCTTTTTTTCATTTAAAGAATAAGGAAGTACAAGCCTTTGACTTCCCAATGTCTCAGCTGAAAGTGAGATACAGTGGCAGGAACCAAAACAGGAATATACATCCTTCTTCTCCAGTTCCGCTTAGTGAGGTTTCATGCAAGTTAATTTCAGGTAAGTGTTGTTTCTGTAGAGCAGGGGCAAAAGTTAGAACAAAAGAAGTGAGCAAATATTTTCCATATAAACAAAAAGGATTTTTGCTCTCTCCTGTGTAATGCATTTTTGAGAAAGCATTCATTTGTAACAATATGTTTATGTATAAAAGAACAGAAAGCACAAAAATATAAGCCTCCAAAAGTTCTCTATATAAAGTCAATCTTATTTCTCCCCCTTTCTGGTGTATTTTAAGATACTTTACTGGTGTATTTTGTAACTACTACAATTGTACTCCCTAGTAGTACAGTATATATTAAAAATACATATGAAAAGTCCATAGATGACTTAGAATTTGAAGTTCCATCTTTAAAAGCAAAGAGTGAGCCAGCTTCTGGAGGGAAAGTTAATAGCACATTTTCTTACATTTTCTCTTCCTTCAAGGTGGTTTAGGTATTTTACGAGACTAAAAATTCATCTGGTGCTACTCTTATTTTCTCATGTCAGCTTTCCTGATGGTATTTACTAAGTATTTATTTTATTTTTAATTTTTTTTTTAATAAATTATTTTTAAATTTTAAATTTTAAATTGGTCATACTTCCTATAGCTGGAGCTATAGGAAGTTTATATATTAATATACATATACACTTCTTTATACTGATGTACTGGTTTGGGCTAGGTTAGAGTTAATTTTCTTTGTAGTAGCTTGTATGGTGTTATATTTTGGATTTGTGCTGAAAACAGTGTTGAATAACACACTGATGTTTAGTTATTGCTGAGCAGTGCTTACACAGAGCCAAGGGCTGTTCCGCTCCTCACCCCACCCCACCAGCGAGCAGGCTGGGGGGGCACAAGAAGCTGGGAGGGGGCACAGCTGGGACAGCTGGCCCCAACTGACCAAAGGGATATTCTATACCCTATGACATTGTGCTCAGTGATTCAAAGCTCAAGGAAAGTGGGAGGAACCAGGAACATTTAGACTGATGATGTCTGTCCTCCAAAGTAGCTGTTACATGTGATGAAGCCCGGCTTCCCTGGAGGTAACTGAACACCAGCCTGCCGATGGGAGGCAGTGAATGAATTCCTTGTGTTGCTTTGGTTGTGTGTCTGACTTTTGCTTTACCTATTAAACTGTCTTTATCAGAACCCAAAAGTTTTCATGCTTTTATCCTTCCATTCTCTCTCCCATCCCACAGAGGGTGAGTGAGCTGCCTTCTGCAGCACAACAACTGACTGCTTAGAACTGGACTGGCTCATAACTGGCAGAGGTAGAAGAGTGTTTTGTAGAAGCAACGGCCTTGCCCTTCCACTCAGAAACCTGTGGTGCATGAGTTACAGGTATCACTGTTGTCCTCCGAAGGCCTTTTTTCAGACAAAAGTCTGTGAAGGAGTTATTTCCTAAGGCAAATTATGCTGCTGCAGGTCTAAATATTACAGGGCTCTGAGAGCACATCTCTGCAAAACTCTTCCAAATTATCTGGCTTTTTATGGCATTCTGTGTCAAAAAAAGTTTCTGTTCTCCTCAAAGCCTTTGTTGTGCAGTTGGAGGTGAGGGGATTATACAGGCACAGAAATAAGCAGATAAAAAACTGAATACACCTTCACTGCAACAAGGCTGAAACAGTGACAGGGGCACTTCACAGCACTCAAGTAACCCATGAAGGTATGATGCTGGATTTCATTCAGACTTTGCATTCCTGCTTGTTCTGTTGTCAGGATGAGAGAAAAGGAGGAAACTTCCCCCAAGCAGTTTTGATCTGCTTGAGTAATCCAGGTGACAGAGAGCTCTGTGACGAAAAGTGAAGTTGTCAAAGAAGATTCAAGAAGTTCAGGGAGAAGCAGAGAAGTTAATGAGCTGACTGAGATGACAACTTTCATGGAAGGATAGAGGGGCTATCACATATGAACTAGCTCCCCTTGCTCCTCCTCTCCTTTTCGTTGTCCTGTTATGGTAAAGTCAATGAAGATTATACATTTTTAAATCTTCATATATATATATATGAAGATTTAAAATGTGTATATATATACATATGTACATTTACAACATCAGAACTCTCCATATTTTAGAAACTAAGTTATCTTTTTATTAAGAAATCAATGTCAAGTATAGCCGCCAGTAGCATCCCAGCACATGCAGACATATTGACTTATTTTTCCACTTTCTTTTCTATTGCAACATGTGCTGTCCTTGCCAAGTTCTCTATCCCATCTCTTTACAGTGATTATTGTTGCTGAAGTGTTGTTTTGAAAGCTATTTACAATTCAGGGGGATTAGAGGGATTTAAAAGTTATTCGCTCATCACTGAAAAAACAGTTTTATTCTCTCCTGGCTACTTTACTGCTGCAGCATGTTAGATCTTCGTTCTTTTTCAGTATGCAGTTCCCTGGGTCATTCTTGTCTGTATCTGCTGATTGCAGAGTAATGGATTCTATGCTGTTGCTACCAAACTCCCTTTGGCCACTTCAGGTTCTTTCACGGTTCATGGTTTCTTCTACATGAAGGAAACTGAAGTTTTTTCTAGGTACTGCTGGCCTTGTTTGACTCAGTGAGCCAGGTATTTTCATAAGTGTAATCACAGTTGCTGTCAGGCTACTGCCAGCACTGCCCTGACTCTGTAGCCAATCTGGACTTGAATCACTGTGCTTATTCTTCACTTGCAAATGCCACGGTTTCAGACCTTTTCTTGAAATGGAAACCAACCTTCCTAAACTAGTAAGTTTTCCCTTCCCTTCCCTTCCCTTCCCTTCCCTTCCCTTCCCTTCCCTTCCCTTCCCTTCCCTTCCCTTCCCTTCCCTTCCCTTCCCTTCTGCCTGCTGAACCACCTTGCTTCTTACCTAACAGGTACTGTCATCACATTAGACAGGGTAAGAAGCAGGGATCCTAAATCTGCCAGTGAAGTAAAATCACCGAGACCTCAGCTTACATGGACAGAGACTTCTGAGGTCAGCATTTGTGGCAGAATCCAGCAGCAGGTTGTACTGACATGTATTAATTTGTCTGGAGGAAATGAAAAAGCATGGAGGAGTGAGCCTGTGCTTCAGCTGCAGGTGAGAGAAGATTGTTGGTGTTCCCCTTTCCATCAGTCTCAGGGGAGCTAGTATCAGGATCCTTTTTCTGATTCCCCAGTAAGCCTTGACAGGCAACTTAGCTTTAAAAAAGTGCAAAAATGCTTCAAGCAGTTTAATAGAGCACAGAATTAGTGATGGACTTCTATTAGAAACTTAAGAGCTGTAAGTTCTGGAGGGAAATACCTAAAGCATGTGACACTTGGAATGATATAGTCATGCACTCGTAGATGACAATTTCGGGAAGAAAGTCTGCCTGGGAAGGGTTTTCCTTTCCTAGACAATATACTTCTATCTCATCATGCTCTTTTCTTCCCTGCTGTTGTGGATGGGAGAGTGCTATAATCTTTTCTGCCTGTGGACCAGGTGTTGTAGGCAAGCAATTCTGGTTTTACAGCTGAGGTACTACCTAAAAGCAGCTCTCAATCAGAGTGTAGTTAAGCAGAATGACTGGACGTGCATCTATGGCCTATGGCATTCCACATGTGAGTGCACATGGACAACTACCACACAGAAAGCTACTCGTGATGTGAGATCCTTATGATCTAGAGGACACTGCAAAATTATCTCATGTAAGTCACTTGTCTGGAAGATTCCGACCAGCAAGTAAAAGGATCACAAGGAATTAAGATACTGTGCATTACTGTTACTTTGGGATTTACACTAAGCTTGGCTTTATGTGAATGCAAGAAAGAGTAGACCTGCATAGAAACATGCTTGCTGTATTAGGGAGATCCACTATATTGACAAGTCTGTCCACAGGCAAAGGAGACACCTCTCTTAGTGGGAAAATTTTCCCTGTTTCCCAGTGCAGAAGTGTTTGGGAATGTCAAGAAGCTTGGTTTTACCCTTGTGGCACCAACTAGGAGAAGATTCCACTGGTAACACACAGGTAAGAGGCAGAGGAATAGTACTGGTTGCGATGTAGCCTGTGTTTCACTTGGGGTTGCAATAGACATCTTACCAGGTCTTTAAATGTGGTTTCCCAGTGGCTCAAGAATGACTTCAGACATCAAAGCTGAAGTGACTGCTGAGTGGTTGCATAGGCCTGTACATTTAAATGCCACTTGTGCCAAAAGAATGTGTGCCTTTAAGATCATTAAGAGTGGGAAGAAATGTGAATGCAAACACAGACCTGAAAGCACAATACATTACCTTTATGTATGCTGTTGTGCTTAAACAAAACAAATCCTCTAATGAGAAAGCTGGTCATCAGCCAGCAGCAAGGTACCATGCCAAACGCTTTTTCAGGGTGAAATACATGACATTCCCAGCTGTCTGCCTATTTTTCCTTTGCTGCCATCTCTCTGGAGCTCACTGCATGTATTTATGCTGTTGCCTATGAACACACTGTTTGTAAATCCTCAATTACTCACTGTAATTATAATAATAATAAAAGAAGCGGAAACACGTTTCTCTGAAATACAGATATTTATCTCTGGCTGTGTAAAGGACTAATTAGTAACTAATTACTCTGGCCTTCTGCGGTTTTAGACCCTTTTTTTTTTTTTTTGGCAGTGTACTAGGTTTGTTTTTTCTACTTTCTTTCAAAATCTTTAGTTATGCAACTACTAGAGATGGAGAGGACTGTGATTACCAACCTTTGTCCCCAAGATAGCTGCCTTTACATTATCAAAATGTCCTTTCCCAGTTCCTTTTATTGTCTCAAGTAACATTTATAGCTTTCTAGTTCCTGAAAAAAAGTACAAGTTTTGGACTGGTTCTGTTTGAAACATTTTAGCTTTACCATAACCTTTTAAAAATAAAATCAATAGGTGTTTTTTGAAGGAAAAGTAATTTCCTTGCAGAATAATATTTTAATTTGCTGGGAAAAGGGTAAATTTTTACCAAGGCAATTCATCTGTGAAGTACTTTTTGAGGAATTTTAATTTGTATTAGCATTATTTGTCAAAACAGGAGTTACAGTGGCCAGGAAAGCAATGAAAAATACTATGAATATAACTGTCGTGGTAATAATGATGGTATAAGTACTTAGATTCAATCTGACATGACTAAGTAGAAAAATAGTTTTTTACTTCAATGAACATGACTAAAAATAAGAGAAAACTTACTGTTTTCTGATAGCCTTTGATTTAAGTAGATTTAATAAAACTTTCTGTGAAAGATAAAGACAATTGCTTCCCTAGGTGAGATCGCCCACTGATGTCACATGTCTGTTAATAAACCAGATTGGAATATGTCTTTTAGAAGGGGATACATTACCCCCTTCAATGGAGATTCCATTACTGTTCCTTAGTTAATTAGTGTAATTGCTTGATTTTTCCTTACAGATTTTCTCTTACAGATACAGGTTTGTGATCAGTGGAGGTTTCAGAGGTCAGGCAAAATAATGGCTTGTCTGCAAAATGTTCTAGGGATTTCTTTCAATAATCATTTCATTTGCTTTAAATCAACAAGTGCTGTCATGGCTGAATGCATAAAATTATACTCTGCTTAATTGCAACTGCAAAATAATTGCTTTTTCCATCCAGAGAAACCAATGCTTTTAAAACCAATGGCTGCAGTATCTGATTGTGAAACTGTCCTGTCTGTAAAAGAGATGAATAGAAGTAACAAGACATTTACATTCTGACAAAGAAAAAAACTGTGCCAAAATAAGGTGGAAATTAGAAGACATAGCTCTATACTTCCATTTTGAGACATTTTGGAGCTTTCCTTGGACTACAGTTCTGTCTTTGGCACTAACATGAAAGCCATCTTCATTAGTATAATAATTCTTTTCATTCACAGAGTCCCTGTATATAAAAGCTACAGCTATAAATACTAGTAAGAAGACTCTGGCTCTACAGTTCCACATTAATTTTTTCCCAACATTGAATCAGTAATTCTTTAGATTTTTTGGAGGTTTCCCTTTGCCATTAAGGTTTTGAAACTCATCAGTGCTGTAGATGGCAATACTAATTGTGTTTTTTGTTTCTGCTCCATCGTATACTAAAGACAAGGTTAAGTTCTTATCTCCTGTAGAAACCACCATCCCTACATGTCCATCTGTTAGTGGGAAACAGTCCTTTGTGCTTTGATCATATTGGAATCATTATTTGGGCTGTTTCTGTTAGTTCTTCCCAAAAATGTATTTTTTTCGTACCAGTCAGCTTGTGTCCCTGAGGCTTTTGTACTGCTTTATTGAGTGGCTAACTTTGCTTCTAAAGTGGTAAAATAACAATAAATAATGATATTATCTATTTATCTATCTTTTTCTTTATTCATCTGACAAGTCATACATGTTGATGGTCTAAATGCTAACAGCTCATGAAACATGTCTGAACCTCCTGACTGAAGTTTTTAGGTGGTTATTGTTATTCTTATTTTTTCCACATGTACAAACAGCTCTGCAGAACTTGATCCCACATCAGAGATATGCACAGACTGCTGAGAGCCAAGAATATGTGGTTTAAAACCATCACTCATGGAGTTAAACTCATAGAGACAAACCTCTGAGACAACTAGTGACATGTTAGTCAGACAGTATTTCTTTTCAGTTGTTTTCAGGCTAAGTAGAGCTCACTCCCTTTAAATGAGGCAAGATGACTGCTCTCTGTAATGGGCTCCTTTGAGAGCCTCTGTTTAGACCAGATTCTTCATCGGAGTGTTTCCCTCTGGCTTTTCTAACTTGTGACTGCTCTAAGGGGCCTAAAGCCGTACTGGTCTAATAGGTCAACTCTTTTATAGGAAACTTGTGCAACCAACTGGGAGCTACAGTTGGGAAATACATTTTTCCTAGAACAAAAAGGGTACTGAACGACAGGCATCTGTATACAGATCCAAAGGTCATGGGTTGCAAAGCTACGGATAGACTTAACCAAGTTGTACATCAGCATAAGAGACATGCAGTCCTTGTCACTTCTTCCTCTTTTCCTGATGGATTGCCAACTTATAATTTCCTCATGTCTTACAAAAGGGTCTACCTGCATTTCTTCTTCCTGATGTTTGCTCTAACACAAGTTATTGGTGGATGGGTGAAGTTTTTTGTTTCAGACTCTTTTTTTTCTCAGCTTTTGCCCTCTCAGCCTTGGGGGTGGGTACAATTGTATTTCAAGTATATGAAATTGTGGTTTTGGTAATGCAGTACTTGTCAAATGGTCTATAAAACATGCCAAAGATAATACATGAACTTACTTTAAGTTGGCTGAGGACAGATATCTGAATCTTGAACATGTGCACAGACATTTGAAATGTAGACTGCAAGATGTGGCCAGGGAGTGAAGAGGAAGCAACACTAGCTGAAGTGTGGGTACAGTCTTCCACATATTATTGCTAATTTTGTCCCATGGAAACATATATTTGAAAGCTTATGTCAAGTATCTGTTCTTTACTCTCACCACTATGTTTTGCTACAGCAGTTCTCCCCTGAAGGGATGCTAGTATTCCTTGAGGGAAGCTAATGTACTGCTTGTTAAATCTGGCACAGTAAATCCCCTACTTTTGCTACTTGTTTCTACTTGTAGAAACAAGAGAGTCAAACCCCAAGAATTAGAATAATCTTATTAGAAAGCCTCTGATTTAAACAGGGGCCAAAACCCCATGAAACCCCACAGTCAGTCTACACCACTAAGTACTAAAACTAATTAATTCACTGCTCTGTTTATTGTAGGGATGATTTTTCTACTTTTATCTTCTTTCCTGCAGTGATGAACTATGTTTGGGTTTTGACTAACAGTTGTTTTCTTCTCTCCCTGGAGTATCAACCTGTGGCTCACCTCCTGTTTCCTTAACCTCCTCCTCAGAAATAGAAGCTAGCTGCATTCTGGCCTCTGTTTCCAGATTCAGTCTTTCATGTTCAGCTAATTATGATATTGTCTTCCAATTTCCCAAATTCACTTAAAGAACAATTTTTTTTCAGCTGCAGAGACCTACTGGTGTGTGTGCCGATAGCACAGAGTTCATAGTTCTTGGGGTCCTTCAGCTACAGTGGTGAGGGTGGGATGAAAGGTTTTGTAGCTGTTCCCTGTAGCGGGGCTCAGACACCGCTGTTATTCTGGCCCGCCTTGGCTGTTACAGAGGAAAGCTTGAGGGAGCTTCTGTTGGAAGAACGTTGTTTCCTCCACGTGGTCAAAATATGTCCTCCCCAACTTTTCAATGTGTTTATTACTTAATCAGAGGACCTTCCCTCTAACTAATATTGTTGTAATAAACTTGAGTATTTTCATTCAAAGAAAATGACCTGAGGTAATTAGTCTAGCAGAGTAATACTAAGGCTTCATCTTGCAACTGGTTGAGAAATGTGGTGTGTGGGTCATGAGAAAAGGTGTGAAGATTTAGCAGCAAAGAATAGGTGTTGAAAGTGCATCCTGATTTTTGAAAAAGTGATTTTTAAAGGGCAGCAAAATGTCTCTAGTGTTGATGGATAAAAGGGATTACAGAAAATGCAGGCTGCAATATATACTAGAATATCTTTCAAAAGCCAACCATCTTGAAAATCAGTGTGCACTGATTTGCAATAACAACCAATAATTGGGGGGGAGGGGGGGGTCAGCTGCATTTTCTGTTTGATATTGATGTATTGGGTGCAAGTGCTCAGGTCCTGGCAGTTGAGGGGAGCTGGCACTAATATGTCAAACAGGTAATTTACAGATTGCTCGCCTTTAAGCAGAAATCTTAGAATGAGATTATTTTTTTTCCATTACTGAATTATATACTGTTTTAAATTTACTTCCTAATATTCTAGTTTTAGTCTTTTCAAATTTCTCATTGCTTGAACATTGTGCCAAGGAAGTCTTTTGCAACCCAGGCGTCCTGGGCACAGTGGTGCTTGTCATTTTTCTCTTGATAATTATGACACTTTCTTGTACTGAAAGCTGCTAGACAGCACTACTAAGATGAAGCAGTTTCGTTGCCTTTTCTTTCTCTTGAGGTAACATTTGCTGGCAACTCCTTTGCTCTGTGTCACCTATCTTGTAACTCTGGCTGCCTACCTGCCAGCAGCTGCCACGCTTTGCTGAAGAGGTTTATGCACTTCAGAGAGCACAGCTTCTCCTATCCATACCTGCTTTCAGAACCTGGGGGCACTGTCACTCAGTGTGCTGCAGGTGCCAGCAAACATTAGATTTCTCTTTTGTGGGAAAGGCCTCTCCTCCCCACTGCTGTCCTGCTGTCTTGTATTAATGAAGCTGTGCTCTGGGCACCTAAGCTCACAGGCAAGACAATCTGCCTTGCAGTCTGATGCGGGGAAGTTGGTAACTGGTCAGGTGTACAAACCAGCCCAAGCATGCCTTTCCAGGACTTATTAAGCAGACCTGAGCAAAGATATTTGTTGAAGAGATTCACTAATGGACAGAAAAAGTGTGCCTCTGCTTGAAATCAGTGTGAGAAAAAATAAAACAGGTAAAACCACTTTCATTTCCATATAGCTTCACCTGTGACCCAAAAATATGGATATGAAAGTATCATTAACAGAACAGATGCCTTTTTGAACTGCCAGATGCTATTTCTGATTCTTATTCTAGG
Source organism: Falco cherrug (assembly GCF_023634085.1). Taxonomy (NCBI): domain Eukaryota; kingdom Metazoa; phylum Chordata; class Aves; order Falconiformes; family Falconidae; genus Falco; species Falco cherrug. The sequence goes on from NC_073699.1 coordinate 63,888,293, forward strand.
CATTTGTTTCAAAACATTGCCAGTTGGTAAGGCATATTCCTTGTGGGGGAAGCTTTGTCATCAATATAGCCAGAAGGGCTGGGAGAGTAGATCTGCTTAATTCAGAAGACCTTTTGTTTCCCCCTCATTTCCTATCACATTCTTTCAGGAGAATGTTTTCCAAATCCTTAAACTGAAAGTCTGGGCTTTTACAAAGCTCACTGCAGGGAATATGAGACCATTTAGTTAAGTTTATCTGCCTCTTTAGCGGAGAATTTCTCCATTACAGTCTTAGTGTAACACAAAGGGCCTCTTAACAAAAATAAGAGACTTGTAAACTGGTTCAAAACCAGGTCTTTTTTTGTAATCTGGAAGTAAGGATGGTTACTTTCACTTTTCAGAGATTTGCTTTGCAAGTGAGCTTGCATTTGGGCACTGGGGCTATGTAGTACCTTTTTCATGCTCTTTTCTGGATGGTTCATGCTCCACAGTTTGCATGGGCCAAACAGTTGCCACTCAGCTCCATTTGGAGAGTGTGTTGGGAAAGGAGCTAAACTCTTACCGTCCACTGCTTGTGCACGTATGAGAAAAGACAGTCTGGAGACCTGAGTTAAACTGTTCTAGTTCTGATGATTTTGTTACCTTCTTCAGTGCCTGGAGAGGAATTCAGAGCCCTGCTTAGGTCTAAGGTTCTCCAAACTGGGTGGTGATACAAGCAGATGTCTAAAACCAGGGTCAGAAATATTGAACACAGTGGTGGGGGAGGTGGGGTATGGAGCCACATACTGAATATCTTTTTTAAGAGTGGGTGATCATGCCCTTCCTTATTGAGGGAGCTATGTAGCTGGTACCATTCTTGTAAAATCCTGCCATTGTCTTGGTTGTAAGACTATGAGATTCATGCCATAGACTAAAGTTTAAACCACCACTCCAGAAGTACATGAGGCTGGATTCTGGTCTTTATTACCTGAGGGACTTCCAGTTCAGAAATCCTGGGGATTCAGTTTGTTACATTTTTGCTGAAGTGGAGTATGTCAGCAGTACAGGGAGGAGGCCCGGAGTCGCAGAGCTCCTTTGACCTGCAGGGGTGCTTCTGACGCACAAGTCTCTCTCTTCGCCCACTCCAGTGAATGCTGGTTTCTTCGCTGCACAGTTTCAACAGCAGGAACATCTTCAAGGCATAGCAACCAGAAATTTTCTACCTTCATAAAGCCCTATGGCCCAACAGTTGCTTTAGAAAGACTATTGATGAGGTTTTGAATTCTCTCTGTATAAGAAGAATGTGAATCTTCTTCCATTTCATGGGTGTCGCTTGTGTCACCAAGCTGGTGTGCATTTGCTTGCCAACAAAACAGAAACAGCTGTAGGTGATCCTGTTTTAGGCACCAAATTCCATGGAAGTCCTTTATTTTATTCAGTCCTACAATCTTTTCTTTCAGAGTACTGCCTTTTACTCACATTTTCTGTTACAAATGCAAGGAAACAAACATTTGAATAGGCTAATGAATGTTGGTGCAGATACTACGTTGGTAATTTTAGTCATTTAAGCTAAAATTTATCATCATGCTTTAGCTGCTGGGAGGACAATCAGCTGAGGAAAGTGTACTGTCAGGTATTTAGTTATGGAATAGATACAAAGCATTTTGCAGATATGATGCATGAAATATTTTTGAAACCTCAACATCTGAATTTCAAATGAATGTACATGCTTTAAAATTTAAATTATCGGGTTACTTTTGAAATACCAGAAACAGAACACTTAATCTGACTCTAACTGACTCCCAGACATGATACATTAACAAGGACCAGGATCGTGGCAATTTTATGACAATGATTTAAGGAAGAAACCAAATATTTTTGGAAGGTATGGGGAAGGAAATAAAAAATAAATTAATAATTAAGCCATTGTAAACCCTGTTTACATTATAGATTCTTCAGGACCTGTTTTCAATTCTTCCATGAGGTACAGTATCCCTTTATTTACACATATCCAAAGAGATAACACAGGAAATGTACTTTAAGGCTTCTTTGGTCACTAAATCAAATGGATGCAGGACTGAGAGTGAAAGCCTGTGTGAGCTGAAAGAACCTTTATGAATAAAGCAGTATGAAGAAAGTATACCTGTATGTCTGTGAAGATACGTACAAATGTTTCAATTACTTTGTGGCATGACATTGAGAAGAACCACAACAAGAGATCACGGTGAATCAGCTAGTCACAGCTTCACCATTCCTTCCAGGCACTGGGCACTCCTAGCTACTGCCACCACTGATGACTTTCCTCCTTGGCAGAAGTAATGGCAGCTGGTGGTCAAAATATTTTTTCCTTATTAGCCACCTCTTCACTGGGATTTCTGAGGCAAGTGCTCTTTTTGCCATGTGGTACTGTAGCTCTGGCACTAATATGTCAAACAGAAATAACTGCTTCACAGGCTGTGTCAGTTCTGCCTGTATCTTGCAGCAAGAGAAAGAAGATACAGCCAAGAAAGATACTTGCCTGTATCTTGCTTGAGTATTGTCAGAAAATTTTGCCTTTGACATGCTGAGACTGACATTAGTTCTGAAAGATGACAGGGTTTGAGCTTGAACAGCAGTTAAATAAACAGTAAATATATGGACCATTTTGAGAACACTCCTGACCAGCTGTCACACGATATCCTGTTATAAGAAGCTACTGGTGTGCATTTTCAATATAAAATATTATTCCTGAATGTTCAGATTTTATTGGGCACTATCAAGGCAATAATACTAAGCTCTGAGCCCAATTTTAAATCACCTCTTTATTTAATTCAGATTGTCTTCTAACAGTCAGAGGAATTTTCACCCAGTTTTCACCATCTGATGACAGAAAGCTGGCAGTTGGTACTCAGCACACAAAGCCATGTATACCTGAAAAGTTTACTCTCATCATCTGGAAAGAGATTTATTTAGTTTGTCCCAGTGCTTTGAGGTAAAAGGATGCCAAAGGTTTATTCACAGAACTAATTTTAACATTTTTATCTGTGATTTATTCATCAGTTAGTCTAAGTGTTTTCCTGTCATTGTGAGAGCACTTAAAGATGCTTCAGGTTGGGATATCCATGAAAGCTCGTGCAAGTTCAAGAAACTAGTCTACAGCACTCCATTTCCTTCGCCTGAGGTTTGCCCATACTTGCAATCCTATTGCATCTGATCTCTAGGAGAACGGTTAATCCTAATTTTTAGGATTAATTGATTGTGGTGGGTTGACCTTGGCTTGCTGCCAGATGCCCACCCAGTTGCTCTCTCACTTGCTTTCCTCAACAGGACAGGGGGAGAAAATAAGGTGAAAAAAGCTTGTGGGTCAAGATACAGACAGGTAGATTTCTTATCAGTTACTGTCATAGGCAAAACTGACTCAGCCTCAGCAAAATTAATTTATTGACAATTGAAACAGAGTATGATGGCAAGAAACAAAGACAAAACTAAAAAGACCTTCCCCCCACCCTACCCTTCTTTTCAGGCTCAACTTCATGACTCCTGTATGTCCTCCTCTGCCTTGAAATGGAATGGGGAATGGGGGCTGTGGTTGGTCCATAGCAGTTCCTCTCTGCCACTCCTTCCTACTCGTATGTATCTTCTGCTCCAGCATGTGTCCTCTTCAGTGGGCTGCAGCCCTTCAGGGTAAACCTGCTCCAGCATGGGCTTTTCACAGGTTGCAGTTCCTTCAGGAAACACCCAGCTGTTCCAGCACAGAGTCCTCCATGGACTGCATGCAGTGTGAATAGCTGCTTCTGCATGGTCACCTCCAAGGGCTTCAGGGAACTACCTGCTTCACCATGGTCTCTCCACAGGCTGCAGGGGAGTCTCCGTTCCAGTGCCTGTAGCACCTCCTCAGCCTCCTTCTTCTCTAGCTTTGGTGTCTACAGGGCTGTTTCTCTCACATTTTCCCCCAACTCTTTTCTCATATCTGCTGCACAGCGTTTTTACTCATAAGCACATTTTCACAGAGGTGCAACCATGAAGTGTGCAGCTGTGCCCTGTGTTGGATCCTTCAGACCTGGCTGGAACTGGCTATTGGGCACAGGACACCTCCAGCCTCTCTCCACATCTCCACAAAAGGCCGCTCCTGCAGCTCCCCTCAACTGCCAGGACCTGAGCACTTGCAGCCAATACATCAACATCAAACAGAAAATGCAGCTGACACCCCCCCACCCCCCCCCCAATTATTGGTTGTTATTGCAAATCAACAACAAAAGCCCTGTTCTGGACATATCCTTGTCCTTTCACTCACATCTCAACATTCTTTTGCTTCTTCTGACTCTGAATCTTATTTTCTTCATTTCTGCTTCTCTCTCAGGTCTGCACACTTCTTTGTAGCAGTGCAAGGTGAATATGTCCTCTCCAACCATTTCTTTCTCTGTTGTGCTTACTTCCAGGCTGTCCTACCCAATCCTAGAAATTACTTGTTTCTTCTGTGCCTTCTTTCCTCCTAGCCTGACCCTGGCTTTGTTGGCAACATTTGCAGCCTGGGAGATCAGGCAACCCTCCGCCCGATGAGCTTTCTCATGCCCCTGATACTCCTGACCCACCCAGACAAAGACTTCAGTAAAGACCACTATGTGTAGAAAAAGACTAAAGAATTGATTTAGTTCATTTCACATCCTTATTTAAAAAAAAAAAAAAAAAAAAAAGATTAATCTTCAGTGACCCTTTTCCCTGAGCCTGTTCCCAGACTTCTAACAACCCCTAGTACTGGCTCCTCTAATGGGAAACCCTGCCAGTCTCAGCTCCTTATTAACCAGTCAGCTCTTGCTTGCAAGGCTGTGCTTCTTTCAGCTGCCTGCTCATCCAGGAGCCAGCAGCTGCATTTTATCCAAATTCCCCCTCTTCCAAAGACTCTGCTGTGATCTGAGAGGAAGCTAAGTGCACATGAGAGACCTCAGGCCTCCATCAGTTCCTCCCAGCTTGCCCTCTGACATGGACCGCTCTGCGCCAGGCTGAAGAAAGTTTTTTTTCTCTCTCCCTTTTTTTACCTCATTGCACAGACTGGCAGTTAAGACAGATTTATCTGTCACACCAGATGACACGATTACCCAAATTTCTTGGCTGTGGTTTCATTTCTCAAGTAAATGAAAATGTAAGACTGTAAGACTGAAGTGGTACATCAGTGAAGCAGACTCTGTAGATCGTTCTTTAAAATTCAAATGAAAGCTCAAATGCATCTTTAGCATGGTGGATAATATCAATTGGTTTTGAAAGCGAGTAGCCGCAGGAGTCCCTGGGACTGGGAAACTAGTTTTGAATTGGAAGACATCTACCTTAGACTTATAATGCCACCAAGCACTGAGACCAAATTTAAATTGTCCGCAAGGGATGATTAGCCAGAATAACTTATGTGATAGGATTTTAAAGGGGCTGAAGACATTTCTTGCTGGCTTTAGAGACTGTATTAAAGTACATGGTGTTATGCTGACACTGAGGCTCCCTGCAGAGCCCAGCATTCTCATGCTATGCTACAGAGGCTCCTGTGTGGTTCCAGATTCTGTGGAAGTGGATCTTGGCTGCCTGCTTGTAACTAACAGCTTAAAGTCAGGGTGCTGTGGGGGCTGGTGGCCATGGGGCTCCTCTGGGGTCCATCAGGGCTGGACCTGCCTGGCAGCCAGGGCTTGTCCCACAACCCTAGACAGGAGCAAGGCAGCCCAGCCCTGGGCATCGGACACTTCCCTAGGGATGGGCTGAGGCTGGTCCAGGACGTAGGTCCACAGGTGGGCCTGGCTCGGCAGGACCCATGGCTGGGCAGGGCAGAGCTGTGGGGATCTGGACACCAGCCCTGCTGCAGCATTGCTGAGGCAGGGGCTGACGACTCTGGGGGGCTGAAATGGGATTCTGGGCCACGAGCAGAGTTGGGGGATCCCCAGGGGTGGGCAGGGACAGTCAGACCTGGCAGTGCCTCAAGACCATGACACTGAAACAAGTTGTTGATCTGTAAAGCTGCATGCAGTGAAGCCTGCTTTTTTGTTTTGGAAACCTTCCTATACAACAACACTGCCAAAGGGGCCGTTTGGGTATCCATGATAACCATGCACCTGCCTTACTGCAGCTGAACGGTCAATACAGCCGTCCAGCCAGGCCACATGCCTCATTTCTTCCATCCTTGGTCAGTATGTCAGAGGGTGTGAAGTTGCCAGTGGAGTAACTCCTCCTGTTAGCAAATGGTTTTTGACTAGCTCTACCTTCATGAAGTTTAGGTGTAATGGTTGAAGGAGAGAAATTGTAATAAATGGTAGTGTGAAGGTGCTGCTGAAGCAACGGAATGTGAAGTAAGAAACTTATCTCATGGCCTTAATGTAAAAAATAAATCTATATATGGAAAGCAATAAATAATTTTAATTATTCATTAAGCATTTGTACTCCAGCTTGCTTATCCAGAATTACTTGTTAAATAATGGTGGTTATTCATTAGAGTATGTGTGACAGTTCCATAGTACTAACTTTGTTACAGCAGTAATTTGAAGGGATTTGCAGACATAAGAAAACTGCTTTCAAGTGAACATGAAAAGTTTTCTGAAATGGTCACACTCATTTTCTACAGAATTGTCCTGTAAGTCCTTCTCTTTGAATCAGAAGCTCACAACGGCATTGTGTCTTCTGTAAAAGTGACACTTCAAACAAAGCCGTATGAAAGCACTATCAAATGATGAACACAAAATATCTTCGTAGACATCTATCTGCTGTAATTGTCTTGAGAGAATTCAAAACCAGATCATGTGCCTACTTGGGGAATAGATACTGTCTGAATAAATGTATCATTTGAAGAGTTTAGTTCAAATCTGACTCAAAAAGACTTTTTACAAAAAGTATTGGCTTGAAATGTTGATCTTTAGTACTGAAACAAAAGTAATGAAAGTTCCAAGCCTCCAAGGCTAAACTAAATAAAAAAAATCAGTGAAATTGAGAAGGTTGTAAACATAATCACAATTTAGTACTATTACAAGCAGCATTAGGTCTCACAATAAATAGAAACCTTAAGATCCTTTTACTCTTTTCCTGCCTGTAATTTTAGCTGACATATCTTGCTTGAGATGTTTAAAAAGAGAAGGCTAACATTTGCCCCAACTCATATTATAAACAAATATTATAAACAAATATTGCTTGCTTTTGACAGTGCTCTGCACTTCAAGTCAAATTTCTTTTCCAGTTACTTTAATATTGTTTGAAAAAACAAAATTTTGTTTAGCTAATAGAAGCCCAAGACACCTATTTTTCTGAAAGTCTTTCCCAGTACCATAATTCATAGAAACCAGATTTTTCTCACAGAAATAAACTCTAAACTATATTTTCTCACAAATGAACTATGTTTGTCTTGCTATTTTGTGAACAAAACCAAACTGCTCTGCAAGTCTCTCCCTCACTGGCATCCCGACTGCTTCAGCAGAATTATTTCCCCTGGGTGCCTTTATCAGATTTGTTCACTTTGTTCCTGAACATGAAGTTCAGTTCAAAACAACAGAAACAGAGGAGGGGCTTTTCTTCTTTGGTTTTGCAGTAATTGACTAAGAAATGTTTTGGTGCCACAGGTATGTGAAGTTCCATGGGCCCTTCCAAATGAAACAACAATTGTAGTGTTGCCTGTGATTTTCAAGGGACTGGATTTTCCTTCCAGACTTACTAGGTTCTGGTAGGATCCAAGATGAACTTATTTCTTCCAAAGATAAGGTACAAGTTCTGTCTCCCAAATACTTGTAATCTAAATCTGGGCAGAAGTCCCAAAATCTGAGAAAGGTGCCCACTATTATGCATTAATATATCAGACTATAGTTTCAAGAGTGACTTCAGTACAATACAATGAAGGTTTCACAAACCGTTGCTTAAGGAACCTGTTCGAAGAGTAACACAGGAAAATATATGGCGACATTAGTATGTGAAACAGGAAAACTTATTTGCTTGGAGACTGCACAACTGCTAAAATGCAAATGAATTTTACAGCCAATTAGAAGATAACATACAGAGATTTACCCATCTGCTGACATGCAACAAATGCTGGCAGACTTGAAAATTAAAATCTTTCTAGAAGCTTTTTTATTCAAGAATATTTTGTGCTCTTCCTCCTGCCTTCCCAGAAAGGATATATTTTTAAAAGAATGCACTATTTAATCATAACAGCTGCAAAGTGAAGAAAAACTAAAAATTTTTTATATGTGTCTTTTGAATTTTATATTGACTTCTTTATATAACCCTTAGGCTCAGTTTGAGAGCCAATATTGTGATGTAGATTTCAGCTGTATTATGAATACATAGGATCTGCATTTCTTAGAAATTTACACAGAGAACATGGCAAGTTCTGTTGTTTTGAACACAACAAAAATAGACAACAGACAGTTCTCATAATTTACAACCTTGCTATCTCTGTGCTTTGTCTTATATCCGCTTGTGTAGTGGTTTTTCCCAATCTTACTGGCTGGCTGTGCATTAAACATAGAGTTTAACTGTAACAGCCATCAAGTTTCTACCACCAGTTTAAAGATGTAACCTCAAACCCTTAGTTTAGTTGTTGCTCCGGCATCCTGACATGAACAAATGTTTTGGAGTGTTCTGACTGTATCCACAGATGAGACCAGGTAGGCTGCAAAGATTAGGCATTTAACTCCTGGTAGCATCAGGTGGGAACCAGTTCCAGACAGTTCTTGGATCTCATGGCAATTTGAGATCCAATGTCAGTAACTGCATAATACTTTCAAGTCATAGAAAACAGTGTGGGACAAAACCTGCCAAAAATTTGCTGCCTAAGTGGAGGCTCCTTGTTTTAACAAGCTACACGTTAAGAAAAATCTCACTGGGCCATAACAGACATGACCATGGCTGCTCTGTGTTTTTCAGGTGGCTGGAGGCTTGGGGATGGTGCTGAGAAAGACACTGGGACAGTATGGGAAGGAGTGGACAGATGCTGGGTTACTGGAGGACAGTTTGCTCTGCCCTTGACATAGGGCCAAGAGGAAGGGGATTAAACGTGTGCTTGTAGGATGGATTCTGTATTTTAAGTTCTTGGTGTTTTAGGCCAAGGCTGAGGCTGAGCTGTGGATAATGAAAGGGACAAAGTGAGTCCAGATGTTGGTGAGCAGTCTGTGCACCACACAGGCTGTCTGAGGGCTTCTGGTGTAGGTCTGGGACCGTGGCAGTAGAGTGCCACCACTCCCAGCCATTTCTTGAGGCTGCACCTTACATAGGGCAGTAGGGAAACCCTGAAGACCGGCTGGACATGTAGGACGAGGGTAGGAATTGTGCCTTGTCCAACACTGTTGCCTCTGGCCACTCTCCCCTGGGCATGGCCTGCAGACCAGGCTTGGTGGCAAGGTAGGAGCCCAGGTCCTTGTTGCAAAGCAAAGTGCTGGCAGTGCAGGGATGAAAGCTGGGCTGTGGCTCCTAGGGTCTGTGAGCAGCTGCTCCCCCTCCTCTTTCCCTGGGCTTGGGCATGCTGCAAGGAAGGCTAGAACCAGCCAGTTCCTGAGGCTCTTGTGTAGGTGAGGGCAGTCACTTGAGGGCTGAAGGCAGCCAGGTCCAAGTTGTCCTGTTTCCTCCAGGCCAAGCCACACTTGCCTCAGGACTACCCTGAGCTGCCACGTGGCTGGTGTGGTAGGAGAAAGCAGGCGGCTCAGTCTGGGGCCTGCTATAGCCACAGCCATGTCCATGCCCAGCCTGGGGTCTCACATTTGTCCCTTTCCCAGCCCTAACTGTCAGCATCTCCACAAGACAGGGAGTACTTTATACAGCATTTCAATGATGTGTTTTACTGCTGAATTTTAGATTTTGACATGAGTCTGTTTTGAATGTTCCTCTTTGCAGTGCTAAATGTACAGTGTTTTCTTTAAGGATTACTTCTCTGTGTTTAGAAGTTATGAGGTTAATTATTGCACATATTTTATTAAAAATTTCATTTGGAGACCTCATTCTGAACATGGAGGCCTTGCATCTGTGGAGTTAGAGTGGACTTCCTAACAAGATGCAGTGAATTGTAACATAGTGGAGACTACTTACCTCTCTTAACTATGTCTGTTTTAGTGAAGTAGGTGAAAAATAAAGTTCTGAGTTAAGGTTTATTTAGTAGGTATTTAATGTGTTGCATAGTTAACATAGGGGCTGCCTAAATCACAATTTTCTGATGAATATTTTTTAACATTTTGAAGCACATAAACTATGTGCACAGGGTATTATGGTACTGTAGGTCTTTTGTTTTGCCTTGCCTTTAGTATTGTATAATTTTTAAATTTAATTTAAAAGTAATTTCCTGCTGTGCAGCTCTATATTTGTTCTACTTTTGATGGAAATGAAAAATTCTCATTAAAGTAAAATGTGTGATTATATCTGAACTCCTTTCTGAACTTGCATTTCATAGATAAACCTTTTTTTTTTTGTAAATATGTAGGTTTGAAAAATTTTCATTTTAGTATCTCTTTTCTCATTAAAGATATTTTCTTTGCTTGGTTCTATAGAGACTTTCAGGTTTATTGTCCCTTTGTTGTATCTTTATCTGTAAGCCTAAGTCCACCTGAATATGTATGGTTTGGTAGATATTCCATATATCTTGAAATTCCTCTTGTACTTAGTGTTCCGTCAGAGTAAATTCTTCTATTTGTCTATGAATTCTAACAGGTTTTATCTTTTCCCCTCCTTGTTCTAGCTGTGCTTTGGCTTTCTTAGTTTCATGGCTGTCTCTTACTAAACATTCTCTCTGGCACAGCTGACTAACTCCACTGAGTTATTGTGAGGTTAATTTCTCACCATATGCTCTGGACTGCTTCAGGATATTTTGCCGTTGAAAACTATTCTGCCTTCAAGTTTTGTATTATTTTGCCAGAGACAATTCAAAATTTTCTCACTAGGATTTTGTAAATTATGAACTGTTTTGTAGCATCCTTCCAGACTGGCTAGCTGGCTCCTTATTCCAGTGGCTGACTTCCTTGGAGGTCTTTGAATTTTGTGTCTGGTATTTTGTTTTTTCCAGTTCTTTGTTGTAGTATGTTTAGAAATTCATGGCCGAATCAAACTTATTTTACTGTCTGCAAAGTTTATTATTTTATTAATGCAAACTGGACCAGGGACTTCCAATGGGGTCATGGCAAGCTTAGCTCTTTGCTAGTGCAGACCTGGCTTTGTCGTTTTAAAATTCAAACCACACCTTTGCTGCCACAACAACTTTATGTTGGGAAAAACTCTTAAGTCACTAAAAATAGTTTTCAAACCAAAATATCTTCTTCTCTTGGACTTACACTCAAAAAATTATTTTTGAGATGTAGAGAACACTAATTGCATGATTTTAAAGAGACTAGATGTTAAAGAGCAGTCATGAATTCACTTTTCCAGCAAAATTCAATTACATGTCTATATTTTCTACTTTATCCTAGTCTTTTATATAAATGTGCAGTTTAGAAACAAATGCTTATTTGATTGTGATTTAAATAAAAGAATTTTAAAGTATTACACACCTCAAACTGAAATTACTGATATAAAAGGAATTGGCATAAACTCATCTCTGATGTAATGCAATACTTGATGCAGAATATTTGGATTTGAATTTTTCTGAAATGACAAAAGATAGTTAAGATAGAGTTATTTTTTTACTTTCATAAAAATTATCACCAGAATTAACTTAAGCAGTATTATTTCTGGAGATCTGGTTTGCAAAGATTTATGTGCATGATTAGTTTTTATGCTTTCTTTGGTACCCTTCTGAAAGTCTCTGGCAGCATCCTACAAGCACAGTATTGCTTTGACTATAATTGCTGGTATTTTGAATTCTGCAAACTGATGTTGCACAGTACCCTATAGATGTGCTTCTATAATCTTCATTTTTCATGAAGCATCTAGCAGTTCCAGTTTGACCTGGTGCAGCAGAACATCTTCTTAAATGTACTCCATAATTCTGGGCTTCGGAATGCAAAAATCATTGGGTCAATGATCGCATTGCACATTATAAGTGTCCCATTGACATGGAAAATGGACATGTAGCAGGCACAGTATGGGTTATGAGGGCAAAACCTGGCTAAGAGGATGTGAAGAACAAAGGGAGCCCAACAGCAAAGGAAAACTCCAAGGAAAATAGTCAGTGTAATGGCTCCTTTCATGTTAGTTCTCTGATGGACTGTGCTGGTTGGCAGTGAGGCAATCCTTTTAGCATGAGATCGTGCCAGGAGGAACATATGGACATAAAGGCACAGTATAAAAAACATCATCAAAGGGAACAAGATGGTGAAGGGAATGACTGTTGCTGCTTCATAGGAGAAGAGGGCAATGGCAATGCTACTGCCAGCACAGAATGTCCAAATGATTGCCAAGATAACCAAGGCCCTTCTTAATGTCATGATATTATGGTACCGCAAAGCGTAGAAGATAGTGATGTATCTGTCTGCTGCAATAGCTAACAAGCTGAAAATTGACCCCAGTAAAGACAGAATGAACATGGAATCCATGGCATCATCCAGCTTTTTCTCAAAGTCCCCGCGACGTGTCAGGTACCCCATTTTACACAAGATGATAAAGATGTTCTCCAGAGTTTTGTACAAGCTACCTAACATGTCTGAAATGGCTAAACTACATATGAAGAAGTACATGGGCAAATGCAAATTCTTATTTCTAAAAACAGCAATAAGGACAAGCAGATTTTCCAGTATTCCAGCAGCAGCAACAGTGAAAAAAACTTCCTCTGGCACCACTACCTGGGTGCAGTCAGTAATATTTAAGGAGAAATCAGTTATGTTTTCGAGGTAAGGAATGCTTGTCTGCCCTGGATGTTTGATTAAGTTGGAAGGTCTCTCAGTGCTCATTTCTTCTGGTCGTGGAAAGATTCTGGATTGTTGTTTTTCAGGCCTGGCTTTACTCTGAAGCTGATCTCTCAGTCAGATCATTTGTCTTTTGATGAAGGCTTTCTCCATCTGAAGCAATTTTAAGACTTAGCTGAAATGTCTGGCATTTCTCCTACAATAAAACAGATAGAAACATAAATATCAAGACGAAATTTACCACACAGACATGGCAAAAATAGGCATATGAAATATTACCTGTTGCAAAGGAATGTACATATATCATCATCAGAGACAGGAAAAGTTGGTTTGAGTAAAATAAGGGCTGCTCCAGGCTTTGCTGAGCCTTAGAAGAAAACAAATTGTAAATTCTCTTTTAGCTTCAAAGCAGTTTTAAAAAGTATATGTAGTTTTCTTTACCAATAGTTTTCTCGCATTTACTGAAACTGATCTGACAGACTTCAAGAATTTGGCAACCTTTACTGGTCCAGCTGTTTGCTTTGAGAAAGTCTGGTGTTTCTCACAAGATTTGCATTATTAGACACAAATGAGACCAGTGCCAAGATAAACTGTTGTCCAGAACAGTAACATGTTTACCATCACACTGTTGATGGTGAAATGAAATGCCTTCAAGTTTAAATGTGAACATTCATAAATACTGATGTTTTTAGAGGCATGTTAGCTACTAGTGTGAGGCTTCCTTTTAATTTAAATTGAAACTGTCTTGTGATTTAATCAACATATTTCTAATGCAGATTAAGATCAAAAGTACAACTTTTCTTGGCTGTATTTTACAATGGTCTGAAAGACCAAATGTTATTTCACATCAGGATGATGTTTTCCTTTCTCCGTAATGATCCTGATCTACACTACATCAAAGCATATAGGAACCTTTCCAGGGGACTAGGCTTTTAGGTTTTTCATTAACATATAAATGGATATGATATACATTTAGCTTGGATATTACCCATAAACAATCAGATCCACTTTTGCTTGTGAAGAAAGCCCCACTTGTGAAACACATATGCAGTTGCTGTTTGGAAGGCCACCCTTTTTAACAGAACTGAAATATTCTCCCTCTGTTTTTAAGCTTAAAACAGTTTTGTCTGACACTTTCATATGAATAAATCCTCAGATTCCTTTGGACATTTGTTGGTAGTCAGGGCCACTGAATACCATAATACGTTCTGTTACTGTTTCAAAGGAAGGAGTCAAAAGTTTTAATTATTTTGTATACAAACAATGCTTTCTGCAAGTGTCGGTGGATATCTGTAATTGGGGCAGCTGAACTGCTGCTTGAATGTGTTTAGTCTTAATGCAGATGATTGTGGTTGGCCACTTTGCAATGGAAAACAGGTGCTACTTGTGATGAAGAATGCTGAGATTTGCACCACCAGCCATCATGAATTAAATTGAAACAAGCTCACTTAAGAGAAAGCATTCGAAATTGTACCCATACTTATCTGAAAACAAAGGCCGTGTTGTGGAATGAATGAACTATTTGCACTGCAGCACACATGGACATTCCCAAAGACAATTGGGTCAACATCTGTTGGTATGTGAAGTAGGGAGTGGCTAACAAGAATAAGAGCACAGCAATGTCTTTGTAATTATATGTTTTTCCTAGTCTCACCGAAAGCTACTGCCACAGTTAAGTTTTATGATTTCTAATCTAGCATTCTGTTTAACAACTTAATCTTGACTTTTAATAGAAAGTCCACAAGGATACTTCAGACAAAACCTCATTTCAATGGTATTTAAACAGGACAATCAGTTGGCAAAAATGCGTTTGTTCAGTCACTATTCTTTCAGAACTGTTTGTCAATAATGCTTCTTTGCTATGTAGTCATATTGCTAAGATAATCTGCATGACATTCATGAAGGTTTCTTCACTGAAAACATATAGTATTATGAATGGCATGATATATTACATCTTCTGCTTATAATTTTATAGTAACTTCATATTAAGTACAGCATTTGGTTAGAGCACTTATAAGGTTTGGGCGCATTTACCATAAACTGAATAATTACATTATACTACTTAATGTTTTTTTTCAAACACTTAACAGCCAGAAAAAGACATTCTTATTTCAGAGACTGTCATTTCATCATGTATACATGGCTATTGTACACTATTTTATTTGGGTTCCATCAAGCATCTTGCCAATTATCTGCTTTTCTTATGCTTCAGTGTGGTGCACAGTCATGTTTCTGTCTCAGACTTCCCAGGCAGAAATGTCTGTGTACGTGGTGCTGTACACAGGTAGTAAATCCAGTGCTTGATCTATGCAATACACATTATATCATACATCTTCAGTAAGTTCCACATTTACAGGATTCTTTCATTGCTGCAGATCTGTCAGGTACTGTGCATGAAGTAGTTTAACATATCTAAGTAGTGTAGAACAGACAGACTACACTCAGGATGTAAAGCTGTTGTGAACATTATGAGTAACCTCAGTGTGTTCTAAAAACTAATGGTAAAAGAAGACACCTTGGAGCTTGGATGCATATTTCCACTGGCTACAGAAATTAAGGCCAAGGTCATTTCACATGAAGTTATAAATAATCATCAGATGAAAAAAATCCTTACCCTCCTGTGTTGTTTACACTACCAGGGACAGGCTGAATGCAACAGATTTCCTCCCTGCTGTCAATAACTTGTCAGTTTGCTTCATCATTGTATTGTCTAGATAAAGGGTTCATGCCACGTACCAACACCACCCTCTGAAAGACCTCAGATTTATCATTTGCAGGTATCTGAAATCAGCCTTTCAAAACTAGTGTTTATGTGTCAGAATTGTTAAAAATAGAATACAAACATTTAAGAATAAAAAAATGCCTTATACTACAACAATTTTTTTCCTGGTAATGACTGAACTGTTTGAATTTTACATTTCTCGAGGTCATTCACAGTCTAAGAATAAGTTTGCCTGACTGTAGCAAGAAATGTAAAACAGTCAAAAGCCAATAAATGACAAAAAACCCCCATTTAAGTCTGAAACACATTTGCAATTGTATCTGTACCAGAAAAAGTGCAAAACCCTCAACCCATTCTTTTTAATGTGTAGATTAGGTCCTAGAGGGAGAAATCAACATCTAATTAATATTGTATATTCAGAAACATTATTTATCCAGAAAGAGGCAGTCTTCTGAGCTAGTATAATGAGCAATGAGTTGATGGCAATACTGAAGTTACTAAAAATGCATACATTTATAATATTATCAGCAATATCTATTCAATTTGTAGTAAATCTAAAGCAAGATGAAGCAGGAGACTTTGAGACTGGAAGCCGGTACCAGGAACTATACTGATAATATTGAACAAACTTAGGACACAAGTAGAATTCAGATTATCTGTCAGTTGTAATTGTATTCATTCACCATGATCATGGTTTGGCTCTTTACAACACTCTGACACTTGCAAAGCATGTTTGCAATAGAATATATTACACATCTAAAAGCCAACTCCAGGTGTTTCAGGTTGTGACAAAGCTAAGAATGCCTCTGTGGGTGCTGGGAGCTCCCAGCAGCATGCAGAAATAGCCTTGGACAAAAAGCATAATTCTTTCCTGTATGCCCAGTGCTTATTGATTACAAAAATTGAATTTTCTCTACAGTAGAAATGCAATGACTTAGCACCTGAAAGAAAGTAATAGGTCTGCACTTGATTTTATTTTATTTTTTTAAGTGAATGAAAACTTATTCATTAAATAAACAACACACTTCCCTCAATTCTAAAATGTTAAATAAACTGGCCTGGTCAGCTGTAATAGCAACAAAAGTAACTGCATCTTGAACACTGTATAATTTCCCAGGTTGTTTTTTTTTTTTCATCTGCATCCATTAATTTTTTACTAGAAAACCATACCTCCCTTTATTGGAGAGACCCCAAGCTGTATTTGCTGGCAGTGAATAAAAACTGTAAGGGCATTGAGTAGGCTCTTCTGCTTTTGGAATGCACAAAATGGCTGAGATACCTAGATACTTTTGTAGATGCAGTGATTTGTTTCTAGATCCATTAAATGTATTAGTTCCCTGTCTTTCCATGTGTATATATCTATTTTTACAAAATAATTTATTAGGAATGGAAAAGAGCATTTTGTGTTTCAGACACAGGTATATATAGTATACTTTACAATCCATTCAGTGTATACAGAGGTACTTGCACTTGAAATATCGTGACCTTTTCTCAATCCGAAAAAGTCTCCAACGCATTAGCAAATGCCTTTCTGATGTTATTGTCTAGCATTTTATCCCCAAAGCTATCCAGTGTATAAACTCTCATTGGTTTAGATAAAGTAACTCAGGCATCAGGACACCTGGTAATCTGTTCAGCTTAGTTCTCCTTCTAAAACTTGGTCATAGTGGAACATTAATCTGTTGTGGAGGGTTGGACAAGCTGTGTGTGACAAGTTATGCTGCCTGGTGGTGCTTAGGATGACCTTTTTCTGAAAATGGCAGCGAAAGTCCCATGGATGGGAGCTATATACTTTTTCAGTTACTTCCATTCAACCTATTACTGTTTTGTATCAAAATACATTCGAGAAAAAATTATGGACAATTACCTTTTCCCTAGTTTCCAGCTTTTCCAGACGTACCAGGCATTTAAGAAGGAAACAAGCCACTTAAAAACATTGATGTGGCGGCTTAGTTTTTAAGGCTGTAAAACAAATGAAAAGACAACCTTTTTTTTTTCCTTTTTATTCCCCAATTTTTTTTTTTTTCTTTTTTTTTTTTTTTTAGTAGGTAAACAATGTCTTTCATGGACACAAAGGGGACTGGACCTTTTTTAGGAAGTAAGCTATGAGGGCAGGATGTTCCCTTCACTTCCTAACAGCCGTTTCTTTATGTCTACCCGCTGGGCTTAGCCCTGAATTGAGCAAGTAAGGGAAAAAGGACACGAAGAGCCTGATTCAGCCTTGCCCTGCACATTGTATAGTTCTTTACAGATGTTAAAACTAACTGACTCAGAGGAATTACTCTAGAATATTTACAGATTCCTAAGGGCTCTGTTAGCTTGCAAGTTGCCTGTTAGCTTGCAAGTTAACCTCCCCTAGGTTTTCTGTCCATAGCGAAAGTGAAGATCACTGGCTGTTTCAGAGTACTCAAAATATCCCACTGACTTCTAGGTTGACTATGATTAAGTACCTCAACATGGTCTGTATAAAAAAATCCCAGACAGAAATCTGCTTGGCAAAAAATAGCAGATCATATGTGAAACATCCTCAGCTGCAATTCTTAAACCCTTGAAGGAAATAGTTTTCCCAGATGGCCCAGATTTTAAACCCCTCACTGTTTATTAAACAGACCCCTATAGTGCAGGAGGCATCTGAGAAGTTGCTACTCAACTTTAAAGGCAGCACAGTTCTTCAATTATGTATAAATATTGCTCCTTTTTGAAACAAGCTGAGAAGCAAAACTTGGAGCATTCTTTTTTTTCTGTGTGGAGGATTGCTGACTGGTAACTTTGTAAGAGGTTATGGTTTCACAGGAAGCCCAGAGACAGTTTAGCAGCTTGCTGTGCTGAAAGGCAAATTTCTTGCTCTCTCTTTCCATCTGTGCTTCTTTCTGCTCCTGCCCTCTCACTCCTGTTATCTCCCTTGAGACTATCCAGACCTTTTCTTCCCTAAGTAACAATAGCAATTAATAGTGTGTTCATTTCACATTTTCTCCTTACACCATGGTGTACACTGAAAATGGGGTGAGCTGGTGATGCTGGTTGGTGCTGGGGCTGCAGCACACTGTGCTGATGTGTGAGGTAGCTGCAGGCTACCATGCATAGCAGTTTACTCAGGGTAAACTAACCCTAACTTTGTGAGCTCTTTATCAATAACTACATTTCTACCAGTGCCAACACTATGCTGTTTCCATTCAGCTCAGACATCCCCACCAGTGTAACAATCTCTGTACAAACTGCAGCACGAGTAGTTCCTTGGTTGTGAAACTCAGATGCCAGGGTTCTTCCTCTGCTAGGGCTTAATAACCAGGTCCTTCCCCTTAGGAAACTATTCAAGGCCCCAAGGGCTCTTCCTTTGGGAATCATGCTGAAAGTACTGGTATTTCCCAGCAGTAACTTAGAGGGCAAAAAGTGTGTATTTGATAACTTTCTTTCATGTAAAACTAAAAAATGTCTGTACCTTAAAATAGGCATTTTATGTTACAAACTTTGCTCAGCAAACACTGAACAAAACAACAACTGTGATGATAGCAAAAGGGTGACAGCAATAATTTCCATCCTGTCCTGAATATGAACAGTCTCAGTTGCTTGCCTTTAGGTCTAACAGAAAGATCTCTTTCCAGAGAAGGTCCTTCAGAAACACGTTTCCCCCACTTACTGCTGTAGGTACATCCTAGAAAAAAGTACCATGTGTTCAGAGAACAGTGAGATTGCTGTACTCTGTGCTTATGTTTCATTGTTCAGTTGATAAAATTTCTATCTGCTCATTGAAATAAACTTATATCATAAGAAAAACTAATTTAAATTGTGGTATTAGTATAAACACAGTCAGTTTCCTTCAAAGTTTTTTTTCTTTAAAATTACAATCTAAGTAAAAGAATATCAAATAAGGGCATGTGATAACTATGATGAAAAATTAAGATACTATGATATGTGGTGTTTCATCTTATCACCAGCTGAAATTTCATAAACAATTCTGATTAATATCCATAAGCTATTAGTTAATTTATTCTTTTGCTTTGATGTCCCTCTAGTGTTCAACAAAATAGTGTTAGCTAGGTATTAATGACTGATTACAGCTATTCTAGTTCCCCACATGTGTGGACGCTATGGAACATTATGTAGCCTAATCTCAAATTCATGAACTGGCATCAGACCTAGCTAAATGTTTGTATCTTGGAGATATACTGCATCAGAATAATGAATGTATGTCCTATATGATTTCAGTGTCTATTACTTTCTTAGAAATAACTTCACACTGATACAGTACTTTTTGAAGAAAACAGCAAAGACACAGAAAAAGGAAGTGTGTGTATACAAGCTAAATACAGAAAAAATATTGTTGTATCTAAAACCATACATACGCCAGCCGGGCTAATTACTAGCAAAATATTTATCACATTATTTTAATTGTGGCTTCCTTATAAAGCAGCATTTCTAGAGTGAAATTAAGCTGCAAATCTTACTTGCTGAAATTTTAAATGTCAGATATGTGTGTATATGTTGAAGAGAATTCTATACACTAGTTTTTTGCTGGCTTTGGATATTGGATAAAAATAATTTTCTGACCAGATCAGAAACTGGAAAGACTGGAGGTCTTGCAAAGATGAGGAAAATCCAAAAGATGAGTTTATTTCTTATGGATAATTATTTTTCTATTCCCCTTAAGATCAGCACTGAAATACCACAGTTAAGTGTTTATTTTATGAATAAGGAAAAATGTCACTCTCAGGAAAGATATCCTCATTTGTATTTAAGGTGAGGTATATTCGATATGCCATGATTTTGTTGCCAACAACAAAAAATACAATAAAGCATCTAAGCTATGCAGAAACTTATGGGCCAGGACTACTCTCTATATGATGCTAGTGTAGCTTCCTTCAAAAGATGCACAACACTGGATATTTCAGCAAAGATACTGAAAGCAAGAAAAGTAAAAATGATTAAGAAAAGATGGGCTGAGCTCTCAATATACTTAAAAAAAGCTTTGCAATTAGAGAGGAAAAGGAATTATTTAAGATGTTTATGAATGAAATGACAAGAATCATTAAAATAACAGTAAGAAAAAGAAATTAAAGCTGAAATGTCAGGAAACATTTTGTGATTCTGATGGCAGAATCATTTTTCGCATACAATTGCTGAGACTGCAAACTATGCTGTTATCTCAAGTATCCAGAACTAAAAAAAATTGCATAAAGTGTTGGAGGTTATATAAAAATACTTGCTTTGTCATGAGGCATAAATACAAAATGCCCACAAAGTCATTAGTAAAATAACCCTCTTCATATCAAGTGTGTGAACAATTTATTGAAAATGAGCAATCTATAGAGAAAAACTAGAACCTGTAGAAAATCCAGGGCTGTAAATACATAAATGCCCTAATGACAGGTGTTTTGCTTCCTTATCCAGTGCTTGCCCTTTGGAGGGGCTTTCCCACTGGTGCAGACAGCATGCTGTGCCCTGGGGAGGGGGAACGTAGTCATTTAATACACAGCTGTCAGGGAAGGGAATGAAATTCAGTGTTTCCCCTGTCCTTGCAGCCTGACAGCATATGTGATCGTGAGAGTTGTTTTAAACACATGGAGTCTCACTCTCTGTAAAGCTGCTGTTGCTTTGCAAAGTTGTGATATATTAAGAAATAATATTATTAGTCTATTGTAATTTTTGACAACATAATTTACCTAAGGAAAATTACCTAATTTTACCTAAAATTACCTAAAATTTACCTAAGGAAAAACTCTACTGTGCCTGAGGCAGGTAAATGTTTTGGAAGTGACATACTTATACCCTTTGGTCACATCCTTCACTCTAGCAGATCAGTCTCAATCCATTGGAGTGACTTGGTGACAAGGTACAATGATCAATGCCTGCTAAATACATGTTTCTTTATTAAGACTGTCGTAGGCTGATTCATATTTTTTTGAAACATTAGTTACTGTGCTCCAAACTCAACCTTCTTTTCTAACACTATTGTTTCTTGCTTTAGAATAAATTTTAAACCTATGTATAGCTGTAACTTTTTACAAGAAATGAAAAATAATAATTAATTTGAATATAGGACAAATAGTTCTCTGGGATCATTGTAAAAATCAATCAAGAGGCCTTCAAGTGACATTTCTGAGGCCACTGCTCTGTTCTTATTCTTTCCTATAAATCATTAGGTTTGCCAGTAACAGTGCCATCACTGAAAAGTTTTCAACAATCATCAAGGAAATCTGTGCAGAAAAGCATCAATCATTTCTTGAAAAAGAAGTTCTGTGTTTCTGCTCTAAAGAAAGCAGCCCTTCTAGGTGTTTTTTTTAGGTGCCACCATCTTTTTCTCTGGCTGCAGTTGCTGCAGTAGTTGCAAACAAAACAATAGTTAAAGCAGATGGAACCATTAGAATAATATTTTATATTTTTAAATGACAGAAAACAAAGTTGTGGATTTATAGCCCATCCCCCTGTTTAAAAGTGCAATCTTGTAAACCCAGGTATGTCTTATTAAATCAAAGAATGTATGAAAGATAAAGGATCTTCTTTCCTGAGAGCTACTTTAAAAATACTGTTGTGTTTTTTATGTTGCCACTGAACTAATGTATTTACATCTCTTTATACTAAAAAGTAAAAATAGTGAAAAGACAATGGTTAAAAAATGAATTCAACAGATGGTTAGTTTCTCTGGGAAACCTATAGGATGGGGGCAGGGTGAAGGAAACACCTCTTTGAGATGTACCTTTTCAGAGCCCATCTGTCTGGGAGGGAGAAATAAGGAATAAGAAAATAAATGTGGCAAAAATCAAACTTAAATTCTGCAAGACCATAAAAATCTGCTTGCATTTAGAATAGTGGCTACATAAAGCTTTAATCTGGTTGCATGTTGGTATCCAATGCTGGCATGGCTCCTGCAATAGGTAGAAGTAGACAAAGTCTCATTGAAAAAGGTGGGCTGTCATCCAACTCTACCTCTGGGGAAGTGTGTGGGGTTTATGAAGATACTACAAATTAGGTCATTCTAGCTTGTCTGTTCCATGCATTAGCATGTAGATCCCCATGGCAATGGTGTTGTGGTGGAACAGGTATTTCCATTTCTGCACAGTTATCACAGAACTACATGCATATATGTGTGCGTGTGTGTGTGGTGTTATTTGGCTTCTGCTTCTGGTCTAAAAATGATAACAAGGAATGTCGTAGGATAAGTGTTAGTTTAGGTATCTATAACATGTGTTAAATATAAGCATTTACTCTGCCCCAGATTTCCTTGTGGTAGTGTCCTTCAAGGAAAGGAGACCTCTGCTGTCCTCTGCCTTCCTTTGCTGTGTGCTGCGGACTAATATAGGATTAAGTATCTGAATATTGGAAGTTACAGTGCACCAAACCACACAGTCTTCTGTCAGTTATACTCCTAAAAATCTATAACAGTAACAGGCAGATTGATGGAATTACTCAATACTTACTCTAGAGAGTGAGAACAGGATTCAGTCTCTTTGCAGCAGTGAGTGTTACAAAGACATACCCAGCAGGAGTAGCCCTCCTTGCATAATTCCAAGTCCAGATCCAGAAAAAGACTCATTGATGACTACTTAGAAAGTCTCTGAGAGTTATGTGACCTCTGGCTGATGCAGTGAACAACTGAGATGAAGCAGGAATAGCACTATCTGAAAGAGAAGAAACATTTTAGTGGCAGTTTTCAAGCTGTATAGCTTAACTTCTTCAGGCGGCAACGAGGAAAATCTTACTAAAACTTGACAAAAGAGGCATAAAACCCCTGCCAAAATTTTGCTATAGAGAAGAATAACTGTAAGATGAAAGATTTTAGGGAACACTAGTAATATGGCACTTAATTCCACAAATAACATTGCATCTTTCACTTTCTCCAAGCAGGCTCTCTGAGGTTTAGATATATTTAGTAAACTTCCACTTACCTGCTAGTGAAACAACTTGTGAGTCAGTGTGCTGGTAACTCTAGGAGCAAGATTGCTTATAAAGGAAATGAGGCCAACATAGTCTTTGCGTAAAGGAAAGACTGGAACATCTAAATCAAAGAGAAAGACAGTTGCCTTATTGGCATATCCTTGAATTAGGGTCACTTTAAAATAAATCATTCACTGTCTCTGAAAATATTTATAAGAAAAAAAAAAAAGATGTCAAAGGGAAAATATTCTGTTTCATCAGGACTCCCTTTCAGCTACTCCTGATCTTTATAATCTCCCCCCTTAATATTTGACAGACTGTAAATCAAGAAGTCTCTTCATAAAAATACCCTGGTCCTTATTATAAAGAGTGTTTAAACACTCAGGTAGATGGTTGTAATGTCATAGGATGTTTATTGCCCATCAAAATTATTGTCACTGTGGATTTCATTCTAAGACCTGTACTAAAGACACGACTGGTGGCTGAACTGAATTGTTAATGAGGTAGAGAGAACTCCACAGCACTGAAGTCCAACTGGACTGGATAAATTTAAGTGATCATTATGGAGAACTATAATTCAGGTCGTGAAGGTAAAAAAAATGTATTAAGCTTTAACAATATTTCATAAAGAGGTGGTCGTCCATATTACTGAAACAAATAGGGGGCAATAGCATAAGTTAGTTACCTTAGAGAAAGACTTCACATTTGGATTTATTAAATACCAGTTATTGCAGTTAAATGCCCCAAAGCAGAATCATATTCTTAACAGTATAAACTGAGAAAATTTCTTTGCTTCCAGGGAACCAAACAAAAGCCCAACCCTGCTACAGAAAGAGTGAATTTGGGCTCAGGAACTGAGGGTTAAATAAATCTGTGTGCAGGTGGACTGGTGGAAACACAAACCTTCTGCAATTAGCAATTTGACAGCTCCAGTGAGAGCCATTTGGGTCCCTTGCACATAATTGGAAGGAAGAAGGCTTAGCAACAAATTTGAGGGGAAAAGACCTGAAGAAGAAAAAGAATTGAGAAAAAGTAAGGTGTGTTCATCATATTTGAGTGTCTTTCGGATTTGCAAGGAGGAAATGCCTCACTCATAGTCTCCATTCTCAAATGCACACAGGTTTCATCTTTGCTTTTTAACTTCCTTTTTGTTAGACCAGTTGGACCCACTGAGTGCCATTATGATACACAAAGATAATTAATAGTAAAAACGTGCATGGCATGGAAGATCAGGAGATGATCTGATGTCACAGGATTGCAGAATATTTTTTTATGATTTATTTTCATCGTCCTCTTCCATCATTTGAATAACTTCCTTCACTATACCTTGTTGTTCTTGCTCTTGAGCGCTAGCTTCAAGGGCACTCATTCTGTATTGTGTCAGGCAGAACTCATCTCTTCATTAATTCAGGTTCTTTGCACTGCTTTGGACCTGAACTCACTCATTAGGTGCCTTGAAAGTTAATTGTGGAAGGCCTTCACCTCTTCTTGTGCTGTGAATTTCGGTTCTACACTGAGTACAATACAGAGCCTAACAGTGTATTGCGTGCACAAAAAAGTCTGTACCATAAGGTAACTAAATAACTAATAAGGAAAAAAGTCTGTAAATTTGTGCTTACATTTTATTTTGGTTGCAGAGAAAATAAACACACTGGAGGCACAAAGGCCTTTTCAGTCAGCCTTAGGCAACAAGTAAATTTGGATCAAGACTGAACTGAGAAAAATGTAAGGAGTCAGTTCATAATAATGTTTAGGATCATGTACAGTACAAAAATTCAATTTTCATTTTCATTTAAGTCTAGAAAGTCAGAAGGAACTTGCAGTCAACAAGAAAGTGCTATATTGATTTCATTGTATTCTGATGATTTACTAAATTATTATAAGGTTACTAAAAAGAATTGGGAAAATGATTTGCCCTATGACCATTTTATTAAGACTTTTAGGCAGAAGAGCAGAAGGCCCTCAGAGAAGCCTTCTTTAGGTTACATTAGCCTAACACTTTAGTATGTCTCTACTAATACTTCAAATATGTGTGTTCTTATGTAATGTGAATGTTACCTCTACCAGCCCAACATAGCTGGAGCTGTAGGTGTGCAAGGGACAGCACCGTGTCCTTCATTCTAACTGCAGCTCACAAAACTCTCAGCCTTCAGGAGGCACATTAAGTACGGAGCTACAGCAGTACAAGAGCTTGAGCTGTATTTACTATACTTGTGACTTGGCTGTAGAGGCTCTCTGTACATCAACTGTAGTTCATTAGCTATATTAAATACTTACTAAAGTCTCAGATTCTGGAGCCATTACCTTCAGCAAAACAAGTAAGCAAAAGCCAATGCCGCCATTTGATTCTTGCTTAAAAATAGACCTGTTAGGTCAGATTTTCATTTCATGCCATTCTCAGCATGCTATGCAAGCTTGGAGCTTTGCAGAAAAGGCAACTATTAGGCTACAGAAAGAAAACCATAATCTTTAGGGGACAGACAGCTAGAGAAGACATTAGCAGGAGAAGAGGTTGTTCTTAAGCAGAAGACAGCCTAATTGTGATTGTCTGGTAAATCAAGAAAATGTGAATATTTACAATTTTATTACTAATAATCTGGTATTTGCACAAAGATGTTACTCGTTCTTTTCAGTGGCATGGTAAATAGGGAGCATGATAGTAAATTAAGTTTTAGGGAATTTCTGGAAGCACACTGGTAATGAATTAATCCCTGAGGCAGTGTCATACGGTCAAACAAAGCTCCAACAAGAATGGGTTCAGCCAACATTTTCAGATGTTAGCATATTTTATCTTGCACAGTGAAATATAGTGCTGAAATACACAGTTATCAACAGGTATTAAAATGTTAGTAGAGATTTTTTTGGCTGAATTTGGGGTAGATAGAGAAGCCCAAGGTGCAACACTGGTCTACTTCTGTCTCCAGCCATCCCCCCTTGCTTGGTTCTCAGCACCCCGCAGCTGAACACCGTTGAACATAAATTTACAGCGCCAAACCCCTGGGAAGCTTGATTTGTCATTAACC
This sequence comes from Falco cherrug, assembly GCF_023634085.1. Taxonomy (NCBI): domain Eukaryota; kingdom Metazoa; phylum Chordata; class Aves; order Falconiformes; family Falconidae; genus Falco; species Falco cherrug. The sequence continues at coordinate 63,914,623 of NC_073699.1, forward strand.
AAAAATACTTGCAGTAATATCAAGGGTAGTGCTGTTATGTTCTTGCACTAAGTAGTTATATCCAGTCTATTGGAGTGAGGGGAAAAGAAGGAGAGCTGGAGACTTCCCAGCTGGTGTGCCATTGCTTGACGAAGTGTGGGAATGGGCAAAGTCATGAACTAGTGGCCTGTGACAGGGCCAAGGGAGAGGGGGTGGTATGACATCTTCACCAGGGCAGGCTGGAAAGAGTAATAAAAGAAAGTAGGAGGAGGTAAGGGTGGCTATGTGACCATTGTCTCCTCCAGACTTCTCTGAAGTGGGGACCTAGTTTCCTGATCCTTGTACATTCCTCTGAGGCCAAGAGCAGTCGATCTCTGGTGTCAGCCCACGTAGAGAGCTGCAGCTCATTTTGTCAGCCCAAATGTCACAAGAATGCAGTGTCAATCTAAATAGCTTTTCATTTCAGATGCCTCGTGTATATTAATGAAAATTCTTGAGATAGAACTTTTTTTGCTCATCTCAATTTTTCTAAAAGTAATTGTATATGAAATTCTGTTAAAATCCACAATAGCATGATTAAGGAGTGCTTTAGACTCAGTTCATGTAAGGGTTAACTGCAGTTGCATGGCCTACTTTAATTTTAACACTAATTTTTAAACACTTGGATTTTTGTGTTATGTTGTTACAGGTGTTCTAGTACAATGTTGCTATAATATTATATTTATATAATATTATATAATAATATACCTAGTGTTTTAGGTATAATATTGCTATTCAAGGTGAAAAATTAGAAAAATTTTAAAAGGAAAGGCTGGCATTGCTTTTTGCTCTGACATACAGTCTTCATGCACATAGTGTCGTGGTCAGGTACCATTGCTCAAATACTGGTATTCAAGGTGACCGAAAAATTTTCTATAGGTTTTCAGTACATTCAATGAACAGTATGTCAGGAGAATTTAGTAATTTTGTAAAAATTATTTGCTTTGAAAGTATGAATAAGAATGGTCAAAAGGAATATATGTTTTATTAAGTGTGATTGGCTATCTAGGATCACCCTCCTTTATTTCTTTCCTAATTGCTACTTGTTTTCCCTGAATTCCCTCTTTACAGAGCTTTTGGGAGACATGCTAAAGAAAACCTACAGGAGGCATTTTTAAAGTATTTTCCACATGATTATCCATTATCAAAATTGCTATATAATTATTTTCATCTTCAGAAAACAAGTACTGTGATGCATAAAAACAGGTTTCTCGATTCATGAATTAATATCTATAAAATACTTTATTTCCATAATTCCTTGCCATTTCTTTAAATTCCTGAACTTTATTTTTGCTTTTTTTTACTGATTTACTTTCAGAGTACTGTCAACAATATAATGAATTTTGATGTAGTTTTCAATGAAAACTATTTTCATTGATAAAATTGCCTTTAAAAAGTAGCCATATCCTTAATTCTACATTACACTTAGATGAATGACCGTATTTGCATGTAGATTGGAATCATTACATTTCTTAAAAATATCTGTAAATACAGTAAAGAACTTAAAGATATTCAGTATCATATGAACTTAAAAGTTATGAAGCCTTCAAGATATATACAGTTCAGGGTTTTTTGACAGGTCTAGTCTTTCAAAGTTTAGGAGGAGCCAATACCTTAGAAAGGAAGTATCTAGGACTTTGCAATCTCTTCTTCCAGAATTCCTACAAGGTAGAAGTACTTTCCTTTTCTCCTTCTAGCCTTGTTTATCATAAGCATTGCTAGTGGCAGGCTGTGGCACAGGTCGGGTGCCTTTTGACCTGAAGTCTTCTTTGGGATAGCTTGCTTCTCTTATCAGGCACTGCTGGGGAAGCTGTATTTTATTGCTTAATTGTAAAACATACATCACGTTAAGGACAGCAAAATGATATTTCATGTAAGGGGATAATCTGTTGACTGGGTCTTCTAGTTTGCTATTAACAAGCAGAAATTTCATGTTTAGTTAGTGCAGTTAATTTTTAAAAAAACCCTCATTAACTTCCAAAGAATTTGCATAGGTTCACCATCAATGCAACATGAGAAGCTTCTTGATTTGAAATTTAATATGATATTTGAGTTTTATTTCTCATTTAAAAAAAAAATCTCTGAAGAAGTCTGAATGTCTATATAGAGTTTTATGCCTTTGTGATTTCTCTCTAAGTAGGAGAGGAAATACTAACATCTTTTACACTAATTAAAGCTAACAAATAAATATAGACAAAGGGTATTATAAAGGTTAATGACAGGGATAAGTATTACTAAAATTCTACATTTTCAACACATTCAAACTGTTAATTTATTGAAATCTGTAGCTGATGATTCAGAGATTGAGGAGTTACTTCAGCTTTTTTACTTTTCTTATGTCTTTTCTTGCTCTCAGAAAAATCTTGAGCCTCTGGGCCTCTGGTTGGACTGTCTGAAGGCAAGAGCAGCAATAGGTCTGTCGTTGCTACTAAGCTGGAGGCAGGAAGGGAGAAAAGTGCAATCCTTTGATAAAGCAGGTTGAAGTTCTCCCTTTATTTTTCTTGCTTCCTTTTCCTTTTGTGCAGAGGGCTGGTGATGGAGTAGGTGAGGACTTCATGTCAGGATGAGGCAGCATCCCTAGCATCACTGCTGTTAACCTGGCCACCTGTACTACCTTTTGTTCTATAAAATTCTGATTTATCTTTATACTGGAAGCTTTAACAATAGAGTTAAGCTGAATGGAAGGGACAACGCTGGAGAAAGGAATACTGCAGTTTAAAATATGAACCTCTTAGAGTTAAAACACCTCTAATGCAGAGACTGGTAAGTGGAGGAGGGTTCACTGGAATGTCAAAGGCAACCCATGCAATTTTTATATCACTTAAAGACGACGAGACAGACAGGTGCTGTTACTGCTGAAATGTGTTCATTTACTTTTTCTGATGACCATTACACATCATTACCCAATAAAAACATTGTCCAAATGGATTTTTAAGAACAATTTATCTAGGTAGTTTCTAAATGCATTGATATCTGTTCAGTATCTTTTTTTAACTTGGACTTTTTAAAATTGACATATTTTTTTCCTTACATTTAATTTCTAGCTTTGTAAATCAGGTGATCTTTTTGAAGAGCTGTTTGTGTACTTTCCATATTCTGTGTAGTGTGAAATGATTACTATCTGAAATAACACACTTATCATTTTTAACATGTAAAAACCAGAGATAACCAATATAACAGCTTTGTCTATTGCTTTTCGTCTTTTAAGACTTTCATATTCAGCATTTATTTTAGGCTTATGATAGAAACTCAAGGAAAAAACATTTATCTTGGCATTTGTAGGGTTTCTTTTTTTCCTCTATTAATCAATCTATAGCATGCTTTTATTGAATGCTTCGTTAGTTTAGTGTGACAGAAAATCAACAAAGACCTGCATTTTGTTCTCAGTTGAGTTTGTATCTACCTACCTATTACTGCCACTAAACACATTTTCCATAAACAATGTCTGGTTATCTGCTATGTATAACTGAAAAGCCTCCTATATTACTCATTTTTCATTCTCACCTATGCATAGGTACTGAGACTTAGAGCAAAAATTTGAATGTGTTTGCATTGGTAAATTGAATTTTTTGTACTTGTACTAATCCTCACAAGTGGCGTTTGTGTTCAGTAGGCAATAAAAGAAAGAAAAAGGGAGAGATTCTTTTTTCCCTCCCCTTTGAAATCTTAAGTGAATTCCAAAGCCAGAGGGTAGTTGTCTTGGTAGGAAGTGGGGGCAGTGGAGCTTGTGGAAGCTTGGCTTTTACTGTTTGGTACTGACTGTTTAATTTCTGTGATATGCTCACATACCAAAATAGAAGGTATGTAAAAGAATAGATTTGCAGCACAAAGCTTCATCAAGATAAGGAGGCAGTGTAAGAAGACAATGGAAAACAAATACAGAAGACATTAGTTTGGTCTCTCTTGCTCTCTATTGCTCCAGTGTCTGAGCGTACCATCTGTGTCCCTACCCTGGAAGCCCTTAAGGTCAGGTTGGACATAGCTTTGAGATCTAGTGAAAGATGTCCCTGCCCATGGCAGGGGGGTTGGACTAAATGATCTTTAAAGGTCCCTTCCAATACAAACCATTCTGTAGTTCTGTGATTGTCTTCAGTATGCTTTATCTGCACACTACCTTTGAGGTAAAAAAAAAGTCTTAATTCCTTTTTCCTAGTTGTGTCTGCCAATGGGTAAATGAGTCATGGAGAAGCGGAAAATGGCCTGTTTACCATAAGATAAAAGCTTCTCAGAGCTAGTTTTTTTACTATCAGTACTGGCTCAGTGGTTGTGAATAGCAAAAGCTGCACAGAACTGTGCTAGAAACTGGGTTTGCGTGGGCAGCTGAACCCTTAGAACAATTCACTGTAACCCACTGCTGCTCACTCACAGATCGCTCACATGAGACTGTACTGACTTCAGTATTGGCTCCCCGTCGCTGCCAAGTCCCAGGGCAGAGCCACAGCAACAGCACTTCTTTCTGGAGTTTATTGGTTTGCTTTTCTGTCTGAGACTACAACAGGGAGGGCCACAAGAAGAAGACAGGAGGAGGATGATGAAACAGATGTTTTTGGTACTAACCACAGGTTCTTCTGATGGGGGCCATCAGCTGGTCAGGCAGAGAGTGGTCACCTCAGTGGTGGCACTGAGCTCCATGAGGGGATATAAAGACATACCTACAGTGAGCTCAGGTAAAGCCAAAGGTTCAGCTAGTGAAGGATTTTGTTTACAGCAGTAATGATTGATGGATGCTTCAAGAACAAGGTCCAACTTTTTCAGTTCACTGAATTTCACTTCTGGGTATTTAGTAAACCTGAGTTGTTTGGGTTTGTTTGTGGTTTGTTTTTTTTTTTTTAATTTATTTTTTTTTATTATGGTTGTCTGTCCTCCTTTCCTGCTTATATAAACATTTAGCCTTCAAAGCATTCTTTTGCAATAAGTTCCTCACATTTATGACCCATGGGCTTTTCTTCTGTGGAAAGGACATCCTGCTTTTGTTGTTTAGAATATAGCTCCTCTTTCCATTTTATGAAAGGACAAGTCGTGTTTTGGTGGGTAAGGAAGACAGGGGTAATGGTATATTGAAACATACACATATGCTTTTCCTGTTGGATGATGTCCTGGATCAGGGAAATTCTCTTTCTCTACTGAACAATGAGCATTTCTGTCTTGGTGCCATGCATTGGGGTCCTGTTTGTTTGGTTTTGTGTTGTGTAGGTTTGGTTTTTTTTGTTTGTTTGGGTTTTTTTGGTTGTTTTTTTTTTGGTTTGGTTTTTTTTTTTTTTTTTTTTTCTGAGACATAAGGGGCTGGGACCTGTATTCTGATTCGGGATTTATGTCAATGAATATCTTCTTCTAACTTCAGCATAACCTTTCCAAGTGTTTCACATTTTTGAGCTGCTTAAGCGTCCAGGAATTTTGTACTACTTAAACCTCCAGGAATAAATAAAACTGAAGCTTAAACCAATATAGAGCCTATAAATGGTTTCTAATCCAAATATTCTTGTCTGTAGATTGATGGTACGCAAGAAAATGCACATATCCACAGGAAACATTAAAAAATATGGGCAACATGCTCTGGCCACTTCTCCCCACAAAGAGGTCTTTGAAATTCTGTCACACACAGTTATGGAGTGCAGGATCTTTATATCTCTGTGCATAGTTTCTTTCTTGCAGCTTTAACTCTCCCTCTCCTGCAGAAAGCTGATTGCTTTTGGCTTTAACTCCTTTTTGCCAAATTACCTCCTTGCTGTGTAGTTTTCTGTATCTTTTGTCAAGGGATTCACCTTCCTACCTTGTAGTCTTATAACTTGCAGGCATTTTTCTTTGATACAATTTGGTGGTGTTAATGTATTTGGCTGCCCAAGGGGTTGCTTTGATTTAAATGCAAGATTGTCAAGGTTTAATGAATATTGTTGTTTATGGTCTCTCACTAGCCCTTGGAACTGCATTCTAAATGTAATTAAAAGCCACAAAGAAAGCAAACATTGGAAATGTGTTGATTCTTGATTTTTCTTCTGGCTGTTACATTTAATACATTGTCAATACTAAACAATTTATAAGTGGCAAATGGAAAAATTTCCCAGATCATTACAGATGTTTAACTATTTATAAACTACAGTGAAGTGAAGATCCTGTAACAGGGACAATCACTGAGATTGGTAAGAAGGTCTCAAGGAATCATTTTTGAACAGAGCCACCAATGAAAAGGTTAAGTTGCCTGTTGGGGTCTTAGGCAGCCTGCCAGGCAGGGTCAGAAAGAAAAATGGCCCTGACAGACCTGCCCTGAAACCTGCTCCAGCCAAACTCCATACATGCTGATACCTCATTGTATTTCCAGAAACAATGGGTCTGGAGATGGAATTTATTTTGTCTTTTTTTTACCCCCACTTTCCTGAACTTTCCATGAATCAGGAAGTCACATTTTGAAGACGCCTTGCTCCACAGGACAGTCCCTCATACCTATTGTCTAAGAGACAAAACCTAAAGGCTTCCTGCACCCACAGCTAGTTCCTGAGACTAAAGAGTTTGACTTTTAAAATTCTGTGGTATTTTGACTGGCTTACCACTGATATGTAACAGAAGAAGAGATGAGGACTTCGTATTTCTCAGCAGGACACCATTACTGCTGCAGTCTTTTTCTTCTCAGAATCTCTCCATGTTTTCAGCCACCAAGTTGAATAAATGGGCCAGAAGGGAGACCAGACTGATCTCAGCCTCCCTCTCTTCTGGAAGAGTGGGCAGTGCAAAAGAATGACCCTAAGGGAACATAAGCACTTGGGGTTTTCTCCACATTCATTGCAATACAATTTGTAGACAGTGTGAACACAGAATGGGTCTGTGAGATGGGTCCACACCATACACATGATCTAGCTAGGGAAGCATTGGCACAGGTTGGCTGTGATCTGAATGCTGTTGAGTCAAACACTTTTTATAAAAATCAATTGAAAAGATATTTTTCCCACTGGGATTATTATGTGCAACAGCTAAAATGAAAATAGCTTGAAATATTTCTAAGAAGCAGAAGAATGAAAATATCTGTAATGATCACATTGATCTGGAGAGCTAACACAGAATTCCTGCACTTTGACTGTAGTTCTTTATCTTGGATGTTTTGTATGATAGTTAAAAATGCTACTGCCTTCATCATTTTAATCAGAAAATGTTTTTCTTCAGCAAGCAATGTGCGCCTTAACTTTTAATCTTGTCCTGTTACAGTTCAGGGCTGCCGAAGAGCTATATTTGCTCTCAGCAGAGGTCAAAATGACTTGCTTTTTATTCTGAAAGGTGCATAATTACATTAAGCCTGAAAGATGGAATGGCTCAGAAAGTGAAATAAAAAAAAAAAGTTTTGTCCAGTTTGACACATCCAGGATACAGATTATGAATATTATTTCTATCTAGAGTTATTAACAATAATTCAGTCATACTAATTTGCTTATGGAATACAAGGCTAATGAGAGAAATTTCAAAATAGAGCAGTAATGGATAGTCCATAATTAATCAAAATGTTATTTAAATCTGAACTTTGAAATAATTTTAATTACCACCTTTTAAGATAATGATATGGCAAAAAGAAGAGTGACTACGTTTTGTCATGTGAGAGATTCATGTTCCTGCAAATGCTTATGCCCAGCTACAAATACATCTCTGTGTAATTGTGGTACCGGAGCCTTGCTAACAACTGGAATTGAAGGGGTTATTTTATTTTCCCATGAAAAGGATTATTTTCCCACTAAAAGGAGTCTGCACTAGATGAGGAAATACAGGATGTTCAGCAAGAAAGAGCTCAAGAAAAAAATGAAATAGGCAGTCATTATGCTAACAAAATGAAGAGTGTCTTAAAAAAACCATTCCTGTAGACTAGGCCCATTTTCTTTTCTATTTATAAACCTCCCTAATTTGTAAAAGCAGCATTGCAAAGGGCATGATTGTGCATGCACAATATTGAATGAATACAATAGTTTTCATAAGCTGTCCATGCTTTATGGATTTTTTTATAAAAACTGGCGTATGCAAACTCTAAGGCATCAGCACTTAAACTGGAAAACAGGGAGATAAGTCTTGTCACACCTGCAGAATATCGACAGTTAGGTTCTCTCATAAAAGCAGTTGAATGTTCAGAACACTTGCTGTCTCTGAATTAGACACTCACTCGCCTGAAAGCTATAGTTTGCAAATATGATTGACTGAAAATTTGGCACACAGTGCTACAAATAGGCATCGCTTTCCAAACTGTCCTGTGTCAAGTACTTGCTGAAATGTGCAATTTCTAAAGAGATACATAAAATATTTTTTAAATTTTAGGGTACTTAGAAAGAATTGAGCCTATAGCAGAATGTTACACTGGATTCTAGTTAATTTATTAAGATTACAAGAGAGAGGGGCGATCTGAATACAGCTTACAGAATCTGAAGTAGCAGCTTCCAAATAGAGGGTTTTTTTACATTTAATGAAAGTACAAAGGCCTAAAGTTGAAGATGGATGTATTCAATTCTCATTTGTTTTTTGTAGTTAACAGCAGGGACAATGTGTGAAGGGTAAAATAGTGATAATTTAATCAAGATGCTGTTCAAAAATTCTTGTTCAAGCACAGATGCTAGACTTGAAACAACACTTAACGCATAGCACATTTATGGTCTGTATTATGCAGGATGCCAGAACTCGTGGTTGTTGCAACACAGCTTAATTGCTAGCTCTTGCTCCAATCAGTGCGATTAACCATGAACACCATATTCACAGAGGTATTTAGCCACTGATTTCAATGGAAATGAGAGCCTGGATGCATCCCACTCGACCCAGAGTCCAGTGTTAGTGTGCTCTGGGAGCACTGCTTGTAACGGGCATTTCTCCAAGAGCAACCACTTCTGCAATATACAGAACTAGAAGGGTATCGCTCTGCAGCAGTGACATCTAGGAACCACCTACCATCTCACAGTATTTTAAAAACATGTTTTCAAAACCAGCTGCAATTGTTTTAATGTGATATAGCAAAACAGATACTTACAGGCACATTTCAAAATGGCACATTATGACATGAATCTTTTGGCTTTTCTCTGGGGAAATCTATTTGTATAGCAACTCCAAGTAGGGTTTTTTTTCCTCCTCAAGTGCAGGAAAAAGAGCAGTTCAAATAAACATTGTCTGCAAGGGGCCCTTTATGTGTAATAAACTTTCAGTTGACTACTTCTACCACTATAGGCAGTTTTACACATTTCACTTCAGTTATTAAAGAAAGACCAATTAGTATTGTGCTTATTCCCTAAATCTCTGCTTTAGGTAAAGGTTAACAAATTATATTAGTATTCACTTTACAAACATTCTAGATGTTTCCAATCCAGTGGAATTTGAGGTTTGGGGTTTTTTTTCCTTTTTATCTATCTGTCTAAGAAATTAGTTCTTTATAGACCTTTAAAGGTAGATCTCTGAGGGATTTTTTTTTTCCATGTTATGTTAATGTTTGCTTTTACAAAATTTGCAGTAAGGTACTGCAAAAATGTACTAATTTGCAAACAGGTAATCATTTATGCTTTTGATATTGTTACTTTAATGAATACTTGTATGTCAGTTTTACATTAATTATCTTATTTTGACTTAGCTAGTCTCTAAACTGTTGAGCAATTCAGTAGCATTTGTGAACAGTGGTGAGGCTGGATTGCAACTGATAGTGAAGTGCAGTGACTTTGTTCTGTCATGAATTGAGATGCATGTATGTAGCACTTGATGTGTGAAATGTGTTTTTTAAGCTTTTTGATACTTAAGTACTTCTACTGCAAGTAAACTACCTCTAGCCCTTCTTGGGATTGATTACTAATTACTTTATGGGACAAAGTCACAGTACTATTGGTGGGAGACTGCACAGGTCAACTCTAAAAGATTCAGCAAGAAAAGAAGATTGCACTTCACATATTAGTTCTTATGCAGATCTGGAGAGCTAGGGAATTTTTCTGTGCTGCAGTAAATGAGGACAACTAAGTTACTACAGGGCAGTGGTTACTGATAATACTGGTTTTCTTCCTCCTCCACTACACTCTTGCTTCTTTATCAACCAGGTTTTTATTACATATGTCAGAATTTCCCTGCTGGACTGTGCCTTTGAATTGCAGTATTTGTTTTATCAAACCCTGTGTCTAAATGGATTAATGTGGTGATTAAAGAGACAACCCCTTTGATTACTTTCTATTGTTGCAGGGGGAGGCATACACAAAAATGACTATACAATGTTGTGGATAATATGGACAGAGGAGGCACATGCTTGCTTTTAAATGCAGTTGTTTTTCAGACATCCTTTTAGTGTTCAGTGCAATTCTGTTTTCCATCCATTTTGCCTTCTGCTATTCCTTTTTTCCCCTTCAAAATTTGAAAGCCACAATGGTCCAATCCCCCATATCAGGCTGTAGCTGGTATGTGAGGTATGATCACAGGCAGAAACAGGTTCACCCTCTCTGTGTTTAGATCTGGTTCTTGATTGGAAGCAACAGAGATACATTAGCTGGGTGCAGAATCTAATAGCCTCAGTCTGGAGTTGATTTGCAGCTGGTTGAACAGAAGAACAGGGAAAAGTGGCCTGTGTCTGTCTGTAAGAGGCTGTGCACACACATTCCCCATGATTCTTGCTCAAGATTCATTCCTCCTTGCTAGGCTAGAGCTTTTCTTTTAGAAAGATGTCCAGGCTTGATTAAAAAAACAAAACAAACAAACAACAACTCAAATCTCTAAGTAATGGAGGATTGCTGGTTGTTTTCTACTTTTATACTTTTTATGTGTGCAACTATATACAAGGCAGTATCCTGCTGAAGTCAATGAATGCAGGTTAGAGCTGTGGAGCACAAACAAAATCTAAGTGGAATGTGCAAACTGAAAACTGTTGCTTCTTCTGTTTGTTTCTCCTTCCTGCTGAAACCTGTCATACCCTCATTAGCTTCCAGTGAAATTGTTGCCTTTAAACAATATCATAGATAATTACTTTGTATATAGAATCTTTTTTTTTAAGGTGTAATTATAGCAAGTCAGTTCAGAATGGCTGAGATGCACAGTGAGTGTAATGAAAAACACCCCTTTTTCCTAATGTCTCTTAGATTTGGTAGTCAAGGTGTGATATTTTGATAAGTGCCATTGTAAATGTATAAAAATAATTAAAAAAAAAAGAAAAAAAATGTTGAGGTAGCATCACAATAGCTAAGTATGAAAAATACCAAACCTCTAGCAAATTAATATAATTAGATAATTGCTGAGTTTTTGATTTGCGTAAGTCCTCTTTCATTTGCCCTCACACTGCATTAATTCTTTATTGCATTATAAGAGGGTGACAGATTATAAATCTATTCTTACAACACTTATAGCCTTAGGCCTTTCACAGACATCTTTTGTGGACTCTGCTGTCTTTAATTAAGTCTAGAATAATTAATACCGACTTGCACTGAAAGTTGGTGTTGTTAGCTGCAGTAAAACTACAAAAAATGGTAAGAAAATGGGGCTGAACTAGTCTGTTCCCTGTCCCCAAGGCAGAAACGTCTATTCTGATTCACACAGGTTGCTTTTCTAACCTCTTATTAGAAACCGTAACTTCTGGGTATGTCACAACAGTGAAAAGTAACAAGTGTTACTTTTCACTATTGCGATTATGAGAAAGTGTCATGTATGAGTTAAATTTTCCACATTCCAATTAAAGTCAGAGTGATATGGAAAATAGCATGAGCTGAAAATTCTCTGTTGGAATTGTATTTTGCAGATTAGGTTTCTACTAGAACAATTTCTTTTTTCCCCCATAATAATTGCATAATTTTCCCTTTCATAAAAGTAAAATGAAAAAGAATGTAAGGGCAAACAATGAACTATGAACTATTTTGATCTGGAGAGATTTGCAGCATCCTGTGAGAGCTTTGGATCAGCCTTTCCCTGATTCTCTTTCTTGTATGGAACAGGCTTTTCTGGCAGATAGTATTTTGTAATTCCATGTAACTAATTGAATACCTGTTGTGGTTTAACCCCAGCTGGCAACTAAGCCCCACACAGCCACTTGCTTACTCGCCCTGCAATGGGACAGGGGAGAGAATCAGAAAGGTAAAAGTGAGAAAACTCTTGTGTTGAGGTAAAGACAGTTTAATAGGTAAAGCAAAAGCTTCACGTGTGAACAAAACAAAACAAGCAATTCATTCACTGCTTCCCATGGGCAGGCAGGTGCTCAGCCATCCCCAGGAAAGCAGGGCACCATCATGTAATAGTTACTTGGGAAGAAAAACACCCTCACTTCAAATGTTCCCCCTTCCTTCTTCCCCCAGCCTTTATAGCTGACCATGCCATCATATAGCATGGGATATCCCTTTGGTCAGTTGGGGCCAGCTGTCCCAGCTGTGTCCCCTCCCAGCTTCTTGTGCCCCCCCCCCCCCCCCCCCCCCCCAGCCTGCTTGCTGGTGGGGTGAGGAGCAGAAAAGCCCCTGGCTCTGGGTAAGCACTGCTCAGCAATAACAAAATCATCTCTGTGTTACCAACACTCTTTCCAGCAGAAAACCAAAACACAGCCCCATACTAGCTACTATGAAGAAAATTAACTCTATCCCAGCCCAAACCAGCACACTGTTTCTAACTACTTTACCTCTGCAAACCCACTCCTTTTGAAACAGAACAAGGTTTTAAAATAGAAAGATTAGTCAGGATGAGTTTGGTACAATGCTCTGGGTGATGCTCTGTTTGTGTTGAGAAAGGAATGTACTCTGAATAATTAGAAAAGATAAGGCAGGCACCTGAAGGAGATAAGGAGACCATCAAGTCAGGAAATCGTTGAACAAAGAAAATTGGAAGGTCTACTCCACCTAGATCCCACCTATTGTGAATGGAATGACTGGGTGTCAAAATCAAATGAGTATGTATGTAAAGATGTTGTAACCTCTCACAAAAACTGTATAAAATACCTAACTTTTCACTGAAAACTTCGGAGCTAGTTTGTCCAGTGTGAATTGGCTAGCTCCCCAACATTGCACAAAATAAATACCTTTGCTGCTTAAAGACAAAATTCAACTCTGAGCAGTTACTCTGTGCTGTTTTGGCATCACTGTAATTATCCAGGGATACTGGAAGCCATCTAGAAACAGAGGACCAAAGAAGACCAGCTATGTCATGTTCACTCCCCTGCAGTAGCATGAAATCAAGCAGAAGAGTACATCAGAAAGTCACATGTCAATTCTCTTTCTTCTCAGATCACAGGACACATTTTTCTGACAGAGGGGATTTTACTTCTATGACTGAGAACATGACCACTGAAAAATCTACCATCAAAGAGAGCATGAGAGCTCAAGGGGCATGGTCAGTGTGATAGCACTAGCATACTGCCAGCAGAGTGACAGTCCCAGAAAGTGGTTTACAGTCACAGCTGTCAAAAATAAGGTGGTAAACTAGACCATCCAATCCAATAGCCATCCTCCACCCAACCTGGAGAAGTTAGATGTTTCATCTGAGAGCTGATGTTATCTGTGTGTGTGGGGGCAAGCTGGGCACACACAGAGGTGATTTCTCAATACCCCTAGGAGCATTAGAATGGCACAGAATCATAGAGTGGTTGAGGTTGGAAGGGACCTCTGGAGATCATCTGCTCCAAGCCCACTGACACAAACAGGGCCACCTACAGCCACTTGCCACGATCATGTCCAAAGGGCTTTTGAACGTTGCCAAGGATGGAGACTCCACACTTCTCTGCACCGCCTCTGCCAGTGCTTGATCACCCTCATAGTGAAAAAAGTGTTTCCTGATATTCAGGGGGAACCTCCTGCATTTCAGGTTGTGCCCACTGCCTCTGGCCCTGTCACTGGGCACCACTGAGCAGAGCCTGGCTCTGTCTCCTTTGCACCCTCCCGTCAGGTATTTATATATGTTGATGAGATCCCTGTGAGCCTTCCCTTCTCCAGGCTGAACATTCCAGCTCTCTCTGCCTTTCCTCATAGGAGAAATGCTCCAGTCCCTTCATGATCTTCCTGGCCCTTGTTGGACTCTTTCCAACATGTCCATGTCTCCCTCGTCTGGGGGAGCCCAGAACTGGGTACAGTACTGCAGTTATGGCCTCACCAGAGCTGAGCAGAGGGGAAGGATCACCTCCCTCCACCTGCTGGCGACGCTACTGCAAGCCTCCTAATAGGAGGCTGTTGCAGCTGAGGACACCACTGGCCTCCTCTGGGGCAAGGGCACACTGCTGGTTCATGATCAGCTTGGTATCCACTAGGACCCTCAGGGCTTTTCTGCAAAGCTGCTCTCCAGCTGGTCACCCCCCAGCATGTACTGGTGCCTGGGTTTGCTCTTACCCAGGTGCAGGACTTGGTTGGCACTTTCTCTTGTTGAACTGTTTGAGGTTCCTGTCAGCCTGCTTCTCCAGCCTGTTGAGGTTCCTCTGAGTGGCAGCATGACCCTCTGTGATCCCAAGATTCTATCTGCACAGATTTCTAACTCCTCATGTTTAATCCCTGTTCTGAGTACAATACTATACAGGTACTTCAGAGAGGCATCTCAGAATGTTGGCTACCTAGAAAGATTTCTGTAAGTTTCCTGTTAGTATTTTACAATTCTATTGTTCAAATAATTTGGCATTACACAGCTCTCATTTGAAATGATGGGCTTTTGATTTCACCAGCATCAACTATTCCTGCATTTTTTTTTGCATATAAGCCACCTGGACTGCAGAAATGAGCTGGCATTTCTGGTTTAGTGATATGTCCCAAGGCAACTGAGTGTTATTCACTAAGAAATCATGTTCCAATGTGGTGCTAAACTGAGGGGCAATCTGATGTTGTTGAACAAGTCTTCAGTAATTTGAAAATGATCACTTTTCCCTCTGCTTATAGAAAGATGGTTAGGAGATTTAGAGCTCCTGCAGAAACAAATAGTTTCTGTTATGTTCTACATTTATTGCAAAATTTCAGTTCAAGAGATAATTTGGGAAATACATCTCTTGCAAAAAAAGCTAAGATATTAATTAGCTGACATGAAATCTAAACTTCAGGTAGAACTGCTTTTTCTGTAAACTGTGAGACGCATCATTGGTGATGTGAAATCTATACAGGACAAAACACCTTGTTTATATGGCATTATTATGCCATCAAAACACTTTGATAATGTGCTGTGATTCATCATAGCATTTTTTTCTTCCTTTCATGCAGAAATGCTCAGCTGAGTCCCCCCACTTCCAAATCTAAATCCATACACACGCCCACACCCAGAGTCATATATCATTACTAAATCAGTTTTCTGTGGTCTCACTAAAAGTTCATGCCTAGAACCTTAAAATCCAAGGACATTTTCCCAACATCACTCGCAGCAATATGTGCTCTACAACAGTAACAGTGCTACAACAGGTAAGGTTATACTTGCTGAATAGCAGTAGTAAAAAGACAATAATAAAATTAAGTATGTTTAAAGGCAGTCAATAATTCTTAAAATTTTGTAGTTTAAAAGGTACAGATTGTGGATAGACAGCTAGTGAGCATTTGTGCCTATGAAACAACAAAAAATATATTCAACTTTGTGCTTTGAAAGAAGAAGGAAAGAAGAATGAAATGTAAAAATAAAAGATGAAATGAAATGTTTATATGCTTGAGCTGTATGCAAGAGAATATTACTGCTGACAGCTAGTGCATGAGTTATGTAAAGCAACCTTCATTAAAAACTCATTCACTTTCTCTGTATCTAGTAGTTGTTATCATGGCAAAGGCAAAGGCAGAAGTCTGATACAACAGAACTGGAGTAAGAAAGAATATCTCATTGGATTATTTGGGTTTTTTCTTCTGTGTGACACACCTGATGCTGGCTAGCTGGCAGATGCTGAAGGAAATTAGTTCTGTGCCAGCTATATGTGGGTGTTTGCATATGCAAGGCTGTATTGCTCATGCTGTCTATGCTTCAGCAGCACAAGTGACTCCTATGCTTCATGAGGGGAGTTTCACACAATTTGTTTCCATTGGGCTACGTTTTGCAGTAAGTTTTGTAGCGTAAGTGGCACGCATGAAAAATAAGACAGCAGAATGCAGTGCAATGGCTACAAAATGTCTTGATTTTTTCCAGTTCATTTTAGCTCTTATTTTTCCTTTCCTTTTAATCCTTTACCTTGTGTTCTTAGACTGGTGGTGAATACTGATTATTTGCAGTGATGACAGTCATTGCATTTTATTTGGGCTGGGTAATGTTTTTTTTTCTCCACAGCCCTGAGTTGGAAAGCATAGAAAGATATTTTCACTCTGACACTAATAATAAAAGAACCATTACTAATGATCATGAATACCTGTTTAATTCTTCCTCTGTGATGCAGGCTGACAGCTCCATGCAAACATAGCTCTGTAATCCTGAATGGCTTGGAAAATGACCAGAGGGCATGCAGGAGGTCTGAATTTGAGATTCATCTCAGGGAATTAACAATTTAGTCCTTGATGAAAGAGAAACATTGACATCAAAAATAAAGATGAAGTCTATATGAAAGTAAATGAATGGCCTCTGTAACACTCTTTGGTCTTGCTTGGGTTAAAGACTTTAGTTTAATACAGAACTTGTGTGATGGCAATTATTGTACATATTCCATATAAAACATATTAAATGTCTTAGAATTTTGCAAAAACTGTTGGACTGTCCTGAAATGAGGGGTTTCCTGGCACAAATACCTCATTTTCTTGAGTGACAAAAGTTGTGTTAAAGGAAGGCTTTAAAAATAAGAGCAGATTTATATTTCCTAAGAATCTATTTAGAGCATTTCAGTTGTTGACTGTGGCATGTGACAATTCATGAACATATAGAATGTGAAAATGCACTTAACTAATACTGTGCACAAGTAGCATTATGTAAGAGTACTGGATTAATCTGCCTTTTATGATTAATAATAGTAGCACATAATTTAGACATTAGGAGACCTGTGGCGTTCAGTACAGGTGTGAAATATATAAATGCCACTCAGTACTCAGAGAGTATGACTCTCATATAACTGTTTTACTTGTTTATTGTGATTTCTTCTTCTTCTTCTGATTATTGCATTAATTATTCTGCCTGGGGAACCTAAATCTGAATTATTGATTAAAAAAAATTGGAAATTTTAAATGTTGCCAACACTGTCAAAATGGGACCAACTTGGTAAACTTATGATCCATCTGCAATTATTTCCTGCAGGATGAGACACTTTTCTTGAGCTACAGGCCACAAAATAGAGTAAAATATGACTTGCTTGTTTCAGTTTTCAGCGACATGAGAACTATTGCCATCAGAGATTAATTCTTCAAGGATCAATGTGTTTGAATGAACATCATGATTCCTCCTTACCTTCTCTAACATCTTCTCTTTGCTGAGTTGGATTTTTTTTTTGGATGATCTGTTTTAGTCACAAGATTTTTAATAAAGATTGTTTTGAGTGAGAAATATTTCATCTCTTTGCCACTGTTGTGGAATTGGCAATTGCTGCTAAAAGAGACATAGTAGTCTTCCAATTATTAACACTTGCACTGTTGATAATGTGCCCCTTGGTATAATAACTCTTTCAAACCCACTTATTTAAGGGTGGGTAAATATTTGTCTGGAGGAATTTCTCTCTTCCTGTTTAGAGAAGCACTAGGTTAATTACTTACACTAGATCACTAACTTAACCCCTACCCCAGTGAATCACAAGATGTAGAATTGAATTGATTGACATATAATGTGAAGCATTTTGAATTATTACAATTATTAATTATCCATAGTCCCTGAGGCATTTCCAGCTAAATGATTTACTGAATCACTGAAGAATCTGTATGTGTCTGGACTTCCAAACCAGCATTCAGTCCATTTGGCAGACTTCATAGAAAAGCCATTTAAAAATAGTTTTTCTAGATAGAATGAATCACTGTATTTCATAGTTTACTGGTTTTGAGATACTGTGGGCCAAGCTCAGTCATCAGCACTGCTGATAAAATTGGGAAAATGTATTAGCTGTTGTGTTGTGTTTGGTGAGTTCTTCACTGTTTACACTATTTCATATAAGAACTATTTGCCCTGTCAGTTGTGTAAGCTCCAGTCTGTGTTTCTAGAAATGCACACCCAACAGCGCCACAGATTTTCCATTATTGCTTCTTTTTAAAGAACTTGATCTGGTTATCACTTTGATTCTTATGCATATTTCCTAATTACAGCACCTAGCACTTTACTGAAAAATGATGGAAGTTGTATTTACCATATTTAAATTATCTCTTTTTTAAGCCCTTTTAAGTGTATATTTTTCTCTGTCAATTTTGCAGCCCCTGTAACTTTCCAAAACCATCTCTCAATGATTATTATAAAAGTGCATCCTGATACCACTACACTCAAAATCTTGGTATGGACAAAAGGGAGCAAGCCTTGTTTATGGAGTTCAGATGTCATTGTTAGTCTAACTTTAACAGTGTAATCAAAACAAAATAAAGAGATATCACGAGTCCAGTTACAATGATACTAACATAGTCCAAATTAACCCAGAAAAGTCTCATTGGTATTATAGTGTAAAATCTTATTCCAGAACTTCCTAGCATCTTTACCTTCTCTTTGACTGAAGGCACAATTGGCCTTCCAGTGTTGCTCTGATGATGTCCCAAAGCTGGTGTTTCAGAATTCCCCAGGAAAACTAGGAGGGATGCATTACAAAGAGCTATCAGCATCCTGGCATCTTCACAGGAGAAGTGTGATGTTCATGTCTTCTTTGTATCTTCTCCCTGCTTAAAACTGGAACCTCACATGCTCTCTCCTTTCATTGGTTTCTGGTTAATCTGTTTTCCATTCTCCTTGTTATCTCTGAAACCAAATTAAGTGATTCACAAGGCTGCCCTCCTGTAGTGACTGCGGTGTGACCACTGTGATTTGTATTTGCACACTGGGACCTCCTGCCATCACGTGTGTCTGCAGTTTTCCCCACCATGTGGTATTCTAGAATCATGGTTCCAGTCACTGCTTCTTATTGATGTTGGTTCAACCTAAATTAATACAAATTTTGGCAAAAGTTACTTGACTGGTAGAACATTGCTATCGCAGCTAAACAAATGTAATGTTCTCAGGTCAAGACCACTCCAAACAAATTCTGAGACCTTGAGGCATCAAGTCACTACAAAGCATATAGGTCTTTATTCACATAATCACAGAATCACAGAACGGTGAGAGTTGGAAGGTACCTCTGGAGATCACCCAGTCCACCCCCCTGCTAAAGCAGGGTCACCTACAGCAGGTTGCATTGGACTGCGTTCAGGTGGGCTTTGAATGTCTTCAGAGAAGTAAACTCCGTGGCCTCTCAGGGCAGCCAGCAATGGCAGTTAGCAATGGCAAAGTTGTATTTGCCTGGCTGTAAAGTTAAGTCTGATGAGCACTGCGTACCATATCCTGCTGTTTCAAGGTGCACATTTAAAAGCAGATGCTTTGGTAGAAAAAACAAGTTTCCAAATTTCTGTTCATATTTTCCTGTTTCATGAATCAATTTAAACCCGTGTAATAGAAAAGCCTGAAGTACCAGTCTCATTTCTTCTCCTTTTTTAATAAGGCATTTTTAAATTGAGTATTTATTTATATGTACAGATAAGTCTGAATACTTTTCCCACTTCTCTGAAAATGTTTTTCAAATATTAACTAATTTTTTTCTGTAGCTTTATTTCTACTGCCGTTTTTAGGTACCATCTACTACCATCTAAACCAAAGGTTAATTTAAAAAATGAAATAAAGCTTAGGATTATTTAAGCTTAAGTTTTTATGTCTGTACAGTACTGGATTTTTTTAATAAAAGTCTGAAATGCAATGCTTTTTCACTGCATTTAATAAACACACATTCTGCTTTCTCATTTAATGTTAACAACACACAAATTTATCCTCTTTTTTCTCATTAAGAATGTTACAAATGATGGTATTGCACAGTGGCATTTTTCAAGCACTGAAGGTAACCTTTCTGACTGATTCAAAGTTTGTATTTTCTGTGAATAGCTCACAGTTCCCCAGGCTAGCTGGAAACCCTTAAAATGCACAATAGGACATGCTAATGTTTATTCAGTGTTTTCTCAAGCAGTGGCAGCGGTCCCAGTAGATTCCTATGACTAATGGCATTATTAATAATAATTGAAAATCTCGGGAAGGATTTGCTGTCCTATAAGAAAGCGATGGGAAAATTAGCCTTCTAAATCAAACTCTGCGCATGAATGAGTGGTGCTGGTGTTGCAGACCTGTCGTTCCCGATGTTGCCACTGGAAAGCCTGAGCAGAAGGCAGTGAGGAGGGGTCCCTCTTGTCCTGAGTAATGTCTCCTGGGATGACAAGAACTGCTTCATTTTCCCAAAAACAGTGATATATGTCTTGGCAGAGCTGTTCCTTGTAATCATCAGGTAACTGCATAAAACTAGGTATGAGCTGCATTTCCAGAATTTCTTTAGCCTAACTAAGAGAAGTAAAAACCAAAAAAAAGTGTGTAAAATTCTGCTTGTGCTCAATCTTTTGGTAACTGAGATGATTTTATAAGATCACTTCTTGGTCTAACTATGTCTGGGGACCTCTAACGCTGTACGAGGAGGAGTAGCAGAGGAGGACAGAATTGTCATCACTGTGTGGCCTCTGTAGGAGAGGCGGGCGCTGCCCTGTGCTGGATATGGCTAGTTCTCCTGGCTCCAGCTGCTGACCGAAGCCCCAGGCACCCACCCCGTGCCCTGCTGTAGGAGGGAGGTAGAGAGGTTGGGAACAAAGAGTATAGGATTTAGACGCTAATCTGAACCTTAAAATACGCTGCAGCTCAAATCCCCATTGTGGACATACCACATGGTGTTAATGAAGATCATCCTCAGAGTCTTCCTTAAGTCCATCAGCCTGTGTCTGGGCTAGCAAATTAAATAGGTGTACAACTGCTCTCTGGTTTGAACACCAAGTGGCATTGAATAACCTGCAATTAATTAATGCTATTAATTAAGCTTTTTAACCCTGCAGACCAGGGCATTTAACTGGCAATTGTGACCTTTGCTACCTCACAGACTCTGCCCATGAACGGTTTGGGAGGGTGCAGATTTGCATGGTCCAAAGTGAGCCAGACACTGCAATAAAAATTTCAACATAGATGACTTGGTTGCAGCATCTAGAGAGGTTTCTTGCCCCCCTTTACTTATGCATATAGAAGTAATTTTGTACTTCATAATTTTATTATTCATATTCTATAGAAGTACTTTAAAGGCACTGACAGTCCTTTTTAAGCTTTTCCTATAGTACTGTGTGTTTACCTGTCTGCTTTTGGTAAAGCTCCAGAGTCCACGAATATTCCCAGGTCTTTCAAATACAAGCGTCAAGTTTCAGGACCTCTCTCCTAGTTTTGAGCACTGTAATTATTGTACACTTGATTCTTCAGTTCTTGTCATCTCAGCAGTGGTGTAGGTTGTGAAATATCAGTCTTAAGGTAGCAGCAGACAGAAAGGTCCAATTTAGCTGTCAATCTTCATCTCTTTTTTGACAGGATTAATCTTACAATTCACACATTTATTCCAAATAAATTACATTTTTCTCTGTGTAATTGCATGTTGCTAACTTCCCAAGGGGTGTTTGATGAAAAGCCTTCTTCTGTTTTTGAAAGCACTCCTGTTTACAATTCCTTGTCTGTGCTAGTTGCAATCAAATAAGAAAACTGCTAGGAACTGAACGTCTCATTATCTGGCAGGTATTTAAACTGCACAGTGCACAAAAATATACCCACTTATGTACTTCAAATTTTTTCCTAGTCCTCTATTAAGTGAAGGAAGCTCTGACTTTCTGATTCTACTGCTTATTCTGTGTAACTTTATCATTGCTTCCTTGTATGGCTCCTCTGTAATCTAGATAATACTAAGCTTTTTTATTTTTTACTACATAGAAATCCTGCCAGTCTAATTCTCTGTGGTAGAAATGTGAATATCAGGTGAACAATTTTTCCTTTTGAACATCTGACTTCATAGTAAATTCAAAGGTCAGACGCTCTCCTGACATTGCAAAATGCCATTAGGTAAAAATGATTGAGATTATATAGCATCATCTTTTTAGATAACGTCTGTATTGTACCAGACAATTATGAGTTTCACAGTGTTAACAGAAAAATGAAGATATGCAGGGAGATGGGTATTTAAACTGCATAGTGCACAACAGCTTATTTTGCTCAGTACAAGTACCCAGACTCATACAGGTGAAACCTAAAGTATTTAAAAGGCAAGTGAGCTCTTTTGTTTTCACCCTTATGAAATGTGTTAATAAAGAATATGCTAAAGATGACAGAAACTTTTCATAGCTAAAATTTATAACAGTTTTATTTCCAAGGAAACATGGTGGGCCAAAATCCTTTAACTGACCAAAAGCATTAAATAAACCAGTTTGCTGGTGGAAATGGAATTTAAGAGCACATGTTCAAAAAAATAATGCAATAAAATACCTAACTGGTGCTTACAAAGTCATAAATGCCTAAAGTTTTGTGCAGAGATTTTCCAGAGTATCCGCAGTTGTGTGTTGGACCTTTGGAACCTGTGGAGCCTCCTCAGAAGGCTTGTTCAGACCAAGCTAACTGGTTTGGGGTCTTTCTTTGGTGGATTCTTGCAACCTGAGAAGTAAGATCAGTTGGCTGAGGCCAGAGAGTCCATAGATTATTTCTGGTTTTTCACTGATATTGTTAAAGGTAAAAGATATGCATTACCTTTGTGAGGATATGGCATCTTGGCTTGCAAAGACTGCAAAGTCTGAAAAAAAAAAGACTGCAAAGTCTGCTATACAGACTCTAGCTTTAAGCTCTAGTTTTGCAAGTACCTACATGAACAGTGAGGTGAGCAGATCATACAAGAAACGTTAGCAGAAACTGGCTTGTTTATAACATTTCCTATGGGCATGGTTTGCTGGTGTAGAGCACTGGCATTCTGAATCCCTAACTGCCTCTTCCACAATATAAGGGGAACTTCAGCACCTAACTGAACTGCCTAGTTCACTTCTAGCTGCTGCCTGTGTGCTCCCCTCACTGAGTGCTGGCCTTGATGTGAGCACGGGATGTCATCAGAGAACTGGTCTTTACCTGTTCCCCTTTGTAGGCTTTAATCACTGTGGTAAAATGTACTGAAAAAAGCCATCACAGCGCCCAAGTAGGTAGAAGACAGGATAAAGAGATGAGAGCATGGTTCTTTGCTTACCCAAACCCTTGCTGCTTCAACTGTCAGGCTGCTTGAACAATTCTTTACTCTTTCCAGGAGGGTGTTTATTTGAATTTAAAACTTTTACTTCCTTTATGATGTTTATCATCCTATTGGCACTACTCTCTACTCCTGTGCTGCTTCCTCATGTGTTTCATTGCTACAAAATAGTTAAGATATTAATGAATTTGGAAAACTTTTTAATAATTATTCTATCATATTATGACACTCTTGGTTAAGAGAGAGTGTAATTTAGGCACTCTAGATTTTGAGGAAATTATTTTGGAAGAACTAGAAATTCTGCATCCAACAAAATAATTGTTTCAATGGAAGGAAGAATATATATTGATTTTGATAATTTCTTTTTCTTTTGCCATTCTTTTCCTGTATTACACTGTCATCACTTTATGGTTGTTTATTATCAGTTCATCCACTTGCACTACCAGTGTGCTACCCACTAACTTAACCCCTACTAGGAAGCCCTTCCCTCTACATTTATTAATTCACTACAGAATACTGTAAAAGATACTTCCATGCCTGTATCTGTTCTTCTCTCATGTAGTCCTGCAGGGCATGGGGAAGCTGTCAGCATGGAGTTGGTAATGGAATCCCTTTCCTAGCATATCTGTTCCGTTACTGGGCAGATCTACGAGGCAGATTTATTTTCATACTGATCTGTCAAGCAGCACCAGTAAAGTTTGATCTTTAGAAGTATAATTCATTCAGCATAGCTTCTGTTTGCAAGTTTTGATCTTCCTGCATTTTACCTCATGCCGAAACTTTTATTATTGCAGTCTGCAATCACAAATACCTTGCAGTTTTGTAGGCTGTGTAGACTATCAGAAATGACCACTCTAATTTGCATGCAATGATGGCAAGGTGCAAGGAAAGAGAGTCTGTTCCTTGCAGATACAGCTTGCTTTTAACAGCAGAGCATGCTTTCCTGTCACCGCTCCACTTCTCAAGTCAAAAGCTGTGTTAATGTGTGCCACAATTAATTGTTTGGAGATAAATGGATTTATCCAGCTGTAGAGCGAAATTTGGCTCAGTGCTGTTACCGTGTGTATTCTTCTACTGTATGGCAAAGAGACCCAGTCAGACAAAAGATTTACTGCCATAAATTTTAGAGCTCATTTGGAAAGTTTGGTCCATATACTACATTTATAACTGTCAAATCAGAAACCTTAAACGTATCAGCTCCTTGTTATGAATATTTTAAAGAAATTAGGTAACTACACTATTTTATGCAGTTCCTAATGCTAACTTAATTAAGTCTTAAAAGAATTTAGAGAGCTTAACCAGTCCCTCTGGAGGCTGAAAACCAGATTGTTTAAGCACAGAAACCTTCCTGAAAACAGAGGTGGTAGAATATTTGAGGCTTCCCTTAGAGAAAAATATGCAAACGGGCCTTTTAAAGCCAGGATAAACAGGATATCCCTTTTCTCCCACTGAAGATATCAGACATTAAAACATTTTTTTGTTAAGTCATTAAGTGATTTTACTCCTATTTTGTGCAAGCACTATTGAGTTTTCAGTGGTTGCTGGCTCAGTAGCACTGGTAGGTAAAATAAACAGTCTCTGTTTCTGCAGTGAAGTAAGCATGAAGATGGAGAGTTAGAATAGCATTGGTGGACCAGCATGCAAATAAATTATGTGAGTGCTTAATTTCACTCTCTTAGTTCCATGAACTCACAAGTTATTCCAATTACCTACAGCAGGTTTCAAAATGCAGATTAAGCCAAGCTGTATTAAAAGACCTTTCAAACAAATGAAAATATAAGAGATTAAAACAATAGGCAGGTTACATAGAAAGCTATTCAATGCATTGTGTTAAAAAAGAAGGGGGACCTAAGAGACAAGAAACTGTGATGAGAACAGGAATACTGAAAGTAACCTATGAGAGAAAGTTTTACATATTTGTGCAAAATGGTGCATCACTGAAAGGGAATATTCAAAGTCGCTTTCCATAATGCTGTTGGCTTTTGTCTAACAAGGAACATGCCTGAAAGAAAAACATTAAATTTAGCATGTGAATAAGGACACCAGCTCCGTTCTCAATTCTGCAGGTCTACCAAGGAGCAGCAATAACTTGCATTTCATTATCAGCTTAATCCTCAGTCTAAATTCAAACCAGGGAACCTTTTCTGATATGAAAATAGAATATAGTCACTGAAAATTGTATTTGTACTGTAACGTTGGCTTGGTTTATAGTTCTTGCCAACAATTGTAATTACGTTGGCTTGGTTTATAGTTCTTGCCAACATTTGTAATTATGGCATTGCTTTACTGTTATCTTTCCACTTTTTGTTTGCCCCCCCCCCCCCCCCCCAATCACAATGAGCCAACCCTACCCCAAAGGTTTTTGGCTTTGCTTCTGCTTTTGAAAATAAGAAAGTAAGAAAAAAAAATCCATCCTCCTGCAATTACCTTTTCCCTGTTCTTCAAATGCATAATAAAGAATATTTATGCAAAGCAAATAGTCAGTGCTCAAGAACAAGTTAATTGGAGTCTTTTCATAATTGGTAGTTTATTGCACATTTGTATTCAAAACCAGTCCCACTGTACCAGAACCTCCTGAGTTGTGGAAAAGAGATTCAGTGCTTTTATATTATATGCTTTTCTTAGCTGTCAAACCTAACTAAAGAATCCTCTACTTCTGTTTAGAAAAGATCTTCAGCAACCAGGAATAGGCTTTTACAGGTTAATGCAGGAAGTGGTGCTGTGTCAATATTACTGTCCCTTTCAGAAAGAGTGCAAGAGCTTCCCTCTCAGGCTTTAGGTTCATCCCTCCCAACTGAGTATCTTATTGAGAAGTATGACTTGGAGCTAAGCCTTTTTTTTTGGGTGGTAGCCTACTCCCCACTGTCTTCTCTTTTTAGATCCCTTAGGCTGTACTTCCAAAGCAGGGTCAGAACAATTTCTTTGCTCCTATTTTCAAGAGCTGCATGTGTATCAGAGTACTATAATAGTATTGTCCTATTTCTGTGTAAAGATTAGGCACACTTTGGTCTTCAGTAAAATCCTTAGTTCTTACATGCTCCCTGCCAACGACAATGAAGAGAAAGAAAAACAACCACCATCAACTCGTGTAGTTATTCTGTTGGCTATATGCATATCCACAAACAGCTGGATACAGGCTACTCTTCCTGCAACAGCTAATATGTGCTGCTGGGTAATTTGGCCTTGGATATTTCCCAAGTACAGTAGATGTAAAGGTTAAGTAAAAAGAAATCTATTTGTTCACAGATGTCAAACTGACAATGAAAACTGCTGAAACCTGGAATGCAACTCTTCCCATTTAATACAATCCATGTATCTAGCAAAAGTCTGTAGATCTTTAGGTACAGAAAGAATTTAAAACTAAGAAATGACTATATCCAAAGGGTACTTTCCCTCCCGGCTGCTCACCTCTGCACTCTAAATGTCTTGGTGTTGTCTCTGTAGTGCTTTTTTTAATGAATTAATCTTCACAAACTAATAATCTTTTCCTAAATTCCAATTTGCTGCTGCATGGACAGAGCTTGTTTTGCAAAGCACACTGTTTTTTGGCATCTTTGTTAGATGCAGCTGTGTGACAGGAGTAGCCATCCATACTGCAGTTTACTCAGTAGGAGAATACGTATGTACAGGCTTTAATTAGAGATACTGTGGGGAAATGCATTGCTAGATAGAAAATTCTTGTTAACAGCCTTTATTGCAGATAGAATCAAACCAAGGTGAATGTAACTATCAAAAAGGTATTTATGGTTGCAGGATAAAGTCAACATTTTGAGTAGCTAAAATGCATTTTTCAGGCTCAATGGATCTTAATGAAGAGAGAATTGCCTTCTCAGATGTATGACATAAATAAACACTTCAGTAGCACAGGAACTGTGTTTTCATCCCTGAGGGTTTACAAAAGACAAGGTGGGTTCCATTTAGTTATGTTTACTCCATAAGCTGTAGTTTGGCAATTGTTTCCATCAATATTATCTATCAGTCCTGGCTCTTTTTAAAAAACTTTGCCCTGTAAACCTTTGCCCTGTAAACCTTTGCACAGACCTCTGTCAGTCTGTTATTCCATCTTCCCTTCCACAAAATTATCTACCTACCTTGTTTATGTGCACCACAAATGCAACTCATGTTGGCCATCTCCAGTTATCACAAGACCATCATCTGGTGAATGTGTGGAGGAGCAACAGGGTAGTGGATACTGTGTATCTACTCTCTGCTGTACAGAAGGTTAAAGGAAAATCTTTAAGTGTGACTGTATTTCTTTTGGATGTGGTCTTAATTTCATTCTTCACAGAGTCTCTATTCTGTTGAATGTTTTGGTTTAGTTTGATGAGCACTGTTGGCTCTGTTTTCTGACCTCAGTAGCTCAAATACTAAAACTGAGAAAAAAAGTAATTATAAAAAAACTTTTTCCCGTTCGAAACCAGAATCCTCTCTGCCTCTGGGTAATGCATCCATTAGAAAGACCCACGTATCCACCCTTTCTTTATGGACTCATTAGTTCAAACTTACTGCCATGGCAACTTATGAAAGTGATTTTATATGTTATCATGCGTAATGCCAGGACACTGGACTTGATGTTTGAGATCTTCTAGTTTTATAATATGCTTTTATTCACTCAAGAACCAAACTCAGTTTCAAGAATAAAGTGAAGAAAAAGTGTACTGCAAAGCCTGGGCTCTGTGGAAATAAGACACAGGCTGCACAAATTCTTCTGAATATCAGCATAAATGACTTTGCCTGAAGAGCAAAACTGGCAATGCTACAGGTGAAACATGAAACTGGAGACTACGCAGGATCAGATGCAATCCTGTGGTCTCTTCTTCATCAACAGTTCAGCAGTCACCTGAAAGGGACAGAATAAGGATCTCAAAATCTGGCCTTCTGCTGTGAAAACAGCTAAGCAAACTGGGAATATTGCCAAAATGAAAGAAGGTAGGATAGCGGTGGGCTAGCCCATTGTTTGTCACTTGCATGTCTTATAAAACTAATGATTTTAATGATTCTATCTGTGAGTAGTCTTCCATCTCATAACTTACAGAAAAAGAAGAGTCTGGAAAAAAAGATCTTGCAAACTATTTCCAGTACAATTATAGGTGTTATTTCAGTAGTTGCTATGATAGAGAATGACATCTAGGTGGGAAAGCTCAGTATTGCCTGGCTGATTAAGCATTATTAGCACTTTTCAACTTAGAAAAAATGACAGAGCTGATGAAAGAGAGAAAGAAACAGATGCATCTTGCTGCTAAACCTTGTAGTGGGAAAAACATATGCAGTTTATTAAGCTGAGGTTTTGAAGTGAATCTAGAAGAAAGTCAAAAGACTGGCACCCTACGGAGATGAATAAGCATTTGTACAAAGCAGAAGGACTAAGTAAATCGCTTGGAAAAACAGCAGTGCGCATGCTTGGTGAGAAGAAAAAGCAAAAATAGGGTTACACAGGTACATTGAAGTAAATATAAAGGTACACCTCTAGACTCTGAAGTAAGCCTGGGTCTTGAGTGTGTTTTCACACTGAGACATCTCTGATCCATATCATTTATCCTCAGGTGGTTCAGAGGAGCTTTAAACCTCTTTTGAAAGGGTTTCACACAAACAGATGCAAGTTTCTTTTAACTCCAGTAACAAGCTGATGGCTTAGCTAGATTCTTTCTGATCAAAATCTGCATAATGTGACCCTGGCAGCAGCCAGGCTAGCAGTCAGCAAGGTGGCTGGAAAACATGGACCTCTGAGCACAATGTAGGATTTCAGCAAGCTCCCCACTTTGCAGCCTCAATCTAGCTAGAATATCATAAAGATGAATTAAAAGCACTAATAAAGCAGCCCTGCTCCAGTGTCTGATATGTTTAATCTCTAATTGTAGTAGAGAGAGAGAGAGGCAGAGTGAAGGAAAAAAATCTCAATGCTGTTGTCCATGAATGAACTAAAGCATTATTGACACTTAACCTTGTCAACGCAGATGTCTGCAATGCATTAGAACAGCTCACTTAACAATGACTGCTAGTTTTCATCTTTGTAACAAAATTGAAATTCTCCATATGAAATGATGAGAATTTGAACTCAATTATTGATTTCAACTACAAGAACATGATTTGTACCTTGACAGTAAAATATTTAAGTTATACTTTAGAAATGAAGAAATATAGTGGCCTCGTTCCTTTAAAAATCTGAAAGGTAGCTTCAAGTTGGATTTAAGAAAGTAAACTTGTGAAGTATAGAACCATCACATCCCTGTGATACCAAGTCCATGTATGGAATGTCTGCCAGTACTGTGTTGTTTGGTGGAAGGATATGAGAACTGGTTGTGCTATGGCCTGTCAAAAGATACCAGCATTGATGTAAACTGTGTCTGTTCAGGACACACTGGACAACTTTCAGTGATTGCTCATGGGATGTGGAGCTCTTTCACTGCTGACAGTCCATAAACACCTCTCCTGCACTACTTCAACATAAAAATGACAAATAAGAATTTGAACATTTTCAGGTGTAAAAACCGGAATGGAAGCCATCTATTTCTCAAGATTTTCTGAATCTTGACTGTGAAGTATGTTTTGATACCAGACTGACTTTCCTATTGGAATTTTGTCCTTTTTTCTGTCTTCTCTGTCAGTGTTCATTCTGTCTGCTGCAATCACTGTCTTCTGCTATGAGCTATCAGGCTGCTGCATTTTTGTGTGCACAAGCCCTTACTTCCAAAGAGAATCCAGGCTTTGTTTTACATTGTTAATAAATGAAAATTTACCTGCTATAAGAGATGTCTTGGCAAAGGCCATACTGGTGTTAAGGCAAAGCATTCTGCATTTACTCACCCTGCATGTTTTCACAGTCAAGAGTGCTAAATATGAGTCTGGACTAACAAGCTGCTCCTCTCTGGATTGCTGTTGCTACAGTCCCTCTTGAGTGCCCTTTCCATCTAGTTCATCCACATCTTAACTAAATATTAGCCCAAGTCTTAGTTTTCAGATCCACTGTCTCCTTTATATATTACTGCCATTCTCTCTTTCTCTGCAACTACATAAGCTGATTTCATTGAAGGAATTATCAACTATATAATCTTCAAGTGGTATTATAGGTGTATTTTACCAGTAAGTGTAAAAACTAGGTATCTCTTAGTATGACAGCAACAGAGAGGCTCATTGACTCTAAATATTTTGAAATTGGGCTCCAATTTTGAGTTATAAATTAAATTTTATAAAAGCTTAGGATTTTCACATTTGTTCTTGAGATTCAGCTGTGTAGAAATACATTGGACTCACAGATATACAATGACGCAGATCAAGGTTTTCAGTTTAAGCCTGCCTTTAAAATGTGCAAATGAAAATTTGCAGAACAGCATAATTACAATGCAACAAGACATACCAATTACCTCCCATTACAGAACAGGCAGACAGCTGGGATGGTGCTGTTTGTTATGTGTGAAGAGTGTGCTTGGGATCCTGTGGAGCACAGATGTGAATTGTCCCTGTCCCTGAGAGCTTACAGTGAAATAAAACAAACTGAGAAAGCCATATGTGAAAACATTTAGAATAAGAGGTTTATTAAAGATGTCATTGTGGGGGAGGGAATAAGGAAAACCTAGCATGCCAGATTTGCACTGCATTTTATAAATAATCTCTCTCTCTCTCTCTCTCTCTCTCTCTCTCTCTCTGGAAGATCTAGTGTTGTGTTTCTGTCTCATTCAGAAGTCCTACTGAGATATAATCAAAACAGTGGTAAGTCATGGCCATCTATTGTCTTGCTGCTTGGAAAATTCTGCACGCACATTAGCACTAGAAAATTATTCTTTGAGAACCACTCCTGATGTTTTACTTTTGAATGTGCAGTATCTAATGTAAGAGCTTTCAACAGAAGTCTCCTGTCCTTCAGGAAAAAAGAAAAATAAAGTTCACTGATGATTGAACAACGTCATCAGCTTAGCCTATTCTGTGGTATAACATTGTGTGGATAATAAGTGTGCTGGCTTTTGCACTATCAGAGAGAGACTTTCCGGAAACTACAAAGATTGGTATTAAATACAAGGTATTAAATATCATTAAATAGATGGCTTTCATTGAAGTATGATTGAATGAGTAAGATACTTGTAATTGTCCTACCAGGAGGGCTTGATTCCAACTCTTACACGTAATTCAGATCCAGAGGAAGACAGATATTTTTTCTCCTTCTGAAAGAAACTTGGAATTTGGTAGCAGTACAATATAAAAACTCTTAATAAAAGCTTCTAAAGGGACATTTTGAGTTACTATAGCCCTGCCATAGTCATTCCTTGGGTACAGTGTCTCCTGTCCAGTACTAACCAGTCAGATCCATGTTAGTCTTTGGTCTGCCTTAAGGACCTATGTTCAGGTCAGGGATGATCTGTAGTCTGTTGGGCAGACACAGGTCTACCTTTTCACTCTCTGTGGAACAAACATTTTCCTTAAATGTTTAATGAGCACTTTATAAAAAAAAAAGAAAAAAAAATTTTTTTCAGTGAAGTTAAGCGCAAGACCAAAAACTGTAGAGGGAGGCAAGAGCTAATAAAAGCCAGCAGAAAAATAATCCGTGGCTAACCAGCAACTGAAAGCATGGGGCAAAGATTGAACCCCTAGCTTATCTCCCCGCCATACTGGATCTTCATGCACTACTGGGAATGGTAATGTCAATCTCCCCCCATATCAATTTATGATACCCTACAAGTTTAAGAATTTGTGGTAAAAGCAATTTTAGTTAGGATGGTACACTGACAACCAAACATGTATTACAGATATTCAAGCATTAATGCTTAATTAAAAAAAAAAGAAAAATATAATATCTCACCCATATTATATTATATCATTTCATATTATATCATATTATATTATATCATATTATGTTATACTATATTACATTGTATTGCATTATATTAGATCATATTTCATAATATAACATAACACAATATAATATAATATGATGTGGTATGATATGATATTATGCTTATTATATTATTATATTATTATATTTATAACGACAATATGATGATAATTGTATGGAATTATGAAAAGATTTAAAATTATGATGTGTCTGTTATTATGGCTAACAACATTTACTTGACATTGAGTACCTGAGGCTTTATGATTAGGAGATTTTCACACCAATAGAAACCTGCAGGAGCAAAATCACGGACTCAACGACATATCAATATGATCCTGGTTGAAGCCACTATACTTAAGTTTCTGCAAACTTATATACAATATTAATATTCATACACGCATCACACCTTAATTCTATGGGTTACGTACACTGTTCAAACGCTGCTATACAGATACTAATTGATTAAAAGCATACAAACAGTTAGTCTCATCATTAAAATTGTTGACATTCTTGCGGTCATCAGTTCCCAGCTCAGCTCCTGTTCTTCTGCCTGCTTAACTGCCAAAGATCCTGTTTTCTTCGTTCCAGGTGTCTTTCTCGCACAACATGCAGCCTTGCTGAGCAGATAAAACTTTTAATCATATCAAGCTGCTAAAGCAAGAGTGACTTTTGATAGGCCAGGTGTCCCTTTTTCTTCCAAATACATTGCCACAAAACCTCACTTAATTTTACAGATTTAAAATTCTTAGATATTATGTACACATGAA
Organism: Falco cherrug; assembly: GCF_023634085.1. Lineage (NCBI taxonomy): Eukaryota > Metazoa > Chordata > Aves > Falconiformes > Falconidae > Falco > Falco cherrug. The sequence continues at coordinate 63,947,324 of NC_073699.1, forward strand.
CACATCCATACACACCCATATATATACACCATTGCTGAAACAGTCTTTAAAAGTCACTTTCATTATAATGTATCTCTGCAAGAACCTATTTTGGATCATATCTTTTTTGAGATTTAATATATTTGCTGCAAGCAAACTGCTAAGGAAATAATTGAAACACCACATTGCCAGATGGCTGGATTTGCAATGGCTGCTGACTTTTTCATACCAAGAAAAATTTTGTTTGTTTTATGAAAGCTCTATGTAAAACCTCTTCCAGTTTAGTCAGAAGGTCAAATCCTGTGCATATAAATGGTGTGGTCTCCTACAACAAAGAATTCAGGTGGTGGGTTTCCCTGCATGCTGTAATTCTGAATTGCTTACTTGGAATAGCCTAATGAGAACGGTTTTAATCTGAGTTCACTACAAGTACTATATAAGAAAAAAATGGATAAAGAATTGAACAAAACAGCTTATGCTTAAAATAGTTAATGGATACTAGCATATTTTTTTTCAGCTAGAAAGGAACACATTTATAAAATGTATGGGAGTAACAAATTATCTTTCAGACTTAGCAGAAGGAGCAATTAAGCTTCTTGATTTAGTAAAGGCAATGGGAAAGATGCGGGGAGGAAAGGGCCTGAGGCATTTGGTGATATGACAAATAAGACCTAAATAATGCAGTGTTTTCTCAGCTGTAAATGCAGATGTTTGCAGAAGTGGCACAGATGCTCATACTTTTACATGTAGGATTCCCTGTACTGACATTTCTGAATACAGACTCTTTTACTAGCTATTTATCTCTAATGTGCCCAGAGAAGCAGGGCTTTCTATACATTTCCACATCCCCTTCCCCAATAAGCAAGGATATTTAAGAATGAATCAGTTGTCTACTGTCTGATAGGGAAAATCCTCCAAAGGAAAGAAAGTTTTGTTTAAATCGTATCCTTCATGACAGTGTCTATCTACATGTCACCTTGTTCAGCCTGTGTAAATTGGCATGCTAAAAGTAAGGCTCACTTCTCTACAGATGTGGATGAGATTTTAGTGCATGTGTGCACACACTGGGGAAGTTTTGATAATGTACATGGAAATATCACTGGGGAAGCATTTGTTTCTGTCTTCACTCCTACTTTCAAACACTGTTCTCTTTTCCCTTTCTGTCAGGGACATAGTGGTATTGCATACTGGCTACTCTCATAGCTCTTATCCCTAATTGTCACCTGTCATTAAAAACAGGGAAAACCAAACCAAAACAAGAAACCCCACAAGAGACTGAAGAAATACTGCTTTGTCACAATTGTATAGAAAACCTTGAAAACATCACTAAAGGCAACTGCATGTTACCATTCATTTGATAATGTTGCTCGAGGTCTGAAAATAACTGGTTTGAGTCACGTAAAGTGACCTGTGCAGTTTGTTGTGTACCAGCTTTGGCACCAGTAATGATGCATTCAGCATCAGCATTGTTTCTTTTTTTCCTGATTACTAGAACATTTAGGAAAAGAGGAGGAACATTTTTATTTTTACTAGTTTATTTTTGGTTAGTTCCTCCAGCACCTTTGTTTGCAAGACTGTGGGAATTCCTCTTTGCCAGTTTAAAGAATTTAAGTGAAGAGCACAAGGGCTGCAAATCACAGCAGCCCAGGAGGCCATGCACACGAACTCCAGTGCCCTAAATGGTGGTGTTTGAGAGATGATGTAGGACTTCTGATGGGTTCAAAATCACTAAAGAAGAAACAGCTGAATTAATTCCTCACATAAGTATTCCAAACATGCAGAAAGCATAACAGGTGGTTGAGCCTTCTAGCTGCAATTAGAGCAGCACACAAAAACTTGTTAGACTATTTTCAGGGAAATAGAACATCACTGAAACACTCTGTTCCAAAACAGATTTTTCAGAGAAATTGTTTTGGAGTAAACTCTTCTTCAGGACTGAAGAGGATCTTTGTACTCTATGGTGTGGGAGTTAGATTACTTTAGGACGTTTGGGCTGTCTTGTTTTACCCATAATAATGCTAGAATAATAGAATGAACGGGGCTGAAAAGTTGTAGGCATCTGCCCGGAGGGTCATGGGTCCCTAGGCAGCAGAGGTACATGCTAGCAGCTCACCACCATTGCAGCAGGCACTGTTGGAAACATGTTCATTGCCATCATTTCCCAACAGATCACTCTGGATTCTGAAAGCGGAATATAGCATCTTCAAGGAAACTTAGGTCTTGTACAGGGCCACTGTTTTCAGTCCCTTTGAGAGATCCTGTGACTTCTTTCTAAAACTGGTGCTCCATGCATCTTCTGTCATTCTGTGAAGGCACTGGCCTAGAAGTATTAGCTTGCAGTAGGAATTACATCATCTGAGCATGGATGCAATGTGTGCTGCACATCTACTTAGCATGAATGCTATTTGTTTGGGTGGAAAGAAGAAATGTCTAATAGGTAGCGCAAAGATGGAATACACTCCTAGAAAATGGCAAAGCCATTTGCTAGCCTCTGGAAGAGGCTATACTGCTCCCAGCTCTTCTGTTGCACTAGATCTCTTACTCAGAGAGCCTCAGGAGTGCACTCAGGTCAGAAATGTCAAACTCATTACTCAAACCCTCTTCTACTCATTTATTGAGCAGATGAGTGCTCAACTGGTCTAAGGGAAGTAGTTGGCTTAGCAGAAACTGAGACAGAAATTTGACTTTTGGAGGGTGAGGCTCCTACCTCATCAACAATGAACTGAAAGATCTTTTCAACCCTTTTCAGATATGTTGTGGTTATATCATGGTAAATTACCCATATGCTTCTGCAATGTCAACTGCAGCCAGCAAGGCTGATTTAAGACAGTTTTAGGGATGTTGTAATCTATCACTACAAGAAGATGGTGTTCCATCTGCCTATCATCTATCTGTAATGGACAGCACTGTCTGCCATAGTTTTCCACCATTCTTGCCTGGCTTCTTTCCTTGTTCTAGCACAGCTGATGCATGAGAACCGCCCTTTTTTATACATATATAAAAAAATCCCAGCAAAAACAACTGGATCAGTTTTAATCAAGGTGTTTCACTACGTGTTTGTACCTCCATCTGGTATGGCAGAAATGAAATGTGATGGAAGAGTAAGATATGGGGTGTGTGTAAGAATAGGGTCTAATGTGGCAGAGGCTGATTAAGCAGCTTAAACTAAGGTTTTTTGCTTCAGTGGGGTTTCAGTGGTGTTCAGCATCTACAAATGTTACTTATGGGAATTTGCATATCTCAGCAGCTCTGAAAATGACATGACAATGACATGACAATACTCTCAAATTTTAGTGAGGCAACAGTTTTTGTCCTGGACACCTTCCAGGGACCAGTGTCCAACTTCTCACCTATATCTTACAATAGGGCTTCAAACAAATTACCCTGCTGACGTTAACATGGAGAAAATTCCAGACTGCTATCTACTTGTGCTCCTTGGAATAAAATCTTAGTCATATCTTTTGTTTTTTCTGCAAATTTTCTTTCCAATGAAGGGTCCTCTTATTTCATGGTATTGTTTCATCACTTCTTTTGTTCCTGTCTGTTTCATGGCTTAGGTGTATGGATGGCATTTTCTGTAATCAAGGTTTTTTTTTCATATCTAAATAGTCTAAATCTCCTATGTGGGCCTTTATAAATTTATTTTTTAAACTATATTTTTGCCTGCTGTTCTTTCTTTTATTTTCTTTGTTCATTTCCTACCTTTTGTCTCTCTTTATCTTCTATAATTGACTGGTCCATTAACAGATCTTTATTCTTTTTAACATTTAAATGCAGAATAGAAGTATTCTGTGGTGTTCACCACTGTAAGATAAGCTCCAGTTTTAATATTCTTGTCCTGGGTACAAAGACTTGCTTACACAAGCGAAGGACTCATTCTCCACTGCACTCAAATATACCAAGTTTAAATTACACTGATAGCTGTGCAGGAGATCAACTATTCATAAAGGAATTCGATTGGGTGCCTAGTGGCTTTTCAAAATTACTTTCTGAGATCCTATGCATTTCTACTTCAGATCAGATAGAAGTACCTTCACAGAAAGGTAGTATATCTAGTCCTGTACTATGATTGATGCCTAAATCTCTGAAGTTTAATTGTGCTTATCAAATTGCCTTGAATACTGAAAGTGTTAATAAAACAGTCAAGCTTTATCAATTCCAGAGCTGCCAGGCATATCATGCATTGAAGAAGCACAGCTTTTTCTCTAACTTCTTCGCTCCTTGCCATTACCCCCCTCCCACCCCTGATTGGTATGTATACACATTGATAAGATCCCCCTGAGACTTTCCTTCTGCAGGCTAAGCAGCCCCAGCTCTCTCAGCTTCTCCTCACGAGACAAATGCTTTAAACCCTTATTTTACTCTTCTTTGTGGCCATTCACTGGGCTGTCCCCAGGCAACTTGTTCTCTCCACCTGTCTCTCATTCTGGGGAGCTCAGAAATGGACCCAGAACTCCAGATGTATCTCATCAGTTGTGAGCAGAGGGGAAGGACCACAACCCTCAATCAAAGGTGCACTGCTGGCTGGTTGTAAACTTGTTCATCAGGACCCTCTGGTCCGTCTCTGCAAAGGTGCTTTCTATGAGATCACACTTTTCTTAACATAGTAGTACAATTTATTAAGTGGAAGCTTATTGTGCATGAATGCAGCTCAGATGTTGCCTAAGCAAGGTAGGTGTAGTTTACTAGAATGTATTTATGATCCTTTTTTGGGATAAGGATTCTAGAGCAAAACCTTCCAACAGATAGTTAAAAAATCTTTAGACATGTCTGGACTCTCATAGCTGCAGCAAAACATTGTTACATCAAATGGTCTGATGTCTATAAAGCTGCCTACAAAAGTAAAATAAATCTTTATCATGAGGGAAAGAAAATGGGCCCATCGGGGTTCTGCTATTTTATTTCTTTTTTACTCGAAATGAATTAATTAATTTTAAACAAATGAGCCTAGGAATTTTATGTCTGGAAATATCATACTGAAAAAAATTCTTTAGTAAGTTGCTAATTTTTCTTTAGTGAATTGAACGAAACCATTCTGCAATGAGTCTGTTGTATTATGGAGTGCATCTAATTGGTCTCATTACAGCTCCAACTGAGCTTAAGAAAATAGTTTTAAAATTTGAATGGATAATTTTTCACTTTGAGGTTACCATTGTAATCTTCCATCTATGTTTTTAAGACAACGAGGTGGCAGTTACATTTTTCTTGCTAAAACATTTCTACACATTGCATTTTAGTATCTCCACTTATCTTATGTGATTCTTAAGTGGATAGAGGCACCTCAGGAAGAAGCTGTAACATTCTTAAAAATGTTTCTCATTGGGAATTGGTGAGTATGCTGCCTACCCATTTTGAAATACAAATGGAAAGTGACTCACACAAAAAATGTGTTCAGAGGGATGGATGTACGTGACAAGCATGAAATGTCATGCAGACCCTTGTTCTCACTTACCAGAGATTTCCTTTGGGTACTGCTCAGGGCATAAACTCTCAAGCCTGGAAGGACCAAACCACCCATACAACAGGTCAGGGAATGCTGAAGAAGCCCAGATGCGCTTCTGATGGTGAAGAATTGCTTAAGTCTCTTCTTGATTTTCTGTGAGGAGGTGGCTGGCATCAACTCAGTTGTCTTTCACATAACTGACTTTAATCCCTCTGTGTTGTCATGGTAACATGAGCCTCTGATCAAATGAGCCTTAATCACTTCCTTAGAAGTCAACCTCTCTTCCTTGTAGGAAAGAACATGGGACAAGACCAGGATTCCACCACCCCAACCCCCGAAAAGTTCATACAATTCTCTTGAGCACTCCATGTCAATTTTCAAACATCCTCTATGCAGTTTGGGGTTGTAATATTACAAATGTATGTGTGTATGCAGGGGAAAAATATCGGAAGAGTATTTGTGATACAGGAAAATGCACAGCAGTAAACACATAAAAGCCTCTAGCTGAATTGTGTAAATAGCACTATTGCATACGGATGTATGTTCTTTGGAGTGCAATGCTTATCAGATTTGCAATGGGTTTAAGATATCAAATAATTGCATAGCAGTCATGAGTATGCTATATTCTTCTGGATACAAGGAGGTTACAGGGGCATGTATAAAGTGCTACTACGGAGCAAAGGACTAATGGGTTTTGTCAAGGCAATGCTACATCAGCATTTTTTTTCACAAAACTGCATTATTAAAAAGGTGTTTGGTTTTTTTATAGTCTAAAACAACCTTGCTACAGTGGGCTGAATACCATAATGTTTTTCGACATTATAAATTACCTCATGCAGAGCTCTGTTCTGGGATGGCAAAATTACTTCTGGTTTCTAAGCTATTATATTTGAAGGTAGTTCTTCTCTCCATAATAACACCACAGTGTGCATGTAAACATATCTTCAAGGAGGAGCTTCATAAAAAAGAAAATATTAGCCAACCACTGGGAATGACTGAAAAGACGAGTTTTCAGGAATAATTCTGGGATATTATTATTTTTTTTTAAGATATCATAGTAAAATTAATATGGGGGTGCAGAACAACTTGATGGAAACCTACTTAATGAAGGAAATTTGGGTATCACGGTGGTGAGTTAACCTGATGCTAGCCGAATCTATGTGTAAAATAAAAATTTGGGGAAACACTACACTGAGAGAGAGAGACAATTCCTCATATTAAAAATGATGACCCCCTTATCTAAGCAATAGAAAGACAACAGAAGAAATAACCAAAGAGTTTAAGTGTACTCCAAAAGACAGTGAGCCTCTGCAGAAGAGATGTGAAGGATCAATAATTCAGATAGGAATGTTTCTTCTTTTTAAGGTAGAAATAAAGGAGAAATCACAGAGGTTGCAGTCACAATACTTGTTCATTTAAAAGATAAAATAGAATAAAAAAAATCAGTAGAACCTATCCTTCTATCCAAGCCAAACTGTTTAGTAAATCAAAACAAGGGGGACTGTTTTTAACGCATTCTTGGTCAATAATCTCACACAAAATTGTGGAACATAGGCAGTTGCCTATATAAAACTAGAATATATCTTTGGCAAATATACCATCTCCTTTACTATATTTCTGTCAACTATCATACAAAATCAAAGGCATTTCAGTCTCCAGCAGAGCATGTTTCAATGGTGCATTGCTGCTAGAGCCTTTTTGGAAAAAAATCCACATGGCATTTTCTGCTTATTACTTGTTGGTTACAGAATAAAGGAAGGAAAGAGGCAAAATATGATAAATAAAATATTTAGGAAACTAATGCAACAATTGTGAAATCAAGATTTTCTTGATGTGGTTATAGTTGCTTTCTGAAAAATGGAATACTTTAAATTGTTTAATTAAACCTATGGATAAATAAAATGTTAATGAACCCCTTGTAGACATAACTTTTATGCAAGTTTGTTGGTCATAGTGTGAAGCTTGTGTGTGAAAGGTTAACACAGGATCTTGCTGTGGATTCTTTCTTTTGATGTTTTTGTCATTACGGTGTGAGGAGGAGGGGAAGACTCTCACAAGAAAGCTGCCACAAATGGTAACAACACACTTACTGCTTTATTTCTTAATCTAAATCAGAAGATGGAGAGTTTCCATTTCTTCCTTAATTTTTCTTCATTTCTTTAAGTCCAGGGTTACCTAAACATAACTCACTTAGCAGTACTTCTTCCTTAGAATATTTATCATTTTTATTGTTAGGTAGTGGGTCAAGGAAAAATAACTTTTTCTATCAAATAGCAATATCCAAATCTGTTCTGAAAAGCAAGAACACAACTGCTCATTTTCTAACAGTTTTTGCCTATTTAATTTATTGTATTATCATTTACTATTCTTGAGAAAGATGAGGAGATGTCACAACATTCATCAATTTCTCTTTGACTTCACAAGCCCACTGCTTTTCACTGAAGGCTTCATCATGTTTTTACTCACTTTGAAGATGTTATTTTCTAAAGCAAACTTTCCCTCAGGTAGGAAGCTATCTGCCATTCAACATAATTTTGCTCTCTACTAAGTATTTATGAAATTGAAATGGAGCCATTCTGTGTTGCAAACATTTCACAACTGTATTGCTTCTTTGGCTTAAAGTTCTAACACTGCAATTATTTTCTGCAGATTGATATTTCAGTACTTGGTGATAATAAACAAATTAGTTGAGAGCTCAGCCTGGATACAATTTCAAGACAAATATAACTTGGTGATTTTCATTTGAAAAGCATTGACAGTTATGTTGCTTCCTTACTTTTAGGTGGCTAGGTTCAACATATTCTTAAATGAAACAAAAAAAAAAGGAATAAAAAAAAGGCAGGCAGGAAAAATGGTTAAGTATAAATGAATAAACCAATAAACCAATATAATAATAATAATAATAGTAATAATAATAGTAATAATAACAATAATAGGTCTCTAGTTAGACAGATTTCAAAGCCCTGCGTTTGTATTTTAGCATTAATTTAACACTGGATATGTTGTGTGAGAATGCAATACTGACAGGATGTTTTTTATTCACAATCATGTAACAAATGTACAAAATTTTAACTAGTTTTTATCTTTGATGCCCCCCCCCCCCCCCCCCCCCCTTTATCTTTTTGCATGTTTGCCTGGTTGGGAACCAACAAGGTGTGGAAGAGAAGAGAAAGGAATACATTCATTGTGAGCTTTCTAAACAGATTTTTTCTCAGATTGCTCAATATATTGTGGATCATCTGTGGCCCATGCACTACAAATGGGGTAACACTAGTATAGGGAGTAGTAAGAATTGCATCAGAAATGTTTTGAGGAAAGGAAAAAACAGCTGGAGTCTCTTGGAAGCCTTGGAGAGTCAGAACTGTTTGGTTAAATCTAAAAAAACAAACTAAAAAAAGAAGACAGATGATGTAGTTAAAAGGTAAGTTAAGAGAAGAGAATGTGTAGAAAGACCATGTTAGGAACAAGGTCATCATTCCTGCTGTTTTCACAAGAGATAAAGGCTGTGAAAATATTTGTGTCTGATCCAGCTGCCAGTCTGAACAGCTTGTAAGCACTGAGGTGGGAAACAGGATACAAATCTTCAGGAAAGGAGGAGCTGAATGAGCCCTGCATTGCTGGCAAAAACAGTATGCAAGCGCATTGTCCAAGGAGATCTCAGAGCTGGAGGTGGTTTGTGCATCCTAAGAGCCATCACCAGATGTGAGTGCAGGGTCCATGTGTGAAAATAAATGCTCTGATATTGCCTGTGTTAAGATTGTTTCACTGTTTATGGGAGGTCAGAGTAAGCAATAACCAGTCAAAAGGCATTGATTATAATTGGAAATGCTTCTTACCCTTATTTGCATCCTAGAATAGAGACCTCGTTTTGCCTTTCTCCTGTTACTACTGTCTGATTTTCAAACTGGAAGTAAAACAGTTTTTGTCACAAGTGCTCTCAAGAACAATCTTGTCTAGGTGGTAGTCTGATTCAAAAAAGAAGCAAACAACAAAAGCTTTGTCTGTTCTGAGAAAAAAAAGTAGGTATGCACTGCCAGCATTACTGCTGTAGATGAGACTCAAGGTCCCCATGGCTGCAGAGCATGTTTCCAAGAGATGTTAAACATCACTAGCTCATTTAGTTCCAGCTCTCTGAAACACGGTATTCATCTAGAAGTCGCGGCTATTTGGCTGAAAAGTAAGACAACTCTTACATTTAAAAGCATTTGCTGTAAGCCAGCTGAAGCCAGCATCAGCGCATAGAAGGCTGGTCTGCTGTAGTGATCGTCTGTTTGAACTCAGGCACTGGAAGAGATGGACCTTTGGACATACCTGTCACTGGCAGTGGTGGCTAACAGTGGGAATGAATCACCTCTGCCCCAGTAGAGTCCCAGCATTTAATTATAGTAGAAACAAAGTAGCTGAGAACTCATCCTGGATACAATTTCAAGACAAATATAACTCTTTTGTGACTGAAAATGTGAAGCATGGAATCTGTGAAATGCAACCCTTTCAGGAACTTAGTGTGGCCACTGCAAAGACTGGAAGAACAGTGAGGCTTTTTCTGTGTCCTCTAAAATATGGGAAATAGATATAATATATTCTTTTGGTAATTAATCTTTTAAATATCTGTATAAACAATGATATAATTACAGCAATAAAAAAAGTTCAGTTCTGACAACCTTCTTTGTGAACAGTTTGTTGTCTGCTTTGATATATAACTCTAGGGATGAAAGCACTTTCCAGAGCAAAAAACCACCATTATAGCAACAATAAAAAGGAACTTGAAGATTGTGACATTCTATATGACAGTTTTCATCATAATATGATATTAAATCCCATAACTACATACATGTAATTATTATAGACGATATGACTTCTTTATTTCACAGTAACAGTATAATTGCACAGTCATAAACAAACTTTCAGGGAAGGCTTGTCTGCTGCCATCTGAAGTGATGGTTTGCTGGGGCATAGAGCCAGCCTAGCTGCTAACTGGCCCTACAAGATGAAGTTGCAGCCTTCCTCCTCCTCCCTTTTCACCTGTACTTTACAATTCTGGCTCTCACCTTTCTTCCCAGAGGGAGCTGCTTCAGTCTCTGCCCAGACAGGAATCTAGGCTTGTTTTTCCACTGGGTGAGTTGCTAAGAGAGCAGGAGCTGGCTGCTAGCCCAGCTCAGGACATTTTTTCTTCTTACCTCTTCAAAGCAGGCACAGGGAACCAGTCCCAGTGTATGCTTGCTTGCAGATTGGTGAGAACAGGTATGTAGGTCCACAAGAAACTATAGCTATCTGAAGCTTCTTCTTTTCTAGGGAGTGGAAGGACATGAACATATGAAGCTCAAGGATTACTTTCCAATTCAAGACATAAGACTTACAGAGCTCCCCTAAAATATTTAGATCTTTGAACACAGAGATCTCAAAGATACAAAATTTCCTTATGAGCCTTTTTTTTTCTTGTGCAGTGGCTAGGATGAACCAGAAGAGCTATACTTTGATTGCTCCCATGTATGGCATTAGCAGGGTCCAAATTACAGAGAGGCTTTGAAGATAATATCAGTTTCTTAGTTATTATTATCCTGGTAATTTGATACATGTATATTTAAACAAAAATTCATATTTTCCCTTTTTATATCAGGTTTACAATTACCAAAATTCTGAATTATAACTCCACAAAATTACATTTGAGGGATTGACATTATGGGGAACTGATGGACAGGTGAAGAGCTGCTATACTGCTGAGGAACTCTGCATCCCCAAGTCACATTGAATTCATATCATATTATATAATTTACATTATATTGAATTATTTTAATCCATACATGTATACTCTATAGTTTAATTTACATTATTTTAGATTTGTATATAATTTTGGTTATACTAAAATTACATTAAAATTATAAGAGTATGGTACAATGGCAGCGCTTCAGAGCTCAGAATGTACTGCATTATCAACAGAGTTTTAGTTTTAATTAATATTTATAAGGGTGTTTGGGCACAATGAACTTCAATGCAGTTGCAAATGCACTTGAGAGCATCAATTTTAGGGTAATTTTATTATGGGTTAAATGCTAACATCTCTACCAACTGTTAAGAGAACCTTGCTCAGTAATTAGTACATTTACTGTATGGCTCACTAGTATTTCCAGAAGCTGGGCTGAAAGCAGGCAAGAATGGCAGAATCCGACCTAACCTTTCAAAACTGGCACACGATGCTTGAAATACAGAATGGAAAGTGAACTAAGTTTCACTCAGTTTCAGTCAAAATGCTTAATAAGGGATATCCTCTGAAAGCAGAAGGAAATGTGGCATCCTTATCAAACAGCTTTCTGGGGATCTTTTGAAAGCAGCAAGTTTAATTGCAAGAGGTCATTCATTCTTTACACCCCCATCTCCCAGCGTGATACGAAGAGGGGAGGTACAACTCCAGATGCATCGAAAGAGGGATCACAGTGTATGTAGATATACTTACGCTCAGTGTGATTGAGCTAATTTGGATAACCATTGAGTTCAGACATCTGTGTCAGCCACTTGAGTCCATGCTGGCATCTCCAGTGGCTAAGGAGGTTGGCAGGCTGTGTTGGAAGTGGTTTGCAGCTATAATATGAGCCAGTTCAATTAAAGCCTGTAAAATCACACATCCTGTTGTGGTGCACAGCTAGCCAGGGACACAGGCAGCTGAGACCTGAAAGGGGTTGGGTGGCAAGAACTGGATCTGTATGTGCATACATTGTGCCCAGAGACTGGACCAAAGTCTTGTCAAGAAAAACAAATATTTGATAAAACATAAAAGACAGCTTTTCTGAGTACAGAAAAAATATTTTGAGTGTGAATAGTCTATGTTGCAATTGCTCATTTCTGCTCTTTCTGCCCTGGTTTTCAGTCAATAAAATCCTTAATGAGGAAGTCTTTAACAATACCGAGTCTTTTTAATGAGAATCTCATTTGCTCGTGTATCAGAAAGCTGCCTTAATAGTGTGACTGAGATTACTTTATCTAATTTACCCTTTATAGACATTCCTTTCATTCACGGTAGGACTGAAAAAATTCTGAATGTAATTTGACTCCATTGTTCATAACACTCAGTCCTTTCATGGAGGCATGGATATACCCAGGAATATCAAGTGATTCATTGGAAATGTAAACTCAGACTTAATTAGGTAGAGATGCATTATAGAACTGTGTCTACTTTAGAACCTGCAAAGATCTTTTTAGTCTGTCCTTTCCTGCCAAGTTTGAGTATAGTATCTCTGATAATATCACTTAAAATAAACCTTGTAAAGAGTAATATTTTTATGGTTAATACTGTTACAAACCTGAGTGCAAAGGCTCAATGATAAGTTAAAATGTCTTTGAAAGGAGAGAAAAAATTACTATTCATTAACTGTTTCTAATTTTATAGGAAGATTTTGCTTCAGTGAATGTATTTATCTAATACAAACTTCATGCAATCATAGCTAGAGGACAGAACACTTCTACATGCTATATGGAATCTCTACAAATGAGCACTCCTGAAATTTGAGTCACGTTTTGCTGTTTTTGTCATTTACCACTAATTCATGGAAGCAGTATATGACATCAGCTTACAAGCTATACTGTTAAGGATGGGAGGTAGGAGAGTTTCCACTGACACTTGTTTAAAACACTTACTATCTGATGGATAAGCACATTGTAAAATATGATTCTGTGTCTTTAGAGTGCCTAAGGGAAATATTATTTAAACAGCTGATAACCACCAAAATGGAAAGTCTAGTAGTCAGTCAGACAAATACACATTCCTCTTCCCACTGCCTTCATCCTGCTGTATCTTTCAGGAAGATGATAACTATTCTGTAACTGGACTTTACTATTTTGGATAGTGAGAATATGAGTCAAAAGAGGTTGTAGAGAAAAAATTAGGACCTTGCAGGAGTTAAAGCAGTGGTAATTGCAGGGCTTAAAATAGTGGTAATTTTTAGCTGCACAAAATAATTTCATCTTTCTCTACAGAATATTATACCTTGTATAAGAATAAATTAATAGGGTTTTTTTTGCTATAAGAGCCTGAGTACACCCTCTTCCTCAGTGGCTCTGGGCCTAATTGAGCGTAACGGTTACACATGACAACCAGCAGGAAATCTCTCAGCTACTTCAGGAGCTTAGTGCCCTATGGGGAGGACAATGGGTCATGTTGCTGTTGAGAAGCCAACAGAAACAACGGCCTCCTCCTTCAAGCACAGTCTAAAATGTTAACGTGAGGTGTTTTGCCACTTGCTTTCTTGTCTGATTGAAAGAAATCTGAGGGGAGTTCAGTTACAAAGTCTAGTTCACGGCTAGAAAAGTCAGAGCTTTCTGACTGAGACAGCTTTTAGGAACAAAGTGCATTCCTCAAAATACCTTTTCCCATCCATTTTTAGTACAAAACTTCCCTCCTGTCTGATTGAGCTCTCAGGCTTCTGAAATAAATCATCACCAATGCTAAAGAACTTAAGTGTGTGTACACAGTAAGCCTGTCTCTATCTTAAAAGCTGCTTGTAGTGCCAGCCCCTGTGATGAACCACCTTGGCTTCACCATCCATCAGCCCTCATCACAGCTCCAGTCCACTGGACTACTAAAGCTATCAGCTTTGCAAGAGGTAATTGCTAGAAACTATGATCCGCTGGATGTTACATTTGAAAGTTGATCCCAAATGATAAGTTGCACTGTTATTTTGAGGTTAATGCCTTTAAACCAAAATGCACTTCATTCAGGCTATCCCTCAGGAACATTTTCAAAACTAGATTTTGCTCAAAAATTTTAGCTTCATCGGGTGAAGTCTAGCAGAAAAGGAAGGAAATATTTGTGTTTGGAGAGAAAGAGAAAAGCTGATATTTAGATATTATTGAAGGATTCTGCTAAGATCTCAACAAAACTCAGTAAAGGATCAAGAACAATCAATAGAAGTTTTTTTGAGGACTCAGATTGGTTTTTTAACCTTTATAAAAGTAAATATTGTGATCACTTTGAAAAAGACCAGTTTTATAGGATGACCAAAATGATTGCAGATATTACTGTGTTTTGTTTTATATTACAGTATTATGCTAGTGTTTCTGTAATATCATGGTAAAATTTCTTCCACCAGTTTCAAAATGTCATTAAATTTGTTTCATAAAGCATTTGGAAGTGCAGAAAAATCAATGCAATGACACTCATGGGGCTTTGAAACACACATTTGTGGTATTGGTCATACAAGCTGCTTCAGTATGACTTAGTGAAAACATAGTATTATTTGTTCAATCCACATTAGCAGAAGGCCTGCTGCTGACAGACCAGAATCAAACATCCTGGGCTCCCTTCGTGTCTCAGCCTTGATCTCATTATGTCAAAGAGCTAAAAAGCAATGTACGACCAAGTCCAGCCCCAAAGCTGCTTTACTTCTAAAGATGAAAATTTCTGCAGGCATGCTATGTCTCCCAAGGGACCTGAAGACACCACTTCCCCCCCCATTTTTCTATTCTGATGTTAATTTAGTTGTATTCAGTTTTCCTAGCAAGTATCTCTGTCAGAGAATAGTCCCAGAGGGAACAGCAAAAACAAATGAGATTGACAGGATTAGAAACAACAAGTTCTGTTACTTTGTCTTCTGCAGAACAACATTTTCATGACAGCCTTCATCGTAATATAGTGATAAAAGATATTTTCACCATATCCTTTCTCTTTTTTGGTAAAGACTCTTTCCTGAAAGATTATGGGTTACTTCCACAGAATATTTCTGAATTAAACAAAAAGTTAAATTTGTTTTACTCTTGCAGGAAAACCTTGGAAAAGTCACCACCTTGTTAACTCCAAAACCGAGAGACGAATTTAGAAGCTTTGACAGAAAATCCAAAGCTGTAAATGGAAAGCAGAAAGGGTGCCTTTTTCCAAAGATGGAAGAGTCTGAAGTTGAAATGTCATGGCTTGACATTTGGAAAAAAAAATAATATTTTTTTCATGTAGAGTCCATCAAGTGAAAAAAAGGAGACAGTTTTCTGAAGAGAATTAACCATTCTGACAAAAACATTTTCCAGAATTTTTTTTTTTTTGGTCTGGTTCCAGTCAAAACTGGCGTGAAAGTTTTCCTGCATTATACAATCATAGTGCAAATAGCAGGAGGCAAAGTACACGGAATCTCTTAGTAATGGAGAATCAAATCACATTTCTCTTTTCAGACATATTTGCACATGGTAAAATGAAAAAATATTCAGGTCACAAAGTAGTTATTTGGGAGATAGTCTGTTCACCAGAAATTAGTTGCAATAGTATCAATTAAAGTATGTTTACCAGCTTTTCTGCATTTTTCTGCCATTAATGAAGTTGTTGATTTAGAAATAGACAGTTGCTTCTTAAAAAAAAAAGTAAATGTATGACATCATACAGGTTTCTCTTGTTTTAACTGATGTTGTATGGAAAGGTTAATTTCATCTTTATGTAATTAATAAATAAATCATAAAAATGTGTTTAAAGATTTTCTTACATCTGCCAATGTAGTTAGTTCATATTTGTGATGACTGTAACCATCTCTGTCACATTGCTATAAGCAAAGGTCTTGTTGCCTCCATCAGCTGAAGTGTATACACACAGAAATTACCAGATGATACTGGTAGTTGACCTGTGGGGTCATTATTTCTCTTCTAGTGTCCCAATGTATATCTTGGTCATGTTGTCTATCCAAGCTACTTGAGGACTAGTTCCTGGCTAACCCAGCTTGTGCTGCTTTGCTTTCCCAGTTTTGCACATGAATGCTGGATGCCTAAAACAACCTGTATCCATCAAGACACCAAATATGCGGGACAGTGTTTCAGTGCTTGTTGACAGGGATGAAGACAGTTTGGAAGCTACCTCATCTTCACAGTCACTGAAATAAAAAGCAAGAGAAACGGAGTGTATTTAGAAATATGTACCCTTTCTCTCCAAACCCCCTTCAGGAAAGAATAAAATTTCTTCACATTCTCATATTTAAAGGAAAAGTACTGATTGCAATTTGGAGAAATTTTCAGTTGAAGCATTTTCTTAATTTGAACTTTTTTTGTTCAAATTCTATTTAAACTATTGATTTTGAACTATTTATTCTATATAAAAGTCTATTTAGGTCTTACATGCATTTTTTTTTCTTTAATTGTAGTAAACAATGTAAATGCTTTTTTAAATAAGAAAAGGAAAAAAAAATATCAGAAGTCAGGCACACCCATCTTCCATGAAAGATTAGATAATTTTCTGGTGGCTGGAGTATTCATTCAGCATTTTGGAGGGGTGAACGTTGGTCATTGGTTCAACTCTTTTTGTGTTATTCCATGTTAATATAAAATTGAAAAGGTCCTGCAAGATGACCAAGGATGACTGCAATAACCATTTGGGTATTTGTTGTTTTGATGAGGGAAGACCTCTTTCCAGGTTACACCGAACTTCCCTGTCTTTCCTGCACAGCTTTCCTACGGTTAAACTTTTGTCCTGATAGAAACCAAACTTTTTAGAAATCATTCTAGGTTTTGTGGGGTAAGAACTCTTTTTCTACTTATCTGTAGTTACTGTATTCTCAATAACAGTATGTTATCGTGTGTATCTTGTTCATAGTGGGTTATAACAGTACCAACTTTGTTGACAGAATAGCCCCCTTTTATTAAAGTTTAATTGGCCTGATGACCCTCTGCTTCACAAATTGTATTTCATACCTATATGATGAGGGTTAGGATGCTGACAATGGTTTCTGTGAGAGGGGAAACTGGATTTAATCGTGTACCTTACACAAAATGTGGCATTTGCAGGATGGCTGGAGAACTCTGAAGTCAAGAATGGTCGGTGGCATGTCAAAAGTATGTTTTTCAAAAGAATATCATGCTTTGTCTCTCCAAAATACTGGGCACCAGCTATTAGCACACATTCCTGTAGAAAACTATGTAATTTCACAGAAACAAATAAAATCCTACATGGCTTACATGATTCTACAGCACACATGAATACTTGATTCATGAATCAGCATTGTGCTTTTTGGCACTTTCCCCCTTGATTTTGGAATTGTTGCACTGCAACTATTTATGTATGGAAAAAATAAAGCTGACATTATTTTGTAAAGGACCACGTGTCTTTCTCCTGCATACCCCCTTTCAAGTGCAGCCTGAGTTGCCACATGCCCAAGGGGGTAAGTCAGTGAAACCCCTCTGGAGAGCTACTGCAGAGATGCAAATGCATAAGAGCTCGGCAACACATTTATTGAACTCAGTTTTGAACACAAAAGGGTTCAACTTCATCACAAATGCAGGGGCTGATGGACACTGTTATCAAATTCTTGTCACTCACATTACAAATGACATCACAGGAGTGCTGCAGTGTTGGGACTTTAGCTTCCCTATGCATTTCTTTTCATGCTTATCTCAGGCTGCCACATGCCTGTCACCTTGACTTTGAGATAGTTAAGGGAATACCCACTGATGACTACGCACAGGCACAATAATCTACCTTTTCTGGTGTATTTCCTGATATGTTGTTGTGCTAAACTTAATACTAGCATTTGCATTCACTGCATTTAGTCCAAGAGTAAGACAAGGATTAGAAGATTTTACCAAGGGTTATCAAGTTCTGGTGCAGATGGAGACGCCGTTGTCCTCAAGGTAAGAGCCAATGTTTTTGCTGTTGTTGAGCAGTGATTGTACAGTACAAACATTTCTTTTTCCCACTCTGCCCCTCCAAAATGAGTTAGCTGGGGCTGCACACGAAGGTGGGAGGCAACAGAGCTAGGGCAGCTGACCCCAACTGATCAAAGGGATGTCCCAATCTATATGTTGTTGTGCTCAGCAATAAAAGCTGGGGGAGGAGGAGGAAGGAGGAGGCAGGGGGATGTTTGCAGCTATGACATTTGTTTTCCCAAGTAACTATTATATTTGATTGAAGCCCTACTTTCCTGTAAATGCCTGCCAATGGGAAGTAGTGAAAGAATTCCCTACATTACATTGCTTATATGCACAGCTTTCCCTTCACTTATTAAACCGTCTTATTTTGACTCATGAGTTTTCTCACTTTTGCCCTCTGATTATCTCCCCCATCCCTCTGCACAGGAATGAGGGCTGCTGGTGGGGGGGTTGTTGTTACAGTACTGTTATTTGCTACAGTATTGTTATTATGAAGTATATAAAGTTGTTAGTGTCTGTTATTGTATCCCAAACTTACAAGTTGTTGAGGCTGCCTTAAGCCTTTACAAAAAATTCAATAGGTCTTTGAAAACTGTGATCTGTCCTCCACGTTATACTGCTCATTTTTTTTTTAAACTAGAAAAACACATAAAACTGAAAACAAACACATGGAATTGTTCTTCTATCCATTCCAAAATGATAATGGAATTGAGGGTATTGTTTATATCCAGCCACTCAAGTGAAGATTTTATTCTAGTAATATTGGTCTTTGCTCTTGTGGTTGTAATATGCTCTGCATGAACACAAGTAGCTCTGAGGCCAGTTCAAGAATTCTGAATGGTGTTGTTTTGGCACCTCTGCTGTCCTTGACAGATAAATCATACAGCTGTGATAATAACCATCATTTGAACACAGCAACCAAGTCTGGCTGGACTCTTTTGTGTATTCAGTAGAGTTTCCCAGACTGCACATAATTGAAAGAGTCTGTACAGTTGCAGTAGATTGGTTGATATGAACATACAGAAAATGTTGTGTTTCATATGCTTTCCATATGGGATATAAAATTTGAATATATAGTTTGGGGTCATATGGTCTCTGGACCTGGCTAGTGACTCTGCTGGTTGATGGCTTAAGATGTCACAGACAACTGTCACTCAAGAATTTTTGTTGGGCCTTGATTCACTAAAGTTCTTACATACTTTCATGTTGAGCTGCACCACTTACAATGAGATAAAGCCACATCAAAGCAGATGATACATTAATTATTTGCATTCTTCTAAGTTTCAAAGGACATATCTAAAGCTCAAGCTCTTTGTATGCTAGCCATTTATTGAAAATATAATGTGACTGTTCTAGTTGTAAAATAATTTTTTTTGGACCACTAGTTAGCAATTTTTGTGAGGTCTTTCATGTACACAATGTGAATTTCCAACTTTAAAAATTGTAATTGAAAGAAAATATTGTTCATTCCCCTAGCTTTGAAACTTTCTGACAGAAAACTCTTCACATCTTCCCCCCCTCCAGTTATTTTTTTTTTTAAATCCATCTGAAACTTTTAGTGTTAGGTATTACTCACAAATAGCTGCCACACAAAAAAATCTTCGCTTTTAGCAGTATATAAACCTATTTAATTCCCTTATTCATATCTTTTATATTTGTTTTAATATAAAAAATGAGCAACTAACAAAAGCAAAATAGCAAAAATAATAACAAAAAATGAAGAAATGTAGTTCCTTTCATGAGACCTTTGATAAACTATTAATTTGGTTGACTGTTAAATGACATCCAGAACTGACCTCAATCCAAATACCTTGTTCTGGAATTAGTGAGAAGTAGAGGAGAGTTCAATAGTCCTGAACTAATAAGTCTTGTCTCTCAGTAAGTCCTGATTGGTCTCTGTCATGTTACAGAAAATGGTCAGAGAAATTACCAGCGATTGCAGTCTGAGGAGAAACATGTCAGGGAATTTGAGACCAACTCTACCTAACACATTTCACTTTGCACCCTGCTGTGATCCAGCACCTTTGAGGATGAAGTATATTTTATCTGCGTCATGGCTGGAAACGGTGTAAACCATTACTGTATTCACGTGACTCTGTTTAGCCTTCTGAATACACAGATTTGTTCCTCTTGTCCCATGGCTCATACCCAGAGTATTAATACAATTCTGACTGCAAAAAGGAGGAGTTATTGTAGACTTCTTGGTATCCATAGACACTGTGTTTAACCAGAAAAACCCTCCACATGCAGAAGAAGGTTTAAACTAACCCGTTCTCCTGTGTCAACAAATAAACATGTAGGTCACTCATCTCCATAGCAACGTTCTTCAGAGAAAACATATTATTTAGATGATATTTCAGAATAAGATCTGAAGTACAAGCTTATGAAAGCTATAATTCTCAGATATTTATACATCAAAGTATAAATATGACTGATTTTGGAACGTTTTACAGTTGTGGATGAAAACTCTTGAAACAAAATCGGACATGACTAACCTTTTTCATATATGTATCATACATTGTGGATGGTGCAACCTTTGTACTAATGAATTCTGTAGCCTACTTTCCATTCCTCCTTTCTCTCCTCCAAAACCCACAGTGTTATTCACAACAGCATCTTCAGACTTGACCAAACCAGCAATGAATAGGATATATGTTGTCTGTCCCCACACCTTTTATCCAAAAGGATCTAGCTAGGATGGAATATCAGACGGGAAGCTCAGCCTTGGAGACCTCATTAATGCAAAGAAAAATCTTCCCTGCGTGGGCTCCATGAGTGGACAGTTCCCTAGCAGGATATGATCTGCTACATAAGTATTTCTACATAATAAATCTGAAGGTCTTTGTTTTCTTCATAACACGGAGAAAACCCCACCACACTGCCACACCCAAACTTTTAAAACTTCAAACTTTTCTGTGAAAAAACATTCATCCTTCTCTGCCCAGCATTCTACTGACTAAGAGCTTCTGGAATCACTGGAAGGGCTGTCTGACTTGAGTGTTGGACAAGGTTGTCTGAGTAGGACCAAGACTTCTGAATATAGAACTCATAATAAATCCAAAAATTCTTGCAATCCCTAAAAATGTCAGGAGGCATTGACAAGTAGGAACATAGAAAACACTGTGTGTCATTTTATTCCTAAAACTTTGATGAAAAAGAAAAAGCTTCAACTCTCTTCATATCGCAGTTAAAATTGAACAGATATTTCTACATTGCACCCTGGTGCATGAAGGGCAAAGGAACCCAGGAGAGTTCATTGATCTTCAAAGATAAATTCCTCAAAGAGCAAGAACAGTCCATTCTGATGCGGAGAGTCAGGCAGGTACAACAAAAACCAAAAGATGGAACCAGGGAGGAATTTAGTGACAGTGCTTGGATGTGCAGGGATGGAATTAGGAAAGACAAAGCTCAGCTGGAATTGAAGCTAGGAGGGATTTGAAGGGGAAAAAAGAAAAGTTTCTGTAAGTGCATTGACAGAAAAAGGAAGACCAAGGAAAAATGACCTCACTGCTCGGTGGAGTGCTAAATGGCATAGGCCATAGAGAAGGCTGGGGTACTTAATGGTTTCTTTGCCTCAGTTTTTCTTGGTCTGATCTGCCCTCAGGCATCTAAGTTCCCTAAGCTTTGGACTGTCCAAGGGAGGGAACCATGAGCCATGTTAGAGGAACACTGAGGGACTACCTGAGGAAGTCAGACATGCACATGTCCAAGGATCAGTGCCTCCAAGGTGGCTGAGGGAGCTGGATGATGTCATTGTAGATTTGCTGTCAGTCGTCTTTGAGAAGTCAAGGCGAGTTGGAAAACTTTCTGATGACTGTAAATAGGCAAATATTAAGCCAAGAAGAGAAAGAAGGAGGGCCTAGAGAACTGGAGGCTCAATCTCACCTCAGTCCCTGTGAAGGTTACCAAGCACATACTTGTAGACACCATGTCCAAGCACAAGAAGGAGAAAAAGATGACTGGGAAGGGCCAGCCTGGATTTTCTAGGGACAATATGTACCTGGCCATTATGCTAGCTTTCTACAGATGACTGGCTCTACAGATGACTGGAGAGCAGTGGCTGTTTACCTTGACTTTAGCAAGATGTTCATCAGTCTGCTATAGTATCCTTATGGTTCAACTGGTGACATGTGGAATTGATAGGTGTGCTGTAAGGAAAGTGGAAATCCAGCTGGACTGTTGAGCTCAAAGGTTTGGGATCAGCAGTACAAAGTCTAGCTGGTAGATAGTTACTAGTAGCTTTCCTCAGGGGCCAGTACTGGGGCTGCTGCTGTTCAACTTGATTACTGACCTGGATGATGAACAAGAGTCCACCTCAAAAAGCTGAGGAAGGATATCAAATTGCAGGAAGGACTGATGTGCTTGGGAAGAGGGGTAAAGATCTTGCTCAGAGGATCCTTGGTAGACTGGAGTCATGGGCTGATAAAAACCCCATGGACTTCAAGAACGTCACTGTGCTGCACCTGGGATGGCATAACCCCATATACCAGTACAGGCTGCGTGTTAGACTGAAAGGTGCTTTGCAGAAAAAGATCTGGTTGTCTTGCTAGACAAGTTGACCATGACTAAGCAGTGGGCCCTTGCAGCAAAAAAAAAAGGACAGTTGCATCCTGGGTTGTATTACTGAAAAGTGTACATGAGATTGAGGGGAATAACTGATTTCTTCTCAGGTTATTAAATATTCAGGAGTTGCCAAAAGCAGGAGACTGTTGCAAAGCAGTCCTTGAGAAACTTGATCACCTTTCACAAAAGCAGACATCTTATTAAAAGCCTCCAGAGGTCTGAGAAAGCTATTTGCCAATAACTGCCAAATTTGCTGCTCAAGGCTTCTTATAAACAAGTGAGCTGTAAAGGAGAAGGAATTTCCTTTTACAAAATAGCCTTGTATTTGCTAAAAACTAAGAGCAGCCGTTTTGTATTTGGGTAGTCTCCTTTGGTGTTTCCACTGAATAGTGACTAGCAAAGAAAAAAAAAAAATCATGGTTTCTCTACCTAGGGAACTCAAAGTTTTAA
This sequence comes from Falco cherrug, assembly GCF_023634085.1. Classification (NCBI taxonomy): domain Eukaryota; kingdom Metazoa; phylum Chordata; class Aves; order Falconiformes; family Falconidae; genus Falco; species Falco cherrug. The sequence continues at coordinate 63,970,362 of NC_073699.1, forward strand.
TTCTCCCTGTCACTTGAGGAAGAGCAAACACACCAACATTTGATTATTGTATAAACCTTATGATTATTTCTAAGTTTTTACTAGGATTCTGATTTATTTTGAACTGGTTCTGAGTACAGGATGCATCTGGGCAATCTGCCTTTTGCTTATGCAAACAACATTGATAGGCAACTTATTCAACCTGCCAACAGGCTCTGGTCTTATTCTTCTCAGAGACTACATTTTTCAAGTGCAAGCTACTTCTTCATGCCTTTTGTTATGATGATTAATAGATCAAATTTATGAACAAAGGCACTGACTCAGCCTGCTGTAATCTCAGGTGGTAATTTCCATGGTGATATGCTATTGTTCACTGCAGCTGAATCCAAAGCCTTTGGTGTTCTATAGCATGTTTAAGAGCAATGCTGAAGTCCTTATTCAGATTGCTTCTTACTCATGTTTGAAATGTTCATCTATCTCATGAAAGTGAGACATATCACTATGAGAGGTGCTAAATGACACTTAAAGCCAAAGAGCATGAATGTTACTTACTTGAAACCTAGATGCACAAGCCACAGAGCATGCTGGAAATCTCCACCCTGTCCACCTTGCTGACATGAGCATGTGAACTTCATTTTCCCCTCCATACCTTTCTGCCAACCAGGATCACCTATTTGATGATGCAGTCTTTGGCAGTGTAATGGATGGGGCTAAATGTGACACTGTCAGGACTATCACTTGTGGTTTCAGTAAAGCATTAACATATTTTGGTCTTTCCCCAGGAAAACAAAACAAACCCCCATGCTTCCATACTTCCACCTACAATCGCATCACCTATTTCAAAAAGGCAAACATAACCTAAACAGAAAATGCTGTAGTATAGTTGCTCAGACACTTGTTACAAAAAAACCCCCAAAAACTTTGATCCTGTGATTAGTGCAGAAGATGTTTTAATTTGTGCATTGAAGAAGAGTCCTCTCCTCTCAAAACATCCCTGCAAGTCATCCTCTGCCTTCTTATAGTCTCATTCCATGATTTTTTTAACAGAAAACTAAATCTGGTGCTAAAATCCAGTTGATTCCTCCTGTTGCCTTTCATTGCAAAGGATAACAGGAACTATGTTTCTTTTGATTGCTCTGTCCTTTTCGTAATAATATATACTTTTCAGTGAGTCATTCCTGTCTGAGATCCCTGCAGGAGACTTTTCCATTAAAACAAAATAAAATAAAAATAGATACAGAAAGACATTTTAGAATGTGTCTGCAATTTCAAATTTGCCCAGTGTTAGCAAGTGCAAGTTCCCACACAGTACTTATTCCTTAGCAGCATGACCAGAGCCATAGCATATCCACTTACCAGTCCTGATTTACAGTGTGGGCCTGGAGTAGTCTATATGACTCTAGGCAGTATCTAGAGTATCACAGGTACTATGCTTACCCAGAGGGAACTTCATTTCCATGGGTGGTGGAGTTGGTGTGCCCCCAATTTGCAGGGCTTTCATAATATGTACTGCCTGTAAAGCTGCATGCAGAGATAAAAGCCTTTTCTCTGTCTGAGTAAAGGATGATGATGATGGCTGGGGTTTGCTACTGAAAGTGAGTTTTTAAAACCAGGTTTAAGAAACAGCCAACCAAGAAACTGTTGTAGTCTGAGTCCAACTCAGCCTCACACAAGGCACCAATTGTTACAGCACAGACAAGTTAGTAGGCTGCAACAAGGCTTTTACAGTCAGTCAGATTCTACTGTTTCACCTTCCTCCAGAAACAAGACCAGAGCACACTACCCCTCCTGTGTCCATCCCTTTCACCCCCACTCCTCAGGGCTATTTAACCACTTAGCAGGAATGAGCTACAGCTGCACATCATCCAGCCACCTTCCAGGCAAGGCCACAGCTGCATATTATCAATGCTAATCAACCCACTGCCTTCATTCCTCTACAAGAAACCACATAATTTGAGTGAGAGGCAGGAAAGGGCTTTTGGAGTAAGAGAGAAGTGGTGTGCACAGGCCAGGTTAGCTTTTTGAGAATCTTGCTCTTGATTTTTTATTCTATTATATTTTATTCTATTTGCAGAAATGAAGAAGAATTGACCGCTTAGTACCTGTAGCATGTGTCTGTGACCTGGGAGATCTGCTCTGAAATCCCAGCACTGGGTGATTGAGAGTCAGAGCTGAATCCATAGGGATTGATAAGCATGAAATTTAAAATTACAAGCACAGTTATTTCCTGTTATATTCTTTAAAACTTACCTCTCTGAATGTCAAAAAGCTGAGCTCATTCAAAAGACATCAGAGACATTTTTAAGCAGACATGTATTTGTCCTTGATAATTAAATGAATTTTTTGTTTGGAAGATACAAATCACTGTGCAACAACACCAGCAGTATAAGGTTTAGTTAAAAGATGAAGATTAGAAAAAGAGTCTGATGGTGAAGGAGTGTGATTATCCTTCCACTGGTCAGAAACCTGTAGCAGAAGAGAATGGAGAGGACTGTGTGAGGAAAGCTACTTTCAGTGTCTGCGTTTTCTGCACCTTTCTTCAGTTCAATGCCAGCTTTGTCTTCGAGTCTACATTAGAAGACCTTAGTTTGTTTACTTTTACTATCCTGATGGAAACAGTAAATAACACAAATTTTCTGTAGAGTGAAATAATATTTTAGCTGAAGTTTTATTCAGTTTTCTTCTGTAAATTGCATCTGTGTAGCCACATATTTTTATGGTTTTATTCTCTCCTTTTGTACCCATTTGTTGTCTCACTTATACTGTTAATCAAGTTATGTAAGTAAATAGCTCACAGAGAGAATAAACTTGCATGCTGCATGAAGGTCACATTCACTTATGTCCTATTCACTCAGGTTGTGCAAGTTCTGTATTTGAGCTACTGTCTTGTATGTCTTACATTTAACTCAATTCCATTCTTCTGTTTACTTGAAGTAGTACAGAAAAGCACAGCAAGAAATCTGCTGAAATGTATTTACAACATACATCTTTTCAGTTTATGATAAGGCATAGCACGCCAAATTCTGAAAATGTATGGTGAAGAAATGAATATTTGTATTACCTAGAATAGGAGATCAGTGATTTTTCCCAGTAATTTTTTTCTCCTCTCTGTTTTGGTGTCTGCATCTTTCTGTACTTCAGAAATACAAGGTATTTAACTCAGCCCCAAACTCAGCCCACTGTAGCCACCACATTTTTAAAAACCCAAACCATATCCACAGTCATATTTTTTAAAGATGCTACTACAGCTACTTCCAACTCCAGTAACAGTTTTATTAAACCCAAATAGGAATAGAAGAAATACAGGTTTTTCTATACAACTTCCCCTGTTCTGCTGCCACTGGACATATAGTTTCATAGGCAAACTGTCCAGAAATAGCAAATCTCTGTCTACTCAGTCCTTAATTTCTGCTGAGAATGACACTAAGACTACCAATTAGCAACAACACTGACAACAGCTTCTCAGAAGAAAGCAGCCTTGACACCAACAACCTAGTTTGCACAGGTCACTGAATAACTCATTTATTTGAAGGAGTTGTTATTAGTCTACAGTAATTTCAAACCTAGACGTGAATGTTGTTTCCTGAGTCACTTAAGTCTCTAAAATTAAGTTTGAGAAAGGTTAGAGAGCAGAGAAGTTGAAACCTCTATCTACCTGTTTGTAGGGTTTGCTGTTTGTTTGACAATTAAACTTGTATATATGGATACTAAACATTTATTTCATTAAATTTGAACGAAAGTTAAAAGCATTAAATGTCAAGTGGAACCCTATAGCCTTTTACTGTTAAAATCTATTGTGAGACATCTGTATTTAAAATGCTGCATAAGAAAGCACAGTGCTTCCCATTCTCTCATAGTAGCAAAAATTAGAGAGGTGGGAACTGTTTTTCAGAAGCACCAGCATGCATTAGAAGCCTAGTGTATGGAAACTCATATTCTTCTGAAAAAATACCTTACATTTTCATCTTAGAGGAAGGCTGCCAGAGTACCTTGCCAGGAAAAAGAGAGAAAAGCTTTTCCTGCGCTAACCCAATCTGGGCTTCACTCTTTTTTTTTTTTTTTTTTCTGGGCGGGGGTCACTAGTAAACTTCGCAGGTAAACACATTTGCTGTATCGAAAATGAAACTGTTTACCCAAAATCTTTTCACTGAACTGTTTTACACTCTGCCTGAATATGAAACCAAACCCACAAAAGAATCACATCTCATTCTTAAAACTCGCTGCATGTGGCATATGCTCCTTCAGTGGTAATTGCTGTCAGCTTGAAAAAACACTAGGCTTTAAGACTTCCTGATAGTCTTTTCAATCTATATAGATAAAATGTATCTATGAATGTCATCCTACAGTACTGAGCACTTAGAAACACAGTGCTGGTAGTACGATTCTGTGCTCAAGAAGGTGAATTTGACTGACAGACCCTCGGTTTCCTTCTCCCTTCCAGACCACAGGGGAGCACTCAGTCAACCGTTTCTTGACATGGTGAGAGCAAATGCTTTAAAATGGCACCCCTCACAACCCTGCCATGAGTTCAATATGACTTTTTGTGGCAAGGTATTTGAAAGAAAAGGGACACCTGGCCTATCAAAAGTCACTCTTGCTTTAGCAGCTTGATATGATTAAAAGTTTTATCTGCTCAGCAAGGCTTCATGTTGTGCGAGAAAGACACCTGGAATGAAGAAAATGGAATCTTTGGCAGTTAAGCAGGCAGAAGAACAGGAGCTGAGCTGGGAACTGATGACCACAAGAATATCAACAATTTTAATGATGAGACTAACCGCTTGTATGCTTTTAATCAATTAGTATCTATATAGCAGCGTGTGAACATTGTACGTAACCAATAGAATTAAGGTGTGATGCGTGTATGAATATTCATAGTGTATATAAGTTTGCAGAAACTTAAGTAAAGTGGCTTCAACCAGGATCATATTGATATGTCGTTGAGTCCGTGATTTTGCTCCTTCAACTTTGGCTGTTTTGGGGCCATCTAGCTGGCTCTTGCTGCAGTCTTATTAACTCCAGTACTTGACGTCCCATTTGGATGTGGGTATAGTCTTCATGCATCATGTCTTGAATTCCCCGGAGTACATTTCTCAGGGGAGAGATCTTAGTTTGCACTTGGTTTGCACTGGGGGTTGTTTGCATACAGCTCTGAGATGTGTTAACATATTTTGCAGTCACCAAGGTTGTGTTGATGCACCGTAGATTTATGGGAATTAAATTTTTTTTGTCTCTTAATCCACTCAAAGCAAAGCTTACCATAACACTCTGTAGAAAGAAAACCAAGAAAATTTAATTATGGGGGGCTGGAGTCTTAAGGGAAGACTCAATGGGATTACAGTTGCTAAAAAAGATGAGGAGACAGTTATGCTCCTACAAATACCAAGTGATTAAGGAACTTGCATGGAAGAAGGAGCATCAGAACATATTCCCTCCATGGTTAACTTTGATTAAGGTAACAAATGTGATTTTCTACCTTTCCACATGAATACCTTAAGTTCAAGATTGTAGGGTATATTCCCAAGCACTTCCATTTCTGTCTTCTACTCATTTCTTCCTTTAAAATGAGGTTACCTTCCCACGGATTTTAAGCTGCTACAATCATACATATACATACATGAAAACATAAAAATATGGGGGTTTAGTGCCCCATTTCCATTTTCTATCAAACGTTTTGTCAATATTTGCTGAAATTGTATTTAAATTAACAACTAGTTCTAAGTATGTTGACATAAACAGTTTTCTAGTTGTAAAAAATGTAGGTTCCATCAGATTCAGTACTGTAACTTCTAGAATAAGAGATACAAAGGAGCATGGGAGTAAGTTATAACTAATTCTTATTGCAGTATAATTTTATATAAGGTAAACAAATTACTGTTATGAGTATATTTAGGTTTAAGTTATTATAATATATTTTATATATATAATTATCCATTATTTTTCAAACAATTTTTTTTTAAATTCACTCATCCAGTAGCTCAGAAACACTCTGCATCTGTTCAGAAGTAGGAATAATCTCCCTAGAATTCTAGCTGTAGAGTGGTCTAACAGCATATGCCCATACCTGGGAGTGTTTTGTGAGGGTGGGAATATTGCAAGGCACCTGAGTCATCTGGAGCATGTAAACATCTGAAATTGTATCAAAATCTCATCTGCTTCCTCCGATATCCCTCCTTTTCTTGTGACTTCTTCATTTGCTGTACATCTAAAAACCTCTGTCTCCCTTGTTCCTGCGTATCATTTTTGTAATTGTCACTGACTGATTCACTGTTAGTAACTTCCTTCTTTAAGGTAAGTCGAAAGTTGATATTCTGCCACGGGTAGGGTACATTTTGGAGAGTAAAGAGAGAAGGGACACACGACTGTGGTTGAAGAGGTTCTATGTTTATAACAAGGCTAGATGCATATTCTGAAACTAGGATCAGCTGTTTATAGGAATATAAACATATACACATTTATAGGAATCCTATTTAAGGAGAACAAAATCAGACCAAAATGTTAGGTAAGGTTCACATGTTTTTGTCTGACTTAGCTAGCATTAGTTGACGTGAAATTGCAGTAGAGGGCAAGACTTTTGGGACAGTGATATTCTCTGTGATGCACCAACATTTAAATGAGATGACGCTCAAACAGTGCTTTTAAAAGTTATAAAGTTTTTTTCATGGAATAATAAGTGTACTTCAGACTTCTAAACTACTTTATTTCTGTGTTAAATTCTGTCTTAAGAAGAAACTATGGTTCCCTTCATTGTTCATTGAAAATGTATTAGATACATGAAGAACTCTGCAGTTTAACTTCATGTAATTCTTCCTGGAAAGTCTATGTTTTGCAAGTGGGGAGCAGAGAAGAATTACATACAAGGTCAGCACTTTCCAGCTGGTCATTCTAAGCCGCCTTTATTCTGTTGATTTTCCCATTAAAGGTTTTGTGGTTTGTGAAAGATTAACAGCTGTTAGGGCTTGAATTCTTCCTACAGCTTGGCTGTCAGCAGCAGCAACAGATGACAGCTTCCCAATCTTAAACAGTTGCTAAGGTTTCTTTCCAGGGCACTATTCCTAATTCCATAGTTCTTTTAAAGAATTACTTCCATGTCTGTTTTCTAAAGGAAAACATCCTGCCATGTTTCTCTTCCTTCAGGACTCGAAGGCTCATTATTTTGAGGTCTCCTCCTATTATGTCTTCTTTAAAAAACACAAAACAACCCAAACCTACTGCCAAGAAGCTTAATGTCACATATCCTAACCACTGGTAAGACTATGCAAGCCAGCATCAAAAGCAGGTAATTTTTAAGCTGTGCTCCAAATACTACCTCCCTAAGGTCTGTGAAACAAAGTACATTATCATCTTTATTCACTTTGTCCTTTTTATTTTTGCCAGTTTTTTGAAGACCAGTTGCAAAACCAGCCTGATGATCTCTCTCAGTATTTAATATTCCTGTAGACAGTGATACCTAAGAGTCTATTGAGGTGTATGTGGTGGTCCTGACTTTCCTCCAAAGCAAACCCTCATACAAAACAAAAAGTCAAATTCTCCTGAAAAACAAACTGCAAAAATAACCAAAATAATAAGATGACCTGGAATGCACTGAGATGGAGCCATAATGCATTCATAAAAGCAGCTTGAACTTTCAAAACCTTTTGATGTTTGCCCAGAAGAGGTAACTCAAACCCACACATTTGGAAAAATAATAAATAAATGATTACCCAAAAGGATATGTCTGTTAGTTTCTGAGAGTAGGGCTTCAGGGAATAATTAAAAACCAAAATAAACCCCAAAACTAAATAAATGAAAGCAATTCCCAGGGCTGGAAGCCTTGTGGATAGGTGGTGAAGGCAGAGAATATTAACTAACTGTACTCTCATTGTCAGAAAGACTGTTTTGCTTAGTGAATTAATTTCTAAAGTTCTTATTTTCTACAGATCTGAGGCATACATCATCTCCATAGTCTAAGCATGGAAGTCCACATAACAGATTCCTTGCATAGTGCATGAACACAAGTAATTAGATTCCCCTTCTCAAACATCATGTGTCCATCAAGCTACAACTTGCTCTGTTATATTGAATTTCCTTCCTATTCTTTTAGGTGTTAGACTCTGAGTTTGCTACGTTTTCACAAAATTTTCCATATGTGACATATTGGCATTCTCCCTTTCTCCAGCTAAAGTGAAACCTTGTATTTCTCATGATAAAGTATTCATAATTTCAGTCTAAAAATCCATGGAACTAAGTTCCACCAAAATTCTTCCATGCAGATAGATGCGAGACTTTTACAAGGTAGTGGAGTAGAATCTTCTGCTCTATATTGATAATTCTGATAATTTTTATTTTGCCTATTTACAAATTTTAGGTTGTCCAGAGAAGTTGTGATGCCCCATCCCTGGAACTGTTCAAGGCCAGGCTGGATGGGGCTTTGAGCAACTTGGTCTAGTGGAAGGTGTCCTTGCCCATGGCAGCGAGGTTGGAACTAGATGATCTTTAAGGACACTTCTAACCCAAACCAGTCTATAATTCCATGATTCTATGATATTTCAACCATTTTTGCAAGGTCAATTATTGTTGGACATTTTAGACTTTTTTTTTTTTTTTGTATGTTTTTAATTTTAATAAAGGTTTTAATTGGGAAGGATTTCTCAGGCAAGGAGTTATCATGTTTCTATCTTTACGTCACCCATACTCTGTTTTACAAATGTGCCTGTTAAAATCAGCAAACTTTATTTTCTTAAAGGAATGCAGACAAAAAAACCCCAACATTGATGTGTTTGGAAGGCTGTTTTAGAACTTCATGCCTTAAATGACTGAAACCCTTAATTTTCAATCTAAATGCCCAAATTATACCTATCTGACTTTGTACTAATACAATCCCTTAATTCTTCTTTACCTTGATCTGACCTGTGGTTACTTAAAATTCATATTTCCTCTCAGCCTTCCAAAATTAACATTTTCTTGACAAAACCAACTAATCTCAGTCTAAATTTCTTTGTCATTACTTTTCCATATACTCTCCAGTAGCCTCTTATCAGGCATACTTTCACCTTCCCAATGTTCTATTAAGCTTATTTCTGGGCAAAGAGGTGAAATCACATAATCAGTATTTTCCATCCTGTCCATATAACAGTAACATCTATTCTCCCTATTAAAAAACAAATTTTGGACCTATAGAATAAAAAAAGTAACAATTAGTGCCAGATACTTTCATAATAGTATTTACAGCTTTCAGAAAGACAATAATTATTTCTTTCATCAAAAGTGAGTTTAGACTAAATCCCTCTAAATCAAAAACTTTCTATCAGGTTATATGATTCAGCAGTTCTAATGTGTTTTTTTTAATTCTTTGGTTGATGTGAAATAGTGCAACAATAAAGTTTCCCATAGATCTACACACGGCATATGACTCCAGACAATGCTAGGACTTCATTTGTTCTTGCTGTTTTTAAAGATAATCAGGAGAATGAAAAAGAGATTGGCTGCAAGTAAAGACTGAGAACCAGCTGCTTTATAGAGACTTAAATTAACATCAGAGAAGAAAACAAAGAGTTGCATAAGTGAAAGTATAGAAATTGGTGCAAGCTTGCAAACTCTAAAGACTATAAGCTGCCTGTAATTGAAGCAGTGTAGAAAAGTGTTGACAGATCTGAAACACTTTCCTTGTGGAAGTAATAGGAACAAAATATTTGGCTTGTGTATTTGATCATCAGGAATTGGATCTACTGAGCTACGAGGTCCCCCAGTCCTAAATTCAACCATTCTTTTAAATTAGCGTAATGTTCCTTTGTAATTGAAGCATATGGACATCTGACAAAACATCTGTTATAATTTGCATCCTTCTAGAACATCTGTATCAACCCTGTTTGCTTTTATTTATATTTGCAAACATGTACCTCCAGTACACCTATCTTGATAGAACTCATATAAAGATGTAGTATTATTTCGGTGTCTTCAAGGTGTAAAACTCGTAAATCACATTTTGCCAAAACCACTAATTCTCAAATTCACAACTTACTCAAGTGTCACACACAGCTGATTAAATCTATTACTGGCACAGCTTTTCTGGACTGTGCAATACTGTGGAATAGTATGGCTTTTTACATGTTATAGAGTTCCTTTACATTTAGCTACTTGAAAGTTTCATGTTGATATACATGATTTTGCAAATTTTTCTAACAATTTAAACCAAACTAACTTCAGGCTGCTGTCCTCTCATGTGCTCTCCTTCTGCCAGCAAGAGCTTCCCGTGCCCCTGACTGTGTCAGCAGTAGCACTTGTGTGAGTCTTCTTTTTTCATTTATTTTTCTACTGTCAGTTTTCAGTTCCCTGAATAAGCTTCTACACCTTCATGAAAAGTTGGCAGGAAGGGGTGTCAATATGTAGCCAGTGTCCCGGGATGAGGGGCAGGATTGGCCTAAATTGTTGTCAAATTGCATATGCTGAGAAATATGTCATCAAAGCTCTCACGCATAATATGGATGGATTGAGGTGGGTGTTTGGACACTGAGAACCAGGGCTGTGGAAGTTTTGTTTGAAGAAGGTCATCTCTATTTTCACATACAGACTTTTGAGTTGAAGTATGACCTTGGCAAACAGTTATTAAGGGAACTTGCTGTTAGACTTAGGGATTTCTGAACATTTATTATCCCACAATGTGAAGAGAGGCAGAATGGAAAGTGACCATACTAATGAAAAAATAAAATTTAAACCAGATGAAATCAAATATTCTAGGATCTCTTATGAAGCTAGATTCAGACTCTAATGCTTTTATTGTTGAATCTGTAAGTGTCACAGTCCAAGGAACTCTTCCCAGGAGTTTTTTGTCCTTAGAGAAATCATGGGGGAATTATGTGTGAATTGATTTCAAAAATCCATGTAAAAAAAAAAAAAAATCCATGTCAAAACCATGATAGCAGCTGTTCCTAAAGCACTACTGGTATCATGTTGGGACCAAATAGAAGAGGTATTTTCTAGTTCTGAATCCAACATAACAAAACCCAACATTTTATATGTGAACCAGGCTGTAACTATCTAATTTTCAGGAACGTTATTTCCATACAACTGACACAAACTTGTGCTCTAAAACATGTACTAAGAAACAAATATATATTTATTATTATTTTTATGCAAATAACTTGGCAGTTTGAAAACTCTGACCTTGTGGAAGCAAAGCTTTTATTTTTCTACCAGAAGGTTGCAACATGTTACTGTAGACATAAAATCTGGCATTCAGCTTCTCGAACCCCAATTGTCAACACAAAACAGAAGCAAATTACTCTGATTTCTTCAGCTGGAGCTAGCTCCAACCCTTACTTGCATGGTGCAAGGAAGGAGTTTAACAAAACCAGTTCCACAGTGATTCCACCATGCCATGGCAACACATGGCTTCACTTCATCTTAAACAGAGAAATCAGCTTTGGAATTATTTTGTTCTTTATATTCCCAGGCAACTGATTAAGGCTACTTTACATGCATAGCTTCTTTTTGTTGATGAGCAGCTAATGTTTTATCCCCTATTATGTGCTATCACTCATTTGTTGTTTTTGCCTTTAATGTAAGTCAATGCAAAACCTGATCCCAGAAATATGGGATCACTGAGGATGAAAGAGCCCAAGATGCAGGAGTCTTTGAATATTTAATATTAAGTGTCTTCTTGATGAAGTACAAAAAGAAAGGAAAATACATACAACGTCAACTTCAAAATTATTTGAGTATTGTTGACAAAACCAGTACAATAATTATTTCATACCCATGCTGAATATTAAGGCAGTAAGAGTGCTTGGACTGTATAACATTTTAAAGTAAAAAAAAGTAACCAGGGTTGTCAGGGAAGCACTGAAGATGACGGGTCAAAGCTCTCTGTGCTTGAAGAGAGAGAAGAAGAGAATTTACTGAGGAAGTTTTAGGAGAAAAAAAAAGGAATCATTAAAGTTCTGTAGCTACATAAAGAAAGAATCTAAACTAATAGGGACATAAGAGGAAAAATAAATAAATACAGAGTCTCATTCATTCAAGTCAGTAGGACACTGTCTCTGGACTTCAATAGAAATTTGAACAGGATGGCAAAGGCTCAGGTAATATGCGTAGGTAAACAGTGGAACTGTGACTATTGAGACTTTAAATACATTTATTGTATTATTGTTTTGAAATAAAATAAGATATAATAAAATAAAATATTCCTAGGCATACATTTAGGCATTTCTGGTTCCCCAGAAGCACATTGCAACCATTTTTTTTGTTTCAAAAAAGAATTCCTTAACTACAATATGAACACTTTTGTAAAATAATGAACTAAAAATTGAGAAAGTATATTTGCTATCAAGAATTCAGTAGAAAGTTCACCCTATTATATATTCTATTACTTTTGCAAGTCTAGCAATTCTATTGGCATGCATCATATTCTTATTCCAGACACTTCATATATTTTTATATACATAGATTATTTGGAAATAATAGCATGACATCTTGGCTATTGAGAAGTATATTTAGATTTTAAAAGCTCACTTGACAGCATATTTTTTGCAGTAAGTTGTAGTAGGTACCTGGATATGAATGTTCTAGCTGAAGCATTTGGGAAGAATATAAAATAATTTGCTAATGCTTCTTGATTGATGCAGTAACCTTTTCCATTAATGGGTGTTTGAAGGAAAAGATATTCAGGACAAAGGAGGAAGATATTCAAGAATTCAAAAGAAAAGGAACTTTTGTAAGAAAAGGAATTGAGAATAATGAATGATTCAATGTATCTATTCATGTCTTTGTGTCTAGAGCTTTGGCTTTTTTGTGTGCATGCATGGAAATACAGAAAGCATCACTTCTACTGAGGAGCTTTTAAGACTGCCTGGGGATGGTGACTCAGCTCTTCCACTGGCATCATCTTCAGCTCCTTTAACAGGTAATTAATGACCAAAATAAATTTTCAGTAGATCTGGGGCATGGTTTCAGGAGAAGAAATATACATTCAGAAAATATGGTGTTTAATCACACAAAGACAAAACTAAATTCCTGCAAGATTTTGTGTCCATTTCTTCAGGTTTTTGGGTAGAAACTAGAAAGAATCTTCAGTTTTACTTCAGAAACAGGAAACTGGCAATCTTGGTGCCCTACTTGGCAGCAAGCTTTGTGGCCAGCAGCCTGAAAAAGTGATACAGGATTGCAGGAAATCTCTATTTTGTTTCCAAGATAAAATGAAAAAATAGATGTCTCTGCTATCATTGTATTATTTTAAAGAAAAAAATTGTTGAATTGCTGCACTGTGGAAAAAAAATGTGAATTGGAACAAGAGTAATTTTGCAGTTCCTGAGGAACAGATATTCTGGATACACCTAGGACACTTTTCTGTTAGTGACATCTTTACTGTTCTAAGCCTGTAAACAGATTCACTTTTAAAGAAGGCCTATGTGTTGGGGTTTTTTATATTTCTCTTCTTCAGGACTAAGCAGTATCATTTACTCACTGTTTCAAGTAAAGATTAAGGCAGAACAGAAGAATCTTTTTCTGGAAGTGGACAGAAAAATTAATGACACCCTTGCAAATAAACTAAACAGTGTTTTTTGGGGGGGTTCAGTAGAGTCAGCCTCTTCACAGGTGAATGCGGAAAGAAAAAGACATCACAATGATGCCTTCTGCCATCATCAAACATTCCATCATTGGAAAAACACCCTCTGGAGATGGCTGCCGGCCTACCTGCCTGTCCTCCCTCTATAGATAAGTATCTGTCAGACTATGAACACCACTGGAAAAAAAATGCAAGGATTAGGAAAAAAGTATCAGTATGATATTGTAACGATTTTGTACATAATTTCTCACGTTTCTCACCTACAGAAAACTGAATGTTGCTGTTCAAGCTGTGTATCGAAAAATGGGATTATAAGGCTGCACTTGTGCCAGACTTAATGCAGGAGGGGGCCTGGAAATCAGGACTATGAAGTGGCAATCCATTAGCTGAAAGGAATGTGCTCCAGTTTGTAGGCCACAAACCCTGGGAGGACAAGGAATGTTAATAGATAACGATCAACAGGATGAGTCATGCCGGGAATGAGGAATGGATGGCGTCTAGGAGAGGTAACACCTTGCTGTTAATTGATGAAAGTGTCCTTTGTTTGTATAGTTAACCACCAATCGGGGATTGCCTAGTATGTAATGCTTAGCTTAAAGAACCAATCTGTTTAAAGCGCGCAGCTTCTGAAAACATATATAAACTCGTGATTGTGTACAATAAATCAACATCTTGCTTGCATCAAGCTACCTCCCGTCTCTTCATTCGCCGCAGTTTAAGAGATAGTTTGCACAGATGTCAGCATATATCCATGTGGTGCTTAATGAAAGTCATAGTCTGAGGCTTTGATCATAGGATTTGTTGTATGCTGCAGACTTGCTAGCCTGCATGGAATTCTGCAGACTGGTATCAATGTTAGAAGACTTTAAAAAGAAGGAAAAAATAAAATATATATTTACAAGATTTTTTTTATTCTTCCTCCCAACACCTATGTTTCTATCGTGAAACATACTATGTGAATGGACATGCGTAGTAACAGATAAGAATGCATAGTAAGACAGCTGTGCTTTACTGGCAGCAACCTTAGGTGAACTGTCATTCATTTCTCTTATACCTTTTCTTTTCTTTTTTTCTACTTGGTGCATTTATTCTGTACACTGATCATAAAGGAGTCACTAGTGCTTAGCTGTCAAATACAGCTCTTGCCTCCACTGGATAAACTTTAACTATCTTTCTGGGGCTGTTATATCACCATTAAACTGTCCTATTTCCTTTTCCTGGAGATTTTATTACCTGTGCAACAGATGTGCCTTCCATTATGCCTGGGGAAACAGAACGTTACCTCTGGACATCTTGATCCATGATTCTTATAAATCTGTTCTGCTCAGTTCTCCACAGACTGCACAGGATTTGTATTCAGTGTAATGAATGCAGAGTGGTCTCATGAAAACCTAGTGAAGGTAGAAACCGGCATTACAGACATTCTAAGTAAGGGGAGATGTACATCAGTTTCTAAAGAAATCCCCTACTGCAAAAGACACGAAAATGCTACTGAATATACTCATGAAAAACAAGACGACAAGCAGGGCTAAAGAATCGGAAAACAAAATATCTGAGAAGGTAGCAGTATCTTAGCCTTATTTTTCCTTCAATTGCATGTCCCATTCCACCTCTCTGAGGAAGTACAGTGTTCTGGGCAGTAAAAGTGAGCAAAAGACAAGGACAATGCCAGAACAATGTATGCAAATTTCACTTTGGGACAGGTTTACCGTAGCAAGCATTGAACTTATGGTTTCTTAGGAAAATACAACAAAACCAAACCAAAACAAAATTGTAAAAAGCTTGGGTTTGTATTGTACCATTGCTGAGGGAGGCAAAATTAATAGTAGCTATCCATTCAGTCTTTTATCCATCAACTCCTACGTCACGAGCAAGGTTCACCAAATGTATTACAACTTTTAGCTTATATAGATCCTTTCTTTTGGTGGTGGGAACTCAGCCATCCTCTTTCATTTATGGCTGATAGTTGTATGTACTTACTGTCTTAATTTTGATAATTAAACAAGAGTTTAACACCCCCTTATAAAATATGCTTGGAGCCTGACCCAGTAGACTTCTCTGTAGACTTTCCTGTGTGATTTGCAAGGAAGCCTGCATGAGCCAGACAGCTGAGTGCTGTGCTCCTGCTCTACCTCCCACCCCAGGAGCTGTTCTACTTCCTATAAGTATTTTGAAGTTATTGTTTCTGATGTGTTATTTTCAGTTAAAAGCTTGGCAGTGTTTCTGCAGAACTCTTGCACTAGCAGCTACGTCACTGCAGCAATGTGTTTCAAGAGCTGAACTCAGTTACCAA
The DNA here is from genome assembly GCF_023634085.1 of Falco cherrug. NCBI lineage: Eukaryota > Metazoa > Chordata > Aves > Falconiformes > Falconidae > Falco > Falco cherrug. The sequence continues at coordinate 63,986,174 of NC_073699.1, forward strand.
ATATTGACTGTCATTATGTTCTGCTATCCCTGGTTTCAGCTGAATTAATACTTTCTGTTGTTACTGATGCATCTTGAAGACATAGCCAAGGTGTTGCCATGGTCCACTCAGTGAACTCATGATAGTTCGTTTACTATGATCTTGAAGCACAAAAAAAATCAAGGCGACCACACCAAGGGTTTATGTTTTGGTCAAACAGTGCAACTTTATTGTTTGCCCGTAAAGCAGCGTGCGATAGATAGAGTGAAGGAAGGGAAGAAAAGGTAAAGTAAAAGGAAAGAAGATTATAGCTACCACAATGAGTCCAAGGCAACCCTATGGTCCCAGGTCCAGGCAGTGTCCTGCTGGTCCTTCTGATCGTCATGGTCCTTGGTGGGGAAGATTTTCAAAGTTCAGTTGCTAAGGGGCCATCTTTTATGCCAAGCAGCACACCTTGCTCCTCCTCTGGCCCATGGATTGTTGCCAGTCTCCGCCTTCTCCAGGAAGGCTACCACGCTTGCCCAAAGAGGAGTCCCCGAGGCGTGGTTTGCCTTAGAGGCGGGTAGCTTCAGACCAGGAGGTGTCTTTTTGTATTATAATGATATTATAATGAAGAAAGTTCACCTGAAGTTCAAGTTTTCTGGTGCGTTGCTATGACAGTGGTTGTGATCCATCTTCTGGACAGCAGTTATGCAGCCTTATCGTAGTTGTTCCTTTCAATCCCTGGTGGCAGAGAATGGCATAGTGCTCCTTGTACCATGCAGTTCTCCTTCCCAGGGTCTTTGTGCCTTGGTGTCCATGAGGACTGCATTCCAACTCCAGGTGTCTGTTGGCAATGGTGAGACAATATCGTTCTCTTTGGACTGACTCTTACAGGTGTGCAGTCAACCAGCAAATTAAATCAAACAATGACTATTACAGAAAGTAGCTGTATTTTTGTGTTCATTTGATGAGACAAACTTTTTTTCCCAACATACATTTTCTTTTAAAAAATGATACTATGGGATTGTTGAGTTTCTTGTCATTCTTTATTGCTGTTTTCTGTTGGGAAATATTCTCTGGCTTATTGCTGTTTCCAACAGCCTTAACTTCTGTCTAGAATTCCTTATAATCAAACAATTTGTGATTGAAAAGTCTGAGGAGAAAAAAGTGACTGGATTTTACTATTTTCTGCTAGACTGACATAACATATAAAGACTGAATCACTGAGAGGCCAAAAAACTCTTCAAAGAGAATAAGACATCAAGCCAGAAGGGCTTCCAAATAAGCAGGTACATAACTATGACGCTTGTTAAAAATGTGAAGCAAAAAATTCCTTAGAAGAAAGGTAGAAATGCTGATGCATTGCCTTCTCCCCAGAGCTATTGTCCAAAGATGAGGCAAAAATCCCATTTGTTATTAGATTGTACAAGTGTTAGAATGACAGGAAGAGGGGGTGAAAGAATAAGTGGGTTTTGATTGGGGTGATCATTGCAATGAGGTACAACATGCAGTCAGGCTGGGAGGCCATCCTGAAAGGAAGGTGCAGTAGAGCACTAGAGCATAGAAATGTCTTTTTTTAATGACAGCTCCATAACACAGCACAGTGGTCTTACCCTATCAAAGAAACCACCCAAAGCCATTAACCAGTCATCAAAAAATCTGAAAAAAACAAAACCAAAACAAAATTTCATGTAGAATGTAGTAATTTGGATGAGGTATCTGCAAAGCATTTGCATCCAAATAGGATACGTTATTCACAGGATAGTAAAATCATAGGAAAATTCAGGTTGGAGGGCCCTCTGGATGTCTCCAGTCCAAAGCACAGGGCTTTGTTTATTTAGGTTCTGAAAACCTCCACAGACAGACTGCACAGTCTTCCCAGATAGCGTGGACCAATGCCTATCTGCCCTCATAGTGAAGAAGTTTTTCCTATGTCTGGTCTGAACCTTACTTCTTTTAAGTTATGCCTGTTGTCTCCCACCCCCTTACCATGCACTATGAAGAGCCTGGCTCCATCAATTGCCTCCTCATAGCTGCTGGGGGAGCTGCTATCGAGTCCCCCTAAAGCCATCCCTTCTCCAGGCTGAAAAAAGTCCTGCTCCTCCCAGATAGGGCAAGCACTCCAGCCTCTTTGCCATCTTGGTAGTCCTATACTGAATGTGCACCAGTTTGTTGTCTTTCTCATATTGGGAGGTGGGGCATCCTATAGAAGTTATACTGCACACAGTATACGAAGTATACTGCACATAGTATAAAAGTTGCAGTCTAGTGAGTGCTCAGTAGAGGGGGATAATCCCTTCCCTGTGAACTGCTGGCCATGCTACTGTTCGCGGAGCTTGGGATGCTGCTGGCCACCTTTGCCATGAGGACACATAGCTTGTTCAGGCTCACCTTGCTGTCCACCAGGGCCTTTCCTGCAGATCTGTCCTTCCTCAGCCTGTCCACCCCCAGCCTGTGTCATCTCAGAAACTCCTTCATCCTAGGGGCAGGACTTGTCACTTGTCCTTGTTCAGTTTCACATGGTCCCTGTCGCCCCCTTCCTCCAACCTGCCTAGGTCTCTTTGAATGGCATCTCTGCCACTGAATATATTGACTGCTCCCCGTGCTCCACCAGTTTGGTGCCATCCGCAGTGTTGATGACAGTGTGCTCCATTACCTTCTCCAGCTCATTAATGTGTTAAACAGGAAAGGTCCCATTGCAGATTCCTGTGGTACTCAAGTTATTGAGCACTACCCATAGACCTCTACTTTCTGAAGCCAACTATCTAGCCAGTTTTTTACCCATCTGGTTGTTCACCCATCCATACCATAATGTCCCAGCATGTATACAAGATGGTTAAGGGAGACTGTTAAAAGCTGTGCTAAATGCGAAGTAAATGGCACCCACTGTTCTTACCCAGCTGGTCAGGTGTGATTTGCCTTTGCTAATCTCTGTTGACTATTCCCAATCACCTTCTTCTTAATATGATGTGCTGCAGGAAGATTCACTCCACGAATGATGTGAAACTCCTGCATCAAGAAGATACACCGAACAACCACCAGAAATCCTTCGATGGCTTGGGTCCCTCCTTGTTGCACTTTCAGGAGCTGGCAGACCCCTGCAAGAACCACGGTCTGTGGTGTAGAGACTTCCATGAGTTGTTTAAAGAAGATGTCACCAATTTTGTGTCTCAGATTGGGTGATCAATCAAACTCCCACCACAATGACACCTTTACTGGCCTCTCTGCTGACCCTGACCTGCAAGCTTTTACCCAGACAGCTATCCATTATGTGCAACAGCCCCATATATCCAAGATGCTCCTGCTCATGGATGGCAACATCCTCCCTTGGGCCCTTTCCATGCTTGTTTTCTCTGGAGAGATTATGTATGACCTTAGTAGCACACTTCTGTGATGACACGCGCAGCTCTAGCTCCTCCTGCTTGTTTCCCAGCATGCATGCATTTCTGCATATCCTAGAGTCTGATGCTCCTTCACCCACTTCTACCACTCCTGAGGTCTCTCTTGTTCACATGGTCCTTCATCCTTTGTTTTCTAGCCATTCTACTGTTTCCTTTTTAACTGTGGTCTGCAATGTCCCCCCTCCCCCCATCATTCCTGGTCTAAATCTTTCCTCACCAGATTGGCCAGCCTGTTGGCAAAGATGCCCTTGCTCCACTTTGTCAGATGGATTCTATATGTTCCTAGCAGTCTTCCATCTTCAGAGAGGATCCCTTGGATGTAAAAATGAGCTCCCTGATTTTGGTACTTCCTATGTGAGGAGGTGCTGACCTGCAGAATTGCATCCTCCCTCAGATCTAGCTCTCGGTCAAAGCATCTGCTGTGCGCAGGGATAGTTGTGCCTGTGGGTGATGGCACTGTGCCCTGTGGGACATCGCCACTGAGGTAGTGGACCCTCACTACCTTCATCCATTTCCAGTCACCTTCTGTGCATCCATCTGCACATGCTGCTGTACCTGTCAGCTGTGTCCACCAGCAGAGGTCTGGCATCCCTGTGGATACAGCTCTATAATTCAATTATTTGTGAATAGGTTATCATTAATAATTTCCAATTAGGTTTGATTTAGCTTGAAGTCAAACAATTACAATTTTATGCTTTTTTGAAGTCCAACAATTAAATTTTTCTTCTTTGATCGTGTGCTTAATTTTAAACTATTGCTTTTGTGATTGGAATAATGACTGGAATTAGGGCCACATTTCTGGGGGAAGAATGAATCTCTCAAAATGCACCCAATGATTGCCAAAATGTGTGCTGTATCAACAGACAACAGATTTCATTTGTGGAAGTTCTCATAATTTCTGAGATACAATCATAACAACCTGGATGTACAACAGACCATTTGAAAACACGAATTCAAGGTAATAAAAACATTCTATATATAATTCCATATACAAAGAGAAACACATTTGGCACACATTGAGTTGCAATAGAGATCTAAATTGTCTGTTTTCCTGTGAAGCTCGGTTTGAGACCGGAGTTTGGGATATTTAATTGGCAACATCAAAAGAAAAGCAGTGTGGGAATGACTTCCTAATTTTGGAATAGAGTTAAAGTAAGTGCTTCTCAAGTACAAAGAGGGAAAAAGCAAAAAATAATATATGAAGATTTTCAAGTTTATGTAAAAACATCAGTATTATGACTGTTAGTTTCTCATGCAAATAATTAACAGGATGCAGGAGGCAGTAGATGATAGAAAGATTATTATATACAGATAAATCAGTCTGAAATAATAAGATAATGTCTTGTGAAAAAGAAAGGCATGGAAGAAGCCAATTTTCATGGCTCAGTTAGGCAAATCAGCTGTTTTAGTAACTATTCCAACACTACCAATGCTGACTTTTGGACAATAATGATTTTCCTATTTTGCCAGATCTTCACATCTTTTAGCAGATCACAAAAAGAGAAGACAAGTATAGGCTTCATAGAGAATGGTTTGCTTTTCCTTTTTGCATTTTCTATAAAAGGGAAGTCTAGCTAATTTTCAGCCTTGTTCACCTTTTTTTCCTCTCAGAGCACCCTATTCTTAAACAATTAAATAGTAACAAGTTCATTAAATAAAACACTTGGTTCCAAATGTGATTGTCTTTCATAAGCCAGTTCATTTTGATCTTAGTCTTAGAACACACACAAGAATATAAGGCAAAGCAAAAATAAATCTCTGTAGGATCAGACTGTTACTACTTCTAATCACAATTGATTTTCCTCTTCAGTCATACCTACTCTATGTGATTTATGCACTAACTCACCTTTTTAAAAAAAATCTGTTAGTTTCCTTGCCAGTCAGTCAATTGCTAGCTCACTCATCTATTTTTTTCTTGTTGTTTTGAAAACACCATTTCTATTCATCAAGTTACTCAGTTTAATATAATCAAGTAGGGTTTTAATTGCTGTGACTATCATCTGTAACCAAGAAGGAGAAAATAAATATAATCTGTCAGCTAGATGACTCTGAACAGGATCATTTGAAGGCTGGAATCCCTTACCATCGTGATGCAAAAGTTCTGTTTAGAAGCTGCTGTCCATCAGAGAGTTGGGGAACATTTAATCGTGTTTGTTTTATAAGAGGAATCTGGTAGCTTCACTTTTGACCAAAATATTATTTCTTATTACTGATTCCCTTTCTTTTCTCTCTCTTAGCAAGCACATTTAGTGCTTGTTAAGCACAGTTCAGTACTTGATGAGTACAGTGCTTGTACAGTATAAGCATTTACATATGTAGTACTCAATTTTTGTCTGAGCTGTTTTGAATCACTGTGCTGTGTCAGCATTGGAGGCCTGAACTGAGCCAAGTGCCCCATTGGCACGTATGCTTTACAAAATGCATTTTAAGTGTTGATTACTGCTTCAGAGAGCTTACTGTCATCCATTATATTCTATAGGTAGTGCAACTTACTGTATCCCTCTATAATAAAACCAGATGCTGTAAACTGATAAGATTCTATAGCATCTGGGCTGAACCTTTTGTTGTTTGTGATTTCTTGTATAAAGTAGTTGAATGACCTGAAATACCTTATTTTTTTTAAATAACTGAACTTTTAAAAACAAAACTAAGATACATGAAAAAATAGTAATAAAGTGAAACAAATGTTACATTCAAAATATTTTTAGCAGCAAAAGGGAACATGGCACATATATGGATCCCAGAATTTATTTTTAACTTAGTTGAAATACTAGCAATCTAACCAAAGGACAACAAATAGCTGTTATCAGTCCATATTAATGCTATTACAAGTATGAAGAAATGCAAAAAAAGACTCATTAATAATAACTTTAGAATTGTTGTGCAGGAAAGCTTACTGCTATCTCCCCGTTTTCCCTGGTGTGACATTCACCCTTTCTGTGTGCCTCTAGGATGGGAGAAAGACAGTTTCAGTCCCTTCAAGAGGAAATGGGAGGGTTGCAACAAGTTGTCACTGTCCTGGGATCTTTGCTGGGAGGGATATGATATTCAAGATGGGGTTCTCTTCCTCCACAGTCTTGGGTCTGTGTGTGGCTATTTTTATTTGGTTTTTTTTCCTCACAGCCTGATTTCCCCTTCTCAGAGGCTCCCAGCTGAAGCCAGAGAGTGGCACAGTGGCCTCCTCCAGCCCCAGCTGCCCTCAAGGGCTGCTGTTTGTCACCCCCTGAGTCCCACTGCAGTTGATCAGGCCAGTGCCACACGGGGAATCACAGGGTGAAGCTAAAACAGGAGTCCCATGGGTACCGCTCCTCTCAGGAACTGCCAAAACAGACTGTGGCCACATCAAGCCTGGACGAGTCCAGAGACCTGCCGCAGCCAGGGCTGTACAGGGTCTGCAGCTTGTTACTGGTCATGGCAAACATCACACTTACTGGGACATATGTAAAAGAATTCCTCTGCCCAATGGTAAACAGAAGCTGTGAAATAGTGACTTCTTCATAAGAGCACAAATTATATTATCATCACATTTTTTTCCCCGCAAAGAGCCCCTGAACTAATGTCTGTAAAGTTTATTATTTTCAATGAGAAATCTTTCACCTAATGATGGCTGGAAGGTTCCCATCCTGTCTTTAGATACTATTTAACCACTTAGCTATATATATATGTAGTTAAACATGATGACTAACACAAAATTAGAGGACAGGTAATAGGCAGCTTTAAGACTGGGCCTCCAACCAAGAACTGTATTTTCCCTTATATCGTTAAATTTGTAAATTAGTGTTCTCAGAACTCTAAATATGTTCTTATGTTCTCAGAAATTGACAGAAGGGAGGGTACATTGATGAGGAAGTGAGTTTTATACAATTGTAATGAACTCTTATGAGAGCTTCGCTTCATGTCAGAGAAAAACAACTTGGTTTTTACTTTGAGGCTGTGTTAACAAGCGATTTCGTATACTAGGGACAAAGACCTGACATCCCTTAAATCACATCCTTAGTTTCTCATGCATCTCATTGCAATGCATTGTTTACTCCCCTGGAAAGGGTCTGTTGCTTACACACACACACACACACACACACTCACACACAGACACAGACTCACACACATAGACACACAGAGACACACACAGACACACACACAAACACAGACACACACACACAGACACACGCACAGACACACACAAAGACACACATACCCCCACCCCCCACCCCCACCCACCCCCACCCCCACTCTCTCCCTCCCTCTCTACCACCCCCACCTACCCATTGGCATTCACCACTATTCCTGCAGAATCTGAAATAAACCGGCTTTAAAAAAGAGATTCAGTTGTGGAAAGAATATTTTTGGTATGTAGTGTGCAACAGTAATTTCAACAGCTTCTGTGAGCTGTTTTCATGAAGGAAGAAAAGTAAGTAAGGTGCACATAGTACAGATGGTGACTGCCTCCCACTGATCTAGAGATGGTTAAAGTCATTCAAAATTCCCTACAAAAGGGGCTGATGACATTTTAGGTGGACGGAAAAACCTCAGAAATTTCAGGCTTAGGCAGAAGAAAACAGAAGGCAATATACATATATATTTAAAAGGCCAACAAAAAATATAAAGGATAGATTTCCAGAAATTAGAACATTTTTCAGAACATTAACTCAGCTAATATTTTCTGGCACTCCTCATATTTTTTTAAGCTGCAGCAGAATTTCAAAAGCACTGTGATGTTCCTTTTCTCTAGCTTTCATGTGGGTGATGTTTATAAGGTCAGCACAGAGCTCAGTGTGGTTTGCTGTATGAAACTGATTTGAAAGACAGAAGGGAGATAAATGTATTTATTCTTAAATCACTGGAAAGCACTGGACAGATTCCTAGGAATAGCCAAGGGCCATGAGTTAGATGGCCAATGCCCTCCTACAGAACTATGTTTTGTTTGTATATATCCATATTCAAATCCATAGTTTAGGCTGAAAACACTTTTACAGTGACTCCTTTTTTTTAGTCACCACATAAATATATCCCTAGTCCCAGCTAAAGCAGGATAGACAGTCCTGCGATTTTTTGAGGCTGACTACCGACTCTAAGGACAACCTTCTTCTCCACTTTGGACAACAATTCAATGATTTTCAGGCACCCTAGGCATCCAGAAAGGTCAGAAATGGCCACTGGATATGTACAGTGTTTTAGTCAGACATGCAAAGTGAATTAAGTATGTACCAAGTACAAAACTGGTAGTCATGGAATGCTTTATTTTTTTGGGAAGAATAGTTGTAAAGTGCAAAAATTTAAAGTAGAATTATTTGAGCTAGTCAGCAGCTATTTCTGAAGCTCCTCAGACCTACACAGCACAGAGAAATGAAACCCATTTCAACAAAACCAAGGTACTGTGTGCAAGGATTGCAGGGCATTCTCCCTTGCTGTTTCCACATTAACCTCACCTATGGCTTATGTGCAATGCATAGCAGGGATTATGACAACCTAAAAACACCCCATGAAAGAACATGCTGAAAAGAACTTCAAACAATGTTAAAGTGAACTAGAATAAGCTAAAATACCATTGTTAGACTTTTATTTATTTATTAATTTTCATTATATATATAATTTATTATATATAATATATAATAAATATAAAACCGATATATATCAAACAATATAATATAAATTAATAAATGTATAAATAATATAGAAATATAAATAAATACACAAAAATTAATCTAAATATAATATATATAAATATATACATATAAAAATAAAGTATGTGAAAATATATAATAAATAAAAATAAAAAATATTTATTATTATTTATTGTTAGACATGGTGGTTCATGTTTTCTTTTCCAGCAGTCCCAGCTTCCCTTAAGAGGCTACTGTTTGACACCTGTTGAGTCCTGCCTTGGTACGCTTTTTTTACCTACACGGCATTCATGAGGCTCACGCTGAAACAAGTGGGGCAACAGTCACATCACTAATAGACAAATATTAAATCAGGACAGGCCAAGACATGTCTTGAGATCCTGCTCTGTCAGGTGAGTACAAAGCCATGGCCTTTTGCTTGTATTGACTACATCATATATTTTATGCTCAGTAAACATTATTGCTTTCTAAGGAAAGGAAAAAGCAGATGTGGCTAAAATAGAATTAATTAAAATCTGAATTATTTGACCTTTGACAGTGCCTCCCTGTAAGATACTGAATAGGTTGGGGACAGCTAGTCTAGAGACGAGAAATAGTGCTGCGTTTATTTCAAGTCTGTAGTGTAGATGAAATGAAGGAAAATTCTCTTCATTTCTTAGTTGCTATAAAAAAGCCATCTAACAAAATTTTTTGAAAATAAGGAAGTACAATATACAAACTTACCAAATTTGTTGGCCTTGCTTTAATCACAAACAGGTGACATGAAGATGTTAATGCAATTCCAATAAAATCAAATCTTACAAGACAAACATAAAGTACTAGAAGGAAATTTATCTCATGACAAGGCACGAATGAAGATGACAGGGTAGGAAAAAGCATTGTTATGTTCCATATTGGGTGAAAATTGAAAGATCAGAGGATTTCAGGGGAAGAAAAAGTACATGCACATCTTCTCATCTTTCTCAGTCTTCTCTATAAACAAAGCTTAATGCAGCTTATTGTACAGCTTGTAGGAGGCAGCCTAGCTGATATATGGTGGGTGCATGAGGATATGTAGCTCTGTCAGTCATGAGAAGAATAATTTCTGATTAATATATTTCACTTTTCATCCTACTATTTGCACAACTCCAGTTTATACTAAACAGTGCTATGAATTGGGATTTTTAGTGGAAAGCAGAAATTTTTCATAGGTACTAAGTAAAAACCAGCTGCCACATACCAGCAGGTTATTTCATAGTTCTCTGTAACAAAGACTCTTTCCTCTAAAGGTACTGCACAGCACCAGAGGATGCATACGTCAGATGTAGCACAGTAATTTCCATATGTAAATGTGCACTATTTATATCTCAATCAGCTCACAAGTCAGAATTCACAAGAGGTTTGAGGGAAGTCAGTTTTTCAATGCTACTAAAATGCAATGGGTATGGAGATCATAATTCTTTTAGACACCTGAGCTGACAGCTTTTAGTCTCCTGTGGAAGAAGCAGATACTACACTCGGCTGACTCTAGGACTTCAATTTTTTTCCTCTGTGCCAGGCTAGCAAATGTCCTGCTGGCAAAATCTTTCTTTTCTCACTGTAAACATATTAAAAATTCCTCGAGATTTTCCTTATCACTTCAGCACCTTCTTGCTGTCAAGATTTTTCATTTCTTGGTCTTGTCCACACATCTAGTCTCAATTTTCTCTTGTTTCACAGACAACATTTAGACTGCACCCAAGTGACTAAATTAAAGCAGTATCTTCCTCCTCGCTAATGATAACTTCCTGCTTCCTGTTATGCCTGTGGGAGTGGCACATAATCTATCAAGAAGCTTCACACTTCTGAAATCAGTGATGGCTTGCTCCTTATCTGCTTTAAATAGGGATGTGCCACTACTGCATGTCCTGTTCATCTGTGCCTTGATTTGAACATCTTTATTTCAGTCCTGTGCCTTGAGGCATAGGAATGACACAGTGGTTGGGATTCAGGATCCTCCACATGGGTGTCTGATGCCATTTGTGATGCCTTCTGGCTACGAACTTCCACTCAGGGAGGTCTGTGGTCTCATGTGGTCCAGTGGTGTATCTCCAAGTGGATATCTTGAATGCAAAAAGTTATCTCAAATGGTGCTAGCTACTAATATATCAGCACCTGAATCTTTCTTGTAGTATCTTAGGGAACTTGCCTGGTCATCTAACTGAAAGTATTCTTTGAGTCATGCCTGGCTCTGTGGCAGGAGGAAGAAAAATGGTAGTGTGATTACAAGAGAAGTAGACCAATGCTTCCTGACTTGAAGTGATCTTGGTGTAAAAAAAGGCCTAGCACAGACTATTTATAACCTTTAATAGAATAGCTTAGATTGCCTAAGTCCTTAAAAGGACATTTCAGGTACCTCGAGGGTCTTGTGGGAATGAGTCACAATTCAGAATCTCATGAAAACAACTTGTCAAAACCTGCATTTTTACTCATTCAGGTCCCTTATGAAGTATGTCAAAATCTCTTCTCATCCTCTTGTTAGATAATATACATCCTATATAGAATATACCTTGCCATGAGGATGTGGAGGTGACTGCTTCTTTGAAAATGAACTACTGAGTAGGAACTCCAGGATATTTTTCAACATTGGGACCCACTGTTATTTGCCTCCTCTCAGGGAGCCAAATTTGCTTTTATCCTTCACAGGTTTTCAGGCAGAGTTTCCTAAACCAACTCGAATTGCTTTGCTCAAGAATAGCTGCCAGACACATGGCCAACAGATTACAGTATTTTTATTGGATTGAATAGGTCCATGACACCAGAAGCACCCCTGTCAGCAGTCTTGATGTTTTTCTAAGCAGGTTTACTAGTGGTACAATGTCTCCACATCTCAAATTCTTTCTTATGATCTGTGGGATATCAGTCATTCACAATCTGTCAGCTTCATTTATATTATGCTGTGGGTAGGCCTCCTGTGAAGTCTAGATGTACAGCTCTTCCAAGCTATAGCTCATATCCAATGTGGAGCCAAAATCCAACTCTTCTAGGTCAGAATCCTCCACAGAGTAAATACTTTCCTCTGAAAGTCTATGCTTTCCCTCATAATATCGTCAGTATTTTTAAATGACAATCACTTTGCCCTTTCATGTGCCAGTTACACTACATCCCTCTCAACAGAGAAACTCACATCTACTGCATACTATGTGTCCTGAAGCAGGAACTCCATATCCCAGGAACTTTCTCCATCTCAGAGCCCTTTCTGAATTATTCACTGTCTACCTCCTTTCTGGTTCTTTCTATTACTTGATTTGATTTATCCAGAGTTTTTCTGGGTCTTCCTAGGATCTTGTAATCCCTATACTGATTGATGTAAGCCTGCTTGTTATATCATTTATGCTTTGCTTGCCAAAGAAACTTGAAAAAGTACTTTTCTTGCAGACTACATCTTGCTCTTTTTTTTCTGGGATATAGTCTTTTCCTGTGCCCTCATTTCATTCCTTTATCTTTTATCCAATCACAGCATAATGCTGGGAGCTTTTATGATGTTTTGGGTGATGGAAAGAACTAAAAAACTCTTGCTTGCAAAGGATTTGCACTCACTTCTTTATGTGTTTCTTTTCTCCTGCTTCTGAAAATCAGCAACTAGCTCTGACTCAGAAGGTTATAGTGTAGGGCAGTCAGTGTGGGAAGGGCACAGAACATAATCATCAGCAGTGAAGAATTAATTTAAGCACTTCACAAGCTAGTGACCAAAATGTAGTTTCACTGGTGTTAAGTAGAATAAAATTTAACCACTCAGGTCTTCATGGAGAAGTTGACTAGTCAACATCAATTCCCACAGACAATGTTGTGTCCTTTTTGGGTTGTGTACACTGACCCAGGTGCCACATGCCAGTGTGTTCCCACCTCGTGCTGAAGCCCATGACTGCTAGTGCTTTCATAGGGAGTTTGTCATCCTCATACAGGCCTCTAATTTCCGTGATGGGAGTCAAGTCTGCTCAGTTTAAATTCTTAAATCCTTTATTGGGTATGCTGTTCAATGGCAGGTAATACTACAATCAGTATCTGGATTTTGTCTTCTGGCAAATGTCTTTCCTCAGCAATCAGAGAATGAATAGATTCCATAGTAAAGGCTAATGTCTTAAAAATTGTGTGCCTGCTTTTCTACCCCTTATGTTGGATGCTTATTGCAGATAGAATGGAAATATAATTTAAGACATTAAAAAGCTATTTCTAGACCTGCACTGGATGGACAAAGCTTTTAATCTGATGTCACCGTTCAGGTCATCTGGGCTTATTTTGCCGTTGCATCTGTTCTCAATGATTCTAGCAGCTATAACCTTGAATGAACACTCTTGGGGGGAAGCTGTAAAATAGAATTTAACTCACCATGGATGATGATTTCCTTCACTGGTTGCAGACAATTACTACAGAAAAGTTACTTTACAAGATTTTGACATTTTTGTTTCTAGCTGTTTTCTTGTAATGGTTGCTTTTGTCATGTAATAAACTTGTCCTGCTTTTAGCAGTACAGCAAAGAATGATCATAAAATAAAACTGCTATGTAACAAACTACAAATAAGAATTAATTTTATTTCTAAGGAAGACAGCTTCATCTTGTAAAACACTGGAATATATATCTATGTATTCATATTTTTATGACATAGGTAATGTGTTGCTTCTCAATAACATCCCTATGCATGTGGTTTGTCAGGCTTCTGTATCCAGCCTTGAGGGTATTGAATCAGCACAAAATGAACACTGAGGCTCTGGGCTCTAATTGGTCTCCTTCAATGAGTTTAAGAGTGCTGGCTGCACATTTTCTTTGGAGGCCTTCTGGCATAGATGGTTTTTGTCTACCTTGCAGGGATGAATGTCTGAGTATTCAAAGAACTGTCTGAGCTGACCTTTGCTGAGTTACACAAAGATGGCGTTTCTTAGCTGAAGGAAAGGCAGTAAGTGGTTCAGAAAAATAGAAAGTTAACCAAATTTTCTTTTCTTAGTCCACTTGTTTTCTTTCACTCTTCTGAAACATATGTATATTTCCTTTGATGAGTTGCTGCTACCATAAATTCCAGTTAACTGTGGGACTAATTTATATTGACTAGGGTAGGAACTAATTGCAAATTGCAAGTTTTGTGAGTCACGTGTGGTGTAGCTAAAAGTGTAAGTGCCAGTTACTTCAATTCACCCACCTGTTATGAAAAAATCTAGCAAAATATCAATGTGCATTGCAATGCCTGTAAGAGACCCACCATTGCCACAGCAGATGTGTTGTCTCAACATTGCTATGTCAGGAAACTCATGCCATCACCACAGTGAATGATCTATACATTGTTAAGGCAGGAAGATAACACCACTGCCACCATAGAGATTTAAGGCAGGAACATAACACCACTGCCACCACAGAGATTTATCTTTACCTTGTTAAAGGAGGAAACCAGCTGACGCCATGGAGCAATGGGGGAGGCTGATCCTGCAGAACTTAACCAAACCCCTGTGCATGCACCCAGACCTGGTGTCAAGAGGATCAAGGTGCCTGGATGCCCCTGAGGACCACTTGATAATGTTGGGCACATACACCATTGCTGGGTGGAAGGTGTGGCTAAGCAGAACAGCTTGTAACAACTCTATAAAAAACAGAACCAACTAACATTGGATGGAACGTTCCCCCATTGTATTTGGAAATGAATCAGACTGTCAGTACACCGCAGCTCTGGGGTGGTAGCTATTGCTGTGAACTCTTTCCTTTTTTTCCTTCCTTCTTTCCTTCCTTTCTCTCTCTTTATCTCTCACTCTCTTTCCCTTTGCAATCGCAGATTTATTGTTGGGCAAATAAAGTTCCTTGTCTCTTGACTCTGTTTTGAGTCTTAATTCTGTTCCCGAGAATACAAACAGAACCACGCTCCGGTCTCAGACGGGCATGTGACAATGCCTCAGGTAAGACACACCTAGAGGATGCACTCAGACTGCAATTACAAAGAAAAACCTAACTTCTGAAGCAGATCACACATTGCCTAATGTTCTGAGTTTAAAAAGCAGTGGATTGCAGCCAACTTACGGTAACAGTTGCAAAGCACCTGTGTGAATTAGACTTGCCTGGATTCTGCAATTTATCTTTGTATAAACACACCACAGTCAAATTGCAATGTGATAAAATTTACACTGTTTACTTTTCAAAATATATCCCTGGAAAACCTCTAATTCATAAGATTATGGATTACGTGGATGAGCTTAATTGTAGCTGACACTAAGCTGAAATTTGGTTTTTTTTCTGAGACTTACAAAGAAACTCAAGATAAGCTTCTCTGCTTTTGGGAACTGAAGGTATAATTGCTGATGTGTTGACAATCAGTGAAACCAACTGATAAAACAAGATGAACACAGTTATGGCATTTTCACTATTAACATGCTGATTACTTGATCTTACTCAGATGTATTTGCTAGAATTTCACATAATTGCAAGAAATGCAAACAGTGAACAATTATTTATAAAAGGTGAATATTTTCCTCAGATTTAAGTATACTACACTGTTCTCCTAGAATTTATAAAGAAGTTAAAAGCTTTCTTCTCTATTCATATGAACATGTAGCAAAAAAATGAAAAAAGAAGTGTTAAGAAAGTTGATCCCTCTCTTATATGTATTTAAATAACTTATTCCACTCTCTCACATACTGTTTTCAGCATGTTTGGATATTATTTTGGTATTTTTATTGATATTTTGTTGTGTTTTAATTGGAAGCTGCAACTGAAAGTGGTATTGACTAGGTGACAACACTGCATTTTAGAATGTTATGATTGTCATACCTTACTGGTCTTTTTTACGTATAGTACCTGCATTACAAACCAGGTTTTTGAGCAAGCATGTAAAAAGGGAAAGTTGTTGGATCAAAAGAGCTTTATAGTTTGGACAAGTTTTCATGGAGACCGAAAACTCTGAAGCTTAGGACATTTATTTTTCCCAAATGGTGATATGAAATCTGTTACATAGCTTTTTTAAAAGACCTTCACAAGAATCCCAGTTTTTCTTTAATCATTTGCACTCTTAGAAAAAAGGCTGATCATTAAAGATGCCAACTATTATCTCAGCAAGAGTAACTCCCTTAAAGCACTGATCTAGAGAACTTTGTCTTAATCAAATTTAATTAGAATTACTATGCATGTTTCGAATCATTGCCAGACATTTATATAGCTAGTATCTATTTGCATTCTTTAATTTTTAACCATTTCTAAATCAAATTGATAATCCAGATTTATTTGTATCAAAATGAGATGAGAAATAGACATAACGTAATGGAACGTTTTTATCCAGCAGACTGAACTTGCCTATCTTTCTTTTTTGTTTCCAGGTGTGGATCCACTGAATTCAGTGGAAACCTTGAATTCAGAGGATTTGCTTGTGATTTATATTGGGGTGATGGAAGAAGGCAATTTAAAGATGTGCCAAACAAAAATAAAGACAGTAATACAAGTGATTTAGAAGGGTCTGAAGACATCATTCTCTGCTTTGAATAGGAGATACAGAATTAAAATAGAAAATGCTTGCTCCGTGAAGATCTCAAAGATACTAAGATTTATCACTTCTTACTTTTCTCAGCATTAGTGTTGTCACTTCTGCTTGATAATCTGTTTTCTTTGAGATGACTGCATTATTAAAAGAGAAAAGACAATTAAGTTCAGTTCTATGGGTCTAGTCTCTGAAGTCAAAGGAATTGCATAGATTTACTGCAGGCAAGTCGTTATCCCATGCTAATTTCCTGGATTGGTATTCAGATAATTAGGTAGTTTTGAGCATACTTTAAAATTCAATTAGGTCTCTACACTAAAATAATCAAATCTGCATTTAAAATAATAAGTCTGCATCATTTGATTCATATCTTTTCCATCAGTCACACCAACATATACCTCCAAACAGACATACTGAGACATTTGTTTCATAGGACTTGCAGTATGACTCACATTCTTCCAAATCCTTATTTTTAGCTGTTTGGTGATTAATTTTTTTGGTAATGTTCTCAGTTACAACAAGGAAAATGCATTGAACCCCAGCCTTTTGCTTTGGTGGTTATCATTGCATACATGCTTTAGAGCTTGACGTTAGGAGGGGGTAGTCTTTTTCCTCTCCCATGACAGTCCACTTGCACTCACCCAAATTAAGTTTCTGAAACACTATACTGAACATGCTCTGGCCTCTCACAGCTGCATTTATACTAGTAAATTAAAATGCCCAGGAACCTTTCTGGGTACTCCAAGGTGATCATACACGTTGTTGAACTGTGACAATGTTCTATGCTGCTCTCAGGGACTATGCCAACTATTTTCCAAACAAATCCCAGGCACAGTTAGGTTATAAAAACCACTTTTTTCCCCAAGGTGCTTATGGAAGTGTATGTGGTTAATCTGTGCCAGCTGGCTTCAGTGTCTGGGGATGATGTTGACCATATTTCATTTATGGCTGTATCATTTTCCTAGGCTGGATATATGAACATATTATCTGTTGCTCTGAATGCTTACAAACTGTTCATGTACTTCAGGCCCATTCAGCAACAGTAGACAAAATCTTCATTTTTCAAAAAGTGGGGTTGCAACTACCTGATTACGTTTTAAGCATTATAGTATTTTTACTGTGAGTATGTTTGTTCATTGCTTTCAAACGTTATTAAGGTGAATGATATTGGAAGTCTGTATTTAATATACACTGATATTTATGTATTTAAAATCTTCATTGGCACATTTAGAGGCATGTGTTCCATGTATAGCCAGAGGAAGAGGAGAAAAAATTATGTTTAATTAAATTTACATGGAAAATAACAGACAATTCAAACTAGATGTTGTACTGGTACCCACTCATGACATAGTGTTTATCTAACTAGTCTCATAATTCCTTTCACTTTAATTAATATGATAATTACCACTATGTATAGATCAGTCTGGTTATCCATGCAGTTTAGGATTTTACTTGACAGTAGAAGGTAAACTTTTCAAGGACACTTTGTAGCTGACACTTACAGAATGTAAGACAAGAGGATGTCAGGCTTATGTTGGTCACCTGGGACATGTGGACCCATTTCTTTGCTATTGAACGCAACCTTTGGGGTTTTTTTTGTGATCTCTGCAAACACTGTCTTAAAACTGGTTAGGTATTTTTTTCCCTCACGATGCCTTCTGTTTCTGAGTCTTACTCAGATCAGAAATGGAAGTCCTATATAAATACAAGTCATTGATGACCAGTTTATGACATCTTGCTCCTGTAGTAGCATTATCTTGACTATAAACAACTCTTCCTCTTCTGATATATTTGCAGGGAACTATAGTTTCTTGTGTGTTCTTCTTGCTAGATGGGAAAAACTTTTTCTAATCTTGCCATTTAGGTTTACTCTTAATACTGCTTATTTGATGACTCAAGTCTGTTCCTCAAATATGAAAATATGCACTTCTTTGCCATTTCCACTGAACGGTTTATATTTGTCTTCTTAAGATACTCTAGTATAATATTGTTGATGTAGTTCAACAGATAATATGCCCATTTCCTATGTAACTCAATGGCTGCTTCTACTGTAGGGGCCTTTCTTCCACCTTAAATATTTAATTCCCTCCTAGGAAGTCCTTCAAGAGACAAACTGTTTGTCTAGTTCTGTAATTGCATGATCTAGTCATCCTGTAGAAATTATGCACAGGTATGACAGCACACAAATTATTTCATTCCAAAGTACTTCACAAATAGCTGTTATGTCACAACTTTTCAACAGCCAGAAATTGCAGATAACATATATGACCTTGCAGGTGCCCTCTATTGTCCTTGTAAACCTTTAGTTGTCATTTTTTATTGCTAGGGTTATTTTTTAATTCTTAATGCATGCCAGAATCTGAGATCAGCCCTTTTCTAATTTAGATGACATTTCTCTTCTAAATTTGATTTCACACATAGATGAGAAGTAAATTAAAGGAAGTGCAGAGATACTGACAACATAGAAAATCATTAGTTTCCCTAAAGTTAGCCCAGCTTCAATGTCACTGGGATCAAATGGAAACTATAATTTCAAGTGTATACACCCATGATCTATTTCAAATCACTGTTCTTAGTCCAAGTTTTCTAGAATAATAGGAAACAGTACCTGTTTTGGGTGGTGGGAGTAGGTGGTGGTGGGGAAGGTAACTTTTGCTTAATTTGATGTATTACTCCTTCATTTAAAGAAAAAAATGTCAGCAAGATGAAGAAATATAAAGCAACAGAAAATGTTATAATGAATTCTAAGAAAAACAGAAAGAAATATATTCTCTCAATATACTCTGTAGAAGTGATCTTTGTCCATATGAAAAGTCTGCTGGATCTGTATCGTATCATGACACAACACGTGACATAAAGACTGACTTTATTTTAAGGCAATTTTAACTTAAATCATGTTATTGATTTAATTTTTAATTCTTATTGCTTTTTTCTCCAAAAAAGATTAAGATCTGTGCTTCTTGTGAATGTATGCTTCGTTCTCCATGTGTATCACAGCTGTTCAAACCTTACCTTCAACACAAAATTTAATGTTACTTCAGTCATGACACTGAATAGAACTTTCCATACACTGCATACTATTGAAAAGAGTTTAAACTTTAAAGTTAAAGGCTTTTTCTCTTTTGAGGCTGCTTTAAATACATACTGTTATCAATCAGTGAGTGTTCTCTTGTGAAACACTTCTATTGCTTTTGTGATTTTATTGTCTCTGAAAGACTTTGAACTGAGTACTTTTTAATTAAAGCTGAAATGCATTGATTTGGGATGATGCTGCAGTGTCCTGTAGGAACCATATTTAGGTTAGCTTGTTCTCAAGTCTCTCTGGCACAGGCTTTTTCACTAGGCTATATTCCAATGTGAGGTACTTTGACCAGTGGAGATAACTGTTTTCTCCTCAGAGGTATATTCTGACAGGTAGAATTGACCAAAAGAGAAATGGAATAAAAAGTATCTGAATGGTATTTATTCGATAAATGGAGCAGTGTTTCTCAATGACAGTATTTTGGCTCTTGAGTAATTTTCCATGGAATAATTTAACATTTACTTGGAGGGAGAGTGCACTATTCAGGCAACACTTGCTGGTAATTCCCTATGCCAACAGACAAGGTCAATTTTGGTTAAATTAAAGGCCATTCCTCTTCCTAAAGTACTTCCTTTTTATCAGAATTCCTTCCATTACCCATTATATGTGCATCCTCTTCTGGATTTTTACTTCTTACTTGTTCAGAGATGTTTATAACTACCATGTTACTTTGTGGTTTATGTAATGATTTACACAGATGCTTTCAATTTTGTTTCTGCCTCCTCTAAATTTTCACAGATCTCTTCTTTGCCTTTTTTAGTTGTCTGTACCTATATGTAAAAATTGTTGGGCCTTATCACTCATTCTTGGGCTTCATTTGTATTTCTCATCTGATATAACATCTTCACCTCTGATTTTTATCCAGGGGATCACCAAACAGTCCAACTGGCTACTGTACACTCAACAGTTAATGTTGAAAATGTCCAAGTAAATCCAGCCAGACCGACCATTTATTCTGAGTGCTACAGTCATGCCCTTGCTTGTTTTGCTCATGTCATGAAAGCAGCTTCCTAAAATGGAATGAGGCAGCCTCCTTTAAGGCTTGCTTGCTTATATGACACTGTGCTACTTCAAGTATTTTCTCTCCATGGGTAGACTGAAATATGTTTCAACTTTGCAACATGCTTTTCTTGATTCTATTGATTTTCTGTACTCTGTCCATTCATAAGTAATTTAAAAGTCTCTGTCAAATGTCAGCCACCCTGTGCTTGTCTCTCTCCCTTCACACGCTCTGAAGTGAATGACTCACAGGTGTATTCTCATGACAGCTTTCAAGTGAGCAGGGCCAGATTGTAGTGTTAGCAAGACATCTGAATGGGAGTTGAAGGACCTATAAGAGGCTCAGCTGTCAGAATCCCTCTTCCTGTGACTCCACACTTCAAAGACTTCACTTCCTTCCTCTGCATTGAGCCCTAAACTACTCAGTTCTCCTGATGCACTGTTCAAATGCTTCAGTCCTTCCAGAGGTCACCAAGACCTCCCAACACAAAGCTCAAATTTCCTCAAGCTTCTTGTTCTAAGGCCTCCTCTATTGCAAAAGTCCCTGCATACTTCCAATATACCTCCCTTGTTCTTCTTCTCTCCTCTCCCATCCCTAAGAATTTGCAAACCTTGTTGCATGACTTTAGCCTACCAACTAGAATGTGATGGCTTTTTCTTCTGATGAATGCTTGAAAGAAGTGTTAGACAAGCCAGGCCTGGAAAGCTCTGTAATCTCAGGGAAGCCATGTTGGGCAAGACAGTTGTCTTTCTTGCTTAAAAATGTTGTCCTGTGTTTAGAGGGTGTTCAAGTGCAAATTTTGGTAGTAGTAAGAAAACACATTTAGTTTCAGCTTAGATTCCAATGACTGTTTTCATATTTCATGGTTTAGTCTATGGTTAGTTCCTTGCTCATGCATGCAATGGAGAACTGAACTGTGGCAGGAGAGGGTAGAACTGACTTATATTGCAAATGTTGAAATGAGTCCTGTAAGTGTATTTTTAGGCATAAACCACTCCTGTTAATCCAGATGCTTCCATGTGCAACACATTTCACCAAAACACATGCAGGATTTTGTATGCAAATCAGTTTTAAAAAACACAGCAGGGAAATGTTTAGTACCCTTAAAAAGTGACATTGTAATCCCTTCAGAGAACTAACCTGTTTTGTTATGTACACAAAATACAAGAATTGTCTGCTGATCATTTGTCAGGTGAATAAGCAGTGCACCACTTCATAGGTTTTTGGTTTTTTTTTTACATAACAAGTATTTCAATGGATAAAAAGATCTTTGTTATTATTAAGGATACATCATCTTCAGATGATGTTTAGGTGAATTTCAGTAGGATAATACACACAGAAAACGTGGTTGCACAGCTATTCCACAAACTCCTTTCAAGTTGTCATGATTTAACACCAGGTGGCAATTAAAGCACCACCCAACTACTCACTCCCTGCCCCTGCCCTGCCGGGATGGGGAGGAGAACTGGAAAAAGGTAAAACTGTGGGCTGAGATAAGAACAGTTTAGTAATTGTAATAAAGTAAAATGTACTCCTCCTAATAATAATAATTGTAATGAAAAGGGAGATAACAAACAGCGAAAAATAAAACTCAAGAAAAACAAGTGATGCACAATACAGCTGCTCACCACCCGCTGACCGATGCCCAGCCAGTGCCCAAGCAGTGATCGGCAGGCCCCAGCCAACTCCCCCCAGTTTATATACTGAGCATGACATTCTGTGGTATGGAATATCCCTTGGGCTAGTTTGGGCCAGCTGTCTTGCTATGCTACTTCCTGGCTTCTTTTGCACCTACTCACTGGCAGAGCATGGGAAACTAAATTCTTTGGTTTAGAGTAAACACTACATAAAACTAAAACATTCTTGTGTTATCAACATTATTCTTGTACTAAATCCAAAACATAAGACTTTACCAAATTAACTCTATCCCAGCCAAAACCAGGACACAAATATTCAAAAATTTAAATGTTTCTGGACTGATGTGCACATAAGTGATGCTCTTACTCCAGGCAATCATCTTGTGTGGACAAGAATCCAAGACTACCATTGTGGGGTTTTTTTATTGCTCTTAATCATGAGCAAAAAGTCATCCTGAGACAGTGGGAAACACATAAATCTTGGTGCATGTGGCTAGATTTGCTATACTTTTTTGAACTGAAAATTTCCTGTGACAAAAATGAAGTAAACCACTAAAACCTCTGGGTTTCTAATGCTCAGAAATAAAGTGCTTGATAGAACATATCAACAAAAAAAAGGAGAAAAATTAGGCCAGCTTTGAGTAGGTGTTTCTGCTTTATAAATTAAGTTATGTTCTGCTGAGCCATGAGTTAGACATGAATTTTCAGGAATATCTTTTGAAACTACAGTATAAAACTAATTTTTTTTAAAAAGCAGATGAAATTTCAAGTGAAAGCACCATATCAAATGTATTACTCAAGGACTGCTTACTCATAGCCCTTAAACTCTCTTTCCCTTACTTTATAAAGTACATTCATTTTTCCCCTTTTCATCCTTTTCCCCATATATCTTCTCATGAATATACTGATGCCCACAGAGAGTTGCCTTTTATAATATTTAATATGTTTTATTTTCAAGGTACAGAATTCTCAAAGAGTTTGAAAGAGTTTGGCTAATTGCAAGTTCTTACAAATTTTATTTCAAATCCCAGAACTGATTTATTTTCAAAGAATACAGATTGAAGGTATGGATAGCTCCAGTTATAATGGTATTTACTAAAAAAAAAAGAGCATGAAAGCAAGAAAATTTTAACCTATTACGCAGAAATAGGTTAGCGTTATTCAGGGGCTTAAGATCCATCTAATCAGTTCTTGGAAGTAATATTAGATAAAGAATTGCCCTTCGATTTAAACACTTTATCTAGACTCCAAGAGTAACCTGTTCCTTGTTGCATTGGGTTTGTGTGGCAACATTTTTATAGTGGGGGCCACCGGGGTGGTTTCCTTGCCAAGCTGCTGGAAGCTTCCTCTATGTGATGGAGGCAGTGCCAGCCAGGTCCAAGGTGGACCCTCCGCTGGCCAAGGCCGAGCCCATCAGTCACAGTGGTAGCACCTCTGGGATAATATATTTAAGAAGTGGGGGAGGAACCTCTGCACAACGGCAGCTGGAAACAGGAGTGAGACTAAGTGAGAGCAACATCCCCGCAGCCCCCCAGGTCAGTGCAGGAGGGGCAGGGGGGCTCCAGGCGCCGGAGCAGAGATTCCCCTGCAGCCCGTGGTGAAGCCCACGGTGGGGCAGGCTGTGCCCCTCAGCCCGTGGAGGTCCATGGTGGAGCAGATCCCCACCTGCAGCCCGTGGAGGTCCATGGTGGAGCAGATCCCCACCCGCAGCCCGTGGAGGTCCATGGTGGAGCAGATCCCCACCTGCAGCCCGTGGAGGAATCCATGCGGGAGCAGGTGGGTGCCCAAAGGAGGCTGTGACCCCGTGGGAAGCCCACGCTGGGGCAGGGTCCTGGCAGGGCCTGTGGAGCCCAGGCTGGCCCGGGGGCAGAGTGTGAGGAGCCTCCGTCTGCGGAGGAAGAGCAGCAGAGACAGTGTGTGATGGACTGACCGCAGCCCCCGGTCCCGTCCCCCTGCGCTGCTGGGGAGGAGAAGTCAGAGAAATTGGGAGTGAAGTTGTGCCTGGGAAGGAGGGAGGGGTAAGAGGAAGGTGTTTTTAAATGTTGGGTTTATTTCTTATTATCCTATTCTGGCTTGATTGGTAATAAATTAAATTAATTTCCCCAAGTCCGGTCTGTTTTGCCCGTGACGGTAATTGCTGAGCGATCTCGCTGTCCTTATCCCGACCCAGGAGCCTGTCACTGCATCTTCCCTCCCCTGCCCAGCTGAGGAGCGGGGTGACAGAGCGGCTTTGGTGGGCACCTGGCACCCAGCCAGGGTTAACCCCCAGACTTTAACTATAAATGCATTATAACAGATCTATGTGGGAACAGTTTTCTTGTCTTTGCTAATGTTTAAAAACAATTTTAAAAGAATGTTGCCTTTTTAAGTTGCACAGAATCTTCTTGTTCTTTTTCATGGGAGGACATGTACAGACACTTCCCCTCATATCCGTTGGTCAAGACGTACAGAAGAACCAGAAAAAAAATAGTAGGTACCTACACTGAGACAAGGAAAAAAACCAAACAAACCCAAAACAAACCAATTAAAGGAAGGCTATTGAAATTGTTCTAGAAAATACCTGGATGAAATAAATAAAAATCTTACGTAAGATAAATAGAAATTTAAAAATGAGGATTAAGTAATGGTGATAAAACATGAAACCTGACATCCAGCACAGAATAAATTACACAAGTACTGAGTTGGTAGAAATATGAGTAAACATCTTTAGTGATTAGTCTAACTAATTTCCAGCCACTCAGGCAGAAACATGCTGAAAACTTTTCCTTCATATATAGTGCTTCTTTTGGGGTGAAAGATTTTATTACAGAGGTATGGTGTTGTTTGTTTGTGGTTTTGTTTGTTTTTTATTTTCTTTTTTAATTTTAGAGGGTAGCTTTTAATTATAGTAGTGTGACATCCGATTCTTACAGAAGAAAAATCGTTTCTATCTTATAGACGTTGAGCAAAGGAAAAATATACATTTATAGTTCACTATTGCCCTCTTGTGGAAAGGAGTAAAAACAAGAATGTGCAACATAAAATCCAAATCAAGAACTGGTTACTTAGAACCCAGCTCAGAAACCTTCATTCATCTTGTGCATCAGTTAACAAGCAGTGTTTGTGGAGCTGGGTCTTATTCAGTACAAAAACGGGGATTACCATTTAGTCCTGTATTAACAGTTTTGTTTTCGGTGCGTTATTAAAAGTTACTGTCTTTAAGCAATCTCCCATAGTACTTGGCCCTTGTAACACTTAACTTGCCAGAATACCAAGGAAGAATTCAGCTCAGTTACAGAAAGTCTGTTCTTATGAGGATGATGTATTACCACCTACAGATCTCTGAAAAATACGTTCTGCTGGTGCTCTGACATGTTCAGCAGCTCTAACAATGATCTACAACAACTGATGATAAGTAAAGCAGAAGCAAAGTTATTAGAAAAGCCATGCAGAAAAAAAGAGAAGTGTTGAGCTACCATAGAGTTGAACATAGAAATATATCTAGACATCACCTATGCACTGTGTGTCTGAAAAGACATACTTTGCAAGTGGTACAAAATTGACCAGACTTAATTTGCAATATCACTAACTTTTTAAGACTATGCAAGAATATTTAAAATGTTAGGATAGGAAAATGTTGATCTTGCTCCTGCTTACTCCTTTTTTCTTGGTTATGTACACCTCCTGCTGATATGTGTCACGGTCCACTCAGTGGACTCGTGATGGTTCCTTTAATATGATCTTGAAGTGCAAAAAATCAAGGCGACCATGCCAAGGGGTTATGCTTCGATCAAACAGGACAACTTTATTGTTTGCCCGTAAAGCAGTGTGTGATAGATAGAGTGAAGGAAGGGAAGAAAAGGTAAAGTAAAAGTAAAAGGAAAGAAGATTATAGCTACCACCATGAGTCCAAGACATCCCTATGGTCCCAGGCCCAGTCAGTGTCCCGCTGGTCCTTCTGATCGTCATGGTCCTTGGTGGGGAAGATCTTCAAAGTTCAGTTGCTAAGGGGCCATCTTTTATGCCAAGCAGCACACCTTGCTCCTCCTCTGGCCCATGGATTGTTGCCAGTCTCCGCCTTCTCCAGCAAGGTTACCACGCTTGCCCAAAGAGGAGTGCCCAAGGCGTGGTTTGCCTTAGAGGCGGATAGCTTCAGACCAGGAGGTGTCTTTTTGTATTATAATGATATTATAATGAAGAAAGTTCACCTGAAGTTCAAGTTTTCTGGTGCGTTGCTATGACAGTGGTTGTGATCCATCTTCTGGACAGCAGTTATGCGGCCTTATCGTAGTTGTTCCTTTCAATCCCTGGTGGCAGAGAATGGCATAGTGCTCCTTGTACCATGCAGTTCTCCTTCCCAGGGTCTTTGTGCCTTGGTGTCCATGAGGACTGCATTCCAACTCCAGGTCTCTGTTGGCAATGTTGAGCCAATATCGTTCTCTTTGGACCGACTCTTACAATATGTCAAGGTCTTTATAATGAGGGCAGATAGGGCTGTGCCTCTAGGACTCAGCCTGGTGTGCTGCTTTTTCACATCGCATTGAATGCCATAGAAAGCCTCTCTAGAACGGCAATGAAATGTGATGTGCTTGGCTGGGTATCTCTTACTCTCATCTTCGTCTATGTAAATTTGGCCATTGTACATTAAGACATCACCATGCACTTAAGTTTTCTTGTGCTCTCTCTTTTCAGAGAGTGGATTTTTCATGTCTGGAACCACTGCTCTGAGAAAATAGCAATTCCTCATAAAGGTGGTACAAAGACAGGAATGATAGTGTGAGGGCTATTTTGTGGTCTATGAACTAGTCTTTTTCTAGGACATCATATGTTGTCTTTGGTGAATTATTCACAGTTGTCAAAGAAACTGCACAAAGGAGGGTTTGTGTATTATTTCTCATCTTCAACCTTGGAGATAGGTCTTACACGGTACATGAATGTTGAACTGCCCTTTTGCATGAGATAAATTTTTTCTATCACTTCATTTCTTTTTCCCATTACTCACCAAAAGAGGTATTGAAGGGTCAAGTTTGGCACTGTGGTGTCAGGTATCTTCTCTAGTTTCCACAGGAGTCTGCCTTGGATGTAATATTGTAAACAGCATTTTGGTGATTATGCCAGATCCCTTTTAACCACCTGACAGTAATGCTGCTAGAAACACCCTCCTTTCTATTCTCCACTGGATGAAGAGTATAGCATAAGGCTTTGCTAGTTTCCCCAGAGATCTAGTACTCTGATGGTCAGACCTGCATATATATCACTGTAACATTTCAATCTGGAGATGAAATTTAAGTGCAAAAAAATGGAACTGCACACTACTGTTTTAGGCAGACACTAGTCATGGACTGAAATTGGCCAAATATTTCACCATTTTAAAGCAAAAGAAACTGCCTTTTGTTGAGGTTTAATACAGTTGTGGGTCAGCAAGTTTTGTAGAATATAATAAATGCTTTTGCTTTGAAATTCAGTTCCTCCGGGCTGCAGCTCTATGCTATATCTTTTCTTAATGAAAGAAGTTCTGTAATAACTGATTCTGATTACAATTTTCCCATTGTCTCTCATCAATTTTTATTGTTGGAAATGTTTAGAAAATGTTTTTTCTCAGTGAAAAAGGAATGCACATACTTTGAGAAAAGACAGTTAATTTTTTTGATGAAAGATTAATTAGAAGTGTTTGAGGAGAATGAACTGAGGTATGGAAAACCTGCTCTGTGAAAAAGAGTTGATAAAACTCAGTCTCAAATATTTACTCAAGAGAAGGATAAACCCAGCTTGGTCACTGTTCCTAGGTAGGTATAGGGGAACAGATTTTGGCTTGCAGATGGATATTTAATACAGCAGAAAAAAAAGTAATGAAGTTCTATAGAAGGAAGCTGAAAAACAGGGATAAGGGGAATTCAGTCTAGAATAAAGAACAGATTTCTAGCAGTTAAGGCAACAGGAGTTAGCACTTTACCTCATGGGATTGTGGAGTCTGACTTCTAATCCTCATGAGGTAAAGTTGGCCAGGTGTTTCTATAGCATTAGTCAAAAGGTAGTAAAAATCTTCTGAACCCTCCACAGAGAATTTTATGCTCTCGCATCACTTTTATATACCACTCTTCAGTTAGTTTCCTCTAGTAACATTACGAAAAGAGGTACTTTATTCTGTCTGTTAATCACCTTTATACAACATTAATTTCTATCTCAAGTTGCTATGTTACTAATACTTAAACACAAAGAAAGAAAACCAGAGAATGTAGGTATTATCATATTGGTCAACTGACTGTGTGGGTGTCACTGGGCCCTGAACATTAACTGACTATGGCCATGTCTCCAGGCCAAGTGGCCCAGCACTGCAATCTTCAATGACGGCTGGGAGTGCTCCTTGTGGCTCGATCAACGTCTATGCTATCTGTAAGCATAAATGACTACGTTTCTTCTCTCACAGCTCCTGCTGAGACCCACAGTTCATGTGCTTTTACAAAAAGCAATTATCTCTTTACAAAAGGTTTTCTTTGGTGCCTGGATGCTGCTGAAACTGGTCTTTAACTCTCTTTTGCAAGCAGGTGACTAATTTGCAGCTCAAGCTACAACAGGAATAGCCGTGACTGTCACGCACATTGCACACAGGGTCATTTCTATACGCATTTTCACAATCAGACTGACATCCTAGCAGTGGAAACTTCCTAACGGTCTGGTCTGAGTTAAAAACCCCCAAAACAAAACAAAAAACCCAGAACAAAACCTGTGAAATTTGATTTTAATAATTACCTTTTGCTTCAACTATTTGTCCTATGTTCTTTTTCAAAAGGTGATTACAGATGGAGATGCTAAGTGCTGTAGCTGATTTCAAGCTCAATTATGCCATGCAGTATGAATTCCCAAGGATTAGATAGGGAGCATTGTGAGTGATCCCTTTTGACACTTCAAAGGGGAAAAAAATATATGCCACAGTTATGCCACACTACTGTAAGGGTAAGGCCTTTGGGAAGGGAAATATTGAGAGGATGCAGAGGTAACAGAATCACATCTGTTCTGTAAGATAAAGGCTGGACAGGTCACCTGTACAGGAAGGAGACTCCTGAAACCTAGACTATGCAATCACTACACTGCTGTGTTTGCAGGCTCCAGCTGCTATTTCTTTCCATGCCCCATGACCACTGACAGCATCCAATTTGCTACTTACAACACTGAAGCATCTGAAAAACATTTCACTTGTTTAAAAGTGGGGACTTTGTGCTAGCACAGTTCATCATTTGCTGATAAGAACTAGCAAGACCAATAAAACCATCACTTGATGTAGTTTCTAGAAGCCTCAAGACTAGTATTTGATATTGGATCAAATTAGAAAAAAATAGGTTGTCCTCTTAGTACTTACTGAGGAGTAGTATACTGCTGGAGTCTGCAGAAAATGTAGTTTTAGAAGTCCTGACATTTCTGAACTTCATCATGCCGTAGCAGTGTAATAGGAAGTGCTAGTGTGAAGTGCTTGAAGCACAACTATGATATTAAACCTACATGAGCCTGTTTTGATCACTTACTGTGTTAAAATTATATAATATTTAGGATTAAAGAGACCACATAACCTCCAGAATTCTCATTTAATTCAGAGGGAAAGGAGAGACTTTCACCTATCTGAAGTGAAATACATAGCTGAATACCAGATTTTAGTTTATTCATAATAGTGTCTGGTTATGATATTTGACATAGCAGTGATAACCTCAGCAAACCATACCCTGTGATCTTTGAAGACATATGCAGTCATCCTTCTGGATGGATGGCATTTAGCATTTTCCAGTGGGTGATGCAGAACCGAAAATAAGAAGCGCTACAGATAAAGTAGAAAGTAAAAAAAAAAAAAAAAAAAAGAAAAAGAAAACTCATCTGCCAGTTTTATCCCTTACAAACCAAATGCAGATAGAAATAATATCCTGAGAAATTATTTTATCACCAGAGGAAAAAGCGCTGAGGAAACCTCTTTTTACATTACCACTGTGATTATTCTCCAATACAGTCAAAATTTAAATCACCACTTGATGTCACCATTGGTCTGTGCAGCTCTTCAAGAAATCTTTCTGAACATTGCAAACATATTAACTTCAATTAAAATATTTAGAAAGGTATTTTGAAATAATTCTTTATGAAGTTAAGTAATTACTGTATATTTGTTGCCCCTATTCAAAATACTGGAAGAGCAGGCTCATTGAACTTGGAGCACCATAAAATCCCTGTAAGTAGTCATTTGAAAAAGTGCTGAGTATGCATGAAATCTGTCTATTTTAATAAGCAAATTTACAATAGCCAGCAGAGTAAATCTGGTCATTACAGTATGACTTATAAGCATTACTCCCATCTAAATGCACAATGAACAGTAAAGAGAACATATGAGTAGAAGAGAGAGTACCTCTAGAAACAAAGAGATTAAGAACTACAAGGTTCTTAATAATAAATAAATAAAAATAATAAATAAAAAATAATAAAGGTAAGAGAAAGATCTTTGCAATCTCTCCTGAAAAAGTTGGGATCCTTTTCCTCAATTCAAGCATAAAGAAAAATATTCTGTGTTCAGATTTCCTTGTCTTCTAATAAGCATGATAAAGTTGACTTGCAGTGTGTTAATTCTAAACATCTGTTTGTTTATTTAGGGGTCTGAAGAGGAGCTTAGCAGGTCAGGCTGAGGAATAATTTTAGAGGAAGTTCACCATTTAAAAAATCTTGCTTGCCTTTAAAAGGTTGCGTTTTGGTAGTAGTTGCCACACTGTGAAACTAGAATTGTGTCTACACTGAGTGGAACATATGCACTGTGAAATCCTTAATCTGGACAATACCATAGGTAATGAGAACATTAAGTACAAGAGACCAAGTAGCACTCAGTGGGGCTGAACTTTCCAGCAGTTTGAAATGCCAGAATGCATGCTACCGCTCTCTCTTGGCATGAGTTTTATCGGTTCTTTATACAGATACCTAGGACATGAATTCTTTTATTGATAGTTCTCCTAAACTTTGAAACTGTTAATTATTTTACCTGTAAGCTAGGCATACTCTAAGGCTCCAAGCACTAGTCAAACCATGTGTTCAGTTAATACAATACATCCTTATTGCTTTATTTGGATACTTAGCATGCTGCACATTCTCCTCTATGCAATACTGCAGCTGGCTTGTATAGACCTGTACATCAAGAGGTCTATACAAGTATGATTTTAATGCATAAATTATTTTAGGCTACATAATAAAAATAGTAATTCTAGGGTTTCAATCCATTTTCTATCTGCTCATCAGCCATAGGCTAATGCTGCCTATTTCTCCATTTGTACAGTTGCAATCACTACAGTAATTCTTTTTCAGATTTGGATAGCAATGATTTTGCTCACAGACCAAGAAAATGTTTTCCAGGGAAGTTTCCAAGCAACTCTAGAACTGGGTGCATGCTGAATATGTGAAATTTGCTTTGAAGTAAATGGAAATTTGAAGTGCTCAAGAATTACTAGTATTTCTCCTTTTGTAATGCTGAACAAATAAGCTAATTCTATCCAATTTCAAGCTCCTTTCAGCATAATAGTTTCAAAATTGCAGCTCAGAGTTTATCACTTGGCTCTCATTTCAATAAAGAGAGGCTAAAAAATCGAAATGGACAAGGGGCAGTAGGAATAAATTTAGTGAGCAAAATAAAAAAATAAAAAAATGAAGTAGCAAGTACAAAGGAAATTCAGAGACAATTTGAAAATAGAGCTGACAGAAAAATGAAATAAAGATACAGCATAATACATACACATATCATGTAGTACACAGGACACACATAAACAGTCCTTTTGGTAAAAAAGTGTTTTTTTTCAGTCCAAAGTAAAATACTGTATGTCAATACATTGGCTTGTCTTTGATAAAAGAAAAAAAATGATACTTTCAAAAAAAAAGAAAAGAAAAATAATTACTATTTTATTGTATAGCTTAATATTATCTGTTATTGCATTAAATTAATAATGTTAGTGTATTCTAAATAGCTTTATAAACTCAGAAAAAATAAACATTTAAAACCCATCATACTCCATAACTTTACATGTATTTTTTTCCTACATTTTTGTCATGCCCTTACTTGACATGACTTCATAGCATAGCAGAACAGGCCCAGTAATTCAGATAAATAAACCTGGTGTTTGGGAGGCAGTATCACAGATATGTTATATACTCTCATTTTTTTTACATTGTCCCCTGACAATGTTAAAAAAATGTCTGATTCTTAGACACTTACTTTCAGTCTTTCCCCCCTGTCCCCCCGCATATTTCTTTCTCTCTATATATGTAGGTACATGTACATTTATGTATGGGTACATGTATTTATTTTTATGTATTTGTATAGACATATACAACCACATATAAAGAGTATTGGTAGTCACAGGGGGAAAGCTGCAATTCTTGTTTTTAATTCTTTTAAACAGATTTTTCATTTACTGATAATTCTTTTAGCAGGGTGAGCAAGACAGAAATTTATATCTTTTTGTCTGTGCAACAAAAGTGCACTGTGGAGAATGTGAATGTTTATGACTCTTAAGGAAAATAATTCTTCAGTGGTGAACAGGAAACAAGAACAACGACATGAAATTTGAACTAAGATTTTCCATTGTCAGCCACTCCAGCAAACACGTCATTGTGAACTTCAGAGTTACTGACTGAGACGAGCATCTTCAGGATGGGTGCTTTTCATTGGAGATGAATCTTGTGCATCAGGGCAGCTTCCAAAGGACTCATGCCCCAAGCGTAAGCTGTGCTTAGCTGTAAAACTGGCACCCAGAACACTTCAGCATCTCCATTTGTACAGTAAAAGTATATTACACACACAAGGTGAATGCAGTATGACTTTATTTGCACTCTGAGTTGTCTGAAAATGCATGACCTCTTTCGGGTGGCACAAAGGCCACACAAACATTAGTTCACCTGATGTATCCTTCGTCTCAAAGGTGAGCTAATAGACTGATGGAAAAGGAAGTGGGGAAATTGTTCACTTCTTTCAGTATCCTGTTACAATGCAAAGGCATATAAGTGAGTGTTAGGTTTTGTTTGCTGATGATGCTTCTAAATGGATTTAGTGTTCTCCACTTCCACAGATATCCCTGACGTAACTTCCTACTATAGGGCAAGTTACACAATGATAACAGAGCCATCATCATAGGGCTGAATTGTAACTCAGATTATCCTTTTTCTAGCTATTTTCACTGTATTTACTTTTCAATTGAAAATTCTGGTGGGATCATTAAAATGAAGAGTGAAGCCAAGTGAAGAGTGAAGCCAAGTGAACTACACTACTTACTCTGTAAGCATTCATGTGAATCTAACACAGAATCTGCTTTGTCATTTGCTTTCTGTGAAGAGTCAGAAAACCTAATTTTAGTTGTACAAATGTTTGGGAAAAGCCAGAGTCAGTTTCAAGAGGTGTATAAAGAAAGGAAAAAAATCCTCTTTTCTGGAGGATTTTAAAAAACTGAAATCTTGTTTCACTCTAGTTGAGAACAAGGAATGACCCAGCTCTTCTGATTCGTAGTCTGCACGAGCGTTCCACTTGCAGCATACCTGTGTATGCTGCTGGAAATAAATCAGGCCACAGAAGCATTTGAATTCGTCTTTGTCAGAGGCTGCCAAGACAGCGATAAGTTACAGAACAGCAAGGACATGCACACAGTATACTAAAGACAGAATCCAAGTGCCTAAATGGCATCCCTAACTCTTGTGAAGAAGGGATGCACTGACCCAGGAAACCTCAGGCCACACGCCAGCCCAAGCGGGTTGGCTACGTCACATGATACATCTTGTTCTTCAGGGTCCTGTTAATTAAGTACTTGTTACAGGAGCAGAGGCAGGTACTGGAAATGTAGATAGTTTTGTGAAATACGAAGTCAGGCAGGTAAGGGCATAAAAGATAAAGGTTGTTGCTATAGGCTCAGATCTTTACATGCAATCCCACAACAAACAAGTGATATGTTGGATGCAAGACTGACTAACACATGGCAGTTTGCCATGTATTGGAAGAATAAAAGGGTTGCGTAGGCAACACATCTGACATAAAATGGGAACACCAGAGGGCTGGGATGTCAAAAGCACTCCAAATTCTACTGTCTAGTGAGAAAAAGCGTGAAATTGTATACTGAACAAAACCTGTGAATGGATATGGAAAGGAGCAAATCAAGGATTGTCAGTCCATTCCTTTACTCTTAGAACAATATTCATAGTTCTTCAGGACATATTAGAAAGGTCTGTACAAGATGATTATTAGCAGCAACCACAATTACCTTGTTCAGAACATTTTACCAACCTTATGTGAGAATATTTAATGTGTATAGGTATGAGAAAGGATATTTGACAGAAGCTGGCTGAAAGGAAGAGACGAGACATGATTACCATTCAGCTGCCAGTAAGGACAGTAATGATAAGTGAAAATGAGTAACTCGGCTTCTGTGGAACTTCGAGCAGCAAAGCATTTTCTATATACTTCAAAACACAAGGGAAGGCTTTAAACATTCTGGATAGACTTGATCAATAAATCCAGTCTAAAAAGAATCTGACATCTGATAGTCACATACCCGGTCAGGCATGCCAACAGCAAAATGAAAACCATTGATTTGTTTGTCACCAGGCTTTGCCAGCTAGCAGATTTTTCTGAGCCTTAGATGTGAACAGATGATATTATACAGGGACCAAATAACTGAAAAATGAATTTCAGCTGGGGACAATTTCTGTGAACAAGAAATGTTAGAGAATTCTCAGTGTACCACATGGGACACAATGCTATCTGCTTTTTTTGGTTTTTTCCTGTGGAGCATCCTTTGGAAATTAAGAGGAAGATAATGTAAATCACTTCTGGTTGGATACAGGCCTTCCTGAAGTGATGCAAATATTTTCGCTGATTTTAAGGAGAGTTAAATTTACACTTTAATAGAGATTGTAATTACTGGCAAAGATTGCTTTGTCTTATCAGAGTAACATTAGACATACCCTTATATGAACATCCCCAAGTGAACTTGCTGAGTATTTTAAACCATTTTTCTATTAGGAGGACGTAGCTTTTACAGTGCTAGTACTTCAGTAGAAAGGACTCTGTAGGATATGAAATACTCAGCATTTTTAATAAAGCTCAGTGCATTGTTATTAGAGGTGGTAGTTCATTTAGATCTCAAACTCTTTTTGCAGGGCTTAAGGTAGTTTTACATTTACCCATACTTTTTTTTCTTTTTTCTTTTTTTTTCTTTTATTTGCCAGATAACTGTCAAATTTACAAGCTTTGTAAAGGAGCAACGGATGACACTTCTTTTGTGTCTTTGATAACCTGAAAACAGGGTTTCTTAACATGTGGCATTAGCTTTCTTTATATGACTTCAGTCTTTACCATACAATTCATTTATCCCTTCAAGCCCATGCTAATAAACTATTTACAGAAAGCTTTCACGAGTGCATCTGAAATATCACTATTTCTTTTACCTCTGTTATCCACACACCGTGCATCACATGATCTTTGCCTTGAGTCCAATCTCTGCAAAGCAACCTAGCAGCAGTGATACTACGTAGTTTCTGACTACTTATCAGCTAGGACAGCCTTTCTGGGGGTAGAAGCAAAAGGGGATAGTGTTTTAAAGGTGACCTGTGGCATAAATATGACAACTGATGAAGAACTGTGATATTGCCTGATGTAAAAGAGGACAATGTGAAGGGATCCCTCCTTTATGTAGAAGATGATAGTTGTTGGTGTTCTTTTTGCTCTTATTGGTCTCTAGTTTTTCCCAGGAGCTTTTCTTTAGCTTTGAATTGGGCATGGACTATGCAGGAATAGAGTTTATTTTGCTTTGGACCAGAATGCTGTAACAGTGAGTGGAAGGAAAATACAGAAGAGAAAGGGTAGGTGGAATTTCTGTCGCTTCAAAAAAAATTGGTCTTCAGGAGAGGTATCATTGTGAACATCAGAGGGTGAAGATATTGTAGATAATGGAAAGAAAGTAAATAGTATTGTGAACAGGAGAAGAGTCTGGGAGAGCACTTATGGTTAAGGAGCTAAGGTGGTAGCTGTTAAAAGTTACAAGCTGCTGTTGAACAAGGTTAGTCTATCCCTATGTGTATAGGGAAGGTAGGGAATGTTTCCTGCATCTTTTCCTTTTATTATCTTTTATTTTCCTTTTATTGACTTCAGAAATATAATCCCAAATGACAACCATACTTAAAAAACCCCACGTATCTAATTACTGTCTTGTAAGTAAATACGAAAAACTTTTTCAAAGTGAAATGTTAATTTTAATGCAACATGAAACAGACGATCTACATACTGGATTGCACTCCTAACTCATTATATCCAACTACATATTAAGTATTGTTTTATAGTGTTTCCTTCTCTGAATCTTAATAGTATTTGATTATAACTCTTAACAGGTGTATTTTATGGATTTGTGTCAATTTTGATCAACAACCAGAGAAACCAGTATGTCTGCTAAACTGAACTTCTGTGTAAATAGCTTGAGATTTGAGGACAGCTATCACTTCCATTCTCCCTGTCAAGCTAGAGTACTATCTTTAGTGTCAGATGAAGTACTTCAAAACATAAGAATTGGTTTCCTAGATTAACTTTTTCAATCGTTAACTACATTTCACTGGAATATTCCTCCTGCTCCTCACTTCACACTTAATATCACTTCCACTTGTTTCACTCTCCTTACATCTTGGTTTGCAAGGTACTTCCTACCATAAATCTGTTCCCTGAGTTGACTTTTAAGGACTGTGATCAAGTCCCCTATAATCCTTCTGTTGTTATGTACAATATTCTTGAACCTTTAATCCAAAGGCAAGTCCCTGAAGATCTAAATAGATCTTGCAGCTTTTTTTCTAGATGTTTTTTATTTTTGTTGAGAACAGGAGGCTGTGACCATATATCCTATTAACGATCTTTATCGTGTCCTATGTATTACATCCATGAAGTATATGTAATGTAACCATACATCCTGTGCTTGATCAGCCAAGACTCTGAGTCTTATTTGAATGTCAGCCCTAGGAAACTTAAGTATTAAACATACACTTAAGGTAATTATGGAAACCAGCCTCCCAGTTTCCTGTTGCTGTTAAATTCCTTTAAAACTAACCATGAATTTTAAACCTGTTTTATTCTGTGATCATGAAAACTTGCAATTGATACCTGAGATTCAAACGGAGTACTGAAATTCTTTTCTGCTTTGGTTTTAGTTCAGCTACATTTGAGTATCTGGTGTTAAGATTATATTTGAAGTCCAAAACTGTAATTCCTTTTAAAATTCAAGTATGTTCTAACAATGCTATAGAAAAAGATGAAATTGAGCAACTAACACTATCCTTCCTCATTGTGGGTGATTCTAAAATAGATATGAGAATGGCACTTACTCTGTAATACTTGCAAGAAATGGTATGACACCAAGAACAGTAATTAGGAAGAGGTGGTGTAGAAGTCATGTCAAGATGAGTGGACCGTATTCATTTGGAAGAATAAAATATGTTACAGAAAAAAGCAATCCAGCAAAAAGCTATAGGAACTTATTAAGGGAAAATTGCTAGAGGGATCTAAATAATGAAGAGAGGTAAAATCCAATACTAGTATAGTGCATGGTCTTCTTACAGTTTGTCTTTTAGATTCTTTGGAAACTAATGATTATACTTTCTGGAAGTGGATCAATCACCCCCAAGGCAAACTATTGTACATGAAGAAAACCATTCAGTGAGCAGCTGCAGTAGGAATATAGACTACTCTTTTCTATGCTAATCATTTTAATTGGACTATATATTTTCCTCAATATTGCATTTTCCCTCTGACTTCCCATTGCATTTACATTTTATTCATTATTTCTCGACCATCATTAGTAGGGAAAGAAATTTTTTGAAGATGTGTTCTGGCATAACTTCAGAGATAAAGTGTCCATTTTGTTTTCATAAGGATTATAAGTAAGTCAGCTCTGTAAACAAGCAAGCTTGGCAAAGCAACTTTGCTATGGCTAGGCTATGTTTTCCCTACTCCCTGAAATATCAGGATCCCACCTACACTGATAGGAATGCTGAACTGGAGCTGATGGGTTGGGAGTGCTCCATGTTGCTTGCTGATCTCTCTGGATTTTTAGCAAGGAACACATGAACAGTGGGGTCAGAAGATGATACTGTAATGGAAAAAGCAGTAATATTTCCCCAGTTAAGGTCATATTAAGGAAACCAGTTACAACTCTAAGCTAGTTAACACTGAAGAATTTCAATACATTTTCCATGGAAGCTGGTGAAACTCTTGCTCTCTTCAATTCGTGAATCAGATTTAGAATCAGGACTTTTAGCATGTAACACATTGCAGTCACACAACTCATTTTTTAGTTTACTGAGCTATGGTAAATTCCTTTAATCTTTCATCACAATTGGGTTCTCATTAAGAAATGATGCTATATTTGTTTTAACTGAAAACAATATTTTGATGTGCCTGTGGTGAGAACAGTAGTTGTATAAAATTGGTCCTTTTTAACAGCCCTGCTGTTCTGTGCTGTATCATGTAATGAAATAAAATTTCAGTTTTATTGAAAGTCACTGTATTCCTGGTTTTCTTGTTCTGACTACTTTACCTCTTTATGTTGAAAAGATAAAGAAAGAAAAACTGTATCTATATTTTAAGCAGATTATGCATTTCTTAAGATCTGTTGAAATTCAGATGGAGCTTTCTAATTCACATTAATTGCATCGATTAAAACACTTAGAAGGATCACAAATCATTAGCTACATGTACCAGACTACTCAACAAATTTCTAAGTAATGCAGATCAGCACATCTTTAGTCAAAATGTCAAGAAAAATACCAAAACTGATGTACTAAAAACAATTCTTACAAAAAATTCTTGCATAATACATCACATCTACTCTACAATAAAATCATTAACCACTGTTCTGTTCCTCTGCTCTGAAGTGTAAATCACACATAATGCTGACTTACTTTAAGTCAGTTTGCATATAAAGTGGAAAAAAAGATTTAATGAAAGTCTATTGAGAATGAAAATAAACTCCTATCTATATCATTACTCATTTGATAGAATGCATATATGTTGTAAGGCTACATAAAATGTGAAACCAAGGTGATAGATCTATCTAGGAATGACTTCTTATGATCTGCTTTTTATTTTATGTACATACTAAAATATAAGGTTTGCAAAACTCCTTGGTTTAAGATAATTTTGAAAGTATGCAATTTCTTCACTAAAATAAAACACAGCTTTCATTTATCCTGACAATGTTGGCTCAGTAATATGGAATCCTAGTTTCAGTAAGAATGCATTGGTTTCACTGTAAAAAAAGGTTTCTTTGGAACCAGCCCTGGAGAAACATATTGGTTTCAGCTAAAATATATTGCCATACTTTCACTAAAACATACAGACATTATAAAACTGTATATTGGTTTCAGTAAAATGTATTCTTTCCAATGGATTCATGAGGCTTTCTGCAATAATATATTGATTTCATTAAAATGTGTTGCTTGAGATAAACAAAAATTCAGTTAAAATGCATTGGTTTCTGTTAAAGCTCATTGACTGAAGTGAAGAATATTATACACTGGTTTTTGGGCAGCCTCAGGGTCTTTTAAACAGTGAGTGGAGAAGTACATATCAGTAATTGTGAAGGTAATTGAAAACAAAGTCTATTCTGTAGTATCTAAAGATGTAAATATGCTAAATAAATTAGATTTTTATATCTCCATCCCACTTGCATCTGTTGCTAAGCATACAGAAAAAAAGTCATACAGAAAAAGTATGACATTCTTTATTGTGATGAATACCCTT
This sequence comes from Falco cherrug, assembly GCF_023634085.1. Taxonomy (NCBI): domain Eukaryota; kingdom Metazoa; phylum Chordata; class Aves; order Falconiformes; family Falconidae; genus Falco; species Falco cherrug. The sequence goes on from NC_073699.1 coordinate 64,026,097, forward strand.
GTAATCAGGTGTGGGGTGTAGGCTGTAATATTTTTCAAACTGTTTAGTAATAATTTGTTTTCACACGGCCAGTTTTTGACCAGTTTGCTTTAAATCAAGTTCAGCATTTTCCTGCTTCATTGACAACAGGCTCTTTCTGCCTTTTCAGCATTGCCAGGCATTCAATGACAATGGCATTCATATATATTATGAAGCTCTCTTATTGCCAGGCTACTAAATTAGGAACAATATATTTGATTGCTGTGACACTTTTTTTAAGAAGGGTTGTATTTTTCAATATTTTTGAGTAACTTTACATTTTGCTTTCATGAATTTTATACAGAAGTGATCCCACTAACTTAATGAAACTGAAATATTCCTGAATATAACTGAACAATGCTTGTTACACAGAGGAGATAGCTTTGGAGCATTATGCTTTCCCTACACTGATGTAGAATTTACAGACAAAATGTGTTTAAGTATATCTGAAGTGTAAATAATACAAATAAAGTTTCAGCTACTCAAAATTACTTCTGTAATTCAGCAGAAGAACGTAGGAATGACCATATTAGGCTGAACAACTACTCTATCTTGCATTAGTTCTGTCTCCAACAGCAGGCAGTGACAAATGCTTGGACACCGCTAGAAGAACAGCCTCCAACACGTCATGCATAACAGACTTCCTAAGGGGATGATGATCTTTTTTTTGATGTTTCTTTGTGGATTTCCTCCATGATTTTGTACAAATTCTGCTGTAAAAACTGCATTCACAGCACCCAGTGGCAAAGAGTTCCACAGCTGATCTCCACCCCACGCAGGGAAGTCTCTTTTTGGATGTTGGCTTGAACTTGCAGCTTGTAGTTTTCATATTTACTCATGTGTCCTATAGCGGAAGAGATAATGAAGAATCATTATTTTTTTCCCCTGCTACTCACAGTTTTGCAGATTCCTGCCACATATGGCTTTAGCTGTCCTTTTTCTAGGAAGCAGAGAACTATTTTATTTAGACATTCCTTATATGAAGGTTATTGCATAGGTCTAGTTTTACTTGTTGCTCTGCATTTTTTGTTTCTACTACATCTTTTTTGGTGACGTGAGGACCAGAACTGCACATTGCACTTAAAAGGCATTGGCACCATAGGTTTGCCTAGTATCTTAGCAAATTCTTTCATTTTTTTCTTATGTAAACCCAGTCTCATGCTTCTTGAAAAGAGATGAACCTACCTCTCAGTTTTCCAAATGTATTTTATTTTCAAATCCTTTCTCTCATGCTGCTTCATAACACTGTAGTACTACTGTAAACATTTAGATTTTAGATATCTCTTTTCATCATTCTTGGTGGAACCAGAAAAATAAGATCTCATGCTGTGGCAAAAATGTTCCGGCTGCCTATCTGAAAGAGAATAGTTTTTGTCCTGTTCAAATCTGCTGCAGCAAAATGATGGAACTGATTGTTTCATGCATCAATTCAGTTTATCAACACTTTTATGCATTGACGTCAAGGGTCAGCAACTCACGCTGTAAGAAAGAGTCTTTTGCTAGCCTTCTCAAAAGGACGGGTGAATACTTGCTGCTCTTAATTCCCAGGACCCTGGTTTTGCATAACTTCTGAGAGGAAACCACTATATGTGTAGATGATGTCAGAAGAGATTTTCCGAGTGGTGGATCACATGAGATCCATGAAGGCAGACTGAACTGACTGAATTGACAAGCCGAACATTATTAGTAGCAGAGAAAAAGCAGTGCCTGGAAAGAGCAGTGCTGAAGGGTGGCAATTTCCGGCGCAGTATGATTGTCACCGGACCCGCTGCTTGCTGTGTCATCACCTATGCAGGCACCATCCCAGTGGTAAGCAATTCTCATTGCAAGTTTCACAGAAGCTTAACTGCTGTCAGCGTTGACCTACACAACTGTGCTGCAGTTGCCTTGTGATTATTTTACTTATTGATAAAATGTATATCTTATATCTATTAATATATTATTGAAATGTTGATCTAAACTGCTCTGATCTAAATACTCACGGCTAACCAACAGGTTGCATCTTGTCTTAATGTCAAGATGCATACCTCTGTTTAAGAAAGTTAAAGCTTTCATCAGAACCCGGGGTTTTTCCCAATAAATAAAAGATGACACTCCAATGTTTTATAGACTGTTTAGCTGAGCGGAAATTAGAGGGCTAAAGTGCGGAAATTAGAGGGCTAAAGTACAGAAATACACACAAGATATTTTCCTTATAAAAACTACTTTTGCCAGGCTGATCAGCCCTCATTCCCAAATCTTTCTTAAAACCCACCTTGCTGATCAACCCAGAATTAATAATTCCTAGAACATCAGATGCACTAAAATCTCTTGACCCAGAGCAGCTTTTCTTTTATGAAAGCTTTACAGGTAACTGCTTTCAAGTGTATCTACAATTTTACTTTGCATGAGAATACATTTATACCAGAACCTTGCTATTTTCCTAGTAGCTAAATGTTCTTAGACATTTTTTACTCTGCTTCTCATTGTTGAAGAGTATATGACACTAAATCAGCATGAGGATCTCTAAAATTGTTTGCATGGCAGGTGCTCATATAATTAGCGTAGCAGTGTCAGTGTTGATACTATCTCTGTATAGACATCCTTGAAGCTAGAATTTATATTTTACTGAGGTGAAATTATTAGCAACTGTAAAATTGTCCTTTAAAATTGATGGAAATAGAACCTCCAAAGCAAGTTCAGATAAAGCAAGTTGTAATCAAATCCATTTCTGTCTGTACAAAATTTTAAACAGCATGCTTTGAGACCCTGTTTGTATGTTGTTTCATTACTTAGAAAGTTCAGAGCTCTGTTTTTGTTGGTAGGATATGAAGAACATACAACTTTAAGGAAGGGACTGGAACTGGAAAGTAAAATTTAACAACCATGTTATTTTATGAAAGTCCTTCAGCAAATAGACAGTTGCCGGACAAGTTAAAGTATAGGAACTACTTAAAATATCAAGTTCATTCAATCCTACAGTTGTTTTTTAACATGAACTAGTTTGACAGCTTTTAATTAGTTGTGAAATCTCCTAGAAGAAAAACCCCCAAGATCTAAACAGCTGGTGGGTAGCTCAGTGGGATGTAGAATTTGTAAACTAAGACATAAAAAGAAAGGATAGAAAATTAAATACAGCAGTATACTCATTCCTTGAACAGTCTTTCAGTTTTCAGCACCACAGCAAAATGGCCTTATAGAAATAGGGAGATTCAATAATAATCTTTAAAGGGCTGGAGGAAACAGATTCTTCAGAGAAAAGAAAGGATTAAACATATAGTAATTGAATCAGGGAAATTGGAAAAAAGAAGTTTAGAAAAGTAGGAGACACATTAAGGGTAACCAGTCATGTATGTTATATACCTTTTTGCTAACAATAAAAAATACATTCAACCAAATCAAGGAAAAGCATTAAAAAAAAAAAAAAAAGCAAGCTCATTCTGGAAATATATTTAATGAATCACAGTTAATCTTATAAAATTCTGTGCTCTGAGACGTGCTGAAGGAAATAGCATCGCATGACTCAAATGATAAGTATTAATAGAGTAAGTCTGAACACAAATTTCCTTTTCCGTTTGTATGCAAGGCTATAAACAGGAGGGGCTTCCTGTCCATGGTCTAGCATCAACCACACCACCAACTGAAGAAGAGAGTTTTGTCTTGTGGTATAGGATCTCACAGTGGGTCAACTGTACCTTACTTGCACGTCTCTTGCTCCCCCTCCACATGAAGCTTTCATATGACCGCTGCTATGCACAAACACACTGCAGTAGAAGTTTAGAGATCAAGCCTAGTGCTTGCTAATTCTTATCTAAGAAAAATAAAAGCACACAGATGTAAAAGAGCTTTATTATTAATTGTTAAAATGTCCCCCAAAGACCAGCTTCTGTGTGTAGAACCCCACTGCAGAGAAGAAAAACCTGAAACTTCACAGGGACATTAGGTGTCTTTAGCCCTGGAGTGGGGCACTGAGAGAGAAGTTGAGCAAGAGCCATGTTGTGTAGCACAGTCAGTGATGTATGGGAAAAAAGACTGTGCCAGATAAGAGTTTTTAATGACAGATACTGAGAGATAAGAAAAGTATGATAAAATTATTATTATTAATGTAATACTACTACTACTACTACTACTAATGTAGCCCTTAAAAATTGAAACAACCTCCCCTCTGTCAAGTGAGAAGCTCAGCAAAAACATTATATTTCTTCATTGAATGATCACAGATACTATTTACTGTAAAGTACTCTACTTATATTTCTCCCTGGCTACATTTAAACTTTTCCTTGGAGTCTTTGGACAGCTTTTATCTGAAGAAGTAAAACAGAATACCCCTTTTCCTGCTGAGGGGATTCCTATACTGCAGTGAAATCATTAACCATAATGCACTGTTAGTCATTTCACACCTGGATGTCTTAAACAGAGGGTGAATTAAATCATGTTTTCACATCAACTGCTGGTATTTACATTTCAGTGCTGCTGAAATATGAAGACTGAATACATTTGCACTCTCTGTTATCCACTGACTGAATGACATATATTTGCCTCAGAAAAAAACAGTCTAGATTACAATTCCACTCTCTTAAAAAGCTCTCCCACAAGCCCCTAGTCAGTGTTTCAAATGCTAGCAGTTCATCTGAAAGAACAACTGCTTACTTGGATAAACTGTAGTAGATGACTGGTCTCTGTAGTATTCCAGTGAAAAGGGCATAAACAGTTTAAGAATACCAGATAGTATTTATTGGAAAATATACTTGATTTCCCTTTTTTTCCCCACTGAAAAAGAAGATGTACTATTTTATATTAAAAAAGTTTATTTGGTGATCAGTGTTTCTCATTAAATAGTAAATCATAGTATATGTAATATTATTTTTTCATCCAAAACAATATTCACAATCTCATTTTAAGAACAGTACATTTTAGCAAAGCTTTTGACACTTTCTTTCACAGTAACCTTCTGAACAATGCTGAGACAATTGGTGGAATTGTCAGACTCAAAGAGTTTTGGTAAATGGGGCAACATCTGGGTGGTGGCCAGTCACTAGTGGTGCTCCCCAGGGCCCATTGTGAGGGTTGGTTCTCTTAAATATTTTTCTGGGCAGAGGAGTTGGGTGCACATTAAGCAAGTTTGCCCATGATACTAAACTAGGAGGACCCATTTATTCCCTAGAGGGTATAGAGGCTTCACAGAGAGATGAGACCTTGATAGAGTAGAGCATGGGACACATTTAACAAGGAAAAATGTCAGATTCTGCACCTGGGATAGTGTAATCTGATAGATGTACTTGAAGACTGTGGGGCAGGAGGACAAAGTACAGCCCTGCAGAAAGGGGTCTGGACGTTTTGATTGAAGTTCAATATGAGTCAATGATGTGCCTTGGCAGCCAAAAGGGCCAACCCTTTCCTGGGGTGCATTAAGCACAGTATAGCTAAGTGTCAAAAGAAGTGATTGTCCCACTATACTCAGCATTGGTGTGGCCTCACCTCAAGTACTGTGTGCTGTTTAGGGCTCTGCAATATAAGAAGGATATAGAAATATTAGAATATGTCCAAATGAGAGCAAGAAAGATGGTGAAAGTTCTAAAGGTCAAGACTTATTAGGAGTGGATAAGAATACTTTGTTTGTTCAGTTTAGAAAAGAGGAGACTGAGAGGTGACCTTACTGCTGTCTACAACTTCTGTGTGAGGGGGAGCAGAGAGTGAGGTGCTGTGGTTACCAGTGGGTGGAAAGCTGGGTATGAGCAATCAGTTTGCGCTTGCAGCCCAGAAAGCTAACCGTATCCTGGGCTGCATCAAAAGCAGCTTGGTCAGCAGGTCAAGGAAGGTGATTCTGCCCTTCTGCTCTGCTCTGGTGAGACCCCACCTGGAGTACTGTACCCAGCTCTGGAGTCCTCAGTACAGAAAAGACACAGACCTGTTGGAGTGAGTCCAGAGGAGAGCCACAAAAATGTCCAGAGGGATGGAACACCTCTCCCACAAAGAAAGACTGAGACAGTTGGGGTTGCTCAGCCTGGAGAAGAGAAGGCTCCAGGGACACATTATTGTGTCCTTTCAATACTTCAAGGGGGCTTATAAGAAAGATGACAACAGACATTTTAGTGGGGCCTGTAGTGACAGGACAAGGGGTAATGGTTTTAAACTAAAGGAGGTTTTAAACTAACTAGATTCAGACTAGACATAAGGAAGAAATTTTTCATGCTAAGGCTGGTGGAACACTAGAACAGGTTGCCCAGAGAGGTGGTAGATGCGCCATACCTGGAAACAGTCAAGGTCAGGTTGGATGGGGCTCTGAGCAACCTGATCAAGTTGAAGATGTTCCTGTTCATTGCAGGGGGGAGGACTAGGTGACCTTTAAAGGATTCTGTGTTCTCTTCTCTCTGATGTCTGCTGATAGGATATGAGGAAATGGCTTAAACCTGTGTGAAGGGAAGTTCAGGTTAAATATTAGGAAATTTCTATACTGAGAGAGTGGTTAAGCACTTGAACAAATGGTCACAGTCTTAAGCCTGCTGGTGTTCAATAATTGGACAATACTCTTAGATATATGGTTTAACTTCTAGGTTGCCCTGCGTGGAGTCAAGAGTTGAACTTGATGATCCTCATGGGTCCCTTCCAGCTCAGGGTATTCTGTGGTTCTGTGATTCTAATTTACCTGGAAATCAAGGTATGCATATGGATCTTCTTTCTTCAAGCATATAATTATAATTCAGACTTACAAAAATTTCTGAAATAATTTGCAACCTCATTTATCTTTCTCCACACAACCATTTATCTTTGGATGTGAATGAACACACAGATTCCATCCACACTTCTATGTTTTGAAGAGAGATCCGAGTTGTGAGATGCTGCTTAATGTCTTAAACGGATTGATTTTCTGAAATATTTAATATCTGCTCTTAAAATATTTACCTTAAGTTGTGAACAGTGTCACGCTGAGTAGCCAAAAATATTCACTCTTCTTTTTGATGTCAAAGAGCAACCTTTTTGTGTTGCACTGAAAAGCATGACTATTTCAGAACAAATAAAATAGGAAAGAAAACAAGTATAGCATGAAATGTTTATTTCTCTTACGACTTTTAAAAAAGTGATAAGTACTCCTTTTCATGTGTATTTAGTTCAGTAATATGAAATTTTTTCTTTAAAAAGATAAAAGATCACAGTAAAATGGTTTAACTACAATAGTTTTTTTCTGCCAAAAAATATTTTATGAACATTTTTCTGATCAGTCCTAAACAAGTCTTTCATTTTACACCAAGTAATGTCTGGTAGACTTAATGAAATGAATTCTTCATGGCTATTATAAGGGCACAGCAAGGACATTTATTCTTCTGGCTGTTATATGGCTGCATAAACCTGAGTCTCTGCTCAACTGCTGTTTTTATAGTTAGTGTAGACATAAAGAAGGGGAACAAAGGGCTTAAAAGCACAGTTGTGCTCTGCACTGTGTGCTGTCCGCTGACCTGTGTTGACTCCTGGTGTATATTAGGAAGCTCTAGTGCCACCCTGCTTTACTATTTGGTCTTATGGTCTCCCTGATGGGCTTGGGAAACAGAGACTCACCCATTTAATGCATTCTGCACCTTGCAACATCTGTTCTTATTTATGTACCTCTACAGATCTCAGCCATGGGGAAACCTTCACCAGCAGCAACCTCAGAATAGCAGGTTGGGGTCCCTGGTCAATAATTTCAGTAATATTAGGCAATTCCAAACCAAAGTATTAGGGAAGAATGTATCTAGCATTTTTTAAATAGGGGTTATTTTCAAATAGGAAATGAAAGCACAACAATAAAAAAGCAAAAAAAAAAAAATATCCCATAAACCCCTGGATTGGAGCCTGCTGCTGACTTTACACTAGCGTATGCTGACTTTACACTAACGTACAAAGTGTATTGAAATATTAATGTGGGATTAGGTGATACGAATAATAGGTCATGTTGGAAAAAGATTAAAGAGATCACAGGACATGTCTATTGAATTTTTTGGCTTAATAGCTGTGGTTGTAATTTAAAAGCCTTAACTGTGAGGTACAGGCATACATGGAAGGTCTATTTATCCATTTTTGTCTTAGGCATGGCAATGACCCCTGAGGAAATTCTTATAATCTACATCTGAGTAATTTTTAATGATATATATATATATAAAATATAATTTCTTATGATATAAAAATAATATATTTATATATTTTGATTTAAAATCTAGTGTTTTCCAAGTAAATAAAAAAAGTTTGGTCAAGTAGGACATTGTGACTCATTCTACATGCATTTCACTAATAGGAGAAACATAAATGACTCAGAAATCCAAGGGAGTAATTTCTTTGTTCTGCTGAACTAACACTGCCAAGATGCTGAAAGCTGGATAGGTACAAATAATCTTCCTTATTCTTCTTTTATAAGTTAAACTAAAGCCTTTTGTGTAGGTGAGTTTCTACTTCATTTTTAAGAACATTTATTGCTAATAATTACCCCAAACCTGTTCAATTACCCACACCTTTCAAAAATCACTTCAGCATCTGTTTACTTTCTCAGACGTCCCCTCCTTCTCATTCTCATCAAGACAAACCAAACGCCGCACTAAAAATTTCTCTCTGTCATTCAGAGAAGGAACACATGGAGTTGAAAAGACTAGATAGTCAGTTGCAGTGACAATCAGTTTTATATTCCTGCCTCGGCACCCTGGCATGCAGTTGTGCTCACTGATCTGGTACTGCAATTTTGTTTCTCCTTTGCCTGCCCACAGTAGCACCAGCTGGAACTAACACAATCAGCTGCTGTGTGCAGCTCTGCTTTTGAATACACAATGCACTACGAAAATAAATGAAGTGATACTCTAAACTTTTTGGTCTATATAACCCAGAATGTGAAACCACAGCCATATTGATACATTCACCTATTATAACATTCAAGCTTTGCTGCCCCTCATCAGTCTCTGAACAGTCTATTTCCATGGCCATTCAAAAGGTTAAGAGCTGGGATGGATTCAGTGGTTTAAAATACTTATTAAGATCTAGGAACTCTATTGAAACTGCCATGCTGCCTAACTGCTATAAACTATCACAGTGTGCTCTACAAACACTTTTTGTATTTCAGTAGAACCACCAAAACTGAACTAGTCATGTAGTTTAAAAACAATTAACACCCTTGCATTCTCCTGTCTGAATACCACAACAATATCTCTGTTTTTAAAATCACATTAAGGAATAAGCTTTATGGGATTCAGCAAATGTAGAATTAAGGCTTTTGGATGAGTTTATTTTAACCTGTAAACATAGACATATGAATCTTTTCACAAGATTGCACACTGTTTTTTGTATAAGACCATATTTCAGCAGGGAATAAATGGGGTAGGTAATAAACAGGTAAAATTTCGAGTTGGTTATCTAATAGCCTTCAGTGCATGGGCTGGTCTCTTCAGCACTGAGACTTTCCTGACAGCTTCTCCAAGCACATGCCTTTTGGTTGCTTTTTGATATTGATAGGTGTTTAATTCTCCACTTTCTGTCTGCATGAGCTTCATCCAAAGGTACAGTGCATCCCAAGCACCATTCAGGAAAAGTGACTACAAAATGGATTGTTCTACATTTTACCTTGTGTACAACACCAAAGTCAATGTGCTCTTGTGTCCTAATAATTCTAGTCTTATGACTTCATCCCAAGTTCCTGAAATCCTCTTTACCATTGTCTTTCCTATTTATCATTCTGCCACTGTCCAATTTTGTATAACTGATTTTTTTTTTCTTTGCTTCTGTCATCTTAAATTTTCTTGTCCATTACCCTTACAGCAGCCCCATGATCTTATTCTGGTGCTTTTCACTAAGCTTTGTGTTTAGAGAGTAAGGGAGACAGCAACCTGGCTACTTCTTCTTGCATTTCTGTTGTTCCTGGAACCTGTAGAGATTTGTATGTCAGAGAAGCTCTGATCAGTTCTTGTCCTCAGGAAGGAAACTCTGCAGGACACTGAATAAAAAATTAGTTAGGTTTACCTCTAAGAGCCATAAGATGCAACTTATTTGAGGTAAACAGAATCTTATAAAAACGTAACTGCCAAATGGCTGGGTTTGTAGTAACTTTTCAGGTAATGTTTTGCAGGACATTTGCAGGACAAGATGTATCTCTGAATGGATTCCATTGCAAGGCTGTCAGTGTCTGCAGCCTAAACACGAAGGTGCTGGCACTTCTCTCTCTTTAATATTTTTAATGTGAGTAAAACATATTTTGCTTGTGATTCATTCTGAGAAATAGCCAAGTTGTCTAAGCCAAAAACCTGCTTTAATCTACTTCCAAGATCAATTAAAAATGTGTCCTCAGGCAAACACATGGCATGGAAAATGTCTGCCTTGAGGAATTAAAATTCAGTTATAAGCAATGGGAAAGAGGATTAAAAAATAGTGTATATGAGGGTAACGGTAATATCATTTCTGTCCATGATATTACAGAACTCTTTAAGTGAGACAAAGTTAGTATTGGTGCAAAAGGCCCGACTGCACTTTCTATTACCTGTAGTGAATTTAGCTTTCTCTCCCATATATGCATTTTGCACATTCAGTCATATCTGGAAACTCATACTAAACCCAGTGCCCTCTGTGAGGTTTGCCTGTGTAAGCCCCAGGTAAAGACCATTGAAAAAATTTTGTGCAGTAAGAACTTTAAATGTCAAGGTTTTGTCTCACAGTTTCTTGATTTCATACAGTTTATGTGTATGAATTAAGAACAACACAGAAAAAACTTTGCCAAAGTGCACTTCTCCACACACCGCTGTTTGATAGCCAGCCATTGCCACCAATCAAAGCGTATTATCTCTGGGTTTTTGCCTGTGACTTGTCTTGGAAGTTGCTAATCTGTCCATGTGATATGTACATGAGGACATACCTGTTCTCAACTGACTGACAGATGAAACAATTTTTATTTTTTAAAAAAATCTAAGGCAAGATTTAAATGCCTCAACAATTTACAGATAGGAAAAAACCTACTGTTGAAAAGGAACAGAAATATTTTGGATATTTTTTCAGATGAAGAAACTTCTGCTTAGCTGCTATCACCAGCACCTTGAAAATGTAGTTTTCCACTTTTAAGTGTTCTCCTCAGAAAGCTTGCATGAGGTGTACTTTTTTTGGTAACTCAAAGTGGAAATTTCTACAGAAGTTGGCAGTAGCTTGAATGGCCATTGCCATTTCTAGCGACAGAAACCACAGCCATAGGCAGCAAAAACTACACTATAAACTACTGCTGCTGCTGCAGAAACTTCAGAGCTGAGAGAAATAAAGGACTCATTCAAAAGCATATTCTTATCCTCATATTATGTACATACCTTATCATACACCATTTAGCTGTGGAGAAAGCACAGATCCTCTATAATGTTGTACAGGTGATGTTATTTCCATGTATTCCCCTAAGAAACCAGCTTCAGTTTCACTGTGTACAAAATATATTTCTCCAGGTGATTTTTTTATCCAGATGGCTAAATATTTGACCTTCTGTTTGTTGGGGCCACTGGTGTAGGTCTACATCGGTAACCTAAACATCATCATAGCAGAGCTTGAATATGGGTAGTATGCAACAATCTGTCCCCTGGCACAGCAGTCTTGTGTCAGTTAGCACCTTCCCTGGCATTGCAGAAATTTCTTTGTGGATAACTGAGGCCAGGGATCGTTTATGATAGACAGTATGAAAAAAGTCAAACTATTTGGGAAGGCAAGAGCCTTTAGCTGCCCAGGTGAGTACCATTTGCCATCAAGGCCAGCGAACAGGGGCTGCATTGGTTTAGTGTCGGTCACAGGCGCTGCTGGGGCAGAAACTGAAGGACAGCAGGAAATAGTGCTCTAACTTGATCATGAAGAGAAACACTAAAACATCTGTTGGAAACTAGCAGATTCAGAAGTAAGATTTCTCCATGCATGTAATAATACAGCATTTGGTTCAAATCTCAAGAAGTGTAAAAAGCTAAACATGACTGTATTGCTTTAGGCTAATGGTGTAGCTGGCCCTGTGCCATGCCTCAGACAGTAACTGACAGTAGGAATGTAGGAAAGAGTGGAAGAACAGGGAGAGCAAGGTGTGAATGAGGGACTGTCTGAGCCAGAACTGGGTGTTCAAACATGACAGTCCTTCCAGCAGAGATCCCCAGTCACCTGTGTGATTCTCTTAGCAAGGTCACCACCTGGTTTTAAATAGCATGTCCTACAAAAGTAAAAACATAATATTGTCTAAAACTTCTTCCAAAAGAAAACAAACAAAGCAACCAACCAATCAAGAATAACAAGTGAATTGCTCTCCTGTCATTAATGTACCTCAAAGTACTTTATATAATTAAAGGAAATGTCTCCTAGACCCCTTTATAGGCTTAGACTGTAGGTATTTTCATAGTAGTTTCCATAACTTCCTCTGCTACATTTCAAAACTGGACACCTACTTCTGCAGTAGCTGGATTTTTATTGCACACTGGATAACCTAGTTTGTGCATAAAGAACTTCACTCAAAGTTAATCATGTTTGGAGCCATAGGATTGTCTTTCAATAACACTAACACCAACTATAGATACTCAAGTCTTTTCTTCTGCTGGATTAAGCCCATTTTCTATTGTTTAGGCTATGTGATCTGCAGCGCAAATGAGAGGTGACTTCTTATCTACAAGAAAAAGCTGTCTGATAAATCACAAAGATGAATAATGTATATCACAGGAGCAGAGCAAACAGCATTTCACACTATTTTTCATGCAAAATGTCACATGAATTCTAAATGGACCAAACAATTTGTATGAGTTTGAGACTAAATTCATTGCCAGAAGTGGAAAGAGGAGGGAGGAGAAGTCTCGTTGTTGTTGTGATTCTAGTTTACTCAAGCAAAGGGATTCTGATCCAGCTATTTTTTTTCTATGCTGACTTGAATAGAGAAATAAATTAAAACTACAAAAATCAATGCAAAAGAATAATTATAAACCACATTCAAACAGCATCCCTACTGCAAATAAGGCAGGGTTTCTGTTGTTTTTTCCACACTGAATTTCAGTCTGGTTAGAGGAAGCCTGTGAGGTTATTATTGTATTGTTTCATAATCAGACATTTAAAAGTCCTGCAACTGAAAAAATGGTGATTGAATATTATTGTTATTACTACTGTGGCCTCACGTTGCCAATTGATTTACATATAACCTCACAGAATATGTCTTAAAGGCTCTTAGTAGATGACTGAAGGAGTTTAGTATGCAATGGACAGACACACAATATCTGTCTGAAATAAAAGCAGCAGAAAGCGATAGAAGGAACGTCCCCAGGGAAGACAAGCCCCACAGACTATTAATGCAACAGGGAGAGTGTAGACATTCAACCAGAGGGGCCTCCAGTGGGCTCTGGAGCACTGTGACAGGGTGTTGCACCTCCCTCCCTAACAGTAAGGGTTACGGGACTGAGCGTGATGTTGCAGTAACTCTCTGAGTGCAGAGCGTCCAAGCCAGCACAACCTAGAGTCTCTTGTGTCACCTTTATGAGTAGACTCTAGACAGTGATTTTATGTATTTACATTGAATGTCCCACTCTTTTCCTCTGTCTCTTATAGAAACACAGAATGGTTTGGATTGGAAAGGACCTTTAAAGATCATCTAGTGCAATCCTCTTTCCCTAGATCTTGTGATTTTTCACTACACCAGGTTGCTCAAAGCCCCATCCAACCTAGCTTTGAGCATTTCCACTGGTGGGACAGCCACAACTTCTATATTCAACTTGTTCTAGTGTCTCATCACCCTCACAGTAAAAAAAAACTTCTTATGTCCAGTCTAAATCTACCCTTTTTCAGTTAAAAAACATTGCCCCTTTTCCTGTCGCTACAGGCCTTGGTAAAAATAATATTTCTCCAACTATTGAAAGGCCAAAACAGTATTTTATGGCCACAGTTCCTTCCCACTTGACTTCATATAAGATTACTGAAAGACAAACAGCATTCCTGATCTTGAAGCCTTCACACAGCTGAAACACAAGAAGGACTTGAAAAATAAAATTGGCCACTTTTGCAGCTTTCAGCAGACATTATTTTTGTGCATGGTATGATACATTCCTTTGATACAGTGAGAATGCTGCGTAATATTTGATTAAGCTGCTGGAAACTTGTAAATGATGGGAAAATGTTGCTTAGAAAATCTCAAGGATTTAGGAAAAACAGCCTTTGTGAATTCTATTCTTCCCAAATACTCAGGTCAATATTTTCATATATAACTGTGACTCTTACACAAGTGTAAGATACAGAAAATACAAAGTCGTATGCAATTAAATGAAAACAAGTAATAAAAAGCTATGCAGATCAGCTTGAAATTGTTACTTCTTCACGATATTTAAAATACTTATTTTAGGTCAATTAGCAGTTTTTGAAAGAAATGACATGCATGTAGAGTACAGAAATGAAATGTTTTTTCTACTCTTCACCAGTAGAGAGCGCTGTCAGACAGCCACAGCTCGCAAGACCCTCAAAGACGTAAAAACACTGAATCACTGCAGCCAGTGGTACAGCACCGTGGATAATGACAAAGTCAACTTCAAAATTAGAGAAAGAGCAAGATTAGACTTTACATCATATTTTAAAGAAGTATGAATGCATTTTTTCACAAGATAATATTATAGATGTAACATTAATAATTATGAATTCAGACGCCTAAACATCGTCTGTTCACATATGCTTCCAGGGAGGGAAAAGACAAAAACCGTTCGCAAAGAAGTGCTTAGAACAAATCTATGTCATGCAATGAAGCTGTACGATCGTCCATATCAAGACGTTATCTGAAGATTAATAAGACCAAGTTAAATTAATTAAATTAGAGTGGCAAAGGGAATTAAATGAAAGTATGAAATGCATGGCACACAATAGTCATTACTGGCCATATCTTGTGCTGGGTATGCTCCATGCCACTTAATTGATTCTCTGGGAGTTGAGGGAAAATTTGCCACCATTTATCCTACAGTTTTCATATGAGGAATGGTAAGACTATTTGGGCTAGTCAAGTCAATGAGAAATGCGCATTCTCATGGATGCGAATAACCAAACCCATTACCGGGGTTTGGCAATTGAACTACATCCAATCACCTTCAAGCACAATTTGGTCTTGATATTTTCTAAACCTTTCCTGTTGTACACACATTTTATTTAAGTGTAAACGCCTCTCAGACTTATACTAAGCTATATTTTAAACCTAAACAAACTCATTAAACACCAGATAATAGTTTTTCCCTCTCCTAAGTACATCACTATAACATATTTCTACATTCATGCAGGATACATAAGCACATGATAGTGTTCTTTCTATTTAAGGAGCTTTCTTATTTTGAAAAACAGAACTAACATAAAAAAACCCAGACTGAGGCTTTTGGATGCTTCTTAGCACTGCTGTCGATGAACTACCAGAATAATACAATGTAGAACTACTGTTTGAGTAAGAAATCGTCAATTCCGGGAGTCTGCACTGACTTGGATCCTCCCTAAGGGTACACTACAAACACCACATGCAAAAATCTACCTTATGAGAAATAGTTTCTCAATAGTTAAACACAATTGAGTAAACAATCAACATTTTCAACATTTTCATCCCTCTCTCTTCTGTGTTCTTAAGCATTTTATGCAATATGATTAGACAGATGTGCAAACAAGAGTATCTAAAAATGTGAGGAAAAAGATTAATCACTTGCTCCAACTCCTGTTTAAATCAAGGAAAAAGCCTGCAGTATTTGGAGTCTTGTAGGATCCAGTTCCCCCAGACAATCAGGAGTTTCAAACATGCAACCCCCCCCAATTAAAAGGAATTTAGGAAGAAATTTTTCCTCTTGGTGACTCATTTTCCAGCTGCTTACTCTAAAGTGCCTTCTTTGAGCTGTTTTTTATTAGGCACTGTCAGATAAAGTAGGACAGTACCATCTATCAACATATTGGTCCAACTAGTATGGCACAAACTACATTCTGATGTTAATTTTAAACACTTTGAGGCTTTAGCACTTTGAGGCTAGCTCTCAGTCCCAAGTCTATCTTGCCAGAAGAGGAATGATCCATCTGCTCAGCATACATCCTTGCCCGACATCTGCCTGACAGGGCTTACGGCACAGGACAGAACCTTACCACATTGATGGTCTTGGCATTTGAACAGCATGCTCAGTGCTTCTGTTTTTCAGCTAGGAGGGGATAGCACTTAATGGGTTTGTTTGTATGTGCTGGGCACCCAGATCCAGAGTCATGGCTGTTCAGGTCAGTGGTGGTGGAATGAAGATCCCAGCAGAGCTTGACCCCAGATTCCATTCAAAGGTCTCTGGTGGTATTCTGGCAAAAGCCATGAGTGAAGCAGTCAGAGCATGTAGATTAATCTATGAGAAGCTGTGTTGCAGACAATAGAACTGTCATCATAAAATCCTCTGCAGGCATTTCAAAGAGATTTTTTCCATACTTTGTGCACAATACACCACTTGTTTAATTCACATGAGGGAACTTCTTGCATGCACATTTGAAAAGCCTTTTGCACTTGCCTGAGCTATAGAAAAACAATTAACAAAGCTGTCTTTTGTCATCAACACATGGTACTTTTACGGCATGTAAGAGGAAATGACCCTACCGGAGGGGTATGGTCCCATCACCTGTGTGTAACACAATGGTGTTCTTGTGGAAGCTGTTTATATGAGAGCAAATTTCAAAGCTGATTCCCTGATAGGGCAATTACTGTCTTTAAGAATCTCCTTAAACATCTTAGATCTAGAGGCTTTATCTGTTCCATCCACTAATATAAGGAGCAGATGCCTCCTCAAGGGCCTGCTCTAACTGCATCCCTCAGGCTTTAACAGCTGCTGCCCCACTCACCTTCCACTGACCAGTACAAGCTGCCTGCCATAGAGGTGAAAGATTGCTACCTTTCAGTCACCATTTTGCACAGTTCTGCAGAGGCATAAATCAGCTGCACAAGGTTTGGTGACAGAGTATCGTCAGCCTGGGTTTTATAATTTTCCATGCAGTTGAGCCAGACTGCCTCCCTGACCTTGCATTTCTCTCTCCCTCCTCTCCCTGCAGAGAGCCTGGTTCTTCTCTGTCCCTGCCCACAATCTTGCCACTGTTGGTGCCAGAGCCTTCCCAACTGCTGCTTCTGCCATCTGGAACAGCCTTCCTATATCTCACTGCTTCATTGCCTCTCTGTCTCTGTTCAAATCTCTATCCTTTCTTCCTCATCTATTACTACATAATTTTTCTCTTTCCCTCTGCCGTTACTTATTTTTTAACTCTGTAATGCCTCTTGGGCTCCAGCTTGAATAAAATATGCTAAAATGAGAAACAGCTTATTCAATAACTTTTGATATTTAATATGATAATTTTAGAACCTGAAAAAAAGAAGAAAAGTAGGCAATAAATAGATGTTAGGCTGTAAATAGAAAAAAACAATAAGAACAAATTTAATGACCACAATAGTACTCATTTTAAAGGGATTTCATCTGTTTGAGGGGCAGGTCATCATAGTACAGCTGGAAGAAGGGAACTCCAACCTTTCTGAATATCTGTGGTGCGCTAGGTCCAACTCACTCGCCATTCTCCTGGTTCGGGTGATTTGTGTTAGCACATAGTTCTCCCTTATCCCAGGCCAATGCTTAGAGCAGGGGTCCTCAAACTATGGCCCACGGGCCAGATACGGCCCCCCAGGGTCCTCAATCCAGCCCCCGGTATTTACAGACCCCCCCGCCCCCCCCCCCCGCCCCCCCCCCCACCCCTGCCGGGGGTTGGGGGGGGAAACCAAGCAGCCGCAGATGGCTGCCTGCCACTTCATCCGTGTGCCGGCCCCCTGGTTAAAAAGTTTGAGGACCCCTGGCTTAGAGCAATGGGCTTCTGAGCAGCTACCTGACATTTATGTGCCTTGGCTGATCTTCCTGGCCAGGATTCGAGATTCTAAAACCTGACCTGCATGACAGAGAAATAAAGCTCCCGAATACATGAATACGCAGTTCCTTGCACTATGAATAGCACTAAAGCATTACAGAGCACGTTTTGGTGGAGTTCTCTCCTGCATTACGATGCAGAAGAAAATATTCTGAGAAAGTATGTTTTGATTAGACATAAGCTTCTCTGCAACAAATATAAAAATATGATGGTTTGTTTTTTTCCACAAAGCCCGTATCTGAATATGTTAAAAACATGTATTGATTATGTGATTCATTTTGTGGTTCGTTTAATCAAAAGCACCTGAAAAAAGTGTGTTCCTATAGTTACGTAGGTAGCGGTGGAATTTATTGCCCAAGGGCCCTGAGTATCAACTACCCCAGAGTTTTCCATGAACAAAGGCTTAGAAACAGTTTACAAAACTGTATGTGACACAGAATACAAGAGATTTTACTGCCTTTACAACACCTAGGTGTGGGATGACATAAAACATACAGGTACCTTATATGGTTCTCTGTATAAGTGGGCTTGCTGTATGTGTTGTGGTGTTGTAAGTGCCTTTCTGATGGCCTGGATGAGGTGACCTGTTTCAGCTGTCCTCTGGCCCACAGACCTGTATGTTCATACAAATGTTTGGATGAAAATCTGGTGCATACCATAGTCCCACCCAGTACGGAAGTATATCTTTCAGATCTCACACTGTAATCTAATTTTTTGCTACCAGTATTCACAATGAGAACATTCAGTTTTTCAAAAATTATTTCTGATTTCACATTCTCCACAAGCATGCAATATATTTTATTAGCATAGATATGTATAAAATTTCTGCCACCCCCAGTGTTCGCCTGGGTTCAGTTACAGTAAACAATTTTTTTTTGGTTTTTTGACAAGTAAATTATTTGAACAAAGTTCTGATACTTAAAGAGCATATGCCAACTTATGCCTACATTTTTTCTGATCAAATTTACATGCTCTCTAGGCCACTATAACAATTACAAACATGAATCCAGTATTTGCTCCTAATATTTGCTCCTACAATGACTATACATCATTGGTAATTCACATTAATCTTTAGAAAAAGCATGCACATGTGGATACACAGATTGGACAGATGAGTTAGGCTTCTTTTCTCACAATGTCACTATGTGTATCCTAAAATAAATAATAAATTCTAACTTTGGGGAAAGTTACACTTCAAATGTCCCATAGATCAGCTAGTCACACAGAAGTGAAAAAGTCCACTAATAAGGAAAATGAAAATTAAAAGTTAAACTTCTCTCATAAATGAAAAGTGACAATAATTTTATTTATTGACATTGCACCATTATTAGTTAGTTCATTTGGTATAATACTGGAGAATGAAGAAAAATGGAGTCAGCTTGTAGCAGAACACTGCTGACCCTGCTAATGACGATGTAACAAGTAACTGTGCTGTAAGAAAGGAATCTCAAATGCAGACACATTGTTAGTCTAAGCAGGAGACTGGATGAATCATGGTGGTCCACTCTAGGATTAAATCTTTAAGTATCCTGAGTTGGTATGCAGGGAGAAAGCAAAAAAGAAGCAGGGAGGCCATTTCTGTGATACTGGAAGACATCTGGGAGGAAGCCAAGAAGAAAACTGCAGGCTGCTCAGACAAGACTTGTAGAGGACACAGAGAATGCAGAAAACAAAGGAAGAAAAGAAAAGAGTATTATTCATAGGTAATTCAGAACAGATAAGGCATAATAACATCTCACAGGTGATTTAGTACTACATATTAACATATGTCAGATTAAATGTGATGGTAATATATCAAATGTATAATCTTAACAGTCACTAGGAATCGTGTGTGCCTTTCTGTCTTTCACTGTAGTCTCTTAATGATGTTTATACATTTATGTGGTCAGTCTTGTGTCTCAAACCTATAAGATCATCTCTCTTTTCCATATGGTCAAGATGGGAGACAAATAGCTGAGAATCATTCAGTCTTGTGCTGCATTCACTGACTCACTGCAGCTCAGTGACATCTGCAAATGTATGACACGTGCAAAAATTTAGCAGAGTAATACAAAATATTAGATCATTGAAGAAAATAAGCTTGTTTAATACTGCCTTACTCAATGTCAGTGACTAGGAAATAAAAGGATTTTTCAGGGGATTGTTGCATGCCGGTCCAAGACAGGACCAAAGTTCTGCTTGTAGTCTTGGGAACAGAATTAAGACTCAAAACGGAGTCAAGATCCAAGGAACTTTATTTGCCCAACAACAGGTTTGCAAATGCAAAGGAGAGAGTGAGAGAGAAAGGAAGGAAAGAAAGAAGGAAGGAATGAAAGAGTTCATGGCAACAGCTGCCACCCTGGAGCTACAGCATCTCGACAGTCCAATTCACTTCCAAGTCCAGTGGGGGCATATGCCGCCCGATGTTGGCTGGTTCCATTCTTTTATAGGGTTGGCATTAGCGGTTCTGCTTAACCACACCTTCCACCTGGCAGTGGTGTGCGTGCCCAATACCATCAGGTGGTCCTCAGAGGTCTTCAGGCTCCTCGATCCCTCTGACCCTGGGTCTGGGCACATGCACAGGGGTTTGGTTAAGTTTCTCAGGATTAGCCCCCCTGTTGCTCCATGGTGACAGCCGGTGAGTTTCCTGCCTTAACAATGTTGAGATAAATGTCTGCTGTGTCAATGGTGGTTCTCACTGATGCAGTCTCTTACAGGAATCAAGCCTGTATCTTTAAGCACATGTGTGTGTATGTTAGATCAAAAAAGTATACAGCAGTCTCTGCAGGTACTTTTTTGTTTTTAAATGTTGGTAAGGGTTCAGCTGCACCACTCTCTCTGTACTGGCACTTGCTCCCAGAGTTTACTTTCCATTGATTGCACTTACCTTGTTGAAAAGGCCCCAGAATGAATTGCTTCGGCTCTATCAGTAGCATAGCTCTAGAGTTTTCTAGATTTCAAGAGAGTAGTTAACTTAAAAGAGATAACCAGACATACAGAGGTAGTGATAAAAGGAAAGGATGATTCAGGAAGCAATTTAATTTCAAGCTCTGTAAAGGGATACATACCATGATGTAGAAAGATATTTGCTAGAAAATGAACCAGGTTAATTTTTCTTAAAAATATAAACATCCATGAATATCCATCAGATGGAAATATTTTCAGCCACCTTCACAGCCCAAGCTAGTCTGGAAAGACCACAACACAAAATTCTATAACACATTTGCTTGGTGTTCCCAGTACCAGCTTGATGTCACTTTCAAGTCACTAACTGAACAAAACATTACTCAAGTAAATCAGTCCTGAATTTTCAATAGAAAGTTGTTTTTTTTGGGTGGTGGTGGTTTTTGGGTTTGTTTTTGGTTTTGTTTTTGTTGTGATTTGATTCAGGAGTCTGCCTTATGAATGATGGGATATAGATACACAAACAAATTAGCACAAAGGAAGCTAATGAGTGGATTTTCAGCTTCTTAAGTGCCATGTGATATATATTCATTTGCATGATTTTATCCCACAATACACAAAACAGTTTATCCCTTGCTGAATATGGGGTAATCCACCTTGCAATTTGTTTTTCAGAAAGATCATGCCACAGTGGTTGTTTTGAGTGGCTGATTTTGTGAAAACATAACCCACAATTTGTGCTAATGGGCCACTCTGCAGCAGGCAGTGATTTCACTGATTTTTGACAAACTTTTGCTCCTGTCACTTCAGCAAGTTCTACATGTCTGAAATTTTTGCTTGTTCTGTTTTAAAAGTTAATTGACTTAATTTTTCCTGCCTTAAAAGAAAATGTTTCTCATCTATTAGAGTTGCATTCAATTTTTATTTTTATTAGGCTGGATGTCTAAAAAGTTTTCAGTTCAGAACTTTCATAGCTAAGCAAGCAAAAAAACCTTTTTGGTCCTTTGATGGCAACGAATTCTTCAGTCTAATTAGAGAGCTCCAGATTTGCTATGAAGAATGAATTGGAGGATAACCTGAAATCTTATTTTGTTTCATCATAGAGATGTATTTTACCAACATGAAATAGAGATTTAAAAGAGGAACAAAAGGTTTTCACTACAAGCATGCTGTATAAATGAGATGTTATCTACATGGAGTTCAAACTGTACAGACAAGTTAGTCTTATACAGTAATTGTGACCTTCAGCACATCCATCTGCTACGGTGTAAATTAGAAACCATCAACCAAAGGATCCAACTTTCTGCTGATGAGATCATTTAGCTATCTTCAGTTCTAAACATTTCTTCTGCAGTCTGTGGTTCTGTGTAATTAATTGGTATCAAGGAAAAAAATCACAGGCATTAGAAATGCTTCTTGCCCATCTCTGTTGCAGCACTATGACAGTTCATTACAAAATGGGAGAATTCTAACACCTCAAAAAATGGGAAGAAGTCAATAAAACCTGATGGAACATGCAGAAATGCAGGTGCCTAGCACACCCAGAGGGTGCCTGGCAACATTTCCAAAACCAAAATAAAAATTTTCAGTGCCTCTGCTTTGAGGAACATCAAGCCAAAATCTTGCGTTTCTTGCATTATCTCTTAAAGATACTCTTTCAAAGTCAGATAGAACACAAATCAGTTCCATATTGGTGGTGTTTATTGACAGCAATGGGGTTGTGCAAATTCAGGCATGATAGATACCCCTAGCTTCCTGCCCATATTTCATTTCTTCTCACAAAAAATGCCTCACCACAGCATAATATTGTAATATGATATGTAGAGATATTCAGGTGTAGTTTAAGCTACTGAAAAAGGTATGAGCATAAAACTAGGGTGCTTTGTCCCCTAACAAGCTCTACTGAGAAGAACAGTTAAATCACAATTGCTTTTTTTTTTTTTCCCTATAGCAAAGGAGAGTTGGGACAAAAGTACCCAACCTCTCCAGCACATCACTGTGTACACAGAGATTATTAGCACAGGGCTTTAAATAACATTTACTTACATCACTATGGAGTCCTGAGATACACTGAGGGCTGTGGGCAGAACATCCCAGAAGAGAAATACAGATGGCATAGATGATTTAGCAGGCCATAAAGACACGTGCAAATGTTTCTTGCAGTATTTTGTCCTTTAAATAAAGAAAACAAACAAACTTCCAGTCAAGTCTGCTTTTAAGAGACTCATTCTCAGTTAGTAAAGAAACATTACTACAGCAAACAAGTGACAGTAATCAAAGCACCGCAAAAGAAGCATCCAGAACTACCGTGGAACATAATGAAAGGGAAAAATCAAACATATTGGGGGAGGCTGTTTTAGCAGAACAGATGCCCACTTGTTCAATAAATTGCCTTGATTTGTATGTTTGCTTTAAAAGACAGTCTACATTTCTGAGAGATAGTTACATTTAAAAACCACTTGTAATGAATAATACAGGAAATGTTCCCATTGCACAGTTCCAGAGTAATGATAAACTTCCATACGTGAAATTCACAATGTAGTAAAGTTAATGTGGGCTTTAAAAGGGTGATTTTGAGTACAGAGACCGTACTGAGGAGTTCTGTCTTGTCAAGAATTTGTTTGGGTGTAAGTAATTAGTTGCTCTGCTAACTCCCTAGTCATGTATAGAGAATTTCTTTTTCTTAGGTGTGTTCGACCAGCTACTCACTTACTGAAAAACTGCATATAAAGAAACAGATTATTTGGTTTGAAATATCAATTAAGAAAATGCTATTACTTCACCGTGCATTTTACTTGAGTAGAAGTACCTGATATTTGTTATTCTGTAGGGAAATGTTGGCAAGTAAAGACAACAGAGCTTGAAGACTCAATCGCAATATCATTGTAATTGCAATGTCAGTTGTTCTCAACAACATATGGTGGCATTTTTCTTCAATAAAAAAGTTTATGAAACTTAATCCATTTCTGTGATTTAGTTATTACATCAGATTATAAATTAGAATTAATGTGAACAACATACTTAATAACACTGCTTATAAATTTGAAGTGGCAATTTAGAATTAAAACATTACTTGGTAGGCTAGATCTGTGAATGCCTCTTTAGCTCATATTCGGTAATTTGGATTACAGAACATAATCAGCACTTTAATCATTTATTGGAATTACTCAATAATGAAAAAGACATGAAGAAGGAAGGAGTCCTATATTAAGCAAAAGTAGTAATGTAATTGCATTGACCCGCTAACTTTTTATTTTCTACTAGGATAAATACATTCTCTTTTATTAAATCTCTGTGCCAAAACTTATCAGCATGACTTTCATTCTCACTGTTTAATGTCATTGGTTATGAAAGATGTACATAATGGCACTTTTCATATAGCAACAGTTAACTATCTAACTGACCATTACTACCATTTTATATTCCTTACTCCACATAATCTATTTTGTTGGCATTAATGTAAAATCTCACAATAAATGTTATAGTTAGAACCATACCTGATTTTTCATAACTGGTTTGAAATGAAGTATGAAAGTCACACTTGGTACACATTTTGTCACTTACAGTAGCACACAGCCACATAGAGCTCTCACAGTTTATTGCTAACCAACAAATCCATTTTATTGCCAAATCTTTTGAATCTTAAATTCCAGTTCTTCAAGAACTGCAGGTATTGCCAAAAGAGAAAAGAGTCACTGGAAAATAAATCACTGGAATAAAAAAAAATGTGGATTTCAGAACCTCAGAGATTTGGAATGTTTAGGATCATGGTATTAATTGGTCCAGTGTAAAACATCAGCCTACAGAATTCAGAATATCTCCAAATATTTGGTGGGATTAGTGTCTAATTTACAAATATTTCCACCTCAATAAACACTGATGTACATAAGCTGAGGTGCTTAATATGAAAGTCTCGTTTTAGAAACTGCCAACTAATGAAAACATTATAGTATCACTGAATAAGATAGAAGTCCATGAAAAAGGCTTTACTCAAAATACAGTAACTCCTTCACCATTTCAGATGGCAATCTAATTAGATGCTTCCATATGCAGTAATA
Organism: Falco cherrug; assembly: GCF_023634085.1. Classification (NCBI taxonomy): domain Eukaryota; kingdom Metazoa; phylum Chordata; class Aves; order Falconiformes; family Falconidae; genus Falco; species Falco cherrug. The sequence continues at coordinate 64,050,906 of NC_073699.1, forward strand.
TAAATTTAACCTGAACCTGAAATCTAGGCACATGCGACATCTGTGTTAATTATACTCTGACAATTATTCAGTTAGTAAATAGAAGCAAGCAAATTAGTTAAGAAAAATCATGACAAGGATTGCGTTTAGTGAAAGTCACTGCAAATAAAATATTTTAAATCAGATGTAAGTGCATAACTTGTATTGTAAATATGTCATGTTAAATAGATAACAATAATTTTAATGTCATAATTAGATACTTAGATTATATCAAACATGTCATAAACTGGAAGCCAAATTTTTTAAAAGGATTTCAACTGTGGTTGATTACATAGCTAATATAAATCACAATATTATTTTATTTCCTGTTTTCTTATTAATATATTTTAATAATAGTAAAAAAAGTAAATAAAATCAATGGTAGAGTTCGCATATTTCTTTTAATATGAATTTCATGCTTAATGAGAAACAAGACTGGACCTATGAACTTTTACCACCTAATTTCACAAGCCTGGGCAATGCTGTATATTTAATTCTAAAACAAACAAACAAACCAACACCATCAGCCAATCGATCAGATATCCAACCCAGATGATCTGATGCATGTCTTATATTTTAAGCTATGTCAAAACATAAAATGGAAATCAACATTTGGTGATCATTTTGTTGGAACTTTCCCAATGTATTGGAAAAACTAGACATGTTAGCAGGGAGGAGCTATGCCAACGTGAGAAAAAGGTTCTCTCTTTGTGGTTTCAGATTTTGATAAAACTTAATTTTCAAGAAACCCTAGAAAATGGTTTAAGGAAAAGCCTTAGCACTAATGGCACAAATACCCATTTGTAGTCAGTACAGAGATGGTATAGTCATTATAAAGGTGGCATGTAGGAGCCAGGGAAGAACAGAGTGCATGTGTCATGCATGTGAAACCTTCAGAGAATTCAGCTGCCAAAATTTGGCCATTATGTACTGTACATACACAAATGGTAATCTGGAGGCCTGTAACCTGTCCAAACCTGGGTGAATTTTTATGCAGTGAATTCCTTGCCAAACATGAAGCCTTTCAAAGCACAGAAGTCCTGGAGTTCTTCAACATAAATGCTTGCAATCATTCATTTTAAAAATTAATCAAAATGCAATGTTTCACTTGTATATTATTCGTAGCAGTAGCTGAATTTTCAGCTGAAAAGCAAAACAAACAATAAAAACAACCAGAAATCAGTCTGAAGCTAACACCCACTCCTGAAAAATTCATCCAAAGCATCTAAAGCCTTTCAGAAGTGTCAGACAACTACATCTATAAGTGGCGCTCAAAACAGTGCCTGTAAAACTGATTTGGTTATTGGGGTCCTTGCTGAATACAGTAGCAGTCGTAGCTGAGAACACACTAGAGCTGCACTTCTAGGAAACCTGTGACTTTCCCAGGCCTTTGTCATGGAGTTTCAAGATACATTAACATTTTGGTCAGGTGGGAAGATGCCAGTTCATCCCCTCCGTCACGCTCAGTGAATGCCTCTGAATTACCCTAGCTGTAATGGCCATTATCAAGCCTGGAGAAGACTGTTTTGGATAAGTCAATGACAGAACATGGCTCCTGCTACTGAGAGACAAGTAAGCTTTATAGACTTTACAAAATCTGAATGGAACAAGAATAAATAAATGATAAATCCTTGCAAACCATTCACTTAATACTTTCCTCTGATGCCAGCAACACTGGATAAAGATTTCATTGCTGACCCTGAGCATACCTGATCAGCTAGGAGAGCAATCAGGAAAACTTAAGAAGTTGAACTGAACAGCTTTGCCATGCATGGAAGTTTGGGCAGAAGCTGATGCAGAAAAGTGAGAAAGGAAAGAGAGGGACTCAGTTCATCCGTCCCCAGAATGGCTGTTTCAAACTGGATGGAGATGTAGGCTTCATTTGACACTGCCTATGTACAGATGGAGGATGAGGCATGTGTTTCAGAATGACTGGAAATCCAGGTTGCTCCATCGTGAGGGACCTGATGGGAGCATCTCACAGCTCCCCTCTGGACAGTACACGTGCATCCTTCCTTTGGAAAATCAAACAAGGCAAGAGTAGGTGCCTGCCAAGGTATCCCTTTGATACAGGGAGTGAATGCACCTACTGGTGAGCTCAGAGGGGCTCTGGTGTGTAACAGCTTTGTTGGCTCTACTGAGACTGGGAGGAAGATGGCTGAGAACGACAGCAGGACACAATTTGGAATGAATCTGTTTCACACACCCTAAGAACATGATGAGAAATTTGGAGTTGTGTGCATTTCCAAGTGAAATCTAATTTTCTTTGAATGAGCACGCTCTTTGTAAAATGAGTCCTTATTTATGCAAATTGGTTTTAAATGAGAATATTTAACCAAAGGATTTGATCCTCATATAATGAAAGCTCTTATAAACGTGCAACTAGACAGCACAGGCAGCCTTACTGCCTATTCAGGCACTTATTCTGAGGGTTTCTTTTTTACTCTTTGACAAAGTTTAGACTACATGTTTCTAATTAGAATGAAAACTAGTTAGATGAAGGATATTTTCAACTCAACTATTTTTCAACTGTCCTTATGAATCTAAGAAGGGGTTACCAGACTGACAGGTGGCAGCATGGCCCAGTGGATGTTAAATTGCTTAGAAACATTTTGGGCTTTTCATGTTCTAAAAGAAAGAAAAGGTTCCAACCTTTCTTTGCTTACATGTCACTCAGAAGTGGTTGGTTGTGAAAGTTCTGACCTTGTTCTGCACCTAATACTCCAAGGGAGCTATTGCATAGGGCATATTTGAATAGATTTGGTTAAGAAAATAAAAAAATTAAATTTTGATCTCTTAATATTCAATTATGCTCAAACTATGCTGAAGGAAATTTCAAGGAGGTTGGAAGTTCTTTTGGCATGCTAATGTAACAGATGCGAAAGCATGAATTAAGAGCTACAATGGAGAGCTGCCGGCAGGTACTGATTTGTAAGCTGATCCGAACTCTTGAAGGTAATTGAGGAATGACTTAGAAATGACTTCACGCTGAAAGTAGAAGGGCCTTTTTCTACCCATAATTCTGTCCTAAACTTTCTCAGAACCCTATTTTAGGTTGGAAGCTGTTGCTGCCAAAAGAATAATTTTTCTAAAAATATTTCCAAGCCATTCCTGACTGCACGGCTGCAAAAATGCTTTGTGGTAACCCAAGGGAGGGACGGTGCACAGATTGGAACAAGTGCCTGAAGGTGGAGATGCCTGCTTTGTTGACAGTTTAGTCTGGCTTCTGCTACTTTACGGTTATTGTGAAACTAGACAGTGTTTACAGATTTTGCCAGTTTCTCTCTGTTTAGCACTACTGAACATCTTGTCATAAGAACTTTAGGCTACTCTTCAAAGCGAGCCCAAAATAACTCATTATTCTGTCACAGAATCACAGAACAGTTGAGATTAGAAGTGACTTCTGGAGGTCATCGTGTTCCAGCTCCTGCTCAAGCAGGGCCACTCAGAGCTGGTTGCCCAGGACCATGTCCAGCTCTCTTCTGAATAACTCCAGTGTGGAAAACTCCAAAACCTCTCTGGGGAAGCTATGCCAGAGCTTGGTCACCCTCACAGTGAAAAAGTGATTCCTGATCTTCAGAGGCAACCTCCTGTGTTTCAGGTTGTGTCCATTCCATTTTTACTGTCACTATGCGCCACTGAGCAGAGTGTGGCTCTGTCTTCTTTGTATCTTCCTTCAGGTATTTATATATTTTTGCCTTGTTGAGTTATCCTGTCAGGTATTTGTCTTGCTGAACCATCTTTAGTGGCACAACTAAAGACGAACCCTGTGACCATCTCTTCTGTTCTGATCTTGGTGTGCCCCTAGGATATGATGAGAGACTTCTTATAGCCTTGCTCTTTTCACCACAAAACTGTTTTATCTTGAGTGTAGACTGTTCTCTTGATACTTGCTACCCTTCAATTGAAGACGCCTGACTGACAGTGCTGGAACTGAGCTAATGTAAGACTAAAGAGGTCAGATATCCCTGGGAGATAGGAGACATTGATCTTGAATAAGTGCCAGCTCTGTACAGGTATTCTTGTGGGCCAGGTCCTAAATAAAGAGAGAGAGAGAGCATGCCTCAGTTTGGTTGCACCTACTGCATCTTCTGAACCAAGCAGTTATTCACAAGCAAATAAAAAATGTTGGAGTCTGTTCCATGATATAGGAATGAGGAGAGACCTTGATGACTAGAAGCTGCTGGAGAAGCCATTTCACATAATTTCAGACGTAAAACCCTTCAGCTCATTAGACTGATCTGATTTTCAAAGGTGTTTATCTTTTTCCTACTATTTCCTATTCTGTTCAAGCCAACAGTGAAAAAGTCTGATTTATCTAGGAGGATAGTTCAGCCTTCAGAGAAATTTAAAATTTCTTATCCTCAAAGTCACCTTCTTTCTAGAGATTACAATGTGAGGAAAAGAATATGAAAAACCTCATTTCAGTGGCAGTAAAAACTACTTTACTAATCCCAACTTCCTTTCATTGAATCCAAATGTCATTCTGTGCCTCTAGCTTGTGTTCCTATGGAAGACTTCAGACTATCACTGTCCAAAATGAAATCCTGGTAACATATTCCATGATCCACTTTTAGCACCATTATCTGTCACTGCTGACAGTATCTTTTCTTCCTACTTGCTGTTAACCATCCTCGTCTCCCTCTAGCTCCGTTCAGCCCTCTGCCTTGCTACCTTTGTACCCAACATGTGAGGTCTTCTTCTTCATTCATTTCCCACTTCCCTGTTAGTCCATCACCTGTTGCTTTGATTACCTCTCTCACTCGCTGGTGTGCAGAGCTTTCTACAGCTCAGAACGGCAATTCTTATCTGCTGCTGCAGCATCAGATAAAAGCAGGAATGGGGTAAGCAGCTGAGCTGCGGTATGACTCCACTAAATTACTCATCATTTAATTTTCCTTTCTTGAGATATCAGAAGGGTAGGCACTGGACATGAAGTGCCACCCAGACTTCCATGGCAACCTCTAATCATTTTGGTTGCTTTTATGTTGCTTTGCATTGGATGTTGGAGGACTTTGCTGTTCTTTTATGTAGCAGAAGAAAGAAAGAGCCAGATTTTTAATTTTTTTTCTAGTACAATCCAGTGCAAGAAATTGAAGGAGAAACAAGGATTTATGCCAAACCCTAAACTCTTGAAAGCATGGATTTACAGTGAAAACATTAACAGATGCTTAGTGGTAAAAAGCAGAGGAGTGGTTGCCGTGGTATCAGATGGCAGGGAAGGTAGCTCACTTTTTAAACTCTCTGGCAGCACACATGTAGAACCACCAAGAGGACAGCAATGCTGGCAGCCATTTGTCTCCACACAGCACTTTGCAAAGCTGCATGGAGGCTGCTGCTGTGACTCAGCACTGCTGTACTGGAAATTGGGATTGCCAGGTGTTCAGCAACAAGGGGGGAAGATGGGGTAGGGAGGTGAATGACAAACAAATGTCTGGATTTCTTGCAGTTCGTGTATTTGTTGTTTGAAAAGACAAAGTCCTGCCCCTGCCTTGCCCCACATAACTAGTACTAAAGAAAGCAGGAAGATGGTTTATATTTTCTGACAGGTGGACAAAATAAGCTACCCTGTACCCAGCAGAATTGTAGTGTTAATGCAGTCAGCAAGACAGCAGTTAGAAGTCTTCACACCAAGCTGTCTTTATAAACCATCTCTGTAATAATTGTCTTTCACTAGAAAAAAGGCTGTGTCATTAAAACGATAATTTATTGACATTTTGAGAGCAAGCTACTTCCAGAATAGCTAAAAGCCTGGTGGGTAAGCTATTTCTATGGGATATGGGAAACACGGGCTCTAGCTCCTCTCTGGAAGCAGGCAGAGCAGGTATTTTAAATCTATCTTTCATATCTCAGTAGTATATCTTTTCCCAGGGGTTGAGGGTCAGCCTCTCCCACCATTGTTGTGGTATAAAAAGTATTTTCAAAATTTCAGCTGCTTTATATTTACCCTTCCTGTTAAGGAATGTATCCTTGTAGGACACCCAAAATAATTCATGTGGGACACACAGTGTGAGATGATGAAATTTCACTCAAATGAAAGCTACTTTATTAAACAGAAGTGTGGGTTTTGTATGGCAAGAAATTTTGGTATAACAAGATATAGAAATTTCTGTAGATCCAGATAGTAGAAAAGGTCAGTTATTACTCACTCAGATCTTGAGACTAGAAACTGAAAACTTTTGAGCATAGCCTTTCTCATAGTGCTTTCTTATTTCTCCTTTTGGGGAAGTAGATAAATGGAGATATTAAGAAAACAGTAGGAACCTCAGAAGTATTTTAATTGAATAGAAGATTCTTATCAAATCTGATTTGGTCACTGCTGGTACAGCTCCTGAAAGATTCACACTTTGGCAGCCAATTTTCACACGGTGTTCTAGGTAGGAATTGCTCTCAGTGTTTAATAAAAAACCTGAAATCCCATACCTAAAAAATGGCTTTCCTACTGAGGTGATTATCAGCACAATACAAACTTCAGAATACATGAGTATTGGGTGATACTGTGTGGCAAATCTATATCTCAGAGACCAGAACATTTCTACCCCTGTAAAGTTGGAATTCATGAGTTAACTTTACACAGAAAATACTTATTCATGCAACTATACTTTTTTTCTGAGCAGCTCAGAAGAATTCTGCCATTTCTTACAAGCATATGGAATGCACTACAAAAAATTACCAAGAAAAGCTAAACAATTATATCTTTTATCTGTCTATAGATACCAATTCATATCTGCTTATCAATTCACTAATAAAAAAATGAAATGGCATAGAATCTAATTTATTTTCTATAAAACCCAACTGGCTTCACTTAATTGCATTCTATATAGGAGTTTTATTAAACACGAGTAACAGAGTTATGAAGTAAAAAATAGATACATCTTCTGTTAGAACCAATATTCGACGCAGGTCTTGGCCACTGACGTAAGACATTCAACAGTAATCTTATTTTACCATATTAATTTTCTTTTCATAGTGATTCCACTGTTGGTCTGTAATTTATTTTTTAATTAGTTTCTTGGCATGTATGAAAGCAAAACTTAGTTAATTTTATGCAGGATTTTTCTGCACACTTTTCTTCAGAAGTCTCTTTTTCCTGTGCCGGCTTTTAAATTATAACTCTCAACCATGACTAGTTCTTATAGTCAGTAGCTGGCAAAATCTGTGTTTATGCTCATAATATTTCAATTTGTCTTCATGTTTAGTTCTTTTTTATCTGCATAGGTGGCATAAAACTGTCAGACATGCTCACATTCTGCAGAGATTTGGATGGTAGTTCATTAGACCTACATATAATGTCAGGGCCAAATATAAGAGAGAATTTTAAAAGAATCATCAAGAGGAGAAGCCAGCATGTGGCAGACAAACCATTATAGCCTTGTTCCAGCTCACCAGCAAGGCCCTTAGTATTGGCAGACCCGGCTGAGTGGCAGCAGAACATTACCTTCCAACAGTCAGCAGTCAAAACTATCATTTTTGTGTATCTTATTGTGTATCTACCACAAGCGAATACAGGTGTTAACTATGTTTTATCTTCCAGTTTTCATTCTTTTTGTCTCACACAAAAATACAACAACATCCATGGAAGAATGACAATCTCTAAGCAGTCAGCTCTTACAAGAAAGAAAATAAAAATGGTGAAATGATATGATGCATGCAACAAAGGAGCTCATAATCTTGTTTTTAGCATGTTCCCCCTCTTTTATTACACTAATGTATTATTCTGGAATTGTAATAGGTCATCTTCAGTCCACTTCATGAATCATAGTACATATGTGTACTTAAGGTGTCATGACTGGAGTGTCAGGCTGTCAGTCTTTGGGAGACCAAGGAAGCCACTTTTTATGCATGAAGAAAACTGGTTTTATTTGCCTTTTCTAAGAACGTAGTGGTTTTGCAATACAATGGGGTGACATACACTTTATTTAGCATGATTAATTTCCCCCTTCATCCTCTCCTCCATGCCCAGTGTTAATTAAACATTGCCAGAACTTCTACCAACAGTTGCTGAAATGCTTCTGCAAAACTCATGCCTGCTAGAGGAACCTGTGAATCTGCAGCAGGACAGCCAATGACCAGAATGCAGAATTGTTAGCTGGGGTAAAAAACAGGGCTTCTTTAGCAAATACCAGACCCCTGAGACCAGAGAGAAAGTCTAGAGCAAGGAAGACCTACCCTCAATAGAGGAGGACCATGTTAGGGAGCATCTAAACAAACTGGTCAAACGGGATGTACATAAATTCATGACTGCACCTAGAGTGCTGAGAGAGCTGGCTGATGTCGTTGAAGGGCCACTCTGTTATCTTTAAAAGGTAATGGCAGTTAGGAGAGGTTCTTGAAGACTGGAAGAGAGCAGATGCCTCTCCTATCCTGAAGAAAGGTAAGAAGAAGGATTGGGAGAATTACAAGCCAGTCAGCCTCATGTCCATCTCTGGGAAAGTGATAGAGGTCCTCCTAGAAACCATTTGCAAACATATGAAGGGCAGGAAAGTGTTTAGAAATAGTCAGGATGAATTTACACAGGGTAAATCATGCTTAACCAACCTGATAACCTTCTACAATGACAAGGTTTATGTGTGGTTTATCTTGACTTCACTAAGGTTTTTGACAGTGTCTCGCTTAACGTCACATAGACTGACAAAGCATGGATCAGATAAGTGGAGAATGAGGTGTGTTGAAAACTGACTGAACAGCTGCGATCAGTGGCACAAAGTCCAGTTGCAGACAATGACACCGGTGGTGTACCACAGGGGCTGATACTGGAGGCAATACTTTTTTAACATCTTTTTAATGACCTGGACCATGGAACAGAGTGCACCCTCAGCACATTTTCAGGTGATACAAAACTGGGAGTGGTGGCTGATATGCCAGAGGGTTGTGATGTCATCCAGAGGGACCTGGACAGGCTGGAGAGTTGAGGTCAGAGGAATTGTGTTAAGTTCAACAAGGGAGGAACAATCTCATGAAACAGTGTGCTGGTTAGGGGCCAACCGACTGGAAAGCAGCTTGTCAGAAAAGGATATTTGGGTCCTGGTGAACACAAAGCAAAGCACCCTCATGGCAAAGAAGGCCTGTGATATCCTGGGCTGCATTATGGGGGGCATTGCCAGCAGGCCAAGAAAGGCGATTCTCCCTCTCCATTCAGCACTGGTGAGGCCACACCTGGAGTACTGTGTCCAGTTCTGGGCTCCTGGTACAAGAAAGATACAGACTTACTGGAACAAGTCCAGCATTGTGCCATAAAGATGATTAAGGGGCTGGTACATTTTTCTTATGAGGAGAGGCTGAGACATCAGGGATGTCAACCTGTAGAAGAGAGGACTTGGGGACCTTAGCACTGAATACAAATATCTGATGGGAGGGAATGAAGAAGAAGGTGCCAGATGCTTCCCAATAGTGTGAATTGGCTGTGCTTAAGAGGCCATGGGCACAAATTAAACCCCAGGAAATTCAATTGGCACAATAAACCCCCTTTTTTGGCTGTGAGAGTAGTCAAACACTGGTGCTGGTTGCCCAGAGAATTTGTGGAGTCCTGATCTGTGGAGCTATTTAAAACCTGACAGGATGTGACCATGAGTAACCTGCTCTAGCTGACCCTTGGAGCATGGGGGGCTCAACTACATCCTTTAGTCCAACAGGGGAAGGACCAAAAGCTCCCTTCTGACCTAAGTGATTTTGTGATCCTGTCAGATTTAGCAGGATTGCAGCCTGTATTCTTTCAAAGTCTGCTAAGAGCTTATGAAAAAAGAAAAAAGCCTCATGAATTCTACCAATGACTAAAATATAGTCCTAAAACTTCAAAGCACAAATTCCTAAAGTTTTGCTCACAGGGAGGATCTAAATGGGAAGTGTATCAGAACCTGACTGTGCAATCAAGATCGTTTGTACATTTCTTCTCATTTTACAGCTTGCGTCTAACTGGCAAAATTGTGTGACAACACAGGAATGTTTTTACTCACTTCTTCCTTGCATTTTCAAGGTCTTTCTGACATAGGACATAATCACAGTGCTCCACAGTATACTCAACTATATCTTTGCCTTCTCTGGTAAAGGTCTGTCTTGAACTGCTTTTGAAAACTTCAGATGATGGAAACTGCATGACAGCCTTCAAATAACATTTTTCTGCTCTTCATAAGACTTAGTATTAGGTATTTTTTTAATCATTATTTGACCATTTTATTTTCTATATTAACTGTTTATTTTTCCCATCCATTTAATCCTGGAGAATATCTTGTTTCCTTTTCCAAAAGTCATTTATACATTTGAAGGCTTAGCATGTTTATTCTTCAGTCTTTTAGGCTAATTTACAGCCATTATTGCACTTTTTTCTGATAAGTCATTTTTTCTTGATGTCTGATCATTCCTGTTGCTTTACTTTGGACTTTCTTTGGTTGGTCCTGAAGGCTCTACCCAAACTAGATATGTAACTCCAGCAGACATACCCTGAATGCAGCATAAACAACTATTAGGTTTATAAGACCTAGAATGATGTATGTCTATGTTTTGCAATAGTGGGCACTTTGTTTCAATGCTGTACACTGCACATGTTCTTTTTCAATTGGACCTGTATGTTCCAGACTGTTTCCACTATATGTGAAGGTCATTTATGTTACATTTGAAACCATTCCTCTAGCATACTGGTGGGCTCTTGCTTCTTCTCGTTTAATCAGTATATTTGCTATGCTATGGTCTCACTCGTTGTGAAAACATTAAATCTAGCCTCATGAAACAGCCCTTGAGCTACTGATAATTACACCCTCAGTATTTTTATTCAACTGTTTTGGCACACATGTTCCAATAGTTTTGCCTGACTTTCTTAAGACAGTGGTTTGCAAAATCTAGGGTCTCCTTGAAGATAAGCATATAACATTTAATGTGTCATGTTTCTAAGGCTTTGCCAGCTCTGCCTGTCCCTGTTCATCCCTGTGGTTCCCCCCACCCTACCTGTAGCCCAGGACCCCACATGAGCCCCCTGGGGCTGCCAGCTTCTGCCCCAGTGACAGCACATCAAGGCTGTTCTCCAGCTCTGCACAGACCTGCTCTGCCTAGCCATGGGCTCTGCTGAGTTAAGTCCACATGCAGGCCCATGTCCCTGTGCAGCTTTGGCCTGTTCCCATCCCCAGGGAGGTGCCTGATGCCTGAGACTGACCCAGAGCCCCCCAGATGCTCTGCTCCTGGTGGGGTATTGGGATGCAACCTGGATACCTGGTCCTGCCCTGATGGACCCATGAAGATCCCCCATGGCCCCCGGCCCAACATTGGCCTTCATAAGGCCTCGACGTAATGCTCTTTTTCTCCCTCTTTAAAGATTGGCACTTATTCGACAGCTCTCAGCTTCCTAGTGCTAGTTCTTCAAGACCATGCTAATGATTCTGAGGTTGCCTCAGGCAAATTTTTTAAGTATCTAGGAGTGAATTTTATCAGACACAGCTGATTGGAAAACATTTAACTTAGCACTCCATAACATTTTCTTTCTGTTTTGTTTTTTTTTTTTTTAATGATATTTTATTCATTGCTGGTAGTTAACTATCTTCAAGTGAAAAATTTTAATGAAGACTATCACTAAAAGGCATTAGACATTTTGATCTCTGTCATTGTTTTTGAACCTTGTGTCATCTGTCAAAGGATTTCCATCTGTTCCAAGCCACAGTGGGTCAATACCATCCAGAGAGAAAAGGGCAAAGATCTCATAAAACCAAATAGAGGATCTCATGACCAGTCATTATAGAATGAAAGGTTTCATCTGAATTGCTGTTTCCTAAAATTATGTAGACTATGACTTACTTCTGGTGTCTTCCCTGACATAGGTCTTCCTTCTTCCCTTTCATGTGTCTACCACTTGATGACAAGAGATACCAATGCTTAATTTTTATTTTTTAATTCTTTTTGAATTGTTGAGAATCTGCTGAGTCACACATAAAATATCACTAGCAACTCATAGTATACATAAAACTTTCTATTAAGTGATTTAGCACTCAGCTGTATTGAATACTTTCGCAGAACAACAGTCTGAAATCAAGTCAAAGTTTGATACAAAGTGACTTTTTCATGGTTATTTGTATGAAGATCTCCATGAGGGTCTCACCGTCATCACAGAGAAAAAGATGGTACCACAAAAGCAAGAAGCAGTGTTACTGAAATGAATGATATGGATCCCCGAAGAAAAGAACAGAAAAATCTCTGAGCATTTAGTACATAAAAAAGAATACTATGTAGTTGAAATATCCACATTTCAAAGTGAAATTGATATCTCTTTCAATGATTTGAGATTCAAGTATAATCCTTGGATTGTAAATGAGTCTTTTTAACTTCTTGAGGAGGCCGCCCAGAATTTCACATAAATAAAACAAGTAAAAAGAAAAAAATTGAATTATCTTAAAACTTTAGAGATTATTTTTTGCTCAATATAGCTAAATCACATATATCTCATAAGATGCTGTGGCCAAACAGTAAAAGCTCTCATTAACATTCTGTATTTCAATGCCTTATGTGCTTGTAATGTAAGCAATTAAAATATGTTTAAATAACTTTAATGTTAGGACAGAAACCAGTGAAATCAAAGGATTTGAAAGTCAAAGCAGACCCTTTCTTTAAATTATTTTTTCTTTCTTCTTTTAAATACAACCTTAGCTCATTAAAGTGATTAATACAAGCCAGGCATATGGCATCATTTGAGACTCACAGCCTTCTCATGTCAATGAAGAGATGTGCATTTGCTTCAGTAGACTTAGGGTCAGAGTCTGTGTGCCATACAAACTTTTTGAAGACATACCTCCTTTTATACATCAATCCTGTTCTCACAGACTTTCTATCACTTAGCAGGTGTAGATTTGCAAGGATAATTATAAAATAATATATAGGCATTTCCATTAGCTCTGGTGTATTGGGTTTGCATGGCAAGGTTTTGGTAGTGGGGGCGCTACAGGGGTGGCTTCTGTGAAAAGCTGCTAGAAGCTTCCCCTGTGTCTGATAGAGCCAATGTCAGCTGTCTCCAACTGCCACTAGCCAAGGAAATGGTGGTAGTCCCTCTGAGAAGGGGAAAAAAAAAACCTGTGCAGCAGAAGAGATTAGTGAGAATATGTAAGAGAGACAGCTGTGCAGACACCCAGGCCAGCGCAAATGGAGGAGCAGAAGGGGCTCCAGGCGCCGGAGCAGAGATTCCCCTGCAGCCCATGGTGAAGCCCACGGTGAGGCAGGCTGTGCCCCTCAGCCCGTGGAGGTCCATGATGGAGCAGTTATCCACCTGCAGCCCATGGAAGACCCCACTCCGGAACAGGTGGGTGCCCAAAGGAGGCTGTGACCCTGCGGGAAGCCCACGCTGGGGCAGGGTCCTGGCAGGACCTGTGGCCCCGTGGGCAGAGGAGCCCAGGCTGGGGGATGTTTGCTGGCAGGACCTGTGACCTCATGGGGGACCCACACTGAAGCAGTCTATTCCTGAAGGGCTTCACCCTGTGGAAGGGACCCATGTTGGAGCAGTTCATGAAGAACTGCAGCCCATGGGAAGGACTCATGTTTGAGAAGTTTGTGGAGGACTGTCTCCTGTGGGAGGGACCCCAGGCTGGAGCAGGGGCAGAGTGTGAGGAACCTTGCCCTGAGGTGGAAGGAGCACCAGAAACAACGTGTGATGAACTGACCACAGCCACCGTTCCCCATCCCCCTGCAGTGCTGGTGGGGAGGAGGTCAAGAATTTGGGAGTAAAGTTAAGCCCAGGAAGAAGGGAGGGGTGGGGAAAAGGTATTTTTAAGTTTTGGTTTTATTTCTTATTATCCTACCCTGATATGATTAGTAATAACTGAAATTAATTTCTTTGAGTCAAGCCTGTTTTGCCCATGACGGTAATTGCTGAGCGACCTCCCTGGCCTTATCTCGACCCAGGAGCCTGTCATTGCATTTTCTCTCCCCTCTCTGGTTGAGGAAGGGAGTGACAGAGCAGCTTTAGTTGGCACCTGGTGTCCAGCCAGGGTCAACCCACCGCTCTCGAGTCCTGTGTGGACTTGTGTATCACATGGTGAAGTGTAGCCTTGTACATTTAGTTTGGGGCTGTATCTACTACAGGTTCCTGGTGTATATTAGCTCATGTAGCACTCATCAAAACACTGTTCAAGATAAAATATGGGTTTATGGTACTTTATTTTTTTTTTCTCTTCAGGAAGCAATTATTTTCCATTTTAAGTAATCTTGGCCTCCACTGGAGAAGCTGTTTTATTTCTGAAATAAGTTCAGTCTTGTCTATCAAGGGGAAAGATGTGACAATATGTGGTTTTCTGTGAGACAATGTGAGGAAAGTAAAGGGGCAAATAGGAGACATCTCCAAAAAATTTTAGAGCGAGAGTGTCTCCACAAATGGAGAAGAAATGGTCTACAGCTGGTCCATGGTAAGTTACGCTCCTCCAATGTTCCTCTTTTTCTGTTTGGACTATGTCTCTCATAGTTTTGAACACCTTAAATAGACAAAACATTCCAAAGTCAAGATTTCCATTTTCTTTCTGAGGACTTGAAAAGTTTTCCTTGTCCAAAACTCAACTGCCTGACATTCCCTGCCTGCATTCTGCCCAATTTACCATCCTCTCTCCCCTTGGTCTGATAACTATCTGTCAATTATTTTTATTTTGTTAAAAATTCATGTGAAGAAGGCAAACTCCTTTTGTTTAAATATTTTTGCATTAAAAAATCGACACTGCTTTGAGATGCAACCTTCTTCTGATCATCTGGTGTGTACTTGCCTTACTTCTCCAAATTAAAGTTCTCTTGCCTAAATGTTCTTTCAATAAAACTTTACCTCTCTGTCTTAGGAAAAGAAAAAAAAAAAAAAAGAGAAAGAAATTGAGCCAATGACATTGAAATATGTGCTTTGGGAACTTTTTAAATTAGTGTTTCCAGATAGACGTTTCATTTGCTGAAGATTTACAGGGGTATTATAAAACCATAATTGTGTAATAATTAGACAGTACTATAAACTAAATAAATATCAACTGATTATTAAAAACATTCATTATAATAATAGTGGTTGATCCTCCTGAATGTGTTTTTAATAATATTTTTATATTTAATGTAGGATGAAAGTAAATTTTATGTATTTTATATTCTCCACATTTGGCATTAGGCCATTAGCACTAATGGGATTTGAATGGTACTGAGTTCAGGATAGCCCCCAAGTACAAATGTGGGAACCTTAATTAAGTTTTTATTAAAATCTTCAATTAAATGCAATACTAGATTATTAAGATATTTTTGCATATTGTTTAATGTCAGTTAGTTAAACATTTTCACAGGCTTTGGGAAATGGTCTCAGAGCAAGCTGATAGCCAAAATTTATTTGAAGAATGTTGATAAATTTTCTCATCTTATGGGAAAAATTGGGTTTTAATGGACATTTTCTAGCTGGCTGTTATTATGAACTGGAACAGAACTCAATGTGAATAGGTTAGGAAGTAACAGGCTTAACTTGGAGAGGGAAGTTTCATGTTAAGAATAATGAAAAACTTTCTGGCCTCAAGTGGAATGAGGGACCAAAGTGGCATAGACTTCAGTAGGAGTTGCGCAGCAAAAAAAGCTACTTTCTACTGTGTGTTTGTAATAGCTGGGTAAGGAACAGTGGGACAACGAGCTACTGAGGTCTAGACTGGTAAACCAGGTTGATTTGTGCTAAGGTCACCAGGCAAGTTACCATCTTACTGTTTCTGTCTTATTATTTATACATTGTGGACCATATTGACTGTACCTACATTACTAAGGAGGTGAATTAGTATTATTAAACTATTTAAAAGAGTGAACTTAGACTAAGTAACTCACAGATGAAGAATACTTTTTATGTTTCTGTATGACATGTCCAAACTGAGGGGAATCAGCTGTGCAGAGGCAAAGGACACACTCTATTACAGCCCACAGCAAAGGCATTGGAAAGGAAATTAAAGTCAAATACTAAATGCTGATATTCAGACCAATTAAGCCAGTATAACAGATACCATACTGTTGTGTCACTAAACTAAAAAAAAAAGGAACAACTACCTGCTTTAATTAAGAGGAAGGGAAGTAGATGATGAATTACATTATTATTTCTCTGAGGTACAAATAAATATGTCACTTTTTCAAGGCTGTACTGGGAAGCTCAAGTTATCTTTATATAAATGAGTCAAGGTAAAAGGGTTAAATCCTACAAATGCTTTCCCCCGCTGAGTTCAGAAAAAGTCCCTATGGTCTATCTTTCATAGTTTTCCTCAACAAATATGTCTTTAAATGAAAGTTGATCCTAATATGAACTATCTTCTTTAATGATATGTTAAGCACACACTATTTATTTTCATTAACTGAGAGTGCTTCAGAACATCATTATTTTTCATTGTAATTACAAAGATGTTCAGCAGCCAAATCTGTTTATCTATTTATACCACACTCATTAACATGTTATCTGATTTCCCTAGGTTCTCCGAAGCAGTTTGCAAGCAGTGGCCCCTACTGAGAGGGAGTTCAGCCAGTGCTGTATAACAAATGGATCGATTCTGAAAAGCCAGTAGTCCCCATAGCTACACAGGCAAAAGGCACTGCTGCACTGAGAATTCCTTACTCTTTTGCTGGTATCAATCACAGTGCAAAGGAGGTATTTCAGCTGCTTTGCACAGTGCGATAGTTAACTGTTAGGTGTTTTCCTCTATTCCAGTTTCCAGGACACCTGCAGGCAAGCCGCAGATAATCCAGCTTTAGCTCTGAATCTGCACATGCCCTTAACATTTCTTAGTGAATAAGTGGAAATGTCTCTTGCTACAGCATTTAAAATTGTCCTTTTGAGAAATCAAACTGTTTGAAAATGCTAACATGTTGCAGCCTAGGACAAGTGTGTCCTGCAGCCTGGATGTCAGAGAGGACAGCAGTAATGAAAGTGGCTGCAGTCTGGTGTTGGAGGGGGATACTGTACATACTGTCTCAGTTGCAAGTGCAGTTTGCAAGCAGACTTTGTGTAATTAAGGAAGTCAAACTAGACTCCATCATACAGGCCAAGCTGCCCTTCTGTTTTAGTCAAAAAAACACAGGAAGAATGAAAGAAGGATTCTCAACCATCCTGAGTCCCTCATGAGATAGTTAGAAGACTATGTTGAAAGATTAGGACCATAAAATATGACACGACACTGTGGTTTATATTAGAAAATAAAGAAAGCCCATATTACATTCCAGAAGATGCAATGGTTTGGTGAACACAGCTTTTAAGAGATGGTATTTTTTACTTATTTTTCTTATTCAATGTTAGCAAGTGTAGAGGGAGGAATAGGCAATAAGTTATCTATAAAAGGATGTGATGCATAAATTAGTTGCATTTCAGTGCCACATACATACATGGCCCCAACAATGCTGTTCTGGCAGACACAATGCTCTGCCAGAAAGAGTCACTTTTTCCTCCTACAATAAGACAGGAAAGCAAAGGATTCAGGAAAAGAAATGGATTTTTAGAAAGTGTGCCTAGAAGAAAATTTGAGATCAGCTTATCCATATACCTGTCCCCCAAAGTGTTAATGTCTACAACAGTTGTTTGTCTAATTGAACTTAAAGACTCTATAATACCCCAGGATTCACTGTCCTTTTTATCACAGATTTTCTTCTAATGACTAACCCCCATCTTTCTTGCTGAAATTTGAATCCATTACCTCTTATTCTGTTCAGCATTGACATGGAGAAAGGATTAAAGCACCCTCTTCTCAAATACATGTGTCTGAAAACCATCGGCATACTCTCCCGTATGACCATTGACATATATTGCGCCTTTTCTTCTTTAGTCTAAACAATCCTAGTATTTTTCCTCATAAATCATCATTATTTATTTATTTATTTATTTATTTATTCAAGATTATTCTAATCTGCTGGATTGTATTTGGACTGACAGCTCAAGGAAACAAAAGGAAGTTGAAGATGTATGGTGTGGAGTTTTTTGTTTGGTTCTTGTTTTTTTTGGTTTTTTTTAAAGCATGACACTGTTGAATCATGTTTTGCTAGTCTTCTATACTAACTCATTTGGTAGATAGGAAAGTATGACACAAAAATAAAATGATGCCACATCACATAAGAAACCCATGTTGAATCTGGAAATGAAACAATGATCAGTTTTCTTGCTCTATCTCCTATACCCAAGATTCCCTTGATATATTCAAACCATAGTAGTGTAACTGTTTAACTGGCTATTCTACATTAAAAGTCAACAGAATAAATAGAATTAAATGACCATACTGAGACAAAGGGAGAGAGTTTGACTAATTGGAAAATGTTTCTTTCCTTTAGGATTTGAGATAATTCTCAGTAGTGTGTACCGTTTGGGGGAAAAGTGAACCCCTGAATTTAAATGAAAAGAATAAATTAAAGGTAGCTATCAATCCAATTTTAAGTAAAATATCCCAATAGGGTAAAAATGTGATGAAGAAAATTAAACACAAGAGGGAAATTACAGCAGAATATTAAAATGGGGAAGGGGAGAATTAATAATGAGAAAAAAAAATAACTGAGATATTTCTTCTGTGGTATTCACTTAGGTTTTCCCTATTGATCACATCTCACAAGTACTTTTAGCTCCACTGTGTCATGCGTTAGGTGAAAGAAAGGCTTGGGACATGTTATTACTACTTGCAACATCTGGTCCCTAACACATTCTTCTTTGATCAACAGTATGTCATGTGTTATAGTGAAACAGATTGCATAGTTCATCCTTACTGAACCTTCACCCTCAGGACATCATGTGAAAGGCAAACTCCATCTGCCTTAGAGAAACCAAAAATAATCTGAAATGTAGAAATTCACCATGGTCATGACAAGAATTAGTATTAAAAGACGACTTAGAAATAAACTCCTGCTGCTTTTGAAAAAGCAGATCAGGCTTCTTTTCTGTAGATGATGGTCTGAAAATCTTCCTCCAACTTGCATGACTTTGCCTCCTATTTTCTGCAAGTTTTTGATGAAGTGCATGGCTTATAGCACAGCCTGGACCCAGGCATAACATGGAGCAGGTACTGCACAATCTTGTTTCTGTGGTGAGATGGCCCCTCAATTACATACAGGTCAATCAACACTTTCACCGCAGCTTAAAAACCTGGAAGGCCAGCTTCCTCTCTCTCTTTTCAAAATTAATTCAGAGATTTTTATGTCAGAGTTGCAGAGGAAATCCAGAGATGGGTGCAGCCTTGGGGTGAACAGAAGCCCTGATGCCTCCTCACATCCTGTGTCAAGCCATATAGCGAGGGGGTGTGTGCCCCTCCACAAGACATAGGTGCCTCCTTACTCCAGGCACAAGCCAGGGGAAAGCCTGGGGCTGCCCCTCTCTTCCTTGATGTCCCAGTGCTGACACTATTCCTGTGCCTAGGGGAGCACTGCAGTCCCTCCTGCTCCTCAGAGCTTGGCGTGTTGGGTCAGGGTGCCAGAAAGGAATAACAGTGGGAAGGGGAAACAGATGGGAGCTAATGCCTTGCTTCCCCACAAAATATGTACCTAAACTGATCTGGCTTCTTTTATGTGTTGGTATGTCAAGAACACTGACAGGTAAAGCAATGGGAAACACAAAAACAAATTACCACAACATTGCGAGTTTATCCACTGAGCTGCAGCACTGATCAGTTTGAATGTTCCCAACCCATGTCAGTTCTTGGTAATTTGACTTAGATTAGTTTTTAATGAAATAGGAAAAAAAAATGCACATTAAAAATACCTGGAAATAAGCTGAAGTGATAACATGATTATGTGTCTGGGCTCATACGTACAATAAAGTGCAGTGCTGAACTCTGTTTCATACTGAGCTTGTACTCTTGTATGGAGAATTCAGACTTAGTGAAGCCCTGTGAACTCCTCCCATTAGATGGATGAGATGTTAGAAAGTTATTTGCCTTTCCCACACATTCTCGAATTGAAACCTGTTGGATTTCCAACACTTTTCATCAGGGTCCTTAAATCACATGCTTAAGTGAAATCAATTGTTCTCATCATTTATGCGAGGTCTAATTTGCACTCAGATGTTTGCACCCTCTCTCAAACCAGTCTGTGGGAACTGTTGTTAGGGAAAAGGAGGCACAGACTTACAGGATTACTCACTGCGTGTATTCCTGATATCTAAACCTCCTCTTCCTCCCCCCTTCCTCCTGCCCAGTGAATGATGCTTCAACTCCAGTGAACAAAAGTCTCATCAGAGTGAGGGGTTTCCTTCGGATGTGGGCCCCATGGAGGCCTCAAGTTAAAACTGTACTTTTCTAGTAGGAGGAGTATGTTCTATTCCAGTAAATATCATTCAGTTATGAATTATTTCCATAACAGGAAAGTGATTAAAAAACTTCAAGGGATAACTTATGAATTTAAATGCTTTTCAAAAACTCCCATAAGAGGAAAAAAAAAAGTGATAAAATATGATACAAGGTCCATTTCACAGTGTTTTAATGCAAGACTAATGTAACCCTTTCCACTCAAGATTTTACTAATCAATACCTGCAGCAGTAATAAATGCTGTTTCACTTAAAGCTTATAAATATTTACACTACCAAAGCACAACTACAATTTAATCTCATATTGTACGCTACCTATTTTTAATATGTTAAAGGAAATAATATGATGCTTGCATACTTCAGAAATTTCAAATTAAGGTGGATAAAATGGATTAAAAATAATATTTAAGAATAATATTTATTTTTAGAAATTTCTTTAGAACTGTGGGATGAAATGGCTTCGTTAGCAGAGGTCTGGGATCCATGACATTGCATTCATTTCCACAGAGCCATGTAAGAAAAAAAGACAATACTTCATCCTGAATTCAAGTAGCTACAGTGGTAAGAAAGTTAAACAAGAGTTTTGTTACATATTGTTCACTTCAAAGACTGAACATTTGCTTCTTATGTTCAAAATGGTGTTAGCAGAAGTAGCTGAAAAGCAATCATTTTAATGATTGAATTCTGAATTAAAAAAAAAAAAATCATGTCAGGATTAAGTGACAGCCTATTCACATTAAGCTGAAATTGAGCTGTTAATAATTCCAATCAATTTCTCATTACTTTATTTGTCAATGGACCAGCAATGAGAACACTGTTTTCTCCTGTACTCAGGTTTAGTAAATTAAGTTAAACAACAGATGTTGAACAGATGCTCTCATTATTTTAGTGACTTGATTTCTGGTTAGTTCCCAGGTTGTTTTACATGACTAATTGTTGCATCACTCTTTCTGTGACAGGTAAAGTATCTGAAAGCATCAACACTCAAAAATTCATTAGCAGAAACAGTTTTATAAAATGTTGATATGGTAAATGGACACATTACTTTTTTTTTTTTTTTAAAAAAAAGGCATATTTAAATGGCAGTAGTAAATGCTTGCAGGACCAAAGTTTCCTCATATCGCTTTATGTGTTACACTGTAATAAACACTGAAAATATTTTTCTTCAGATTTTCCTTTTTATCAAGGTCATAGACAAATTCTGAACTCATCATCATAGTGATAATTTATTATGTAAACTACAGTACAAATTAGACACTGGCCAGGGCTGCACAGGTTTAGACACTCAATACTCCGAACACTTATGTGGTATTACCCTGTGATAAACATAATGGCAGTGCTGAGAGGTGAGCATCAGCATAGAAGTATTTAATGAAGGGTCTATGGCCCCATTAACACCTCATGCCCACCTCGTCAAATATAAATCTGCACCTCCCATTTAAGTCTGCTTTTAATTTAAACTTTCTCCCCACTAGACACCAGCAATGTCCTGTTTGGTTTGCTTTGCCTCCTCCTTGCTGGATGCCAGCTCCTGCAGCTGGTGACCTATTGATTTCCTAGAAAGTGGCTTGGCTCAGCCCTTGCTACTGCTGCACCAGCTGTGTACGTGGGCAGAGCATTTATGTCTGCTCTGGCATCTTGGAGAAGCAGTGGTATCTAACAGCTTATTCTGCAGCAGCAGTTGCCTCCAATCACACCACCCTTGTCGTTGCAGCCCAAGAAATATGATGTTGTGAGTTGCAACAAGTCCCAGGCTTCATACTGCTCCAACAGGGCAGGGTCCCAGGCTTGTCCAGACCCTTTGTATCCACAGTTCTCAGCCTGGTTTAGCAGTTGGTGAGAGGGGCAGTGCCTGTTGGGTCTCCTGTTTTAACTTCACCCTGTGAACCCTGATATGGCATCATTCTCACTGAGGCAGGGACTCAGTGGGTGACAAATGGCAGCCCTTGAGGGGAGCTGGGGCTGGGGGAAGCAGCTATGCCACTCTATGGCTTCAGCTGGGAGCCCCTGAGACAGAATCTGGGCCTACAAGCAAAGAACATTTGAAAAGAAACACAAGCAAATCCAAAGATTGGGGAGGAAGAAAACCCCATCACAGACATTACACACCTCCCAGCAGAAATCCCAGGATGCTGACAACTTGTTAACATCTTCTTTCTAGTCTTTTTGGGAAACACTGAAACCATCAGCCTTGTGACCCAAATGAATCCTGGAAGGGTGAGCATCACAGCAGAGAAAAGGGAGAGAGACTGGTGAATGTCTTTTTTATAACAATTTTAACTGCATTACTAGTGAGGTTTTTTGTATTACTTCGGACTACGGCTGTTACTAATAACAGGAGTAATGATTGTCTATAACCTCTTAATTAGGTTGCTCATATTTTAGGCAGGGCAACAGTAAATTCTTGTCTCCATACAGTAGGATTTGTTCCTCTTTACCTGTAACAAGATTGATTTGGGGTATACAAGTACTCAGGGATACTCTATCTAGAATGCTTTCCTTGTCTAAGAGGTGTGGATACATGCAAGTTCATGTCATGACCATAGACACTGGTGCATATTTTTTTTCCCCAAGAGTGGGGATTGATTTTTGGGTCTTGCATGTCATAAATACAGCAGCTTGAGAGATCCACTTATGTATGTGGGCAGGAGAACCCTGCACATGCCAATAAATCCTTATTGAAGCCAGCTGGGGGCTTTCAAACACATGCAAAGATATACTTTTTTCATATGCAAATTCCCATTTAGACAACTTTACCCTAGGCATTTTTTTTCTAAACCCCTAACTATTGTTTAAGAATGTCCTGTAATCATTCAGCAACAATTATATCTTCTTCAACTTTTTAGCATACTGTGTATCGGCTTATGTATTTAGGATTTTCTATTTTACTTCATGACCAAATATCAACATTTCTGAAAACTCTCTGTACATTGTTCAGGAATTAATATGACAATGTACAAATATCCTTTGTTAATAAAAAGTAGAAATACCTGAAAAAGAAATTCAGCACTTCAGGCCTGAACTTTAGTTGTGGTAATACAGTTGAAAATAACAATGAGTTGCAATTACAAAATCGTAGATTGAATCTGCAGTTCTTTTAATCTGAGACTGTCCCAGACCTTGTCAGCTCTAAGTGTTACTAAGGATAAAATACTGTAAAGGTAAACCTCCTCTCAACACACAATTCCAAAACAAGCCATAGTTTTCAGAGTCAGCTGCTCTTAACTGCCCAGAGCCAAACAAAGACAGAACATAAATGATATTGTTTCAGTTTCTTAAGAGAGTTTCCTCGGTTACCTTTACCTCTTTCAGCCTCAGACCATCTGTGCCTATAATCTTCCAATTCTCCCTCCGGCCTGTGGCTGCTTTACGAGCCTTAGAAGCAAACGGAAGTTTTGGAACCGCTGTTTCTCGCTGCGGGTTAAGTGGTTCCTTTAGTTTCTCTTTCCACTTTCCTTGCCGAATTATTATGACATTTTCTGTTCAAAATATAAATTCTTAGGTTATATGAACCAGTAAATACAGAACAAAAAAGAAATCACTTTTCTATTACAAATATAATGCAAAAAGAACTCGGAAATTCAACTTAAATTAATCCCAAACACATATGTACATTTAGGAATAAATTTTTACTCCCATCTAATATTAATTAAAGAAAATATAGCTCCAATAACCACAGAAACATTCATGATCTGTGTCACTGTTTGAGCTGTGTTGTATGAACAGCTAATAGAAAAGACCATCATGTGGAAGGATCAAGTGAACTAATAGCCTTTCTTGCTGCAACAGTGCTAAGCTGGTTACTCAATTACATGAAATTCAAGAAAGCACAGTGGAGGTAACCATGGTTGCAGAGCATTAGAATCCAACTCTGCCGCTGGGCTCCAGGAGACAGGTACTTTCTCTGATGCCAAGCTGCTGTGTCACATGCAGAACTCATGCAGACAATTAAAGTAATACTTAAGAAACAAAGTTCATTTACTTGCATAAAGAAAAAGGTAGCAACTGAATTTAGTGGATGTTAACATCCAGTAGATGATCAAAATAACTGAGGACACAAACCAGAGAAAGATTTACTTATCTGACATGTACGTCACATACATGTTATTTGGCAGCAGCCATCTCCAGACTAACAGCTGAAGTGATGTCAGAAATTTTGGCAAATATCAGTGCATGGAAAATTGTTGTGGCACTCCAATTGCACATGGTATTCCTTTGTCACAGCTTAGGGTATGTACATTACCAGGGTGTCCATCAATGGTACAGCAGAGACAATTCAAGCAGAAAAAATGGAGACTTTCTTTTTCTGACAAAAGGATATCTCGAGATAAGTTAAGACCTGATACTTTTCTAAGATGAAGACACTGATTAATTTTCTGCCATTTTCATGTTGTCACTCTAGTTAAATTTCAGCTAACCTGACAGGAACATTAGCAGAGAAAATACAAGTAATGACTGATCAGAAAAAGAGAAGGTAGTAGTGCTTTGAAAGCCCTTTCAACAACCAGAGAGTGTATGGTAATGACTCTTAGAGTTGCCATTAAACTGACCTCTTCTGAGAAAGCATGTGCCAGTGAACAATTTACTGTGCCTTAGGTACCATTTTAGAGGAGGGAATTCCAGTGTGATTATTGCTCTGCTGCTCAACCAAAGGCTAAAATAGTCGATGTTTTTCAGCCAGTTTCCTTCTTGGACTGGTCATAACTATTGGGCTTATCCTTTGCCTGAGGGCACGAAAAGGCTGAAGCTGTTCTGCTAAATCAGACAGAAACAGGTGAACTAAGACCAATGAAAGCAGAACTTTTTCCTTTCCTACTCACTGGCACATCTATGTACATTAGCCAAGTGGCATATGATATGTGTATTAAGACACAAAGAGCGAAAGAGCAGAACAGCTTATCTTCCCATGTATCTCTCTTATGCATGTATTTTTCAGTATCTTTTTTGCAAAAACAAGACCCAAACCTACCTACAAGTCAGCTAGCCCTCCAGAATATAATCCAGCCCAGCCCAGGAGGCTGAGGGTGGAATATTCCTCTCCTTTGAGAAATCAATATCCCAAAGTGGGGAGAAAACCACACTGGATTATGCCTGTTCATGTAGCCCAAATCTCCAGTGCTGTGTCTCATCGGTGCCTGAAGAGTTGGCGCGATGACTCCACAGAGGCTGCAGCATCCTGATGTGTTGTTTTTAGCTACACTGCAAACTGTGGTGGAGCAAGCAGCAAAATTGTGCTGGTTTGAATACTGCATAAACTAATTTTAGAACCAAGTTGGATGGGAAGGATGAGGTTTATAGGAAGAAGGTTGTGTTGTTACACTACTCTAGCATCAACACATTATAAATATATTTCACAATTATTTTTACATGAAGTAAAACCTTATTTGGTACTGACGAGGGACATGGTAGAAAAGGAGATTGCAAAAAGAATATTCAATGAAACCTGGTAATTCTGATTTGAGAGAGGCCGCTTTCACTTGTATGGAAAAATAAATTTAAATCACATAATCATCATGTCAGTAATAAACAAATATGTATTGGCATTTTCTTTGGTGCCCCCCACTTTCCTCTTGCTATAAGATGTTCCTAAGCAGTCAGCCAGAGAAGTCTGTGACCTTCTAGGTACATCCAGATCTTTCCCTTCCTTTAACCCCTTCCACTGAATGCTTCTTACAGGGCAAATGTAAGCTCACAAGGCCCTTAGAGTTTGAATGAAAAGACTTCACAGGTATTTTAACAGCTCAGAGGGCACAAGAGCTTCCCCTCCAAAACATTTAATATCTCCAAAGTACCTACAACTCATAGACTGACTGCTCAAAAATAATTCCTTACTCATTATGTATCTTGCATGACTGTTTAATTTTTCTGAAATTGTAATTTATGGAAACATCCAGAATGCATTTTAGGACAGATGAAGCAAACACAAAACATATTTATTTTTTTGCTGTTGTCTGCTTCACTGTTTATGTTTATATTTATTTAAAATATTTTATTTGGGTTTAAGGAAAAGAAGATATTTCTGATTTGACTGGCAGCAAGTTTAATTCTGCAGAAGACATATCAGAAAAATAGCATTTCCACACTTTCCATATATACTCAATATCAAATATGTAAAACATATTCTTAGTCTCATAATGACTTATGACAGTACATGCCATACATGAACCATGTCAGATGCCCTAAGTTCCTAGACTGCCCAGAAAATTGTGAAGTGATGATTATTCAAGTATTTCTTCAGGACTAAAAGCATAATTCTTTAGAGTTTACGCTGAAATCTGCAGTAGACCAAACAGCATTGTTCTGCATCCTCATCTCATGCAGTCTGGACAGACATTGCTTTCACAGTCCATGGTTATCATGACATAAATTTGGCTCTCTACAAACCGAACGTTCCCAGGCTACTGTGCTGGCAGTGTAAGCAGAAAGGTTTTGAAGATAATAAAATACCGAATCTCCATTCATGTTACCCCTTGGTCCTGATTGCTTTATGATCATATAATATATTGTACAACATAATTAACTGCTCTTACACCTCTTTCAGTGTTTTGTGTCCTGTTACTTCATTTATTCTTTGAAAACATTCTTATAATTTCATCATTATAAGATCAAATGACTGGTTCTCACACATCTAGTAAAGAGGCTTGCAGATATTTTTTTAATTAACAATAATTAGTGATGTTTGCATGGTGCTCTGCTGAAAGCATAAATTATGTAATTATTTTATTCATATTATCATATTACCAATATACTAATATTGAGATTTTTTGTGGAGAGCACTGAGAAATGTGACTCCAGATTGACTTTTTCAAAGATTAGGCATATTGGTTATAAGAGATATTTTAAACCTGCCCCAACAAGCTCCCGACATACATACAAATCTGGATTGAAGACTAAAGACAGGACATATGGCTGATTTTGAACAGAGATAAAATGCTTGAGCAACTTAATTCAGCTGCGTTTGTTGCAGGACACCAACAGAGTAACCTGGTATTTTCAGTACCCTTGGATGCCACAGCTTTGCTTATTAATCTATGTCTCATAAGAAAGAGGGGCTTTCAGAATATCAACTGAAACTATTAGCAGGCCAACAGGGACCTTCTGAGTTATACCTCTTAGGATTTATGGTCTGTAACTCTCTTTTTGTCTCTGTAAAATTATTTTCATTGGATGGCATAGATGCCCAAAGTTTTCTTTTAAGAGGTAATTAGTGCAGTGAAGAGCCTTTTATTAGCTAAGGTACTAATTATTTACGCTACTCAAATACGATGTAGAAAATTGAGACTCCTTGTCCTCTCTGCCTGAGGACAGTCAAACCCACAAATCCTTGGGAAGCATACAGCTTCCATTCTAGCAGCTATTTTGCATGTTGATAAGACCAGTTTCTCCTGCTGGAGTTCTACTTTGGCATACTAATAAATCAGAGTCCTCTGGAAGAAGGCAAGTGGGCAGCTGAGGGAAGATCAACAAACCTAAACCTGTGTAACTAGTTTTTAGGAATTCACCAGGGAGGGAAGACAGCTGGTTGTTTTTTTTTTTTTAAAAAAAAGGGAAAATTTTACCTACCTATCCTGCACTATGGTACTGAACACTGGCTTCTGGGGAAGAGCTGAAGTGCCACCCGTGCCTGTTCTCTGTGTTGTATAGGATGGTCATTCTGATAAACTGTGGTAAATATTTTCAGAGCAGGCTTATCATGTCAAGCAGACTCCCAAGCAGAAGAGCAGCACATTGCTACCTCATCTGTGAATCCTGAAATATGGAGTGTGAGAATTCTGAGTTACTCAGCGCAGCTACAGCTGAAGCATGGCAGAATCAAAAGGGGTCTGGGCACAGTGCATGTGTGTCTGGAGCAGCTTGATTTCACCACTGCAATGAGTCTACTCTGGCTGTGGTTGTGAGGTGGTTAGGTCTTGATTGTGATCTTAGGTTCATCTTAAACTCTGTGCATATGCTTAACAAGTCTGGCTCTTTGGAGCTCCTGTGTGGTGCATTTGTAGTAGCTCGGACATGGCTAGCAGAGATCTACTGCGTTCTGACTGTGGGGCCCCTCTTGGACTGGGAGCCTGTGATTTATGGTTGCAGTGGTTTGAAATACTCCTGGGCACAACTCTAGGTAGCTCTAGGTAGTCTGGTAACTTCTAATGGTAAATATCTACGACACGTAGAGCCGGCAGTAGCTGAACAGGGTTTTTTGAGCAAGGTTGCAAATCTTGCTTGGAGCAACTGAATTTATTTCTTGGATCTGTCTTTTAGTTCTTCTCATCTAAGTTTGGTATTTTATATTTTAAGATGCTCAAAGGAGAGCTTAGATTTTCTTTCAGGTAACATAAATATCTTGCTATCATTCTGGTAAAATTATTGAAATGACAGTAGAACTGTAGGTGGCTAAATTGTGAGTCAAGAGGTATATTTGAAATGATATTTGATATCATCATTGGATATTTTATCCAGATTTCTTGTCTTTAGAAGTATTTTCCACATTACCTCATTTATTATGCTGAAAGTATTAATAGTACTGAGTTGATAATTGAAATTCAAAAAGGAATTGAAAATTAAATCCTTTCTATCAAAGAAGTGATCACTTCAGGCTTTAAAGATAAAAAGTTTAATGTTCTAATCACAGGAAAATGACATAAAACATCATGTGCAATGGTATATAAGCAAAGTTTTTGATTGTTCTACACAAAATAATCTCTGTCCTAGTTAACTTGATTATGGGCTCTATTTCTCAAATAGCTGCCTAACTTCCTGTTTCTTACAGTCTTTTAGGAAGATTCCATGGTCTTGAGATGGGTGGGATTCTTGGTTCTTAATAAAAACATGAAGGTTTTTATATTTTTTGTCTGTTGTCATGCCAGCTGTTTGGAAGTCTCATAATTAGACACTACCATGTTGGTTAATTTTGTATATGTTTCATAGATACTATAATGTACATTGCAAACTGTATACTTTTAAACAATTTATTCTGAGTGTAACATTGCCTGGTTACTTTACAAGCACATACTGATGGGTCTGTTTCAATGCGTACTCTCTCTGTAAGCAAAGCAGAAAGGAAGTTTTGTTTTCTTGATTATCCTGAAGTGAGATGCAGAGAGATTAAACGACCTTCCAAGACTGAGAGTCGTCATGTTAGCCTAAGCCTTTGCTAAACAAAATCCCTCTCTCTTTGATGTTTTCCTGAGCCGTGAAAGTAGGAGCAAGAATGACCCACATATATTCAATCTCTTACCTTTCCCAAATGAAAACTTTGCCAATGTATTTTAAACAACAGGAACTATCTCTGAAACATAGAATTGCATTCAGGGCACTAAATCATGCCATCTTCTTCAAGAATCAGCTCCAGCATCAGATCCTTGCCTCTTTGGGAGTTTGGTTCAAGACTGACATTTTTAGTGAGATGGTGCTCACAGTGCCTAGGAAAAATCAGCAGCTGAACCTACATTGCTTTTGTAGGAGAGTAAGTTGGAACAGGATGGCCCAGTAAGGTATTTATTAGTAAAAAGGAGTAGGTTATGATGTTTTATGCCTATGACAGTTACCTGCATGAATATTTCATGAACACGTTTTTACAGTGATCACAGACATTATAGGTAGCTGTTGATTAGACCTCCTGCAACACAGTGATTATGTTTCAAAAGCAGCAAGGATATCTTATGCCTGTGGTGGGCAATCACTATTTCTGATTTTTATCAGCTTTCAAGAGTAATCAAGTGACAGTTACCAACTACTGTAGCTGCCTTGCTGACTCAGAGTTACCTTCTATGTATTTTAATTATGTTATGATCCTACTCACTTCCTGGGGTGCCAAAAACCCTTTTACTGAGTTTCAATGCCTGTTTTATTAGGTATGTCAGTTCAGTTTTAAGTAGTCAGACACAAACGCCTTTCACTTGCATGAACACCAACAGGTAGTAAAAGCCTTAATGAGCATAGATTTTAAGCTTTAGTCAGTAATGAGTGTAGAGTGCAAGAGAGGGCATAAAACTTTGCAGTAGTTAAGATTATTTTTACTCTGGGAATGTTTTAATTTCAGAAGTTCAAAAATGCTTTTAAATTGTCTTTTTGTGTGTGTTGTGGATTTAACTTTAATGTAGTGCTACATTTTTAAGTGGGTATAGAGGGGGTGGGCAGAAATGACATCTGAAGATGAAAATAAAAAGTAAATACCAATTATTTCAGTTTTATACCAGTCATAAAAATACAGCATAGCAGATGCTTCCATGACATCTTTTAAAAGTTGACTGTTTATTGTGTGCATATGTTCAACATCAAGCATAATTCATTTTCCTCTGTTCATCTCAAATTAAGGGAAAAGTCAAGCATCAGCAACTCTACAGACAATGACAACAACAACAAGACCTACAAAACACGAGGAAATGCAGAACGAGATGAAACAAGAAAACCAAAAGTGGTAACTATGAAAGATGTGGCAGGTTGAAAAAAAAAGAGATAAGAATAAAAAGCTATGTGAAATAAGTAAAGGAAAATGTAAGACTGACTCAGGAAATAAATTTTAAAATAAAAGAAATTCTTAAATGTGACTCACCCATCTCTGTTTTAATGGGAATAGAGCTGCTAAAGGGTGACAGTGCCTAAGACAGGTAACTGATATTTACTTTTCTTTCTCCCTGTGCTGTCAGGCAGCAGTTGTTCATATCTTGTTTTCACATGTTATTAGAATGGTTTGATCCCGAAATGATGGGATTTGCATAAGATAGAAAAAAACATCCTGGTAAAGTTTTGGCTGTGGGGTCAGAGGAGAAAAATATTTGAGCACTGCTACACAATTTGAAATGTCCAACACCTCTGGATTCCGGACACTCATTCCCCTTCTGTAAAAGTGATCATTCAAGTGTTGCTGCATCTGTGAAATTTACCACCAAAAGGTGACATCTAAGAGTAGCACAGAGCCACAGAAACAGGCCTTACATCAGGTTTTTACTGTTTCTAAGCTGCATGGATTGGTGCCATATAGAGGTATAAGAGCAGGTGTCAAAAATCTGGCTATAAAGCTAGAAAGGGTGCAGGTGCTTCCTTGATGGGACACAGACTGTGTACTGCACTGCAGTGGTGAGGTGGTTATGCTAAAGGTGATGCCTGGGGCCAACTTAACATCTCCATACCAGTGCTCTGTGCTGTGTAATGTCCCTGCTCTTACAGCTAGCAGAAAGAAAATGGTGCTGCATTGTGTTGTATGACCAGAGTTACTCTCATGGACAGTTACTCCTGCTATCTGGCACTTCTGAGTGACTAAATCTTCTCCAAGGGTGTTAGGAGCTTACACAAGTACCTGGACACTGGTGCAGTGCCCAGTTGCTTCAGGCTGTCAGAAATGACTTCAGGGCTTTTAAGCATAACTTAGCTTTTTGTCTTAACATAGAATTTCTTTCACTACTGCTTTTAGGTCCTTGCAAGAATGTCTCAGCTAGCCATAAAAAGAGAATGGAACATACGGAACCAAGTTATTTTTAGTGATTTTGATGGACAGTTCACAACAGCCCATTTTACTATTTACTTCTCAACAGGAGGAAGGCAAAGATGTGTGGGTAGATGACAGTCAAGACTGTGGGCTTATCAGCTTGGCAGACTGCAGTATGGTGCAGTGCTACTTCATATTGCCTTAGATGGGGCTTGTTCACACACTCAGGTTTTATCCAGGTTTCAGCTTGTTCACACACCCAGGTTTTAGCAGTGTGGGACCGAGTGTCAGTTGATTTTCTTCACAGAGAAGTGCAATCATTGACTAAATTGGTGCAGGTAGAGCACTGTGGCTAGATTGTGCTCACATCCAAACTGGTCTGGGAAAATTCATGCTGCACTGCCAAGTGAACACACATTATAGGCAGCAGAATATCAGTAATAAGACTCAGTGAAACTACTCAGAGTAGCAGGAACACTCAGATAATAAAGATATATTTCACTTGACCCAAGGTTTTACCTGTGTGGTCTGTTTCAAGCCTCAACAAAAACAAGTGGCATGACTGGCATACTGTTTGGTAGCACAACAAAGACTAATGACTGAATACATTTGGACACAGGATTACCCACGCTCCATTTTGCATATTAGATTCTCCCTTCTGACATAGGGTTGATGGAGCCTGGGGGATGCAGAGAATGATGCTGAAAGACTTGGGATATATTCTGTGAAGAACTAAAAAGTCTTTAGTCTGCACTGGATTGTCAGTCTCATGATGTTATGTAGCAATAAATGCATGTAAGATCAACAGAAATGAAAGAGGGAATAATCCATTATACTCAGAAGAGGCTGTGAACAAACACTGTGATACTGAAATTGTCCTACTGCATTCACACATATTGATAATTGTATATTCAAAAGATAAATATATGCAAGACTACTGGGTCTGCCTGTATTACAAGCCATTTTTTCATTCCCTTGCTAAATGTTTTAAAGTAAGATTAAAGACTCTTTTTAAGATGGCTTTTTACCGAGCTGATGTATAATTTCTTTCAGGATATAAAGTGCCTTGGTATGCTTCCATGATGAGGGACTTTATAAATTAGATTGAATTATATACAAACACAACACAATTTGTAATAGAGAGGTAGTTTTGTCTCTTTGCTTATACTTCACACTTCAAATAAATAGAAATGTTTTATGCAAGCCAACTTCAATATCAGAAACAGGTATTTTGACACATCTTTTAAGAACATAAAGCTGGGCTTTTTATCACATTGCTTTAAAACAATTGTTGCAAAGGTACTGTTGGAAGTTTTTGACAATTAAAATTGATGTGAAAAAGCAGTTAATTTTGAGGCCTGCATATACTCATCACATTTTGTTTTGTAGAATTTATTCTTGCTTCTTATCTGCTACCACATCCATTCTTCTAGGATGGGATGGCAGCAGCAGTATGGCCTGTATGTCAGTAACACTGAGTTCTATATTTACAATTTACACACCCATTTTTGTATATTCACAATGTA
Source organism: Falco cherrug (assembly GCF_023634085.1). Taxonomy (NCBI): domain Eukaryota; kingdom Metazoa; phylum Chordata; class Aves; order Falconiformes; family Falconidae; genus Falco; species Falco cherrug. The sequence goes on from NC_073699.1 coordinate 64,084,085, forward strand.
ACAGCATCTGATCTGATGAGACTTTCTTATTGTTCCAGTTTTTTGGAAGTCACTATGCTTGATATCTCTATGGTCCTTGGAAACATGAATCATTGTTTTCTGGTGGAAACCCCTCTCCAAAAGACAGACTTTACCACTAGCTCTGTCAATATTCTGTAAAACAAAATCAGTTTCAAAGAGCTTTCCCTTTCCTCAGGTAACTAATAAAGATTCCTAACTGCTTTTCACAAGTATTAAGCTTTCTTCTGGGTTCAGTGTTCATCAGTCTCATTGCTTTTGTGATGTCCCAATTTGCTGTCACATTCTGGAAATGCGTTTTTTGGTACCTGTAAGTAGTACTGAGAAAGTGAATGGATGTATTTTAGAGCTGACAACACTGTTAAAATGTATTTTCCTATTTTCTGCTGGAAATGCAAAGGAGAGAGAAAAAAAAAAAAAAAGAGCCTTTTCAGTTTACAGACCAAAGCCTGACAATCTTAAAATCACCATATTATGGCAGTGCCATGAATTCCCATTTCCTTACTTCACCAGAGTAAAAAGCTCATATCATGTACTCAAGCAATGGCTCCTAAGGTTACAAATCTAAATACAGAACCAGTTGCTCTTTGAGCTATTTTTAAAGCAATAAACAGCCAGAAGGTCTATCAAAGTTAATGAAAAGAACTGCGAGGGTCTCAGCAGTTTTGAAAACCAGGATGTTTATATTTGGGTATCTTACTTTTTATATCCAAATGGATATTTTTTTTTTATTTATTTAATTTCTTGGTGAAAGGGGGAAGAGGTATTAAAACAGGAATTGCAGATACTGGTATTTCTTATGGAAAATTGTTCTATTCATGATCTTCCTTTATAATATTGGTCCTATGCAAGCCATACAAAACTCTTATTTCTACACTGTAAAAGTAATCTGAAACCATCTCTTAGCAAACAAATGCATTTCACCATTCCCAACCAATAAGCTTGATGTGCCGCATGCATCATCATCTGGTCATTTCTGCACTTAAATCTTTTCAGTCAAAACATACCAATTTATAGTGATAGAGGGTCTTTGTTTTTCTATCTGTGTTCTGATCCTTCAGCTCTGGTCAGTTTTTTCTGCCTACCACTGCTCTCCCTCAGTATATATGCATGCAAACCACATGTGTTTAGGTTTTTCTTTTGCATATGAATGGAAAAGGGACAAAGACGCTGACATTTCAGAAGAGGTTGAACAGTGGTGTTACAGCAACTACAAGATTTTTGAATCTTATACTTGAGATTGTAAGTTACTGTAATGATTGTCTATGACAAATATACCATTAGTATTTGGTAAGACACGGTAACAATTGGAAATAATACTTGGTTATTCTTAGCCTTTCTTTGTCTCATTTGTTTAGTCAAAAATTAAGAATTATTACTGATAGCAAAAGCTTTGCAGCTGGTGTGTTTAGTTTTGGATGGCACAACCTGAGTGTAGGAAAAGAAAAAAAACCTTATATGTTCTTTAGGAATATTGAAAAATTTACCACTTGCTCACAAGACTGAAGAATGTGTCAATGATTGATTCTGCTAAGCTGTGAGTGTGAAATGTTTTCCTAGCTTACTTGAAATGGAGCTTTATTTTACATTCAGATCTTGAAGACCTGGACAGTCAGTTTAAAGCAATATTCTTCTTTCAGATCCTACCAAGCAGATCTCACCTTTGATAGTCTGTTCTGTATGTCTTTCATGCTCAGAGATCTGTGCACATAGGGAGAGCAGGGTAATGGAGTTAAGATCAACCATGCGGATCTGAAAGAAAAATATTGTCTTTAACAAATGCTCCAGCCTGTTTCCTTTTTTTTTGTGGAGGCAGAATACATTTAGAAGGTCTGATTTTTTCCCAAGATGATGCATTTTCCTAAAGCCTTAGCTTGTAATTGTTGAGTTCGTGTTTAGGTAATTTTAAATGCAATAACGACAGAAACAGAAGTAAAGAGAATTAGCATACGCTGATTATGCATAGTCAATAATGAACTTTAAGCACTTTGTGAACAAATGTGAGGTAAATGTCACGCAGAACTTAGCAACGAAATGAAACGATAGGGTAAGAAAAACAACTAAATAGAAGTAAATAGAAATGATAGAGCACATGAGGTTGTAATTTAAATAATTGATTAGGGGATTCAAGATGTTCCAATTGAACATACAGAGAACCAGGTTTAATTGCGTCTTTCTTTCATAGGAAGGTTGTGAACTTAAAATAATCCCAGTGCCTTGCATTAGTAGCCTCTAATGAAACCTTAAACCAAATAGCTTTTAAATAGCTAGTTAGGAGAATGACAAAACATCTTAATGAGAATTTACACAATTCTATACTGTAGATCAACTGTGATAAAGACAGACAGCCATGGTAAATTACTTAGAATATTGCTAAACTCAAATTCAGTCATACAGTATCACACAAGTAAGGGGATACAAATCCTGACAGACCAGAGACACCCCTGGAAGATTTCACATGTTGCAAAACCCTATAGTTGTTGAAGAGTGAGAAAACTGAACAGATATACAGGAAGACTGCTGTCTATAAAGTGACCTCTGCTCTCCAGTTGTAAGTATCACAGGATTCTGACTTAGGAGAGTTGCAGCAGTACTGTGGGTCAATATGAGACAGGGTGACAGCAATGATTTTTTTTGAAAGACTGAAAGAGGGCATTTAGTCTGTCTCTGCCCATGTATAGGAGGAGCAAGTGTACTTGCCCAGAAGTTTAACTAATTTGTTCTCAAATCCTGACCAGGAAGACGTTGTTGCCTCCTTAGTAACCTATTGCAGTGCTTAGTTATCCTGAAGGTTGGAATTTTTTTCAGTGATGGAAATTAACATTTTATCTTACTGTTAATGGCCATGATGAAGAAAATTATAATTGCAATTTTTTTACACACACTTCTGAACACCTGATGAGCTATACTGGGTTTCTTTTCTTTTCTTTTCTTTTCTTTTCTTTTCTTTTCTTTTCTTTTCTTTTCTTTTCTTTTCTTTTCTTTTCTTTTCTTTTCTTTTCTTTTCTTTTCTTTTCTTTTCTTTTCTTTTCTTTTCTTTTCTTTTCTTTTCTTTTCTTTTCTTTTTTCTTTTCGTTTCGTTTCTTTTCTTTTCTTTTCTTTTCTTTTCTTTTCTTTTCTTTTCTTTTCTTTTCTTTTCTTTTCTTTTCTTTTCTTTTCTTTTCTTTTCTTTTCTTTTCTTTTCTTTTCTTTTCTTTTCTTTTCTTTTCTTTTCTTATTTTATTTTTGTTTTGAACTGTGCCAATAATGTCAGTTTTTCCTCATTTTTCCAACGTGTCATTTGTGTTTCTCCTCTGCCAGAGTTCTTCTGTTTACCTACAGCTTTCATGAAGGCCTAATGTTGGGTAGACTTCTCAGGCTGAGGCCCTTATATTGATATTGATTCATATAAACTAACTAAATCCATATCAAATTGTATATACATAAAAATTTAGGTATAATTTCTTTCTCTGGGCTGTCTGGCTGATGTGATACATCTGAGAATGACATTTGACTCTTTTTGGCTTGTGAGAGTCACATGGCTGATCCTTATGTGTTCTGGGATCTAGTGTACAGCTATGTACTTTTTCTGTAGGTCTGCAGTCTTTTTACATTGATTTGGCTGCCCCTCTCTCAGTTGCATTTGTATGTTAGCAGTTTCATCACATTCCACCAGACACCACATCATTTCTTCATTCATGAAGCCTCATTTCAAATTCTGACTCTTATCCAAAATATGGCTACTTCAAGCTCTATGTCATTCACAAATTTTATAGGCACACTTTGAGTAGTATAAATTAATTATGCTATTCAGAAATAATTAGATTTATCACATTGGAGCAGATGAATTTTGCATATGTTTATGATCTGGGATGAAACAAAGTTAGAAATTTTTAAAGAATTTTATGGGACTCAAGATTAATACGTTTTCTTATATCCATTCATTCCAAGAGTACCATTTACTTGAAATTATAAGAACTTTTTCTCAACCTGCTCTGAGGAAAAAAAAAAGCACATTACATATGATTAATGTATTATTTTAATTTTCCTTCTTATATTTAAAATTACTCATTAATAGGTTTTAATTAGTTTTTGAATGGTAGCAGACTAATAGGTCATCAACAGTACATTGCTAGTCACTTACAGAGAGTGTTTGTGTCTGAGATTCAGTGTCCTAAGTAATTTTTTATTCAATTTGACACAAGGAACATGATCCACATCTCGTATAAGTGCCATAAATGTTATTAGCTATTCTGTGTGATCCCACTTGCACACACAAAACTGATTAAGTCTCCAGTGAAACAGTTTCAGCATTGTCCTAATTTTAATTGAATTTTGAAATAAGTTGTTTAATGGAGAGTGGTTTATAGGCAACAAGTGTTGAATCATTCTTTAGACTCATATCAAAAGTGTACTGAAGTGGAAAGACAATGAAATTTTGAAGTTGAAATCAAAGGAGATTTCATTTGATGAGGGCAAATAATACAAGGCATGGAACAAAAAATACTCAAGAAACCATCTTTTTAATTTAATCATATTAACATTGGTAAATGCATATTGTAACCAACGAAATTAAGGAAAGCTTATAGGAGTGAACAGTGAAAGATGTGAAAGGTAGCACAGCAAGGCTGTATTAGTTCTGGAGAAAACTATGGAATGCATTCTATTTTGTCTATTGAACTGCTACTATCCACGACAAGAATAAAAAGACGAAAGGAAATATGCTTCTGAGTATCAGAGTAGCCTTTTTCCTTATATGCATTTTTCTTATTCTTCTAACAAAAGAAAATGTGGGTAGTTTTGTCACCTTTATTTTTGTTGCATTCAAATCTTGGCTCCCAGTCTGTCCCATCTGGTAGTTCCAAGGTAGCTCAACAAAAAGGAAGGCTATACAATTATATACATATTTTTACAAATCTAATTATTATGGAAATTAATTATTACAGGAATGCTCAGGCATACTAATAAGTTTATTAAACTAAAGATAAAAATAAATATGTATAATTTGTTCCTACCTCAGTAAAAATATGGTTTTATGTGGCTTATATATAGATATAAGATATTAGATACAGGTAGAAAAAAAAAATCAGAAAAATGAGCAATGGTATCCAGAGAAGGCAACTGTAAATTCTGAGAAACAGGAAGGTGGAAACTGTGAAAATTGCATGGAGGTGCTTTTATTTTGTTCTTATGGTTTAGTAAAAACTCTCTTCCCACCCCCCCACCCCTCTTTGGTCCCCTGGCTTGTTGGTAATAAAAGTCATTCTGTATCCTAATGCTCAGGTGTTACATTCTTTGTTACAATACCCAGCATAACATCTTTTGAAGCACAGCTTGGACTGTATGACTGCACCAGGGTATACTATGTGAAGGCTAACAAATGCATACAGACGTTTTAATTGCTCAGCTCTCCTGAAATTTCATCTAGTTCAGGAGAAACTTCAGAAGAATCACCACATCTTCACTTTATGCATATTGAAGCACCAGTTCTTGGTAAATTTGTTCTTGATCACAGCAAGTGATGATTTTGTGTTCTGAAAGGAGGATGTACTTCACTTCTAAATGCTTATAGGGTCTAAAACACCTATAGAGACAGCTGTGAATGAATGTTCTAAAAAATCTGCACTGACAAACTCCCCTGCTCCAAAAAAAACAACCAGAAAGGAATATGGGTGTAAAGTTTATCTGAATAACCAAGGCTGAAAGTTTCTTATCTGACTTCAGTGTACAACATACAATGCTTGGCTCAATAAGTCACCTGAGGGTCAGTTTTTAATATTCTGTATTGTAGGTACTGCTTATATTTAAGTAAAACCAACATCTGCTGACTGCTGCTGTTCCACCAAGGATCATCCTCAAAACCTTTTCAATTTGAGTAGATATCTAAATAATGCTAATTCTGTATTTGCACTAATCTCTAAAGAGCACTGCAAATTCAGAGACGACATTGTTTTGTTATCAAAAGTAACTTAAGCTCTTAAAGGTGACCATTATAGATCACACACCAAAATGCTTTCAGTTCCTTTTTGTGTCCTTGTTCTCAGGGAAGATGTTTTCAGAAAACTAATCAATGTTAGGCCCCGTTGTCCCCACCTTCTAATTATCTAATTAGGCACAGAAACGTAACACAAACCACCAGGCTTTTTTTTTTTTTTTCTTTTCACATTTACTTATTTCAGTTCTTCCTCCTAAGTAAGGTTATCTCGCTCCCTAAATTTTAATTTATTAAGTGTTTCACCTGAAAGCAATCACCCTTGCCGTCAATTCCCAGAATAAAACATCTGCCTTTTTAATTCAGACAGCCTATAAATGAAGAAATACACCAGGGAAACAGAATTATGTTTGCTTTCAGAAGGTAGAGGTGTTTTACTCAGGCAGTATTCTGGCATCAGTCAACCTGTTCTGTATTATGAATAAGCTTGGTTTTGAACTGGGCTATGAACAACAGAATTATCACGTTTCCCCAGCTCAGTTCCTGTTTCTTGTGCTTCAGATCTTTATTAATCCTTTTTCCTATACTAATTGACCTTTACAGGGGCTACTTGAGACTTGTAAGTCCTTTGACTGATAGCACTACTGGCCTTCACATTTTCCTGAAGTATGTATTTACATGACAGTTGTGGGTTTAGTGCTGTCTGAAAAAGCACATCTTACAATTCCGTGAAGATGAGCTCTTAATAAGTGATTCCTGCTGAGACCTTAAGGTTCTGTCTTGCATTTGAATGACTTCTTAATGTTTTAAGGTAAAACTGATACACAGGGAAAATTGTATCATAACAAAATAATCCAAGGAATTAATTTTCATAATATAATATGCATGAAAGATTAATTTATGTTAGATGCAGGACTGCAATTATCTCTGATTTACTAATCAATTTGCATTTGACTTTTTGTGTGTGTGTGCATGGATTGTGAGATGACAGGCAAATAACTTAGTACAAACACAGAAGTACATATTTGAAGAACAGACAATATCCAAAATACAGAGATTTCTAGCATTTTTTAGTCAAACCTGTTTCCAGCGTTCCTCTTCAAGTGCACAGGAGGTTCCTTATTTAAAGCAGGACATTTACAGCTCTTCATTCTTCTCTATGGAAGGCAAACCTGGACCTCTCAAACAGAAGATACTGGTCTATATATTGAGGCCAACTGACATCCACAGTAGTGACCATGCTGAGATCTAGGTTCTGCTTTATGCCAAGTGACTTCAAAATCCATGGTTGTTAGCACATGCTGAGATACTGCTATTATTTTTGTGTGTATATGATAAACTGGAAGGTATATATTAATACATGCCATGATGTTAGGATGAAAGTCTCCATTTTTCTGGGGAGTCAACCTGTTACAACCAAAGACAACGTTCTATATCAACACTGCAGATTTTGACTGTTACTTGCTGTCATCTTTGTGAAATGGTACGAGCAATAAGGACTCATTTCACCTTATTTATCACAATTGTCCTTCATGTTCTCAGTTACCCATTTTACATTTTAAAAGAAAATACATGTAAACAAGTATGAGTCTATTTTGTACTAATAAAATTTGTGAAATTTTACCCGGAGGATTCAAGTAAATAGAATAATTCTTTTTTATCAATATTATCCTCAGCTACATATATTCTGGGCTAGATATTATTGGTTATAGTTTGACAAAAGAAATGATAGAAATATTTAGATCAGTGCTTACTTGAGCAAGTTGTTCAAATGATGAAATCACACATGTATTGCTAATCTCACACAAAGATATTTTCGTAACATTTGGTATTTGTTACCTATAGTGAAAAGCATTATGAAATAGAACAATAAGTATTTAACTGCTATTGCAGGTAACTGATTTTGTGGGGTAGATTAGTTTGTTTTGGTGGTTTTTTTTTTTTATTTTTTTTTTCTGTTTGGATGATTTCAGATCAGTTTTCCAGAGAAAAGTGAACAAATTAAATTCAGAAACCTGACTTTTATGTTACTCTTACTAAAGTAAATCTGGAATCAATGGAACTACTATATCAATTGAATGGAAAGATTAAAACCAACAGTTTGAGATTTTTTCTTCCTTTTTGTAACAGTTTCTGAGTATCTTGCTTATGCAGAAGCTCACACCAGACAGTTTTGTCTCTGTGGTGACTAGAGGATGAACTCCAGAAATATTCTGCTACTCCTGTAGATTTGACCAAAACATCATGTCTATATGTGCATGTGTCTTTTCTTCATGCTTACTTACTTACACCCCTCCTCACCCTGTCCCACAAGCATGCAAAAGCCACCTAATCCCTCTTGAAAAAGAAATTATAAAGGCAATTAAAAAGGCCTTCTATGCATTAACTTGCTGAGTAGTTTTCCTCAAGTGCAATTTGTGAGCAATACATACTATTCCTGCAGTGACGTGCAGAGAAAGGGAGAAGATGGTACATGAGCTTTATGCAAAGAAGGCTGTCATCAGTTTTGGTTTCCTCTGAGTTCCCACATTGGCAAAGTAAGCTGGCCCAGTCCAGCTGCTGCTTCTTCTAGAAACAGTGATGCAGAAGTTCAGATATATCTCTTTAACCAGTTATGAGTCACCTAGAAGTGCTTTCCATTTTTTTTATTTTAGAATCCACCCAAAACTGTTACATGCATTATTATACGTGTGCAAGTATTGACACAAAATAGCCAGAATGATGTGGAACCTCTGTGTGCCACGTGCTTCCTTTACAGTGCTGTTTCATAATGGTAAATGCAGCTGAGAAAATGTTATTGAGGTCACAGGCAAGACTTTGACATTGAAAGTAGGTGACTTAAGCCTACCAGAGCATGAACAATGCTGTTGCAAGGAAATTCACAGGATAGCTGTGCTACCCTAGAAGAAGATACTGCTGTACTGAAATTTCTGAGCTTTGATTTTCAAGGCATGTAGTATGGTGTCAAAACTTACTATTACCTAATATTGAGCACCACAATGCTTTAACCTACACAGAAGAATGATTATGCATGATGAATGCAATCCTGAGCTTCTACAGACCTCAATGGTCTGCCTTGCAGTCATGATTTAGCTAATGCCAAACAGCAACAATTTTTGTTGCAGGTGTTTGTCAGCAAGCATTAACCTAATCCTAAATAATGACTTCATTTTACAACAGGTTTTGAGGATTGCAAATCTATTATATTGCAAAGAAATTGAGGCTTTTAAAAGTGTTTCTAAGGGGAAAAAAGCCCCAAACACATAGCACAAGTACGATTACCCAGAATAGCTAATAACATTTATGACACTCTCACAGAATTTGGATCAGGGTTGATTCTGAATTCCGACTATACTCTTAAATGGTAACCCATGCATGGCGTTTTACTGCCATTCTCTGAATCTCTATTTATTAATTAATTAAACCCATACATATATGATTAAAAAGATGAAAAATGTCACAATAAATGAGTGTCTATATATAAAAATATTTCTTCAATGTGTGTGTGTGTGTGAAAATTATGATTCATTGTGTCAAAAGGTTCCATACTGAAGCTGGCATGTTGGCCCCTAGATCTGAAAAGGTATTTTATCACTCAGTAGACCAATGATTTGTCAAGCCAGCTACAGGACATAATACTTCCCCTGCCAAAAGGAAATTAACATTTTTAAAATGGAGAGGGCAGTAAACAGTCTAAGAGAAGGAAAATAAAAAGTGCTTCCTAAATAAGGTCTAGATCAATAATATTTGTAAGGTAGGGGTTGCAGAATATAATAAAGTGTCTAGGAGACCCCCAAAAGGGAACAAGTATCAAAGCTGTTATACTCTTTTATCCACGGAAGGCAGATTGATAATATCAGCATTCTAAGGGTTTTGACTATTTAGCTCAGATAAACATCTACAGCTTGCCAGTTGGTTGAGAAGAAGGTAAGACAGAGTTTTATCTTAGATTAAATGTTATTTTCTTTCTTTTCTGTTATTTGTGTCTTTATGAATTTTTCAGCTGTGTTTTCCACCTAGGATTTTATAAATAAATAAACATATTTCCTTTTACTTTAGTGTGGCCTGTTTAGCGGGCTAAGACCCAGAGAAGTGGAGATAATTTTAACTAGGGTTATGGACATTTCAGCCAGAGGTGAATACTGAAGTTCAATGATCTGGGACTTTCAGAGAAGAGAATATAATTGTGTCTACAGGTGTTTGAAAACCAGTATTTCAGTGTTCTGAGGTGCCTTGATCTAAGATAGAATACTCAAAAATCATTTAAGAAGATAACTGTTTCTGAGGTTCAGCCTAGCCTCTGTCCTGACAGAATATGGATGCAATGAAAGCACAGACTGGGAAGACTTTCCTGAGCGAATGGTTGGCATCTTGTTTGGGCAGGAGTAAGTAATCATGGACTATTCCTACTTTGTAAACTTGGGGAAAAAAGGAGTGTACTGGAGGTATATCTAGAACTATAAAGGAGGTATATGCCAGCATTATTTAACATCGGAGGGAATCAAGGTCGTGACAGAGCTGTGGAGTTGCTGTAAGTGTGAAGGCCCTTATTATCATGAGGCACTACCAAGGACTGTTTCATCTCACAACCATTCTTAAAGTGAAGAAAATGTGGCTTAAAACAAATGGTAGGCTCATTTATCCTGAGCTGCAACATACGTCCCAGATTTCTTCTGTGTCATCATGAGACTCACAGAGAGCTTAGACACGCTACAGGAAAAGTCTTTGATAGTCAGAACCAGGAAAGATGCAAAGTCTGAATTTTCATTAAATGATGCAATATATTCCCGTGGGATTGAAGATACTGAAAGCTGGTATTTCTAACCTACGACTCAGTTGTGCCCATTGACAGCACTGAAGATTTTACAAACCTGTGAAATTCCTTACTTTAACATGCCTGACATATATTCAATATTAGAAAAATGATTAGAGGCATATCAGATGTCTAGAGGGGAAAGCAGAGCTCTGAGGTCAGAACCTCTTCCCCTTCACTTTTGTTTTTAATATTGTTTTCAGGGTTGACTTTTCCCTTAATAACAGAGCAGGGCTTCTGTTTCTCTGAACTCTTTCAGAGCTGTCTTTTCCGATTCATGAGTTGGCCTTTTCTCCTCCATTCCCATCTCCTTCCCCAGAAACTAACTGCCATGTCTGTAATAAGAGCAAAGTGGATGGGTTTTTGTAGGGTACCAGGGATGGGCTGTGGAGGCAGACCAGGGAATCCTCTTGAAATCTGAGGGTAACTTCAGTTTGCTTCAGAAGCAAAGCATGTCTTCTCTTCTCCTGCATAGGATAAGAGGATAATGTTTCTGTAGTTTCAGCCCCTGAGCATTCCATTTGCTTAATTTCTTTTCTTTACTGATTCTCAGTATAAGTTACTAAAAGATACCATCTAACTCGCTGAAGTCACTGCAATTTTGTGTCAGGTGAAAAGATTCCTGTGTACTCCTTTTGAGTTTCAATACATTGTTTAAGATGGTGCAAACATGTGAGATGTCATATTACTATGATATTTAAACCCATAGACTTGTAACTACAATAGTTTTGGCACTGTGTCTCTTATCTTGATTACACAGCTTAACATTAAAACTAATTTTTTTCTTGCTGTTACACCTAAATAAGATGTCTTTGAGCACCACAGGAATAAAAAAAGAAGCACATATACATATTATCCTGGATGAAAATTATTATATAGGTTAGGTGCATTGCAGTAAACACACTAGCTTTCCTTTCCACTTAGCTCCTGATCTCTCTGGTTTATTGTCTATGGTAGTAATAGTTACAGAGATTCTATTGCTACAACACTTGAGCATCCTGGTGAAACAGAACAGGGCCACACAGTAGTAGGTGTTTACTACAACACTTGAGCATCCAGGTGAAACAGAACAGGGCCACACAGTAGTAGGTGTTGGGCAGACACTACAAAGACAAACTCCTGTCTCATTGCCCCCTCAGCCCCCCCCCCCCCCCCCCCCCCCCAATATCCTTGTTATCCCCCTCTGTCCTAATTGCCCTTATCAGCTCTGAGGATTATTTGCATTAAATATTTGAGAACTTCTGGTTCTAAGACACTTGTGGAGTGAACATTATGATGTCTCTAGTTTATGAACTTACACACCAGTCTAAATCACTAATCCATTTACTCCAGTATTCCACCTCTGACTATAACTGTCTTAACTAGTTCAGGACATTTCCAACACGAACCAACACATAGTTATGAAGCAATGGAGTGATGTGAAATAATGTTGTCATTATCATCAGTAATTAAAAAATTAGCTTATAAATTCAGCAGAAAGATTTCTATTCTCCCCACATTGTTCAAACCAGATCTTTTCTCGGCCAGAACACTGAATCTGACTTTGAATACCTTGTTTTCAATACACATTATTATGCACCATAACAGGTGTTCATGTATGTGCCACCTTTGATGTGAAGTTTTCACTTCTAAATCAGTGTGGTTTTTTTTCTTCCAGAATATTGCTTAGTTTGTTGATTTCTCTCTGCATACTTTGGAGAGAATTGTTTGCATTTGCAATGTGTGCGGGCATGACATCTGCCTCAGAGTCAGTTGCTGTGTTCACCACTCAATGAAGCAATGAAGCATTTGAAATGCAGGAACATCCCTCAAACATCATTGCTAGTTAATGATTCTTCATGCTCTGAATGTTGCATCTCTTGCATTCTGTGTCATTAATCTTAAAATGACACACCTTACATTATCAGTAGTCTTACTAAGAAATAAACTCAACAAAACCAACAAAAAACTGAGAGGAACCTTTCAAGAAATTTTGTGTTCAAACAATAATGTATCATCTTGATAATTAAAAAAAGAAAAAAAAAAGTTGATAATATTGTTCTCCCTGCATTCCTCTATAAACAACAGACCTTTCACTTGGAGCTAGTCATGGTTAATCAGCCTTCATACATAGAACTCAAAATTATCAAAGATCCTGCTGCTCTCTTCTGACTTATTTTTTCTTTTCTTTTCTTTTTTTTTTTCCCCAAATTCATCCTCATCCTGATGTCTGGATATGTGGCAAGCATTAGGTTAGGCTGAACAACTGAGCAGATGTGAATAAAAGTCTGTGATAAATGCAGTGTGCAGAAGGCATGGAACAAATCTAAAATGGCACACTAGCGAATTTAGACCCAATTAAGAAAGGGTTTGCAATCTGGCCAAAATGAGGGTGCAAACCAAAGAGTAACTTACCCTTTTGGAAGGGATCAGCACATTCTTACAAGGCTGTTGGGGAACATTTTAAGGACAAAATATTTAAACCCAAATTTTAAACAACAGTATGTTTGGGTTTGTTCTGGCATTGACTTAGTACTCTAGCTAAAACATTACCACTTCTCACTGATACATGCTCTCTGCAGTCAAGGTTCTTAAAAAGCAAGATATGTTTTAGTGATTAAGCTCTTTGTGTGAAACACTGTATGGTAGCCTCAAAAAAGGAAAGTGGGTGGATTTGCAGTAACCTATATAGAGTGGCATGGGAGTTATACTGTAGAGCTTCCCAATAGGATTTAGCTAACTTTCTTAGATCCTGAATGCAAACTAAATAGAGTGCTTTGCATTAAATATCACCTTAGCAAAAAAATCACCTTGAAGGCTGCCATTGAGGAAAAAGGAAAAAAGAGAAGGCAGTAGGGAAAATCTGGCAGAGTGAACTATCATCTCAGTACAAATTACTCCAATAGTTAAAGAAAAGTCAGGGTCTCACTGTTTTTTGAATGTTGTAATAACCTATTATAATATTTACTTTGAATTACAACTTTTCTCTCAGAATAATACACAAAGCTTTACCCCAGCATATTTTATAGTAACAGTAAACCTTAAAGAGATTAAATCATATAAAATTTGAAATCTTAGTTTTTTTAAAAACCCACTTATCTGTATCAAAGAGGATAATAATGAATTCTGAGTGGTGAGACTCAGAAAGTTCTTACCAAGCTAAAACCTGAATTATACTGTTTAATAAAAATAATAATTAAAATTAATTATTTTTTCCAAGGCTGTACCATACAGAAGAACTTAATGTTTGTGTGTCAGAATGCTAAAGACTATTGAGATGTACTAAATATTAAGTATTTTTGTCAAGTATTTGTAAGTTTTTTCGTTCCTCTATCTTCAGGTCTTTGAACCGGCTTAAAAACAAAAATGACCATTTAAAAATGATTCTTTTTTTGTGGTTCTTGTTTGGAACCAAGCTGTCCCTAAAAAACATCACAGAAAAAAAGAATACTTTATTTTGAAAATTGAAGGATCACACATAATTCACAGAAATATCCTTTTCAAGCTAACAGAAATTTGAAACCTTTGGGGGTTCTCCTGGACTCATTTGGATTTCAGATTTTTAACAACTGTGATAAGACATGACACTAAGAACACCAGATTACATGAAAAGTGGTTCAGACATTCCTAAAATACACATTCCTTTAAAATATATAAGTGGAAAGTAGAAGAGAACATGGTTTATCTGGCTTCAGAGTAATAGATTGATTTCTGCATTAAAAATACCAGGTTCTAGGGTGGTTTTTATTTTCTCTTAGGAGACTGCCTTTTATTTAACGGTGCTTATTTCAACAGAAACAAAAGAAAAATCATTTGCATCCAATCCATTATGGGTCTCATCCAGAGCCTGTGGAAATCAGCCATCCAATAAACTTGCATGGGCTTTGGATCAGGCCATGTATGAAGGAAGAAAATGCTTCTGACCCCAAGAAAAACAAAATTTAGTCAATCATTAGCAGAAATCTTGCAGATCTGGAGTGACAGCAATATGATATATTGACATAATTTAATTTATATATTGAGAATATGAATCTAGCTTATCAGATATTGAACTGCAAAATGAACATAGAGGTGATAGTTAAGAAATAGCATCGTAAAGCTTTATATTGACTAACCAGATTCACAAAGTGTAAGATTGTGACCAATACCAGATTTATGATGATTCTACATTAATTCTATTTCTGCTTTTTGAAAAGTTCTTTGATGCCAATGTAATTACAGATCGTTTTACTTGGTGTGTTGCATACAGTGTTGTTAGTGCATTCTCCTACTTTCAGATGCCTACAATTATTTAAAAAAGAAATAAAATATATCTATATCTATATCATCTATATCTATATCTATATCTATATCTATATCTATATCTATATCTATATCTATATCTATATCTATATCTATATCTATCTATGAGGATTTTAGCATGATTCATTTCCAGTATATTCATTATCCTCTGCCCACTGCTTTAATCAACATCCTGGAAAAAAGCACTAAATGTTTTTGAACATAGCAGACATTCACCGTAATGAAGATGCAGGGAAGTATATGTTTAGTTTTCTTTCAGTTTAAATAGGAATGCCTTGATATTAAATAATGACAAAACTGTATTATTTTTTGATTTTGAAATGATTTTGAGCATTGCAATACTTTTTATTTATCACCTGTTAATTATAAGTGAATGGAATCAAGCAATTCTTCTTAAAGTGTTAGCATTAGCATCCAGGTTTGCAGAAAGCTTCCCAAATAGTTCAGAACAGAAATATGCAAACATGTACCACTTGCTATTTTGGAGTTAAAGCAGTGTAGAAAACCAACCTTCAGAATGCTGCTATCGAAATAAAGTGGGATAGAAAGCATTGTAAAAAAATTGCCAAAGGGATTAAGTTCTCAGGGCAAATCAAGCACCGTTCAAATAGTGAATCTTGTTTTGCATTCCAGCAAGCAGAAGAAAAGGGAGACGCAACAAAGAAAACAGACATCATCTTAGATTAGTCCAACATAAATGAAAGAAAGAAAGCAAGCTGAAAATTGTAGAAGAGTTGATTTCACTACATGTTTATGTTAATAGGGTATTTGACTTTTGAATGCTTCATAAACCTTGTTATGTTCAGTGCTATTTGAGGTAGTAAAACAGCTGGAACTCTGCCAGAAGCTTTAATTGGAATCAGCTTAGCAGGAGCTGACAAGGTTTCCTAGTGTTTAGTTTCAAACTTATTATAAAAATGCAAAATTATGTGCTATTTATTTTCCATTCGTCTTTGGTGTACGCCCATAAAGGTGAGGCATAACTGTGCCAGAAAATGGAATAATTTTTTCTCACATGCCCCAGGCCAGTGTTTTGAAGAGGACAGTGTGGGTACTGTTGCTTATAATTAGACATTTCCTCACACAGGAGGCTGCAGAGACTCACCAGAGAGCTCTCTTTGTTTTGCACATCTTGGCTATTGATTAGGCCAGCGTGTCAGATGGACAGAATAACACCTCTGTTAGCAATATGTGACTAGGCAATGGAATCAGAGGGCATCACGAAAGAAACATCAGCAGAGCAGTCTGATTAACAGTCTTCACCTAACAATAAAATAAGGGGCTGCAAACCAGGGCATGTTGCTCTGCAGAGGGAAGGAATGTTTTGTGGCATCAGCCAGCCCTGCGGGCTGGTCCATATAGGGGGGACCTGAAAGACAGAATTTTGTCCCAGGAAGCAACTGCAGTGTTTGAACCTTTGAAACTGATTAAAAACTTTAGCCCAGAACTATTAAAAAAATTTTGTTCATTCATTATCTATAGCTACAATTTAATAGATTAAAAAAAAATTCTTTCTCCCTTCAGATTGTCTGCATGATCTCTTGGAATTCTGTACTTCATAAATGTAGGTCATATGGATACGTAACAAATACAGATAAATGACTTCCACCAAGGCTGCTAAGACAGGAATGAATCCCAAGATAATGTTACATTGTCAAGAGGCCAAAAGTAGTCAAGAAAGTCATGTCTGGTAGACACAGCTTTCAGAGTTTTAATAGAAAATCTTCACCTTGGGAAACTTCTAGTTCACAGGAAATACTGCCCCACACTCCACCCCCATCTCATGAAGCCATTTTCAGCAGGCTATTTACCATCACCAACAAGCCTCCCCACAAATACTACTTCTGCATGAAGTGCAGTTCCTTCTCAGCCTCACTGTTTGAATAGATGAAGTGAAAGTAAGAATAGGAAATAGCAAAATTCATCTTTGTTTGCTATTTGTAATTAATTTGAAACATCATGATTGGGCAGGATAAAGGTACTGACTGAGATGCAGTGATTTCTCTGGGGCCAACGGAATAGTTTGATAGCCTTGCTCCCAGTCACAGGTTTTGCAAAGACTTGAATCAGAATGCTGCATCTGTAATCTCAGACCCAGGAAGGCTTTTGAGTCCTCTGGCCTGTGGTTCTGAGGGAAAGCCAGATCATCTGACAACTTCTCAGCAGCTCAGTGCAACAAATACAATTTTGACATTACTTGTGAAAGGACGCAAGCTTTGTACTGACCTAATAGTGCAGTGCTTCAGGACATGCCTGGGCTTGCTTTGACCTGAGCTTATTTTTAGCTAGTTTTAGGTATCATAGGAATTGTCTACCAGCCAGGTAACTACTGCCTAAATTTGCCTCAGCTAGGTTTTTCACTGTTGCACAGTGCAGTGTATAATGTTAATTAGTAGACAGTAACAATAACTAGCAATACTATGTAGACTGAATTCTTTATGATCTTAAAAGAAAATGTACTGTAAGAAAGTATAATGTAGAATTCAGAACCAAGGAAGAAAGTGGAAGAAAGCATATTCTTTTAGATAATGTAAAAAAATTAATGTCACATTGTGACAGTGTCCCCTCAATCCCAGAGGAATGGGAAGGAGATTCAGAAAAAAGGTAAAACTTGTGGGTTGAAGTAAGAACAATTTAATAATTAAAATAAAATATAATATAATAACAGTAGTAGTAATGAGAAGGAGAAAGAGAGAGAGGAATAAAATTCAAAAAGGAAAAAAAAACCCCAAACCAACAAGTGATGCACAATATACAGCTGCTCACCACCCACTGACTGATGTCCAGCAAGTGCCTGAGCAGTGATTGGGAGGCTTTGGCCAACTCAGCCGAATTTATTTACTGAGCATGACGTTATCCCTTTGGCTAGTTTGGGTCAAGTGTCCTGGCTGTGTCCCCTCCCAATTTCTTGTGCCCCTCCAACCTTCTTGCTGGCAGGGCCTGAGAAACTGGAAATTCCTTGACTCAGTAGAAATATTACTTAGCAACAACTATAAACCTCATTGTGTTATCCACATTCTTATATTAAATCCAAAACACAGCACTGCACCAGCTACTAAAAAGAAAATTAACTCCATCTCAGCCAAAACCAGGACAACACCTCAGAGCCCGTTGAGCTCTCCTGCTTGGCAGCAGGCTACAAATCAGGATCTCCCCTTGAACAGGGACACCTCTCAAGGTTACTCCCAGAGGCTGAGACAATCCCTGCTCCAACCGATTTTCGGTAAGCGATTAATAGTATGCTAAACTTTGAAATCTTATCTAAGTGATATAAAGGATTGATTGTGCATATATAACCCTTTAGACATAAACCATTGACCAAGTCTTGGACTAAGTCTGGACCCAGCTGTAACTAAATTGCCCTCTGAGGAGGAGTTTAAAGTTCAAGGGGGTCCTTTCTGAACCTCATGACTCAATAGGAGGGGCTCCCCGACAGTTTTGTCTGTCTCTGTCCTCTATGCAGTACTCGAGTGTACCTTGCCATCAAATGTTGTTAAACAACTGTCACATTTGCCATTGGACTTTGTTATGTCAATAAAGTATATTGTTGCTTCTTTCCTATGAGTGAAGTGCATGACTCCATCTGTGACACAAGTGGATCCAAAACCGAGAAGAGAGGTGCCCATCTCCCTGTCAGACATCTGCGTGCTGAGGAATCATTGTACCTCCCTTCCCTACCCTTCTTGAGGAAGCCAACAGGGCACTGGAAGGTGAACATAACATATCATCAGAGAAAAAGTATGTGTAAGTGTAATACCTTTAGCATATGATTAAGGAATTTTTTGAATAATAATTAGGTAATTCAGACTATGACTTTTAGTTTAATTGCAACTGTAATAATACTTGTTTATTGTGTTTTATTAGGCTGTTCAGACTTTAGAGTAGCAAAGCCATCTTGGCTCTGCATGTAAATTGTGGCTCCTTTTTGCCCAGAACAATGTTTTGAATGTATAAGTACTGCATATAGACACCTTGTTTTTTCTGGACAGGAGCACACAAGTCTATGGGAAAAGGACAATAAAGTCTGTATATGAAAACTGGTAAGATCATATGGTTATATATTTATCACTCCTTTAACATTAAAACCCATTCATTGTCTATCCCAGCAGCTGCTCACTCCAATCCCATATTTGTTAAGATTAGTAATTTTACATATTGAGTTGTTTCTCAGGAATCTCACCCTTCAGGAAAGCAATACAATCTACTGAATTAAACTCCTGCCTGCCTTGATAATTTACTATCTGAAGTAGTTGCACTGTATATAAACTACAGTCTATGTCTAAAAGTATCAGCAAATATCAGTGAGAGTGTGATTTGGTAAACTGTAGCTTATGAGAAAGTAAAACAAGTAGCAAAAAGAGATAAAGGGCTTTCCATCTCCTCAAATAGAATTAAATGAGAAGAAAATTTGCCCCAATATTCTACAGTTTCCTAAAGTTCTGTTCTCAGTTTTCTGGTTAAAATCTGAAGCTCCAAAAAGAGAAAAATAGGTGGATTTAAGTTTTCTTTTTGCAGTCCCCTGTGGATATCCTGACTGATTCTGATGGTAAAAAAAAGTGTAACAAAGCCAGATACACCAGCCTTCATGGTTCTTGTATTAGGTGAGTAAATAAGTAACAGTTAGAAGCCAGGGTTTATGCTCGATTTGTCTTGTTTGGTGCAAAGACTTTTTGTCTCCCCTTGCGAAAGGGCAGTTGAGAAAGTAGCTGACATAACTGAGCCAATTGTTTTTGGTTCTAGGGTGCTCTGTAGAGCACATGAGAGCAATCTTCTGTGTTCAGCATCTGCCTGGTAAGTTCAATATTTTCTACATATATAGTCATACTTCATTCAGGACCACTTTTCTTAGCATCGAGTAGAAATGGGAAGCAACACATTTCACATCAACAGCTAATTCCATGTTCCATCACTCCATTTTCAGAGTCTGCAAAGGTAAATGTTACTCATACAGTTTTTCTCTGCAATTCTATAACTGCATTACAGTGGGATTGAAATTTCCCTTACTGAGGTGCCAGAAAGTGGTACTTTACTTTAAAGGTAAGAAAGAGTTTATTTAAAGACCTAGAAGAATCCTTCTGCTGCAAACAAACAAAACTGAACAGTGCTGTTCAGCTGAGCAGCTGACGAGATTAGCAAAAGCTGAACATCTAGTGACTACCAGGAGACAGCAGGCAAGGTCAAACAACAAGAACTGAACGAGGGGCAAGCAAGCAGAAAACAAATTAGAGAACAAGCTTTGCACAGGGGCAGAGAAATACATCTAAAAACCTGTAAAGGTACTTCAAAACTAGATGAAATACACTTCTGAGCTCTGCATATTTGTAGTTCATATTTTTTTATTCTTTTTCTAAAGAGTGACGAATGCACAATGGATGTGCCTTCCTAAATATCTCCTCTCCTGTGATGTTTTGACAGAGTCAAGTGCACTAACAAACATATTTGAGTTGTGGTAAATCGTCTGCAGACACTATAATGTCCATCTATGCAACCACTTCTCCAGGAAGAAAAATCTTGTGAAAAAGGGAAACATGCAATTCCTTAAATTATATCAGTGTCTGAGTGCTGTACATGGTTAGCTTGCTTCATTGAAATAGTTCTGAAAGGTCTATGTATGCACCTATTGTATAT
Source organism: Falco cherrug (assembly GCF_023634085.1). NCBI lineage: Eukaryota > Metazoa > Chordata > Aves > Falconiformes > Falconidae > Falco > Falco cherrug. Next base: position 64,104,736 of record NC_073699.1, read on the forward strand.
TCACCTATTAAGAATCTTATTTTTTCCCCTGCATGTACAGGCAGATTACATGATACACATTCTGATCTAGTGTGTCCATCATAAAATGCAGTTGAAACAAGTTCTCCATATAATTATCAGTATCAGTTTGTGCATGTGCTCTTTGCTGATCTGTGGCAGCCCCTGTAAGAGGCTAGAAACAGAAACATTCAGAAGCTGAGTCTAGGAAGGAAAACAGTTGGTCAAAGTGGGAAATACTAGGCAACTTTGTGCTCTACAGAGATTATGCAATAGATAACACAAGGATGCCTGATCAACAGTGTATGTAAATTCCATATAATATTTTAAGAATCTAAAATTTGGTGTGTGTTCGGTAAGCGCGGGACAGAAAGAAAGGGAGAAAAGCAGTTCTTGATCAAGATTAATGAGACTAGATTCTCCTGAAGACAAATGCAGATATTTGTTGCAGGTACTGTTGCTGAATGTTGACACTCAAATGTTTACAGGCATGGGTTACAGCTGTTGACAGCCATTTTAGTGTTTATACCACTAAAAGTGGTGCTGAGACATTCACTGTATTTACCCTGTTGCTGATGATTAAATATGGCTCTATTGAGGCCACAGTACCAGCACCCTACTTTTGACACACCTTTGACTCCATCCAAAGCTTTTTGCTTGTGCAGACCCATAAAACCCTAGAAAGAAGATTACATTATCTGGATAACCAGGCTGTAGCAATTCCAGCACTTGCGCTAGGCTATAGGGTCCCATAAAAGAGAGCCCTTCATTACTTATTGGGGTTATCAGCATAGTAGACCATCTTCATACAAGCTTTCATTAGCCCCTTTGTATGTGCTATGTATGAGAAAAGCCAACTCATCCTTGCTTCTTAAATCAATCCTATCATGACTAAACAGATATTTTTTAATCTAAATCTATGGTGTTTATAACTTTCCCAAAGGCTATAAATATTCGAGTAGGAAATGTCTTGCTTACAAATACTAAAACCTGAAAAATCGATCATGTAGCCAGTATATGAGCACCTGGTCTCCCTAGCATGCCTTGCAAAGTGCTACCCTGTGAATTGCACTTTGGCTTCTGAGAAATGTCATAGAGAATTTCTTCTTTTGCCAAGGGTTTTATTACCAAACCCTACCAAACCCTACAAAAGGAAAAGTGACTGTTAGAATGGTATTACTTGTTTCTAATCTGAATGTCTCTTTATAGTATTGTGACTATATGAATAGTTATACTTATGAATAGCAAAGGAGTTGTATGGGTGGCCATGTGTGTGACAGAAATCCGATTGCTACCAGCATGTGTTAGGTATTTATTTTTGAAGTTACAAAGCTATGCCCTACTAAAAAATTCAGAAATGTAGAAGCTATACTTTACCACAGGGATGATTTTGCTAAACAAGCACATTTAAAACAACTCAAGGTGTACTTCAAAGGGATTTCTATATTTAAAATGAGTTTGTTTTCTCAGGGGGAAAAAGAAAAAAGGTAATTTACAGTCTGATGAATTTTGTGACACAGAAGTTATAGAAAGGGGATTCAGTGTATCATTTCAAGTATCACTTAGTGCTGTACATCATTTATCAACTGGACAATCGAGTTGCTTGTTCATCACTCCTGGCAGGATGAGGCAGGAAACTGCTGCCAGCTGTTGATGTTTGCTGTTCTTTTGAAACTCTCAGTGTTAAGGGAACAGCAAGAAGCCAGTCTCCTTACAGTGGGAGTTTTGGAGCCTGAAATGTTGTCTCTGGCCCTAACTCTGTAATAAGTCAGGAAATGAAGTTGTCTGAGTGAACATGTTGTTGCAGGTTGGTTAATTAAAGGAATATAAATTACTGAAGTAAAGCCCACAACAGAGACTTCTGCTTATGTGGTTTACAGATCAATTTTGTGACAACATTGCTGTACCATAACATGCACACCTATAACTTTAAATAAATTCTTGAGGAGTTAGCATAAACTATATGAGCAAAAAACAGTTCTGTACACATCCCCCACCCTCCCTATCTACAATAGAAAGGTTTTAGTCTGTGCTGTGATGTACACTAAACCTGATGTAATCTCCCTAAATTGTCGTAATCTGTGACTAGGTAGACTGGGTAACTCATTTCCTTCCTTTTACAGAAGAAATTATTATTGTTAAATAGAGAATTAGTTTGCTTCTCTTTCAGAAGAGTGAAGAAAGTAAAGTGGACAGGGGACCACCGTGTAAAAAGAGGCAGATGTGAACAGTCAGCATTGGTTCCTTTTAAGCAAGTAGAGGCAAGGTCGTGATGGACAGGAAGAAGTCTAAAGCATAGCTTTTTCGGGGAATAAATATTATCGCCATTTCCTTGTCTGGACATACAAAGCAATGAAACCAGAAAAGAAAGTTGAATGTATGTATCAGTAAGATTTCCTATATTATAAGGAAACAGTGAAAGAGGATTCCAAACCCAGTCTTTCTTTCTCTCTTTTTGCAGGGGTTATAAAAAGACTCTTTTTCTCCATTGCCCAGTTCAGCAGAGGTTTGATCTCTTTTTGCATCCTGCATGGCAGAGGTCAAAATACAAGTCACTGAAACATGTGTCATCTTTCAAAGATCCTAGACACTGTTCTCTTCATTACAGTGAGACCACTGCTCATGAACAGGTTTCCTTAAACAGATGCTACTGCACTGTTGTTGGGGTGTGTGTGTGTTGTGATTTTCTTTAGTTTGCCACAAGACTAGAAATAATTCATATTGCAACAGAACTGAACTGTTTCAAAGTATTGCTTATTTACCAGGACTATAAATAGGTAATCTTACTACAGTCACCTGATGCTAGGATTTTCAAAACAGTGTGGTCCATTATTCCTTTAGATTGCCTAGAAAATCCCAGCCTGGGATGCTGGCAGCATACAGGAAATACTAATACAGATACGTCAGGAGTTTTACATAATTATGTATAGGATTTATAAGCATTTAGCTTAAGCCCAGGAATTTTAAAGCTTAACTTGGCTTAAGTGGTTCACAGAATTTGTGAGGGATAAATTGCACTCAGAAAGTCAAGGTGTTTTTTTCCACGATTATTTTGCCCCTTGGAAAATGTTGTTAGTGCAGATGAAAACTTTTTGCATACACCACTCTTTCTTGTATCTTCCAAAAAATTTCAGACAACCCTTTCCTAAAATAATGTTGTCCCTTCATAAGGTAATTGTTATAGCCCTCTGCTGGGGCAGAATTATGTACCTTTTCTCATCAAATCTCGTTATTTTAACAGACAGAGGAGTGTTCAATTTCAGACAACCCTTTCCTAAAATAATGTTGTCCCTTCATAAGGTAATTGTTATAGCCCTCTGCTGGGGCAGAATTTTTCTCATCAAATCTCGTTATTTTAACAGACAGAGGAGTGTTCAATTGTCTCCATACTAAGGACCCTTGCTAATCAAACACTTTTTAAAGCACTTGGCTGATTCTTTGATAAAGACTTAAAAGATCAGCAAATCTCTGGGAGAAGTCATCAGGCATAACCAGTGCGCCTATCTTTCAGGTTTCTGTTGAGACTTTTCCTTTTCCTTCCTGCAAATGGATTTTATGAACATGCATGTGTGTGCTAAGTTATTTTGCTCAACATTTGTAAAGGGGAGCATAAAGATATAAAGCTGCTTGGCAATTTATGCAGGGAAAAAAAGTTTTGTTGGAGAATACCAGTTAGTTAAATTCAAGACAGTTTCGACATTCAGATTCAGGCAGGTTTCCCAGGGAACTCTTCATGGTCAACTACAGAGGCACCAAAGGAAAAAACTACAACTGTGGGGTAGGAGTTAGCTGACACTCTGGGACTCACCACCCTGCCAGTGGGGATCTTGTCTGGGTGTCAGGATTCTTTCATGGTCTGTGGCAGTTCTGCTGATCAGTGACTCCCAAACCACTCGCCATACCGCTGACATAAAACCCAACTGAAACCTGGGGTATCCTTGTATTGTCTCTGGCCCAGAGACAAAAGACTTTCAGGCTCATAACACAAACAAAGCCAGAAACCTATTACTTTTTATTAGGATGGACTATCTAGCTCCAGGCAATGCTCTTGTCTACTTCAGAGTGGTAGGTAAGTGACTCTGCAACTGCTACAAGAAACCCATGCTCTGTGTGAACAAAAAATTTCAAATAGCTCGGCACAATTTCCCCTGCTGTAAACCAGAAATCTTATTACCAACTTATGCACTTCTATCAATGCTTTGTGATCCTTGAATAAAAGGCCCTGCATGTTATTACATTATCTTTATTCCATGCAGTATGTCAAGACCTGAGTTTGGCCCTGCAGTATGCTTCCTTAAACACTGTCAATTGCATGGTGTCTGGTACTACTGAATTAACTTAGAATATCTGTCTTTAAAACCAGTGCCTCTGCACATTCATAAAAAAAAAAAAAATAGACAGGAAAAAGCCTTAGTAACAGAAATGACAAATACTTTTGGAAGTAGCACTAATCAAATTTTAGCTTTTGAATTTTATGACTGAAGAAATTTATGTAAGAAAAAATCCCTGAGGAGACTTATGGGTGATTATTGCACTGGCTTTTTTCATTCCTCCATGTGAGTTTAAGGAAAGCTATGTTTTTTGCATGCTCTTTCTAAACCTGTAGAATAGAAAGCAGTCTGCAAAGGGAAGTCTAATAAAATTGTCATTTACTACCAGTATTTTCTCTGGAGATTTTTTTTCTTTTAGTAAAGTTATCTTGGAGCTTTTTTCCCAGCCAGTGTTCTCCCAGTTCAGCTTCACAACCTCATTTTTCAGGGCTTGTCCAGTACTTTCACTTTATAATAATTTTAAATTGATAAATGTTACTGGTTCAGTCTTAAAATCATAGCCATCAAGTGTTTTACTATTATGAGTGTATCTCAACCTCACAATGTCCTTGTGAAACAGATAAATAATCTGGGTCTATATTATGGATGAGAAAGACCACATACACAATACCCATGGACCATGTTGCAAGACACTTAAGTTAGCACTGATTTCATTGTACTTCCACAGGAAACACCACATAAAGCTATTTGTGAAGGTACATTGAGTTGCAGAACAATAAGTTTATTCTGTTACCTATCATAGGGTTATCTGGTGTGGAGTCAGGGTCCAGGTTTTATTCTTTTGTTCCAGAATGTAACTGGAGTGGTCTTAATTCTAACCTAAGGTGTAGACCATAAGATGTGGAAAAAAAAAAAAAAAAAAAAAAAAAAAAAAAAGGCTTAGCTGTTCAAAGGTATGTAAAAAAACTTACACCGAATCACTTAAGTGGAAGTTAAGCATCTAATAGCCTGTGAGGATCAAAGTATTTCTGATTTAGTCATGGTCCTAAAGGCCAAGCAGGGAACTGGTTCTACCACTCATGCCTGAGATTAATGCTGTTGCCACCAGATCATCCTAATGGGGTTTTTCTTCCAAGCTGTTTTGGCAAAGGAATTCATCAATGAAAGGGCTTACAGACTTTTGAAATTCTCATATTTGACTGAAGTAGTTCTTGATGCAACTGAAATCATCATATGATGTCTCATACCCTGGCCACCTGTAAAGGAAAGCTTGCACATTTTTCCTGACATCAGACTAGGGCTAGCCTGGTAGCACTTGCATGGAGAAGAGTGTTTGGATCTGAAAAATTCTGCAAAAAGATACAGAATAGTCAGTTGGACCAGTAAATAACCTGCACACACAGTTTTGCTGGGTCCATCTTCAAAATGTACAGTTATTGAATAGCAGCAAAGCAAAGAATAAAGCCTAAAATCCACCCAAAGCATATTATCTTTGATTTTTTTTGTTATCTTCAGATAACTCAGTTTTTCTGGTCTTTTTTTTTTTTTTCCCTCCAAAGCCTTTCTGCAGATTTCTCGTATTGCAGTAAAACAAAACAAATGAAACATTACTAAAAAAAAAATGACAAAATATTTCCTTTTTTTAAAAAAAATGTTACTTACTTCTTACTATAATAATTTTCCCACATAATTTGGATTTGGCAAGACTGCCAGAGGAATGACCTTGTTCAGCACTTCAATTTATGTTTTCATCTTCAAGAACTTGAGGTGGCTTATGAGCCAGCAAATATAAAATACAGGAACACATCTTAAAGCAAATGCATTTATTTTATTGAATAAATAGAAAATTGCAGCTTCTTATATGGCAGAAGCCCTAAACTATAAGAGTATAATAAAATCAAACCTGAAATTTCCAGTTTTATGTTATATATTTCTCTTGTCAGAGGGAAACCTAATAAGCACTGCCTTTGGTAGCAGGCATGTATAAGAAAAGCAAATGAAAGGGAAAATAAGTTAGAGGTTTATTTATTTATTTATTTATTACCACTGTGAAGACTTTCATTATAGACATTATTTTATTGAGGGCAAAATTTTTTTCAGTACAGCTAAAGAAAATTGCCCCTCAAAAAAACTCTTAAGCACAGTTCAATGCATTCAAAGCCTGGGCATAGGAAGATAAACAGAAAGTAACAGGCTGCCTTCTACAAAACTTGTGTTCAGAAACATTTTTTAAGGGGTTAAGGAAAACAAGAAGTAGGTGTACTGATTTAGATCTTACTAATTCTGGGTTGCCTATTTTTCTCGAAAACATAGAATTAGAGAATCATAGAATGGTTTGGGTTGGAAGGGACCTTAAAGATAGACTAGTTCCAAGCCCCCTGCCATGGACAGGGACACCTTCCACTAGACCCACTTTGCTCAAAGCCCCATCCAGCCTGGCCTTGAACACTTCCAGGGATGGGGCATCCACAGCTTCTCTGGGAAACCTGGCCCAGGGCCTCACTCATCACCCTCACAGTAAAGGATGTCTTCCTAATATGTAATCTAATCTACCCTATTTCAGCTTAAACCGTTCCTCCTTGCCCTATCCCTACAGGTCCTTGTAAGAAGTCCCTCTCCAGCTTTGTTGTAGGCCCCCTTTATGTACTGGGAAGCTGCAATAAGGTGTCCCCAGAGCCTTCTCTTCTCCAGGCTGAACAACGCCAATTCCCTCAGCCTGTCTTCACAGGAGAGGTGCTCCAGACCTCTGATCATCTTTGTGTCCCTCGTCTGGGTTTGCTCCAACAGGTCCACGTCCTTCTTATGATGAGGGCTCCAGAGCTGGATGCAGTACTCCAGGTGGGGTCTCACGAGAGTGGAGTAGAGGGGGAGAATCACCTCCCTGGACTTGCTGGGTCATACTTCTTTTGATGCAGCCCAGGATACGGTTGGCTATCTGAGCTGCAAGCATACTTTGCTAGGTCGTGTTGAGGTTAATGTCCAGCAACCACCCCAAGTCTTTCTCCTCAGGGCTGGTTTAAATCCATCCTGTCTCCAGCCTGTATTTGTACTTGGGATATTTCTGACTCACATGCAGGACCTTGCACTGGGCCTTAACTTCATGAGGTTTGCATGGGCTCACCTGTCAAGCCTGTCATGTTCGCTTTGGATGGCATCCCTTCCCTCCAGCTTGTCAACCCCACCACAAAGCTTGGTGTGGTTGACAGACTTGCTGAGGGTGCATTCAATCCCATTGTATGCATTACCCACAAAGATGTTTTACAACACTGGTCCCCGTACTGACCTGTGAGAAACGCTGCTCTTCACTGGTCTCCACTTGGACATTGAGCTATTGACCACAATTCTTTGACTGCGACCATCCAGGTAATTCATTAACCACTGACTGGTCCACCCATTGAATCCACATCTCTCCAGTTTAGAGTCAGGGCTGTTGTATAGGACAGCGTTAAATGCTTTGCAGAAGTCCAGGCAGATGACACCAGTTGCTCTTTCCTTTTCCACCAACACTGTAACATGATTGTAGGAGGTCACCAAATTTGTCAGGCATGATTTGCCCTTAGTGAAGCCATGTTGGCTGTCACCAATCACCTCCTTATTTTCCATGTTTCTTAGCATAGTTTCCAGCATAATCTGTTCCATGATCTTGCTGGGCACAGAGGTGAGACTGACTGGTTTCCTGGGTCTTTCTTAGTTCCCTTCTTAAAAATAGGAATTATGTTTCCCTCTTTCCAGTCAGTCTAAACATATCTACTGCTTGGTGAAATCTCTGATATATGCTGAGAACATGTTAAAGTACTACACAGAAAGTGAAGACTTGGGTGAAAATCAATAACTGGTTTACCACCATTAAATTTATGCCTAACTTCAAGCAAGGTGAAGAGGCCCTTGACAAACACACTTGTGCACCTTTCTGAATGGGGACATATATAACTAAGCCAAATCTATACAGTAGATACCTTTCATGATAAGTTTCCTATTAAAAGATGTTAAAAAGGTATTTAGAATAATGTGATAAAGAGCATTTATATGTCATGAAACAGATTGTATGTATTGAAAAATGCATTTTCTGTGAACATTTTTTAAATGGGGAAAATATTTCTTCTTTCCCTTAATATTGTTTTATGGAAATGGTAAGAATGAAACACATTTACCTTTCACTGATGGTCCCAGCCTTGGTGCCTCTCCCTTCTCAGTCGCACATACTTTAGCTGAAGTATTGAATATTTTCTGGCTTTGGTTTTGATAAATGTAAGATGACATTTTTTTTGGTGTGAAAGCCAACACTTACATTTTGTCTTGTGCTACTTTCAGCAGAATTTTGGGATGATTAGCATACCTCCAGAGGAACATATTTTTTTGTCACTAGTTATGATTTTCTTCCTAGCAATTCTGTTGCAGAATTGTAAATGATATGATCATTTTAGTATAGTATATGAGGGGTTTGTTTAATTTTTTAAGTTAAACTGTGATTATATTCCACATAAATATAATACATTGGCCCATAGGGAGCCTTGACAAATGAAATTCTAATTTATATAGTTTTGCATAGAAAGCTTACCCATTTGTCAGAAAAGAAAAAGCAGTGGGGACAGCAAAAATTCGGACAGTAAACTAACAGGTCAGCAAAGCCATGCTGCAGAGTTTCTGAGTCTCCTTTCCAAGCTACATGAAAGAATGGAAGCTGAGTGGTCAGAAAAATAAATGAACAAAAAAAGAAGGAATATTTGGTGCAAATAATTATATCATTAAATGAGTAAATAAAGAAACCGCATGCATTTGAAGGAGTTTCAAGCTTTTAGGTGTTTTTAACAACACTGCCTGGGGTAGACTGAGAGGAATTGATTTGGGCACTGTGTTTTTGTGTGAATCAGAATGTGCCATGAGTGCTTTGGCAGGCACCATGCTTCCTTTGACCAGCAATATTTCATTGTTGCTTAAACAGTGATTTTCTCCATTGCGAGGCAAAGCTGGTTTAGTTAATGCTATCAGTTCTTGTGAAAAGTGGCTTTCATACACTGCTAACGCCAGTGTGGGCACTCACCTTCCACGCATCTAGGAGTTTCCATCTCTTTCAGATGTGTAAGGTATTTTTAAGATGCTGGTAGGTATAGTATTGTAGAAATGCCCAATACTCTACCAAGACTGAGGTTAATTTGTGTTTCAATAGCATCTCAACAGTGATAGCTGAGGAACAAATAAATCCCAGCCTCTCTTTCTCTTATTTTTATATCAGATTTGTATCACAATAATGACTATGTTCCCTGGGGCGGATCTGACAAAAGAGCTAAGGGAACTAGAACTGTGGGATGGTGTGAAGCAATGAGCACACTCTTTCATGCAATAAGGGAGGTAACATTTTTCCCTTGACAGCTGTTTCTGGCCCTGCATCACCCACTACATGAAATTATCTTTGTGAATCTTTTATCAGATTTGTAAGGGACTTGATAATATAAGTGTAATGCCAATATGGGATAGTTTTCTTTGTTTTTTCCACAAGAATTTGTAAAACAGAGGTATGGAAGGAAGGTAATTCCTTAGCTTTGTTTGAAGCTTGTTTTAAACATGAAGAAAACTAAAGGAAAAAACAGGAAAAAATGATGCAATATTTTTAATCTGTATGAAAACCCAACTCCATTTACTATGTCAATGAAATTCCTGATGCAATCCAATTAAGTATAGGGGGTTTTAATCTGTCTATTGATATACCAAAGGTTTCTAAACATATACATTGAAAACCTCTTTCCCTGTTTTTCTTCCTACCAGACTAACATGAGATTAAAAATCTGAAATTTATTCCCCAAAATAGTCTTTGCCATGCTAGAAAGTAACCTCTAAAAGTAGCAGATGTCTTACACTTGCATGCACACTAGAGCCCTGGGAAAGTAGCAGACTGCCACAGTGGAAAACATATTCCTTGATATGACCTTGTTTTAAAGTTCAGGCATCCTTAACCTCATTGCCCACACCTCCTAGTCATCCCACCTTCACACTAGGAGATCTGCCTAGCTTTCCAGAGCAGTTTATAGAGGGACTTTTAAGCGCAACTGATTTGATACTGGAACTGTGTGTTTGTCATTCCTGGTAAAGTGAATGATCTAAGATTTCAGCCTAAAGGTGATACTGCAATAGAGGACCATACAAACCCCAAATGATAATAATTAATCAGAACAGTTTCAGAATGAAAAATAGCACTACACAGCTCCCCCAGATGCCTCTTCCTGACATGAAAAGTTCACCTTGAGGATGAATTGGCAGTTCATTCTCCATGCCCATGAAATTTCCAGTCTCCCTGAGAGGCTCTATTAGCAGCAATTGTGTTTGTAATTTGTAGACATGTCAATCACCTAATTTCATATAGGCCACTGAACAATTATTAGAATGCAACAATTTGGGTTGTTACTTACCCAGGCTGAATTTCAGCTGATAATTTACATCTGAAAGACTCCATTTGGTATTGCAAAGTCCCTAAGCCTGCAGTTCCCAACTGTTTATTTAATTCAGGTATGTTTATTAGTTTTTACACACATTCACACGGTCTACACAACTTAGTTTGTAGATCTGAATGGATAAAAGCCACTGATTTGGCATTATACGTGGAAAGCATAGTTTGCTAAATTAATTTATGTGGGCCTAGGATATGAATAAAAATTGTTGGTGATTTCAGAGCATTCAATTGCTTTCCTGGTTTTGTTGTTCCTCCTTTTCAGAGTGAGGGCTTCAGTTCTCAATCTTTGGAAGTGTTTCCATGGATGCTTTTGCCCCCAGTTTTGCTGTGCTTCCCATCCTGACTGTCTGCCCAGTCACACAAAGCCTGATGCTTGAGCTTGTGCCTGGGAGCCCTGGTGAGTCCTAGGAGACCGCTCTGCCAGCAATATGACAGTTGGGTGAATTCACCCTTCCTGTGGCTCAGGATCTGGGAGTTGCTTTCCAGCAATCATACCCAGGTTGTCCCTGGACATGACAAATGTAATAAGGTTCAGAGGCTCAATTTTGCCCCAGCAGATGCTCTAACGGTTTAGATAATTGATTTAATTGCTTGTTCTAGGTTTTAATCCTGGGAGAATTGCTGAAGTATTTGGACACCTGGGAGCCTGATGAGTACTACTGACTTCTCTAAGGCATTTACCATCAATACTTTTTCTGAGATTAACAACTTGGAATAAAAACTCACATAATATCAGATTTTACAAGAAGTCCTCGTTCTTGCCTAGCTAGAAAAACCACAAGGGAGCAGCCTTTATTAAGGCTTCTCAGTCCTTTATAGTTATTGAAGAGAAAGTAGAGAGGCACAAACATGAAATTAAAGTAAAACTTTCCACACATATCAGAGATTTCAACACTTGACAGTGGGAAATTCACTTTGTTTTATTATTACATTCAGTGCTCAGTCTTGCATGAGACAAAGTGTGTTTGGCCCAGATCTACAAGAGCTAATCAGCATGCTGGGAATTAACTAGGAAAGTAAATGCTTTACTGCATTAGCCTGGGGGCTCAGAGAGCGGGCTTCACAGAAGCGAGCCCCACAAGTACTTAGGAGGAACTTGCCTCCATCAAACCGTGAAGAGTCCAGATAGCCAGGTCTAGTTCATAAGTGTAATTCTACTTTTGGGAACTGCAATAGGCCTCCGCACTTCACTAACTTGCAGGAACAAGATGTAAACTTCCTCCTCCCTGACTTCTTTGCCTATTTAGATGCTTTGCAAGTGTTGAAAAGACAAAAGGCTCTACCAGGAGTCTTGTCCAAGCAGCCTGAACCAAATTTGTGCAGCATGGACAGCCAAAGTCAGTGAACTACTGGAATGAAAGATCCCATTCTCATGCAGATGTCTTCAGAAAGAAAGAACAAGAGAAGTTAAATATACGGAAAATATGACATATTACACTAGCTTCTAAAAAGAACATTTTTCAAAGTTTTCTTGAGCTGTCAGCAGCTGTTTAAGTTTGTTCAGAAGTGATGAGGCAAAATGAAATCCTTTCATATATGATTATTTTTATATTTTCAGGGTCTTTTTTTTTCCCCAGGTATTATCTAGTGACACACAAGATAATGCACTGTATCCAGGCAGAAGCACTACAGAAAGATCAAACATTCCACTTCATCATCTTCAAATACTTTGATGCTACCATGGACAAGAAGAATAGAGTAAAAGAAGCAAAAGGACACTTTAAAATAGGATCTAGGAAAGAAAGAGATTATACACTGAGCTGTTATAAATTACTGCTGGTAAAGCTGAGAAATCCCCAAACACTAGAGATGTAGCAATCTGGTAATGCAAGTAGAGATTTAAACTTCAGCGAACAACCCTACTTCCCCCCACGCTTACTTGAAGCATAGTCCCTGCTGTTCACCTATTAGCCTCAGGAGGAAGAGAAATGTGCAGGTGGCCTACATACAAAATATCCACGATTATACAAGCATGATCTACCCAAGTATGAATGCAGTCATGGAAGTATTGAGGGGCAAGCCTCATCTGCTTCACAAAAAATTAAAAAAAATCCCCTAAAAGCCACAAGTCACTGTTAAAATATGACACAGATGACCTCAAGTGACCTTTTCATTTGTTTATGATCTGTCTCATGAATTGAGAGTGTCATTATTTAAACAAGTGGATAATAATTTTCCCTAGTAATTTTCTTAATATTTCATCAAAGTAGTAAATGCTCATTTCTATCAGGCTGAGCACTTTCTCTGGGATAAAGCATCACTAATGTTACTTCCATCCTTCCAAGAACTGTAAGAAGCTTTAGAAGAAAACTCATTTTGTTAAAATTACTCATCCAGTTGGAACATTAAAGAAATTAAGTCTTTTTTACAACCACCTCAACTTTTGCATGCTTATCGTGACATATCAAAACTCTTCTTTGGCCTTAAGATACAGTGGTAGTGAGTGTGTGATAATTTCAGCAAGGAATGGCAGGAGACAAACTGTATCAAACCTTATCTTCAGTCACACGTAGGAAGTGTAAGAAGATCTGCATGTAAATGAGAGCTGTTTCATATGCTGTCTTAATATACCATAATATTCTTAGGCTGTTACTCTGTGGATATTCTGACTTTTAATAACACAGGCATTTTGATAGTTGTCTGTTACTTCTTCCAAATGAAATAAGAACATACAAAAGCAGTGTGTTTTAGATAGAAGAAATAGAATTTTGGTCCCCTTCTAATTCTACTGATTTTTATATCAAAGTCAATACTGTGTTTTTTCAAGTTATTTTAAGAACTGACCAAAAGATACTGTGGAGCAAGTCTGAAAATGCCCAGAGAAGAGTAAACTGCAGGGCCACTTTCATACACCATTTGGTTCCACCATCTCCTATGGGACAATGATCAGCTGGAAGGCAGAATGTATCAAATGAACACAGTGAATCTTTTTACATTTTTTTAAAGCAGTTCTTTCTTTCCTTGCACTTGTCTTAAGGAATTTTGACCCATTAAGCTTTTTATTTGTCAATTCTTTTCCTTCTATTAGGTCAAGGGAGGTGATTCTCCCCCTCTGCTCCACTGCCATGAGACCCCACCTGGAGTACTGTATTCAGTTCTGGAACCCCCAGCACAAGAAGGACATGGACCTGTTGGAGCAAACCCAGACGAGGGACACAAAGATGATCAGAGGTCTGGAGCTCCTCTCCTGCGAAGACAGGCTGAGGGAATTGGGGTTGTTCAGCCTGGAGAAGAGAAGGCTCTGGGGACACCTTATTGCAGCTTCCCAGTACGTAAAGGGGGCCTACAACAAAGCTGGAGAGGGACTTCTTACAAGGACCTGTAGGGATAGGGCAAGGAGGAACGGTTTAAGCTGAAATAGAGTAGATTTAGATTAGGCATTAGGAAGACATTCTTTGTTGTGAGGGTGGTGAGACACTGGGCCAGGTTTCCCAGAGAAGCCGTGGATGCCCCATCCCTGGAAGTGCTCAAGGCCAGGCTGGATGGGGCTTTGAGAAACCTGGTGTAGTGGAAGGTGTCCCTGCCCATGATGGCAGGGGCTTGGAACTAGACAATCTTTAAGGTCCCTTCCAACTCAAATCATTCTATGAATCTATGATTTTATTACATGACAAATCTATAAGTAAAGGGGAAAGACTGGGTGGGGGAGAGCATGGCTCAGTCTCATAAGCTGCTACCACTGTTGCAGCAGGGAAGGAAGATATTAGTGACCATAATTAATGGCAGAAAAGAGAGATCCTGTGTGGGCCCTAGTACTAGAAAGGGTCCATGACCTAAACTGCTTAATTAGTGATTGTGGCTCTGCCAGTGGTCTGTTAATAGCCTTCTGTATATAATGCTTTTTTATCTTTAAATTCCAATGGAAAATTATAAGAAATTTCCAAAATGATACATAAATTGCAATGATAACAGGCCCAGATTGAACTTCTTTATGTAGCATTTTAATATTAAAAAAGAAATTAAGAATTTGATGATAGAAAGTTGTGATCCCAGCTGTATTTTCAGTTTTCATATTCAATAGTCACAAACTGCAGGATGATGTTTGTGACAAACCTGTATTTTGAGAAACCTTTCAAAGACATGACAAAAATACAGCCCTCTCTTTATAGCCTCCAGCAACACCATCTTGTGCTCTGATCTCTCTAGATTTTACATACTCTGGTAGGCAGGTTGAGTGCTTGACTGGCAAATTCCAAGGAAACCCCATATACTGCTAGTGACTGTGCTGGCTGCTGTGCAGTTACCACTATCTTTGTTCAACACTGAGCCTGTCACCTGATATATATCTAACAAGCACTGACTTCTGGAATAAAGGCTCCAAGTGAAGACACTTAATCACCCAAGGTCTCATAAGGATCCCACGTCAGGGAAAACACCAGTTTTAATGTGCTGTTGATTTACATTCTTCCTGCAGCTATATTCAGAGGCAGGATGCTTTAGTTCCTGTTTGAAGCTCTTCTCTTGTGTGGTCTGCTACATCATATTTATTTTTCTGATTTATACAGCAGCATTTGAGAAACAGGATGGCCCATATATACTTTTCAGTTTCTTCAAGTGTTTGGCTTATGATTTAATATTTATAAAGTATTTTGAAATCTCTGTGGAAGGTGCTATAGAATGCACTTCTAGGGGCAGTTTCAGATATGCAAAGTCAGGCCATGGCAGAAAAGAGTTTAAGGAGGGAGCAAATTAAATTTCAAAGGATATATCACAATTAATCGACTTTGTCAAAGGGAATCCTAGGGCAATCTGCAGATGAATAAATAGTGAAATGGTAGGGTTGTTTGGTTTGTTGTGGGTTCTTTTGAGAAAAGTGCTAAATGAAGATTAAACCCATTTTAACATGAAATAGCCATCAATACAAGGAGATCATGACATCTTGGTAAAGAAAATTGTTATTTTCAAACACAAGAGTCAATAATTATTATAATTTTCTATTACACATATCTCAAATTGACTATATCTTCAGGTGTCTTCCCATGTCATTTTATGGCTGCAGCTACAGCTTCGTGCTGCTGCTGAGCATTACAGTAAATATTGACTATTTATCTTTGAATGGCTGACAGTGTTATAGTTTTATTCAAACAGGAGCAAACAAGGATCTTTTTTACAATGGCTTTCTAAAAAGAGATGAATATAGCATGCAAATATATTAATATAAACAGGACAGCAGAGACATAATATTGAATCCACCATGGACTCTAGTGCCATCTGTCTCAGTTCTCAGGAAAGGGTCCACACAAAACCAAAAGCAATCAAACCTTACAGGCATTGATAGTCTTCTTCCTGTGGTTTCTTCTACAGGCTTTGGTCAGCAGAATTATGCTGCTATCTAAACCTGACACTGGGTGCACATTTCTGTGGTGCTTGGGATTGTGTCCTGTATGATCTGACCAGCTCTGATAGAGGCCTTGGGAGCCTTGTTTGTTAAATAGAAATGGCAGAAATTCAAGGAGTGACCTATCAGGACAGCCACCGGGTCATGCAGTAGTAAATATGCAATTCTGGTCCTCCCCATCTCAGAAAGTATATAGTTGAAAATAGTCTAGATATAGAAATAAAAAAGGCAACAAGGATTATCAAATACCATCATCCATGTGAGAAATAGCTAAATAAAAGAGGACTATTCTGTTTGAAAAAGAGGTGAGCTGTCACGGGTATAAGCAGGTTCAGAGTAGTAGGGAGTGGGACTGGTTGCTTGCCTCATCTTCCCTTACAGGAGATCAATGGCATCAAAAGAAGATAACATATAGGTGAGTTGAGCAGCTCACAATGTGTAGTTTAGTTGTGGTACTCCTTGCCAGAAGACGTTGCAATTATTTAAGTTTACATGGATCTCAGTGAAAGCTGGTGAAGGTAATGGAAAACAAATTGGAGGATTTCTAAATATATGGAAGCCATGACTGGCTGATGAATTGCTTGGGTTGCTGTTTGGAGTCTAGGGGGATTCTTCAGGGGGAAGTATATTCTAAATCTTGTTCTTATACTCGTCAGACACTTTTGTTCTCTCTGAGAGGTGGACACAGGGCTTAAAGGACCTTGTCAGATCAAAGATGACTCTTATGCTCTGACATGGAGGTGGGAAGAAGTCACACCTTAGGCTCTGCCTGGATTGTCCAGCATTGCCAGGCTGGTTTGAACACAAGCAGTAAGAAGCAGCTATGGTGCAAAATAGCACTGAGGCATTGAATGATCAACAGATATTGCTTGCTACCAGAGGAGAAGGAGCAACAAAGAAAGTACCTGCAATGGAAAAGCGGGCAGTTAAAAGCTGCATGGGAGTTGAAACTCCCTTGAAATAGAAGAGTTTTGAACAGCACTTCACTCTGACTTTGCTTGCAATGGATGTCAGCGAAAGGCAGATTCAGAAGGTAGTCTTCTTTCTAACAATAGCTAGCTCTGAAGCTGTTGATGTGTTTAATAGCTTCCACTTAACTCATGTAGAATAGACTGACTGTAAAACTGCTAGAAATATTTGAATATTCCTGCATTCTACAGGAACATTAAGTTGAGGAAAAAGATTTTTTTAAACAATATGGGAAAATATAAGCCTTCAGTATGGAACTGAGGCTGAAAAGCCAGTTTTGCAATCTGGAACAGTGGGAGGAAGTGCTAAGATATTATCAAAGGAATATCCAAGCAATGACAGAGTATGTGCAATGTACTCAAAGACCTAACAGTATGAGGTCAGATAGGTTTTCGCAGACAGAATGGCCAATGTTTCAGTGAAAGATAAAACGGTTGTAATGATGCATTCATTCATTTTAAGCTGAACATCAGCAGGTAGGAAAATAGTGCTGCTAGGCTCATCCAGTCAGGACTGGCATGAGAAAAGCATATGTATGATTAAAAAAAAATAAATCTTGGTGCTTATTGCGTGTGCCTATTTCTATTAAATATATGTGTAAGCTAGATACACATGCAAATAACATGTTAGAAGAGAAAATTTGAACAATACCAGGAAATTAAAAGCATGCCCACTCAGGGGCTGAAAGGTATGAGGCAACAGACACTGAGAACCCAAATAATCTGAAACATTTAGTAGAAGAGAGCTAAATCACAATAAACTAAGAACAAAATGTAGTTGAGAATCCTTCCAAGGTGTGTATTGGTTTATCCTAATATCAGATAGTCAAAACTGTTGCCTGTTTATTAAGAACTATTAAATGCCACTATGCTTAAATACACAGGGAGACTTTAGCTTTTCAAGGAAAATCCATATTTAGTTTAAATGAATTGTAATCCCTGTAATTTAAAGATGATCAATATTGGATGAAAGTGACCATATGCAATTTATTTCCCCTACTAAAAAGAAGTCTGAACATGTGTTCTGATGAACAGAGTTCTCTCATACAGCATTTGGCAAAAGTTTAATAGATCAAGAGACTGGCAATACCTATTGTCCATCTTGATCTGATAAAAATGCCCTGTCTAATCTGAGACAAAAATGTGTACACTGAGGGCTAGAGTTAATACTACACATGAGACCTTAAAGAAAATAACGAAAACTATCATCAAAATGTGCCTCACACAATACCATCTTCAAATCTCAGAATGCAAAATGCTTTATTGAACCAGCCATATTGCTGTAAAGTGTCTGCAAGAGATAACAATCACCTTTGCCTGCATGGCAGGCATTAAATAACAAGAACAAGTGAATTTCCTGCAATTCTGCTCGTGCTTTAACAGAATTTCATTGACTCAAGTAAAAGAACAGGTTTTCTTCAAAATGAATACTTTCAGAAAATATATTTCATATAATCAGAATGATGTCTAACTGTAAATAATATCAGAATAGTATTTAAGAGTCACCCAAATCTAGCTTTGACACAAGAATGGATTATTTTTTCAGAATTGGTAGTGAGGGGTCATAATGTCAGAGAGGGCTGTAGATGCTACCTGAGAGGGTGACAGGACATAGCCATTTGCACCAATAAATAGGCCTGTTAGCCCTACAAAAGTAGGGTTTGAATCTAGAAAAATGTGGAAACCATTGCTTTTAGGGAACAGTAGTTTTTTGTTTCTGCCCAAGAGCTATAAGTTAGAGCAGGACTAGTCTAGTATTTCTTGCACTGGTGTTGATAAAATTAAACAGTTTTCCTTTTCAAAGTAAATCCTTTTCTTAGAATTTCAGAATCCAGTCATTTATGTTTCCATTGAGAGGAACTTTTTCATGGGATAAAGGTTTAATCCCCAATACACTGTGCATTTTAATCAGTTTAAATCTTTGCCTGAGAACAGACATTTCACAATCAATGGATTTTAATAACCTTTGGGGGAAAATTGCATTAAAGGCAAGCAGTAATACTTTTCTGGTTTCCCTCTTTGCTATCAGTCTTTTATTCTGTTATTAAGTATCTTAGCATGAGACCCAGATCCTTTTTTTCTCAAACATTCATCTGCTCTTGATGATTTTTCCTCATATGAAGTTCTAATCCTCTGTTTGTGACAACATAATTATTTCCACAGCAGCTAATTGCAATATTTGTAACCACTGATTAGAACTACAGGTGGGGATATGTAGTCAAGATCTACTGAATTAAAAACAAAACAAGTTCCAGACAAGTGAAAATATACGAGAGAACATAACTATTTTCACAATTGTGTTTCCAAAGCAATTCTTTTTTTTTCTAATGTAAACAAGCACAACAGTTGATGTAAGTATTCATTGCCAGTGGAGGACCTCTCTAGACAGAGCCTTTTGGTGATTCAGTTTCCCTTATGCTTTTTTTACAGGAACAGTGTTTAGGTGATCAGATTTGTAGGGTTTTTTTTTTCTGAAGCCACAGAAAAAGAAATCATCTGCAAACTAATGTTTCTGTCAGAGTTCTCTTCCTGAAAGATTAGAAACTGGAACAAAGTGCAGAATTTTGCTTTTATCAGCCACTATATGTTTCCTTAGAGAGAGAGTGAGAAAGAAGGAAATATCAAATAGTTTTACTGGATTATTGAAGGAGTTATTAATTTATAATTTGCCCTGCAAGGGATGTGTACTGTGGCACTGTCCCAGCACCAGCACAGGAAGCAGCTCTAGCTCACCTGTATTTCCTGCTGCCTTGCCCTCCACACTGGTGTGCTTTAATCATCCTTTCACACCCAGCCAGGCAACCCTAAGTTGGATAAAGAGAAGCTGAGAGCATAGCTCATTTCATTACCCAGGTTTTTGACTCAGACATGTAGAAGCTGCTTTTCTCATTGTTCCTAAAGCTGCAGTTGCAGCACTTTTTGGATGTGTTTTATGCATCATAGCATGGAATTTTTTAATCAGAGATGGATGAGATAATTACGAGGAAAAATGTTTCAGAGGCAGCAGATCAGTAGCTGGCATTTTAGCCCTGAGCTTGAGGGTGGACTTTCCAGTGCATCTGTGAAGCTGTTCCTCCCTGCAGTGTATTTCTTCGTTCAGATTGCATACAGGCTGCTATACCCAGCAGGAAAGATTAAAAAGGGCTGTGACAGTCTATCCCTGAATGAAAAATTGAGTACAGGCATCTGAACAGTTAGACCTGGCTTAGATAAAGCAAAACTATGCTTTTACTCTTTCTTTGTCTTGAACCTAATTCAACCTATATTTCTTTGAGGACTGAAAATGATTATTCAGACCTTTATTGCAAATATCAGACAGAGAGGGCTTTTAATATCGGTTTCTGTCTTGTGAAAGAGTAGAAAATTTATTACTAACTAATATGTTTTCCTGGCTTATCACTTTCAACTAGCAGATAATGGTTTGTGTTAGGATTTTGTTATTAAATGGAAGCTTGAAAATATGAACAGGTTCATAATAAAAACAACTTGAAACTGACAAAGTAATTTTTCCTCCGACTTTTATTGAACTGGCCCTTACACCTATGAAAATCACCTCGAAGTCAATACTATTGATTATATTTCAACACTCATTATGACGACAGTTTGAAGTGAAGTGGCAGGTTATCACTTTGCTTTAGATTACATTTGTCAGCACTGTACTTTAAGATCTATTTTTTAACAGCATGGCTTTGGAGCTTAATTTGCCACAACTTTGAAAATTTCAGTGTAATGAAATATGTTCCATGGAAGGGCATTATGTTTTTTGTGGTGTAAATAAACCAGTTCTGCTCCAGACTCATAACTGCAGAAGTCTGGATATACACTATAAATACTTTTAAAAGCAAATATGCATGTACATGTATACAAATCAATTCAGATAAGTCCATGACCCATTTTTGTATTTACTTTCAGTGAAATTCATTGAGTGACTGCAATGATCAATTAAACAGGATTTTAATCCCAATTACAGACTCTTTTGAAATTGCTTGAATTTATTTTTCCACTTATATGGACTTATATTTTACTTTAATAGGAGTTGTGGACTTGTCTGATGGAAGAAATGGTCTTCAAGGGAACGGAAAAAAGTGAATATTTGGTATATAAAAGGAAGTAATTTGAAACTGTAATTCTGAAACAACTGAAATTGCTTTTGCTCCATAATAGATGAAAACAACTGTGGGTAACCAAATGTAAGAGAAAAAAAAACCCCACAACCCAAACCAGTCAAAATTGCTACAAACAAAAGCACGGACTAGGTGCTTCATTGTTTTTCTTTCTCCTTTTCAAAGAATCATCAGAAGTAATATTAGGACTACTGTTCTGCTACACTGTGGTTGTCTTCACAGAACAATAAATTAAGTGAAATAATTTGCTTAGGAAGATGGTAGCATATTCTTATGTTGAAAATTGGGGAATTGCCTGACAGTTTTCTATTCTGACCACCGTGGGTTGCCTGCCTGCCTGCAGACACAGTGATCTGCCACTGCAGTGGACTTGCCAGCAAGTCAGTCACTTCATGCCCTGTTGCTGCCTGGCCTAACCTTACCTGTTGCTTAGGTGCTTCAGAAGGCCTCCCAGTGGGACAGGGAATCCATGAGTGTGTTCATTTCTCCAGTTCCACCCCCTGGATCCCACTCCTTTTATCCTGCCAAACAGCATTGGCTTTTAGATTCCAGCCTGTTATCCAATTATTTCTCCCTTATTTAGACCCCTTCTGAAAGAAAACCTGTTTATTTGTGGAGATGTCCACTCCTGCGTCTTTTCAACCCCAAAACAATGGGGGTCTATTCGTTCAAACTGTGTGATTAGCTGAAAATGAGGGTGATGCCATATCACAGATGAGTCCCCACCTAGAATCCTCAAGGGATATCTCCTTTGTGTTCCCCTGGTGCCTTTTAAAACTTACAAGGACACACTGAACATCTGCTGGTTGGCCTAGCAGTATAGTGCTGTGTTTGTGGTCTTTATTTCTTCAGTCCACTGAACTGCAACAGCCAGCTGCTGAAGTAAAGTGCGCAAAATAGTTTGTCCTTAAGCCCAAGCAAAATACTGAGGACAGACAGCAGTGAGAGGAAATGCTGCTTGCTGCTATAAGCTTGAGATTTGTGTTACTCCCTTGTAAAATGCAAATGCCATCAAGGATGACAAGTGCAGTAGTTGCTCATCCAGCTTGGAAGAAGTGAGGGTGCCAGTTCCTGTAATTCTTCTGGCCAGTTCTCTCCCAGATCTTCCCTGTCTGTTCAGCCTCTTCCCTGACAGAATTTGCATCCTTTCCCTTCTTCAGCCTCTGCTGTTTGTGAAGATAAAGGAGAGAAGAGAACTGCATGGTGCAGGTGACCTGTTGCATGCTGGAATAACAGGACTCTGTGACCACAACAGACAGCTAAAACTGAGAGCAGTCATGTTCTGAAGTGTCCGTGCCTGAAAGCTTCTGAGGCAATGTTTGAATGTGATACTAAAGTTACAATTGTTCACAGGCAATGCAAATAAAAGACCAAATTCAACTTTCAAATTGCTTGCAGTGAAAAATTTGACCAATTAAGTCCTTAAAAGTAGGTGATGAATATATAAAAGTCTATGAAAATACAATACAGCCCGTGTTCAGTTCTGTGTTCTTACCTCTGTCTTACATGATTTCACCAGACTGAACAGTGACTGGTCTGTCACAATGTCAGGGTTGCTATCAATTGGTATTTGCTATACTCTGAAATACAGTGCTGGGAGATGTATTACTTACTATTAGCCTAAATAATAGTTTGATGATTGATTATGTCCCTAATTTAATCAGGCTGCTTGCTAAATGCTTCTAGGGATTAGAAGTTTGTTTTGAACACTAAAAAGTAAATATCTGAATACATATGTCCAGCTATATTTTACATTAAACAAAGTGCAATTATTTCTCCAATTCCTTCAAATTTTCTATGAATAGAAAAAAATTATTTATTGGACAGATTATATTATTGGGCATATTTAATTTGATTGTACAAGCAGATAAAACATCAAGGCAGAGAAGAAGAAAATGGACAGATGTAAAAGCATTTAGGCTAAGATTAATTGTTCAGAATGCTCTTGAGACACTCCATCATATCAGACAATTCATTGAACTCATAAAAGCTATACTGTCATTATGATGAGAGATGAGCAGATTACTGACAACAATTTTTTAACTAATGAATTTAGTCTCTTTGGATCAACAATTGCCTGGAAAGATTCTTGAATTTACAAGTTTAATTTTACTCAGAGGTGGTTTTTTTCCCCTCTTTCCCTCCCCCCTCCTTTCCTAATATGATCATACTGTGAAGAAAATACTATGAATATTTTGCAACCAAGATTTGAAGTTGGACCTGTATTATTAGTTCCATTTTTTGATATATGCAATCTGAGTTTGTTTGTTTTTTTTGTTTTCGTTTCCCTTATGAAAAGACTTATGTCTGGGGAGACCAAAGAACAGAAAGTGTATTACAAATTTTTAGCATCTGCCTGGACAACAAGGATTTTATGTCACATGTCACTTCTAAAACCAGTAAGTTAATGTAGCATTTTCATGGCTGGGTTTCAAGATTTACACTTACTTTCTTTTTGCCACCTGGACGATCTGCTTGTGAAGGGGAAGTCAAAGCTCTGCTTTTCTAGTAGTCCTAATCTAGTCTTCCACGCTAGGGTAGTGTGGAAAGAGGATCTCCTGACGTGGAAAATAGTATGCAAAGTTTATGGCAACTGTGGTGTGACTATTTGATAGTACAACTTAACTTAAAACATGATTTTCAGCTTAAGTAAAAGCCATGCAGATTTTTTTGGCAAGCACAAAAGGAATAAAAAATGTGGAAAGAAATGTTTTTTGAAATGTGAGCCACATATCATGTGGTCTTCATTCTCCTGTACTTGAAAAATTAAATAAGAAATTAAAGACAAAAATGGATGAAAAAAAAGCGCATTATTTACACCCAGAAGGACAGTTTATTTGTATTTTATCCCCAGAAATCTTGCTGATAGGAGATTAGCTCACCTTTTCTGTCTCTGCTCAGTTCGAGTTTTAATCAGCATTCTGCGTCCTTGTTTGATTTCTTTTGGAACTGCAACTTGTTAAAGAGTGCTTCATTTTCTACCCTATATCAGAAAGTGTGTATACTCTTCTTTTGAATGTGTCTAATAGCATTTCAAGCATGTTTGCATTTCGCTCTGCTTCCTTTCAGCGTATTTGCAATGTGCTCTGGTTTTCTATGTTGGCTTTGAAATATATTTGTTGAACTGATTATGGGACAGACCTTTATTTTACCTGTTAATTATCATAATTAATTCATGTGTGTGTGTCTGTGCACATTTGTGAAATGGTGCTGTAAAAGAGTTTAGTATCTGTTAATTTACAGACAGTGAAGAGAGCTTATAAGTGCAATATGAGAGAATCTGTGAAGAGAGAAAGAAATACAGCTAAACAAGTGGGGATAAATGAACATGAAAGATTTCTTGAGCTTCAGAATGGGGAGCCTGGAAATGAATTGCAGCTGTGTGCATGCATACATCTGGGGGCAGATTTTCTTCTTTAGCCTCGCTCATTCTAAAGTGCTATGGGCAAGCTAGTGGAAAACGAAGAAAATTATGGATATTTGTTGGCAAGATTGCAGCAAAAGAAGACAGAAAGAGGACAACTGTAGAGAAGCAGCCAGGAAGAAGATGGATTATGTATTTTACAGCTGATACAGATACATAAGGGCCATACTAAAAAAAACAAAACAAAACAAAAACAAAAACCAAAAAGCTAATTAGAAAACTATTACTGAACAAAGGCTGGGAAAAATTATGAAATGAAGAGCCTACTCCTTTCATTTATATTTAACTAAAAAAGAAGAGGAAGAATTTCACCAAGCCAACTTCTTCATTTCTCCAGAAGATCACTATGCTGTTTTATCTGGGATTGTGCTAGAAGTTACATTTTATATTCCCTTTATATTTTGGCAGGGAGCTGACACTTTGTTATTTACATGCATTATGTGGTTATGTTTCATTACACAGTATAATAATATGACACAACTAAATGACAAAGTCCCTGGTGAACATTTTAAGCGGTACACATCCCAGGACTGCAGTAAACACGCTAAATTACAAATTCATGGACTGGTGAATGTGGCCATTCAGCAATATAGGAATGGTTCATCTTAATAGACAGTACATTCTGGTAGAAGGGCATGGGCAATAGGACAGTGTTTTACTTATTTATTTACTTAAGAGATGAGGATAGAAGCTCCGAAGGAAAGAGTATACAAATTTACTTAAAGCACAAGACAAAGGAAATTTCTAGGTGAAGAGTTATCCAGACAGAGTAGGGAATCCTACAGACTTTTTTAATCAGTATTTTCTACAGTTACTAAAGAAAAAGCAATGGTACTCATAGGTTAATTGAAAATTAAAGGCAGGGCTTATGATGAGATACTGAGATTTTGTTAGTAACTGATTACTCAAAGAGCTCAGTCAATTAAAAATAACAGACCTAGGAGGCTACACATGAGTTTTGAACTTGTTCCCTCTGCCTCCAACTGTTATCCTCCTTGTCATCTCCCCATGCCCATAATGTCTGCATGATGTCACACCATTTTCATCTTTGGCATAAGATATGTTACTTTAATTCCTGAATTTTGCTAAAAACTGTAAAAAAAATCTGTGGCTAATGAAACAGTGAGATAAACAAAAAAGCATTATGTACCTTTTTTTTTTTTTTTTTTTTTTTTTTTTTCTTGCATGAAACAGGAGAAGGCTAAAGGAACAGAGGGAAAAAAATGTCAGCTGGAGAAGAGAAGAACAAATAATTCCCAAGCCTCTTATTTAAAATATACTTTGTTTTAAGGCTTCTAATTACTATTTGTGTGAAGCTACTATAGATTCTATATGATGATTCTATAAAAAACAAGCTTTCCCACAACAGTGGGTTTTGGTTTTGGTTTTCTGTACAGACTGTATTTTTTTAATTCCTACCAGATGCTGAATGCATCTTCACTAGTCAAGGATCGTACTTATAATGTGGCAGTCCCTCACTCTGTAAGAAGTTCAAGCTGGAGAGCATCTTGCAGCTACAATGATCCCAACCTATACATGCACATCCTCAAGCTAACAGCTTCATGGCTCACAGTTAAAATAAAAGGAGTACGAATTACTCTAGATTGACAGAGTGCAGGCTGTTGAAAATGGTGAAGTAAAAGTGATAAGACTTTCTTCAGAAAAGAAGAATCAAGAAAAGCTTTGTTTTACATTAATTCTTTGGGGTTACAAAAAGAAAGAAGACTGCAGAGCTGCAACCATGCGTTTAGACAAAAATAGCTTAATTACTGTAGGTTAACTGAGAACTGGCTCAGGATGCTAAGAAGTTATAAAAACACCATAGTAACAGGAGGGTGTATACAGGAAAAGACAATATATCTTTAAGATCAGAGAACTTATATTCTGCATGCAGAATGACTTACCAGAACAGGAGTGGTCTGGATGGAAGCATATGATAGAGAAGGTAAAAAACAAGAAATTGACAAAAACATCCAAACCAGGGCAAAAAGAGACAGGTCAGGAAATGTTTGTATGCGTAACAGATTATTTTTAAAGAGGCACATCATTAATCATGCATGCAGGTTTCAATTACCCTTGCATACACTTGAATAAAAATTGTGAAATGACTATGGAAAGTCATTTCTGGAGGTAAAAGGGAGCTATTTCCTTTTAAAACAGCTGACCAATCAAAAAGGCCAGACATGTCTTTGGATGCATCCTTAAGAAAATAAATATATGTTATTAATGAGAAAAAAGTTGGTGAGGATTTGATTCTGGTGATTGTAGAGAAACAGCATCAAATTGTAGGCACTCAAAAGAATATTCGTAAGTATAGAAGTACAAAAATACTGGACTTTAAAAAGGAAGAATATGAAATTTATTGACAATAGTTTGCAGAATATTAAAAAAATGCTAAGTGCATTTTGCAGAAAGGGAAGGTACTTATGAAAAAAGAAAGGTTAAGAATTCTTGCATTTTCCCAATTGTAAAACAACATTAAACAATACCTGTGGAGATTCCCAGGTGGAGTAGATATAACTCCATTTCCTTGGCCCGTTTACACCAGCTAGAGATAGTAATGTGTTTAAGGTAAGATTAAGGTAAGAAGAAAATCCGACAAAAAGCAGATTTAAAAGTCAAATGTGTTGCACAGAGGGGATTATACTAAAAAAACCCAACTGATAGAAGAAATTAGAATAGGTACAATGGAATATACATACCTCTAAAGCAATTTCACTAACAGAAAAAGCTTTTATTTTCACAAATACACAAACCAGGTATTTTTTCTGCTTATGATTCCTGCTGTTTTTATACGTAATTCCAACACTAGTTAGAAAGCTGAGATGAATATAAGCTACATGTAGACAATTCAAAACAATATGTTGATGTAAATTATATCAGACAGAAAAGGCTTCTATTAGTTTTTATGTCCTATGTGTCTGCTGACTAAAACAACAAAAAAAAAATCTGGTTGAACTGAACGAAGTGTATCTTACAGTTCACAAATAAAACAAGAACAGTAGGAGGTCATTAAGCTATTTAAAGAAAATCACGGACTTTAAAAGCCATTCTCTGTGAATCATGCTGTCTTTACAAACAGTCTGAAATTATTATTTTTTTTTTAGAGGTTGACAAGTTGAAAAATTCCATGATAAAACCAGTTTATTAATGCTTCTGTGATATTTTGTAGAAATACTAAGAAAAGTTTTCCATATGAGAATAGAATACAGCTTAGCACAGAGCTATACACAGAGTCCCTTGCTGTAGCGTGGAGCTCTATGCTATAGGAAAACTGCTGAGAATGGGGGTAAAAACTAGAGCAACAACTGAACATCCACTTCCTTTGAAAAGTTAGAATTGTTTGTGAGCTAAAAATATCCAAAGTGAACGAGAGAAAGTTGGATTTTAAAGTTTAAGGCTACAAAGAAACCTGATATACTGGAGTCAGTTCCACTGGAAACTAATAGACTTTGTCATGATCTAAATGGGAAAGCTGCAAGGCTGACTGAAACACAACAGTGTTTCACTTATGTTTACAGCAAAAATATTCAGGATGCTGTGGTACAAAATAAGAAAGGAACAATGTTCTAAAAGCGAGGTTATTGGGAAAAAGTGTATTTGCTATATAAAGTTGTGAAAAGCGTGAAATTGTCCACATCATCTCTAAAAATAAATTTCTAAATTGAAAGCTGTTAGGAGGCTGAAAGTCTATACATTTTGTAACATTGGTAAGAGCACTTTTTAAATGATAGACGTGTCCTGGTGTTTTTTGCCAGATTGCATCCTATGAAGGAATCATTTCTGGGCAGGCTGAGCTTATTAGTACAGCTAACAGTGAAGAGGTATGAGGAAATATAAGTAGAGGGCACACTTCAGAGGAAACTGTTGTTATGGAAGGATAATACTGCTTCCTTACGTGGAGCAGGGCTTATGAGACCAGGGAGGAGAACAGAGAGGGAGAGGAGGTATCTTCTGTGGAGGGCAGGGAAGTCTACTGACAAACTTTCTGGACACAGTGAGTTTCTCTCCAGGCTTTAAACTGGGTGAGACTACATGTCATGTACTGGCTTCTTTTCCACTGTCCCCATTATGTTATCTCACCATTTTATTCTCTTCATAAATTGTCCCATTGGCACAATAACTATAAGCTGTACTAGATAAACAGGTGAAACGTTAAAAACTGGCAAGAATCAGGGGTCTAAAAAAATCCCTTTGGGAAATGGAACTGGATTCTGAAATGCCAAAATATATTCTCCCTCAGCAATGGAAAGCCTAAGATACTTACATGGTTGCTGCCTGCTTGTAAAAGCAACGTATTGTGCTCCTAGAGAGCCTATGCATGCTGAAACCTCCATCCCGATCCAGCTGAGCAGAGGGCCCTGACTGGAGCACATCCCAGCTCTCTCCGTTTCCCTCCCCAAGTGACAACACCACAGTTAAGGTGGAAAGCTGTGCCTGCCTGTGTTGCACACACCAGGGACTGAGACGGGGTTGGGAACTACAGCCTGGCACCAATGGTATGGACATGAATTCCTGCTTGTCTAAGGAAAACTGAGTGCTTCCATTTTTGGTTTAAATTATTTACATTTAGGCTCTCTATTTTGATCTATTTTTTGATTTATGCAATGTGCTTCCATATCAAACCAGATTTAAAAAAAGTATTTCAGAAGAACAGATGAATAAAAATCTTTGCACGGGCTGCAGGTGCCCCGTCGCTGGCAGCGGGGGCTGTGGGGTGGCCCCGGCCCTGCTGCCTCCAGGAAAATGTACTTAAGAAAGGGCAAACAATGCCATTCAGGCATAAGAGAATTAAGAAAAACAGGAACAGCAGGGTGAACACAAAGGTCAGAGATGAAGGAGGAGGAGCAGGTGCTCCATGTGTCACAGCAGATATCCACACTGCAGCCCATGGACAGGACCATGCCAGACAAGATGGATATTTCCTGAAGGAACTGCAACCTGTGGAAAAGCCACACTGGAACAGAGGAAAAATGTGAGAAGGAAGGAGCAGCAGACAGAGCAAAAAACATTATACATTGACCCCAGCATCACCCACCCTCCCTGTGGTGCTGGGGCAGGGGAAGGATACAGGGGTGAAAGAGTGCCCTTGAGCCTGGGAGAGGCAGGAGGAGGGAGGCTGTTTTAACATTTGCCTTTGTTTCTCACTATCTACATCTACTATCATTGAAAATAAAGTTAATTTTCCATGTCAAGTCTGTTTTGCTCACAGTAGTAATTGGTAAGTGCTCTCCCTGTCTTTATTTTGACCTGATAGCTTGGTCTTTGATTCCTGCCCCTCCATTTTTTCTCCCTTTGTCCTGCAGTGAAAGGGAGGGAGTGAGCAGCTGGGTGGGAGCTGGGCTGTTGGCTAAGGCTAGCCACCACGAATTTGTAAAGCTTAAAGACAAAATGGAAGTTAAAAGTCAGAATGAGAGAGAAATCATTCACACAGAAACTCATCATTCACACAGAAACTGATGACAGAATTTCACATAAAAACACAGGGCTTTTCAGATCCACCCTGCTCTACTGGGCAACAGCTGGTTCTCCTACCAAGATCTGAAAATTGACTGGGAGGAGAAGGGGAGGGAGGGGTCTCCTGCCTTTCCCTCAATGACTCCTTCCCACTCTCCAGGATGAGGAAAGGTGGAGGGAACAGGCCTAATTCCTGTTACCTGGGTACTTCCCAAGCATGATGATCACTTTTTGCTTCTGTTCAACACCTTAATACATCAAATTCTCTGTAAATGTTCTGTGGCTAGTGGCAGTGAATCATATAAACATTCAAATATGGGTGGAATCATGCCTATCTTACTTAGACCGACTTTATCCTCCATTTCTAGTCTCTGATAGTGTTTCACATGAAAGTTTCCAGTTCATAAAAACCCAAGAAGAGTCCAAAGTAAGACCCTGAAAGTTTCCACTCGTCATAAACTATCATAATAAAATCAGTGACAGATCTAGAAAGGTCTACAAGAGAAATGTTGTAACTCATGTATACTAAAATTCCATACAGAAAAGAACAGAATAGGGGTTCCACAAAGATTCAGAATCAGATGATACAACATCCTTAATAAAAAAGATCTTTGAAAACTTTACTTTATAATCTGGCAGTCTGCCTAGAGTCATAATGGAGTTTCACAGAAAAGTGTCTGAATTAGGCTAGCCTATAGAATGGAATGTGATGGAAGAGAGCAGATATATGCTATATATATATATATATATATAAGCCTCAGGCACAGAGCAAAGCTGTATAAAGAGAAAGCTGGGCATACACACAAGTGCACACATACAATACAATATTCCTATATCCGTGTTTACTTTCAAGAGGTATTTTTCTGAAAAATAAATTACAGCAGTAGGTGAAAAGCCTACAAGGGAATCAGATAGATGAACAGCACTGCAGAATTCTGTCTCTTGTACAAAGGGAAAGTATACATCATAGTTACTGTCACTGTTGACTGTTATAAGGATTCAAGAGCAAGTGCAACTGCTGGGCTTAAAAAAGAGTAATAACAACTATCTTAGTGGCACTGCGGCTTGTAAGCTGCTGTGAGGTTAGGTTGGTGGACAGAAAAAGTGCTAGCATATCATCCATAAATCATTGAACCTAACCAGAGATACAGCTCCTTGGCTTTTCTGCCAATCTGGAAACCAACCTGAATTTTCAGTAGTACAGGGACAGGCACAGAATCCCAAGTTTCTACAGGACAGATTGATAGACCTTCTCCAAATTCAGTGTGCCAGTTTGTTCTTAAAATAGAGAACTCATGTTATCTTTAAGTATCAGTTCCATTGCATATGTTATCTAGGTTAAATATCTTCTGCACATTTTGGATTTTGAAAATTTATACACTTATCAAGTTATCTTTTTCTGGAATGCTATTGAATATGGTGGAAGAGGAGACTAGGATTTAGAGCAAGTTGTACATGTGTTTTGGTTTTGCTTACAGATCCTCAGTAAGTATTGACAAAAATAGAAGGGTATAAACTCACAAGTATGCAGAACCTGTGATGCAACAGGGCCTTTCAAAATGTGTTTCAAGTTTTAATTTAACAGATAAGAATTTTAAACAAGAAGATACTTAAAGAATCTCCCCAGCAAGTACCAGTATGTTAAATATATTGCATTTGTAAGTTCTAAATCAGTAGGAAATGTCAGATATGAAGCACGTTCAAAAAATGCCCAGAAAGCGGGTCAACAAAATGCAATTTTATTTTTGAAAAGCTTGTCCATCAAATCTAGAGCTTGGAAAAATGCTGTTCTGTCCAGCTTCCTGTAAACACAGTGTTGACCAGTGCAATCCTCAGAACCTTATCAGTTTTTGTATTTCACAACTTAGTATTGTACCTCACATGTCAAAGGCAAGAACAAATCACTGTCTGAAGTTCTACCTCTCTGACATTCCTAGCTTAGAATGTAATAGGTATGCTGAGCTGATGTTTCTAGAATTGAAGAAATCCTTCAGTTTTAGTTTTCCTTTTCGGTTATGCAACTAGATCATACAACACAGTTTTCTTTACCTTTGCATGTCCTGCTTTCAGGGGTTTTTTAATGCTTCATGCATAGCAAGTGGCAGCAAGAGAAGATGTAACAATTATTAGAGAATATATTCCGTAAAAGAAGAATGCAAGGGGAAAAGAAACAGTTACAAGTAATGAAGTGGCTTCATAGATCATCTCCTACACACAGCAGGCAGACACATTTCTAACCTGCCAAGGAAACTATTCACCACTGAACAAATCCTAGACTTCTTAAATTGGCAAAACTTTTTTTGACTTAGAGGCAATGAGAATTTTGCCTGATAAAGATTTTAGGATATGCCCCTATCTGAGCTAGCTAGGACATGAAAGTTAAGACTTATGACCTGATGAGGGGTTTTGTGCTTAAGGCTGTACTTCTAGCATGTATTTATATATTCAATTTTCTACATTCAGTAGTTGTACTTTGGTAGATATATGAGCTGCACAGTAGCTGCTTCATAAGTAATGCAATCCTTCTTCCATTTGTACAGAAACAAAGAAACCTAAATTTCATGTACTGTGCATAGTGCCCATCTTATTCCTTGTGCTATACTGTATAAGAGAGTACGCCATTTCCATAGCTTTCTTGCAAACTGTTGTTTTGCAGCCTTGACACAAAACATCATTTTACTGCAGCTTGCTGCATTTGTAAAGAGCTGTACTATTAAGCCCACATGCTACATGCCTTGAAGAGGAAAGCAGTGAAAAAACATGCAAGGAAAAAAACAGTTTTCCAGCAGGGAAGTATTTTTTGCTTCATAAATGTATTTTTTGAAATTTAACTTCAGGTAAGGTAAACTTAAGTTAAAGCAAACTGGAAGTATTTTTTTTTTTTGTTTACTTCTTACCACCCATCTTTCCCCAATATTCATACACTATTTTCCGATTTTCTCTTTTTTCCAAAAGTAGATGTTTTGAAAACTATGATGTGTAAACTGTAAATGACTGACTATATCTTAAACTCCAGGTGTAGTAAAATATTGAAAAAAGCCAGTTCCTTGTTAAAACTGAATTAAAACCTTGTGTCATTGATAGGTCATAAACACTCAACATATTGTTCTTGCACCTGATGTTCCATAAGATGATATACCTTAGAATTCCTGGATAATTTACCACAGACATTTCTAAATGCTTCTAAATATATATATATCAACATTTTATTGTATCAGGTACCAACATAGTAGGATAAATAAAAGATCTTTTTATTTAGGCAGAAAAGTTCTAGGTGTTCTCCAAACATTTCCTGTGATACAGAACAGCTACACAATTCTAAAAATGCTCTTATTGGTTTAGTTTACTTCATTTCAAGAACCTGTATAAACAGCAGTACCCAAAGGTTCTTTTGTTATAGTGTATGTTTTATCTGTTGCAGTTGCATCAAGATTTTCTCTGTGCAGGCAAGACATATAACATGGGTAGGATGAAGCTAATAGCCACAAGACAAAAGTTTAGAGAACAGATACAGTTCCCAAGTGCCTGGAAAGAGCTAGATGAGACTGGTGAGGCTGGGAGGTACTCTAGTTGTTGTTGTGGGGGGTGGGGAAGAGGCATTTCCTCTTCTTAAAAATAAATAAAATATTACAACATTCAAACAAGCTTCAATGCCACTTTAGCAAAGAACACTCAAAGACCGGTTAACAGTTTCAGATGTGTGTGTGTGTGTGTGTGATATGCATAAAAATACATAATATCTGTGTATTCTACCCAGCTTCTCCAAATGCCCAGGCTTTGTTAAGAAACAAGATAGGGACCTGGAGTTTAACTAGCATCTCTCATTTTTTTAGCTCTTCCAGATATAAACATGTCCCTGCAATCTGCAAACACTTACCTCTTCCCTTATCATAACTCTTTTTCTGTGCAAAAGCTTACTATCCTAACTTATCGTGTATGCAAATATGTGAACTGCAACTAATTTTTCCACTGAAGCAGTTGGGGTCAACACAGTTGAATAGCTGCCTTTATCAATCAGCTACCAGGTTGTAACTGCTTAAAAGCCTGCTAGTAGACCTTTTACAGAGCAACTCATTTTTCATTTTTTTCTTTTTCTAAAAGGGAGAATACATATGATAGTTAGCTTTGACCATCTTAAAACTGTACTATAAACTTTATGTTATTACCTGTTGTATTAAAAGGACAATTCCCTCAGACTCACAATTTACCTGAAAAATAAACTTCAACATCATAGATCCAGATTTTTTTTTTAATATTTTTTTCATAATATATCTATTAGTATATTTTCCTTCTCCCCTCCCCCCTGTTTTCAGGGCTACACATATTGAATGTATTGAACATCTTAATCTCATCTTGCTTTTAGGGATCCAGTCAAAAAATAAAACTACTATCGCACTGACACATTAAACAATCAGATGACTGCAGTAAGAAACTGAATAATTTATCATTTTCAAAGAAAAATGACAAGTCTTGTGCATAACAATGTGTATCATCAAAGAGAGCTCTTTTCAAATTGCCTCCTGATTACTTACACAAGTTTAAGAGAAATGACTATGTACTGCTTGTAAGTTATTACCTTTATTAAAAAAATAAATTAGCCAGAATAAACACTTATTGTGTGGCATAGGAATTATATAATTATCCCTCCTCCAATCGTTAACTGGGAATTCTTTCGTATGGGAAAGACATAAGATAGAAGTCTGTACAGAGAGGAGCCCGTGGTTGCCTTTCCTAAGTGCTCTTTCCAGACTGCATATCACCAATTTTATGTCGCAGCTGGGAGTTATATTAAATACAGCAAAATACATTTTGTCTGCAAAGCAGCTCATGGAATTTCCCATGTTGGCTGAAGTAGATTTGATCAGCACATGAACAGGAAAGCAAATCAAAGAAAATCTCTCAGGCTCAAGGTTGTAACCTAAGCTTTTCTTTTTAATCCCCCATGTACAGACCTGCACTGACATCTCAGATATCCACACTATTCTTGCTTAAGATAATGCAAATTATATGGGCACATCTTTGGATGGTTCCATGACCCTGTACATGTTAGCTTTAAGTCTAGTTAAAAAAAATGTTCTAAAACACTCCATGGATTAAATGGTGGCTCCAGTGAAGCAGTGAAGCCAGTAGGAAAGCCAGTAGGATCTTCAGATCTTCAACTTTGGCCTCAGCAGAACTGAGTTTTTACTCTGTCCCTTTTGAATGTGGGCTACTGCCTCTGTTGGAAGAACAGGTTCTTTTTTTTTTTTTTTTAAGATTTGCCTTGAAGTAAGTACTTGTGAAAGATGCTAACCCTATGGTCCTGGAGACTGATTTTTTTCCCTTTAGCCTGAGACTAGTTTCAGCAAGGAAGAGCTTTCTTGTACTAGCACACCAATATGCACCAGCCTACATTTGCAAGGATAGCCTCTTAAAGTTCAATCTCTATACCCCTTCAGCTTTTTTCTTTTTTTTTTTTTTTTTTTTCCCCAGTGAATCACATTTGTACAGATAACACTCTAGCTCAAAGACTGTAGCAACTTTCTGAGAAAGGATTGCTTAGGATGCTTGTCCAAATACAGATCTCATTGGATTGCTATGAGATTTATTCTATGCTGTGGTGGTTTGACCCTGGCTGAATGGCAGGTACCCACCAAAACCGCTTTATCACTCCTCTCCTCAATGGGAGAGGGGAGAGAAAATATAACTAAAGGCTTGTGGGTTGAAGTAAAGACAGGGAGGTAGCTCAGCAATTACCATCACAGTCAAAACAGACTTAATGTGGGGGAAAATAGTGTAATTTATTACCATTCAAATTGGAAAAAAAACCTTCCCCCACCCCTCCCTTCTTCCTGGGCTTAACTTAATTTCTGATTTCTCTAGTTCCTCCCCCTAAGCAGCACAGGGTAACAGGGAATGGGAGTTATGGTCAGCTCATCACACGTTGTTTCTGTTGCTCCTTCCTCCTCACACTCTTCCCCTGCTCCAGTGTAAGTGGTCCTTATCACAGGAGACAGTCCTCTACAAACCTCTCTATTGTGAGTCCTTCCCATGACATGCAGTTCTTCACACACTGTCCTAGCATGGGTACCCCACAGGGCCGCAGGTCCTGACAGCAAACCTGCTCCTTTGTTGGCTTCCCATGGGGTCACAGCCTCCTTCAGGCACCTGCCTGCTCTGGTGTGGGGTCCTCCATGGGCTGCAGGTGGATATCTGCTCCACCATAGCTCTCCACGGGCTGCAGGATGGATACCTGCTCCACTGTGGACCTCCATGGGCTGCAGGGGCACAGCCTGCCTCACTGTGGGCTTCACCATGGGCTGCAGGGGAACCTGTGCTCTGGCACCTCGAGCATCTCCTCCTCCTCCTCCTTCTTCACTGACCTTGGTGTCTGCAGAGTTGTTTGTTTCACATAGTCTCGCTCCTCTTTCTCACTGGCACAGATTTTTTTTTTTTTCTCTTCTTAATATGTTATCCCAGAGGTGCTACCACCATTGCTGATTAACTTGGTCTTGGCCAGTGACAAGTCCACCTTGGAGCTGGTTGACATTAGCTCAAATTTGACATGGGGGAAGCTTCCGACATCTCACAGAAGCCACCCCTGTGGCCCCCCTGCCACCAAATCCTTGCCATGCAAACCCACTACATATGCTTAGCACTACATAAACCGCATAGTTGTGTCATGAGTTATTGTTGTCTCCTATGGTATTTCTTTTTTTCTGTAACCAACGAGACTGAAGGCTGCTATATGTTTCTGAGTCCTTGAGCAACTTTAGTTAGGCATTAGTTTTAAAAGAAGGTGAAAGAACACATGCTTTTTTCCTTTCTCCACCTCTGTGTAATTCATGATGGTTGTATTCAAGCTTCAGTGCTCCCTAGCTTGGATATATTAATTAATGCAGGAACTATCCCTACCAAGTTTACACCAAATTGATCAACATTCAAGTTCCAAATCCAAGTCCTTTGCTGCTTTCTCAAGGCTTGTCCTGCATATAATGTTGATTTAAATGATAAAAGTTAAATCACATAGAGAAATATGACTTCTATATACTTCTTGGTATATACTTAATATACTTCTACATACTTCTCAGTGACTTAATATGAGCTCTTTATACTTCTTAGCTCCTCTTAACTTGCATTGACATACAAACTCTCTATACTCTAGCACAATTGCACTATAATACAAAAAGCATAGGCTAAGACCTGAATGGCTGTAATTCATTAGCTGGCAACATGACAATTTTATGGTACAGATGCAGCCCAGCAGTCAAGTATTACCACTCTGCCTACTGGCAACACATAAGGAGAAATCACATGGGGGACTCTGTCCTGGTACTTATTTTCCACACTGAAAATATGCAAAAAGAACCATATTTATAGACTTTGTTTCATGATGTGACAGTTACTACTTCAGTATGAAGGGATATAACCCCTGCAGGAAATATTTCTTTTTCTCTCTTGAACACTATTTCATGCTTGAAGGATCCTTGCAAATTCTTAGTCCATTTATGTGCAGATTTCCAGTGTCCTGTTTGTCACTGTACTGACCTCTGTTGCAGCTGCTGAAACAAATATTGCCAAGAAGAGCCAACGAATAATAAAACTGTATGGTACAGACAATCACATTTGTTACATGACCAATTCAGGAAACTTGACATGGTTGGCAGCCTAACAATATGAAGTACAGGTGACTTTTTCAAGGTCCTCTTCATTTATATAGCTCACCTAGACACCTTATTGCACTCTAACTATTTCAAAGAATTTAAACAATATTCAATGGAAAGAAAGCAGGACTGCAATTAGAAATGTGTGAAGTTTAAAACTGGTGTTGACCTTTTCTACAATGCAGGTTGACACGGTTCTGCATCTCTACTTAGAAAACAAGTCTAATAGATCTTTATTATGAAAGAAATAAGAGTCATAGTATGTGTCTGTTTGGCTCTGTATCTCACACTGGTCACTGTGGATGCTGTGGGAATAAGTGTTAAAATAAAGGACAGGTAGGTACATTATACCAGCCACGAGAAATTTCCAACTAAAGGAATTCCCATGCTAGACCTTTCATCCAATTCTGTGTGGTCAACAGTACCCTTCTATAAATCAGTCTACTTGCCTTTTGAATCATCTTGTGACAATGAATTCTGTAATCTCAACATCCACTGGTGATATTTTCCTACTCTTCTGTTAATTTTGAAACTTCTAAGTATTTCATTTAATGCCCTTAGTTTCTGCAGTATGTTAAGTAGGAAAGAATTTTCTTCCATTCAGTTTCTTCATATTGTACATGACTTAATATGACCTCTGTT
Organism: Falco cherrug; assembly: GCF_023634085.1. Lineage (NCBI taxonomy): Eukaryota > Metazoa > Chordata > Aves > Falconiformes > Falconidae > Falco > Falco cherrug. Next base: position 64,143,045 of record NC_073699.1, read on the forward strand.
ATGTACTTCTCCTTTTCACTCCCTCTTTTCTAAAGGAAATAATCCTAAATACTAATTTAAAACAGTTATCTGTCCTTATATTTGCCTATTGTTCATACATGGCCTACCTGTTAGTGTACTATTAGTCCAAAATATGTTTTTCCCTTTTCTACCATGTCAGATTAGGTCTACAAGACCCTTGATGAAGGATTTAATAATAAACTGTCAATATCCAAACGCAGTATACAAGTGTGCGCTCTCAACTCCATAACCTTTCTCCATGTTTTTATAGGCTCAAAGAACTTTCCTTGATCTGCAAGTCCATATTTCCTTCAAAGCCACATCACTGCTTCTTCATTACCTGTTTTTTTGTTCACATATCCAGTTTTCTTTGTTACAGATTGTAACAAGATTAACCCAATACAGAAGCCATGTAGGCCTGTAGTTTGTCCAGTTGCTTTTAGGGCCATTCCCTCAATAATGCCATTGTTTACACAACACAACTAGTGTTTTAGCTGTTTCTTATAGGTATTCTTTTAGAAACACTAGATTAGTACCAGCTAACCCAGGCAATCTATTACTAAAGAGTTTATTTATTTTTCTTCTGAAAATTTTAAAATAGCTCTTCAATTAGAGAACTTTTCCAACTTGCACCCCATGTGAAAAAGTTCTACTACAGGAACCTCTTTGACAACTTGTGTAGAGAATACTGAAGAAAAGTAATTAGTTTTCCTGATAAGGGACTATTTTGTCTAGAAGCACCTTTAACATTTTGATCAGTTATAAGTCTTGGCTTCTTGGCAGAAGTTCTGCTTCTGATGTGCTTGAAAGGCTTTCTTAGTATTTTTAGTCCCTTAACAACTTGTATTCCAAACTATTATTTTTTTTTAAATTGCTGCTGTTCAAGGCCATTCCTGTTTTCCTCATCAGATTTGACTTCCTCTTTTCTCTGTTTTAATGATATGTATATATATATGTAATAGTTCTTTTATTCTGCTGTTTAATGATACTGGCTTTTTCTGGTCCTGCTAAAGTCTGTTACTACAGGTGGCATAAATACTTTCTGTATTTCAAAGATGGGGTAACTAAACCATCTCTGCACTCTTCCAGATTTAGGCAAGGCATTTCACCTTGTATAGGTTCACTATTACTGGTTGAGACAGATCTTAACCGCATTTGACATTAGGTTCTGATAGTAATACCATTTCTGTATTGGCCTGGTTTACTCTGTCATTTATTATACCTTCTGTCTTCTTGTAGTGCACCAATGATTATCTGACTTCCACCAGAGCCCCAAGATACTTAGCATGTCAAGTTACCTCCCAAAATCAAAACCTGATTTTTTGCCCACACTACTCAGCTCCAAGCAAATCTCATCTTCCCTTTTCTATTCCATTTTTTCAACCATAGTGATATCTGGCCTGGATCTGCAGTTATTGCAAGACTAAGGAGGTCTTAGTCTTGGGCACTTCACTTAATAGTTTGACTCCAGAATCTTTTTATGTTGTATGCACAATGCTATATTGGCTGTGGCCAGTTATCCTGCTTTTGGCTGGAATAGAGTTGTTTTTCTTCCTAGTAGCTAGTACAGTGCTGTGGTTTTGAATTTAGTATGAGAATAAAGTTACTAACACACTAATTGTTGTCACTAAGCAGTGATACTTGAAGTCAAGAACTTTTCAAGTTTCCCATGCTCTGCTAATGAGGTACACAAGATGCTGGGAGAGAGCATAACTAGGACAGCTGACCCAAAGTAGCCAAAGGGATATTTCATATGATAGAACATAACACTCTGTATACAAACTTGGAGGAGTTGGCTGGGAGGTGTTGATCGCTGCTTGGGAACTGGCTGGACATTGGTCAGCAGATGGTGAGCAATTGTGTTGTGCATCACTTGTCTTTCTTGGGTTTTATTCCTCTCTCTTTTTGTTGTCTCCCTTTTCATTATATTTATTATACTTATAATAATAATTATTATTATTGTATTATCATTATATTGTTGTTATTGTTATTATTATTAAAATGTTATCTTGACCCATGGGTTTTACCTTTTTTCTGATTCTCCTCCCCATCCCACTGGGGCGGAGAGAGTGAGCAGCTGTGTGGTAATTGTTTGCTGGCTGGGATTAAACCACAACACCCGTGCATCATCTTTGTGCTTGCCAGACAAATTGTGACACTGTCCTTACTGAAATTACAAAATCCCTTTCTGTAATAAACAATAATCAGAGTACTTTGCTGTATATGTCCCCCTTCGTATCTGCTACCCTACTCAGCACAACAAGGTTTTTGGTCATCACATGGTGGAAGGCTCTTTTCCAAAACATCTCTCCCAACTCCTCGGCTTCCCTGTCCATAATATCCATAGTGTAAATGACCTATTTTTCATGTCATTCAGTCATGAAACCATATCCTAACCATGAAAAGAGATGACTTGCACAATTTTAGTCATTCACACTAAGGAATATGGATAATAGACCCTTTGGTCAATGTAAAAGGGATGGCTATGAGGTGAAGGAAGTGAGTTGAATTTCAGATGTGGCTGAAGGCTTGGATTTTGAATGCCATAGTCTGTGATCTTATGCAAAAGTGGCCACGTATGAGAAAAATCTCAATAATTCTTCAGCAATGAATCTCTCCTTTCACTGCAATAGCAAAAAAAAAAAAGGTAGGAACAGAAAACATCTGTTTAAATAATTAAAATGCTGATAGACTTCAGGTGTCTTAATTAGTTTCTAGTTCACCTTTGTAAAAAGTGTCTAAGGATCAGGGATGGTAGAGTCTCAAACTCTGGAAATCTTTGTAATAAACGTTGCTGTTCAGCTGGGGCTCTACTCTTGTTTTAAATGAATTTGCAGTTTCTTATCTTTGAAAGTAAAAGACCGAATACCTACTTCACAATTGAGCTATCCATAAAACTCCTTTTCTCCACCCCAGTTCTAGTGAGTTCTACCCTGCTACCAAGCAAAAGCAGGCTAATGATCACAGAAAGACTGGGACATCCACAATAAAGCTTTCCTCTAAGGTGTGCAGCTGGGCCTATATCTTGTTTCGAATACATTTTCTCTGGCAGTGCTGGAAGAAGTCAGCATTCTGAACAAAACACCCAGAAACCTCTTTTGATGTTATCATTAATCAGGCCTGTTAGTTCAAATGCCTAAACATTTTTTTTAAATGATTGAGGACAATGGAATTTTAAATGTAATATGCCAACACTCTGCTAATGTGTTCTTAGACATCTATTTTATCACAAGTGAATTTGGCCCACATGAACAAGATCTTTTTAAAGAATAATCTAAAATTTACTATGCAGCAAGTCTGTTCTCCCTGCACTTGGTATGTATCACACATAACAAGTTCAGGTGTAAGTGCTGCTGTAACAACTCCTTGAATCTGACACCTGATTTTTTTATTATTTTTAATGCATGTTGAATGTAAAGAAGGGGTTTTATTCAAGAAACACAATGAGCTAATAGCAGTCACACAGAAATACAAGGGGGTACAAGATGTTTTTAAAGTACTATCCCAAAAAACAGTGGCCTGGAGAGAAAGCACCAAAGCCAAAGAATAACATGAAACTTGTATCCTTGTCATCAGACATAAGGTACAATTTAAAAAAAACATACCCACAGCACAGACATTTTATATGTGATCTGTTTCAATGCAGCAGTGTATGAATGACACTGAGAGGCACATTCCGCAGAGATGGAAGAAGTTTTTGATTTGTCACTAAAGCCATATTTGTTTACCCATGCAAATGACAGTGAAGACTGCCTTATCCTCAGCTGGCAATATAAGCCAGGTGGTAACCACACACTCTGCCCCTAGCCTCCTTGTTATATTCTTTGACGTGCCCTGTATACAAAAAAGGTAAAACTTGGCTGTTTTCTTTCTGTTTGCTTTAGGCTGTCCATTTAGGAATAGCATTCCTTAAATTTTGCTTAGTACTTTAATTATAAATCTACATAAAATATTACTTTAGTCCAGAATGTAAATGAAAATGCAACAATAACAGCACTGGAAAATGAAAGATACCTTTCAGAACACCGAGTTGTTCTTTTTTTCTTACTTTATATTTACATTCACTTTCTTGGATTTTAAAACTTCATAGCCTAAAACAGGTCCATAGCCAGGAACTTTGCTCTGATATCCAGATTGTTTATCCAAGTTCTTCGTCAGTTTGCTAGACTTTTACTCTCCTACCCCAGCCAACTCTTACTTAATCACCACTGTTAATTAATCATCACTGTTTCAAGTAGTTTTCAGTTCAGATAGTGTTTTTATCCACAGCCATTTGGATTAATCTGTCACAAAAAGCTTCATGAGATAGTATCAAATGCTATAACAGATTGCATCTATCTTTGAGTTCTCTTTCCCAACATGATTATTGTCTTATATAACCATATACCTGTGTGTGTTTAATATTATCGTTGTCTGGTAACATACTTTATAAACTAATAGCACTTGTTTTTCATTCTATGACAACAAAAATGCTGAAAGAAACAACCAGAACTTTGCAAGTGAGGATTTAAACTTCAGCTGCATTACCAGAAAGAGTACGTAATATCTGGGAAGCACAAAGGTGAACAAGAACTCCTGGTGTTTAAGAGCTCATTCTATTATCAATAATAAGGCTTTTATTTATTCGTCCCTTCATTTGTCTCATGTAATCATGTGCCAGCACTCAGCTGAATTTAACGGTAGGTAAGAAGCCTATTTGCACTAAGGCATCCAGAAAGGCATTACCAGAAATTTTTTTGAATGATTAATGAGCTATTAATTATACAAGAAGCTAGTTAATTTTTGCTGGTCACTGGGCACCACTGAGAAGGACCTGGCTCCATCCTCCTTCCACTCTCCCTTCCGGTATTTACATACATTGATAAGATCTCCTGAGTCTTCTCCAGGCTGAGCAGTCCCAGCTCTCACAGCCTTTCCAGTCTTTCCATCATCATCACTAGCTTTAATTTTACCTAAAGTCAAGAAACAATAATGACTTTACATTCCTGCCAAATTTTGTGATGTGGAAGGTGCAGATGGATGCCACCCTGTTTAGACTAGGCTTTTCTTTCTTAAACCAAATGACCGTGGTAACTTGGCTTTAGGAACTGTCAGGGCCCTGAGGGCACTACCAGGCCTGACTGGCCTTGACAGACCCACTTGGTGTCTTTGCCCCTGGGCCCGGGGGGCTCACTTAAGCTTGGACTAGGATACTCAAAGCTGGTCTGAGGAATGCTATAGATAGACTGGTGCCCAGCCCTGTCTTTGCCCCCTTCCCCCACGTTGTAGCTTTGCCTCTAGCCTCCATTTTATTTTGCTGTTGACTGGAGCCACCTTGGTTGGTCCTTGGTCCTGGTCGACTGCTTGCCGTGGCTGGGTCTGCCACTGAACCCTAATACTAGCACATTGCTGTGTTTAGACCTGGCAGGAAGGTGCCTCACTGGTGGGGGATCAGCCAGCCTTGGGGTTTACCTCAGCCTCCTACTCATCTGCTTTTGGAGACCGCCTCCTGCTCCTGCTTTTAACTTTACTTCTATTTTTTACTATTTGAAACCTAATAGTTGTATTGTAGATTAGTTACCCATAGCCCAAGTGGCCCTTTGAACAATCTGATTTGTTCAAGCAGGGTTTATCAGCTATGCTCCCTATATAAAACTGGGGCACCATACTGAACAGTTACTTTCATACTTGTGAGCGATCTTTAGTTAAAAGGCATTGATGTTAGTTTGTTGTCATCGTGAATGCTTTGATCTAGAAAGCTTGGGGGCAGGAGAAGGAACAACCCAAAACCCTATAAACAAATGTCACCCCAGCACCTTCTGAAGTTGATTTTTAGGTGTCATTTGCCTGCTTTACAAGGCCATTCTCCTTAAATGGACAGTATGAAAAGCACAACAGTTTATCATTCCTAGTCAAGAGAACTAAGGGACATGTGATTGTATATGAAGGAAAGTTTAATTAAAGGGAAGTTTAATGTATTTAGGAGAATATTTTCTTGGGAATTGTGACCAGGATGTAGTATAAACACTTGAGGGCAATATTTGCAAGAGGAAAAGCTTAACACTTGTTTTTCAGGTGAGTTCTTTTTTCCCCCAAAAGAAATTAAAAATTCCCCCTAGAGATGCTTCTGGTCAGGTTCAAGTTGGCAAGACTGAAAATCTGTTGGTAATTACAGACCCTCTGTTACTTATTTAGTCTCAAAGGACACCCTTCATTTGGTGAACTTCTTGTGTTTAGCTATTTTACAAAACCTTGATCAAGACATGCTGCAAGTGCTAAAACACCAGTCTTCCCAATCCTAAGAAAAGGCACATGCAGACAACATCAAAATGACTTATACTAGTTCCATATATATGAAGCTTCTTAAAAAACTGATATCTGCTTAAAACGTGAAGCTTTTCAACAGCTCATAACCTCCCAGTCTTTGAGCTAAACTTAGAGAAGGCATAACTGAGATTAAGCAAAGCCAAAGTCAGGGCCAAATAGAAGTTAATGTGTGTGTGTGTGTTAAGCAAAAAGTTTTCATGAGATATAAGGAATTAATTTGATTGACTTCAAGTAACACCATATAAATGCCTAGGTCTTTACATAACATTTACTTTTTTCTTTAATGATTTTAGTTTGTGATGTTATTACTTATGTCCTCTTGACACAGATCTTACCATTATTAAAAATGGAGATTAGGGAAGTAGTAGCAAGGTGGATAGCCTGATGCCGAAGCAACTGATGACAGTAGTCCAATGATAGACTGTGTGCCAGGCTCTTGCATTCATGTGACTGGTCTGAAGATGCAAGTTGTCTTGGAAGCAAAGAGATCATTTGAAGAATGACAGGTGATGACTGTCAGTTGAAGGAGTGAATAATAGTCCTTGAAAATGAAAATAAAAATCTAAACATCATTTGATATTGACTGAGAATGTAGTCATTTCTGAAGACAAATATGTTTATCCATTGAATTGGTTCTTGTCTTTCTCTCTCCTTTAAAATTTGATTTCCAACTCAAATTTACTAGACATATTTAAAATTTATCCCTATGATGTTATTTTTACAAGTTCCTTTATAGACTAGAACTGCAATTTTAATGGACTCTAAAAATGAATCCTTTTATTTTTAGTACACAGAACACTGTACTAAATGCAATGCAATAGAAGTTGCACAAAAAATATGAACTTTAATACTTTTACTCTGCATTTAAGAATAGAAGCTTGTAGTTCATATTTTTCTACAAAACTGGGATGTAAAACTTTTCTTCAAGTCAATGTTTATTTTCCTTTCTTGTCCTCCACATAATGGGAATGAAATTTGAGAAACCGTTTGTGAAAACAGGAACATTTCTCACATATGCATAGTTTGAATACTAATCCTTATAGATACAGATTCCACCTAGAATGAAACAGAAGTCTACAGGGCAATAGGGAGATTATAATAATAATAGAACTCAATAATACAACTATTCTTTTTAGAAAATCATATAATGAATAATAGAAATATTATTATTTTTAAAAAAAATTGTCAGTTGGTACAGGAGAACTTCTGCTTTTAAATTATTTAACTTGGAGAAGATATTTTCCCAAATTATTTCTGAAGAAAAAGGGCAATTAAAAGTGTCATAATTAAATTATTCTGTATTTATTAATAATGCAAATAATAATTCATAATAACATAACAATGTAATCATAATGTGATTAAATTAGTATTACAGTCATTCCTTAATTTTGGGGTAGCTTACTTGGGTTGCTGATTAATTGTGCCATTAATACAAGGTATTAGGGAGTAGTTGTCATGCACAGCTACAGTTGTTAGCCTAGAACATTATAAGCAGGACTGTACTGCTTCGAGGTTTAGGAAATTGATTTTTTGAGCTTGGAATGGACCTAAAAAACCTGTACGTATGCAAGTTGGCCTAACGCAAAGTCATTTAGTGCATTTTTTCACTGCATTCCCCAGAGGTCGAAGTTCTAGATGCAGGTATCATGCATTACTATCTCCTGTTTTGGACTGCCACAGAAAGTCTGTTCTAGAAGCAGATGACTGAGTGCAAAGATGTTCATGCAGAACTGGTGAAGGCTCAGGCACCCCATCTGAAAATTTAATGTACCCATTTTTAGGCCATCCTTGAGCATGCAAGTGCTTTCTTCTCTCTCCCAGACACCTATCTCATCCTAACCAACAATGATGATAGAAATGTACTTCCAGTTCTTATGTTCTGTGCTGCCATTTGAAGTTATGCACACTAGATTTTCTTTGAGGAAGTAAAGCAGAAGTGATTTTTCTCAATTCAGATATGGTCATTGCTCCACCAAACTATTTTGGATATAATAATTTTTAAGACTTTTATTTTTTTTAAGACTTTGTCATTCACAAATTTTAGAGTTTTTAGGTGTAGGAGATATCACCAAATTACTGAGGTTGACCTCCAATGTGTTGCAGCACAAAGATTCTCATGTAACAAATTTAAATATTGTTCACAATATTTGATTCAAAAAAGTATTTTAGTTCTCTAGTTTGAATCTACTTCAAATAATTCTAACAGTGAGTGTCCAACGCTTTTCTTTAAAACTAAAACTATGGATTAATGGCCCTACATCTAATATAATGCTTTCAAACATACAAATAAAATGAACAAGTGTCCAAGAGAGACACTAAATTGCTTCTTAGACTAGAGACTGTAGTGCAGGTAATAAATAGCTTGGACTACATCATGGAAGTTACAAAAATTCAAAGCAGTCCAATCCTATTGATCTCGCTACAGTATTAGATGGCCGTTTCTAAATGCAAAATATGTGTTAAATCTAAGTTAACGTAGCTTCCGCGTTAATTTAATTCTTTCTTGCTTCAGCAAAAAAAGTGCTTGTACTGTACAAATCCTACTGTTGCAGAGTGATTCCTTAGGTATAAACAGCTTGGGTATTCTTAATGTTCTCTATACTGCTGAGGATCTCAGAAAAGCTGCAGAGATACATCACAGCAATCATTAGCGATCAAGAGTTTCCAATTACTCAGTTACACCTGCTTGTCAAGCATTTGATACAAATGAAGCAAAACTAAAAGTATTTAGCAAGGAGTTTTCTAAGAAAAATGAAGGCCACAATTCCAGATTGTTTTACTTAAAATGCAGATACATCACCTGAGACAGTTCTACCAGACCAGTTTAGTCATATTGCCTTAGTAAACTATTTAAATGGAGCCATAGTATGATTTGGAAGTTGAGATAAGGGTTACAATGGCTACTAGTGTTTAATCCAAAGGAATAGTAACTACTTTCCTCTTTGGCTGTCCTGAACTCGGCTCTATATAGCTATTGCCTTAGCAAATCCTTATCAGGTACAACAGTGCCCACAGATGGAAAGTTCTCTGGCAGAGAAAAAAAATAGGGATTTGGGCAATGTACAATGAAATAATTGCAATAAAATGAGTGTTTTGTTGTTTTTTTTTAAGAATGTTAAAGTCTTCATTTTTGCTTAAAACTTGCTTTTGCATAAAACTGAGCTGAAATTTTATATGATAGTTTACATAAACCCAAATATCATGTAGATATTTGATATCATGTAGAAATTCAAGAGATAATAATGATCTAAATCAAAATCTTTTTCTGGGAAAGACGGAACACATCAAATATGGAGCTAAGAATTTATTTTTAGTAACAAACATGTTTTCACAGTCTAATAGTGTAAAATAATACAGAAAAATATAATTAATAATACAGTTAAAATTGCTACACAAACCATTTCTATCCTACTCTTTTCTCTGTTGTGACATTCACCTTTCCTATGCTCTTCTAAATCCTAGGTCAACAACTGAACTTTTCTTAAATGCCACAGGGCTGGTAGAGGTGGTAGACTCACAATCACAGGTCCTGGTTCTCATGGGGGATTTCAGTCTCCCTCATATCTGCTGGAAAGACAAAACAGCTAGGCCCATGCAGTGCAGGAGGTTCCTACAGAGCATTGATAACTTTTTGATGGAGGTGGTGGAGAGCCAATGAAGCAGGATGTGCTCTTAGACCTTGTCTTCACAAAGGACTGGTTGGGGATGTGAAGGTTGGGGGCAGTCTTGGTTGCAGTTGCCATGATATTTTGAAGTTTAGGATCCTGCATGGAAGAAGCAGGGCAATAAGCAGCATTGCAACCCTGGACTTCAAAAGAGCTAACTTTGCCCTCTTCAAGGACCTACTTGTAGGAATCCCATGGGTCAGGGCTCTAGAAGGTAGCGGGATCCAAGAGAGCTGCCTAATATTCAAGCGTTGCTTCCTCCAAGCTCAAGACTGGTGCATCCCTATGAGTAAGAAGTCAAGCAAAGTGGGCAGAAGACTTGCGTGGATAAGCAAGGAGCTTCTGGCAAACCTCAAACAGAAGAAGAAAGTTTACAGGATGTGGAAAAAGGGACAGGCCACTTGGGAGGAATATGGGGATGTTGTCAGAACACGTAGGGCAGGGGTCCTCAAACTTTTTAAACAGGGGGCCGGTGCATGGATGAAGTGGCAGGCAGCCATCTGCGGCTGCTTGGTTCCCCCCCCCACCCCAACCCCTGTCGTGGGGGGGGGGCAGGGAGGTTCTGTAAAAACCAGGGGCCGGATTGAGGACCCTGGGGGGCCGTATCCGGCCCACGGGCAGCAGTTTGAGGACTCCTCACGTAGGGAGACAATGAGGAAGGCCAAGGTATGTTTGGAATTAAATCTGGTGAGGGATGACAAGGACAACAAGGTCTACTTCAAGTACATCAGTAGAAGAATGACTTGGGGAAATGTGGGCTCACTGCTGAATGAGGTGGATGCCCTGTTGACAAAGGAAAAGGTGGAGTTACTGAATGCCTTCTTTGCTTTAGTCTTTACTGCCAAGGCCTGCCCTCTGGTTTCCCAGACCCTGGAGGCAAGAAAGCAAGGCTGGAGAAAGGAAGACTTTTCCTTGGTTGAGAAGGATTAGGTTAGAGATCATTTAAGCAAACCTGACACTCACAGATCTATGGACACTGATGGGATGCACCCCCTAGTTTAGAGGGAGCTGGCAGATGTTATTGCTAAGCCACTCTCCGTCATCTTCAAAAGGTCATGGAGGAGAGGAGATGTGCCTGAGGACTGGAGGAAAGCCAGTGTCACTCCAGTCTTCAAAAAGGGCAAGAAGAAGGACCCAGGCAACTACAGGCTGGTCACCCTCCCATCCGTCCCTGGAAAGGTGATGGAACAGCTCATCCTCAAGGTTGTTTCTAAGCATGTGGAGGAGAAGAAGGTTGTCAGGAGCAGTCAAAATGGACTCACCAAAGGGAAATCATGCTTGACCAACCTGATAGCCTTCTATGATGGAATGACTGGCTGGGTAGGTGAGGGGAGAGCAGTGGATGTTGTCTACCTTGACCTCAGCGAGGCTTTTGACGCCATCTCCCATAACATCCCCATAGGTTGTAAGCTCAGGCCGTGCGGGCTGGATGAGGGGACAGTGAGGCGGATCGAGAGCTGGCTGATGGCAGAGCTCAGGGGCTGTGACCAGCAGCGCAGAGCCCAGCTGGAGGCCTGTAGCTGGCGGGTTCCCCAGGGCTCAGCGCTGGGCCCAGCCCTGTCCAACGGGCTCCCCAGCGCCCTGGGTGAAGGGGCAGAGCCCTCAGCAAGGCTGGCGGTGACACAGCCCTGGCAGGAGCGGCTGGTACCCCAGTGGCTGCGCTGCCGTTCAGCGAGGCCTGGGCAGGCTGGAGAGCTGGGCGGGGGGGACCGAATGCAGTTCAGCAAAGGGGGTGCAGGGCCCTGCCCCTGGGGAGGGACAGCCCCACGCACCAGCACGGGCTGGGGCTGGCCTGCTGGGGGGCAGCTCTGGGAGAAGGGCCTGGCAGTGCTGGGGGACAGCTGCCCATGGGCCAGCCGTGTGCTCTGGGGGCCAAGAAGGCCAGTGGGGTCCTGGGGGGCTTCAGGAGGAATGTGGCCAGCAAGTGGAGGGAGGTGATCCTGCCCCTCTGCTCTGCCCTGCTGAGGCCGCACCTGGAGCGCTGTGTCCAGTGCTGGGCTCCCCAGTTCAGGAGAGACAGGGAACCACTGGAGAGGGCCCAGCAGTGGCCTGTGAAGATCATTAGGGGACTGGACCTTCTCCCTTATGAGGAAAGGCTGAGACAGATGGGCCTGTTTTTAGCCTGGAGGAGAGAAGACTGAGAGAGGGTAGCTTAAGGGAGAATGTCAAGAGGATGGGGCCAGGCTCTTTTCAAGCGGTGCCCCGCAACAGGACAAGGGGCAATTGGCACAGACTGCAGCACAGGCAGTTCTGTCTGAATATGAGGAAGAATTTCTTTACCTTGAGGGTGACAGAGCACTGGAAGAGGCTGCCCAGAGAGGCTGTGGAGTCTCCTCTGGACACGTTTGAAACCCACCTAGACACAGTTCTGAGCAGCCTGCTATAGGTGACCCTGCTTTAGCAGGGGGTTGGACTGGGTGATCTTCAGGGGTCTCTTCCAACTCTCACCATTCTGTGATTCTGTGATATGAAAGCAATGCTAACATCTCCTACTATTCACAGGAACAGCTTGTTGACAATAAATATTGCAATGTTCCTTGGTCTACCCTTGACTGACACAGGGATGAGAACAGTGTTCAAACATGACTGTTTTGCACCATTATAGGTTTCACACCTTCCCAGACTGAATACAGGGAAACTATGAATTTCAGTAATTTCTTCCTAGCATGGAACTCTCCTAGTAAGCCATGGTATTGAGATTTGCCTAAAAGCGAGCGTGACACAAGATACGAAAAGGCCCTTGATTTTCTGTACTGGAATACTAACTGGCACACAGCAACTTTTGAGACTGAAAACCTGAATTGCTAGTACATAACACTAAAACAGGAGGACTCAGAATAAAATCTGCACCACATATTGTTGCAGGGTGGGGCTCTGACCTCACTCTTCCTCTTGGTTCAGCAAATCTTAGTGTTATAGGACTGTTTGTGTATTGCCTCTGGGCTTTTCTCCTACTTCAGAGGTTGCCCATTTTCTCCTGGGAAAAATCCATCTTTTCATCTCTGACAGCTACCGACACACCTTCTCCCTGCTCTTTGTTGAAGTCTTTTGAGTTTATTTGTATTACAGTCTACAGCTTGCTGTCTTATTCTTTCGAGAAGGCAGAATAAAGCAAGCAGAAATCAGATTTCTGCTTCAACTTGTTCAGTTGTTTTGGGAAAGGACCTACTTTCCCTCAGGAGAGCCTCACCTGGCCCAGACAACAGCAAATAGAATAAGGCAAAAAGGCAACCCTTTCACAGCTCTGTCCTCTAGCAGCACATAGGGTACCCGCATACCATGCTGCAGACTGGTGTTGTGATATCAGTTTTTTTTACCAGTTAATCCTTGCAATTGAAAGACATGCCCTTTTCTTGTATCATTTTCCTCTCTAGCTGAGAACAACTCTCTCCTGTCACACAGATATATAAGAAGTATTTTGCTTTCAAACCTGAGAAAAGAGACAGGACTCAATTAATTTAACTAGCTAGAGTGGTATGCATTGCCCTTTGAGCAGGCTGCAATAGGTTATACTGTAGGCTGTAGGTACATGAGCAATTTCAGGGTTGGTACATGCTCTCACCGTGAAATGCCAAGTTATTCTCTTTAACCACCATCTATGTGATTTCCCCACTGGCAGATTTAGAAAAATAAATATATAACATCTCTCAGTTATTAGGCATTTTGTCTGGGGACTAAAAAGACTGACTACAAAAAGTAACTCTGAAGTAGAATGTGAGAAACAGCACCATCTTTGATTTTGTTTAGTAACTTAATGGCATAAAACTGAACAGGTTATGCAGTATGTTGTAAAAGGATCTAATAATGCCTTAGAATCCCTTGAGTATCTTTTAAGGAACACTAAGTAAAATAATGCTGCTGCAAAGCCCCAAGCATACTACATCATGAATCTGACACCACTTTAATAATGTATTGTACAAACATGGTTTTGGTGGAGCAGGATCAAGGAAGCGGGGCAGGGAGGGTAGTTCATTAAGTGAAAAAAGGTATAGAGAAAAATCAGAGTGAAAAAGAAAAACTGTTGTGAAATGCTGTTTTCTAAATCAGGATATGTTCAAACAATAATTTTTCCTGAATTTCTCAAAGGCTAAATCAATTTATTTTAAAGTTTTTGCTTTATACAATGCTTTTGGCTTCACTCTCTTAAAAAAAAACAAAACACAAAACCAACACAAACCAACCAAAACAATACACACACGCAAAAAAACCAACAAAAAACCCTTGTGGTTCATTTCTTTAAGAAAGGTCAGGTGGTTGTGGTTTGTTGGTTTTTTGTTTTTTTTTTTTAAATTGATAAAATGTGATAGATGTTGGCTTGTGTACATTCAGTTACTCTTGAAAATCCTTTTCCTTCATGTACTATCAACACGTTAGTAATTATTTTAAAGGTTCAGTTTAAAAAAACACACATCAAGTTCATGTATAACTTGTGACTAAAGAACATATCATTTATGTCTTCCTTATGATATGCCTAAGTGCTACTCAGATGTTCTATAACTTATTAATATCTTTTTTAGGTTCCCAACTGAAGGCTTAAAATCCTTGCTGCCAACATATATATGGCTTCCTTTCCTCTCCAAAAGAAGATGTAGTATAAAAATCTTACACCAGTTGTCTTCTAGAGTTGGTTAAGCATTTCCATATTAAGAACCCAATCTTTTGGGTTGCCTTTGTGAAAAAACTTACTTATGAGCAATTCTGTTATAAAATATGTCTTTAAAGTGTGTGTGGAGCTGACCCAGGTTCCATCATCATTGTGACAGAACTGTATTGAAGTCAGTGCTGTGTCACTTCCACCTGCTGCAGATTCACTCTGAAGTTGACAAGTTCTGTATCTGCAAGCTGAATTTATACACTGTGTATGTCAGATACAGTGCACTTCAGCTTCTTTCAGAAAAAAAGCTGTAGGAAAGAGACTTAAAAAGAAACAGTGAGCAAACAAAAGAAAGAAAAAGGGAAGTGTAAGATTCAAATTTACTTTATACCCTTGTAAATTAATGGCACAAATCTGCATTGCACTCATCTATCACTAGCTTATTGTTGTATTGTATGGTCAAATGTACAAGTCGGATATGACAAAACAGGGAAATGGGGGATTATTTTCAAATTTGGGTTTGATATGCTCTCTCAAACCTTCAAACTCTGAAGATTTTGCAAATGCAAGACAGGTCTCTTCTTGGTCTAATAATGCCATTCCATAAAAACACTACAAAATATTATCTGACACTTCATTAGTTTGCTTCACTAGCTTTTCTGGAAATCACTTAGCAACAAAACTCCCCAAACACACACATGCATGTCATTAAATAAAGAGAAATAGCTTTCAGCTTGAAGAAGGTCATCAAAATCGTAATTAAAGTAAAATGCATTACTATGTTGAGCTCATTTGTAATTAAAAAACAGATTTATGAAAGATGTAGCCATTCATCTCAAACATATTTCTTTTATAACTCTCTTCCCATTTTCAATAGTCTCAAACAAGATTTGGAAACAAAGCACTAAAGAGTAAACTAAGTAAGTGAGGAAAACAGCAACATGGAGATACATAGAAATTAGCATTGTTTAATTCAAAGAAATAACAACAAAACCATATGCTGGCATCTTACAGACACTGCAAGTTAATAAGGAACATTATGTTCCACATTTGACAGAAGTCAGTCTCAAAAGGAGCTTTTATAGGTTTAGTTTACTCAGCACTCAAAAATCTGAGTGAATAAGAAAACAGCTCTATTTAGAAAAAAGCTCTAGATTAGTAAGTATAAAATGGATTATGGATTACGGATTAAGGAAGTTGGCTTGTTTTTTACTATCTCCACTTTTCCAATTCTGCCTCTGAACACAGTAGCCAATGTGTGCAATTTCAAGTCTTCAGTCTAGCAAGAAAGAAAAGTTTTGTTTTCTTTCACCATGTTTCAATGCTTTCAGTTTTACACGCCAACCACTGAAATAAGTCCCTTTTCTTAACAATGTTAACTATACTGAATGTTTAAAAAAAAGTTGAAATTTTTCCTGTGAACTATCTATTCTAATAATTTTGAGGATACATTCAAGAAACACAAGTGCAATTTTGTTTCCTTTCCATTTTACCTGATGGGATGCATAAACTGAACCAGGTCCCATGAGAAGAAACTCAGTGTTACTGTTCGCTTTGGTGACAGCTGTAGCCCAGAAATATGATTTTCTGTTGTCACTGGTAGATGGCCACGGGCTTTTATTGACTGGCCAGTGCAAGGTCTCAGGTCTCAACCAGGCTGGTACAACCCTAGCTGGATTTAGCTTGTTGCAACAATTGTCTGGTGAATTCACACCAAGTGTGATACCTTTAACCTCTCAGAGCACCCCGTGTAGCAATAGTCCCATAGGCCTAGGGAGTCAGTGCATGATAAACAATAGTTCTTTCTGTCAAGAATAGTTGGGAATCAAAGGAAAGGAAGCTGTCTGTTGTGAGAAAGCTTATAGAAACAAATCTAGGACTGAAAGGAAGGAACCCCCCACCATAAACATTATGCATCTTACTGCAAAATCCTCAGGTTGTTGATAACTTCAAAGAATCAGAGGATGGTCAGGGTTGGAAAGGACCTCTGGAGACCAGCCAGTCCAATCCCCTGCTAAAGCAGGGTCACCTACAGCAAGTTGCACAGGGTTGCACCCAGGCAGGTTTTGAATGTCTCCAGAGAAGAAGAATCCACACCCTCTCTGGGCAGCCCGTTCCAGTGCTCTGTCACCCTCAAGGTAAAGAAGTTCTTCCTCATATTCAGATGAATTTCCCATGTTGCTGTTTGTGCCTGTTGCCCCTTGTCCTGTCACTGGGCATTGCTGAAAAGAGCCTGGCCCTGTCCTCTTGACACTCACACATGGGATATTTGTAGACACTGATAAGATCCCCTCTCAGTCTTCTCATATCCCATATAGGCAGTTTTCATCTGTCTGCTGATACTGATATCAGTACTGGCAGTCAATACAAGCTGCAATTTTTGGATTTGAGATTCCAGTTCTTGTCTCCTGGGAGCTGAGCAGAATCAACCTAATTACTCAGCATTTGTAACAAAAATTGGATGGTTTACACAATTGCACTTTGACTGGAGCAGACTGGCCCAACTGTGCCATTTAACCTTTCCTTCTCTCCCCACGCTTTAAAGTTTAGCAATCAGCATGTTGCCTCCAGCTAACATCACAAATGAGTTATAAACACAGGACTGGAGTATCAGGCATGAAACTTGAAGTAGTGAACATGTCTAACAACTGATTTGTTCTGCAATAATATATTCGGTTCTCTAATTAAAAAATAAATAAATAAAACAATGTAGACATTGTTAGTCTGAGGGTAGTGGATTTATCAATTTTCCACCCAGGTCAGCTAAACACTTATTGAGTATATGAGGACTCATAACACCCACACATAATGAAAAAAAGTCAGATATTTGAAGACAGAAAATAATATAGGATGGTTACAGTTAGCCCATTTATTTTTTTTTTTTGAAGGGGGCGTAACTAGGTGACCAGTACTTTGTTGAGCTCCTCATCTTTTCTTCAACTTCATACTTCTTTCCTAAGTCATACTTACAGTAATACCTGTTCTGTAATTTATTTATAGTAATCGAGAGATATAATGCAACTAATAAAATGTGTATCACTGTGCTCTTTCCCAGTAGTATTGATGTATATATGATCTTTGTAGAGGTTTGCTACGAAACAATATTGAGATGAGTAGTAGGTAAGCATATACAAGGCTGAGTTGTATTTTAGCTCTTGTGTCTGTTGTGGGAGTGTTATGCTCTTGAATAAGATCTTCCTGTCCCTCTCTTTCCCTACAATTCAAAGAAAACTTGAAGTCCACTAGGAGAGACTCAGGTATTTAATCTCAGTTTACTTTTCTTGGCTTTCCTTCCTCAGTGAGGTATGTCACATTATATTTCAAATTTGTTTTCTTTTTTAGGTGTTCTTTTTAAAAACTGACAAAGCATTTTACCAATCACTTTTATTAAATGAAACTGCAGAAATAATTTCTGTATTTTTCAACACTAGGGGGACATTTTAGCCATGTAAGGTTTCTTTTTTGCTTAGGAGGGGATTTTTGTACTCAGAAATAAAATCACTTAATCTGAGTACAAAACGAATACCTTCTGTATAATGGACAATGTGGAAATTGTTATTGCTGCATCATTAACAAACTTCTTGTTTAGACATTGAAAGTGCTTTTTGTAAACCTGAGCTGTTGTTCACATTACATTTAGTCATCTGAAATGTTTGTCTTTAAAAATAGATAAATAGGAGCCCAAAGGGAAGTTTTAGAACTGTATGTTTTGAAACATTGATCTAAGTATTGTTAATGGAATTGTTATCTAAATCTTGTAGAAGTAATGAATATTTCTCCAGGAGAATCTTCTGCCACTTTGATATAAGGGTTAGGTGACAAAGTGGATTGCCTTGTCTGTCAAAGTGTGGTTGGAGAGAATTTTTCTGGCTACTGAGGTAAAAGTGACAAATTACATGAAAATTGTTGTGGAATTTACAAAATTTAGAGAAACTAGATACCTAGCCAACAAGCAAGCAAACAAACAAACACAACCCCTCAAAAAAAAACCCAGAGAAAAAGCTAGTGCAAGATGATAAGTTTGCATAAATCCATTTAGCTCCAGAATAATTTTAGAAGTGGATAACAATAGTGTTTGTTAAATGAAAGAATCATCATTTTATCTAAAAAGACACATTTAATTTTACTTGATCTAATTTCTTATCATTGGTTAAACTGAGAAGAATATAACCATGAGTTTCACAAAGAGTCTAAAGCAAAGGTGGAAAGTGTTTGTTTAAAAATGTATTTGCCTTCAGCTTTGTTCTGTAAGGCTAGTCATTATTTTGAGTTTTAAACTGAGCTATGAGGAAAAGAATAAAAAGTAGGGTGTACAGTTTTGTTTGGTAGAATGATTTTCTTAAAGGCAACACATTATTTGGCTTGGATTATTGGGTGTCACAGTAGCCAGATGGAAAACTCAATTTACATTTTATTTTAACCGATTTATCAACTATTCCATTGACAAAGAGAGGTGTTACTTTGGTGAGTGAGAAAAATGTTATTTTCTGCTTATAGTTGCATTAAAATGTTAGAGTATGTTAGAAGTTTTCACTCAAAGCCTTTTCATCACAATTGCTATCTCTCAGACTCCTCCACTTTTAGCTGTTCCCAGATGTGAGAACTCTAGTAGGTGTTACTATGGCTGACATTTTGCTGCCATTTCCTCCATCCCTCCCCATATATTGATGAATGCACAGTGTATTAAAAGGGCTACATATCCTGGGCTGCATAAAAAGAAGCAGTTTCTCCCCCTCTGCTCCACTCTCATGAGACCCCACCTGGAGTACTGCATCCAGCTCTGGAGCCCTCATCATAAGAAGGACGTGGACCTGTTGGAGCAAACCCAGACGAGGGACACAAAGATGATCAGAGGTCTGGAGCTCCTCTCCTGCAAAGACAGGCTGAGGGAATTGGGGTTGTTCAGCCTGGAGAAGAGAAGGCTCTGGGGACACCTTATTGCAGCTTCCCAGTACCTGAAGGGGGCCTACAACAAAGCTGGAGAGGGACTTCTTACAAGGACCTGTAGGGATAGGGCAAGGAGGAACGGTTTAAGCTGAAATAGGGTAGATTAGATTAGATATTAGGAAGACATTCTTTGCTGTGAGGGTGATGAGTGAGGCCCTGGGCCAGGTTTCCCAGAGAAGCTGTGGATGCTCCATCCCTGGAAGTGTTCAAGGCCAGGCTGGATGGGGCTTTGAGCAAAGTGGGTCTAGTGGAAGATGTCCCTGCCCATGGCAGCAGGGGTGGAACTAGATGAGCTTTAAGGTCCCTTCCAACCCAAACCACTCTATGAGTCTATGATTCTATGGATTATCAACCCACTGCAGGTCTTAATTGGTTTGCTGAGGCAGTACTGGTATTTTCTCAGTTTTCTTCAGGGAAACTGACAGCTGAAGAGAACAAGAGTTCATTCCCAGATGTCTCACCCTTGTTAAATTGTATGTTTTTTTCATGAGAACAAATCAAATACCTAAAGCCTGGGCAGACCTTCAAAAGCTAAACAGGAGCTTGTGCTCTACTGCTTGAGAGAGGGAAAGACAGCAAAGCAGTTGTTAAATTATGTTTTGATCCACTTGACCTTCCTCTCTGCTTGAACACAATGCTTACATGTTCCTCTTCTGCCTTGTTTACATTTCCCCAAAGGCAAAGAAAACATGTATTCACTGGCCACTAGCAGTATCTAACATTTTCTGTGAGCTTGTGCTTATCTCACAGATTTGGGACTACAGAACTGTGGCATCGACTGCTTTTCCTGCAATCACAGAAAAAAAAAATAATCA
Source organism: Falco cherrug (assembly GCF_023634085.1). Lineage (NCBI taxonomy): Eukaryota > Metazoa > Chordata > Aves > Falconiformes > Falconidae > Falco > Falco cherrug. The sequence goes on from NC_073699.1 coordinate 64,163,372, forward strand.
CAGAATCACAGAATCATAAAATAGTTTGGGTTGGAAGGGAGCTGTAAAGGTCATCTAGTCCACCCCCCCTGCAATGAGCAGAGACACCTTCAACTAGATCAAATTGCTCAGAAATCCATCCAACCCGACCATGACTGTTTCCAGGATGGGGCATCTATCACCTACTGGGCAACCTGTTCTAGTGGTTCACAATTCTCATCATAAAAAAACCCTAACAAAACAAAGCAAACAAACAAAAACCCCCACCAAATTCTTCCTTATATCTAGTCTGAATCTACTCTCTTTTCTTTTAAAGCTATTACCCCTTGTCCTATTGCAACAGGCCCTGCCACATAGACAGGCCCTACTATACAGACATACATAGAAAGTCTTGGTGTCCCACCATGAAAAAAGCAACTTTGTACACGTCAAGGATTTTATGAGCATGTTTTTCTTGTTACAGCTTCTGGGACATCTGTGATCTGAGATCTATTTGCATTTTGTGCAGGTTTCCCCCCAAGTCTCTATCATCTAGAACCTTATAAAGAAACATGCATAGGGCCTGAAATGCTGATCTGGATTGCAGATTTAGAGGGTTTTATTTTGTAATGAGAAAAAGGGAATGGACAAGATTTAGAAAACATGAGAGATGGAAGAGCAGCCTATTGCTTTCAATGGTATTTCATGTGCTAGTGTTGAAAGCTTTATCAGTCCCCTGTTTCTGGCAAGAGGGTTTGTGCAAGTTCAGTTAGATGGTAACTCTTTGTACTCCTTCCACAAAATTCTGGCAAAGAAAAGTAAGAATTCTGCTTAAAACCAGAGAAAGTCTTATTGGCAGAAGCTTCATTTTCTCGTAACAGAAAATAAGCAAGGGTATATTGTAATGAAATATTAGAATCACAGTATTTTAACTGGAGACATGTTTGCAATTCATGACTGTTTGATTTCCTATGTTATTTTATTCATTATATTCTTCAATCACCCTGATTTATTATTTTCATGTGAAATGTATATTTCAGTTTGAGCAAATGAGAGTGCATTTAAAAGCCATTTTTTTGAAAAATCTCTGCTCTGATGGATGGATATTGATAATCTTGGCATGGTTGAAGCAGAAATTTTGCAGGCACCAGAAACAAGATTGGCTATTTTTATTATTTTTTTTCCCCAGGATGGTAGTAAAATGAATCTTAAGGAAAACATCAAATCTAGAGAGTGTTTCTATCCAAGAGGACCTTTCCAGGGAAACTGGAAAGAGCTCCTGTTCTGAGTTGCAGCCCCACAGGGCTAAAACTACCTCTGATTACAGTTTAAAAAGTGCCATAGATCAGGGAAAAAATAAATTAGAAAAAGTGTTTTGTATTACTTACAATTCACTGCATTTTCCCCTCAGGTAAGCAAAACATTATCTTCGGTGATGGCAAAGTCTTTAACATTATATGAAACTTCCTTATTTTACTCTAAGCCCAAGAATAATGTTTCTTTAAGATGTGTGTGAAAGAAATAAGAAATTGATAAAAGAAGTGTTCAACTTTTAATTAAGTTTATCTGAGAACAGGCAGATTAATGATTTATTTTATTTTTCCTTCAATATCAGAAATCTTGTATCAAAACCCTTGGTTCAGTAAAAATGTACTTTACTGTGCAGAGAAAATTCTATGGCTTCCTGCATTTCCATAGCTAATCTTTTTATTGTCCTAAAGCTAGCTTTTATAGTTCAGAGCAATAATTTTTATCTGCTGTGGAAGTTTTAAATGGGCATCAATGTTGGGCAGTCTCCCTCCCTTTTCTTCCTGATAGTCAGAAAGCACACTGAGCAGCTAAACTATGTATAAAGATCCGTGCCCCCCCCAGTCTGTTACATTTCTCCAAGCTGTGTACGTTGGTGTGGTTCAGAAAGTTTTATTAATATGATAATTCTGCAGATTCAGACTGATTTGCATTTTCTATAATTTTGGACTGTTTGCTCTGGCTTCTTATATGCAGCACCAAAATGCTTTCAGCTAGTTTGTCTTCTAATACACATTCTTATTTTGGGGCATTTGATATTTTTTCACATATTTTAGTGATTTTTTTGTTGAATAATGAAGATGTTGCAAATGACAGGATGCTAGTTCACTCTGCTCAATAGAGAAGAAAGTGTTGTTACAGGATACATACCTTCATGATAGCCCACTTTCACTGCTGTGAAATACTGAGAACATTTGTAAGTGAATCCATGTTCACGTCCCATTTCTCTTAGGTTTGCTTATTGAAAGGAATTTTGCCTGATCTGCACTACTGGGATAGTAACCCCTGAAGTCTGTCTGAAGATTACTGTGTGTCCCAGGCTCAAAGATGAAGAGGCTAAATCTCTTTCTAAGAAGCAGAGTCACAGCATCTTGTGATTGTTACCATATCGTTTAACTGACTGAATTAAGCAATCTGATTCTAACAAAGAAGGGGGCAGACTCTGAGCTGACTATAACCATTCCAGTTACAAGAATAAAGAGACAGTTTAATGTTCAGCAGCATTAAATCCCAACAAACCAAGACATGAAGAGAAAAAAATGAAAATATTGTTCTGCTACTAGGAGCTGATCATGTACAAAAGTCTAAGATGCCTCATCCTGATAACTGCATGCATTTGTTGTCTTTATCTGCTTGCTCTCTCTCTCAAAGAAAAAAAAAAGAAAAAAAAAAGGACTTGTAAAAGTAGAAGGAAAACAAATAGAGGGAATAGAAAAGATCCATGTTTTGAATTAACTTCCATATGTAGAACCAATTAGATTTTTACTGTCCTTATTACAATCTCATTGGTTTTAAAAATGTTATGCTGTTATATGGGAATTAGTTACTTGTCCTCTTTGGTTTGTGATTCTGCAATGGTACAATTTCTTTGTATATAACTTAGTGAATGGGAAGAGCAAGAACTACTTAACATTTGGATGGAAGTCTTGATTAGGATGCCAAATTATTAGGACAGCTTAAAGGTCCAGGTTAACAATGGTGAAGTTCGTCAAATTCTATCTTATGATTACTATCTTATCTTTCCATCAAAACATATGAATGGATTTAAAAGGTTAAGATCAGGAAGACTGCTTTGTTTTACAAGACCATCTTATTGTAGACAGCACTTCTTCAGTGTCCTAAAGCTATATTTTTGCATTTAAGTTTTTTTTATAAGGAATTGGCACATTTGGCCATCATCAGGTTTGCCGCTCTTTCTGGAAAGAGGCTTTCAGGAAATCTGGCTGATATCTCCGTTTTACTACTAAGTCCTCTCTAAATAGCATAGCACTGTCTTTATTTTTATATCTTGTCAAGATGCTTATCCAGTGACTGAACTGGACCGAGCGTGAAGTTTCCACTTGTGAAATCTTCTGTACATTGGCAAAACTATACTGGTCAAACCTGTGACAGGACATTTTCCCCAAAATTCATTGACATCTTCGTCATCTTCATGCCGACACTTTATATCCATTCCCAACAGTTAGGTCCTTCTTCCACTCATTATTGCATTAAATAGTAAATTAAGTAATGTTTAATGGTGAATTAAATAATGTTTCACATTAATGGGTTTGAAGATTCCTTCTTGAGAATCCTTCCAGGCTTTTGGCTAGATCAATCATCTTTTCCATTATGACTACCCTATTGTATTTATGTTCTGTCGTTTCTCCAGCATTCGGCAGGATATGTTTAGAAGGCTAGAGTGCTAATACACATCTTATAACGGCATGTATTTTTAGACAGGCCCCACAGCAGTTGCCCTTTCTCCACAGCAGGGGACATATATTTTTGATGTATTAATGAATAGGGTTGTCCAGCTCTCTCAGTTTGAGGCTGAAAAGCAGTTGCAGGATGTACAGACAGTACACCTACAGGGACAAGGGCCATGGCTACATGGCAGACAACTAAGAAATAATTGAGTAGTTTAAGGCTACAAGCATTTCAATATTTATCAGCATGAAAGGCTCTTCTTAAAAGCTTTTACTACTTTAAAGACTGTCTTTTGGAGCCCCAGAAGGTACAGCTATTGTTGCTAGACAGCACAGAAAAAAATGTACACATGTGAACTGTAGTACATAAAGTAGAGAAAAAGGGCATGTGCTCCTGAATGAAACTTTTCCATAGGAATAATATCTCCAATTCTGCTTTTTTAACACTTATCAAAATTAAACATAGCTGGACTTTCACAGCTTTCAAAATCTTATGTTTGCCTTTTACTTTCTAAGAAAATGAAGAAGACTTTTAAGGATCATGATGGTACTTTCAAGCTTTCAAAAAGCCAGATTTCATCCTAATTTATTTAATTATAAGAAAGGACAGAACAAAGAACTTCTCTCATCTTTTTTCTTTAAAACACTTAGCTTAGCATACCCTAGATTTAAGCTTAGTATGATCTTTATTACTTTTTAAATTGAACTTCTCAGAGTTATTTGTCTTTGAAACAAATCAAGAAGGAGACCATATGTACCGCTGCAGACTATCTCAGAATGCAGCTTCATGAGGCCTTATTTCAGTTGAGAGGGGATAAAGAGAATCATTTATTTTCATAATGGCTCTATTAGGGCAGACCATGGCTCTGCCTAGAAATGCCCTGTTAGCAAAGCTGTCATCCAACAATGATCTCTGGGAAGGTGAATGAACATAACACAGACTAGTCCTGCATTCATTTCAGAATAGTCAATAACTTCCCCCGTGCCTCCACTATTTCACAAAGCATCATGATTTCTTAAGGTTTATTTTTTGTTTAGTAATAATGCCCTCTCATGGACCACAATTCAATCCAAAGTGAAAACTTGCCTAAGCAGGGAATTAGACACTAGAGAAATATTTACAAGATCTATTGTAATTTCTCCTGCAAGCAGTCTACAGAGTAATTTTTCAGACTGCTGTGTGAAGTTGATAAACTGAATTTCTTCTCCCACTGCCTCTGGTTGTATTCCAGGGTCATATATGACTGTTCAAGGCACTAATGGGGTAAAAGCAAGGAGATCCAGTTTTAGAAGCAAGTTCTTTGTAGGACAGTTGGGAACAAGAAGTGCTAAGAATAATAGGTTGGACAGCTACTATGAGAAACTGTTACTTGGGAATACTCAAAACTTAAGAGGTTCCAGAAAAGGATAACCTTTAAATAAGAACCCAAGCCTCACTGAACTCAGGGTGTCCTTTGAGCTAAAGAGTGGATTTTGCATGTCATAGTTCACTACTGGAAAAGCAATCTAAGACGGACTTTTCATTTCCAAAACTAAAAAAAAAAAAAAAAAAAAAAAAAAAAGTCTTTGGAATGGGTTTGCAGAAAGTTTGGATTATTGTACTAGCTAGCTTAAATATAATTCCCATTTCTTATTGGAATAATTGGTCTTGTGTTTCAAATACAACAATGTATATGCAGATTTGATTTCTCAGGACAGGAAAGGGAAAAAGTGGATTTCAATTGGAAAACATCCTAAATGGCATATATATAAATGTTGTCTGCAAGACACATGAGAAATACCACCACTGTATTTTTATATAGAAAAGAAAAATGTGAAGCAAACACAATTGTAATGATTAACTTGACACTGATCAGTGCATATGCAGAAGATTATGATATGATCTATTATGATGAGACACAGACCATTTACTTCAAAGTGTCAATAGAAAAGGTTAAAGAAAAAGTTAGACATGATGGAATTTATGCTGAGATATAAAATTGTTGGTTTACAGTATGATGTCAACAGGAGCTGATGAGTTTGAAGTTATGATGTGAAATATCCTCTTTACATTATGGTATCAATAAAAGTTGAGTAAGTTTATTATGTACTACCTTGGAAATTATCCCTTTATGGCTCACTATTGGTCAAATATTTATGCTGTGATATAGCTCAGAAGTCTTACACTCTTTGAGTATCTTGGTGTGCATACTCAACGTCTGGCAATTGTTCAGATAAAGAAACTGAAAAATTGAAGAAAAACTTAAGGTTTTAAGATGAATACACTAATTGTGCAATTTAGTTGCTGAGAGTTGCGCCTAACTGCAAAAATGTCCTGTAGAATAGTGAATTTAAAATGAACTGCTTGATCTTAGGCCTATGATCTGACCCTCAGATTTGTTAAACAAGGAAAATAGAAAGCTTGCAGGAGTTGAAGCAGCTTTTGGGAGAAGACTAAGCAATCCACTAGTCTGAAACCCCTAGTATCACTGTACTGTTATGATTTGGTTGCTCTGATTTTGAAGACTGGACTGATGTAGGAGGAATTTAAAGTGATGGCTCTGAAAGTATGGGAAAATTATTTTGGGGGAAAATTAGAGAAAATGAGGGTCCAGCAAAAGTTGTAGTATTATAGAAAACTTTTTAGAGTAAAATACAGTTGTCACTTTCAGGATGGTTGGCATGCACAGAATCTACTCCACCATGGCTCCCTAGGCAGCACAACCTTCTATCCTAGAGGAGCAGTGGAGGGTGGAGAAGAGTAGAGACACCGTGACCAGGCTCTGCTGTACTCACTGCAGGATTGGGAACTTCATGATACCACATAGCTGATAAACTGCACAGCAGCTGTCAAATGGGAGATATGAGATGTCTGATGCTGAGGCAACAACTGTGGCAAAATCATTTTCCTTAGATGAACCTTGCTCATTATAATCTCATTATAATACTAACACACACCTCTATCCCACAGTTACCCACCTCCGAGGTAAAACCACTCATCACTAAACATGCATGTTATATTTTTTATTGGCTGTATCTTTAAACAAGAAATGAGAGAATTTTACAGCAATAAATAATAAAAGAACTTATGACTAAAATAACTCAAGATCCACCTGAGAGTAAAGAAAAGTATAAAAGTGAATGAATGAGGGTAGAAGTTAGGGGAGACTCCATTGTAACTTCTGGGATCCGTCGATGGGCTGAACCTGTCTTCTCCCCCATAAGGATGCCTTTTGGGTAAGAACTTTGTCTTATGAGCGCTGAATAACTAACCCATGCTGGCTGTTATTAGTGATAATAGTTTGGTTGTATATGGTTTGGTTGTATATCACTTCAAGCTTTGTTCTTGCAGACAGTCCCTGTCACAAGCAATCAGGAACATTAATTTTTCATGATTTATATTAATAAAGAGTGTTATTCCGTAATCTGTTAGTGTTAGTCCTTCATGGGTGCTAGCAGTCACCGGCTGCAGGTAACATATTCAAAAAAAAGTGGGAAAACCCGCTGAGGGGTCCCCTTTATGCTGTCGGTGCATTTCCCTGAACAAGTCAGTCGAATTGCCCTCCGATCCAGTAAGACTGTTCAGTGAAGGGTCCCTGTAATGAGATGCTGACGGACTGGTTAGGCACAAGGGTCTTGGCTTTCCTGGGATGCTGATAGACAGATCATACAGTAGTGGTTGAGAAAATCTTTCCTCGTCTCTTCATGTGACAGAAGGGCTTTAGGTCAAACCTAGCATCACTAATCATGGATTTTTTTTGCTATGGCACAGAGACATTATTCCTTACACCCTCAACTTCTCTGATCAAGACTGGAAAACAAATGCTTACAACATCCACCACCCTCTTCTACCTCAAAAGAAAAAAAAAATTATGATAAAGATTGTGGTGACGCAAGTCGAGGCGGACTGAAAAGAAACACTACGTCTGCATGGCTGGGTTCAGACAAAATGGCCTTTATTGTTTATACAAACTATTTATAGATCTTAGACAGTGCAGGTGTCGGACCCTGAAAGGTTTTTGTGTCCTTCTTCATGCTTGCTATTTGCTGTTGCTGTAGGTGCCCATATGCTGCTGTTCTAAGTTCCGATTCTTCACATCCTGTTTACATACCTGACAATTTGTGGCTGTCTTAAAGGTACACGGCTGTCTTTGAAGTCAACTAACTTGTCTGCAGACCCACTGCAGACCCCAACAAAAGATGACAATTCAGATGCTGGTTCAGATACCAATTCTTAGCACAATAAACCATGATAGCTGTAAAGGGTTAAAACAACTTCTGTTTTAGAATTCTGCAGATTCCAGAAACAACAAAAAAACCCCAATCCACGAGAGCCAACAACTTGGGAATTTTTCAGAAGATAATCTTTACATGTCTCTAAGTAAAATCAGTATTTTCTCTCTTTGGATATGCTAGTGTTATTTTATTAGACAACATCACATATTGCACTTAACTCACTGGCAGGAGTAAAATTGTCTTCCTCTGCTTTCCATGCTTTGATACACATTTTCCTGGGTGAAACATCCATCTACTTATTCTTGATACTAACATGAACACACTTGGTATAGAATACAAAAGAGGAATAAATGCATGGAGGTAATTACTGGCTCCTGATTAAGCACTGATGAGAGCAGTCTCAGCTTGTACTTGGATTTGTCACTTTCAGGTGACATTAGGTAAAAAACTTCAAATATCTCTTTTAGGGATGAAAGGCAACAAAGCCTTTTTTCTGGATTTGGCCTGAAGACAGTGTCAGTTTGTATCATCTGACACTGTGGCAGACTGTGAGTAAGTGAGCATAAGATATTTTGTCACCAGACAAAATGACATTAATATTGTGCCTCACCATGAGTTATCATGGCCACAAGCCATTAGTTCCAATTAAAATAATGATTTTCTCTTTCAGGATGCAATGCCAGACTTTGTATCAGGTCAGTGATTAATACGTGTTCCTTTTGTGCCTTTAATGGTGAAATATAAACAGGGTAGACTAATCATCCATCTTCTTTCTAATTGACACTTTAAAATAGGACAAGCACACACTGGATGCAGACGTTCACCTAGGATAGTGACTGTTTAGCGAACACAATAATTTGTCTCAAATATTACCTGAGTTAAAAGCCAGAAGTTCCAAGAGCTGCCTGATTCTGGTGTTGATTATCCACAAATTCTTGCATTTTTTAAAAACTCTAGACAACTTTTTTTTTTCTTCTGTCTCCATGGTTTTCTGAGTAGAAATTCTGCAGGTGGTTTTTTTGACTTGGTTTTTTTTGGATTTTTTTTGGTGTTTTTTTTTGGGGGGAGGGGGGTTTCCTTCTTCCTTAGAGATCTTCAGTGGACTTTACAGCCAGTTATTCCAAACAATTCATCTAGAAGAACTGAAACACGATGTTATGCTGTCACAACCTTAACTATCTATTGAATGTTTACTGTGCTGTGGTGTTAACTGTCTATACTTATTTTAGTTCAAGGCATACACAAGATAGTAAGATTTACACAGTTCTAATGGAAGAGAGTTAAGCAAACAAATTACCTAATGTTTACTGTAGGCTACAAACACAGATACAGTTATCAAATATTAGTATTAATTTGAAAGTAACAGGAACAGTATGTTCATAAAAACCAGAACAACCCACAGAGATGATTCATAATAAGTAGAAGTCATATAGCTCACAACGCACATTTCAAATAATCTCTTCTATCCGCACCACTGAAAATCATGCAAAACGATTTTTAGGGACTACCTTTCTAAAGCTATTCTTCAACAATTGCAGCCTGCTGCCTGGAATTTTAATGCTGTTTATGCTTACAGAAGGGCTGCAGTTAGCTGCCAAAGGGCACAGTGTCTAGTGGCCCAGGAAGCCTTTCCAGCATTTGCCTAATAGTATTTGCTTTGCTCTGTAGGTACACATATTGCCTATCCATGCCCTGGAAGTCTTCTTAAGTGTAAGGGAAGTGCAGAGCAAATAAATAAGTCAAAGTTGTTGGTTTTGGAAACTAATAAAAATACTGTGCTAGGCAGTCCCATATTTGAACTGTTCAGCAATCAAAGCCACCTGAGAGGACTGTGTTCTCAGAAGCTGCCTCTTCTCAGGTGGTTTATCCACTTGCTCAATACGTTGCAGGGGAGGGACTGTGCATGGTTTTGGGATGGATCTTAAGAGTTTGACACTTGTATTTCCACTTTAAAGACTGGTCACCTAAACTGGAAAGCCAACATCCCAGAAGCCTTCTTTTAGAGGGTTTAGCATCCTGTTACACCTTTCCTTGTCACTGAATTGTGAAATGAAGCCCAGTGTGGATAGATTTAAAAGATGTTCCACTCTTATCTCACCGTGCTTTCCTCATTGTGGCCTGACAAGCCTCCCAAATAACCAACAGGGTTTTCCTAAGTGGCTAGAAGAAAAGTGTGCCCAAATTCACTATCATAGTACTGACAATAGATACACAATTAAGAACACATGTAGATAAGATATTGATAAATGATTACTAGGCACTGTTCCTATTAAAAGGAAGGTGTAGTTTTACTGTATCTGGCAACTGCTAGCAACACCTACTTCAGTTGTAGTTCCATGAACAGACATTTCACCCTCTTTTCCATTCCATAGGATCCAAAGATTGTCACTTCACAGGAAAAGGTGGAGGATACTAAATCAATTATATGAGAGATGAAGACCCTTTGCTGCTAGAGCATATCAAAAGACTTTAAAATTTTTAGATGGAAGAGACTATTATTGGAGAAAAGATTTATTTTATTTTATTTATTTGGGATGGGTGAAGGCCTTATCAAAATTAAGTTAGCAAGGTGATTTTTTTAGGTAAGGGATTCCTCCCCCCCATAAGGAACCCAAAAGTCAAGTATTTGATTCATCTATTAATTCTCTTGGGAGACTAAAAGAAAAGGAGGAGGCAGAACATCATCAAAATCCTCAACAGACTACTAGAGAGTGAAAAATTACTGAAAGCTACACTGCAGTAGCTCCCAAAGAGACTGTTCCTATCTCTTCTACTTAAGTCACTATTACTCGTTATCAGAGAAACCAGAGACAGCTGATCAGTATGTAGTCTGCAGAGAAGCACCTGAATTTTGCTTCTTATGAGGAAAGATCTCATCTACTGAGGCTGTTACAGTAACATACAGTGTATTCAGGATATGTATCAAGTTGGAGTTTTAAAACTGCTGAGTTTGTTAATAAAAGAATAAAATCCTTGCAATCTTTTAAAGAGAGGGAGGGGAAGAAGGAAGACTAAATGCCAATTATTCCGGGTTACTTCATCTGTGTCATCACAAGCAACAAAAACAAAGCCTCCTTTTCACATTTACATCATTATTCCCAGTACCCCCATGTCTTCAAGGGTACTTGGGCATATTTGAGTCTTTGAGAGCAAATTTGTCACACCAGGACTACTAAAAATACCTGGAAATCACACAGCAGCCATGCATTGAGGAAATAAGATTTCTACATGTACCATTGTAAAATTACATTCCTCAAAAATGAATGCTTGTTCCACTTCCACTGCCAAGAAAGTTAACCTTTTTATTCACTAGACACCCAGCTACCGATTTTGCCAGTTAAAAGTATTGTTGTCACTCAGGATTAATTATAAATCTTCATAGGGAACAGCCTTTGTCTTTTTAGGACTTCTTCCATGCAATTCTTCCCCTCCCTCTTCACAATGACAGAGAAAATTGGGGTTCTGCCCAAGCCTACAATGAGAAGAAACTGCAATCCTGTTTTCAGTGTTTTCTAGTATTTTCTTCAGTCTTCTTCTAGGACTATTTCATGTTCTGTTTGTTTTCTTTTCCTCATTCCTCCAACAGATATGTTTCCTTTTTCCCAAAACAGGTTCAGTCACTTTGGCACTTGGTGTTTCCACTGAACTGCATTACTATATGTTTGCAAAGAAGTTTGTCTTCATTGCACTGTCTTCTCCTACAATGATCTGTGCATCCCTTTTACAGCTCAGAAACTGGTTTGAAACCAGCCAATATAGGCTCAGTGCCAACTTGTCTGCAACCATGCAATATCATGTTTCAGAAGAAACTGCTGTCTGTTCTCCGCAAAATCACGTGATATTCTTTCAGGTACCAATGGCAAACACAGAAGTAATCACTTCTCTCCTCAAAATCCAGGAGATGTTATGATGCAAACCCTCCTGTGATATGCATATAGGATGTAAAATTCTTAATGGAAGTGTTGATTATTCAGGTATTTGAGTTTGGCATGGTACTGTCACCACTGACTTGAAATTCTCTCCTTACATATATGTTAGTACCATAATGGCCTGGGGATGGCAGGGGGGCAGGGGAGGAAAAAGTAGGAAAGAAGCTGCCTACGTTTCCAGAGTAGATCATAATTTAGCCCTTCCAGCAGGCTCTGTGACTTTCCAGAGCCCTCAGGGTCCATCAGCTGCCAAATATCAAAAGACTGAAGTGCTGGGACTCTGCAGGGACAAAAGCATCTCTGTTGAAAACTCAAATTCAGCTCGTAAGGCTAGTGTAGCTTAGAGAGGATTTGTAAACAGGCAGGATCAAACCAAGCAAGGACTGTGGCCACTGTAGCCAGCAGGCTGGGATGGTGGCTGCTGGGCCTGAACTGAGGAGGTCCCTCCCCCCTGCCCCCCCAACTCTTACTCCCCTCCCTTGCAGAGCTCACTCATGAGGATCCTGGGCAAACAAGCTGTTAACACCACAGTTACCTGTTTAATAAAGAGCCAATTTGCACAAGCTATCCACCTTTGTGGAAGAGCCACCCTGCATCTAGGAAGACCATATCCACTCCTGATGTGATCATACAGTTGACTTCAGTGGTATCAAGTTGCTTTCATACGTAAGACTCTGTGACACAAATTATTTCTATATTGAAAAGCAGTGAGAGACACATTAAAACCTTTACATTTATGCTTTATATGTGTCATGGTTTTTAAAAGAAAGGGGAAGCTAAAGCAATTGAAAGCAAAAAAATCCACACCTTTGAGTACTCTAAATTGATGGTGTTAAAATGATTGTTAAAGCCACCAGTAGCAAGATAATTTTGTACTGTGCATGTGCCCATGCCACATGGAATGCATCATAAAGATATTGTAGGTAATGAATGAAGATCTTCATAATCTGCTTGAATGGGTTCCTGTATGATAATGAATGCTTTTGTTTAAGGCATGACAACTGGTCATTTTTTCATGGTCACATTGTGAAAAAAATTAGACAAATGAATACAGTGAGGTGGTTGTAATGAATGTGAGTTGGAAACATTGTGGTTTTAAGGATTGCCTCCCTATGTCTGAGAAAAAGCTATTATAAATTATACATTTCATGATGTGGGTGGGACCTGCACACCTACAAATTCCTTATCTTAAGTGCTAAAATGAATGATAATGATATTATTTTTTTTCCTGAAGATCAAAGCTATATTTTATTCGTTAAGTACTTACGCTGAGTTGCATTCAGTGTAGTACTTTTATCACCGTCCTCTCCATATATTTGTTGCAGATGAAACTAAAATACCATAGAATCTTAAATGCTACAGAAAAAAATTAAAATACTTTGTATTTGTGTCTGCTTTCTTGTTAGGCTCAAGTGACAGTCTTCTAAGATTGGGTAGGAGCAGGAGTCACTGTCCTTAATTTGCAGTAGCAGGGAGAAAGTTAAGGTCTTCAGTTTCTTGGCTGGGTCTCTGTTGATAGGCTTTAAAGTGGTGCTACCTGAAGCTTGCTTGGGGTCCTCCAACATGGTACCAGCCTGTTCTGCAGTCTTAGACCAGCACTTAGTCTGCTGTTAACATTCAAAATTGTGCCAGGTAGGTCAGTTGGAACAAAATCCAGAGCCTAAAGAGTTTCATGTTCTTCCCACTGTGGGATGTTTCTTGTGCTGGAGCTTGTGCTTTCTTCAGCAGTGCAGCTGTTACAGGCTCATGCTCCAAGAAGGCCAAGGTCAAGCCAGCACCAGGTAGTATGAATTCCCAAGTGAGCTTTCTCTCATGCTTGAGCCTGCTCTGTGCAATGTTGCTAGACAAAGGTTTAGCAAGTCCCTGGACACAGAATCTAGTGCTCGCACATTTAAGCCATACTGCAGGTTTGTGTAAAATACTTTTCTCACGGAAGTAAAAGGACAGCATAAGCCTCTAATAAAAGTGCAGATTAAAACCAACATGTATCTTTGTTTTATCATCTGTTGCTGCAACAGCATCCCTATTACAATCATTAGTCTTTTCAGGGCCAAGCTTTATTTGCAGTGTGAAAGCTCAGGGAGTGGTCCATCTGGCTCCTGGCTGGGAAGAGAGCCTTTCATGCCAAAAATGCACCTCTGAGGCAAAGCACACAGGATGTGTAATGGGGCTCAAGCTAGAAATGTCAAAACATTTTGCAGATTTTTATATTTGTGGCATCAATCATGACAAAATCTGGATCTCTCTCAGTTTAAAATATTTTAAAATTGTGTCATGTAGCTATTCATGAGTTGTGTCTTATTGTTTGCTAGCAAGCAAGAAATTTCACTGCCTGAAGCCACCTCAAGCCTTTGCATTCAAGCCTGTTGATTTCTGAGTGAAGAGACCTTTTGAAGAAAGAAAATTTTGGAATTGCAATTGACAGCTCTGTCATATTTCAGATGTCAGCACTTTTTTGGTGTGGGGTCTGTTGTCACTGCACAACCAGCCATGCTGTTGTAATAGAAAATATACATAATTGGAAAGGTGGTGGTCCCTTGGTTTACCTGGGCAAACATTAGTGGTGAAATCTCTCATGCATCTACAGTCCTGAAATCCACAAAGTGGCTCTGTTGCACCTGAGGATCTGAACCTTGGCTGGTTGGTCTGAATTTGAGCTTGGAGTTTTGTTCATCACCTGTAGGTGTTTCCCTACCTGACTTGTGTCATGACACAAAGAATGAGTAAATAAAAGTGCACCTGTGAGCAGTGGAAATGTATCCTAGTCTCCAGACCTTGTCTGTTAACTTAAATTAACCATGCTGAAAGCAAAAGCTTGTGCTATGTACCTGAGCCTGAGCAATGTTAGCTGAGGAGCAAAGAAAATTAATAGTTCAAATAAGCAAGAAGTCCCAGTGCTCTCGGCATTTAGAGGAAGGGGGCAGTGCGTAGGTGGTGCAGGACACCCAGAAGACACCTGAAGTACAAGAATTGCTAATAAGAGCTCAGCCAGAATGGTTAGTGTTAATGATCCATATGTGAGGGGCTTAAAAGTTGCCACATATGAACTGTGCTTCTTTCTTACAGAAATGAAAGGCAGGAAATGTTCCATTACTGCTCCAGCTAAACCCGTAATGACTCCTCTGCCTTTTTCTCTGCTGTAGGTAATGGTTTACCCATGCAATTACCTTCTTTTGTCTTCACAGAGTTGAGGATAAATTATTTCAATCTCTTTGTAGGGGGCATTTGAAACTAGAGTTATTTTTAGGGAGAAATAAATTCTTCCATGTAAGATGTGGGAGCTGTTGCTCCTCAGGCAGCAGAGAGAAAATGAAAGACACTTCAAGTCTTTTTAAAAGCTGCGTTCTGATGTTTAGCTTGAGATCAAAGACAGAACATGGAAAGGAGGGGAAGCTGAGTTTCTAGTAAGCTACTAGCATATACAGCCTTGTATATGTGTCCTTTGAAGGACTTGGCATTACATTTCTGATCTTTGAACTTTTTTTTTATTTTATAAAGGTGAGCTGAATTTATTTTCAGTTATTGTGAAACTAATGACTATGCCTTAGATGTCTTGAGAAGATTGTACTAACTTGAAAAAAAAGAACAGTGTCTGGAAGTTGGTTATTACAGTCACACTTTTGTTTGTGGGAAAAATGCCAAAGTGGTTTTAAAAGATTAAGATCTGAAAATAATATTTACCAGGTTTTTGAAAGCACAGTTCAAGGTTTTGATGTCATACTATAATACTTTAAGATCAGCACTGTTACTTTAGTATATTTATTTTGTTTGCAGTAAACCTATTTATTTTCTTATCAAGCTGCTTTATTTTTTGAGTGGTACATTTCAGATTTAAAATGTGTTTTGTTGTTGCTTTGACACGTACTTGCAAAGCTACAGCTGACTTGTGTGAAGAATAAGAACCACGCTAGATGAGCTACCAATAACATTTGTAACTAATACAGATGCCAGATGAGCGTCCCTAGCCCAGCAGAATAACAAAACATTCTTGTTGGTTTTGAGATAATGCTAGGTATACCACTTACTGTCTGACACTTTGAGGAAAAGCATAGCTAATGGCATGTAGCTGAGGGGCAGTACTGTCTATTTATCAATGTATGTAGCCAGAGAGATTGCTTGTGGAGTTCAGAAGCAAGCTGTATTGATCTCAGCTACAGTACACTCATATTGTTTCCTACACTTACTCAACCTGATGTTGTTCACTGGGAGCAGGAATCAATTAATGCTTACAGCTTCTGCTATGGGAAAAATAAAAGACATATTTTCCAGCACTGTGTGGGGTGACAAATTTTTGGTGTTCTGACAGGAATGGAACCAACAAAAATAAGAAATATTTTTTTTTAAATATGTTCATGTGGTGGTAACAGCCTCCATTAATACCAATCTTTTCCTTTGTAGATTTTTAAGACCTTTACTGAGATGGGGAAGGAATGTAATTCCCATTGTTTACAGCTTGTGAAATTGATATAATAGAGGGAAGAACTGCCTTGCTGCAGGGGAAAGAGATGGTTGAAGTAAGAAGAGTGGAAGCATATTTGTCAGAGTGGTTTGAGTGCTTATAAATACTGATGCGATAATGTCTTACATTGTGATGATTTCTTGTTATGTTACTACATGTTTTTGTCAATACAGAATGGTAGCTTTTAATACATTACTATACTTGCAAGCATATGGTAGAACCCCTGGAGAGGTTCTGTTTTGTTTTTTTTTTCAAATGAGCTGAGTGATAGAGGCAGAGATGATAACACGAGGAATTGTATTTTACCCAGTATGTTGAGAGCTGTTTGTTTCTGGAAAAAAGACTGAGTGCTTATTCACTTACAGCCTCTCCTGTTTCTTTGTTGTGTGCCTGTATCACACATTACAGGAATGGCATTACAGCATGCCAATGTTCAACCCACTGGCAAATCAAGTTTTCTAACTAGGTTTTGTTGTTACTGTCACTCATGAAGCCTCTATGAATGCAGGTGCAAGATTACAACAGAAGGGAGGAAAAATGGCCCTGAGCTCAGAACTGGTTGTAGCACAAGCAGACTGCTCAGGAAAAGTGGAAAACGTAGTGTGAGTTTCTGGGAAATTCAGGTTTACTGCCCAGCTGATGCAGGTTTCTGTGGGATATTTTGATGCATCCTTGACATGTGTTGAGTGGTAAAGGGAGAGGGAGAAGCTTCAACGATCCTTGGAAAAGCAGCCACCCAGCTTTCCCCCTTCTCAAATATCCCTTCTTTGCAAGGGTTACTCTTCCCTGGGGAAGGAGCCTGGTTTGTGAAGCCCTGTGGGCACACACCTGGGATTTCTGGATACATTGAGAATGTGATGGGAACACCATGGCTGCCTGTGGTTATGTCCTTCAAAGGTTTTACAATGCATAGTTTGTTGTAGCTATGGCAACAATAATCACCTTAACTCAGAAGTGGCAAGAAGTTAAAAGGCACAGCCACTGGAAATTGAACGCCTTGTCATAGAGGTACCTGCTGACATTGCAGATACACATTGGAAGAGGGTAGAAGTCAGTAATGATATGGGTGGATGAACTGTGGAAAAAACAACAATTGCATCTTCATCTCGTCCACCCTCCCAAAGCTCCTGCCTGTTATTACAGTATTCTGGGACCTTGCCTACCTAGCAAGCTGACATATATTTCTAGCAGGCTGACATATATTTGCCAAGCAAAACAAAGCTTAAAACCTACCAACTTCGCTATATCTCATTTCTACTGCACAGTGTGTCCCCGTGCTCCTGAACTGTCAGATGAGACCATCATCATGGCAGATGTGATGTGGGCCTTTCTGACTAAAAGGCTGGAAAGGTGCTGTCTTTGGTTCTTACCAGCTAAGAATGATGAAAACAGTAATCCCTAGAATTGCTTACTTCCTCCCATTTTTCCTTTCCAACACTCCCAGGCTGTCAGGGCTCCCAAGGCTCCTTCTGGTCCCTGTGTCCAGGAGAAGGCCATGTAAACCCATGGATCCAAGAAAAGGCAGAAGAACATTTTGGCTAGCCCCTCCCTGCACAGGCACCTCAGGTAATGATAATGGCAGGCTTTGCAGCATGCTGGAGGGTTGTTTTTTTTCCCACCTGACCTTCATCTTTTAGCTCTCCCACTAGGTGAGTTGAGGTGAAGCATCTCAGGTGAAAACACTGGATGCTCTCCACCATGGCTGGATCTTTTCCTAACCCTTTGCCCAAGACCTACTCAGATTAAGTGTAGTTCCCAAACTTGTGTCTGTCATAAAAAAGAAACATACTGTAAGCTCTGATGGCATTAATCTCTGTCTTCTCTATTCTACTAGTTACTCTACGGCATCTTAAAGTTCTGGAAAGAGTCCTGCTCCTACAAATTACCTGCTCATACTTGTTGCTAACCCTAAGGCTGGGATGTGTGTATTGGGGTTGATAATCAAACCCCATAGATAATTCTGGAGATTTTGCGGTAAATTGCTAAGTCAGCTAATCATGAACTAGGTATAAATAGGGCTGAGGGGAAGGGAGGGCAAGTTTAGGTTTCTGAGAAGTGGGGCTTGATCAAAATAGTTTGTGCATGGGTAAGACACACCTGCGTTGTCAGGGATATGCATACTGTACATGTGTCCTGGGGTATCCTGGTTGAAAAGGACCATATTTAGATGCCAAAACTGTAACAGGCACTTGTGGGTGAGATGCTAGCTAGCTGTTAGTGGAAAGAAACTGCACCCAGACTTTTAGATCTAAAATATCCCCATACATCGAAATAGTGATAAATAATTCCCACTGACATAATGTGAACATTTTATGGGAAGCAAATTAAACAGCTTGAAGTCTTCATTATATTGTCATAGCAAAGTTAGATCCTGAAGCATAGAAGGGTCTGTCCATAATGGGGAGAAGTGAATGGGGAGATAGGAGAGGCCACAACTGGTCCGAAAAAGAAAACAACATGTTCAACCTGATGAATACTATGTCCTACCAAGCAGGAGAGTTAAGGGAGGAAGATCAGCTAAAGAAGGCCAAAGTTGCATATTTTAATCTTGACAATGGTTTTCATTGTATAAAAAAGAAAGGCACACTTCATGAATTCTATAAAAGCAGCAAATATCTCAGTAGCTTAAAGAAAAATATGTTGTATATAGCTTTTCTATTTTCAAATCTGATTTTATCTTTCAAATTTTCTTACATGCCAAAGTTTTTTCATGATCACAGAAACAGAAGAGGCAGTAAATATGTTTGTCCTTCAAACAGTTGAAAACAGAGTATGCAGATAGTAAAGGGCACAAGTATAAGCAGTAAGTAATTTTGGAAATCTACAGAGGGGAAAATTCTCATTTTTTCATACCAGCGGCCTGGAAATATATTAGACATAGACAAAATCACCAGTTGCTTGGGGCAAAAAACATCATGAAGTCATGACCCTGGTGCCTATTCTGTCTGCAACAGAACCCTGGAAAGCCTGGCTTGTTACTCCTGCAAGTGTCTTTACAAGAAGAAATAGTATTGTAGTCACTGCTCCTATAGGGTCTATAGCTGGTGTCAAATTTTTAATCCCCCGATATTTTATGCTTCAGGATACAACTATTCAAGGTAGTAACCTAATCTAAGTGCATGGGTTTATTAAAATGGATGGCTGTGTGGATAAAAGCCATCCTCAGTCTCAGCCCAGATCTCTTACACTGAATAAGTCACTGCGTTTTTTTATATCTTGGATTTTCACCTGCAAAATGGAGTAAAACATATCTGTCTGATATAATCAGGAAAACTATGTCAAATATCATTGGGCACTCAAGCATCACAGTAAGAGTAGGTGTGATTACATGAGATGTCACATAGCCTCTCATATCCCTCTCTGCCCATACTGCTGGTTTCACTAGAAAGATGCTGCTGTGACTGCTCTGCAGGGGAGCTGCAGGATTTGCCTAGAAAGTCCACACTGGAATTTGCAGGAGTATAGGACCAAACTGATTGCTTTTTAACATGCATATATGTGATTCATGTGGAATTTGTGAGTAAAGTTATTCACTCATCCATGTATAAATAAAAAAAAAAATGTCCAGGTTCTGAACACTTTTTTTTCACTATAATTCTCCTGTTACACAGCATGCACTCAGATTTCCAGAGGACCATAAGTTTCTAATCTGTGTAAAAAATTCAGATTGATTTAACCAGAGAAGACCTTCTTACCAACCCTGCAAGCCTCTGAGGTGTTGAAAAGGCTAAAGACTTTATTCAGTACTGGAAACCTAAAATACTAAGTGATCACAAAAATGGCCTACTCTGCATTTTTTCAAGTATGTCTCCAAAAAGAAAATTCTACATGTGTTGCCAGAAAATCCAATGCTGCTTCAACTGCAGTGCATCTTCCAGACCAAAATACAACTTACATATCCAATATAATTTACTATTTTTGAGTATTTCTTCAAATTCAATCTTAGATTATTCCTCATGCCATTTTCTTTTTTCAGTTTAAGATCTTTCAGACAGTTTGGATTTTCACTTTCACGTACTTGTAGCTATGGATTTGAAGGAGACTATTTTGTGTCTAAGATTCAAAACCAAGTGCCAGTGGCTATAAAGCAGGTGGCAGGCAGGCAGAATACACCAGGTTTTATTTTTTTTAATTTCACTAAGTTCATGGATATTTTTCTGCCTGGCCTTATTTGACAAAGTTTACATACAGTAGATATGCGAAACATTTTAATGCCAGCTACCCTTGGAACTGCTGTTGGTAAATGATAGTGTCTATTTCCAAACATGAGCATATCTAATTGCAGATAGGCACCATCACCAAGTAATTTTCCTTAGGTAATCTCTTTTTATTACAAATTCAGTAAGAAACAATAGATGAGATTATCCTGCGAGCATGCATATTATTATTAGAACAGCAGTGGCCCAAAGAGCTGTTTCTGGGCATTAATTTTCTGAGAAGCACAACAAAGACTGCATTTTTCTTGATGTCATCGTCATAATTTTTAACTGCAGCATTTCTGGTTTCTCTTCTGTCTTCCATTCTGTACTTCTTCTGGAGATGGTCCCTCAGTGTTTCAGGAATGCCAGTGTTAAAATGGTTAGGCCAAGTCTTCTCATAATAACATCCCCTTGAAATGAAAATTTGGGATGGACAGGCTGACTCCTGCTTTGCTCTGATGATTTCAATCATATTGTCCCCGCAGAATGTATGATTTCTTTGACTAAACCACAGAGAAGCTGAGCTACAAGCTACAGCTATAACGAGAGGTCAAACAATTAGAGCTTCCATGAAATGCTTAAAATGTTCTCTCCTTTCCACAATATGTTTTCTACTACTTTGCAATTTCCCACTTGCTACTTAGACTAATGGAGAGCTACATCCTTGTGAAATAACTCACAAACTTTCCTTTATCAGCTGTAGATGTTACTGAGGAGGTTGAAGGTTAATTTGGGTAATTTTCATGACTTGTTCCATTGCTCACCTTCCTCCAGTCCTTTTCCTGTCAAAGCTTATTAAGCTCACAACTGAATTTATTCATACAATCATATCTACTCTCAGGAAAATAAAGTAGGTTTGAGGCTAGTACTCAAGTTTGTTCAGAGGGTAACATGAGGGTTTTTAATTTTTTAAAGAAGACACACAACATCAAAGAGAAAAGCAAGCAAACCTGCAGCCTTTTAGTTTACATTTTTCAAGAAAACAGTGCAGTTCAGAGGGTATTTAGGTTTTCCTCCTTTGCATATTGAAAGTATAAGTTTTGGTTTTAATTGCTGATTTCTTTGTGGTACCTGTAATGTATCAGATGAAGGCTTTGAAGGAAGGAGTCTGATGTCACCTTTGTGACTCAAATACTGAACTGATCAAAAGCTCTTCAATCTTGTCACTTAAACTGATTAAATCTCATTTAAAAGATGTGTGCAAAAAACGTGCAGAATGTAGCTATCAGGGCAGATAACTGCACTGAATGGTCAAAAATATGTTGTAATATCTGTAGGTTGCACCAATTTTACATGGCTGTGTTTGTAGACACTCAATGGATAAAAAATAAACCCCATGCTGGGATAACATCCTCTTTATTTGCTTCCATTTGTCTGTATTTTCCAGGGCAATGGCTCACCAGGTTTTCTTTTTGCACTTTAGCACATCCTCAGCTGAAGAACTATTGGATATCAACTGTACTTTATTGCCCTGTTGCTTCTCAAAGAATTGATATCTGAATCTTGCGGTAAAAAGGTCCGAGTTTCAGGGTAAGCAAAAAAAACAACTAAGTTTTTCTTCCATGTGACTTTGTGTTGTGGGAAGGGGGGTGTAGAGGAATGAAGCTGGGTTAATCAGCATTGATATCATACAGCTGTGGCTGGCTTCAGGGGTGGGGGGTTGGCTGATGTAGATAAGGTGCAGCTGTGGCTGGTTCTGTTAAGTGGTTGAGAGCCAATGAAGAGAGCGCAGCTGAGGAAGAAGAGGAGGGAGGAAGAAGTAAGAGGAGAGACAACACATGTCCTGGGTGAGGTGAGGAGAGGAGAAGGCAGCAGAGGGACTGGTATGAAGATTATGCTGGATGAGATGTTAAAAGACCTTGTTGCAGCTTGATAGTTTGGAGTGTGCTGTGATAATTGGTGCCTCATGTGAGGCTTGAACTCATGACCCTTAGATTATGAGACTGAGTGTAATGATAGTTTGGAGAGTGCTGTGACAGTGGGGTTGTATTTTTCTTTTTCTACTTATATTTTAAAATGAAAAGAATGAGTTGGCCAAGTCCTTGAAGAAAATCTGCCTTAGAGAAGACTGATCACAAGTGCAGAGTGGCATCACTCCAGAGGCCAGGGTAGAGGACCAGAAGAAGATTGCTACATGTGTGGCTGTGTTGGCAGCTTGTGGTGGGAGTCCTGCCTCTGCTCGGCTGCTACGCAGGGACAGTAGGTGCTGGAGTAGGAGGCTAGATTGCATGCAGCAGAAGGCAAGAAGATGAGCAGGTGAGTTGAGTAAGATTTAGGTACTGCAGCATCTGTCTTAAAAGCTAAATTTTAGCTTTGATCCACACAATTACTCAGCATGCTTCATATTTCTGCAGCACAAAGCAGAGCTGAATTCACGACTGTGGAAACCATAGTAGCAGCCTGTGCACTGAAATCCCCTTCCTACAGATACAGAAAGCACACGCCTCTTCTCTCCCTTCCCCTTCAGCATAAAATAAGTGGGAGAATGAAGTTCCTACTTTTCATCTAAGGTTAAGGTGAAGATTAGTGAGGCTGTGAAGATGGAGAACCCCATTAAAACTTTTTCTTTTTTCTTTGAGTGCATAGATAATTTTTGCTCTGCTTGTACATTATTAAAACTATGAGGCCAGATTCTCAGCAGGGGCAAAGGATGTAACTGTGGAAATCAATTAAGTTATGTGGATTTAAACAACAGAGGATTTTACCCCTCTGGCACTTGCATCTTAGGCCCTAGTAGGCCTTTTTTTCAGTTGTGATTATGCATGTATTTGCTAAGAGCCACAGCTTAGGGAAAATTTGAAGTGATAGGAAGCATTGCCACAAGAAGGAAAAGCAGCAGAAGAAAGGATTTCCTAGCAGTAATTCCTCAGTGTTTTGGTTTTCCAGCTTAATGATACATAATTTTAGGTTCTTTAAAAACAAATCATGGTAATGGAGCCTCTGGTTTGTGTTTTTTTAATCTTTTTTTTAAATAAAATGTTTAAATATTTATTGCAAATAAGGGAATTTATCTGTCATGTTCTGCAACAGCCCTTCGCTAACGAATCGTTTCTTGCATGACGTTTGTTGCCGTAGAGTTGCCACTGCCACCATTCACTGAGATGTATCATAAACATCAGACTTTAACATCATTACATTTTCTGCCTTTTGAATAGGATTTGTGTTCTGTTTCCAGAATCTATTACTGGATGAGTTTCCTTGGCTTGAAGGGAAAAAAAAGGGGGGTGGGGGGAGAAGGGAAAAAAGTAGAAGCAATGCTTTTATTAAACCTTTCTCTTAGTTTACAAAGGCTTTTTTTTCCCCCTTTTGTAGACTCCATGTATTTTTAATGATTTCTCTGTTGCTTGTAGAAAGTTGAGAGGATGACAGAAGGAAAGAGAGAGCACTCATAGAATAATTCAATTTTTTACTTTGTGAAGAGAAAAACCTGTCTCTGGGCTACATATAAAAAAATCATAAAAAATGATGTCTTCCCTTTGTAACTTCTAATACATTTTATTTAAAGAAAAAAAGCCCTTTAAAATCTCTGCTTCTTTTTTGGAAAACGAAGTCATGTGCTTTGCAAAATCACAGAAGCAGGTGATGCACGTACTTGAATTTGCAAGGAAACAGGAGAATTTTACAATGGAACAGAAGATAACTTACAAGAAAAAACAAGCCTCTGACAAAGCAAAGTCACACAGCCAGCATACCAAGCCTTCTTTTGTGTCACATAAGGGAAGTGGGGATGGATGGAAGGGGAGGAGAAAATATAATCTGTTTTATGTTATAATTAGATGGCTTAGTAATTGTATTTGCTTAATGACAATTACATTGGTGAATTCTTGAGCACTATCAATTTTTGCAATCTATTTCTGTGTCTGCCAAAGGCAACATTTTACACAAAGGAGCTGGGGTTTGTATCCACAAGTATTTCCAGGTACTAGCTTTTGGTGGGAGTTTGGTGGTGAGGAAACAGTACAAACTGCTACTGCAGGTGAAACCAGTGCTCCCCTCAACATGTTTGGGAAGGAAAACCTGGTGCTGCTGGTGGTTGCAGAGATCCTGTGTTGCCTATGATCCATGATAAATAGAAGCCCACCACTGCCAGTGTGAAAGTGTATGTAGGAGGGATGATTGGCGCACCTGCTGAAAGCTCCAGGCTGTGGTTCTTCCAGCACAGGTGCTGCATCCAAAGTGGTGGAAGTTTGACATCCTGAGGGTCAGAGCAATGCAGGCAATTTTTACAAATTTAGTATGCCTTTACTTTTTACAGTTATAGGCCAAAGGATTTATATTCATATTTTTACTAATACAGAAACATAGGGTGGGAGAGCAATTTCCAAGCTCTTCTCCTTTCTCAGACTTGGGAGGAAAAGGAAGAGGTCACATAACAAGGTATAGGATTGTCTGTGCTCCCCATTCTGTTTTTTCACACCTTTTAGGCTAAGTTACATGGAGAACTGACTCATTGCACTCACATGAAAAAATGGGTGCTGGAAATTGATTCCAGCATCTGCCTATGTTTATATCTGGCTTTTGCAACAGAAAGTCTAGACATCATGTACTTGTGTCTAGAAGTCTGCACTGGTGTCTGTCAAACGGGTGACAGCTCACCTTGTGGAACTCTCATGACTGAGAGGAGAATTAGGGGCAAATCATGGACAGCTTTATTAAATTACTACATAAAAAAGTCTAAGCTTGATGAAGTATACCATCTTACATCTTTGTGTCAGATCTTCCACTATACACAATCCCTTATTCTGATGTTGTAATGTTTGAAATGTGTTCCTTTCTTTCTTTTCACTGGGAGTGGAAGATAACAAATATCAACATTTTCCAAAACACATAGTTTTTATATTTCACAACTTGCTTGATGCAGCTCAATGTTATTCTTATTACCATTGCAAGTCACTCTGTCTGAACCATTATGTGGTAGAAAAGCTGTTGTTGTACTGCACAACATTATTTCTCAGTGTTAACGCTGAACACACTTTTTACTTAGGTTGGATCACAAACTGAGTACTCACAGACATCAGTGGGATTTGACCTAGGTGTAAAAGTAAGTCTGTGCCTGACATTTGGCATATTTATCCACTATTTGCTGTTACAAGGAACGCCCTGCTCAACTCGTGGTTTAAATCAAATCAGGTTTCAAGCAGTTTATTTGTTTATTGACATCATGTAAGTGACTGGAGAACAAGCATACTATACATTTAGCATCAATATCAACAATATTGCAGATAAACCACAATATAGTCATTTCTAAGATGTTAAGCACTTAAAATTTCTGAATGCCCTTCTGTAACTAATCTCCAAAAGTTTTAACCCTACAAAGATACACGAACACATTCTAGTCCTCTTCTACCTACTCTGCCTCAGTGACCCCCAGCACACATGCATTGGTGAAAAAGCCCCTGCAAGGTCCCCTCTGCACCTTCTGGTGTGGTTCTTCCCATACTTTACTCACACGAGCAGGGTGCAGGCCGGTTCCAGCACCTGTCCCATAGCAGGGGATTCTGCCTCTCCCAGGGGGAGGTGTTGATGCTGGCAGAGCAGCTGCGGGCAATGCCTAACCTGGATACCTGTGGCTCTGTCTTCCTTCCCTAAGGTCTCTCCCTTCCTGTTGCAAATTATCATGGTTCTTAAACTTCTTTCCAAACTGACTTTTCTTAAAAAAAAAAAAAAAAAAAAAAAAAAAAAAAAAAAGCAAATAGCAAATCCTGGTAATTCTGTGGTTACTCCTTAATTGTGTTGATGGTGGTTTTGATATAAGAATTATTTACTTTAATAAAGAAAAAGTGAGGGGGGGAAAAGTAAATAGCTGTAGTGAAAAACAAGAAAGAATTTGAAAAACAGAGGATGTTAAATCCTTGCAAACTGTTAATAAAACATGGCCTTGGGAGAAGGAACTGGCACAATAAATATGTCAGTCTGGGTCAGAACAAGATAAGCTCAAGGACAATCAAATGTTTAGTGAGATTTAACAGAAAATTACTGAATTACTGGAATTATGTGTGAACTATCCTAATTAACATACTAAAAGAGCTATCTTCGAATAAAGAGAGCCCCTTACTAACAAAACCACCTTCCCACAGAACAGCCATGGTGGAAAAAAAGCATTGTACCTTTAAATGGAGATGAGACTTGTAAGAAGCAATGGGAAATAACTGTGACTAAACATAATTGTAAAAAAATGTTCAAATTGTATAAAAAGTTCTGCTATGTGTTAAGAGCCATGCTGGCTTTGTGGATTACCACCTAGCACCCATCTCACGCAGACTGGCAATAAGGAAATATCTCCATGCTGTGTGTGGATCGGCTCTTGCACACCGGGTGAAGAACCCAGATTTGAGGTAACAGTTTTGTGCAAACTTGATCACTGGTAATTCCTTCTTAGAGTTACCGGTTTTAGGACACCTAAACATTGTCACACCATATTTTCCATACTCATTAGGTGTGCTTAGCCAGCTCAAGGAAGCTCCTGGCAATGCTGAAAGAGTTTTGATGAAGTGGATCACCAACATTACGGCAGCCCACGTTTTGGAGAGCTGCAGCAGAGACCTGTTCGGGACTAGCTCTGCTTTATGACTCTGGCTGAGAAATGAAAACTCCCTATCTTCTAACAACTGTATTTTAGAGAGGGTGAATAGTAATTATTGACACTTAAAATTACTAACAATTTACTGGTAAAGACCATTTTGAGACTCCAGTTAGCCCCACTTAATGTTAATCAGGGGTACAAGTAAGAAGGTGTATTTTAATAGTAATACTCAAGGACTGATGCATTTAACTGCCGTTAGTGTTAATAGGACTTATTCACATGAATCCATGCATACCGAGAAGTAATGTATACCTTGTGCATAGGCAATTCAAGCTGTCATATTTAGAGCAAAGAAGAACAGTTTACTGAGAAATGGCTGATTTGTTACAGGATGGCAATTCTGGCTCGGGAGGCACTTTTCCAGCTGCGAACTCCTCACTTCTCAAAATATCTGCTGTTTGCTGCTGTCTGCAAAGAACAGCTAAAGAATTTTTTCAGGCACTCTGATTTATTTGAGTCTGGCTTCTCAGTCAGGAAACAATCCTTTTGGTGCTGCACTGCTACTGGCAAATCTACCTGGTGTCACATACAGGAGGAATTCCTGCAACATTGTAGACTTGTGTGGTGGTGGGCTGCTACTTACAGGAAATTAAGGTACATTCCATGAATTAGAAATAAGCTAAAAAATTTTAAAAATTCTGTAAGCATTTTGGAGGCCTAGCACAGTCTTTTAAAGAAGACTGTTCTATCATTTTATTAATTTTGATTAACCCAAAGCAGTAAAGGCTGATTTTAAATTCTGATTTCCACAGCAGATGGATAAATAAATAAATAAATAAATAAAAATCCCTAAAGTTGGAGGTTTTAGGATGGAAAACTACAAATCTATGGCAGACCTAAGATCCCTCTCTTGTTTGCTGCTCAAGTTGTTTAATGGAATTAAGAAAGGTGTCAAATGGGGGAAACCAAACTCCAAGTTCATTATCTGAAATGATGGGGATTACCCATGCTTCTTGTTCAATTGAGTATTCTTCATTACTTAAGGCTAATAATATTCCTGTAAAAGCTTCGCTGTCATGGTGAAGAGAAAAAAATCCCTCAGGAGAGCAATTCAGAGTGTTTAAACTGGGCTTTAGCTCTGAATTGCCATTTTGAGAACATCTCTGTCCTCTCTGCTGACTACAGATGGAGCCCATGGAGAGCTGTCATCTCCCCAGGCGAAAGTGAGTTATGGAAATACCCACCCCTGTGTCATACTGGCTCCCTAAAGGCCTGCACAACACCACCATCCAAGGGAACTATTTTTTAACTGCTCTTGCCTAAAGGCTTTAGATTTTCTATTAAGATCTAGGATTTGCCGTGCTGGTTTATGTTGGTTTTGCTGTCCAAAGTATTTCAATGTACTTTTCTTGGTAAATCCGGTTTGCTGTGAGATAGAGCGCTTCTCTTGAAAAGCAGAGCTCCTGTATTCTGCCAGATACGTTGTTGGGGTTTGTTTCTTATTTTTTAGTGTTTTGGGTAGATATTGATATTTAGCTGTAGTTTTGTTAGGAAACATTCTTGGCGCTGAGCATAGGAGAATGTGATACAATTTGTAGCTAGCATTGTTGCCTACATGACTTTGAGTACAGGAACCTTTGGAATTATGTACTAAACAAATATATTAAAATTACAGGACCTGTTTCATCAAGTTTGTGTTCTGAAAGACAAGGTGAAATAGGAAATTCAGCAAGCAGGTAGGATGAAGTAAATAATTTGAGGAGAGTCCCAGCTGATATAATAGCTTAAATCCACCAAAATCAATACCAACCCATGAGCCCTTCAAGAGACCAAATAACTGACTGAAAACTTCATAAACTCTGTTTCTTTCTTTGAGAGCTTCTATTCTTAGAACACTTTCAACTACAGCACTAAAACCATATGTTACATAGCAAGAAGTAATCTTCTGGTTTTGATAGACTACCTAGTTATCTTTATTAATTTTACTGGATGAGCCTGCCTTGTTTGATACTATTGACCATGAACATAAAACTTTTAAATTATGATTAAGGCAATGTTTTCTTCTTTCTGGCACTGCATATTCTTCAATGTCCCATTTATTTTTAATTAGGATGCCGGCACTTTCCAGTCTGCCAGCCAAATGAACAACATTAATAACTACTGGTATGGACATAGGACTTTGCTGAGAAAGGGAAAGATGACCCTTATAATTTAAAAAAGAGTGGATCAGGACATCTCCATGATGCTCCAAAGTGCAGTGAGGGAAGTCCCTATCGAATGCACAAATCAGATTTCTTCTGTGTCAGGGTGCCTGTAAGATGTTACATGATAGTTCATCTTTCAACCACGTGTAAGTCTGGGGCATTTCTGACTTGTTTAGAGAGGAAGCCCAGGTGTATCCAGGCAGATAGTAAATGCAGAATAACTGACTGGATAATTCTAGTATATCTGGTAGGATAATAAATGGCTGAAAGCATTCAGGATTAGCTTAATTCTGTTTCTACTCAAACTAGTAAAAAAGTCTTCCCTCTTTTCAGCATTGAAATAAGGGTTAAGTCAATGGTAAGCCTATTTTGAAAATCCTACCCTTAGCGCATAATATATAATAATTTCTTGCATTCAGTCTGTTTCACTTGTTAATTCACACCTGCCTTTGGTAAAATGGTATAGCATAGCTAGCTAGATCAAA
The DNA here is from genome assembly GCF_023634085.1 of Falco cherrug. Lineage (NCBI taxonomy): Eukaryota > Metazoa > Chordata > Aves > Falconiformes > Falconidae > Falco > Falco cherrug. The sequence goes on from NC_073699.1 coordinate 64,193,060, forward strand.
TACAAAATACCTTCTTTGATAAGTAGTCAGCATTAGCGATTATTCAGCTGCTATTTCAGAATATTGTTCTTAGCAACCCAAGTCCTCTACAATTTGATGTGAAATTTTGCTAATTTGTAGACTTTTATGAATTCAATTCTGCAAGACATTTTAAAGTGATGGCAGGTCTGCAGGTGTACAGCTTAACTGTTGTGGCTATAATGTCCCTAACATTCTAACTTCGAATGTGCTAAAAGTTTTAATAATTCTCTAGTTAATATTTAGCTGGCAAGCTGCTAGAGGTTTGGGGAATCTATTCAAATAAACATCTCAAATTTATCCAAATTCAGAAATTACAACAGAAGTCAGTTAGTACTATGATCAAAAGATCTCTGAAACTCATTAGCCTTCTGCTTGATAGGAAGTGATACAGAAACAGCATTTCTACATCTTCAGTGCTTCCTGGGTAAAGGAATAGTTAAAGTACAGCAGCACATAAATGGAGAAAACCTTTTCTAACTTTAAAACATTGCCTTTGGTCTGACTTGTGTACAAACAATTAATACTCCGAAGTATTCCTCTGACCCCCAAATTGTGCCACCAGTATGCCTTAGAAAAAATCTTTTGTTTGCTCAAGTGTCAGGGATCTTTGATTTTTGAGTAGGAGGTTGCAAATTCTATTACACAAGGTATTGGCTGATAGTGATAATTTGCTATCAGATATTTTTTCTCTCTGTGCTGCTCTGCTTCATTATAATGTGTGCATATATTCCACACCAGCAAAATGGACTATTGTACAATTGTCTTTCAGTGTGTCGTCCCAATATTCACATTTAGAAACAGAGAAATATTACTGGTTTGATCCATAAAGACTCTTTCAAGCTTTTTATTGTATCCTAAATATAAGGCGTTATTTCTGAAGTGGAATGAAAGTCTCTTATTTTCATATTACAGTTTTTATTAATGATCTTTGCTATAATAACCTTTATTAATACCCTTTGCTGTGTTCTTATAAGCAGCTTACGTATTTTCAGTTTCAAAATTATATTGATATTTGATCAGAGCTTTAGTCAAGGAGCAGGAGATCTCAGGACTGTAAGTCTTTAGGAAGTGCTCATGTCTTTAATATGCTTCAGATGATTGATATTGATGGTTCTGATGCTGTGGAGACTGTGTGGATGCAACTCACAGAGTCTGTGCAGGAAGGAGATGAGGGCATGGATCTGCAATGTCTCCCAGCCACTGTGCCAAGCTTCCACCCAGTCAGAAAGGAGAGAATAATATCTTTTTAGTTCCTCAGCATTGCTTTTATTGCTTGTTATGAAAGCTATCTAAAAATAATGACTGTGCACTCAAAGTCAGTTACCTATGTATATATTTAGACTCCTGAAAAACTTTATTAATTCTTTGTAGATCCTGACTCTTTTTCAAAGGTGTCTGTTGTTACAGTCCCTTATTATGCATTTAGGATAACTAAATCTAGAGTCTGCATTTGTATACGTTGCCTTAATTATTTTCACAAAGTGCAATTGAAGTGGGAGTGCTTGTGTTTGTATATTGTCCGTTTAGTAAGTAGGTCATACCAGTGGCATGCAATTGTGCTTATCAACACCGGCACAGCACAATGGTTTCCTGCTGCTGTGCAAATTCTAAAGCAAAGTCAGGGGAGTTTATTTTCAAAGCAAAAGACACTGATGCCACAATGACACTATTTCATTACATTAACACGATGTCTGTATCTTCGTTGCACGACATGCGTGTCTACATGGATGGGTGTGGACAATCGAGCATCCAGCTTGCCCCTGCTCAGAGCTAGCTGGATGCAGGTCAGCTCTGGCCTGGAAGCTGTAGCTGATAGCACCTCGCTCAAAGCTGTGACCTCATAAATAACCTCTGCTGAGATTACTTTGTCATATTAATTATGTCCTGCACCACATTAGTACATTTCTGTGGCTTCTAGACTGAGCTGGGGTCTCTCCAGCCAGCTACAAGCATGAGCAGCACAGGCATATGCCTTGACCCATCTCTAGACACATCTTGAGTAACTGAATGATGTTGTTGCCCTGGAAGACCTCATGTGCAAAAGTTTTTGTTCACTCTGCCATTGTCCACAGTAGTGGATAAGCTCAGATAGTGGGGAAATGTTCTAATTTGCCTAAAAAGAATCGGTCAGAGTGAGCTGCTTGCATCCCTGTGTTTTTGTTTTATAATGCAACAGCATCTAGCAGTCACAGGAATGGTTTAGCAGTCCACTATGTTAGAAGCTGGAATGAAACAGAAGTTCCTTGGTAAACAGAATTCTGACTTAAATTTGGTGTATTTATGATTTTGAGTGAGTAAAGCTCTGATGTGAACAGCTGGTCCAGATATGACTTCAATTCTGTCGACAACCTGCCCATTTCTGAAAAGTATTTGAGTACTTCAGAGTTTTTGGCATACCAAAGTTATTTAGCTGCATTCTGGAGTATGAACTAATTAATGTCAGTTTAAGTTCCATTTCATTTTGACAGAAATAGATCTTATTTAGTAAACTCCAATTATTGTGGGTGAAAAGAATATGGGACAATGATTCATATAGCTTAATGTAAAAGTTGCTGCCTGATGCCTAGTTAGGACATGAAAAAGCCAATGCACCATTTAAAGCATATCAGAAGCAAAAAGACAATATAGGTCAGAAACTCTACAAGAGAGAGGAAACTTTTTTTTATTGAAGAAGGAATAATTTATATATTTTCATCACATGGAAACTGCAGAACACATCAAATTCAAATGTTTTACATTCTAAATTAGAAAGAGATACAGTTCAGGCTGATTGTTGCCTGCAGGAAGTCTTCCAGGCTGTATTCTGACATTCTAAATACAAAATATAGTGAGAAATGTTTGATTCATTCTGAAGCTTGTGATGAATGTTTGCCAGGAACCATTGACCATTGCCTCATCTCAGGTGGAATCAAATTGGAGCTTTCCCAGAGAAAGCAGAGATAGACTTCTGAAGTTCAGTATTTAATCTAAGTTCCTTGTAAACCTTTAATCTTGCCTGAAAAGATAAAGCAAACTTTTCTTCACAGCATGTTGAGAAATGACCACCTTTAGCTGCACAGTGAATCTGTAACTGTGGAAATGTAATTGTTGGTAAACAAGGACAGTGGATTGATAGGAAAGTTGCTTAACATTTTTTTAAAATTCTCTTTCTTCTTCAAACTTTTTTTTTTTTTAATTCAAAAAAATGGAAAAGACCTATCCCAACCCTTTCTTCATTCAAAAGGCAGAAGGATCCTGTCTCTTGCAAATGGTCTTTGGAGATCTGCCTCTTTTCCTGGTTTTTTTTTGGTGGTTTTTTGTTGTTTTTTTTTTTCAGCAGGACATTCAGATAGAAGTCGAAGGTGTGCTATTGAATGCCAGAATACAACACATGAAAGGACACGTACAAAAGTCCATAAACATACTTTCTTTATAGACTGTGTGCCCAGAAAACACACATACAATCTTAAAGTATTTTGAATATTACATAGTACAAAGATAACTGGTCTGGAATCCTTACTAGAATGAAACTTTCCTAAGTATGGAAGCATTAACAACCTGTGCTGTGAGATTTAAAACACAGTTTGTGTGAAGTTTAAGGAATAATAATAGACAAAAGTAACATCTCAATGCCTGATGCTTTTGCAGAATTGTGACCTGGCATTCATACTAATATGAAGTGTTAAAACTTATTAACATTTTCTCATACATTTTTTGTTCTTTTGAGAAACTCCTGGGTTGATTACTGCTCATTTTATTTTTCTCAAACCTCTCTTCCTTCCAGAAAAATGAAAACATGGGAATTTCAATTTAAAAGGTCAAGTCAGTATTTGTTGCCTTTTAGCTACAGCTTTCTATTATAAATTGTTGCTGAGAAATTAATTGGAAAAAGCCAAGAGGGTGTTCTTCATGACATTATTCCAGGGCGTAGTTCTCAAGCTGTTTACTACAGAGACAACACATTACAAGTTCTGCCCACATGTAAGATAGCATGCACTGGGGCATAATGATAAGCAGATGGCATTATTTGCAGTGGAAGTAATAGCAACCAGAAGCATTTCTGCCTACAGTATTTTGCAAGTGTTTTTATATTATGTTGTGTTAAGGTGTGGAACTTTGTGTGCTTTCCCTATGCAAGGCATAGGTATTGATAGCAACTGGTGAGAGAGCTGACGGTGACAGTGTAAACAGAGAGTAGTTATTTGAAAGTAGGTGGTATTTAAAAACAACACAACCACAGCAGTCACTAACAAGAGACAGAACAAATACTAGTGAAATATTCCAGGAAATGGAGGGAAGATGAAATTGGATGTTGGTTCCGTCATTAAAGATGTTGTTTCTGAAAGTCTTTATATGAATATGCTATTCTGAAAATCTGAAGCTTCTAACTTTTATTACCAATAATACTGCCTAATTTACCACCACCATCTGCCTGGCAATTATTGCTGGAAGTAGTGCATCCAAGGCAGATTATTTCAGAGAATGGCATTATAAGACATGACTGCGTTGTGAGATGGAGTGCGATAGGGAGATCCCCAGGCTAACAGAGACGTAAGTTACACATTTTACATACACATATGCACACACAAATATATGCAGGTGTGTGCATAGATGCACAATATGTCTCTATGTACGGACAAATATATAATAGTGTAGAAATGAGACACCATTTTATTATGACAGAGGTTTGCCAGGTTAATGCAGTGTTCCCCGCTTGAGACTTATATAAAGCTCTGTGTTTGAAGAACATAAAGTAAACAATTTAGAATTTTATTCAATTTTTCCCTTTGGAATGACATTTTTGCATGAACTTGGAGTTATATTTCCACTATATATATGGCCTCATTGCCTTCTGCACTTGGAGCTAGACTGTAACTTTTTAAAAGTTGCTGATACATTGAAAGAGATGGTGCAGAAGGGACTTACGTCTGTGGCAAGTCCCAAAGGCATTCAGTCTCCAAAGGCACAAAGGACCATATGCAACAGTGGCAACGGTACCTGCTGGAAGACTGCCGCACGTCCTCCCTCTAGCACTGGGTTGAAACAGCTGGTGTGGAAAAAGGATGGCCAACGACCACAAGTCAGACTGTTCCCTGCTGTGCTGTAGGCACAGCTACCTGCATTTCTTCCTTCTTATCTCTGCAATGAGGAACAGCATGTTGTGTCATTGTGGACTGCAATGGGAGGAGAACTCCAGGCACTGCAAATCCACTGCAGCTGCTAGTATGGAGGAAGGACAGAGCCAAGAAGCTACTGTGTGTTGTGCATACTGCTGTACTCCACAGAGGAGAACCACCACGCTTTTGGGAACTGAGGCTTCTGGAGTGAAAGGAAGTCTGTGAATCCAATCAGAGGAAAAATGAATTATTCTGAGATCAGCTGTGGGAAACGTGTTGTCTTTGTAAACTCTTCTGGTAAAAAATTCAATATAGAGTAACAATATATACATACTCAATTCATTTATGTTCTCATGTTTTGGACATCGTTCCAGGGATTCTACCACTCAGGTGTGATAACCTGATAAGAAGGATAACTGAAGTAATTCAGTATTCTCATTTATTTGTATCGTGGTAACAGCAGGAGATCTGAGAACGTAGAGCAGTCGCTTATGTTATGCCGTGTAGGGTGCAGTTCTTGCACTAAAGAGTTTATAGTCTAAGCTGGTGAAACAGTCAAGAGACAGTTCACCTTAGTTTTGTGCATGAGAAATAGAGACTCTGCCTCAAACCTGGGATTTCCTCATGTGTGTGGAGGCTGGATTGCATCCTGGAAAGACACACAGGCATGTGCTAAGAGTTATGCAGGAAGCTCTCCAGCACTAAAAGCAAGGGAAACTGCACCCCAAAACTTTAGGATCTTTGTTCCTATGAGTTGCTCAAGGGTGTAAAGCGCCAAATTAGAAATTAAACTAGGATCTACCATATGATTTAGCCACAAGACTGATTTCTGAAACATGAGTTCTTTTCTAGGGTTCAGCTAACACCACTGTGACTGTAAAATGACATACACAAATATGGGAGCTCTACATTTAGCTACGTTGAGTACTTTTATCTAGTTATCCATGTCATCATGGACACCAGCAAAGGTAGCATTTAGCTTTTCATGCTGACCATCTCTGCTGTTCAAAGCTAGTTTTTTTAGCTGAGCTAGCTAGTGTGAAACTAGCTTGGCTATGTCTGCAGCACACATCTGCCACAACTTCAGCAGACAGACTCTAAGATCTGAAAAGCAACATCATAGTCAGAAAATTTATGTTACTTAGAAATACTAGCAAAGATCCTGAGGAAACCTGCAATCATTCACACCTCCTAAGCTTACAAGAAGTATTTCCTATGTCAATGTGAACTGAGCTGTTGCAATCATAAAAAAGCTGTAACAATGAAAAGAGAGTGATTCTGTTGTATCCAGAAGAAAAAAGAAATCAATGTGGGGAGAAAAAAACCCCCACCAACTGTAAGGTGTAAAAGCTGTACCAATTAGTTCTGTAATGCATGGCCTTTTGAAGTGCCAAAGAGCACTTTTAAATGGGACTTTTCTCCTTATATTTGAATAGATGGATTGTTTAATTGTACAGAAGCAATTATGTAAAGCTGAAAGACTGTATTCCTTTTAAAAAAAAATTCTTTTTAACATCTGACAAAAATGTGTTATAAATTTGAGGTACTCTATTTTCATGAAAGATCTTGTGCATCCCAGCATTGTACGCTAACCTAAACATTGCTGTTGCTTTGAGCTTGAAATCAATGAAGGTGCTTCACTGTAAAGGAGGGAACAATTTAACCCAGTGAGCATAAAATTTCTTTTAGGCTGACATATGAAGTGAAGTCTGTGTGAAAATGACCTCCTCACAAAGCTTCAAACTATAGTACATTTGTTTCTCTCACCCAGCTTACATGGTTCTGAGTAGCAAAGTATTAGCTAGCAAAAAACCAGGAATGTTTAACACCTGCTATGCTTCCATGCAATAAAAAAGATAAATACAATTTTTAACAAACTGGTATCTAGCTACTGATCTACAGTATGTGACAATGAATAAACTTAAAATAGAAAGTATTAATTCTATTATGTATCTACATGCAAATATATAAGAAATCTACTGCACTGAAGATGTAGATTTTGTCATATAATTCAGAAAATGTATTAATAACTTTGAATGTAACTGCACATATGATGGCACATATGACTGTAAGTCAGAAGAACAGAGCAGGAGCAATATGCATAGTTCCAAACACCATCACCATTTTGATTCTTCAGGTCTCTCCCTTGACATGTAATAGTGATGCCCAGAAAATTCTTGGTTACCTTTGTTTTTTTGCAGCAATTCTCATGACTTTCAGGGGATCAAGGTTGTATCCATATGTTCTTGAAATTTTCACTGCAGTGGTTTCTGCAGTCGTAAGTGGAAAATGAATTGAAGTGGGTTTTATAGGAGCATGTGGGTTAAAACTGGCTGAAAGACTATAAACAAAAGATTATGATAGTGACTAGGGGAAAAATATCTAGTAGGGTAATGAAGGGTGCAGTTTCAGGATTGTTCCTATTCAACATCTTCATTAGCAATCTGGAAGAAAGAATAAACAGCATGTTAATGAAATGCACAAACGATACTAAATTAGGAAGAGTCTCAAATACTAGTGAGGACAGAAGCATAATGCAAAGGCCCTAGAGAGAAATGTGGGCAGGAAATAACAAGCCACCACTCAGAAAAAGGCATACTAATACATTAAAGCTAAGGCAGCATGAATCAATGTGAGGGAAAATCCACAGAAGTAGTAACACTGGGAGAGAGTCAGTGAGCAACATATTAGATATATGTTATAATGCAATATGCTGGCAATAAAAGCCAATATACTCTGGGCCATATATGCAAAGGCATAAAGTCGTGGATTGAGGAGGCCATAGTTCCTCTAAATGGCTCTCTGCTTACTGAAAATGGAATATTCTGTTATGAGAAGAGTATTGATACTGAAGGAGACTGCAAGTCAACATGGCTATGCTCAGTTGTAGTGGTAGGTGTTTTGGTTAAAAAAAAATTTGCAAGAAGGAACAGGGAAGGAGTGATACATGAATTCATGGAAAAACTCTGATGAGGAGGAACTGGAAGAAGGGTTAATAGCAGGAAAATTAACTGGCTGACCTCTGAAAGTTTTTTTTTTAACCTTTATCAGATCAACGTCTTTTTCTTCTTTGATGAAAGCAGATGACAAGATGGCATGGAACTTGCAAAAGGAAAGCAGTGCTGACTCTTCTGTTGGTAAAATATTTATCCTCCCCACTCATCACCTACATATAAATCTAATGAAAGGACTATAACTTGGGATCAATACAGTTCCTCACACTGTGAGAAAGTTATTCTAGGAATCGGCTGAAAGTTGCTTGCTTTTTTTTTTCTTTTCTTTTTTTTCTTTTTCATTAATGAGAAAGTCTGTAAGATAACTAGGCACAGGAAAAGGGAGAGAAAGAGGAGGTAAAGTGTGTCCTCATTTTTCTGTTTTTTGAACAGGACCCAATTTAAGTCTGTATGTCATGTGAATAGACATATTCTGCCGAACAAGAAAACTGTCTCTTTTTCGGTAAGATGGAGGAATACAAAGAAAAAGAAGAAAGGACAGAAAACAACAACAAAACCAGTTGTGTCATTGAAGTAATCTGTGCTACATTTGTGGTTTTGACACTGCATGCATTCTATTTCTACCTTTTTTTTTTTTTTTCTCTTGCTCACCTAGAATACAGTAAAACTGTAACTGAGTAAACTCGCTTAAACCATACAGTAAACAGTACAATTATAGTAAAACTGTAACTGCATAAAACTCTCTGATCCTGGGAGTGATGCTGCTTCTATAAAAGGAGAGACTGAATAGATTAATATGCTTCAGTTTGTAAAAAAGGGAAGGCATGGTCAACATTTATTATTATGCACGTTCATATAAATATGCTCATTAATATGAACAATATGGAAAAGTGAATAATCGCCCCTCATTCTTTTTCTTCACACAATAAAAGAACGCAAGATTAGAAAATGAAAAGATCAGCCAGCTGGTGTAAAACAGAAAGAAGTGCTATTCCACACCGTGTATAATTAAACCCAAAACTCATTACCAGATGATGGATGCAAAAGGAGGTCAGAGAGATCATGGAAGATGAGAGTTTGGAGGGGTACTGAGAAGAAAATTTCACATACAACTTGTTGCCCTGCAGGTCCTCAAACTTTAGTTTACCAAAAGCTAGAAATATATAAAAAACATGGGGGGTCACTGCGTGCATACTTACTTACTCTCTTCTACATGTGTTTCTACCCATACACCAGGTATGGTGTAGGCCTTGTACCATTATCAGATCCAGTGAAGCTTTCTTTATGGTAAAAATTACAATAATGATCATAAAGAATACACACACACACAGACACACAGACACACAAACCCCTCAAGGATTTGAAAGCAGCAGAACTAGGAATTATGAATGCTTTTGGGGGTTAAGTGCAATATTAATTGGATGTTGTCTTGCCAGCTGCTATTTTGCCGTCAGGATCTGCATTATGGTGCAAACACTAAGGTCTATGAGTGACTAAGAAACAGTTCACTACTTTGGAAAACTACCTACATGCCAAAGTACTTTAAATTTTTTAGTCTTCAGGGGCTTCTCTCTGCAGCATGAATGTATAGAATATAAATTGTTAATAAAAATTTTGTGGTCAACAAAACATTTTTGTGAGTTTTAAGGGTATTGTATAGTGACAAATTTGTTCAGTACACACTAGATCTAATCCAGGGTAAAGTTAAGCTTTTTTTAAAGAGATACTACAGAGCTGGGCTGTACCAAGAGTAGAGTGGTGGGAAGGATCTTGCCAGGCAAAGTGAAATCCAGCAGATGTTCTTGGGTGTGCATGATTGCTTCTATAACTTACTGTGGGTTTACTAGATTTATGCATCTGTCTATTGTGGTAGATGGAGGTGAATGTGTTTCTTACACTGCATCAGTGGAAAAGCATGAAACATTGGTTGCAGACCTTATATTTAAAGTGTCAGACTCCCTTGTCTACAACAACTTGTTCAGGTCTTCTTGTCCCACCTTCCAACACTCCACAGATGTTGAAAGCTTTATTGAAAATGTTACATGTTTTTGGTAGGTTAAATATGTATTTCAGCTTTCTTTGTCAGGTGAGGAGAACAATTTTAGGTTTAGAATAGCAGACATATAAAAATAAATAAAAGGCTTACTTTATTCACAACATACAGTGTGTTGTAAGTGTGATCCCAGAGGGAAGATTATGAAAAAAAACATAAATCCCAGACTCTATCTTAATAATAAAAGGCTAGAGATATTACTGTGGTGTGAGAGACAGTTTATTTAATAATTAAACATATTTGCATTGTCAAAACTTTTGAAAGCTAAATGTATTGATTAAATATTTGGCTTCTTTGAGATAATGATCTTCTCTTAGGTGAAGCCTGTTAACTTAGTTGAATTACTTTCTCATAATATTTTCATAATGTATTTAGCTAGAGACCTCTGTAATTACATTTATTATTCTTATCCTATTAAGGATGAAGAATGGTATCAGGGAGAAAAGTCGGCAATCATTTTGTTATCAGAGTTACTGCAGCCTTTTGAGGGCCTATATCCCTTCATCTTCCCGCACAGGTCTTTCCTAAAGGGTTTTGGTCTTTGATCAAGAGTGTATTTCAGATGGCAAGTATACAATAGCACTTTGTGTATGGGTAGACTAACTCATTTTGGTGCCCATTCTAGAAAAAATGCCCATGAAGTCTGGCTGTGGGTTGACACTTGTCACAAACACCTACTAATAAAGACCAGAGCCACAGTCAATAAAAAAATGTGCTTATCACTGAAGCCAGAGACAGGCATGTTTGGGGAATAGAGAATGAAAATTCCTAAGTGTGCAAGTTCATCCATTAAGTAAATAAAACTAATTTACATTAAACATCTTTGATTCTGAACAAGGATATTTATTAACCAATCAGCTTTTAAAGTTCATTAAAAGTTTATTAAAAAAATATCAGGTGTGGACAAGTCCTGCTCTTTATGGTAAGACATTGCAGTTTGGTATTCTTCTACCATTTTGTGGCTGAACCTCATCACTTTATTATTTCCAGTTCCTCTGCTCCAAATGGCTGATTCCACTTTCTAGGCTTCACCTGACTCCAGCTGTGTTCCACTGGAAAAAGAGGTGCAGAGAGCTGGTGCTTGTCTTCACAGGGGTGGCATAAAGCTGGCAGACTGGTAGTTAATGTGACTCCTGAATGAAGCATACCTCACCCTACCCACACTGGTGTTGGGAATGGAAAGCTAAATAACTGTTCTCCATTTTCTGAGCCTGAACTGGCCCATAATATTTACTCTGTTCACAGCCAGTGGACAGCTTCGACATGTGGCCCAACTATAAAGAACATCTCTAATGCAGTATTTATTTTCCTCTGTGGCTGAGATTGCTGTAACCATCCTTTCTTGGCTTAAGCCAAATTATTAATACAGTAATAAAGAATATTTTGTGGTTACCAGTTTTTTTAATCTTTTTTCTGTATTCTAAGCATATTTCTTGGCTGACAAGTCTTGGTACCAGCCACAAACTGTAGATCAAAGCAGATCTTGATTTCTTAGCTTCCTGAAATGTTAAGAATTATGGCAAAAATAGATGAATGCCTATGTACTGCATCTCCATGTCCTTTTCCACTGTAGTAAGGAGCAGAAGATGGGCACACTTGCGTACTCTGTATTTATCACTAGGTTGCAATTATTGCAGTACAGTATACCTCTTTAACCATGCCAACAGTGATGGCTGTTTTAAATATAATGAAATTCTGGAGTACATCTACGTTATACTTAACAGGTAGATGGAATGAAAAAAACAGTCTGGGAATTAACAGCAGATCAAATTCCTGCTATACTAGCTGTATGTCTGTTGTTTATTCTTCTGGCACCTGGTGTTTCACTACAATTTCTTGGTATTCATCACAGCTCTCCAGAGTACCAAAGTCCAGCTTTTGATACTTGCCTGGTAAAATCCAAATGATGCTGAAGTATAAATACTTCTATGCAGATTTATAGCTCTGTAAATCTTTCAGTGAAATTAACAGTTATATTTAAACCATTCCAGCCTGCTCAATAAATTAGTTATAGAAGATTTCCTTACTTGTAGTGCTGTTTTTACAGTGCCATAATTGTGTAAAGTAGCCATATTGTAAATGCAAATCCCATGTTTTGTGTCCAGCTGCTGAAACTGAATTTGTGTATTAAGTTTCACAGTAGCAGAAGATTCAATACATCACCGTTTCTTAAGGTTCAACACAGTAGTTGGCATTCCTTTGTATACCTTTGGTAAACACATATTCATTACCCCTTATTGTCCTTGGGAATTATGCATAGCTATGAATGAGAGAGTTGATAAGCACAAGTATTAGAAGCACATTATCTTGAAGTTTTGCATATGTTTTGGAAATTTAAATTCTACTGCATGTGTGAAATAACAGATTTGTTTTTAGATAGCTTATCAGTAAAAATACAGTAGTCCATAGACAAAGAATTATGTTTAATAGTTTTCAAGCATTTTAGTTTGTCTAAAGTGATGATATGAGAATATCTCTGAATTTCTGAAAATGCACCCTGCCAGGAAGCAGACACACTAAAGTGTTCAGATAACTGCATCCTATAGCTATGTTTATGAGTAAAGAAACACAAGCATGTCGTTGCTGGACTAGAAATACATAATATTGATAAATTATATATGCATTACTGATTTGTAGCAAAATTATTCTACCAGCTACCAATATTCAGAAGTGTAAAACCCCAAATTGTTCTTCTGAATTATATCTAGGCATGTCCAGTATTTATTGAGGATTAATAAAAATTTAGTAAAAAATAATTAGTTCAACAAGCTTTCTGTTCCAGTAGATGAAGATTGTTATTCTGTATAAACTGAATTTGACTCAGCAAAAGACTGTACTTCACTACTCATTTAGAGGGCAGTACCAAAGCAGACTTGGCACTGGCTTCTAAGGGTGTAAGCACATGCTTTAAAATAAGCATGTTTCAGCAATGAACAGAGTATCATCTTTTCTCTAAAAAGAAATTAATTATTTTAAATCTGTTAAGTGATGTAGGTACATTGTAAACTATATCCTGATGTGTATATGGTTTAATGAAATGTAATATGTTGCATATATACAGTTAAAGACACTGAAAGTTGATGGATCATATTACACTGAATAATAACAATTATATCAAGAAATTTAGTTTGCAATCCTGCATTAGATATGGTCATGTCAGCAGTCATATGACACTATGTCCTATCAAAGGATGTAAGAGTTCATTCTGGTGTGTATACTTGTGAAATAAGGTTCATTGTTATATATACTTAAAGTACATAGAGCCAAAATCAGGTCTCCAGAAAACAGCTTTGGAAAAAAAACCCTTATTGTCTCTCATCTTTACAACTTTGAGTTCAGTTTACAAATACAGAATTTTTCCAGAAAGTAATGCTTTGTTTCTAATGCTCTAGTATTACTAAAGACAGTCATTATGAAGATACAGAGATAACCTCTGTTTATTATTGTATATCAGGGAAATATCCTGCTTATCCTTTTTGAATAATAGATAATATGAAATAGTCACTTAGGAAGAATCCTCATTAGGAATGAATTGCATGCCCTCCTGCAATTCATTTGACCAAATCCTCTTTTGTAGTAGGGAAAGCATCTTTCAATGGATTCAATAAGGATCACTTATATACTGGTGTCCAATATTCATGTAAGTACAGAGGGAGTTGGAAATACATGATCTTTAAGGTCCTTTCTGATCCAAACCATTCTATGATCTATTCTATGATCTAAGTGCATAAAGAAATTGTGAAACACATAATCCAAAAGTTTTTTCCAAAGACACCACATGAAAAATATGAAATAGCTACTCAGGCATTTTCTATGTGGAAAGGCAGAGTTAAAAATGAACAGAAAGATCCTATCTGATAGACCAGAGACACTAAGAATGGCTGTTGATTGTGTTAAATAGCAACTAATATAAAACCGTAGATTGAGATTCACAGATTACACACAAATGAGAGATGAATAGGTCTTATTTGAAAGATGTGAGAGGCTCTGATGGGGTAGCAATGAGTAGGGCTGGTTGACCCCGTCAGTGTACAAGGACCAGATGAATGTGAAAGGGTGGGTTGTATTTGAGCAAAACTATAAATCTCTTTGACCAGCTGTTTGCTTGGGAAAAGGAATAGTAGGAGAGGAAGGACCGAAGACCCATTTTGTTGCTGATGAACAGCTGAGCCAGGAGGAGAGGAGGCCTTGGTGCTACTGCCACAATATACCTGGTAATATGTGCACACACACATTTTGGGGAGGCTACTCTGCACTGTGCTCAGTGATTCTCCAGACTAATGGGGAGAGATGGAGGAAGTTTCAATTTCTCTGTTTTCTCTGGCTGCTTCAGGACAATATGATGACCTTCTACTTAATGCTGAGAAGAAGGTAATTTGATGGCTTTAGAGCTTAGAGAAATGTTGGATGAAATCTCAGTGACAAGTCCAGCTTCTTCCTATTGCTCCAGGGACACAAATTATCTCTAAAAGCAAGTACCTGAAGTCTCTTCAAATACTATGGAAAATTCTAAGCTGAATGTGTATGGCAGATATCCACACACACAGAAACCAAACAGATAATTCTGTTTGTAATGGAGACAGAGGTTATCTCTGAAATACAACCAGATGAATATTAATCTTATTAAATAGAAGTGAAATATGGTAATAGGGAGGAATTTGTATTAAAAAGAAACTGAAAAAAATTAAAAACATTAAGGAGAAAAGGAGAAATTAATATAGGTTCTTAATAGTGGGGGTTTATTAATGTTAATACTTGTGGAATCTCAGATCTGGAAACCACTTCGGTCAGTAAATGTAACATTACTGAATTCCTTTAAGCAGACTGAGACAGTTTGGCCTGGCTACAGTTATTCCTGTGAATACGTGTAAACTGGATGAGGACCCAATCTGTACTAAAATCATTAAGAAGGCCATTGCTGACAGCAAAACTGCTGTAGGCGAAACGAATTAAAAAATATTTCACATGCAATAATTAATATCAAAAACATGAAATAGACCAGATTGGATTATGTGTAGCACAACTCTGTAGAGAATTAAAACTCTTTAGAGATAACGTTGAATGTTGGGATCTTTAAAGTATAAATTTTAGCTCACAAGACCAAATCTGGTTAATGGAAAATGGCACTACAAGGTGTCATATGATAGCATCTGATGTATTACAATAGGAAATGAATTAAATGGTGATTAATTAATTACAAGCATAACAGATGATAGCAATATCTGTAATCAAAAGTGATTACATTATTCCAAGATCAAATAACATAGTGAAGATATGTATTTGAACAAATACTAGCTAACATGCACCATTTAATTTATCTGCTTAATAAGTCAGTGCAGTGACTGATGAAATATCTTTTTTTTTATTTTTTCTTTTTACATGGAGAAATAAGAAAAAATGGGTAAGTAATAAAGAAGCATAGGCTGACTGTCTAAATTTCCATTTTCATCATGACTGCTCTCTTCTTCAGTTACTCTTATTTTTTTTCTAGTTATGTTAGGGTATAAATCTCTGTCTTTTTTCACTCCAAAGGTGTTTTGTTCGGTTAGTTTTAAGTTCTAACTCAAGTTGTTTCCATGCAATTCAAACAGAGAAAAATACATTCTTAAGAAAACATATTTTACTAAAATTTGATGTGCACTAGATGTAGGAAGCAATAAGTATAACTACAATTCTCACAGGGGACAAAAAAACACAAATGAAGGAGTTTGGTTTTGTGGTTACCTGTTTTGTGAGATATTTAATTGCTATTATTTTGGAGTTTGTTGTATTCCTTTTCCCTACCCAGATGTGTAAAATTCCTTCAGCTGGAAATGTAAGTGTATCCCTTAGCACTTTGCAATCACAGATGCTTTCTTGCCTTTTGCAGTTCAGCCCAATTACTGCCTTCAGTACCAGACTTCCTCTAGAACTTTGCCCCAGATGACATTTATAAGAAATTAGGGATGACTTCCAGCCACTACAAATTTCAGAATGCCATGCCTAAGTAAATCCTTAATCCTAATTTTTCTTGAAAGGTCCAGATAATTACATACAAAGGTAATTTTTAACCTATAAAGATTTGGTCTCTTTAAAAGATCCTCAAATTGTGCATCCCAAGAGAAACACCTAATATAACTTTTGAAAAATTTAGGTCAGTGTATAAATTTAGAGCCCCATGTTACCTGAGAGTATCAAGTTTGAGCTGTATAATGTTAGACACATGCATTGACAGTTTGGCTAAATTTAGTGGCAGTTTGAACTTTCAAATGCATGCCTGTGAAAACAGCAGAAAAAATAAACTAAAAATCACAGAAGACTTTTTCTGATTTTTTTCCCTTTGTGCTTTTACAGCAGTTTTTACCAAATATATTTAGTGGATATTTATAGAAAATTTTGTGATCCTGACACTTTCATGCCAAAGTACAAACTTGTCATAGTATCTTCCAAGTGTGAAACTGTAAGTGAGAAACTAAAGAGTAAGGTACTTCTCTACTAATGTTTCTGTTTAGAATTCACAGAAAAAGCAGAAGAACAGACAAAAAACATGAAAAAATTCTCTTTCAGTCTCTGGAGATATATCTGCTGTTTGTTTGAACTGGAGAAGGGCTGCAGCACTGTTCTGTGCTAATGCCACCCCTAAGACCTGGGGGCTCTGGGAATTGCTGTGCCTAGAAGACAAAGATCATTGAGAAATGGCTTTGGCCAGACACACAAGGATGTCATCCTTCAAGTTCAGATGAAAGAAGAAAGGCTGACTGTCTACCTGTCCAGCCATCTTACTCCTGTGACCATACCTCAAGCATATGCTCATTGTGTATAGCTAGCATATAGTTAGCTAAACCTGACAGTTTAAACTCTTTTTTTAAGCCTACCCGGGATTTCTGTGAAGACCTAAGGAACCACTGCCAACTCAGTCTAATAGGTATGTTGTTAATCTGCAGTGCAAGAGATGTAATTTCTAATTCTCTCTCTGCTGTGTATTACGAAATTTTCAAGAAGGTCAATAGCATCCTGGCCTGTATCCAAAAAAGTGTGGCCAGCAGAACAAGGGAAGTGATTGTCCCCCTGGATTGGGCACTGGTGAGGCTGCACCTCGAATACCGTGTTTAGTTTTGGTCCCCTCACTTCAAGAGGGACATTGAGGTGCTGGAGTGTGTCCAGGGAAGGGCAACGAAGCTGGTGAAGGGTCTGGAGTACAAGTCTTATGAGGAGTAGCTGAGGGAACTGAGGTTGTTTAGTCTGGAAAAAAGAGGCTTATGGGAGACCCTGTTGCTCTCTACAGCTACCTGAAAGGGGGCTGTAGGCAGGTGGGGGTAGGTGTCTTCTCCCAGATAGCAAGTGACAGGAAAAGAGGAAATGGCCTCAAGTTACGCTGCGGGTGTGTGTGTGTGTGTGTGTTAGACTGGTTATTAAAAAAACTTTTTTTTCACTGCAAGGGTGGCCAAATATTGGAAGAGGCTGCCCAGGGAGGTGGTGGAATCACCGTCCCTGAAGGTATTTAAAAAACACATGGCTGCAGTGCTTAGGGACATGGTTTAGTGATGGACTTAGCAGTCCTGTGTTAACAGTTGGACTTAATGATCTTAAAGCTCTTTTCCAATCTAAATGATTCCATGATTCTGATTCTATTTTTGCAAGAATGGAAGACAGCAAAACGGATTTACTCCTTACAGCACTGCCATTTTATCAATGAGATGCGTAATAGAAATGAAGAAGTTCCGTGATCAGATTAATAGAGTGGGTTTCCTATTGATAGGATATCCACTGGAATGAGGTTTGGTTTTGTTTAACAGGAAGCAAATGTCAAATAAACTTTTATTTCACTAGAATGCAGTTATAACAGCTCTCTCAAGTGTAAATCTAATCAGGGTTAAATTAACACTTTAGCTTTTCCTTAATATGGGCACCAATAGACTCTCTCCACTATGCTAGCTGTCAATATCTACGCTACTGGTAGAAGCGAGTTATCTGTGACATATTTGTTCCTCTGCAAAAAAGTGGGGGAATGTGGCCAACCAGTTTCAAATCTTCTAGAAGGACTCACGTAAACATATGCACTCAGTGTAGGATCACTCTCTCTTCTGTTAGGAACTGCGCAAAACATACAGAGAAAACACCATCCCTGATACGTAGCCATTCCTGAACCTAATATCCAGGCTGGCTATACAATTCAGGTTATCCCATTTTACTGTAAATTTTATGTTGGCCTTCATTACCTTAACAAAAAGACCTGAACCAACTATCTCCAGTCTACTTTAAGTGTATTGTGAAGCAGAAAATTACTGCTATTTGCTACTTATTGTAGTTTCCCGTCACGGTAGATTTTTCACACTTGGGATGCTAGATGTGTATAATACACAGCTGTGTCAGTGTCACACAAGCCAGCCATCTTTCTTTCTTCATGTCCCTATTCCTTTAGAGAGAAAGCCTTTTACACTTCAGGTATGATTCAAGGAATGACCTCCTAACCTGGAGCTTAAGTTGTGGTGAAATATCGCCTGACAGGTTTCTGAAGGGAGGAGGTACAGTAGACAAAGTTTCCTCTGGTATAATGCTTTAGAAAAAATAAAAATGAAGGCTATTTTAGGTCAGATGTACTTGCATTGTGCTGGGAAGGGTAAGGAGAAACCTTCTGCATTAGATGAGCTCTCTCTTTGGTAGGTGGCTCCAGTCCTGGTGGATAACAGTGAATGCTAGCTAGCTGCCAAGCACTCTGCCGATAGCATAATTGAAGCAGGTTCAGATTTATTCAAAACTCATCTTTGAATAGCCTTTATATGCCCCTGACAGATTCCCCATAGAGTTTACTTTTCCAGTGAGATTTTATATATAGTCACATGCGTATATGGAATTGTACCTTATATCACTCAAACACACATATATATCGCTAGCAGAAAGCAACTGTCTCTATAATTAATGTCCCATTCCTCCCGGCAGCCTAAATCCTTTACAGGAACCTCTTCTATGACACTTGTACCTTCAGATCTGATGCAAAACTGTGTTTAATACACGTCTGAGGATTCTCCCTTGGCATGGGTCATAATCCTGACTTGTCAAATCAACTTTAAGAGGAATTCCTAGATGTAAAACTGTCTTTGTCCACTCTGTGAGGCTATGAATACTCATGAAAACTGCTTTGAGTAGAACAATAAATTGCTAACTTTAGTATCTAGGAAAAGTGCATTCCTTAATTATAAGAATCCTCTGGTAAACTTCATTATAGTGGTCTTAAAAAGGGACACTGAATTCATATGAAAATTACTTAATGAAATCAGTTCAGTGCATCCAGACCAAAATCGATAGGATTAATAGATTTTAAAAGAGTGATATACAGCACTCTCTAATTTTAATAGCCTGAAGATCTGTTTAAAAGCTGTTTTATTCCTAATTTCCTAATTTCTCTTCTATTACTAACCTATTTTACAACTCTCTACATTAAACTCTTTGAGAAAGCTGATCAAAGTAAATTTCAAAGACCACCACTACTAAACAAACAAATGCTCTGTGTTGCCAGGTTGCTGGGAAAAATATGTGAATGACAGCCAAAGGAACTGGATACTTCTAGTTTCCAAAGCAAATTTTAAAAACTGCCTTGTGCTAAAATCTTCTGTTTAAAATATTTTCTTTTGGAACTGGAACTTAGACTGCTTTCAGTTTGTCAGTCACTTAGGCTTCAAGTTAAGTATGCAAGCACACAGAGCACAACAAAAGAACACACTAATTTTATTCTGTCAAAAGCAGTTTCTGTTTCTTATTCCCCAAGGCCAGCGAAACCAAAGCTGGGCTAAAACATTAAATACAGTGAAGCAAACACACATATATACTTATCTCTTGTTAAAATACAGAACTGAAATGTAGGAAAAAGTATTCTACATAATTTTTATCTTTCTCACAGCTTCAACTGATGGCAAAAACAAACAAGTAAACACATTCCCTTAAAATCATGAGCAAATTTTCAGTCACTTCAACACAACCCCTAATTTCGCTCAAGTGGGTAGAGCCACCTGCCATTCTGCTGTACACTTGGCTATAATTTGTGCATTGCAGTCTTATGGAAATCTATGAAATGGTGCGGTCAGTTCTGAATCTAATCATGTTCTCCCCTTGGTAAATAAACTCCTTTGTTAAATTCAGGTGCTCTGGACCTTCAGCCTGTTCGCTCACTTCATCTACACTCACATAGACAGTTGTAGGTAGAACTTGGGATATCTTTCTAAAGGAAAACCATTTTCTGTTAAATATTGCACATAATACATCTTTTTAAACCATATTGCTTTTTCTTTGATATATTTACACTGGCTAAGTGCAGCCTTGAACATTGTGGCCTGCTGGACAAATTTTCTAGGAACTATAACTGAAAAACTGGAGTTCTTAAAAACCCATTATCTGCAGAGAGGCACAAGGGTAAAGGAGAAACTCATCATTTCACCTGAAGCTCTGTAACTCTTTTATTGTTCTTATTGACCTTTCAGTGTATCAAATTAACACTGTATCCTTCTGTTGTTTGTTTATTTATTTATCTATTTTAAAGACACAGTCCTGTGCTAACACACCTAGGAAAACAATTCTTCCATTCTAGCAAGATGGAAGTGACAACATATAGTGTAATGGATGAATAGTGCTAGTAAGATGAATTTACTGGTTTTCTTTGGGGAAAAAAAAATAAATCAAGAGAGAGTGAAGCCATGGCAGAACAATTATATGCTAGCTCAGCCTTCAAAATGGAGTTCTCTGAACTGAAGGAAGACCTTTCTTGCAATAGAAACCAAACTAGCAGTACTATTTTGAAGAAGCTGTTTTATGCCCTCATTTATCATGGAAGTGCTTTTGATGCAGATGTTTCCACAGGATTAATAAGACATGTTTTTCCCTCATCTACACCAAAACAGTAACATCAGGCCTCAAGAGAGAAAGGTTAACATTTACTATACTACACAGATAACTCAGTGTGAAAGCGTAAACCAGTTTTCCAAATTAGCCACATAAAAATATTCTGAGAGGCTTCTGTCAGAAACACAGATAATATGGAAAGAAATGGACAGACTTCTTTGGAATGACGTTTCTTGCTACAGCTTATGTAGGTATGTGTGTATGGAGCAACACATAAATGCATTTGTGCACACATCTAAATAGGTAAAGCAGTTTGAGGAGTGTTTCTCACTTATATAATGTGGCTTCTCAGCAGAAAGAGGAAAGAGTCAGTAATATGTGCTGTTGCTTTTTCTGCATGAATAAGGTCATATTTCCACCATTCTTTACCCTCTTCTTGCCTGAAATATTCAGTGCTGTCATTTCAATACCCAGACCATTAAATCTAATCATTAGAAATTACTAAAGACATTTTTGTCTGAGACACAGACAGTGTTTGAGTGATTGTCACATCAAATCCCTAATTATTGTCCAAGTACACATCACCAGTATATTGCTACTCCAACATAACTCAAAATTGAAGGAGTGTAAAGTGACAATATTTTTTTTGTCAGTTGAGGAAGATATGGAAAAAAAGCTTGCATCAAGATGCAAACAGAACAGTGCTTCATTCACAAAACACCTGATGATATGCTGATGTCCCTCCAGTTTGTGCATCTTTGATGAAAATTAAAACACAACATTTAAATACTGTTTCTCAATACATATAACTGAAAATCTGATGACATTGAAATCCTTACAACTATGAGAATACAGACTGAAAAGTTGTCTGAATTTATTTAGCTAGAGCTAAATCTTTAAAATTTTACCAACCAAGATGTTCAGCAACAAATTTAAAGTGCCTGAGCTTTCTGGAAAAAAAAAGTATTCAAAAAATGCATACCATAATTGTAGGCAGATTTAATGTCATTGGAAAGATTATTCATTTCTCTGCCAGAGAAAATAAAACATTGAGATACCAATAATTAAAGTTTATGTCTGTATCCACAGTACTAGAAATTGTTCAGGAAAACCAAAAATAATAAAAAAATCAAAGTGAATATAACAGTAAAGAAAAACAAGATTCACATAACAATGGTTGCAGTTTTGGCATGCTCATGTAGGACAGAAAGATCTGAAACCCACTCTTCATTTGAGCACTCATGACACAGGTTGTTTTGGATACTGAAGGTGATTGTATAAACCTGTAAACTAGTAAGAATTGTGGGATCATGGAGTAGACTTAGACTAATATCTAAGGAATAAGGGTATCTGAAAGTAAGATATTCTCAGAACAACTGCCTGAATAACCTTGGCTCAGGACTACAGCTAAAATTCATGGACAGCACAGAAGAGGAAATAAACATTAACAATATTGCTTTCCTCTGGTCTGGAATCTTCTATCAAACCAAGGCCTTTCTCCTTTGAAGCTGTTAATGGATGAATGCACGAAGTGGTCATAAACAATTAAACAGATTTTCATCATAAATGCTGCAGATTTACAAAGCAAGTGTATCTCTCTGGAGGTAAATTAAAACTCTACTTAAAACTGTAAGCTCAAGTCAGTGAGTTTTGAAATAACCCGGGTAATAAGAGATAAAAGAGCTACAGTCCTTAGGTTGCAGCCTATATACCATTGATAGTGGTCTGCAGAGAATTCATAGGTCAGGTTGCAGCCTTTCCTCCGTGCTCCCGGTTCATGGAAGGGAAGAGGCGATGAAAGAATCAGGTGGCAAAGAAGCATGTAGAGGATGCAGCAGAGGAACTGAACAGATGGATGTGGGAGACAAAATGAGGAGCAAAAGTGACAGCACAATCATTGCACTCTAGACAACTAAAAATACACAAATACTTTTATATTTGTTTCCTTCACTGCAGTTGCCAGAAAGATGTTGCATAATGACAAGTAAGAAGGGATGCAGCACAAGGAAATAGAAGTCACAGTGAAGGAGATGCATTAGTCGCTTTCTACTTTAAATGATGCTCCCGCATCTGAAAGTCAGAGGGCCTGTAGCTTAAAAAATTTGTAACCCCATACAGGAAAGTAATTTCTTCCAGTTCTTCTGTAATGCCTGAGAGTGATAGCAGAGTTGCCTTGGACAAGCTCAGCTGTTATAACGCACATAAGGAAAAAATAGTTTCTAAGTTGTGAGCTATTTAAGATCTTCAAGATGAAATGTTACACTTCAGGAATTGTAAAGTATCAAATTCAAAGTTTTATTTTATGAACAGAATTATTGCAAATGCCAAAAATTAAGGCTTATTTATAGCTACATGAATAGTTATTAGAAAACAGTTCAGATGCATTTTGTGTGACTAATACAGTCTTTTTAGTTAGCTATTTCCTGATCTAGTTGGTGCTGTTAGAAAAGGGCACTGAGTGGAGAAACTAGAAGACAAGAAAAGCATCTTTCTTTTATTCGGTGGTTAAAAGGTCCATCTGATAAACAGGAAATGTACCTGTGCTTTCAAGGTTGTTTTGGTGTGTGTAGTAAATAGATACTGGATAAAATCTACAAGCATTCTTGAGAGTAAGGACCAGCACCTATGTTTCTTAGTCCTCATCTAAGCCACACCATGACTCAATACAGAGTTGTAGCCTCCTTCCTATCGCTTACTGAGTTAAATCCTCTGGAAAGTACCACTGCTTCAACATGCTCTGAAGGAAACACCCTTCTTTACTAACTCCTTTATAAATGGGGTGGACTAACCCACCACAGAACAAATTGGGTGTATAGCTGGGGATAAATTTGCATCAGCTGAAATTAATCACAGACTACACCCTCAGTTTGCTGACCATGAAGAGAAACAAGTTCAAGTACACTTATGTGCTTTGTATTCTCCCTGAACCAGCTCAAAATATTTTCCTTGTTAGTATGTTGCACTAGCTGCCTGCTTCTCAGTTCAGGGTCAGAAGTTCTTCACCTTTGCTCTATATTCCCTTTTCTTTAGAAATAATAAAAAAAATAAGGACAGCAACAGTGAAATCATCCATAATAATTTAATGATAGTTTTATTATAGTCAAGGCTCTTTAAGGACATAAACAAGATAAGCTCCACAGGAAGATATACCATTTTTTACTGGATCAACTAATACAGCTGGAAAAGTACATGGATCTGGGGACACATGACCTCCTGCAAGTTTAAAATGGAAACAGGGAGCTTGTCTAAGATACTTATTTACAAGTTGAATATACATATCAAAAAGTATTACATTATAGAAAGTTTGACTTTTAACAAAAGAATTATCTCTTTCTTTAAAATAAGAACCAAAATTCTGGAGGTCTTGGTAGCCAAAGGGTTCATCACCTAATAAGTAAGTTTAAGTCTGTTACTTTTATTGTGTTTACATGATTTTTGATTTCTGATGTTTCACTTGACAAGATTAAGCTGCCTCATTGAACTGAAGCATACTGGGTGTCCTCTCAGCTATATGTCTGCAATACTGCTGTCTAACTTAGATAAAAGATGCCAATAACATTTCTCTTTTGAAGTTTAGAGTAACATGGGCATTTAAGTTAATGATTTTGCTAATTAACTGAGTTTATACATCTTTGTTAAGGCATTTCATTGTTTACATACTCAATAGAATTGGCTAAAAATAGTTTCAGGCTAAGTGAAATTTTTACCACCAAATAGCCATTTCATGTAAATTGTGCAGCCAGACCACTTTTATACCACAGCTTGTGTTGTGTCTGATTTATTGTGACATCACTTTACTAGACTGGTGGCTTGAAGAGGCAAAGTGTAGGCTTAATGTCAATTCAGAAAAGAGGAACAAGAACAAAGTGCTTTCTTCCTGATGATAACTTAAGTCAGAATAATAATAACAGAGTCAGAATAATAAAATGAGAGATGTTCATAATCCATAGCTGTTCCCATGGAAAACATTCTCTCCCAAATATCTTTGGTGAGGGGATCTTGTGGCTTTCTTATCACACATTTTTGAAGTGCTATATGCTACTTTGTTTTGGTGTCAAATTAATTAGCATTTCTTTCCTTTTCCTTTGCCCTCAGTATCGTAGGCATTTCTTAGGAGAACATGTATGTTTTCCACAGGTTATTATTTACCCAGATTGTAGTAATATCTAAAAATGGGTCAGGCATAATCTTAATGCAGAAGACACAATCTCTTCTCTCAAGAGACAGCAAACGATTGTAGCCTCATAAATGTGATTTTTGCCATGACTAGTAAAAAGCTGCAGACCTTTTGCTGCTGTGGCAGTGCAGGGTCTTAGGGCTCATCCAGGCTTGCTGTGGCCACAGCTGGGTTCAGCCTGGTTTAGCAGTTGTTTAGAGGAGCAGTGCTTATGGGAGGCAACTGTGCCACGCTGGCTTTAGAGAGCTTCTGAGAGGGAAACAGGTGCTATGAGAAAAAAAACATGTAAGTAGCCTTAAGTGGAAGATCAGAAAGAAAGAAATTGCTACACTGCTCCCAGCAAAGACTTCAACTTCCTTGTTGCTGTCCCCTCCTATTTCCCCCAATTTCTCTAGGAAGACTGAAACCATCAACCTTGGGAATGCAAAGGGACACAGGACAGGTGAGCACCACATCACAAGAAAAGTAAATACTAGGAAAGTGGTGGGGTTTTTCTGGTAATCTTTTTTTTTTTTTTTTTTTTTTTCCTTTTTTGTGTGTGTTTGTGTATATATATGTATAGCAATTTAAATGGTAATATTAGACTTTTCTGGATTAATTAAATAGGTTATGCTGTTAGTCTCTTAAAATATTTATTAAACTAACAACAACATTTTAGCCTATATATGTATGTAGTTTGTCCCATTTTGCACACAAGATTTTGAGCCTACAAAAGTAAAGCATATTCAGTTACATAATAGAATCACATACGTCTTTTGCATTCTGCATAGTTAGAAAATAATTCCTTGATTTGATCATTTCTTGGAGGTGTGATAACAAAACAGGTTTTCAAAGACGAGAAGGTAGAAAAGGGTTCCTGAGTAGGACTTAAGAACTAAACAGTGTGGTGGAATATCTGTGGGTCCTTATTTGGCCCTTAACCTGACATCGGCTCTACCCTTATTTTCTGGGCATGTGGTTGGAACATGTATGCCACACTTTGGTTCTCTACCTATTAAACAGAAGTAGGTATAATCCAGCACAGTGGGATTTCTTCATAAAGATAATAATAATAAGAAGATACCTTGTAATGGGGATAAAGTAAAGGCATGCTATTCTGCTTTGCTGGTGTTTTTTTCCAGTTCAGGAAGGATTTTTCCATTAATTTTCAACAGATGCTGAGGGGGAAAAAATCTTATAGATAAAAATGAGAAAATAAGAAAGATAAAATTATGAAGGCATAGTTAAGAATGCACTATGTGCTTAAGTATCATCTTGCGCACTTCCCAAATGTGAGGGCAATCTTGTTTTTTCCATGCAGCACTTTCATGCAGCTAAAGCCAAAGACTTGCAGACTGTGCTGACAAGTTGGGTAATATTGGCCTGGCAAACAACAACTTTGAAACGAATTTGAATGTTCACAGTGGATAACTAGATACATGTGAGTTCCCAAAAGAGATAGAAGTATAAAGCAGGAAATCTTGTGTAAAATTAGGGGGCAATATCATCTTAGTATAGGTGCAAGAACTACTGGAATGCCGTGCTCTTGGTGGCAGTTGAAACTGGTGAAAGTTTGTACGAAATACAGGAGAATGATTAAAAGATTTGGAAACAGCCCCCCTTGAGGGTTTTAATCTGTTTATCAAAGAGATAAAAGAGATAAATTTAAGGGGGGTGGTGTATGTGTTTGTGTGTGTGGGTGAGTGACTGTCTTGCGTACTGGAAGTATTTCCTGGCAAACAAAACTTTGATCAAGGGTTCTCTAATATAGTAGACAAAAGTGTAACAAAATTCAATGGCTGGAAGCTGAAGCAAGACAAATTTGGAATGACAGAATAAGGCTCCAATTTTTAACAGTGAAGATAATTAACTAGTGAGTACCTTGATGAAATTGTGGTTGGTTTTCCCTGGAAATTTTAATTAAGACTCAGGAGATTTTTCTTAGCAAACTCTCTTTTAATTCTGCTGGAATTACTTCTGGTAAATACTATAACCTTTGTTATTTAAAAGGTCAGATTAGATTATCATAATGACAGTAATTTCTGATTTTGCTATCTGTGTTCAGTAATGATTTATCTCATGTTCTTGTTGTTGTCTCATACATGTTTCTCTTAAGTCCCCTTTCCCTGGATATAGACCCTACTTTCTAACTTCTCTGTCCACTGGCCTCTGCTCTCTTCTTGTGTCCCTTGTTCACATGTGCATTTTGATTCGACTCACAGCCTGAACATGATCAAGTCAGTAGACTGAAGCTATAAGAAACCAATAATATTTTGCTAAAAATATTGCCTCCCCAAAGAGCTAATGGCTACCTTGCATTAATATAGATATTAGGGGTCTGAGAACAGGCTGGAAGTGGTTAGAAAAATTATTTCAGTTTGCAAAGCTTTTATAACTTTGATTTTATGAATAGCCATATTTTTTTTAGAAGGAAAGTATCTCTCAACCTCTGTCTCCAGTGGTCCCCAGTGAGACAGAAAATGTCAATGAATTAGTTTTTTCATTTAGAGCTCAGAATGGTCTGGATTTAAAAAGAAAGGAAACCTTTACTACAGCAGAAATGCCGCTCTGATATAAGTTTTCTGAACAGTAAATGGATCAAGGTCCAAATTAGGTCTTCATTGTGTCAGGTGCAATGGTAGCAGCCAAACAAAAGCAACCCATAGCCTTAGGTCTGACAGTCTGTTAAATGAATTTGTATGCACACAAGAAAGTGTCTCTGAAACCTGAAGATGCCCAAGAGAGAGACTCTGGAAAGGTTTTACAGACATTTAATAGTTCAAGACATTATTTGTTCAATAATGAAAGAAAAAGGTTTAGAGAGCAATCAGATTTTCATGGACAAAAGCTAGGCTTTTGTCCTAAGGGGGAAAAAGGATCATAGGCAGTGATTTTTGTATGTGTCAGGATGAGATGCAAAAAAAGGGTTTGACAGCTGGAGAAGCAAGAGAAGAGAAAGGGCTGCTCATTCTATCTCATCTGTTTTGTAGGCTTTTATATTCCATTTTGTCCAAGTGTGATTTCTAGCTCTTTCCTCCTCTCTCTATTAGTGTTTCATTCTCTTTTTACACTTTTTAGCACAAAAAAGAATTGGTTTTCATGTTCCTGCTCAGTGCTTTTCCTGTCCCACTGTCCTACATCACTCTCAATATTGAACCACATTTCCCTAACGTTTTGCAAATGCATCTCCATTTTGGTCACATCTGTGTTCACATGACTGCTGTAGCCTCCTCTGAAGTCAGCTGCATGTGTTTTACTGGCTGTGCAGAAGCTAGTGAGCACTGACTGCAAGCATGAGTATCCACACCTCTGCCCTGGAAGAATTAGGTACTTGCCAGCAAATAAAAGTAGGTAACTGTTCCCCAAGTAGCATGAATACTTCTTGAAACCCCCAAAGTATTTGAAATGCACTTGGTTGTCCAGTTTGGTTCTCTCATACTTCCACATTGTTTCCACTCTTCAAAAGTACACTAAGAAATCTACCCTAAGACTGGGCAGCCCAGTAACCAAGTGTTAATATATGGCCAAAGAGCTGGTTGTGCATTGGGAAGAATGCCTTGAACTGAGAACTCCAAGAACTATAACAGTGCCAATACAAGGGGGCAGATACTAATCTCCAAGGCCTCTTGCAGTTTCTCTGTTTCTTCCACCTTAATGTACTACTGTTTCTGAATGAAAATGAAGAGACAAGCTAATGAAATTCTGCTGGTTTAGAATGAGACAAAACAACCTTATTTATCTATTCAACCAGGAGGTTGTGATACGCACTTGGGCTAAAAGATGTTACTAGTTTACTTATGCCTCTTAGGACTGTGAAAAAACTCCCGTACCCCTAATCAGAACAGTGATTCTCCCCAGAAAAAAGAACATAGATGCAACTGTTGTTTTGTTTTCTTGTTTGTTTGTTGTTTTTTTGTTGGGTTTTTTTTTGTTTTTTTTTTAGTTCAGTCTCTTCAGGAGTTGGTTTAAATGAAACAGTTGAACTGAATCTCAGCTACTGCCCTGGAGTTGCTGTATACCAGCAAAATATTCTGAGTATAAACAAATGATTTTTTTGTATGTGGGAGGATGATGGAACCAAAACGTGTAGTTTACTTTTGACAGGGATTGGGATCATGCTTGTGGCATAATGTTTTGTTGGCCTGGCAAAAAATTCTGAGCATCGGCCTCTTAAATGTCATGGAGTTTTCGTAGGAGAGATTTTTATTAGGAAATGTCAAAACAAATATCTAAGCATGGGATGGCGCAAAGCTGCCTGTCATACATACAGTATTGATAGATTTTTGGCTGTGTCTTTTGTTAAGTAAATGAGAACACTGGCTTTATGAATTCTGGTTACATGTCTAAATGCCAGAGCTGCCCACACAAAACCTGTGTTGGAACTTTCTAAGCTGACATGGTCGGTAGAAGTGAGAAGTTCTGATTCAAAATAAAGAATCGGGACATCTGTTTCAAGTTTCATGCTTTTGGGGGGATATGATGGAAGGGGAACACATTACTTTAATGTGACAAATACTGATCAATTTATTTCAAACTTTACTTTGATAAATATACAAAATGAAGATACTAAAATATTTGCCACTTTTCCACGAATGCAAATGATAGATATATCTTAACCCTTTCTTTCAAATTTAGTGTTTACCATTCATCAGTATGATTCAGGCATACAAAGCAGAACAAGGGAATAAGAAGCATCAATTCTTCTGAAAGGTTATATCAAGAATATATACTTGGACTCTGTCTTTTCCAATTGGAATATTCTAAGAAGGAGTATTTACATAATTAGATATGTAATGGACTTCTTGTTGGTGATACAAAAAAAAGAAAAATACAGCTGAGTACCAGCATGAGTGTTGATGCAACTGCTTAACTGTGCAGGGTTTCTGATGACAGAAGTATATTTCTTAAGCCTATTTTCCATTTGACCCATGTTTAGGTGGCATGTACCCCGCCAGTGATATGAATTACTGAAGTAATCCTTTGAATATTGGCTCTTATACTACTAAGCTACAAGGCCAGCTAATGAGCATTTCTATTATTGGGCTGCCATTCTCCTAATTATTATCTTCCAAGGCATCCTTAAGAAAGATTTCAAATAACACAGCAGAGATTTTTTGTACAATATTTTTCATAAAGCAAACTATGAACAAAATTGTATGTAGAAAATAATAGTTATGCTTTTCAAAATAAGGATGTAACCCACAAAAACCCACACTTAAAATCCAAGAGACAAGCCTAGGATGATATTCTTAGTGCTGATTGAGATTCTTCTTGACTAACCTTAGTTTAACCTGTTACAGCTAGTTATCTATTTTTCCTAAATGGAAAAGTGCCTATCTCTTAATTACCTATATTTATGTTAGCAAAAATGCTTCTACAGTCCCTCAGAACAAAGGTAGGAAGCAAAACCTAGCTTTGCCTATGTTAAAACTTTTTACCAGCTCTTTTTCTGAGAATTTCTGCTGAACAAATTCTGATAGGTTGGAATTGTAGTTCAAAATTTTGTATCAGCAGAATATGGTAAAACTTCGTGAGCATGTTCATCAGCTATAAATACCTGCTTAGTTAGTAAGCAATACTCAATCTACATTGTAAATAAAGGAAACAGTCATGTGACTCAGGTAGCATGCAGTACTGTAATTAAAAGCTGTGTCCACTGATTATATGTATGACAAAAGGAATGGCTAAGAAGCACCTTCTAACTTTCCCAGCTAACTGTTGCACTGACATGTTACTCATTACCTGTACTTTGCCCTTATTTCTGTAGGTGTATTTTTTTTTTTTTAGATATATAACTGATTTTTTTTAAAAAGTGATCTTTTATTTAACTTAGGTGCTGTGGTGGGTTGACCTGGTATAGCTGCTGGATACCCACCCAGCCACTCAGTCCCTTTCCTCAACAGGACGGGGAGAGAAAGTAAGATGAAAAAACTGATGGGTCAAGATAATGACAGGGAGATCACACACCAAGTGTTGTCAATGCCAAAATTAATTTAATTTATTGCCAACTAAAATAGATTTGGATAGTGAGAATCAAAGAAAAATCAAAACACCTTCCCACCACCTTTTCCCAGGCTCAGTTTTACTCCTTCATTCCCATTTCCCCTCTCCATGTAGCACGGGTGGGATGAGGATTGGGGTGTTTTTGACACTCCATAACTGTTCCTTTCTGCTGCTTCATCCTCTTCACACTCTTCCCCTTTTCCAGCATATGTCCTTCCCATGGGCTGCAGTCCTTCAGGATAAGCCTGCTCCTGCTTGATTGTTATGGTTTAAACCAGCAGGTAGCGAAACACCACCCAGGTCCTTGCTCCGATGCCCACCCCCCCCAGTCCTCACCCCACCGAGATTGGGGAGAGAATAAGGGGGGGCAGGGGGGGAAGTTAATTTCATGGACTGAGATAAAGACAGTTTAACATGACAGCAAATAAAGGGGAAATAATGTTAGTAATAACAATAATAAAAAAAATAGAATATATGAAAGAAATGAGGCACAATGCAATTGCTCACCACCCGCTGACTGATGCCCAGCCAGTTTCCAGGCAGTGGCCCATGGCCAGCTTTCCCACAAGTTTATATACTGAGCATGACATCATATGGTATGGAATATCCCTTTGGGTAGTCTGGGTCAGTTGTCCTGGCTTCATGTGCCTCCCAGCTTGCTCACTGGCAGGGTGATGTGAGAAGCTGAGAAGTCCTTGACATAGTGTAAACTCTGCTTAGCACTGTACCCACTACTGGGAAGAAAATTAACTCTATCCCAGCTGAATCCAGGACAGTGGTCTTCTCTACAGGCTGAAGTTCCTTCAGGAAATATCCACCTGCTCCAGCGTGGGGTCCTCCATGTGCGCAGTGTAGATGCCTGCTCCAGCTGGTCTCTCCATGGGCTGCAAGGCAGTCTCTGCCCCAGTGCCTGGAACATCCCTTCACCCTTCTTCTCTCATCTTGGTGTCTGCAGAATTATCTCATGGGGTTTTTTTCCCATTCCTCACTACCACAGCTGCTAGGCAGTGTTTTATGCTGTCTGACACACTTTTTCCCAGAGGCAGCAGCAGGGTGGCTGCAGGGCCCAGCCCTGCCCCGCACTGGAGCGGGCTGGAACCGGCTGTGCCCGGCTCGGGCGGCCCCGGCCTCTCCTCAGAGGCCACCCCGCAGCCCCTCTGCTGCCAACACTTTGACACCATTACATCATAGAGGTAGAAAGTTTCAGTAAACTGTCACCTTTGTCCAAAAATATATGATTTTATAGTGTTAATAAATATCTTAATCTTACTAGAGGGGAAAGTTAATTTTTAAAGAAGTTGCATTGAGAAATTGCTAGAAACAAACATCAATTTTAAGTATCAAAAGACAAATCATAGTAACAGGCACTGATGAACCTAAATAATGTTTCTGGTTTGGCATATTTAAAGTTAATTAAACCTATGATTTCTTGAAAAAGGTCAAATCTTTCCCTTCTCTCTCTGTACTCAGTTTAAACTCTAATTTGGTACATATCAGTCTTAAGCAAAAGCTCTAGGTGAGTGGCATAAGAAATCTCACATTCCCTCCAGCATTCATTTATCATTCAGGTAAGTTTAAATAAAGGCAAACAACAATTCCAGCAAAAACCCTAACATGTATGAATATTTCTAAGCTGGGAAATGCTTTGAGATGTCGTAAGTCTGAGTTTTTTTCTAGTTACATGTTATATGTTGTCTCTCCTCCTTTTGGATTTGTGATTTTATTGGGGATTTTGTTCTGCCCAAAATGTGTAGTTAAGTTGGAGATGACACTGTCTGGGCCATGGAAACAAAACACACTTTTAAAGAGACTTCATCATTTTTTCTTTGCTGCACTGTATACACAGTGAGCTGAAAGCACGTGTTTGTGTGGTTGCAAAGGATACACTACATTGAGCTGGCTTATCTGTTTCACACCCCTACTGATGATTTGTTAAATTGATGTAACTTGCTTGCATTTAATTTAGAACCATTAGTGTAAAAGTAGTATCAGTTCCGATGGGTCTTTGTACTCTTCACCTTATGAAATAGACTTGGGCAAACTCATAAGTGATAAAATGTTTCTCTAGTGCCAGGCAGAATACACAGATACAGTGGTTTTAAAGGGTTTTTTACATACAGATATGAATTCTCCTGAGCCATCCTAATTCCAAAACTTGAGAATTATGTCTGAATAGGGCTCAAGAAGCACACACAACTCAGAAACATGTTACTGCAGTGCTATTTTCTTTGGCAGTGGCATGGTACTTTGCAGTGTGTTGGTTGGGCAGAGCAATGAAAATTATGGGAGCTTGTCTGATCTTTTCATCTTCTGAGATTCCTCTGAAAGAATGAAAAAGAAGAAAACCTTAATATTAATTCAAAATGGGCATTGCTATTGTCATTCTATCTCTCACTGAAGGAGCTTTTCTTGGGAGCAGTCATTAACAGGTCAGGAGATTTTGAATTGCCCCCTCAGATCTGTATCACAACTTTAAAAAGCTTTCTGTAATTTGGGATTATTGTGGTGAAAATCCTCTAGCAGGTATCCATCTACTGTGAGGAAACTTTGTAAAGTTGTACAGTTGTATTTTATAAATGTACAGTAGGGAAGGAATTCAAGAATACTTCAGACAGAAGCCTTTAAATAATAAACATAAAAATTCAATTTCCAATATTAATAGTTTATTTAAAGCTTTGTATTTTAAGATTACATTTATTTAGTTTTGGTCTGCTGCATGACTTTTGTAACTCCCACACTTATGCAAATCTTATCCATGGGATGCAAAATGCAGCTGTCATACATATGTTACCCATTGTTCCTGACATACAACTGTGTTAAATGCATTAGCTAAACAATAGGACAAACTTTAGTATAATGATGTTAATCAAGTCATGATTCCTAAGTACAAAATGAAATGTGACACTATACAATGGTGTTTGATTTGAAATATGTCCAAACTGGTGTTGTCAGCTAAAGGCAGAAGTTTGTATGAGGGTAAAGTTCCTTTTTAACTGCAGCATAAAAAAAATAAGTACTTTATCTATGGAAATAATAACATAAAATTATTTTACACAAAGAAAAACGAGCCCTCTACAAAAATCCACTACTACCATGAGGTATCACTTATCCAGCTATAAAGTATTGTCCACCATCCCAAAAATTCATCTTTTCATTAATGCTCTGCCCTTTTGCCCTAGTAAGACTACATTTTGTACATGGCCTAGGGAAAGAAAATGTCAATAATTATCTTTTAAAATGTAAGATATTTAAATGTTATAAGTATGAAATGTATAACTGTAATGTATAACAGAATTATAGGAAGTGTTATAACTTCATTTTTTAAGACCCTGAGAAATAAGAATGCCACTCAGAAAGCGTTCTTTTTTTTTTTCCAAATTAAATTTATTCTAATTAATATGTTTTAAAAATGATTTATTATTATTAAATTTCTGCCAAGTTAAATTTAAATAAGTAATTTTAAAATATTTTTTAAAAAAATATTTACTTTAAACACAAGCATGATTTATTAGTTTTTTAATTCAAGTCATCTTATCTCAAGCGATCACCTTTTACCATAGAAATTAATACTCCTCAGTTTGCGGGATTATACAAGATATCAAATGGTTAAGCTTTTCAGTCTTAGTTTGTTTGGACTGTTAGTAGGGTTTCTGTAAAGGAGAGGTTTGGTAATTGTTAATTTATGATTAGAACTATTGTTTCATGATCAATATTTGTGTACTTGAAGTGGTAACATTTTATCCAATTCCCATCAAGCCTGTGTGACCATGTACACAAAATGTGAAAGAGTACTTGATTAAATATGATTGCCTGGCTTTTTCCTCTAAGGAAAGAGACACTGTACATTCATGTGAGAACCATAACTCATGAGCTGATTAGAAATTTCTTTTAGAGTTCTAAAGTCTGATATATGTTTGAGCCTCTGAAGTCTGTGCTTTGGTGGGATCCCAGGAAGGATACCACAGGGCAAGAAAATGGCATTTTAGATAGCAAAGGTTTCATGCCTCAGAAATTAAAGTATTAATTCTGCAAGGTACTATATATTAACCTGGCTCTCACCTCCACTATTTGACAGAGGCAAAATACAGATAACAATTCAGAGATACACTTTAAATGACAAATCATTCATAGAGAATGGTTTGAGATTCTTGGAGAAAAAATATAAAAATACCTTGCACTGCTTGATTTATTAATTAAGTTATTCTGAAGTGTTGCATGAAGATTTCAATACACTCCCTAAATAAGGGTATTTTATTTCATAAACACCAATAGAATTTGTGGTGTTGCTGCAAACAGGAGTGGGGTTTCCCAGCTGGCAGATGATCCACCACAACTGAAAACTCATGAGCAGAGCAATGTGAAAAGAATCTCTCACATTGCTGAATGTTGTGATTCAGAGTCTTGCTTATCAGAATTAGATACCTAATATTCAAGTTGTTTGGATGTTTAGCTTTTGAAATTGCTTAAAGGAGTAAAAATATACTAAGATTTCGTTGAAAAGAATGGCCTCTACTGATCTATATGCCTCGGACCAAATCCAGTTCTTAGTTATATCAGCAGAATGCTATTAATGTCAATGGGTACTTGTCAAACATAGCTGAGAGACTAGCTGAGTGATTTTTAAATAGCCAAAGTCAAATGAGAGGTAGTTTATAAAAAATTAGAACTAAACAGCTTTTTATTTGGCTGAAGAGTATCTTTCACTTTTTGATCAGGTTGTTTTCACAGACAAACAATTTTGTCTTTGCTAAGTAGAAAAGTTATTCTTGTTGGACAGAAAGGATATGGCTGGAATTTTTAATGAAAAGAATGTAAGTGATTTCATTCTACTTACACAGGCAAATTTACTCACAAAATTTCAGAGGGCACTGAACAAACAAAAGTTCGTAAGAGGAAATTAGTATAGTAGAAGAAATAGTCAAACAAAGCAGAAGTCAAATTGGTGTCTCATGTGTGCCCTGGATAGATATCAGGAAGCCAGACATAAGTAAGAGTAGAATTTAGCCAAAGCCACAGTGTTTTTAATATGGTTATCATGACTAAAGCTCCATTTTCTATTCTGTTTTTTGGTTTTGGTTTTTTTTGGGGTTTTTTGTTTGTTTGTTTTGTTGTGTAGTTTGGGGTTTTTTTTTTAAGAGTTAAGAATATATGTAATTCTGAAATAGGATCTGTCCTGGTTTCAGCTGGAATAGAGATAATTTTCTCCTTAGTAGCTGGTGCCGTGCTGTGTTTTGGATTTGGTGTGAGAAACAATGTTGATAGCACACTGATGTTTTCTTTTGTTGCTGGGTCATGTTTATACTAAAGCAAGGACTTTTTAGTTTCTTGGGCCCTGCCAGCAAGAGGGCTTGAGGAGCATGGGAAAATAGGAGGAGACACAGCCAGGACAGTTGACCCAAAGTAGCCAAAGGGATATTCCCTTATCATATGGAGTCCTGCTGAGTGTATAAAATGGGGGAAGAAGAATGAAGTTGTGGGACATCTGGCATGGTGTTTGTCATCCTGAGTAACTGCCACGTGTGATGGAGCCTGGCTTTCCTGGAGATGGCCGAACACCTGCCTGCCAGTGGTAAGTAGTGAATGAATTCCTTGTTTTGCTTTGCTTGGATGTGCTTTACCTATTAAATTGTTTTTATCTTAATCCTCGAGTTTTGCATTCCTTTCTGATTTTCCTCCCCATCCCTCTGGGTGAATGTGAGTGAGTGAGTGACTGTGTGGTGCTTGGTTGCTGGCCGATGCTAAACCATGACAGGATCAAATCAAGTCCCATCAAAGTGAAACCCCAGAAAAAAATCAAATGCACATCCAAATATCTGAGGCATAGTTAGAGCACTTGGGTGGCACATGAGAAAGATTCCACTTGGGAATGTTACATCAAGATTCATTAAATTAATAGGAGTTAATTCATGCCAAGGGTGTAAATTCCTGAATGACTGGGATATCGGTTACTCCAACACAAGACACTTCAGCTGTTTCCTGTTGGAGCCATTCCATTTTAGGTAATTAATATATATTCCTTGGTAGAGAGATTTTTATGTTGTTCTCCAGCATCCCTATTTGTTAAACTATGAATTTACTCTCTCTTTTACTGGCCCAATGCAGTTATACTGTCTTATATAATATGTAAAACCTCTAACTGGGGAGGAGTGGTGGTGGTGAAGAGAGAGAGATTGTCCCCACATCTAGATCACCTAAAGCTTTCAAGGTGGAAGTTGAAGCTGCTGATCTGATTAAATTTTCCAAATCTCAGAAGTGCTTTCTGTATGGAGTTAGCTTAGGTCCTGCAGACATTTCTCACTTTGTTTCTGTTTTATTAGTGCCATTAAGTGTTTTTTTTTCAGGACAGAGGAGTGTGGTGGGGAAAGCATTCACTCCTGATAATTTCTGGTTTTCACGTAACTTTATTTTCAGGTGGAAAGGTGTTGTGTTGGAAAATTCCCAACAAGTTCTAATTACATACTTAGTCTGAGGTTAGATGTCTTCTTATCCCTGATGAGGTATTGCAAAATCTTGCCGCTTCATTCAGGCAGATAAATAAGGCTTTTGAACCAACAAAATTATTATCTTGGGTCTTAACCCTTCCTCTGAATCTTAAATTCTTCTGAATTCTGAATTACGTATAAATTTATGCCACCTCAGCTTCATGAGGCAAAAGAAGCTCAGTACTCCTGAATTATTTTTCCTACAGCTAAACACAGAAAATTTTAGTCTGGTTATTTTGAAAATGTAATTTTTAACCTTTCATCTTGGTTTCCACAATGGTATGTCATGCTGATATATTACAAATTAATTGGGGAATTCTTGTATGGTTTTGGAAAACCAGCGCTCTTCATCAAAATAAATACAGTGCCTTCCATATCCAGGGTTCATTATCTTGGCAGACCGATCTCTTGGTACTTAAAAAAATAATGATGGTTCTTTAAATAAGGTACTTTGTTCTATTAGAACATTTGTGATTTTTATGGTGCAGCTATTCCAGTGCTGTGTAGTATAGAACATATCCCCCATAAATATATAAATAAATCAAAAGTAGTGGGATAAGAACAGAGACTTAAATTGCTGTGCTTTGCCTTAGTCTCCAGGTTATTCAAGTACTTTTCCCATAATAGATTACAGGGTTTTTTTAAGTTTCAGGCACTGTGAATTAAATGACTTACTAAGTTAACCTGTTTTCTTGGACATATCTGATATATTCACAAAGATTAAACCTTATCTGATTAAGAGATTTAGCCAGTCACAACATATTCCAGTATTTCCACAATATGGAATGTGAACTCATGTTTCTACACCACCAGAAAATTGAAAATCCTAAGAAAATCTGCTTTCTAAAATGTGTACATCTATAAAGAGTTTTCTATTTTAGATGAAGTATTTCTATTAAGCATCTTCTTAAAAAAAAAGCAAAAAAAAAAAGCTTTTAATTAAGAGTTGTTCTAATTTAGTTGCCCAAGGGCAAGTAGGATTGTATATGAAGGGATTTTTTTTTCTAGTTAAGAAAATGATTTATTAATTTCAATGTTAACTTCCTATGTTGTCCCTAGAAAGCTGGAAATGTTATTTGGTTTATGGCATTTTATCAGGAGCTGGGAATTGAGCTTGGATGCTCCCTGGTGAATGCCATGTTTTTCTAGTTGGCTATAGTACTGGACTAATGCAAAAGCAATTGCTAAGAGGGATCTTAAAGAAGGAAGTCTTTATTTTATGTCCCTTTATTTGAACCATCACCACTTATAAATGCATCTAGCCTCAAAGTGAAAATTTCTGGTTTATGTAAATGATTGGTGTTTTGGGAGTATGTTAAAAGAAACTGAGGTGTTGTTGCCTGTTTCTGCTGTGAGTTGTGCTTGTTTCAGAAAGAGCAGGCCTTGCCTTAATTTTTCAAACACCAGAATTCTAGTTTGATTTTTAAACCTGTAAAGTCCAGGTTAATTTCTTTGAAAACTTATTTCTTTATATTTTAACATTGAAGTTCAATTTCTCAGTTACTTTATTCTTTATCACGGGTGGAGTCTTGCCAAACAACTTCTACATTCCACGTATGCAGAACTGACATTGATAGATGTCGTGTGTGTTGTCCCCCCGCCCCAATCTTTTTCTCTCACCTGCCTACTGTAGCACACAAAACAAAGCTGGGGTAGCTTTTCAAGGACGCAAGTCTTTAAAATTTAAAGAAAAAACTTAAAAAGACAATCAAGGAAAAAACGACCAACAGTGGACCACTGAAGCTTGAAGAACAATGAGATCCTCTGTTTCAGCTGTTATTTAAGATATCACATCTGGCAAACTGATATAAAAACACAGTCTCATGTTTTTTAATTACTTTTGTTTCCTTTGCCTTCTTTTCTTTTGTAGGGACTAAGCTGAACTATGTTGCATTTTGCAGTCTGCCATTACCTACATGCAGCTGCAAAATTTACCAGAAAAAGAAGGATGCATGTTGGAGGTGTAGAGAAGAAAGGACTTTGACTCCAAATTATGCAAATAAAATACCATGACCACCACTACAAAACCAAAGCAACACCTGCTACCTTCCTACACTGCTTTCAGATGAGTGTCACATTATATATGCAGTGATGTCTTGAAAGCCAGAGCTGGTATTGCTACAGCAGTGCTTTTTAAACTGTCTACACAGTACAAAGCACTTTATGGAAGCCGAGACATTGTCCTGAGAGTGTCAAATTATTTTAAGGTGCTTTTTTATTTATTTTTTTTTAACTGACAAGATCATCTCAGCCTAGTATTTGGTGTCTGTAGAACAGGAAGAATTGCAACTTCTTTGGACTCACTGATTGTGCTTAGTCTTAGTTACAAACCAGAATAGTCTATTGCAGCTAGAAGAGTGCCCATACTGTCATTGTAGCAGTATTCAGTATGAGTAGTAATAAAAATAGTTTTTATAGTGGCCTAAGTTCTCAAGGTCTTTGTCATTCAAATGTTTGGCCTTGGGGAAAAAAAAAATTAAAAATAAAAACTGAGGCATCTAAAGCTCCTAAACTGAACTCTGAGATGGAGAGAGGGGATTGACATGAGATTCAACAGAGCATGGCTAAGGAAACAAGGAATAAGGCCATTTGAGTCTGAAAGGATCAAAGTACTGAAAGTCTTTTGCATGAGATGTGCAGTCTTGTAATCAATATGATGTTTAACACAATGAACAAATACTTCAATAGTGACAAAATACGTTTTGGTTAGTTCAACTGATAAGACATTATTACATTCTGAAACTGCTGGACCTTGCACAATTGTTTTATCAACAAAGGCTGCAAACACAACAGTGCATTAGTCTGATTTCCCGTATATGAGTAAGGATGTGCAAACCTTTGCTTAAATGAACTACAAAAGGTAACAGTGTCTTAAGCAGTGTGTAAAATCCTGGCCATTAAAAGAAAGTCTGCTAGAGAAGCTATTTCTGTACTCACAGTAATATCTACTAATTTCAGCTGGCTTAGTCAGTAGAATTTCTCTCTGTGTTTTTCTTACTATTTTCCTAAATTCCAACTTAAATTTCTTATTAGGAGAAGGAAATAAAAACAGTGATACAGAAGCACAAATTATTCCGGTTATTTTGTGCTGCTGTATTGACAAAAAAGTAACACAGTGGGGCTAGCAAAATGCAAGCTGTCTTGAATTTTAGGTGGAAAATATATAGGGTGAGCATAAAAGTACAGGAAATAAGCTTGAAAGATAGCTGAGTAGATAATGATGTTATTGAGCAGTATAGTGACATGACTTGCTGTTTCTCTGCCTCCGTATTTTCTTGATGGTCAGCCCAGATTATTAGAGTATAGTGTAAACTATACAGCTGAAAAGGAATAATTCAACCTAGGACTCTGCAGCCATTGCTAGCCTTAATGCATTTTGCCTTGCTAAGAAGGATGAAAATATAGTGTGGAGATATGCAATGAGGTAAACTGTTCTATGCTAAATGCGTTTTACAAAGCAGCCACACAAAGCCAATGCTTCATGCAATGCTTTGAGTAAATACTATATTATTACCTGTTATGCTCAATTTTGTGTATTCAAGTAGAAAAGGGATCTCAAGGTCTAAAGTGGGGGGTAGATAAGTGGAAGGGAACAGATGAAAGGAATTATTATTCTTCTATAGATGGGGAATTTTGGCAGGCTGAAAGTATGTGGTTTAGTGCCAAAACATAAAATAAATCCAGATTACCATGTCATTTCCCCAAATTAAAGCCCACTTTTACTTCCAGTGAAGAAACATCTTTGAGTCATATGGATACTGTTGGATGTTGGCAACGTCAGGCTTTGTGGGATAGGCGCAGGGTATTTGATTAAGTTTTAGTATCGTGGTTCCCAAAGCTGCTTTTGCTATACACTAATTCAATTCAAGTGTTTCTTGAATGTAAAATACACTTCAGAGCCTGATTAAGACTTTTTCAGTCATGTCAGCTGGCAACTTCTCCACTATATCTAGTAACAATCCATCCCCCCAGCATATTTCCCAAATGCTTGTAGAATGAGCAACAGCCTACTGAACAGCAAAATTTTACTGAGGAAACTAAGCCCACGGAGTGGGCTCATGAATAGCTTCAGTCTGGAAGCTGGTTGGGTTGTACAAAGTTTGCACAGACTTTGGTCAGCTGGAATACACCACTTTTCAGAGAGCATCCTGATTCACTTTTCTGGGCTTACTGGTCTGGATTTTCTACTCACTGAATCAGCAAGACTCATGAAGACATCTTACACATATGGAAAGCAATATTTGGACATAGGCACCCAAGATAGTATGGACTGATTTGTGCATGTATAATTCCATTTCTATATTGTGAAACATGTTTGAGAAAAGGTACAGAGAAGAGGATGCAGAGGATACATGATATTTGACGACATTTTTATATTAAGAAATCACTCTGGTTTGCTGAAACCAGAAAACAAAGATACAAAATGCATGTGTTGCTCACTATATCACTAACTCATTTAATCTAGGATTAGAACTGAGTAATAAAATATTCAGCATAGAGAGATATACTATTTTCCAGAAGAACCAAGAATGCTACAGAGAGACAACGATGCAGTTTAACAAGCAGTTTTTTAGAATTTAGAGAAGACATAGGACTGTCTGCATTAAAGGTATAGAACTCCTCTGGGGCCCTCAGAAGAAAATGTAAAGGAGAGAATGAATTAGAAAGTTGCAGCAAAAATAATTATTAGACAGCTATTAAAGGTTACAGTGAAGACCAGGGGCTAAGCCCAGCCATCTTTAGAACTGGGATGAATGGCTGTAAGTCATGGTGTCTTCACTTCATCTGTCTAGGGACCATTGTGTAAACACTCTTAGATGGAGGAGCATTACAGAAGTATTTTTTTCTTGATAAGACTGGATAATGACAAATTGATCTACAAGTACCTAAGGTGACTGAGCTCTACCTGAGCCGTGGAACTTCACATCTGAAGTACTTAAGAGGGAACAAGAAAAAACTCCAGAGCACCATTCATTTAACTGTTATTTTCAGAACCATTATGAATTTTTATTCCTTGTGAGTGGGATGTGCCTTTCTCACCAGAAGTGTCCAATAAGTGGATATGGAGACACTGCAGTATTGCTTTTTACTTTGGTTTTCCACAGCTTAAAACCCAGTGAATAGATTTGCTGCTTGAGGAAATTTAAGTAAGTGAATATCATTACAGAAGATGACCATCAGGTTGCCAAGCTGAGGTACATGCAAAGAGATCATGTGAAAAGAATAAACTTAGTGAACTAAAAAAAGAAGTGCTTTCTTAAGCAGAAAAAATATTTCTCAGTGAAGTACATATTTCAGCTCACTGCCTCTGATGATCAATGAATATGTGATACAGACTTCAGTAGCAATGACTTTTCCATTAGGGTACAGGTGGTCAACTTTAGGTGAATTCCTATTTGCAGAAAATGAAAACATCTACAGGGACATAAGTAAGAAGTGGGAAAAATTTTATTATACCTCTGGATGGTATTGGATATATTTAGGATTTTCTTGGTGGAGATGGGAGATTATGGTTCAAATTCCCGTGGGCAGAAGGGGAAATTCAAAGTCAATTGCTCATAGCTTAAGCAAACCATAAGCTATTCAAGTCAAAAAGAGTCAATTTCTCTTTGAACTTTGCTCTGAATATTTTGTTGCACTTTTGCAAATTTAGCTATTGAGGAATTAGGTTCATATTTTCTCATTTTTAGTGCATTTTGACTAATATATTGTTCATAAAAAATTTTTTGATTGAAAGTTTGTGGTTTGATGAAGGGGAGGGGAGAAACATATTGCTGTGAAAAAAAAATATTGAAAATACACAATTTTCAGAGTGAAAATAAGCTACCATCATTCCGGAGCCATCTTGCAGTTTTTAAGTATTGGTTTGAATAATGCTTGAAATAGAGGATGTAATGATTTCTAAAAAGAAGTAATAATTTCTAGTTAAGTTTTTTCACTTTTTTTTTTTTTAACAAATACTCAGCAGTTTTATTTGAATACTTAGAGGGGAGATAAGTTATGTCATCTTGCTCTGCACAGTGCTGTAAGAGATATTTATGATTTATTACAATGGAAAGCTATGGATGGAGCAGGGGGGAATAAAAAGTGATGGAAACAAGGCAAAGAAAAAAAAAACCAGAAGAGAGGCTCATGCTTTTACTTTTTACTGAAATACCTTGGGCTGTGAAATCACATATTGCAGCATGAATTTCAATCAAATTTCTTGAAAGTAAGTGACTCCTTTAAAACACTGAAAGGCTCAAGGAGTTTATTTCAGGTGCCAGTTACTGATCTTATTTACATTTTCAAAAGCAAGAGTTCCAATTGACTGAATTGTTAAATTGAAACTCCCAGAGCAAACACTTCACTAAGGATGGATCCATGTACTCTTTCTACTTCCAAGAACACAGGCTGTATTATTTTTAAACCAGACAGAAATGAAAATATTTCTTACCAGGGAAATTTCAGGAGGCAGAAGGCAGATTGAACTACTGAGCTTGTATATGTATCAAAAACAAACATTAAAGTAAAAGTTGCTTTCAGACTCTGAATTGTCTCTGGAAGAAGCCAGACATAAGCAGAGTCAAAGTGGGTTACCACTGATTTAATGGAACACCAGATACTGTGAATTTATTGTTGAAAGCCTAGGTAGGTCAATGGTGAAACATTTGTGGATGAAATGAGCTCAAGAAATGTGCATCCTTTGCAACTTGGGGCTGTTCAATAAACATTCTCATGCACTTATGAGCAAACTGTGCTGCTTTTTCTCTTTGAGGAATCTCTATGAATGGACCAATATTTTCTTGAATTGGATAATGAGTACAGAATACTGGCTGACTGCCGCAAAAATACTTTCCAGTTAGTTTGACAGCTATTCTTTATCATTTCTTTATCAGTATTCAAAATTTTCAGCTGTTTTAACTGAAAATTTAGGACAGGTGGGTTTCCTGATTAAGTAAGATAAATAGTGTCATTTAGACCAGCCTGGTGCTAGAACATGAATCATTATGTAGTTGAATACACCTGCGTAAAGAAAACCGGCACAAATATTACACACTGTTTAAATTCCTGTCTGAAAAGAAAAACGTATAGATGACTTCTAGGCCTTAAACTGTCTCAATACAGAACTCCCTTGCACTGTAAAATGCTTTTCACTTTTTGGTTAACACAACTGAGTTGTGACTGGCTCTTCGTGCCTGTGTTTCTTAGTAAAAATCACTAAAAGCAAAGAGATCACAAAATTCAAAATGTTCCCACTC
This sequence comes from Falco cherrug, assembly GCF_023634085.1. NCBI lineage: Eukaryota > Metazoa > Chordata > Aves > Falconiformes > Falconidae > Falco > Falco cherrug. The sequence continues at coordinate 64,237,878 of NC_073699.1, forward strand.
CCAGGATTTCAGCTTTGGTCTAACATTGACTACTATGCAGAGGTCTGCTGTGTGCCAAGTTAATCTTTACATTCTCAACTAGTAGTAGTCTGATAATCTATAGCATAGTGGCAAAAATTTCCACTGTATCCAGCATACACTTCAGCACATTTAATATGTTAGTCATCTTTCTTTCAGTCATTGTTGTGCCAAGGAGTTGCAGAGGTTGTAGAAACAGGTTTTTAGGTTGTTCTGTTTTGTGTTTTTGTTTGTTTTGGGGTTTTTTTGGTTTGTTTTTTTTTTTTAATTTAGAGTCAAATAGGGAAACAGTACTCAAGACTGCAATATGAAATCCTAAATTATGATAATGTCAACTTTCTTCTGGAAAGAAATTATAGCATTGTTAAGAAACTCATCTGAAGAGACAAGACTCAATATCTTCCAGCTTCCCAACAGCACACAACAATGAGCTGCAGTGTTTCTGAGGGCGATGGCACTCACGCTTTTTCCCTGTTCGGCCCTTCCGTTGCCCTTCAACACCATTCTTTAATCCTGTATTTCCTGAGGTATGAACTGTAATTTATTGCTCCTCATTTCCACATGCTGACTCCTTCCTTTCCCCTCTAGAGTTATGAAAAATCACTTCTTGGGGTAACTAGGTATCTTTACATTTCTTGACCTGGACACCCTCAGCGTTAAGACCTATTTTAGTCTCTTGAAACCTCCACACAGGTATTCCACAGCTTTGATCTTGTCATCAGGCTTTAGGCAACACTCCATGCACACCATGACTTGCCTGACTACTAGTGACCGTTCAAGTTTAATCATCACTGACTTGGCTTTCCCAAAGTCTTTGACTCCTTTAAAAACCCAACTTAGCCAGAGCAGACTTTCTGAAGTAAGAATGCCTACTGCTGAGCTAAAAAGACTAGGTAAAAAAAAGAAAAGAAAAAAGTACAGAGAACCAAAACACCATAAGGTTTGCCTGTAAATATCACAGTCTTGAAGTTATTTTAAATACTGAGGCCTTAAAACCCTTAAAGATCTTCAAGTCTGGGCTAAAAAAAAAAAAAATGTATACATGTATTTTCATTTGAACACAAGCTGCTGCTGCATCTTTGATTTATCTTTGAAACAGATGTGTTTTGAGTTGAAGTTAGACTTCAAAGAAGAAAGTAAATGTTCAGTAGAAAATATTTTTCTTATTCAGAGTAGAGACTGATAGTATAAATTTTGCTCTGAAAAGATAAAACTGTATTCTAAATGTTCCATTCAGAAGTTCAGAAATTTAACTCAGAAGTACAAGAAAATTACAGTTGTGAACTTTAGGCACATTTCTTCAACAGCTCAAATCCACAGCGTTAAGCAGGAGCATATACTATCTGGCTGTTGGGATGATTACGTATATTCATGCTTTAAATGCTTGAACACCCTGCAAAGTTTTTCAGCTGGTTTGACTTAATTTCTGTGGTGCAGAGGCCAGGAATTGTCTGATCCTCCTCCCTTGTTCTTCAGCTTGAGCATTTAACATCCATGCTCAATTCCCGGATGTTTTTGTCTTTGTGTCTAGTCACCTACCCTGACACATACCCAGATGCATACATTATTTCGGTACCTTGCTGAAACATTCTCTCTTCAGTTAAACCCTAGGCTAAATCCTACAGAGTTTTCCTCTTGTCCTCCCCAGCAAGTTTGAGACACTACTCGCCTTTCAGCTTTGTCCAAATGCTCCATGCCTGCAGCTTTGTTAGTGCTTCTTTCTGCTTCCTTTCTCTGCTTGGGCTTTTGTTGTGGTTTAACCCCGGCTGGCAACCAAGCACCACGCAGCCACTCACTCACTCCCGCTCACCCAGAGGGATGGAGGAGAATCAGAAAAGAATGCAAAACGCAAGGGCTGAGAGATAAGAACAATTTAATAGGTAAAGCAAAAGCCGCACATCCAAGCAAAGCAAAACAATCAGCAGGCAGGTGTTCAGCCATCTCCAGGACAGCAGAGCTCCATCACGCATAGCGGTTACTTGGGAAGACAAACACCATAACACCAAATGTCCCCTGCTTCATTCTTCTTCCCCCAGTTTACATACTCAGCAGGACGCCATATGATAGGGAATATCCCTTTGGCTGCTTTGGGTCAGTTGTCCTGGCTGTGTCCCCTCCCAGTTTCCCATGCCCCCCCAGCCCTCTCACTGGCAGGGACCAGGAAACTGAAAAGTCCTTGACTTAGTATAAACGTCACCCAGCAACAAAAGAAAACATCAGTGTGCTATCAGTGTTATTTCTCACACCAAATCCAAAACACAGCACTGCACCAGCTACTAAGAAGAAAATTATCTCTATCCCAGCTGACACCAGGACTTCTGTTTACAAACCTCTCTCTTGATTTCCCTTTATATTTCCTCAGCTTCTGAGCTGGTTTCTCCTATGCTCAGCCTTGCATTAGGATCTCCTGTTTTGCTCTTTTCTGCCTGCCGTGGTTTAACCCCGGCTGGCAACCAAGCACCACGCAGCCGCTTGCTCACTCCCCCCCACCCAGATGGATGGGAAGGAGGATGGGAAAGGAATGTAAAACTCAAGAGTCGAGATAAGAACAATGTAATAGGTAAAGCAAAAGCTGCACATGCAAGCAAAGCAAAGCAAAGCAAAGAATTCATTCACCACTTCCCTGGGCAGGCAGGTGTTCTGCCATGCCCATGGAAGCAGGGCTCCATCACGCATAACAGTTACTCAGAAAGACAAACACCATAATGCCAAATATACCCACCTCCCTTCTTCTTCCCCCGGTTTATATACTCAGCAGGATATCACATGGTATGGAATACCTCTTTGGCTAGCTTGGGTCAGCTGTCCTGGCTGTGTCCTGTCCCAATTTTCTGTGCCCCTCCAGCCCTCTCTGGCAAGGCCCAAGGAACTGAAAAGTCCTTGATTTAGTACAAACATCACCCAGCAACAACTAGAAACATCAGTGTGCTGTCAGCATTGTTCTCACATCACAGCCAAAACACAGCACTGCACCAGCTACTAAGAAGAAAATTAACTCTATCCCAGCTGAAATCGGGACACTGCCAAATTACTTCAAAGTCTTCCACCTGATAGAAGATACACTTCACCCAGAAGCTGCTTTTACCAATAAACCAGTTCTTTGTTTACAAAAAGAAATTAACATTTCTCCTAGATTGTGGTTTCCAGGCACACATCCTGTTTCCTATTAATAGACCAATATTTTGTGTAGGCAATGAGCAGGGTCAGGGCTATGATCGTCAATGTTCTGTTCCATTTTAAGTGTCAAAATCTGTTAGGTTTCAGTTATGATCCAGCTGTATGATCATACATCCTGATGCAAACGGAGAATACTGGAATTTTTTCTGCATGTGAATAGTCAGCAAGAAGAGATTTATAACCATGTCCTTAATAATATCAGCTTCTTAATCCTTTTAGCGTGTAGAGAAATATTATGTCTATGTAATATTTGGAGAGACTGATCTTGAGTTATTCAAGGTCAAGCTGGTATATGTATTGTAGAAATGATTGTATGTCTTATCTTTAACTTCACATCTTATTTATAGTACATTTCCTCCTTTTTGTATCTTTAGTGTGAAGACAACAATGCTAGTGATAAAGATGATAAAGAACTGGCAGGCATCTAGGTTTAACCATTCTGTCACTTAGGGCTGCGTTCAAGGTCTATATATAAATGAGCTTTGAAGTGAATCTGACTACCTTTCCTTTAGTATGTATGAGAGGCTGCTTTACACTAAAACAGAAATGGAAAGATTTTACCTTTAGCTATATGCATATAATATTACTACATAAAATTGTAGCGTATATATATTATAAATATAAAACTAAACAAACCTATGTAAAACTATATGTGGCTATTATTTGTTTTATGTATAGCTATGTGCTATTCATCACCATTCAGAAAGTTTAACCATTTAATAATATGTCTATAAATATAGCAATAAAATTAGAATGATATTTTATCTAAATCTGTGCTTTTTGCCTTTAATATGTATAAACAGACTAAAATAATTATCTGAAAATAAATTACTTTATTGTAAGCTTTATGTATCATTTGAGGTTACAACATTGCAGCATCCCAGAGGATCATTGAATTCTTCTGCTGCCTCGTGCATCTGCTGTGCGAACCCCCCATTTTATTCAGGAATAAAGAAACAATAGCAAAACAAACAAACAAAACATCAAGCAGCGACTCCTAGATGTCTCAGAACATTTTCTTGGTTGCTGATTTCACCATCTTCCTGTGTCTGAACAGCTCAATTTCTGAACTTATGTGGAGTAGCTTAAATAGCATGACATTGTACTTGCAGGATAGACACCCACAGAATCATTTTTTCCCTCTCTGTTCTAATAAGATTTCTGAACTTACTGGATCTTCTTTACTGCTTTTCATTACTGTCATGCATGATAATATTAGGAGCAAGAAAACAGTGCAATATTCCAAAGCATCAAAATGTGTGTAGTTGTTTTGCAGTTGGCAGCAGCAGCACTGTGGCAAGTTTGAAATGTGTTCTTCTCTCCCCTTCTTCCTCACCTCTTGCTTTTGTCCCATTAGCATTGATCTCCAGAACCTGGTGTGCCGGTGGCAGGGAGGAGAAGCCTGTTCATAGCCCCCTCTGGGGAGCCCTCAAAAGCCTGAGGCCTAGTTCTGTATATGTGTTTGGAAAGTGTGCTAGAACTAAGCTGTATGATCAGCTTTTGCCTTGCAACCAGGGTCTGATTCATCAGCCATTTTTCTACATGTCTAGTCCACATACTCACCTTGTTCTAGGGCCTGATGAACTGTATGTGCCTTCAAAAAGATACCAGTGGAGTTTGGGTCTTGAGTACTGAATGGTGTTCTGCCTATGTAAAATATATTGGTGGAAGGGGATTGCAGTATCTGCTCCTAGGTCATCACGTCTGCTTACACAGTGAGAACTGAGAACAATTAAGTGACAGTTTCTGCAATAACAGTTTGTGTGCTTGGGTCTTGTTCCCTGCTCATCCTGAGGCTGAATTGGAAGCTCTGTCCTTGAAGCTCCTATATTTCCATGGGTTAGAGGATCCCATAGTATTGTTCTTCAGACACTTCAGGTGTCACTTATTTTCTGATAGAAACTAATATGCCTTTAAAAGCATGAATCAAAGGAGTATTTTAATTTAAACCGTCTTAACTTGCTAGTCTCTTACTGACCTGAAAGATAAAGAAATGTAAATTGTATTCAAACCTCTTAATTGCTGCCAATAGCAATTCTTTTGTTACTCTGTAAGTGAAACAGTAGTATCTTTTAGAGAACAAAGCCCGAGGTAAAAAAGCAGTAAGTGCCTCATTAGCAATACTGAGCTACAAGTGTGCCTAAGACCCCACAGACTTCAAGCCAAGAGTTAAAATAGGTTACACTGAATGGATGACTAAATTGTTCCAATGACAGTCTCTCTTTGATGAAGGTGCCTAGACCTATCGGTTCTCAGGTCTGCCTACCATACCCATCTGTCTTTTACCATTCAATACAGTTAACTTCTTTCTCAATTCAGTATCTTCAAGGTATTTGAAAATTGGGAACCAGAGATTATAAAATAATAGCTCTTGCAGTAGCCACTCACAGTTAAGAGACTGTTAAAGTGATTGGGTGTTTATTTTAGTGAGTATCACAGAGCACTAAAACAAATAAAAAATGCATTAGTTGTGAGTTACAGAAGGAGACGTTTTGAACCACTGAAGCTGGGTGAATCAAACCTAGAAAATTTAGAATATTCTTTGTGCGTTAGTAGATATATATCTATATTACATTTTGGATAGACTTTAAACCAGACTGCAGGCATTTCCCTTTCATCTTCTGTATACTTAATAACTTTGTGAAGTTTATTGAATGCTATGACAGAGAGATGCTATAAAAGAAAAGTGCCTGGCCAATTCCTGCTAGCTTTGCTCATGCAGTTAGGTAGTGCCTGCATCAGTAAATCATACAATGCTTTTTCCAGCACTAGAAGATGAACTGATTTCTCAGCTGTCTTCAGCAACCAAATGAGAACACTTTTAGGTCTCTTCCATCTCAAAAATGCTCTAAAGTGAAGAAAAAAAAAAAAAAGCTCAAGCAAAAGCACTTGCTGAAAGAAGCCATGTTCTTTTTTAATAGTTGTAGCAAATGGGACAAATGGCACATGGGTGGTAGACAGAAAGGTAACTTGCCAGTCGAGTACAGATTTCACTGAAGCCAGGTAGATTCCCAGTTCTGATAGTAAGTTTCAGAATAATTCAAGACACAGGTTTGAGTTTGTGTCAAAAAGTGCATAAGGTTGATTCATACATGTATATTTTAAATAGATCATTAAATAAAATTGAATGCAACTAAGTAAAATCCAAGAGCTGGTTTATAAATAAAACAAAAAAAATCTACTGTTTCTCCCAGCAGAAAGGAATGAAGAAAAAGTTAATGTTTGATTCCAGGCACATATTGTAGCACTCAGTTACTGGGATGCGGAATGTGGCATAGAAATCTAATTAGAAGAAAGTTTATTTGTCTTGCTAATTCTTTCCTTTACTGCAGTCGTTCACAAGGAAGAGCATTCACTGAAGTCATTCAGTGTAAAGTAAGTGGTATTTAAAGACAGACACCTATTCAAAATGTGCATGTGCTTCATACAGTGGCATGAGCAGAAGAGTTTGCTTAAAACATTTTACTGCCCATTCCCAAAACATACTTAGCATGGTCTTTCTGGAAGGACACTGCAGGCTAAATACATCATAGCCTACATCTACCCCAGCTCCCTCAGCAGAGCTGAGGAATGCTCCCGGGCACAGGGACTCTGTCCCCTGTGCTATTAAGTGATAGCACAGTCCTGGCACCACCTATAGCTCAGGTCAACTATAACTGTCTCCCTGTCCCCTTCTGGTGACAGTCCAAGGACCAAAAGAATAAAAGAATTTATGGACACGCACATGAGCTTTCCACACCAGCCGGACTCGTCTGTAGAGACCAGCTCAGAGTGTATTTTTGGTACTGGTATATATATAACCCATGGGGTACCGCAATGCACAGTGAATGCTGCCCTCTCTCATGGCCCCAGGACAGGTTTGCCCAAGGGGAATGATGCTTCTGGCTCATCTAGGGTGAGGGTTTTAGGAGTGAGTTTGCTACATGTGAAGAGCATCCCAATTAAGAAACATTCAAGGTGTAGTCCTTGGCTTCTAAGCCCAGATGTGTCCTAAAACTTGCCTTCCCTTGGCCAGACTTCTCCTGGGCTGTTGGCTTGCCCTGTTGCTACAGCACCAGCTTAACTGCACTTAGCATTCAGGTGACAGCAATCTGCGTAACTAGCTCGGGCAGTGATGTGAGAAATCCCTCACTAGTGTTCCTCATTCCCTGTTGCCTTCTTGCTCCTCTCTCACCCAGGGCACCACAGCTTACCAGCTGGCCAAGTGCTGGCATGGTCTCGAGTCACTTACCATATGTCTGTGCTTATTAGTAGAAAATCTGGGAGCAGGGAGGATCTTCATGCCCTCCTATGAGTACTGTGGATTTAAGTACTACTCAATTCTAGCTGCAGCCTGTCCTAGGTGGGCTTGCAAAGAAATCCTTCAGCAATAAAATTCCTCCCACAGACACAAACTTTTTTTAACAAGAAGTGGTTTTCTGGTAGAACCAATATCTGGTCCCTGCATGAAGAACATGATAGAAGAATGTCAGTGGGCATTTTGAAATTAAATGTTTGACGCCACTGTTTAAGCTGCTGCCAACTTGAGAACTATGCCAAGAAAACTGCAATCTTAAAAGTTAGTGAAAGCACCTGGAACACATCTGGCTTTTGGGACACTCTTTCACTTATACCTGTGATAGCCATTATAAGTCACTGAAATGGCCTTTAATCACTGTGCCTGATGCATTTCTCTAAATATGGCCCATGTACAAACTTCCAAAGAAATGTATAACTGGCCTGTGTTGATAACAGGAAGGGAAACAGATGAGGTTGTTAAAAAGTCAAAAAAAGAGTGTTGTTGAAGAAGCTCAAAATTTCATATTGTCAGTTTGGTAAATGCCTTGTTAGAGATAAACCTTTTGCGACAATTTTCTTCAAGTTCTGCAGAGAATAGGGTTTTTAGTCATCTGGAAAAACTTGGTATGATTAACTCTGATGAAAAATGGATTAAAACCAATCAGTATTTAATTAACTTGGTTGTAATCATCATATAAATAAATTGTTGCCTTACTGTTAAATCTAAACTGATTTCTTTTTTTCACTTTTCTACATTATAAATTTTGGTGAAAGTTTCTAAGAGCTTTCATTATTTTCAATCATAATGAACTATATGACATCAATCAGCAAATTAACCCAGTAATTTATATGTGGAAAAATAAGTAGACAACTTATGCAAAACAATTAATAAGTGATCAATAATTACTTTCTCATTAAGACACGAAATAATTTCCTCTTTAACATCACACAAGCATGGCATTTTTAAAAGACTTATCAGAGTCAAAATCTTAGCTGTACAAAAATACTATACACTTCTGAGACAATTAATTTTAAAAAAAACCACCCAGACCCATGAATTACACATGACCTGAAATTAGATCTTAAAATCTGAACTTCTGTACATCTTTATTTGGTATAATATGAGTAGATTATATTCAATACAATGTCATTTGGATGCATACAGCTTTTTTTTTATATTTCATAACAGCAGTTTATCTATTCAGTGCTTGGCCAAGAAATATACTGACTGATAAATAGATGTTTGCAATATTTTTATCCTGTGCATGGTAAATTGGTCCTAATTAAGCAGGATTAGAGTGGCATTGATGCTTCCATATGAAATAAAAAAACCTCACCACCAAGGGCTAATTTACATTCTTATTATTCACCACATGTGAAAACATAATAGCTTTGGCAAGATAAATGAGGATTCTTTGTCAGCAATCCAGTGTCTACAATGCATTTGGAACTGGTTTCTTTGCTCAAATTGATAACAAAAATCTGATCTGAAGAAAATGCTCTCTTTTGGTTTTTCGATATGCTATGCTAGTTCACACTGAATTATGTTGCATTAGATCATGAGCCAAGCAGTGGGGGAGGAGGGAGGGGGAAAGCGGGAGGTGGAGGAGAGTGAATGTGTGACATAATCTAAAGAGTGCTTTAAAATCATTGGAAGTACAGAGGAAGCAGCAGTATATCAGGAGCCCCTGTTAAGTGCTGTAACTTGAGTTCAAAAGGGCATAGATCCTGACTTTTGCTTCCTTCATCACTTATTTACAACTTCCAGAAACACATTATTACACAAGGAGGCTGTGACAAGATACAGATGCAGAAAAGCAGCAGTTGCATAGCTGGGAGACCCTAAAATCTCAGTAACACAGAAGTTCTTAGTACATGAAGCACCAGTATAAAACAAAGAACAACATACAAAATTCCTAACAGTCCCACCTCCCAGCAGCATGCATTAGAGTAGACAGTTAATAAAGAATGATAAAAAACTACTACCTGGCACTTAATAATTTGCCAGCGGTTTATTATGCTGTTACATGATATGACACTTCTGTAATTTATTTTTCTTTAAAGTCATGTAATGAAACACTACATTGTAAATCTAAGTTGTTTTCTTACTGCAGAAAGGAAAAAGGAAAATGTCAGGCTTAAAGAGTCTAAATAGATGTTTAATGGAGGTGGCAAGAAGGAAAAGCAATAGAAATAGTTGTGGAAACAGGCTGAACACCCATCTGCATGCAGAAATCTCAATTTATTTTTATTCTAATGGCTGAAAATTTTTTTACAAAATGTTAGTGCAGATACCTATTACAGATTCAGAATATGATAGTCAACAGTAAGTGTGCAAGGCATAATTGGCATATCTTTTGGGGGAGACTGATGAGCTTGTAACGGCCTCTCTTTGTCTAGACTCTGCTGATTACATCCCATTTGCTTTCCCTTTTTACTGACAAACTTGACTTCCAAATTATGGTAATGTTATCATGTTCTTTCTCTAACTGGTTGTATTTACATTTCCTTATCTCAGGATGAGCTTAGAGAAATTCAACTGAAAACAAGTTTCCTTGTTAAGTTTTTTCAGTACCCAGCCAGTTTCCAAAACAGTCAGTTGCTGGTCACTTGTTATTCTTATGCCCTTATTTGCATCCAAACTTCTTACCATCAGTATTTAAGAAAATTTAGAAGTTTAAAACCTAGACTTTAAGTGCTATTGTATGTGAGGCAAAAGAAAAATAGATTGGAAGCTTAAGACCCACAGCTCAATTTAAATTAGTTTTGTGCATTTCATCTATTGGAAGTCTGAGATGTTTAAAACACTGGGAAGTGCTGTGCACCTGGTCTAGGGTCTGTAATGAGGAACAGCATAAGCAGAGATGGTCTTCAGACTCAAGCCTGATTTTTGGTTTCTGTAGCTTAAAGCTTGGTTTTCTGAATGTTATGAAAAATGAAAAATTTCTATACACCTTGAAAAACACACTGACCTACTGTAATATCTTTTTGCAAAATAAAATAATAAAAAAAACCCCAACAAACCAACCCTCTTCCTGCATTGCAAAGTGCTTTAAAAGACAAAGGCCATTTTGCTACCTGTACAAAATGCTGCTCTTTGCTCAGATTCTGGTGAAGTTCTGTGACACAAAGTCCATCTCACAGAAATAGCTTTGCGGCTTTTGTTAGGACAGAATGCCACAGTCTTCTCTTTGGAAAGGAAGCTGGCTAATCAGTGTGTAAATCTAATTAAGGAAATATTTTCAAATTGGCCTAAGTGACAGGGAACTCTTCTTTTTGAAATAATTTTTGAATTCATGTACCCTGAATACAGATGCTTGAAAACATAGAGGGACTCTTTCCCTTTCAAAATGCAAAGGCTAAATCAATGGTCCTGGAGAAGTAAATGACTGAAACCTTAGCTGCAAGGAAATGAGAAAGCCAGTAAACAAATCTATGCTTATGCAACAGGGAGACAGGACAGAACAGAATTTTCTTCTAGCTAACATGCATTTTAAGCTGTGGCAGCAGAATACCTCCAGCGCCCAGCTAATTCAGATCCCCTCCAGAGAAAGAATGCTGGGGACGATAGAGTGGGTAAAAAAAAAATAAAAAATTGCAACATGGAAACTTCTGTTTTTCATTTTGATTTGGAAAATCCAACCTTTTTCTATTTTAATGTTGACATTTTTCACAGCATGAATATTCTGCCTTTCAGTCAGCTATGCCAATCCTTTAGGAGACTTTCCAGAATACCCTCAAAATGCAAATGATGTCATAAAAACCATTTTGCTTGAGTATGCAAATCTGACTTACATCAAATAATCATAAGCCTGAAACATATTTTCACTGAAATGAGAAAATCTGTCAGCAATAAGCAAAGCAAAAACTCGATTTAGGTCTAGGTGGCTTTAACTGTACAAGACCAAGCTCTACACTGGGCTGGATTTGTTTGGATTCCTGTTTTGTTCTCACATGCTCTTTACTCACCCTATCTAATGTTATGCTTTTTATTCCTTTATGCTTCTGCTGTCTCTGGCTTCCTCTTATGTTGTGGATTGCATCAGGCATTTTTTACACATTGGTCTTACTTTATTAAAGCCTTCTGAAGCTACTCCATCTTCTTAACTTGCCATTAATTATCTTGTATGTACAAGCACCGATGGGCTAATTTTTACTTTTCCCCCCTCTATCCTATTAACTAATATTATCGCTCCTATTTCTTCTGAAAATAAGTAATAAGCAGTACTGAAACAATGGGCATGCTGTACTGCAGTGAAATGCAGCCTGTGAAGCCTGTGCTTTTGTGTACAACATAAATGCGTCTAGAAAAGAACATCTGGAGACTGGTATCTCTCTATCATTGTTGATCAGTGTGAATGTTATTATCTCATTGTTGACTTGAGCTCTCATCTGGTGTTATCCACTTTGTGTCTTATAATCATCTCAAGAATAGCCAGTCTTTGTTCCTAGGATCCATTTTTACCACCATTTCACTGTTTGAGGCCCAAACCAAAGCAGTCAGCTGTTTATTCTCCAAGATAAACGAGACACATAATTCTTTAAATTATAAACCATTTTGATTTGAGACCACTTTTTATTTTGTTTCTATGTAGCACTGAACTCAACACTGGCATTCTTAGGCATATGACGTACAGAAAAGTAAATGAAGGAATAACCAATGCATCTATAATCTAGGTTTTATGGTTTCAAATTATGGTGTAGAAAGTTCTCTATTACTGTCTTTTGGTGAGCAGAGAGTTCTATGACTATGTAAAGGGTTTGTGTGCTCAAATTTCATACCAGAAAAGCTCGGTACAGTGTTTTCTGGAGTTGCTGGAAGTACTCAGAGATAGATTCCATTCTGGTGAGAGTGAAAGGGGAAAGACCTATTGTCATGCCTCCTTGGATGTGAGACGTAGACCTCCTGGGTGGCTTAGGCCCCATAGGCTGCTGATCTTCCCCACTGAGGCATGAGCAAAGTGATGCAGAAGTGAGGGATAATGCAGGACTGCCAAGGTGGATGCAGCTCTGTGGTTTGAGGGGATGCCCAGGTGACATCTGAAGGCAGGGGGCTGGGAGCAGAGCTGAGTGAGCCCCAGGACAGCTGAGCTCAGGGCAGATGAGGTGAGAAAGCTTTTTTGGAGGGCTGGGCAGAGTCCTGCCGAGACCATCCTGAGCTGGGGGTTGCCTCTACCAGTGGCATCAAATCCTGAGGGAAGCTTAATAAAGACTTTGGGGGCTGGGAATGGACAGTAACCCAAAAACTATGCCCAAGTGGGAACTCTATGAAATCTTGAAAAAAATTGTTTCTCAGGGTGAAATATTGTCATGATGCAACCATAGCGTCCAATTTATGGCAACAAGACAAAGGCAGAAGGGGGGAAGCCTGTATTGTGTATAACAGATTGCAATCAGACTTTCAGTATGATCTACCATAGCCTTTGTATTTTCATTTACTGTTATATACATCTTTCTGCACATTAGTCTGAAAAGGAACTAATAACATTTCTGTTCATTGTGTCTGCTGCCTTTCCCTATCACCACAGTTCCCTGTGAATAATTCATACAGTCTAATGCACTTCCTTTTAATTCTGTAACACCAGGACATTTAATTTATGTACAAAATAAGAACGGAGATTCCTTTCATCAGATCAATGAATTAGGTCTGAATGGAAAATCGCCTTACTGGTTGGTGGATTCTCACTGCCGCTATCTCCTTATGAAGAAGTAACAAAAGACTTTCTGTTGTTGATGTTGGAGATTTTAGGGTTTGGGGGACATTATTTTAATTTTTTTTTTAATCTGGGCTACTTTGTAATAATTTCTAATGAATAATTCAAATGTCATGGGAAACCAAAGCTGCTAGAGACTCACTTTCCTATTATTAATTGTAGATTTCCTTTTCTATTAGTAATACTGCACTGAAAGTTTGTACTGAAGAAATCTAATGAGTGTGACTTAAAGCATTTTTAATTTTTCATCCTTCACCAAAGGTGCAATGAAATTGCCTTGGGTTATGTGCACAGACTTCCCCATGAGACATAAAATTAAAAAGATTTCTTCTGTTTCTCAGGGAGATTTTATTTTACTTCAGACATGAGCAACAACACCAGGGATTTTCCTTCTTCCTCTGTAAAAACTAACTTAACTTTCTTCATATGATTGCATGATGATTAACTTCAGCAATAAAAAGGCATTAATCCCAGAACATGAATAGCACACTTTGATGTTTTTCATGGCCAAAATGCATCACCCATTCATTTAAATATCACAGAAAAATCATCTACTTTGGGGAACATTTGATTTTTTTTCTCTGAGTTATTATAACAGGTATGATAAGATTTTAATGAGCTTTAAGCTTAATTTAGTTTATTTTGCTTTATGTAAATAACTCCAAGCCTTTTGTTTTGGAAGATCAAAGTTATTTGCATACCCTCTTCTTCACATAATCTCGCAAACAAAAAATTTCATGAGAATGCTTTTTTGTTTCCTTGGGTATTTTTTTTTTCATTGGTTGTTTTTTTTTTTTTAGATCCCAGTGAAGTATTTATATATGAAAGAAATTCCAGAAGTGTTCCAGTCTTCACGCATATGAGAGGGAGCAGATCCTCACAAGCTATAAATTGCCATAATTTACTGCAATTTTGCACCAGCTGAGAACTAGGTATACAATAAATCTGTGTTTATCTGAGCTTGAACTCACCTCTTCCATTAGCAATAAGGGAATGGTTAAAATTTTAACAATTATATTACATCTATACTGAAATACATGAAGGAATATAAGAATGAGATTAGATGAAGTTCCACCCTTCTCTCTGTATTTGAGTGACAGCAGAATAAAAAAGGTGGCCATATTCATGGTTGTTATGTCCCTGGTGGTCAGACCTCTGAGGTTTTGAAGGCTGAGCTACCAGCTGAATCTTTGTTCATGCAGCACTAGCTTATGAGTTTAGGCCCAAAAATTTCAAGTTTGTAGTTGATGACTCATCCTGGAACATAATGGTGTAAGTGAATTTGTACAGCCAAATCTCAATGCACAAGTTATCTCAGAGAATATAATGGACATAATTTGTAACAAAATAAGGCTACACAAGGTTCTGAATGCCCCACAGCAGGGAGCTGCAGCCCTATTCCAGTGTTAACTATTGTGAGAATAACAATAAGGCTAGGATGGGAGATATTATTAGATTTAGGTCATAACTAAAGTAGTCATGCAAAAAGCCTTCTCTGCCTGTCATGTACTCTATAAATCATCTTATACTCTAAGTCCTGTACACAAATGTAAAGATCTTCAAAACTGTGTTTTTTCAGAGCTTGTATCAGCATTAGAAGCAGTTCTTAGCACTGTACACCATAATATTTTGAATAAGAAGTTCTAGTATCATGAATTTTTTTAAATATCCCTAACTAAGCACAAACCCGCAGGTATTTTTTTAATATATACATATAAATACAACACACACACACATATATATACTTTATTACTGCATTATTGGTATAAGATGAAGTCAACTGAATTTAAACTGTTCATAAATGGTAAAACCAAGGTCAAGAATCCTGCCTCTAGGTCTACTGCTCTAATAGAGCTGTGAAAGTGTATTATAACGAAGTAATTTACAAAAAAAAAGACATCAGGCTGAAGTGATTTTTGCTGTGTACTGTCATTATGTGTCATGGAATTTACAGCTTACGTGAACTAGAAATATTGCCTATACTATGCATGAAGGAAGGGATGCAGGAAAAGGATTGCTTTCCTTAAGTAAGCTGTAAATGACATTAGAGTCTTTGTTGAAAGAAACACTATTAAACATGCTTTTAAAATATATATATATATTATATATATATATATATATACACACATTAATTGGTTGTTTTGAAATTTTCAGAAATTGTTGTTACCAGGACAACTCAAACTTTTACATATTCTCTTTTAGAGAGAATTTGCACAATAAACTCACAGGGAGGTGAACCACTGGTCTGCTACAGGATATTGTGTAATATATTCATTTAAATGGCTGGAGCTAAGAACCCTTAAGCTGATCCATCATCTAATTCACTGTCTCTAGACACAATGATGTTTGTAGGCTTCACTGGATACTCTGAAATTTACCCACCAGCCATTATGGATACTTGCATCTTCTGCAGCTACCTGCTAGGATACTCAAAGGCATCCAGAATCTTTCATATGAACGTGTCCTGCACTGTAATTCCTGCCTATTGGAGGTTTAATGTGAAATGATGTGATGCCCTCAAGATCAACTGCTTTGCATTTACAGTCAGGGTTTCCAAAGGAATTACAAGGGTCTCGAAACTCAAGTCAAATTTATGAGTTTGGCTGCAAAATTCCACTGAGATGTGCATAATAACATTGGATTAATAAAATGTTCTGGAGAGCAAAATAGATCATGGAGAAAGGTATTTTAATAGGTCACCCTCTATCCATCCCAGGCTCTGTTTAGAAAACAATACAATATTATTGGAGTTAGAAGGACAGCAAACCAGAAGCAGACTGGTTGTGTTATAACCCAGTGATGGGAAATTTAACTGTGGAGGGTTGGATGCCAGTACATTTGAAATTCATATCATTAAATTAAACTAGAAGTTGTTTTGTGAAAAGGAACTTCCAAGTCTTTTATTGTAATTCTTATAAGCCCTCTATTTGATCTGAGTCTTAAGTAATTTTTAATATTTTAAGAAACATTTTGATAAAATATATTAGAACACTGTACTGTTAGCACTGCTAACATCAGCTAATAGTAGGAAGTAATATGATCTTAACCAGCACTTGTTGAAGACTTCTGAAATATTCTAAGGTCTATTGAAAACTGATTGGTCTATTCACCATGTATTATTAAAGTGCTTATCAAAAGGTTAGATATGCCTGAAAGAATAAAGATTTAGCATTGTTACAAAAGCTGTGGCTGGCATCACAGCCATGTAAGAACACTCCTACTCCAGGTCCAGGTGACAGTAATTATAAGAGACAAATTTAGACTGCAAGGGGAAATAATGGTGGATCGACAACATTAGCAATAACACACAGAAGTTAGTGCCTCTAGTAAGTTGCTCTTTTCCCAAAGTTTATTTAAATAGTCAAGTTTCCCACCAAATTAATAAAGAAGTGATTATGAGAAGTGTCTGGGAACATCCTAAGAGAAAAGCTGTATGGGCTACTGAAATTAAGCAGGGCTCATTAACACACAACCCAAACCCCTGAAAACAGCAAAAAAAATCTCTGATGCAGGGAAGAACATGCAGTTTTTTTCCATTAGTGGCAACAGGATAACTCACTTCAGAAAGCCATTTAAACCAATGTAAAACTATCACTAATTTTGCATACATTTGATAAGGTCTGAATTCATCTTTGCTAGGAATTATCAAACAAAAGTTACTTAAACTCAGAAGAACTTGGTACTGATATCTGTCCTCTGTAAAAGATGGAAGCTCTTCTGGAGCAACATTAAACATCCTTTCAAAATAAGGGTCATAAAGACAAGCAGAAGCATCAGTGTTACCATTCTTTGTACGAAAAATCAAGAGGTGCAGGTAGCCTCTCAAGGGATACAGATAAAATGCAGATGATCATAGGCAGTCAACTGTTCCATTTTTGAAGGTCCAAAACAAAATTAATTTTGAAAATCATTGGGAAATAGTCTTCATACACTAGGCCTTTAAAAAACCTGATTTTCATTTGGTGGATGTAAAATGGTTCATGTGAAATCTTACAATAAATCCTAGAAATGTTAAATAATTTGCATGAGTCTCCCAAGCTGGCCTGCAGTGGGTTTTGAGTAGGTAAAAGTCTCTGTTCTGAGCAAACCTATGAGTACTATGCTAATGTTCTTCCTATTGCTACTGTACTGTGTTGGTGATTCACCTACTACTAAATAAATAAATGAAAACCTGAACCTTTTTCCCAATGAACCAGTTCCAAGGTTTCTGTAAACAAAAAGATCTCCCAGAACATCAGTGTTTCCAAAGGAGGAGTTATGTCCCTCAGATCCAAGAGGGAGTTAGAAAAAAGGTGGCATAATGATCTAGCAATAATATCCCCATGCTTGGTTGCATTCTCTTTGTTAAACTTCCCTATTAGCAAACACTGCTCTATGGGGCAGGTTAACAGATATTTGTTGTCTTGTTAAACAGCTGAGGTGTTGGACCAAAAAAGCATTTAGTGCTCAGGTACAAACGTTAAAAACTCTGTCCAAAGTTATGGTTTTTCATGTTGTATTGGAAGAAAAGAAATGGAATTGTACAGAAACTAAGAAATCTACCATTTTGTCTTCCTGTGTATTCATATACTGAAAATAAACCAGCTTTATTTATGCCTACTCTGTAGCGTTTTAGTACTTAAATATAAATCCATCTAAGAGAATTAGGGAATTCTCATAGACATCATGTTCAGATATATTTTTGACAAATGACAATGCAGTAGCCATTTGAGCTTATTTGTGTAGAATGTTATGCTGTTGAAGCCATCTGCTCAGAAGTAGATCAGAGGCGAAATATATCTACATGACTTTAAATCTACAGAATGGGGCTACAAGAACTCAGGATCCATCAATCAGTAGCTTGCACTGCTACGTAAAGTATCTTTAACATATAAAGACTTCTTGGGTAATTTTTTTGGCACTAAGCCTGTCTTCAACACAATGCATCATCTGTAAACATGCAAATTACTTGGCTTCCAATAAGTCTCCTATAGAAAGTGCATTCTAATTAAATTTAAAGGCAGACTGGGGTTTTTTAATTAGGATGAATTATTAAAATGTTACTGTTTATGGTAGTGTTCTTTATGCTTTACAGTGGAAACTGCATTGTAATTTCTAAAATTACTTCAAACACTGGAAGAACGTTTTTATTTATGCCTCTGCACAGCATTAAAACCATAAATGGTTGGTACTGTCACTAGAATGAGAAAGCTATAAACAGTAGTTAAATTAGAATATAGTAGAGTGTAAGTGTGTGTGTGCACACGTGCGCATGAGAGACAGAGAGCGAAAGATCAGACAAAAGGTAGTAGATGTATGTTAAAATTATTTTCTTACATAAATGGGTTATGCCATATTACATTTATTAAAATGTGTTTATGGAACATTTACCATACTACTCATTTCTGATAATTAAAATAAATGAAAAAATGACCCAGGCTACCAATCAAGAACACTGCTTGTGCTTATGGACTGTGGAGTGAATTCTAATCCCTATTACACTCGCCAAATTGTATCAAAGCCAGTGAGTCATTTTATATTTGAACCTGGGTAATGAAAGGCAAATGTTTAATATGGCCTTGTAACCCTTTCTAGCAGTTTATATGTATATCTAACCATTGAAGTTCACAGTATACCTCTCCCTCTTTTATTTTTTACTGTACACAGGTGCACCTATTTCAAGATGTTAAACAATGCATAGCATATTCAAAGCAGATTATCTATTTAATCACATTCCTGCAGTGAACAAAGGATAAAAAAAGGTAAAGGAAGTGGACTTTGTAGAAAACAAAACAAACCGAAACAAAGCAAAACAAAACAGAACAGAACAACCACTCTTCCCCATACTTTGGCAAAATCTGTCAATGGGAAGGCCTGCCAGGGTCTTCCCTGCCACTCAGACTCTATGGCAGAGCTGGAGGGAAACTGGTTCTGTATTCATCCCTTTAATTGTCAAGGGAAACAATGTGAGTTGGTAAGAAGTCACAGCATTGCTAGACAGTTAGCTGCAATGGCTATAACACATTCCTCCAGAGGTATGTGGTAGTTTTGTCATGAGTTTAGGTAGAAGTAAGTGGGTTTTAAGCTTAACGGCTTATATATTTAGGATGTGAGCTCATGTGCTGTATTACTTTTTCATATTGACATTTAGATCCTGCCTTTCTTGTTCTCATCTGTTACACTCAATTTCAGAAAGCACACACACTGCGAGGTTATCACTGAACAATACTGTACTTTTCTTCAAAAATAACTTTTCCTGCAGCTTGATCATCTTCTCTTTCTTGAGTCCTTTGATTCTTGCTATATTTTCAGTGTTGCTTCCATACCTTACGTCTCTGATAGGTCTCTGATGCTTAGCAACTCTGATGGGTCTCTGAAGAAAATTCACATTCCTAATCCATCTTCAAGTTTTTTCCTGGTCTGTTCCACATGTTTTCTGTCTCTTTGATGTAAATAATAACCAACAGCTTCTCCTTCCTGATGCAGCAGACCTCTACTCTCCAATGGGAGTATGTTTGTGACAGAGCTCAGTCTTCTCAGCTGTTGGTCCCAAACACAGAGCTTATTCTTCCAGAAGGTGGACTCATATACCCCACTGTTTTCTGGCCCCTACAAAATGCTTTTATCTCTGATCTTTCCCTTCCTCAAATAGCAATTTATATATTCATAACTAAAACTCCAGAAAACATGCTGCAGCAAGACACACCATGGTATGCTGGCATGCAGTTCTCCCCTGGGGCTGGAGATAAGAGAGGAACCAACATGACAGATGTGACATTTCTTATTGGAAGATTCTTGGACAGAGCACTGATAAACACTATCCAAATCTGTATAAAAGAGAGGGAATAATCCTGAACTTTAACTAATCTCTTTTTTCATCTTCTCACTAATTACTCCACATAAACTTTAACTCATTTTTATTTAAAACCTCTAATATTCAAAACAAAGCCGAACATCTGAAAAAAATATAAGGATTAAGAGCTGGTTTTGTTTTCAGTGAACTTTCTCCCTCTACTATGCTGGTCACTCTCTTTGTGATTATTATGTTTATATATTTATAATATTTCCAGTTTAGTGTGTAGTAACAAATGATTTAAAAATTGGTTTGAAATCCAAAAGGTCAGTAAAATGGAAGTGTAAACAAAATGGATGGAGGATTAGAGATAGTATCAGAGGCTATGAAATGGCATTGTTCATATTACCAGTGTCTCAGTTACCAGGGCAAGCTCACACTATCAGACTCAAGTTACCAGGGTCTTCCTTCTTACCCTTGGAAACAAGAAATTCCTAGAGTTCAATGGCTTTTATTATGACAATTTTACTCCATTAAAAAAACCAACACTATTATCAAATTATTGATGTTACAGCCTAAAAAACCCCCAGATTGTAAGGCATTGCAGAAGCACAAAGATGGGCACAGAAACTGAAAGTTTCAAGAAAGAGTCTCCTACTCAAAGACAGAGACCAGGAGGGAACACAGGAGTGCAGGCTCAGTTGCCAAAGTGACAAGACAGGACAAAAGCATTTTTACTGTTTTGCTGTTGTTTTTATCTGGTTATGAAGGTGTGGAGGCTGGGCCACTGGTAGGGAGCTAGGTGGTGCTCTTGTGATGCTGGTGGTGTGACCTCATGCAAAGGATCCTGGATGTTCTGGGGTGCTTCCAGGTCACCCCTGTGGCAGATGGACCCACTGCCATTGATGAGTCTTCCTGAGGTGGAATCGACCTCCACGGGCTCCACGCTATTGTCTGGTGAATTAACAGCCATTGGCCCTATGGCATGCTTTAGTGGATCAGCATCAATGGGCTCCATGTGGGCTTTGGTGGGCTGACATATCTAGGCCTCACACCATGCCTCAACAGACAGACACACCAGGGGCCCATGCTGTTCCTCTGTGTGTTGCATGCCATCATTGCATGAGTGCAGACAATTGCTGTCATGGCACCAGGGCTGGTGTTGTTCCTCCTCTGCTGATGCCCCTTCCTCCTGGGAGGTGCCTTCCTTCTCTGCAGCTAGAGATGGGGACCAGCTTTGCGCTGTCCCATGCCATGATGGGCAGCCACCCCCCTCACTGCTGCAGCTGATCTTCCTTCCCAGCATGCTTGGCATCTGAGGGCCTCAAATCTCGGCAAATTGTGAGCCAGCTGCATGGCCCTGGGTTTTAATAGGTCCCAAGTAAAAGACAGTGAGGTGGCTGATGACAGCAGGAGGCCACTATGACAATGATTGTAACTGGCCGATGTGTGTGGCCAGATATGGAAGGCTTGGGCATAGGGGACCTGTGACCTGAAAGGGGATTTTCTGGGATATTCTTTTTTAACAGAAACTGATGGGAGCTGGTTCTGCCAGGGTTATCCTTGGCATACAGAATGCAGGAGAACATGACACAAAGGTAACAAGCCCTGCCAGAAGTCCCAGATTTCCAGGTTAACCTCTGTAAAATATGAAAACCGTTGTGTTTGCACCTGTCACTAACAGTCATGTTTATACCATCTTGGACTAAATGATCTGGTTATCGAAGACCAAATCTCCCATAACTATGAATATTTTTGTCTTTTCTTCCATTTTCTGTTTGACACTGGTATTAGGCACCATTGACTTTTCATTCAAGACTTCTTAAAAGCCATATCCTTGACTTGCAGCTAATTTATTTTTGTTGATGAATCTTCCTCTCAGTACCTCAAAAATACTGCTAAAATACCATCGCTAAATTACCTGAGTCATAACAGGCTGCTCTAAGTCCAGGATCTATTATAACAGAGAGACTTGTCAGAATAGAGCAAACTAACCCTGCCTTGACTCACGTTCCCTTTGCTTTTGTGCCTGGCAAATTCTTCTGAGCAGCTTTAAGGTCACCTCTATTCCTCATTCCTTGTGACTTTATTTGTCACATGTCTGCATCTCACAGAAAGATTATTTAATTATCTACGACACTTTGCATGTGAGTGTACACTTTTCAGTGGCTGCCAAGTGGGCAATTATTGTTAATGACAGTTTTCTTTTTGAAATTTTTTTTGTGCAGTAACACAAAATATTTATGTTTCATACCAAAATAAATTAACTGAAAGGCAAAAGTAAGTACTGCCTTCCTGTATGCTTTAAAATATTGGCTGATTCTTTATTTTGGTATATGTAATATCTAGGATGTATGGGTTAAAGATAATGTAGGAAACTTAAGGAATGGATATTCAGAGATATTTCTGTTACCATCAACAGAATGAATAAATGCATCTTTGAAAATCTAGCCTATAATCATTTATGTTCTTTGGCTTTTCAGTAAAAGCCATGAAGACTTCAGATTTTTTTCCCATTTTACATACATTCATTTTTCTCAAGTTCTAAAAATATTTTCATGTATAGAAGGAAAACAAAACTTTTTTTTGACAGTCAACACAACCTTATGTATTACTTTTTGAAATGCCAAGTTAAAATAATGTTCACTGTGGACAAACATCCCACTCGTTAGGAAGCATAAAAGGATTTTGCTGAAGTGCGATCTTCTATCATTCTGTCACTTTGAAATTGTTTGCAGGTTCACAGCTGGACTACAGCAACCCAAAGTACATTGCTAAGTGAAAGGAGAAGGCAGGTGACAATTACATGAGAATTGCAAGTATTACTGCAAGTAATTTTGTTAGGAGAAAGCTGCCAACTATAAAGCAACACTTGCATTTAAAAAGAAAAAAGAAAAAAGAAAAAAGAAAAAAGAAAAAAGAAAAAAGAAAAAAGAAAAAAGAAAAAAGAAAAAAGAAAAAAAGAAAAGATAAAGAAAAATGAAAAGAAAAAAAAAAGAAAAGAAAAGAAAAAAGAAAAGAAAAAAGAAAAGAAAAGGATAAAAAAGAAAGGAAAAAAAAAAAGACAGCAACCCTCCCCTCCCTGAATTTTCCTTAATCCTTTGTAATGAAGTATTTTCCAGTGTTGGGCACAACAAGAGATATTCATAAATCAGCTTCTAAAACAAAAAACCCCAAACCTCACACCCCAAGAAAGCTGGAGTTATGAATATAGAATGATTGCCTTGAGTTATACATTTTACTGTGTCTGAACTGTCAATGTAAAAACTTGGTAGGTAAGCATAAGTTATGTCAGCCTGCATGTCTAGTACTTTAAAGCCTGCATGACATAAATGTGTCATACAACATAGTCAGAAATTTCATATTAATTGACACACTCAATAATTTACAAACTCCACTATTACATACAGAGGTATCCTATCTTAATTACGTTGTCAATTGTTAACAGGATTATTGAGGCTGGTTGAGGCAATCTTCATTTTAAATATTGATAGGAATTTTTCAGATTTTGTTTCCATATAACATCTGCAAGTGGTATTTTGTCTGTGTGAGCAGGATATTAATCTGAAATATACAGTATGTTAATAACCCATTTATTTTTATTTCTATGCCATGTGCTTTCAATGTGCTTTCAGAGCTGAAACAAATACTTTCCATGTAGAGATTATGCTGTATTATTACTGCTAACTCCAGCATTAATCCAAGGGAGTTACATAACTTTCTTGATAACATGATGGTAATGAACAGCAAAAGAAGGCAACCCCTCATAAATATGCTTTATTCTGGGTTTAAACTCTGCTCCTCACTTTGTACCCAAGTGCAAAGCCCAGACAACATGAGTATCAAGGCATGGTTCACATGAAGATTAGGTACCAAAACTTGCTGTTCAGAAAACCTCAGATCAAACTTTGGGTGCTATTGAATTTTACATTCCATAAACATTTTGGTTTCCCATTTTAAAGGCTTACAGATATCCAGAATTTTGGATCTCTGTCTCCCTGGACATGTCTTAGAGTTGACAGGGCTGAAGAAATGGTGTTCAGCTAATGTCTAAACTCTAAAGAAATCCAGCCACTATAAGTCTAAAAGTCACCTGAGGGGCTGGATCCTGTATGTGCTTCAGCAGCAAGTTTAACATACAGTGGCTTCCAGAACATCCTCTATACAATTCTGCTTGATCTTTCGCTGCTGTGGAGCTCTGTTTAGTTACAAGACACTGTGTACAGAAATACAGGATAAACCAGCATTTTATCATAGATTTTTTTTTTCTTTTTCTCTCTCTGATTTTTTGTTGATTTCTTTCTTTCTATATGTGTCTTCTGAAAGTGCACATATATTAAGAATTTCTGCTTAGTTTTCTCACCATCTCATTGATGCTTTGGATTGCAAAACTAAATTGTAATGCAAAGAAAATACACAGGTTCATAATATTTGGATACATTTAATTCATTCAGATTCCAGGGGATAGATTAGATTTAAAGATTTTTCAAGTTTCCTGTCCTAACTTTTCCTTATTTTTATGAGTCTTTTTAGGATCAGAAGGTACAGTTAACAGAAATAAAGCTAATCCCTCCTTGTTGTTTGTGAATAAAGGATGCTTTGAGTATACATCATTTCTGTATTAAAATGTCTACAAAATAAAAGGCTGATAAGAAATTAACAATGTTTACTTTATTAAATCAGACTTTCAATACTTCCTACAAATAGATCTATTATTAGTCTTACTGTAAGTGCAAGCATGTTAACGTTGGATATGGAAGAATTTATGACCTTATTTCTTTAAATGCTACAGACTGATGTGGATATTTCCAACAGCTAGTCTCTTTTGCTATGTGTGTTTAACAAAGGCCACTGGCTTAGCAAGGCACAATTCCAGGCACGTACCTGCACATAAAACTCCTCTGGCCCCCACTGTGGACTTATCTTTTTTCCAGCCTTTCAGTACAAAACCACCTTGAGAAACAAATTGGGATGTTTTCCATTTTTCAAGCTTAAAATCCATGAATTCGACAATGAATTATAAGTTACATAGTTTAGTATCATCACATATAACTGCATTTAGTGGATGGAAATAACTGTATATTTGGGGTGTGTATGTATATGCATATATATACATCACCACCCCCCATCTTTTCCCCCATCTTTCGGCAGTTCCTTTTCCTCAGCTGTTACTTGGTGATGGAAGGGGGTGACAGTCATTTTATCATTATGCTTATGGAATTCTGAGCATTAGAAGTCTGGATTCTGGTCGCCTAGATGCCATATGGCCTATTAGTAATGAATTTTATTAATGGTATTTTATTGAAACTTCAGAATAAGTAGAATGTTAAATAAAAATATTAATTTTTCACATCCTAATCAGGAAGGACAAAAAAGAAAATGTATCCTGATAACTTAATCTCAAAGCCATAGACTATACCTCCTGTTTAAAAAATACGTATAAGCAAACACAAAAATAGTCTAAACTACTCACATGCAGGGACAGTCTTGAGGTAAAAGAAGAAAATAGCTCCAGAACGCTATGCTCTTATAAGCATATGGCTTCCGATGTTTTCCATTTATATATATATTTGCGTGCGCGCGCGCACACACACACACACATACACACACCCCCACCCCCACACGAACATACACACACACACACACACGAACAACAAACAGTTCCATTGGAGCATATAGTCAACTTAAATTCAGTTTGCTTAAAATGAAACCAGGATGACACTTGGATTGTTAGCTGCTTGGGCACAAGGAATCTTTTTCTTAAAGGTTTGATATAAAGACTACTAAGTTAAAACTGTGTGCTCTTTCTTTTTCTTTTCTTTTTCTTTTCCTATTTGTTACTGTGAATGAACAACAGCAAAAAAACATTATTGACATTCTCTCCCTCTTTCATATCTGACCTTCTCAGAGCTTGACAGGACTCAGAGAACTCTAAAATGCATGCACTTCACCCCATCAGCTAACCTGGATTTACTTGCAATACTTGAAATCCTTGCTGTATTCATGGGTCAGTGAGTGCCTGCTGTTCATTTGCACCATGTTACTCATTTATGTTTTCCGCAGATTGTCAATATTGGGGAAAAGGAGTTTGTTTCAGGAAGTAATCAATTAAAACAACATCTTGCTCACAAAAATTCTTGACAAACTGTTAACTCAATTTTAAAAAATAAAATAAAAAAGTAGAACAAATCTGTCATTAATTGTGCAGTTTGGACCTACTACATGACTGTTCTTTCAATGCATAGAAACCAAGAACTAGATTAACTCCTGATGGTACCAGGCTGTATCCACAGAACCACTGGTATCATGACAATTTACAACACGTGGGAACAGAAGTAAGACTACCACTACTCTTTCTAAAGGACAAACACAAGTCATGTGTTTATAACCTTATAAGACTATTCTGCAGATCAACTGAAACTGCACAAATTGCTAGGTATATTTTCTGGATCTCTCTGCCAGATTTCTTTGGCTTCTCCATTTCTATCGACATCTGGGATCTGGCTAGCTCTTGGCATTCCAGTGGGGCAGCCAGGTATGGGATGATGTGACTTGCCTCATAACATTCAGTCTTTCCAGTTTTTTGCTTCCAGGCATGGTCTTGCACCTCACTTACTCTAATCAATCTCAGTGGAATAATTTGGGCCAAAAGAATTTGTGGTGTTGCTTATTAGCTAAAGTGGACTTGAAATCAGAAAAAAATGTATATTTTACAGAATAGTGTATTTTTATTTTTAATTAAACTGCTCAGTCTATATGTCGGTTGGTCCTTTTTAAATTTGACCCCATGTGTTCTTGTGCAGTCTTGATATGCACCCATTAGTCTCTCTCCCCAATAACTTCTGAGTGCAATGGCTAACGTAACATTTGAGAGAAATAAAGATGTCTCGACAATAGTAACGCTGCTACAAACTTCAGGCACAATTGTCTGCTGTCCACAAGAGAGGAGATAGAAATGAGAGTCTCCATTGAAGGAAAGGAAGGCAGAAATCAGCTGTAACGTGCTGTCAGAAGCTGCTCCGCCAGTCTTGACTAGTAATAGCATTGTGTCTCTTTCTGAGTTAGGACATTGTGGGGGTTATCATGGGAAAAAGGAAGAAACAGGATGTTCAGAAAAAGGACCCAACCCATAGGAAATCAAGTTTCATTCTGGCCTTTCAGAACAACTATATTAGACACACACACACACACACACACATGCACACACACCCTTCAGCCCTCTGTGCTGTTGCTTTTCTAGAACTTTATCAGCCTTCTAAACTGATTCATGTTACTTAGGTTAGTGTAAGTTATGGGAATGCACTGTAAGGAACACATTTGAAATATGTAATTGACAAGCTGCCTAAGGTATACGGAGTGATCAGTCTAATATTCTTTTCAAGAATATTCTTGAACAATTAAAATTTTCATAGTATGTGACCAGATCTTCACTGATCCCATCCCTTTTCTAGTCTCATTCTTTTCCATGACATAGTCACACGCAGAAAACACAACTGCAGCAGTAAGTAAAAAAGCAATTTTAGATTACTGTGCTCCCCTTCCTGAACATGTCCTGGAAGTGTCAGTCGGTTTAGCTTATGGTATATTGAGATAAAGTCATAGTATGCTGAAAGAACAGTAGGGCATGACAGCACTGCACTGATTTCTGACTCATCTGAAAGTTGATGTCATTATTCAGTGTTGGCCTGATTATATATAGGACACAAATTCATCACCAAATGAATCAGTCTAGGCAGGCTAATCATGAAAGATCCGTGAGTTTCTTGTATTTTGGATTTTTTTGTAGTTCCACCCCACCCTCCCACCCCCCCAGACTGTGATGATCAGTCTCTAAGAATTCAAGGTTTTCCTAAAATTTATTTTGTTAGGTGTGGGTAAATATATTTACCCATGAGGCCCCAGCAGTTTTAGTCTTTGTATTGAGATCAGGCATTTAAGGATCTAAGACACATGTACAGAAAGTATAAAGCAGCTGTAGGTAGCCCAAAACAAGAACAAATTTTGAGAACATATTTTAGAATAGCTCATTGCTGGTGCACTGTGATTTTATCAGAAATTCAGTGGTGGCTATAGAACAGTTCCAGCAACTCTTGTCCACCAATGATGAAAAGGCACTACCTCTAACAGGCTGCACCCATGTTACTGATTTTTATATATTATTTTGCTTGTGCTTATTATGAATGCATATTCACTTTCTTAACGTATTCTAGCAAATTAACAGAGAAGAACATTCATACAAGGTGCAGAGTTTTGTGAATGCTGAGTATTTGCAAAAGATGTATTTTCAATTCCAATGAAGATTTTGTGTCAGATATATACATAAGTACAAACATAAGCATGTGCTTGGATGATGAGTGAATTACAGTTTTGATCCAGTAATTACATTAAATTCCTATAAGTACAAACTACCTCAGGGCAATACACTACAATCTGAACTGTGCTTCTAGGCATGGTAGCCAGCTGTAGCTGTGCCTACTTCAAATACTTAAAAATTGTCAAACGGTGAAAGTGTTAAAAGAGCTATTAAAAATGGGCATGGCCCATCTATTTGCTTTTTTACATAATCATAGTGTCTAACACTTGTACTTTTCAATGAACACCTCATAAATTCAGTATCCAGGTTTTAAGGCAAGCACCATCATGAAACTTAAGACCAAATCATTACACTTTACAATATTGCCATTAAAATAGGTATTACAATTACAATACTGTATTACAATATATCTGAAATTTGCACTTGCTCTCACTCTACTAAACATGAAAGCTATACCTTTACAAGTATGAATTTAATTGTTTCCTGAAACACAGGAAAAGGTCAATGAAGCTCCAAAGTGCCATAATTTACAGTTCTTCAGATGCAAAGAATTTTACAAATTTAGCTGTTTCCTAGCATGTTGTGTTACTTGTATACTGAATAAGATATGAAAAGGGAGATGGGATTAAAAAAAAATTCCAACAAGATAAAGCAGTGCCTTTTTCTACTGCAAAAATAATTTCATGACATTTTGAAATAAGTAAGGAAAAAAAAAAAGCCACCAAAAATGTACTTGCTTCCTAGGACTTTTATAGCTGGAGAGAAGTCAAGGAAGTAATTTTTTTGGTCTCTGATCTCCACAGCAGTCAAAGGAGCTGTACTGTCCTCATCAGCATCACAGAGAAAAAGTTTCTAAATGTTGAAATTTGTGACCTTCTCAGCAGAATGCTGTTAAGAAGCTCTTTGTTGCTTCAGGTTATTTCCAGTTCATTTCTCCTTGGATATGAGCTTTTCATGGAGTTTAATAGACTCAGTTCTAAATACAGAAGTCAGGTTACAGTTCAGCACCACATGGTCACTCTCTTGAAGGGATAATTGCTGAAGAAGGATGGTGATCCCTGTAGCACCAGATGATGAAATGGAGCTTCACCCTTCCCTAATGTAGTTGTTCTAGTCATAACTTTCAACGCCTTGCACTTGTTTTATGTTCTCTGTGACTGGAGGTCTTTTCATGCTATAAAATCCACATCACTAAAACTATTGTTCATTGATGCAATCATGAAGAAAAAGTCAAGTATAAACACCACAGAACATTGTTTCCAGCTCAGTGACCCAACATTGGTTAACTGAATATAACTTGACAAGTCCTGTTTTCAATGTGCAAACCAAATACTTTGACAGAAACTACAGTTCCACGCAAAGCACTCAAAAAAATTGTTTTCTCTGTCTCAAATGTGCAATTTCAATCCTCAGCAAAATTAGATATGCATATTTCAGCCCAAATAATCATCAAAAAATGTCCCAAGGCTTTGAACATAACATTCCTAATGGAAAATACTTTCAAAAATATATTTTTTGCAGTTGCTTAATTTTAGAGAGATTCTAAAAATAACAAATATCATCAGGAAATTATTCTCTATTGAAAGGTAAGTTCCTCCATGGGAAATTCTGAGGGGCTGTTCCATTAAGCAGCACTGGCTGTAGCAATTGAGCTGCCCTTGTAGATTTAGGTGCAATATTTCAGTTATGGCTTGTAGAAAGGGTTCAGAGATATGAAGGAGGAATAACATTCCTGAAGAGAGGGAGGATGAGGGTATTTCTGCAATCTGCTTAGGTGATATTTCAGTTGAGTTCCAAATGCACTTTAGGAGAATTCATCAGGGTCTGATGTGAACAGCACAGAGAAAGTAGTTGAGTAGACTGTGGCAATTTTGTTACTAATTTTTTAGTATTCATGGATTTAAAAATCTAATGCAATAAATAATTTGGTTAACAAAACTCTTTCCCTGGTAACTTTGATGAATTTATTTATTTGCAGGGAGACCACTGTCATTCCTGTAAGGCAGTCATTCTGCAGAAGTCCAGTTTGCTAGATGCTTGCATGCCAAATTTCTAAAGAAACAAAAATCAATATTAATGTTGATTTCTCAAAAGATCCTGAAGAGCTGTGCAGCAGTGTCTGATTTATCTTTTAATGGTGCAACAATAAACAAAACATTGGACCGAATAATGAATGTTCTTAATTTACAAATAGTAAAATGTCAAATATGTCAGTAAGTTATGCTTTCTTGTAATTGCATTAATTACTTCTCAAAACACTAAAATTACTTTTAAATGGGTTATTTTAGCACACACCAAATAATTAATTACATTCCCAGTCCCATTGCCCCTTTGCACTCATTTCCCCTTCATGTTAATGGAAGCTTTGTTTAAAGAGGGAACACAGAAGCAGATAGTTAATATGCTACTTAAGTAGTGTTTTGAAATGGCACCGTGAATTCTTCTGTGGTGTGCAATGCTAACTAAATATTGTTATGACAGTCCTGGACTATCTTTAAAATAGAGACAGTCTGAGGTTTACAAGAAATGAACATTTCAGAAAAGTGAGAAAATATCCAATTATTAGGTCATTCATGCTCTTTGTTTGTTTGTTCTATTCTTGTTCATAGCTAGGAATGAACTTTGCAGCAGGAAATATACTAAGTACTTGGGCAAAATGATAGACAAGCTCTCAGTATTTAGGCAGCTTTTCTTTGAAATATGGTAGAGTATAAACTGTCTACACAAGCTTTTACATAACTTTCACAAGTAGACCAAAGATAGAAGTGATAAATTCCAGTCTTAACTGAAATCTGAAAATTAAAACTTGGGATCATCAGCTAAGTGGTGTATGTTTTGTAGGTGTAATGAAGCTATTCAAACTAAATTTGCAAAACCCCACCATGGATGTGTCAATTCTTTGTTATGGTTTTCTCTCTTGATCACTAATGCAGTATAGATTTAGCCCTTCTGTTAAATAGTTCATGCTGGAAAACACCTCATATCTGGAAGACTGTGTGTCAACCCATGACCTGTGTTAATGATGTTAAAAACAGTAATTAAACCAGTCTCCTAGGAAAAGACCCAATTTATGACTGTCTCATTCCCATACATCTTTTTCTAATGTATCTTTTATACATATATTTTCAATGGAATATAACTGGAAATAAATAATTAATTTTGAAGTACTTCTCAGCTAACAACTTTGAGTGAGACTCAATGACAGAGACACGTGGAACTATATCGAGAGTGAGAAACTTTTTATGAGGATCAGATATTGCAGAACATATCCCTCTGCGCATCTTCACAGAACAAAGTTTTACTGTGTACGTAGAATGAAAGTTTGCATGATAAACCAGTTTAGATTAATGGACTGAAAAGAGCTATTTCCCCTTGTGAAATAAGAGTTAACTTCTAATGTTCATCAATTCTTAATTCACACTAACTTTCTCAACTCCAAACACAGTGATTTACAAGGAACTATGATTCAGACAGGACAGAAGATTAAAACATCCTTTTGAAAGGTCAGGTATTACTCCCTGGATAGCATAAAGAAATTAATAGCCAACCAGTCCTACTGTCTAAGGTGAGACTGTAGCACTTCTAGGTTGTATCCACAGAGATAATTGGTGTGAAGCAAACTTCACATGCCTCATTCCATATCATCACTTCATTCTTTGCATGCCCAGTTACTAAAGTTACAGTTACAAGTCACTAGAAATGCATAATGCTGCTTGGAAATTATGTCTTCTGTTCAGCTGCCTGGAACTTCCCAGTGCTCCACCGAGAATATGTTATAAGAATATCAATGCTTGGGATGTTAAAGCATCTTAAAATAGATGCGTACTGTTGTGGCCATAAATGTGAATGTAAGGGACATGCCCACTTTGGAAGCAGGTGTATATAAAGTTTTACATTATGTCCTTCTCTATATGTGTAACAGTAAACCAGTCTCAAGACAGACAGGTTTCACCACCTGGGTGCTTATCTAGTGATTTTAGATGGATGTAGTGGGATCTATGGAAATCCTACCACTGGCGTTGATAATCTGGAAACCAAAATCAATTCAATTGCTATTTTTTTTTCCAATTTTTTTCATGAATTTCATTATTGATACTATTTTTCTTCGAGCTTTATATTTTGAAAAAACTTGAACAGCTCCCTCAAGCTCAAAAATTACCATATTGTTGTGAAAATATATATTTAAAAAGATGAAAGCACAAGACAGAAGTCAGTTTCACTGTAAGGAAAATGCAGAAACACATGCGTTTAGAGCTGAAAATTCAATAAAAATTAAATTTGAATTCAGTGTTAGATGAAATCTGGGACCCATGAAGTCATGCCAAAGAAAAGAAGCCCACAAAACCAGCACAGACTATTATTCTAATACCAGCAAACTCCAGTCATGGGGTCTAACATACCTACAAATACAATAAAACCATTCTGAGGCTGAGCCTTGGAGCTCAGTCCTGTATGAACATCTCAATAGCATGGTCCTAAACATCTTGTTCTAGTGATGTTACTAGGAGAAGAAGAGCAGTTTTGAATTTGCAATGCTGAAGCAAATGGGAGCTTTGCCTTTGAGTAAGATGGATAGACTCAGATACTGCTGCCTTGTAGGTAAGAGATGTGAGCTAAACACCAAGTGAATTCCAACCTAAGGTCTAGTACAGAGGGGAGAAGTCAGACAATGTGCATTGGATCACCACTGGTTTCTAAACAACCTAATCTCAGGAAAGAGAAAAAAAAAAAAAAAGAGCAGCTGTGAATAAAATTACAGGTATTTTAAATCTATTTAGCAAAACAGTATTTTAACTTTCTTCAAACACTGGTCCATGTGTTGAAACACCATCAATTCCATCAATATCCTGAATCCTGATTCTGTTGAAAGACTTTTACAGTACTGATTTGGTACTTTGGGATAAAGTACACTGAAAAATATCTTTGCAACACCACACTCTTTAATATGAATCCCTGCCCCCGCCACAACTTCCCAGAGGAATCAATGGATGAGAAAGGCAAAACTTTAACAAACGCCAAAATCTACTGAATCAGACTGTGTGAAATCCCAATAAACTTACTGAAATCCTTGTGTATAAAAAAGGGACGTTTTGGAAGGCGGGGATTGCTAATGAGCTAGAAGACTGGTGAAGAGTGAATCCTTGTAAATTTATGCAAAGCATCTCCTGAGGAAAATGGCAAAAGATTAATATTAGGTATGTCAGTGTTTTAGGCAAAATCCAGTTTAATATGCTCACAACAGTAGTTCTATTACTGTTCCTGACTTGAGAAAGGTTAATGAAATATTTCCCCTTAAGTGGCTCTATCCTCAATGTGGGATATAAATTTTCAGTTGAATTCAGTGGTTAGTTCTGATAATGGTCCATCAGCCTTGCCATAGGTCTAGTTCTGTGAGACATTTCTTGAAAATCATAGAATCACAGAATCACAGAATAGTTTGAGTTGGAAGGGACCTTAAAGATCATCTAGTGCCAGCCCCCCTGCCATGGGCAGGGACACCTTCCACTAGACCAGGTTGATCAAAGCCTCATCCAGCCTGGCCTTGAGCACTTCCAGGGATGCGGCATCCACAGCTTCTCTGGGAAACCTGGCCCAGTGCCTCACCACCCTCACAGCAAAGAATGTCTTCCTAATGTCTAATCTAAGTCTACCTTCTTTTAATTTAATACTATTACCCCTTGTCCTGTCACTAGAATCCCTGATAAAGTGTCTCTCTCCAGCTTTCTTGGAGTCTCCCTTTAGGTACTGGGATGCCACTATAAGGTCTCCCCGGAGCCCTCTCTTCTCCAGGCTGAACAACCCCAACTCCCTCAGCCTGTCTTCATAGGAGAGGCACTCCAGACCTCTGATCATCTTTGTGTCCCTCCTCTAGGCTTGTTCCAACAGCTCCTCTCTTGGGGACCCCAGAGTTGAATGCAGTACTCCAGGCAGGGTCTTATGGGAGCAGAGAGGGAGAATCACCTCCTTCGACCTGCTGGCCACACTTCTTTTGATGCAGCCCAGGATGCAGGTAGCTTTCTGGGCTGCAAGCACACATTGCTGGGTTGTGTTGAGCTTTTTGTCCACCAGAACCCCCAAGTCATCCTCAGGGCATCTCTGAATCCATTAAACAGTACTATTTTCTGCAGTAGTGGTCCAATGCATTATAGAGCACCTAAAGTAAGATGTAGGGCGAAATAACCAAATGCAAAAAGTAACTGCATTTTAGATCAACCCTCTCAAAGCCTTTCTGTAAAAGGTTCATTGAAATTGTGGAGAGCTGAGAATACACTGACCCTCATAAGAAGCTCTGGATATTTTGCAGAACCAACCACGGAAGATTTTGTTGGATTAATTGACTCTGAAGGTAGTTGTGTGTGTGGGAGTATAGGCAATTCTCTACTTCTATTGCAGTCTGAAATAAAAAAAAAAATATCTTCAGGCAATTTCATATTAAGAAAATCTGCATTGGAAAATAATATTTTTTAGTTTTGCATGACTGAGCAGATTATTTGTGATTGCTGTTGGCTTCAGTTACATGCATGCTCTTTGTAAAATTGTTTTGTTAATCTTTAGGTTTGAAAAGCACTGCAATGATTTCTTTGCTCATAGAGGCAAGATCTGTTTTACTTTTTTCCACTCACACTTGTTTTCATCTTTGCATGAGCTGTTACTTTGTGCCTTCCCTATGCAAACATTAAGCCAACTGTAGATGTGCCAGTTCAATTTTAAATGTATGCTTGTAAAACTATACCTTTGTTTGCAGATCAAGAATTTGTTATTCACAGCTCTATAGTGCTTCCACAGTGTATATTTTGTATACACAAGTTGGACATGTGGAAAGACACACAGTGTATGAACTGATCACTAATTATGATATTCCTTTGTAATTTCAACTAAATTTTTCATGTCTGGCAATAAAAAAACATAATTACATGTTGTATTTGAAAAAAGAAAATAAAACAAATGGTACCTTCCTTGATGACTACTAACCAGGGATAATGCAAATTAAAAAAATATATATTTATAGATGAGTTATGGATAGAATATCTAGTATGCCCTTACAAAAACTACTGTGAGAAGATTATATTGATTCATATCATAAGACTTTGGTGTGAATTAGGTCTAAATGTAAAAGGAACAAAGTTTATTATCATCAAAAATGTTGACATAGACCAGGTTGATATTTACATTTAAGTGTGTGAATATAATCAGAACCTCAGATTTCATTTTCTAGCCATCTGACTGTGTAACTTGACACATGACCCAGACAGAACCACAATTGCTCCCCAGCCACTGAGCTATTTATGACTCTTAATGCATGTTAATTCAATTGAGCATTTTCCTTCTTATGCTGTTGCAGAAATTCTAGAGAAGGCCTCATTTACATGCAGTGCTTGGCAAATTGAGAGATGGAGCAGTACTAAGGAAAATAATATTTGTTTTTTCTAATATATTTATAAACTAATCAAATCAAACTCCACACGATTTAGTAAGCTTTAGATCTATGATCAGAAATTGCTGGCTGCAATAACCAGGTGGCATAGGGCAGAAATAAAACTTATATACTGATTTTTTTTGATAGAATATTTAATGTAAGAATTTCAAACCTTAACCTAGATGTTTGAATAAGCAATAAAACTGGAAAATTGTGGGAAATAATCAAATTGTGGCAGCCACTGATGACAAATATTTTAGGTTCTGTCACTTAAGTTTTGAAGCACATGTGTTAAAATATATAATCCATATAAATAGGCTAGCCAAGGATGAGATGCAAAACACCAGCAGTAAATGATTGCCATGGTTGTGCAAAATGGCCATGCTCATCTTAGGGCTCCATCTTGAGCCCCAATATGTGTTTCACTAGCTAAGATCATGCTGTGTGTCACTTATCGATTTTTCCATTTTAACAAAATTTTTTTAACATTTTTTACAGAATAAATGTAGTAATTCATAAATCTTATATGTTCTGGTTTTGTATATGCTTCTTTCCTCTTTCTCTCCTCAGGTTCAATAATAAAATATAAACTGCCAGTGGAAAGCGAGTTTTTCTTGATCTGAATTGCAAAATGACTTGAAACTGTGTTAAATGAAATATAAATAAAGTGACTATTAGGAGCTTTTGGTTCCATGACTCCCATATCACCAAGGTGTGTATGCCTAGATTGCCACTAAGTCATGCTGGTTCATATATTCAGCTACACTGCTGTTCTTTAATGAAACACACACTGGCCATTTTTGAAGGATAATGGTATCCTACAGCTGTTCTACTTGCATTGAGAGAGAAGGGTGTTTTACTGTAGCTACATTATTAAGTGTGTATGTCATGATGTTGTGTTTACTCATTCTTAAATGAAACATGAAGTACAGGATAATGCAGACAAGAATGATTATACTTTTCTAATTCCATTTCACAGCCTTCAGCTCATGACTTCCAAGTCCATGTTCAACTCACTTTTGAATGTCAGCCCACACCAGTTTTAAATCATTTTTCTCTCTTCCCGTTTATAAGTGCAGGCAGCCAGAATCTAGCTGTGGAGTTTTGGTGTTGTCCCTGAACTGCATCTTGAAGGGACCTAAGCTGACATCTCTGTGTCTTCCTGACTGCTACTTGTATCGTCATGCAATGCAAATAGTTGGAAAATTGCTTTGTGAAGATGAATTTAACTGAAAGAAAAAAAAGAAAAAAAAACCCCAAACAACCACATAAGGTTACTTTGCCTCTCCAAAGGCTGAACAGAAGATTGAGTGCCACACCTCAGGTTTAATTCACACTATAAATAAAGGGACGTATAAATGACATTGCCTTGTGCCTAAAAGGAATTCACTCTAAAGAAAATACAGCTGATGTTTTTTACTGCATTGCCAATATCCACTGACTATCCTTACTTGTGTTCAGACTCTACTAAATCATTGAGAAGACCTACAGCATTTGGGAAGATTCCTACTGTCCCACTGCCCCCAGTTATATGAGTAATGTTAATTGGATTGAATGATGCACTTCTGGATTATATTGGCATCAAGCAGCTCTATGATCTGATCAGGATGGAGCTGTGGAAACTTGCCCTTCCTCTCCAATCAGTCTAGCCCTCTCATTTCCACTAATATAAATCTCATTCTAGGATACTCACTGCCTTAATATTTTCCTCTTTATCTTTGAATTTATATACATCTCATTTTTCTCATGTGCAGGAAATAAAGGCTGTATCTGCACAAGTATGCACAACTGGTTAGTACCATTACTACTCCACAAAGAGTAGGATGTCCATGCAAAGGAACCCCATGAGGTCCATTTGTGGCATTATCTGCTCTTTAGCTTAAATGAAGATTTTCCAGAACCAAGAATGTGTACAGATTTAATTTCCTCCCTAGAGATTACAGTTCTGTGATTTCAAGTGACTGAGTAGAGTAGGTACCTAGGAACCAGGAAAGTCTGAACTCTACATTCACTTTTGGTATCAAAATTCTTCTATGATATTGATGTGTCCTTTCAAACTAGATTTTGCCTCACTTTTCCTTAACTGCATGTCAAAGGAAGAGATATGATATATTGCCCTCCCACGTCATCAGTCTTCAGTTGAATATAAGATGGCTGGCTGCACATTAACCTTTATGTTGAGAAAATCATCTTTTCCCTATATTTCTGATTGGAGGAGTATGGTATTCTCACTTTGCTGCCTTTCTCTGGTTTACACCCACTGGTGGCATGGTGATGGAGTCCAGAAGGTGGTACCTCATGTGATAAGGAAGATTTGGAAATTACATTTTTCTTATCTCCAGATAACTAATCTTACCTGTGCCAGGCTAATTTACAGTACAAAACTCTCCAGCTATCTTCCTTGACTTTGCCTTTGCGAAAAAGTAAGTAAACACATGAACAGGTTATTAATAGTAATGGCAGTCATAGCAGTATTTCATGTCACAAAAATATTGGGCAAAATTAAATATTTCTAAAGCGCATAGAAAGTGAAACTAAGTGCTAAGTATTCTAATTCAAGGAATTTTGTGGGTGTTTTCCCCTCTATCTTGGAATAGTTTGTAACGCTAAAAAGAAAATATTGCTGATTTTATTTACCCAAACTTTTAATCATCTTATCAATGATTTATAGACTGTTTTTAAGACCTTGTTTTAGCTTTATGAGCTATGACACCTGTCACTGTGTCACTTGGCTTCCCTGTGTCACTTCCCTATTAGGGTTTATAACACATGCCAGAAATGCTAGTGGGACCTAACAATGCACTAGGACTATGGGATCTTTTATTCAACTGACCTTAAACAAGAAAGTCTGCTTAAAAAATGACATAATGATATGGGCTGTTGTTTTGTCCTTTCTCATTACTAAAGCAATTACTCACAAATACATACTGATTCATTATGGCCACTCCATGGAGCTAAACACCAACTCTGTAATACTCAGATACAGAATCAGAGAGTGAAGTCAGGCTAATTAAATTGGCCCAGACACTTTAGCAAGCAAATTGGGCCAAGTTAATTGGCACAGAGTGAGATAAGGAAATTCAGGCACTATTCTGTGAAATACCGTTTTAATTATATCTAAAGAAGAACATTGCCCTTAATTTCAAATTTCTTAATTAGGAACATGAATAAGTAGCAATAATAATCTTTGCAGTCTACAAATATAAAAATGTTAGATGAAGTTTGTTTTGGCCAAGCCTGTTAACCGGTGAACAAAGATGACTAAAATTATTATTAGCTATATTTGTCTTGCATGTAGACCTATAGCCCCCGAGAAAAGGTTAATAGGGTGGGTATGCATCAAAAGGAAGAAAAATCTGACATAAACAGGGTAAGAAACACTGTACTGGAAGGATTCATTTACAGTAAGATTGCAGTGATATTCTTACAATCAAAGAAAATAACTTATATACCACAAGCAATGCATTCTTCAATGCAGTTCTGCTTTCAGTTGAAGTGCAAGTGAAGACTTTTGGGTTTGGTCCTGGGTTCATATTCAAACACTTCAAAATACCGTTTCAGGTTTAGCTTTGGTTTAAGAAAAAAATAGTAGTTCAGAGCAGTTTCAGTTAATCGCCTTTAATTATAACAACCATAAAAGTCTGGAGGCGCTGGTGTCAATAGTTGAGTCAATAGTTCTGTCATGGTTTTTGTCTGCTGAAGAGCTGATGAGTTTTCCTCTACTATTGATTTGTTTTGGAAGAGGCAGACTACAATAGTAGACTACAATACTGGTGCTCACAATATTCACCGTACAAATACAATTAAATAATTGACATCTCCCACTTTGGGAAAAATAGTAACTTTACAGTCCACTCTGTGGTACATACCAAGCAATCCTGAGGAACTGTATCATTTCTAGTCTGTCTGTTCATGTCATGCCCTGCACTAAGAGACTGATTTCTGTATTAATAGGTGCTAAGACTTTTCCTGTTGGGGAATCTGTGGTTTCTTGAGCTTATGCCTTTACTGAAAGCAACCAATTACAGATCTTGTGGTCCAGAAACAGGTGAGCAAAACCGGTGCTGAGTAGCTTAGCTGCAAGTGTAAGCAAGATCAAAGTATGTTCAGTACAATTCAGAGCAGTGTGCTTTTAAACTTCTCCAATAATTACTCTCAATCTCTTAAAATGAGTACTGAGAAGCTGTGCATTGAAAGGGTGTTAAGGATATGGAAGTGAACAAGAGAAGAGTGTTACAACTAATGTAAGTGTGAAAATTGTCCATATGCTCTTCCCATCCTAGAAGCTTGAAAAAATAAGACCATATTCTTCAACAGCTCCAATTAAAGGACACCCCATTGGGGAAAAAGACTGACATATCCTAATTTTTGATAAACAAAACCATATTCAGTTTGTTATGAAGCTAACTTGGTCTAAATAGATTCAAGTATGGACTATCATGGCAAATTCATGATCAGAAAAGGCACCTAACTGGTCTCACAACCCAGACTATGTATAACACATAAACACATGCAATAAATAAGTCTGTTGAAAAACACTGGGGAAATGTTAAGTAAAAAAAAAAAAAAAAAAAAAAAAAAAAAAAGTAATATGCAATACTGTAAACCTTAAACAAATGAACTACTTGTTTTTGTATCACATTAAGCAAGGCAAAGGAATGAATACAGCACTTGGTTGTGCTTTACATACTGCATCTTCAGACAGCTGAGTTCTGTCAGACAAACACATTTCTTACATCTTGTTCACTGGAAGAAGTACGAAACAAGAGATTGAGGAATAATGGCTCATCTCCTAGCAAAATGAATACAAAGGGTGCACTCAGCATTTTGTTAAAAAGGACATCTGAATGCAGCTGGAAACTTAGGGTCACAGTCATTTACTCATCTTCTTCATGGCTGGGTGTTGCGAAATGGGAGCAATGACAGCAGCCAGACCCATCTCCTTGAATCTTTAGCACAATGTAAGGTTTTGTAGGAACAATTTCCAGGACACAATTTCCATTAATAGCATTATCATATTCCACCTCTTCTCCTTGTTTGACTCCTTTCCCTGCTCCTTCACAAAAGCAGAACACCCGTTAAGTCTCAGAGATGACCATGCCTAGAGATTACTCCTTTGCTAAGAATACTGCTTTGCTGTTATTAGCAGCACAAAATGAGACAAGCAGAGAGGAGAAATTGCACCAAATATTTTGGAATTTTATCAACACACACATATATATATGTATGTATTCATATAGTACATATTCATATATGAGGGGCTTGCATTATATGTATATATAAAGGGAGTTTAAAATTAAGTACATAAATATAAATATTTATATATTTATATGCATTTATACACACACACAAACCTATGCCTAAGCTTCCTTTATTTTTTGCACCCAGAATAGAAAAATATTAATATGGTGGATATTATCAGATTTTTGTGAAACAGTATAGCTTTGAATTTTCATAGCAAATCTCATTTTGGAGAGCAGTATGAAGCATGGCTACAAAATCCAGAGAAATTAGGGCTTATGATGTAAGGCTAATACAACCTTCACTATAACATTGTGAATGCAATGTTGTAATATTATTACTATATACAGGCTGATAAAAGAGGAATTATTTTTAGGTTATCTCCAAAGTCAATTTGAGAACAATGCTATGCATATAAATGCCTGCTATAAGAAAATAAACCAACTTTATTTTAGAGGAACAATGTTTTGGTGCTACAGTGAAGTCATGAAATCTGACAGTACCACAACATGGACCTTTTTAAAAATGTCTCTTCAGTGTACTCTGGAAAGTTGTTGCTATTCTTTTTAAATGTTACTAACACAGGCAGTATGAAACTGAGTGGGGAGAAGCTGTAACAATTTAAAATGTTACCATAATATAATAGCATGTTTAGTTGTATGCTTAATTTATTAATATATTTAATAATTGTTTGTTTTAATTAAGACATGATTCTGATGCAAAATTATGCTTTTAAGGTACAATGAATAAGAGATGGATTTATATGTATTGCAATACAAGCTATTGTTTTTTAAACTACATGTTAGCAAAAAGCCTTGCAATTTAACCTCTCAAAGAAAAGGAGGCTGAACAAGTAACTGCCAGAGGTTGTCTGGCTGTACTGCAGGCACATCCTGCCTCAGCGGAGGGGAATGGGTAGGACTGACATTTCAGGTTGCTTCTGGCTTCCTCTCATTTGTTTCTCTGAAGTGGGATCTGTAGCTTATGAACCTGTAAGAAATCGTGGACAGAAATCACCATTTTTAAATCCGAATCTGAAATGAATATAGTATTGAAACAAACATCTCTGTCCTCATCTTATTACACCCCTTAGAAAGATCTCTTTCTTAAAAAAGAGCTGCTTCTCAGGTATATAGAAAACACTCACAGATCTGAATGTAAAGTATTTTTTTTCCCCTCACTTAGTAAGCAACTCCGAGGAGCTTCTTAGGCAACACACTTTTTAAATAGCAATGTGGCACTGTTTTACAAGTACATAAACACAATTTAACACATAGTAATCTAAACTCCAGGTGTTTTGTGGTTGCCGACATTTTCTCTGAACTCAGGAAATAAGAGGCAATAAACTTGGTCACAGTGGTTAAAATGTGTACTTTTAATTTTGGGGGGGTTTTCTCCCGGTCTCATGGTTTTCCTCGGTAATGTGTCTAATGTCCTTGGATAATGTTCTAATGGCACTAACATCCACAGTAGATTTACTTTATTTCCCTGCTTTTTGCTGAGACTTTTATGGTGTAATGAAAGCATTTATTTCAGTGTCCCCA
The DNA here is from genome assembly GCF_023634085.1 of Falco cherrug. Classification (NCBI taxonomy): domain Eukaryota; kingdom Metazoa; phylum Chordata; class Aves; order Falconiformes; family Falconidae; genus Falco; species Falco cherrug. Next base: position 64,280,353 of record NC_073699.1, read on the forward strand.
GAGACCTACTTTAAATTGACCTGCTAGCCAGAGCTTTATTATGGACAAAGGCTAAATGACTATAATCTAGAAATCTTTATTCATTACTAAGCTTTAGCTTCACTTTCAGCTGGCGAGCCACATAATTATCATAATTTATATATATATGGAACAAGGCACGGATCACGTTTTGGAGAATATTTTCTTTCTGCTCATTTTAATCTAGGCAGTACCCTGGCTCTGGGAAGCTGATTACATATGCTATGTGAGTAAAATTACTTGTGGCCCTGTCACACCACAGACAAGGCTTGCTCTTCTGAGCAGGAGGACTTAGCGGGCTCTGAACAGATCTGCGGCGTGTAGGGTCACTGGGGCAGGCAGAGAACAGGAGACCATGCGATTTCCCCCATGTTGCAGTGTGCACGAGAGTAGGGAAGAAGTTTCCTCCTGATAAGCCACAGCAGCACATTAGCATCTTCTGAAGGATAATGTTTTTCCTGCTGAGCTCCTCTTGGGATATTGTAGCTGGAAGCCAAAACTACCCAGAGCCGTGTCTGCAGACACCATTATTCATGCAAAGAGCCCCAATATTGCTGTAGATGAGGGTGCGTGGATGGAATTACTTTAAAATAAGAGTCTAACCCTCTTCTGCTTTCAGACACAGTGTGGCCCCTGGTATGTTACCTGCCTCTGCTGGCTGAAACTGTGAATTTCTGATCTGTTCTTCCCCCTTAACTATGCAATCATAGGTTTTTCAAGGCATGCTAGCAGTGCATAAAGCCATCTACCCAGTTCTGGAGTAAATTTTTTATATCCAAACCAGCTTTGTGTTTCCTTTGACGTTTCAAAATATTTGTTGGGAAAAATGGTGAAATAATCAGAATATTTCATGAAATGATAAGAACATTTGCTACATTCACCAAAACTGCAGTGCTTTCATTAAAACTTCAGTTTGTAGAAGCCAAAAAATACTGATGTCAGCATTTCCAGTTAGTTTTCTGTCGTCTCCAGTAGCCCCACCATGATATCTCCTATCTAGCCCCCTCCTGTTAATTTTTGCTGATTTTGTTTCCCCAGTATCTCCTTTACAGTTTGTCCAGTACCGTCTTTCTCATGCTGGGACTGAATAAGAGACTTCTGAATTGGGACAGGGAGGGAGCATCTCCCACCTACCCTGCCCTGCCCTGCCCTGCCCTGCCCTGCCTGGGAGCACTCCACAGGATGAGGAGGAGAAAGCTTGGCTCAACACTTGAAGCCTCGTTTAGAAGTGACATTTTAGCTGGCAGAAACAGAGACAGCAGGGGCCAACGCCTGACTGTCACTCCAGATGAACAACACTTGGTTGGTGTGTGAGTGAGAAGAGCCTCTCAAGCCTCGATTATTACAACACCCACACACAGTCCAACTGTGCTGGCAGCTCTGAAACTCTCCAGGCTAACCCTCTGGTGCCCAAACACAGACAGCAGGATATCAACAGCAAGATGAAGACCTGCTGCTCAAACACGGAGTCATTAGCCTTTTCCAGTTCAGCTGGTTTTATGTAACATATCCAGGACCTGGTTTCATTTGAGAAACCAGTATTGTTTGAGATCCTGAGGCCTGGGATCTGTTTACGGAAGGAAATGGCATGGACTGCAAGCGGTGCTCTGGGCATGAACACTTCCTAAATACAAAGGCATCCAAAACTGGCTCAACTTGTGTCTGGTAATAAAACAGTGCAATGAGAGCAAGAGTGCTGGAATTAGGTTTTTTCCCCAATTTTTTGTACTTCTGACTCGCAAAGCAGAGCTTTGAGTGGTGAGAGAGATGAACCAAACACCAAACCCCTCCTCTACCCCCAGGAATGCCTCCAGAAGAAAGCCTTACGCTGAGTTTTGAAGAGTTAATTCCCAGCTTAGGAAAACATTACCACCTGGGCAATCTTCGAGAAAATTAAGCCAATTCAGACCAAATTACTAGGAAGGAAAAAAGGTCTGCCTGAAAATAAGGCATCATAACATGAGAATGGAATGAACAGAAATTGACAATTTTGGGAAAACACATTTGGACACTACTTGTACTTTCTGCTTCTAAAACATTTGAATTTGGCGTCATGCTTGTAAAGCAGATCACAGATGCAGACTTCTGTTTTGACTAAAATAAGCTCAGATTGAAACACTTGGGAAAGAGGTAGGAAAGGGTAACATTTGCCATTGTCTATTTTACTCCCTGTTAGTACCTTCCCACAGCATCTATTAGCTACCTTTAGTGCTTTGCAAAGTGTATTTGTTTAAACATTAAAAAAATACCTTATCTCCTCCAACTATATTGCAATACATGTAATAAACGTGGTTATATTTTACTAATGTACTGTAGTCTCTGCAGCAGTTTTAACCTCTGCTTTGTCCTAGTATTCATGAAAACAGAAAGTATTTAGTACCAATCACGTTTCTCAGCTGGAATAACTACATTTCTCAGCTACATTCATTTTTGTTGTTGTCATTGAACTGGGAAAAAAGCTCAAGAAATATAGGAAAAGATTTCTATGATGGTGGTGTTTTCAAGGTTTTAATTTTTCTTCTTATCTTACAGAATCATAGAATCTTTGGGCTTGGAAAAGACCCTTAAGATCATAGAGCACAACCATTAACCAAACACTACCAAGCCCACCAATAAACCATGTCCCTAAGTGCCACAGAATTTGAAATACCTTTCTCTTTAAATGGGTTTATAGCAGAAACTGTGAGAGTACCTTAATGCTTAGGACATCGTTATAAAATTTACATTAATGTAATAACTGAAGTGCAGTGTTATTTTTTCCCCCAAATGATCTTTTGTCACAGCAAGATGTCCAATTAAAAATTCTGTCTTGGCAGGTAGGAAGCAAACAGTCCTCTTCAGATCCACCTGTGTTTTCAGAGCAACAACATATTTTGCTGTTTTTTTCCTTTTTTAGAAGAAGAAAAAAAAAGATTAAAAAAAGATATAAGGAACTTGAACGTCGTTCAACTAACAGAAAATGATAAAATACTCATGAATATAGCAGCTGATTTAGAGTTCAAAAGTATTTGGAAGAAGTGTGTATACAGATTATAGGGGAAGAAGAGTCATGTTTCTGCTACCCGTCTGCTTTTTGGGTATGCTTGTGTAGCATGGTGTCTATCACAACAGAATACCACACTGCTACAGAGAGGTGTCATTGGTCCTAAAAGAATCACAAGACCTTGTTAGTGTGAGTAGGTGTACCACTTGCTTTTTTGGGGTCTGAAGGCAGAACTGATTAAGTACCTTTATCTAATGAAATATCTGTAGGTGGTAAAAAATTGACACTGGAGGCATTAAAACGAATCGTTGGGCCTGTGCAGGTGTAATTCAGATAAAATCAAAGCATTAAAAGCATATTTTATTGAAATAGGTGAATTAGTGTGGGAAAGGCAGAAGACAGACTTATGAAAGTGATTTTGAAGGGAGAGAGAGACAGTTTCTCAAATACTGAATTTATTGTAGAGGCATACAAGACACTGCTGATTAAGAAAGTGACCATTCTGCTTGATTTCTACCATATTCAAGAAAACCAAACTTTGCCTAAAGCTTTTGTAATGAACAATACTAGACAAAAAACATTCCAGATTCTTATTTGAAGGAAACTCTGTCCACTCAGTCATAACTGATTTAGCACTTAAGTAAAATAACTACACAACTACACTTTTCTTAGAAAAACTATAGCTGTCCTAGAAACATAAACATTAGATCCAGAACCTAAGTTTGGATAATGTTTGGATCCAATTACATTTGAATAAAGTCCTTCTGTTGACTTTACATACATATGAGGGAATAAATAGGTATCTGCTCTTTTCAGACTCTTGCCTTCATCTGTGGTATTTAGCAGTGTCTCCTTTAGAGACAGTGGAAGTAAGAGAATAAAAACAAAAATATTTTGGCATTGTTTTTTATTGCACTATTTCATTGGAGAATATTTTCTCCCACAATAAATGTTCTTAAAATAAAAGTTGATTTATTGTGGTTATAAGTAGACACTTCCAATTAAGTATTTCCACCCCACCCTCCCCTTCAGGTGGGAAATTGTACCAGTTATCCCAGAGAGGTTACATTCTCAAATTATGATTTTTCTGGGAAGCTGCAGTTATGAGGAAAAAGAAACATCAAGAAGGAACCAACCCTAGGTGTAAGCGGGACGTTAGTATCCTGGACGAGACCCAGGAAGAGTCAAGCACTCCTAGTTACAGAACTGTGTAAGAACTAGCTGTTTTCTAGACGTGTGCTTTTATGAATTTCTGCTTTCTTTCCTTAGTCTTGTAACCCCGAGGGACAGAAGAGAAAAAAACCTGTCAAACAGATGAACTGGAAATGGGACAATTAGGAACAGCTTACATATTTCCACATTTCTTTTGCTGCATGCTCCCTTTCCTGTGCTGATTACTGCCTTTCTTTGAACATCAGCCAAATCCTGTCCCTTCTTACTACCTTCTGTTTTCCTTCTTTTCTTGTTGCCCTGTACCTCTTATGCTTTCTACCTTTCCCCTCCTGTCTTTGCTAGTCCAATAAACAACATCCATCATAACACAAAAAGAGAACAGAGCTTTTTATAACAAAATATGGTACTGACATAGTGCTTACCAACTATGTCTGTTCTTTCATCTTGCGTGAGTGAGTCTTTCAATAGTCTTCTGTCTTATTTATATGGCATGCTTTCTGGGACAGGGACAGCCTGACTTCTGTTAGACTAACTTTTTGAAGTACTTAGCAGATGGCTCTCTTCTCAGTTGGGTTTTTTTTTTTTTCCTTTTTTTTTCCTTGCTGAAGCACTTATCTAAGTGATATTATGTTCTACTCTATGTTCATGGCTGAACTGAAAGTTTCATTTTACTATATCTGGAGCTTAATTTAGCAAAGCACTAAAGTACTGACTTTAAGCATGACTAACTCCCCTGAATAGCATAGGAATGCTCATATATGTACATTTTTAGTTCTGTAAGAATCCTTTGGTAAACTGTGGTCCTATGGTATATATTCTTAATTTCCCCACTCTTTTCAGGAAAGACATCCTAGTCATGAGAACATTCCTAGTGATTTCGCAGCATGATATGAAAAATCAGAAAGTCGTTACGATATGAAAAATCAGAAAGTCGTTATCATAGTCTGGAATGAAAAAGTAATCTGTGGTTCTATATATACACAATTTTAATTGTTATATTTAAAATTATTAATTTTAAAATTTTATTTTATGCAAAGTAAGTAATTGATGGACATAATAATGATAACAATGAATAACAGAACAAAATAATTATGCAAAATATTATCAACTGAATTGTATTCTTACCTTTTCCAGACTTGTGTTATTTCTTAGTAGCTAAGCATTGCTGAAATCAAGAACTCCCCCATTTCCACGTATTGATAAATATTTAAAGGCTAAAATTTCCTTTTTGTAAGAGAAGAACCAGACTGAAATATATATGACATATTTTCTCTGTGAATAATGCTTGTATTTTGTGGTCTTTAGAGTCCCATGAATTTTTCAGTAATTATTTGCTATTTTATCAAAATGCCTTCTATTTCCAAAGAGGTGAAAATTTTCACCAATTTTTCTATAACTGACTATCTTTAAGGAACTCATCCTGTTTATTTACTAGACAGACTTTTGCAAACAATTACCTTCTCTGAGTTTACTTACTAAACTGTTCATTTTTTTAAAGGTACGCATTTAAAATTATTTCAAAAGTTTTGTAAAAGCAAATAGTAGGGAATGCCAACTCAGTAAATCTTTCTGTTATGAAGTATAAAGAAGAAACCCATAATTTTAAAGACATTTTTGCTGTTAGTGTAAGCTAGTAGAACAATGGACATGGTTGGAATATCCAATGGAATAGCTGTACATCAGTAAGAAAAATTGGATGGTAAAATGTGAAAAGAATTGACGTGCCTTAATGTGCAACTATTTCTGAATCAGTTAATAGTTTTCATTGAATGATTCTTGAATGCCTGAACGTTTGTAAAAATTAATCAAGATACCATAGTAGTCAGTGATGGCTACAAACTACAGAGTCCTACATGAGAACAGGATCATTAGTCCCTTAAGCACCTGTCTGATATGTTTGTATTACACATTATCATCAAACAGCATAGCTGGAGTGGCAGATGGTTGCATAGTTATGCTGCAAAGCTTTCTGAACATTATCAACATTACTAAAGGAGCTATTTAATAAACTAAAAAGTGTGGCATATAATTGTAAATCTTCTCTGGACAATGAAATTGTTGATGAGGAAACTAATCAATAAATGTTTGTATGGATATCAGCAACCACTGTTTCTTATGCTTTATTATGCTTGAACAAGTAAGCCGTTTACACAACTCTGTATGTAAGCTGAAAGCTTTAATTAGTACAATGTCACAGATCTGTGAAGAATTCTGATCCAAATTAGTTATCAGTAGAAATATGAATGATAAATTAGAATAGTTTAAAAATATTTAACTAGATCCTCTCAAATCTGCTGTCTTGAGAAAGAAGTGACAAAGAAAATGGCAATCTTTCTCAGCATTCATCCACCAGTCTGGCTTTCTGTTGTATGGAGACTGCAGCAAAGCCTTAACATGTCTCAGTTGTAGTCACAATTCACTGTGGTGTGGGAAAGTTAAGGTGAAAACCAAAGAGACTTGCACAGAAGAAGGGCAGATGAGAGCTGTTGTTCTGCAGCTGAGCCTCCAGCTCAGACAGGAGAGTGCCGCAAAACTCTGCCCTGATTACTTGGGGATTAGAAGTGCTGAAAGAGTAAGCAAAAGGAGAAACAAAAGCTAGCATGTAAGAAGATTAAATTCCTGAAGCCTCCTTGCTTAGAGTTGAAACCTTTCTTGTATGGGTAAAAGCCCCGATGTTTTACAAAATGTGTGCAGAGCTGTATAGAAAGAACACTGACAGAGAAAAGGTTGGAGAGTGAGGATGGAGGGAGGGAAGCTGTCACTGCAGATGTGAGGACATATGGTCCATATGTTGAGACATGGGAAACAACTGGAACTGGGGGGTATCATATATCCAGGATTCATATACTATTCTCCTAAAATCAGCTGTAAATCTGGTTTGTTGTTTGACCAGAATCACCTTATATTCAGATAAATATGGTATATAACAAAAGGAAAACTACAACCACTATTAATAATTAATATAAATAGGACACTAAGAATGGTAGAAAGTTGATAAAGAAGGAAAAAGACATAGGGAAAAGCTCATATCTACTATACAAAAGAGATTTTAAACTACACTAAGAACAAAAGAAATCCTAATAATATTACTTTTCCCTTACTAGATTGAAACAATATATCACAAATAATACATTTTTCTCTTTTCTATTGAATAAATATTTCTGCTCCCTATTTAAAATAAATGAATAAATACAGTCGTTTCGCAGGATACCGATGAAATACTTCTCACACTAACAGTAAATCAGAAGCTGCAGCTTCTACACCTAGCTGTTTTTAAAGCAACAGATCTGGCCAATCTCCGGTCCCAAGAGAGTGAAAAATGAAAAGGGCGAGAAGCTTCCTAGTTCCTCAGTGTTGATCTCTAATACATCTTAAAACAATTAGGAAATTCCAGACAATTGAAAAGCAATTAAAAAAAAAAAAAAGAGAAAGTTAATAAAGTGTTTTAATTTAAAAAGGATACAAATGTGATGACTCCAATAGCTATACAATTATCACATTGATTCTGTGTAAAGTAATACGATACTTGAAGTGGGACTTGATTTATAGAAGTTGATAAAGAGAAAACAGTTATCTCCAGTTAGCGTTAGTTTATGAAAAACAGATACTGCCTGAAATAAAATTCTCTCAGATGAGTTCAGAAGTTAGACTGTTGGAGGAGTCAGTGTTGCTTTATTATTTAGCATTGCTGAAAACACTTTCCATGTAGACAATTCAGAAACTGACTTAAAATCTAGACGGGTTTGAGAGCAAAGTTATAGACAGTTTCAGAAACAGGTAGTAGTATAATATGGAGCTCTGGCCATCTAGGACATCCCAAAGAAGAATTAGGACTGACAGTCAGGGAATACATAAAGCACAGATACAAGAAAAGCAGAGGACTCTGATATAATATAAAAATATCAAATGTCTGGAAATAAAAGACTTAATTCAAGGCAATATTTGTACTGGTTTATAATGAAGTCTTGGAGTAAATGATTAAAGGCTGTGACTAATTCTCTAACACTGGAGAGAGTATTTACAGAAAACCCATAGCCTGGGATGATACACACCCTATGTGTGTGTGTATGGTAATAACAGTCTTATAAAAAAAACCAACAAAAAACTAACACCACCACCCCCCCCCACCCCCCCCCACCCCCCCATTTAACAGACTTGTTCTCTGTAGGAACTGGACAGGTTGATCAATTAATTAGTTTTATCATGTGGTAGTAAAAATACACTTTGCTATATGTTAGTAGACCCATGTGAACCTTCTACTGGCCTCTGTAAATTCAGTATCAGACTACATTTATAACTATCTACCTACTGTGAGAAAGAAACAATTAATTGATTGTTTATGGTCTCCTTGCTGAAGGGGGAATTATTATTGTTTCCTAGACATTTAAATCAGAAGGGACTGTGAAATCGTTTAACTGTTTTCTTGCCTAGATACTGTAGATGATCAGACATCCTTCACAAAGCCTATATTATGGTTTTTCAAACTCCAATAGTCAAATAAAGATTGGCAAATAATTAACAAACAGAATTTCCATATTAATTTTTAGTCAAAGGTCTGGAAGAGTGGGGATTTAAAAATCAATATAGCAACACCATAAGCCACAGAAATTGACAGAGCCCTTCTATTTGAGAAAACTGAGCAGTTATAGCATTGTGCAGGTATTTGACTTATTTAAGACTTTATTATAATTTTAAAAAGCAAAATTATTTGGGGTTTAAGCTCAGGAATTTATAAGAATCCTTAGTCTATAAATTTAGAAGGAAAAATCTCATCATAGAAGAGAATAAGGAGATGGAGATGCCAGAAGGGAAGACAGTCACCAGCAGTAGGTTATGGCCAGACAAACCTGTGACTGAGCCATAATGGTTGAAGATGTCACTGGCTTTTAGCCCCGATCAGAAACTGACAAGTTATGGGCTTAAAGTCAACTCTAATGAGACTGAATTAGTCAGTTGGTTTAGTTCAAAACACCACTTAATGGCGCCATAAAGTATCCCATGACACCCTATCAGGAGTAAATCCTTATTAGTATTAAACACAAGTCCACTTGCCAGTTCTCATCAGAGAGGCAAGGACTTCCAGGGGCAGAGTGAAGTCCTCCAAAAGAGCCTTTTCATATGCACTCATCCATCCACACACTCAGACCACTGAAGCAAGTCTGAAATTCAGCATTCTGGTAATCATTTATTTCCAGGATGTATTAGAAGTGGTTTTGTACAGTTAGAATAGCCTTCCTGAACAATATAGATCCCATCTTGGGACATGAAAAACCATCTTAATATATCTTAGTTGGTCCAACAGTTGCTGCTGCTGGCCCTGGTGGCTTTTTTCCTCTTTCAGTACATATCAAGATCTCTATTATAAAATTTTTCACCATGATGCTGCTTTCAATTTTCCAAGATACAACACATGAATTTACAGTGGGAAGGACATCCAGTGACTTTTGTAAACTCTAGAACTGATGAAAGATTAGCTGATCTCTGCTATTTCTTATCATTTAAAATGAAACATTTCTGGAGTTAGATTTAAATTTGATATGAAAGATATATCTTAGGAAAATGATCACCTAACAGCCAGAATGTCTTACATAAGTTTAGGGATGCAGCAATTCTACACTGAATAAGCTTTTTGTGTAATAAAAAGCCAGATTTAAAATTAATTGCTTGTTTTTACCAAAACAGCACTTTATTTTATTACCAAAGGTTGTTAGTTAAGTTAACCTTTTACTGTTTACTGCTTTGCCTTCTAAACACGCTGGCTTGATTGCAGGCTGCTTTGTGCTGTCACTCTAAGACAAACACTCTGAGCTTGTTTATTCCTATTGACAACAGGTCTAAACAGGTTGGCGTAGCTATACTGTGATCAAAGAAGTAATCATTTGTGGAATGACAACGCACAGAGCGTTTGCATTATGCACTGTGCTTTTATGGGTGCTGCACATTAAAGCGAGGAGGAGATAATTTAGAATCTGAAGTCAAAAATCATAATGTAATTTGCACTCTTTGACTGGCTATCAGGAAATTATATGAATGGTAGTGGAAGCTGGCATTAAAACACTGATGTAAGCTTTAGTCATGTCATCTTTCAAGCATGCCTTTCTGATTGCATATTGAAAACTGTGGAACAGTGACCGTCCTGAAGTAGAAACAGTAGCAAAAGGAGCCCTTTATAAATCAGAGACCTTTTAAGAGTTTGGATGCCTAATTGTTTATTTCCAGCTATTGATGGTATGCTTTTTATAACTATATATATACATTAAGATAGAACAGTTTTCAGGAAGAGAATGAAATTAGAATATTTGAAATGTACACAAAATGGTTTGAATTAATATTGCAATCTAAAAGGGACTAGGAAGAAACATTAGCCAAGGGAAAAAAAAATCCCACATACAGTGGAAAAGAAACCACACCCTAAGGCTAAGTGGTTGCAAAAACTGTGGTTTTACCTTATTCGGGGGTCAACCATTCCTAATGTTTCAGTTTGCGCCACTTTTCTAATCTCAAGTTAGAATTTTAACAGTCAGGAGGCTGTTCATATCAAATGACCTTAGAGCAACTTCGAAGCAGCTTAACTGAGAGCCCCGTCTCCCTGCCTGGGTAGCAGGAAGGAAGGGGCTCCTCTGGGGGCATCAGATCTAATCATTACTTCTGAAGTATCTATGCTGTAAATCTAGGAAGTCAAGTTAACTGCCTAAATTTGGGAATACTTTCCTCAGGGTGCCCAGAAGAACATGGCGTAATTTGACAGGACTTCAGCTTTACTCCTATGTGTGCCTTAGTGCATCCACTCTTTCAGACGAGAGGTCTGGATGTGACCTTCTTTCTGTCTGCTGTCCCTGAGGAGTCTGAGAGAGATGAACTGATGCTAAGGCCAGCTTTCCAAAGATGGAGGGAGTAGAAGTGTGAAAGACACTCATTTTGTGAAGCGTTGAAGTGAAAAGGACCAGTCCGCATGAAAGACCTCTGGATGCCAAAGAGTTCAGTAGTTCCTAAATTTTCCAGAGAAATTACCTAAAGAAAGAGCTAGGTCATTTGGACTGAAATGTCCTCTTCCAATCCAGTACCCCAAAGTGCATGAAACATGTTCGCCTTGGGGTTCCACAGCCAATATGCTCTAAATTTCCTCTCATGGTAAAGAGTTGCATTTGAGCAAACCCATCAGCATAATTCAAAGAGAGAAAGTGTCACATGGGATTAGACCAAGCATCAATCTAGACTGGTATCCTATAGTGGCCAACAGCATATGTTTCAGAGGGAGATATGAAACCTCTGTAGTGAGAAATTCTATAATGCCATGCAAAGGTTTCTTTCTATCCACACCATGAAATCTTGGAATATATTGCAAATTTCATATAAAAATATAATCAAATTAACATTTTTCCTGGTTTGAGGTAGGAGTGACATACACTGTGAAAAGCATTGAGTCTTCATTCCCTTCTGTCATTTAGAAGGAGATTTTAGAAAAAATTGAATGCTACTGTAAAATAAAAATTGGCTGTATATTCTTACCAGACTGGGACTTCTGTATGCTGAGTTAGGTCAGACTGGTGGACAGCTTGAAAGAAACTATCTCAGAAGGTCACAGAAAAGGATGTGAAGGTAAAATATTATGGTCTTTCTTGGGGTACTGCTAAGTCTGACACTTCATTTCTTCAAACCAGTGCAAAAAAACCCATAAGCCATAACCAATACTCCTGTTTGCCCTTTTGGATGTCATACATTAGGTCTGTCTTACTATCTGATAGCAATCTACAGAAGGAAATGATACTTGCTTTGATGAAGCTATTTACTCTTTATCATAAAAACCTTAGCTGTAATTATGAGAAGCAAGTAAGCAATATTTTCATGTGATGAAGCTTAACTCTTCAGTTTAATGGGAAATACAGAATATTTTGGCCATTTTTTTACACGCTTTTACATTGCTACATCTTAGTGTAATTTACATTACCTTGCTGCAGTAACTAGAGGTGAGCCAAACCTATGAGTTCAGCAAATCTGGGATGTATCCAAACTTGAAATAGTTGGAGGGCATTTTGCCTATCTTACAGTGAAGAAAGGGTTCTAACTCCCTTAAAATACAGTTCTTAAAATATTTGATTTAAACTCATGTAGACACTGGATTTGTTTACAGTCCTTATTAACCTTCCATTGAAATGATCAAGCAGGGTAACATGCCACCAACTTACTGTATGTCTAAAATCTGCTAGTAAAAAGTATATAAATTCTTAGATATTAAAGAAATCTCAATCCACTGTAAAATTATCAAGAGTTGTTGGTCCTGCTGCCAAAATGAAAAAAAAAAAAAAATTAAGTGAGAGACATAAGGAATTTTTCTGTTCTTGCCTTCTTGGTTACACAGAGAAAAGTTTCACACACAGCACATTAGGAGAAAACAGAAGGTCTGTTCCTGCAGAAGTGTAAGGGGAACCTGAAGATCAGATGATCAGTGTATTTGCTATGACACTCTTCCCTGGACTGGATTTTGCATCCTTGACCAGTATCATTTACATATGGCATTAAGAACTCAGATACAGAAGGAAATGCATTTCAAAATAGCTTTACTCCAAGACTTTCCTATTTTGTGTTTTAAAGTCACATATGAATCAGCAATATTCCTTGCTGGACTTTGCACTCTGAAATGAGAGACTTCATTTCAAAAGCATTACAAAGAAGGAGGCCCACACTGATCTCTAATTTTTCTTGATTTTAGGCCTTTGACACCCTGGCCTTTATTAATAGAGCAGAACCTTTAGGAGATGCTCAGTCATGCACAGTCTAAAGGGAGGTGCTGGAACCATGATTCGCCAGATTTGAAAATACTTGCAAATCCATTGGCCTTCAAACTTGTACCAATTCCCTTCTGATTTGCAGCTTAAGACAAAGTATGTATTACACACTGGTTTCTAATTGTACTTCTTGAATTGCATTTGATGTGCAGGGACATCAAATAAGTGCAGATTTTTTTTCTGTTCAGCCTTAATTACCCTGCTGACTTGTACATTTACCAGTTGTTAAATAAGCTTGGCTTGTGGCAAAAATGCCAGCTTTCTTATGCAGATGTTTTACATTGTGGCATTGAATCTTATTGGCATAAAGGGGGGGGGGGGGGGGAATGAAATAATCTATATAAACAATAAGAAAAGGAAATGTTTACCTGAGGAACTTCAGCACACCTTCTTTTAATAATTATAGTTTACCAGACTTAAGCAAAGAAAGAAAGAAAGCGTTGAGAAGGTCCACTGATTTCTGATTTGGGTTTGAATATAAGTATAGTGTAGATGCTACTCAGAAAAGATCAGAAACCCAGAAACAAGTGTTCTAGTTATTGCATATTCCCAGTAGCCACTCCTGAATGATACATTTTTAAATGACCAAGCTATGTGTGAGGTAGCAATTTCCCCTACTTTTCCCCTTATTCCATTTCAGGCACAGATGCAGATGCAGGGACAGTCTAAGAACTAAGCTAGTCAAAGTGTAGTGAGAACAGATTATTTTAAATGTAAAGAGAAAAAAATGCCCAACCTGCAAATAATGGGTGTAGGACTGAACAGTATCTGCTGTGAAGGAGTACCTCTAATCACTGCCTCTATAATCTGAGCTGTGTATCTGACATGCCCCCAAACCTGTATCACTGAATACGTTACATATTTCTGCTTTAGCAAAACTGAGGAGTCCAGTCATCTCTAACCAAAAGTGTTAATATTACAGGCTGTGGAGACCTCAGCTAGTTCAATTACAGCACTCTGATGTATCTGGAAATGACTGCAATACTGCCAAGTTCTGAGAAGATAAGCCATTGTATATCAGGAGGTCTTCTGTAAAGGATGAGATGCCATCCTGGAACAAAGAAAAGCAAGCAACAAGTTCATAAACATGCATTAAAGTATATGGTGATGAATGTTAATTTAAAATAGTATGCATTAATAAGAAATGGGCAAGTTTGTATGACTTCCAGAAGATCTAGTTGCAATAAATTTTCTTACGACTTATCCACAGTACTTAGAAAACAAAACCCATTTATTTTAAACTATAAGTTTAGTATTCTATGTACTGAATGTATTGTTTATCAAGGAGAGTTTCATACAGTAGATTCTGCTGTCTGAGAGGACAGTTAAGTTAAAAATTTGATTCACTTGACCTCCTAAAAAGTGGAGGAGTGAATGATGAAACTAACGTTCATAACATACATATGGATATTTTTGTGTACACACACAGAGCACATGTAATCTCTAAACATATTTTAAAGAGACATTTCCTGGTAAACTGAGACTTGTTTCATTCTCAGTCTCCAAAGTGTCCAATAAAGCTACAGCAGAGTTAGTCACTTTTAATTACAAGGGAAATTAAAAACTATTGAAGAGTACAAACAGAACATTACAGTATTAAAAGAATATAAAGCTTCTGGGTATGAAACAAAGACAAGTCACATTCAGTAATTAATATAGTTAGCTGAATTACTGTGTTTTACTGGCCAAAATATGCCTGAGGATGTTACATAAGTTTTTTTTTATGTAATATCTGTTTATTTACAGGCATGTATACACATACATATACATACATATGTATAGGCCAAGTATTGTCTTTTTCCTGACCTTTTATGATCTCTGTGTTTTCATCTTTCAAATCAAGAACATAATCTTTATTTTTGCTGGAATTCATATTTTGCTGTTACTGAAGACTGCCTGGAATCTAGTGTGGACCTGGGTGAAACAGATGGAATATGTTCCATACTGCTGTGGAAATTACAGTACCTGCTGGCAACAGCTTACTGTCTTTCAGGAGGGCTGGTACAGCTCTACGTCTCTTCAGGAGCTGGGGAATATCTTCTGCCATGATGTAAGGTCAGAGGGAGTGCAGATATTTTTTTGATTCTGAGGAAAAAATCTTATGAGCAGAGGTAGAACAAAGCGTCACTGCTAAAAGATGAGAATGGACAGAGGTCACTGTATTGGATGTGTTTTCTTTAAGAGCATAGGACATGCACCCAAGCCTCATTTGAGGAACTGAAGAAAACCTCTGGTGCCTCTCAGGAATTTAGCAATAGGCGCCAAAATCTGATGACAGACCATAGTTTTAGTGGAAAATATCTACCCTCACAACTGACTACTAGGTCATATGTATTCCTTTCCCTACGCAGGACAGCAGGCTAGGGTGACAGAAGGCACTCCACCTATACCTGCTTAGTGAGAAGAAACAACTGAAGTTACACGAACTATGTTTTTTGCACTCATGAACAAAGTATCCATCCTTTCTCATTTTCCTGAACATTCAGTTTGTGCTTATTCCCCCAAAGTACCAACTAAAACAAGGTTATAGGCAGCTTTTAAGAAAAGTGTAGTTTATGTAAAACAAAAACAGTAACAAAAAAAAGGAAAGAAGGAAAACAAACAAAAGAAAAAATACAGCTAATACTGCTCCTCTAATTTTCAAAGCTGAAGGAAACCAGGCAAGCAAATACTAACAATGGTAGCTACACCCTGGCATGTAAGAGGTTATTGTCTCTGCTTTCAGGTTTGTATGTCCTCTCCTTGCACTTCATACTTCATAGATCTCATTTGCTATATGCTAATGAATCTACAGGCTTACAGAAACTGTTCAGTAAAAGTCTAGGGATAGGAAAATTTGAAATAACAGAGTAGCAGAGAGGAGACAGATTGTAAAAAAGCAAGTATTTAAACTACTGAGTCCTTTATTTGTAAAGAGTTTGCCTTAAGTCTAAAAACTTTTAAGCCACAAATACTTGTGGGGATCCATGCTTTTGTTCTCTTACCGATTTCTATCATTAAGTTACCAAATTTTTTTAATATTACTCAGAAAGTTCTACAAAACTTTGCACTGAATTTTGAAATATGTATTAATTCCAAACAAATCACAGTATATTTTGGTAGACCTATTATGCTTCTAGTGTTTTTTGAAAGATCATTTCAACAGCAAATACCTGGGTGAAAAATGTTTTAATTAAACTTATAGGGGTATGAAAAGTGGTCTTCATATTTAAGTAACATTATTCTAGGAACTTTTTTTTTCTGAGAGAAAAAATGGTATTTTTTTTGGCTATTACATTGCATAGTACTCATAGGACATCTTGTGTCCCTAAGTTCAGTAACTCCTGGATGCAGCAGAAAATGAATAGCTCCCAAATTCAATGGAAGTTCTTCACCAGCTGGTTACAATTCCTCTAAGTATGGTCAGCTGCCTATGCCTCTTCCTTCAGGACCAATGGGTCAGCCAAGAAAGAAGAGCCCCTCAGCACTTTGAACATACTGAACATACTGGTGAAAGAAGTCTCCAATTCAGTAACTCTAGATCTGTCACAATCCTGCAAAACATTTTGATCAAACAGTCTGATTGCCTGGTCATGGCTGGATGGACAGGGTACTCGTGACCCTGCCAGAAGTGTTTAGCCTAGCCATCTGTTCCTAATTTAAGACTTGTGGTCCAGAGATATCTTCCCAAAAATGTGGGTATTAAATGAAACTGATTGAACTTGCTGTACTAACCTGTGATTACACAAAATACAGGAGATGGTACTGGTGGCTGTACAGACCAAAAAATTAGGGGGGTTTGGTTGGTTTTTTTAGTAAGAGAAAAAGTGGCTGTTGCAATGATTGTCTGATGGCTATTTTTTCCTTTTCTTTATAACCGCCCATTAGGAAAAGGCCAATGATTTTCTGTTATGTCTCTTATGCTTGATGAAGATAAAATGGGATAGCTTATTTTCTGATAATCCCGTTTGAATTTTCATGGCTGCTGTATTTTCTACCTCTCTTCCAATAAGCTGATATACTTAGTAGCATAAGGTTGATTTTTCCCTAAGCACTTTGGCCTGTGTATTCAAACATGACAGCTCTTTACACCGTTTAGTCACCTAAATAACCACGTTTCAATCTTCAGAACGACTTAACATTCACAACTCATGTTGACACTGATGTGACTGGCAGAAACTCCATCATCTTAAAAAATGTTTTATATTTAGTCAAAGGTACATATATACTGCATGCATGCCCTGTTGATTTAATTTATATTTGTATATGTATAATATATTTGTATATGTATAAATGTGTACAAATACCTGTCTGTACATGTATATCTGTACACACAATATACAAAAATGCTGTTTACTCTTAGTTTGGGAACACAGTGAATATGAAATCATGAAGTAAAACAGATCTAAGTTTTGTAGCTTTTTTTTTCCCTGTGAAAATTAAAGCAATATTTGGTCAGACAATCCATCTGTTGTGAAGCAGTTTCTTTATGTGGTAATGCTGGCTGATATCACCATGTTTGGCATGTTTGAAACTGGGGAATTGAGTCCCCACTGTGTAGTAGTCTTTTTCAGTAGTCTGCTGTGACATTTATATTACTGAAGACTATTTAAGGGATGCTAGAAGCCCTGGGAACCCAAACCTGTGTGCTATAAGGAATTCTTGCTGTAATTTTGCTTTTTGATTATGTCAGCACTTGCCAAGAGTTAGAAAAATCTCATTTATGCCTGAGGAGCAGTCCTGAATACAGAACCCTTGGGATCAGGAAAGTGATCTGTCAGTTTTGTACATCCCTTATCCCTCATACCCCAATTCGTGCCTGGTATTTCCTTCCTCCAAGATTTCTTTCTTCCTTTGTAACATATTCATAAAATATAGGGTAAGAATTTTTTTCTGTGAGAATGTGTAGACATTCAGGTATGCATAATGTACATCCAAATAATATATCCTTATATAAAACCTTTAAAAATTGTAGGCATGTAGTAAGAGTATGCTAATTGAAATATGGAGGCACTAAACACCTACTGAGAACACTTAATTTTTTAAAACATTACCGTGGTAGCAATGTGTCCCTTGTAATTCCAGATAATATGTTCCTGATTACCATTTTGCTTCTGAGCTCTATAATGTGAGAACAAATGCAAATGTAAGCCTCTATCTATTCTTATGGTCATATGTCATCCTAGCCAATTGGGCAATAAAACAGCAGGACCAGGCTGCTGTTAAATAATACAAAATGTGATGCATGAATATGGAGGTAAATGTGTGCTTATGTAAGTTATGCCTGTCCAATATTGTTTTGCATTGCATTTCTGAGGTAAAAGACAAATTTAACAAGTAGAATCAGCAGGTCCACATTTTATATAAGTCAGTATTTGCTGTGACATTTTAAATTTATGAACAGTTGCTCTGTATCCTCAAGAACTGACTTAAACGTTTGCCCAATTAGTTGTTTTAAGATAGACATTGTAGCTGACATTGATAAATCAGCAGAATGTGACAGTTATAGCTATCACAGAGTTTGTCAATATTTTATTATATATGTAGATACATAAATTAAGTACATGAACATACACGTGAAAAAATACATATGCAATCTTTCTAAAGATAGCTTGAAGGCAATTTTCCTAAATTTCACCATCATAGTGTCTACTAATACACCTATGAATGACTACAGTCTATAATAAACCAGTAAGGAATAACCTACCAATATCTAATCTAAATCTACGTATATATGTTTTATATATGTTAGTATTCCAACCTTTATATAACTAACTATAGATAACTATAAGCTCGGTTTAAATCAAGGGCACTTAAAGATGCCTTCTAATTTTCTCAATGACTCTTTAAGTCATAGAAGGATCAAGAAAAGAATCTCTTTTCACAATCTTTCAACATAAAGTCTTATGAACAACTGTCAAAAGGATATTTTAGTTAATGTTAGTATCTTGCAAAAAGTTTTAAAGAACATAGCTACAGGGGAAAGTGACATTACCTAGAATGCTTTACATAACAAATTATAAAGAAGAATGGAGGCCGATTTTCCTGTTTCTTACATGAAAGCAACTCCATTTCTCTAATTCTCTCTTGCACTAATTAATTCTTACGTGGTTGAAAAGGAAAGGACATGGTAGGTGTTAACATTCCATCCTTCCTTCCTTCCTTCCTTCCTTCTAGAACACAATATCTGATCACACCTGAAATTCCCAGAAGGAAGCTTAGCAATGTATCCAGATTGATGTAGATAATATCTGATTCCTTTGTATACCTCTGTGTAGTTACAGCTCAGCTGTGTTCTTGCAAAACGGTCTCTAGTTTATTACAGGTCAGTGTGTATCCACAAACCAAAACATGGGGAACAATAAAGTTACAAAGTCCTCTGTAAGAAAGTGCACATTTTTTGAAAAGAAGCAGAATGCCTGTTCATACAGGTAAGGTTCAAGATTACAAATACAAATCCTGTCTTGCAGTTGTGTCCGCACAGATATTAGGCAGGTATGTAATAAGCAATTCAATACTCCATTTATTGTAAGCACATATAAGAACAACTCCCGTTTCCTGACAATCTTTCAGGTATTGTCTTTCACTTTAGCTTTTTTTTTTTTTTTTTTTTTTTTTTTTTGTGTGTGTGTGTGGAGACATTGTTTGTACCTATAGGAAAACTCTTGTACTAAACCTTTCCAAATATCCATTAATTCCCTTCTGCAGATTAAAGAAAATCACTGCTTTGCACACCAAAAGACAGGGACATCCATGAAGACTGGTAATTCTCACTTAAATAACATACATTACAAATTACATTGCACCTTTCCGGCATGGAATAGACAGGTTGGAATACTGTTTGAGTCCCAAACAGAAAGGAAACTGGCGTGCTAGTATGTGTCCATATATACCTGTATATGTGTGTATACCTACATGAACAAACACTGTGAGGCCATGTGTGCCTTTATGTGGCTCTCCCTGACCCTGCAATGACTGTCTTCCACTCACACATGGCCTTTTGGCTTCTCCTGCAAGCCTACTTTGTCTCTCCTTGTATCTTGTGATAAGGCTGTGCAGCTCACCAATCTGGCAGGATACTGTTACCTTTTGTGCTTTTCCCTCAGTTTGTTTAGGGAGCTCTGCTGGCTTACAGGAGGGTTAGGCAGCCCCGAAGCTGGCAGAAGGAAGACCACAGACCACACAGTGGTATGAGGAAATCTCGCCATCTTGCGGACCATACCCTGCTGTCAAACCCACATAGCTCCAGATGCTTTATTAAAGTGCTTAAAAACCTGCTTTTTGTCAAGATATTGTAATTCTGTCGCCAGGGTCCTGTGTAGTGAGTAAATGCTCTGTCATTTACTTTGGTGAGGATAGGCCCCTGGAGCTACTAATGTGTTTAAAGATGTTTGTGCCTAGGCATGTGTTGAGCGAAGGCTTAAGTCCTCTGTTGGATAAGACTGAAAGTGCCTTAGCACCCTGCAGAATCAAGGGCTTTGAAATAATGACACTCTAAATCTTTTATATGGTAGGACTGATTTTTGGATTCTCAAAGGCCATGGCACCACCGGAGGTATGTGCAGGGGATGATGTGAAAATGGGATAAAAACAAATAGCTGGTCATCAGAGCTCAGTTCACAAAGATTTCAATTCTATTACTTTGCAGATTTTCTCACCTAAAGGTAGAAAATGTTTGCATCCAGAAACAGTCTTTATGCAGTAATATGTTTCACCTGGTGCTTGTTTTCCATGCAGCAAAATCATTTAGTGCGTCACTTTGAGTTTGAAGCCGGCAGAAGCATAATACAGGAGATGTATTGTTTCATCTCAGTACTTTGTGCAGTGCCTGAAGTCAGCAGGAATTCAGAAGACCTGAACTGCTGAACTTATCCCTAACAGGAGCCAATTGACAACATTCTTGCAGCAAAACAAAGAAAAGATGTAACCCTTGTACTCAAACAAGAATAAAGACGGAGGTGGAGATAAGAGCAGTAAGGTTATGGAAGTAAAACAAAAATAAAGGGAAATGAAGGAAAAGCAAGTCTGAGATTCTGGTTTCTGCTCCTCTGTGTGCTCTTCCATTTTACAGCTAGCCTTGTCTCCTGTGATTTGCTTCCCTCACTTAGGCATGCCAGTACTACTCTGAACACTGAGAGTAAAGCATCTCAGGATGGGTGTAATGAGAAATCTGCCAGTGTGTCACTTCTGTCTCTGCCAAAATAGAGGTCAAAATCTGCTTTCAGAATGCTTGCTCTAGACTGAATAGCTCTTCTGTCCTGCTTCAAAGCTGCATGACACCAGGAATGCCAAGCATGGCTAAGGAGCTTGGCTTCAGTACTGCTGTTGCTCTCCTGCCTGTTTGCATGCTGCCTGTGGTGGCCCAGATGCTCACCATGTTGTGGGCGTTGCTGGAGGGCTCCTGTGGGTGGTGAATAGCCCTTGAAAAGCATTAAATCCTTGAGAATGCAGCAATATGAGGCTGTAACTCTCTGGATACATGGACTTTTGCAAAGAAAAATCTAAGTATGTGTCCTTTTGATTATAGTTATTCTTTTTAACAAGTAACGAAGAATTTGAAAAAGTCTTAATCTGAAAAGATAATTAAAAAGCCCCTGTAATGTCACATTCTTCTACAAGAAAAATCTAGAAAGCTACCTTTATTGGATTTGTGTGGCAAGGTTTTGGTAGCAGGGGGACTACAGGGGTGCCTTCTGTGGCAAGCTGCTGGAAGCTTCCCCTTTGTCCAATGGAGGCAGCGCCAGCCGGCTCATAGACAGACCTGCTGCTGGTCAAGGCTGAGCCTATCACCAGTGGCGGTATCGCCTGTGTGATAGCACATTTAAGAAGGGGTAATGGCAATGCTGTGCAATGGCAACAGCAACAGAGAGAGGAGTGAGAATATGACAGCAACATCCCCGCAGCCCCCCAGGTCAGTGCAGGAGGGGCAGGGGGGGCTCCAGGCACCGGAGCAGAGATTCCCCTGCAGCCCGTGGTGAAGCCCACGGTGGGGCAGGCTGTGCCCCTCAGCCCGTGGGGGTCCATGGTGGAGCAGATCCCCACCTGCAGCCCGTGGAGGGCCATGGTGGAGCAGATCCCCACCTGCAGCCCGTGGAGGACCCCAGACCAGAGCAGGTGGGTGCCCAAAGGAGTCTGTGACCCAGTGGGAAGCCCACGCTGGGGCAGGTTTGCTGGCAGGGCCTGTGACCCCGTGGGGAGAGGAGCTCAGGCTGGGGCAGGTTTGCTGGCAGCGCCTGTGACCCCACGGGGAACCCACACTGGGGCAGCCTCTTCCTGGAGGACTGCCTCCTGTGGGAGGGACACCACTGTGGAGCCAGGAAAGAGTGTGAGGAGTCCTCCCTCTGTGGAGGAAGGAAAGGCAGAAACAAAGTGTGATTTACTGACCCTCATTCCGAGTCCCCCTGTGCCATGGCGGGGGGCATTCATAATTTACTGTGTTTGTCTTCCAGAGCAACTGCTATGTGTACTGAAGCCCTGCTTCCCAGGAAGTGGCTGCACATCCTCTGCTTACGGGAAGTAGTGAATAAACCTTTCGTTTTTCTTTGCTTCCAAGCACAACCTTTACTTTTGTATTATTAATCTGCTTTTATTTTGACCCATGAGTTTTTTTCCATCTTATCTTCTGACCTCTCCCCCCCCTCTCCCTCCCCCAGTGAGGAGGGGAGTGATAGAGTGGCTTGATGGGCACCTGGTGTCCAGCCAGGGTCAACCCACCACACTACCCAAACCCAAAGGAAAATGTATGTTTCAACAGATCTTTCAGGTCTAAATAACCACTAACATAATTGCAGTGTGCTGTGGCTCGAATTCTAAGAGGGAGAAATTAAATTCTGAGAGTACTGAACAGTGTTTTCTTTAGTCATATTATGAACAAAATCAAGAACCCTGAGTAGGCAGAATTATCATGGAGAAAGAGCTACATCTTTGGCCCCTACTATTTCCACTTTGTATTTTACTTCTAAGCCACTATTTGGTAAAGATATTTTCCATGTTGCTAAAAGAAAAATTGAATTAAGGTCAATTATTTTATTTTATCCATTGTTGGAGCTGTTTATTTGATTCTAAATTAGTGGAGTTAGCTTGCTCTATTTCTTATACTGATTATCTCATGAAAGTACCCTTAGTTCAACTCCATACTATTTCCATTTTCTCTTTGTCAATTTTTCATGTATGATTAGCACTACCTTCAGAAAATTCCTCCACTACAGAACATCGTATTCTGTATAAGTGAATTTTCTCGATCCACTGCTTTTTTCTCTTTGTAACTCTTTGAGTTAGATTATTAAATTATACTTCTTCTTCTTCAACTTCCAGATCACATAGCAAAGCCACAGGAGATGCTTCACAATACTGCCTATTGGATGTGCTTGAAGCTTGATATAATTTTACATAAATTATTCACATTATTTTTAGAAAAGTGGTTCTGTGTTATATACGGGGTTTTATGGAGCTACATCTTAGAGCCAGTTCACTATTAAAAATAAAAATGTAAAAGTGAATTGTCACTTAAGCTGAAATTCTATTTTATGAAGTATAGGTCATTTCTTTTATATGACCGTATTGGCAGAATGAGTCATCCTTCTAAGAATATAACCAGATTATCCTGTGGTTAACTGAGTGTAAGCTGCTTTCTGAATGTTTTGCCTCTTACATCCTCTGGTCTGAAAAGGGTTTCTCAGAAGATGTGGAGAGTTTAAATCTACAGTTCTACCAGCTGTGCCTACCAGTTATGCACATGCTACCACAATAATATGAGCAAAAAGCAATTCCCAAAACAAAATACCGAATGCAAACACCTTACACTGAATTAGACAGGGCAAGAAACAAGTCAAGCTGAACAAACAGTAATAGTCCATGAATATTAGTTCAAATTCAAAAGCCAGTTTTAAAACAACTACTTTTGTGAACATCTCCTATTTTCTTTAAAAGTATTTTCAAACACTTTACCTTCAGTAGTGTGTACATTCAAATAGTGGAGGCTTACTTCAAACACTGACCCTGAAACAGAATTCTGAATTTTGTACTGTATTACACATACACAGCTTAAGTGATATGGTTTCTGTAACCTGAATGGAAGGTTTTGTAACTACCATCCCAATGTACAATGGATGGGAAAGAAATAATCAGATATTGACATCAGCTGGAAATAAACTCTGCTTACATGCTCAGCTCAGACTCTGCAGCATAAGTTCTATTCTAGAGCCCACACATATGTCACCATTTGAATAGCCTTTGCTTTGAGATCCACTGCGTTTCCCAGCAAGGCTGTTCCCATGCTATGTAAGCTATGAAGGACTACCACATGTAGCTGTGGCTCCTGTGAGTACCCGGAGACAGAAGAAACAACATTTATTCAGGTCCTCCACCTTCTTTCATTTCTATCTGCACAGTGGAATGCTTAACACTTGAAGCTTTCTGCCACACAGACAAGTGTGCAAATCAGCAAAAGAAATTATGAGGTCTCTTTTCAGATAAAAATTGTTGTTAGCAAAACCAGTAGTCACATGGATTGTTTATTCAAATGCAAAAATGTTGATTGTTCTATCAGTATTGTTTTGTATTTAATGCTCACTATGACCAGCACTGTAAAAAAAATCATTATGGAAAAATTCTTAGTGAACACAGAGTATCTTGATATTCTCTCTATTTGGTATATAAGCTCCATTTCTATTTTGCCTTTTACTCTGAAACACCTAGTGAAATGAGACTCCATTAATTTCTCATCGAGGTACAACATTATTTATCAGCAAAAACTGTGGGGGGGTGTGCACAGGGTGTGTGTGTGTGTGTGTTTGTAGCAAGTTTTCAGATAGCACATGAAGAAAAAGAAGACTGGCTTCCTTAAATTCACTGAGAGATACAATTCGCTTCTAATTAGTCTACCAAAAATAGTAGTGTATGAATTTCTTAGGTCTATCCCAGAAGTGTCAGATGAATGAGAATCCCATTGAATTTGCATGCATGGAAGAATGCAGGGTAGAACCCTTAAATGAGTTATGTGTCTTTAATCATAAGGGAAGCCCCAAAGGAGATACAGTTTAAAGCAAGACAGCAAAGAAATTTATGCCAACTCCACCAGTTATTTTTGGAAGACAGACTAAGACTATAGTAAATCATAAGAAGAATTGTTTTAGTATGTCAGAGAATATTTCTATAATATGGTGCATATATTTTTGCTGTCTTCTTCATGCCATAGACTACTTCACTATCACTGAGCCCTGGGGTTCTATATTAAGGTTTTTGACAAATTTAAAATACCTTTTTGCTCATCCTTTTTCTCTGAAGCCTGGTAATGTAGATGCAGATACAAATTTCCTTCCCAAAGAAATTTAAAGGGAAGCCTGTCATCCAAAAAGAGATTTAGTTTATGGTGTTTTTATATTATCAATGAAATAAACTCAGTTATTAGTATAGTCTTTTCCCTTACACTGAATAAAACTTTAGATCACATTGCTTTTCTTCTTAATTTTTCTTCTGCACTTTTCTTCCAAATTAATTTAAAAATATTCATGTATTTTCAGTCAGAATAAGGATTTATCAAAGTGTTTTCATGTAGCTTTCATACCTCTCTCTCATTTTTCATTGACTGATAGATTTGGATTGGTACAATTAGCATATTAGAAGGTCACTCTTCCTCCCAAACCAAACGTACACAAAGAAACAAAAAGACAGAAATTGCCTTTCATGAAAACAACAGACCAACATTTCAGTTCCTAAATTTGGTGATTTTATAGCTCTAGAGAAGGAAGCGTCTGCACTGTTGACAGTAAAAGCAAAATATTCATCTAGACTTTGAGTGTCTGTTATCAATAGAAATGTCTAGAAAAAGAAGATATGACAACTCCAAAGGAAATATTATTTAACAAAGCTTACAAAGGATGCATTTGAAACCTTGACCTCCTTATTACTTACGTGACCGTATGTACTAATGAAGTGCTAGCACTGGAAGAAGTGAGTAAGAAATTATGGATAATCTTTATATCAAAGTAATATTAGGTATAACTTGGCCTAATCACAAAAAAAAGAAAAAATATACCTGTATAGACAAATTATATGAAAGGGCTATCTGTTTCATCTAATTTATGAAAGCATCAGAAAGTCATTTTTTAAGAAACTAATTTTAAGTAAGAACTCCTACCCTTCTATTCCATTTCACAGCATGCTGGGCCTGGCTGGGATGGAGTTAACTTCTTTCATAGCAGCCCATATGGTGCTGTGCTTTACATTTGGGGCTAAAACAGACTTGATAACACACCAGTGTTTTAGTTATTGCTGATTAGTGCTGGCACAGCGTCAAGGCTTTTTTTCTTCCTCTCCGAAGAGAGTAGGCAGGGGATTGGCAAGGGGTTAGGAGGGGACACAGCTGGGACAG
The DNA here is from genome assembly GCF_023634085.1 of Falco cherrug. Classification (NCBI taxonomy): domain Eukaryota; kingdom Metazoa; phylum Chordata; class Aves; order Falconiformes; family Falconidae; genus Falco; species Falco cherrug. The sequence goes on from NC_073699.1 coordinate 64,306,664, forward strand.
CTGACCCCAACTGACCAAAGGGATATGCCATACCATACAACATTGCACTCAGCAATAAAAGCTCACGGAAAGGAGAAAAGGAGTAAATGCTTGTGGTTATGGTGTTTGTCTTCCAAACTGTTACACATGTTGAAGCCCTGCTTTTCTGTAAATAGCTGGATATCTGCCTGCTAATGGGAAGTAGTGAATGAATCAATTGCTTTGCTTGTGTGTGCAGCTTTTGCTTTGCTTATTAAATTGTCATTACCTAGATACACGAGTCTTCTCATCTTCCCCCGATTTCTTCCCCATCCCACAGGACAGCAGACTGAACAAGAGGATGGATGAGTGTTTGGCTGCTGGCTGAGGTCAACCCACCACACAAAAAGATGCAATTTTGTATTAAAAAATTCCAAAGGTCATATCTTCCCATCTTGGCCAGTAGGGAATTCATTAATATTAATAAGTAAGGCTGCATGAATAATGCTGTTTTCTGTAAAGTCCCAATGTCTGCATAACATTCAATGTAAGTCAGTGGGGCACTAAATTAGGCTGAAATATCAAAAAAGTGGATAGCAGAGCACAGCTTTGTGACAATTATTTCAGTCACTTACTATGAAGAATCATGTTTTTTCATAACAATTTTTTTCAACTGTTTTCCATATTAAAAATGGGTTGTTTCCTGTGGAAACATGAAATGGTATCTTCTCACAAGAACAGGGTAACCCTGAACTGAGGTGGAAATTTGAGTTTTTCCTCAATCTTATTTTATATCATCACATTGCCGTTTGAAAAATGTATGGAAAACTGCTGGTTTTGCAATGAGTTGATGTAAATGAACCATTTCAAGGAATCAGGATTAGAATTCGAAATCTTTCAAAGAATATCTTACAGATAAAATGTGGTGGAGGTCAGGTAACCTATATTTATTAAAGGAGGACTTTATCTTCTCCAACTTTAGCCTTATGAAAGAGTTAAGCATCTGCTAGAAGCTAATCATGTGGGTTTTATTTGCTGTCCATAGTGAAACATAACCACCTCTAAAAGGGGATTTATCCCTCTTATCTTTAATGGCAGTCTTAAAATGGGATGAATCAGCTCTTGGATCTGTCTTTCATTTGACTGTAAAGGAAGCTTGGACAATTTGTTTGGATTAGTTGCTTAAACTATTAAACTGAAGTGAGATGGATCCTAGCCTATCAAAATAAAAAGCCTATTGATTTCTGGCATACCCAGAAGACAACTGTCTGAAGAGGTTGGAGTTTCTTTTTACTTATAAGTTCTGTGCTTATGGTCTGGTTCTTATCTCTGCAGGTTGGGTGTTAAAACATCCATTGATTATTATTTTTTTTTAGATCCAGATGCTCATTTTGCCCACTTTCCAGTCAGCAGCTAGAAATATGGACAGGGAATGATCTGTAAAGGATCATGGGTAACCTGAATTAATGTAGCCTCTAGGACACTACAACATCTACCTGCACCTGGGTCAGGGAGAAAGGGTGGGTCTAAACACTTTAACAATATATGAGGAAAAAGCAGAGGGTCTGGGCCTAACTGGAAACATTTTGCCTTCTGCACATCCTGAATTACAGATGAAATCATGGCATGAAAAGGCAAAAACATGTCAAAAATTAAATGAATAATATGGTCACGTTAATAATTGTACACATTTGTTTTAGATATAGGCACACCAATGGAGATTTGAAGAGGACCTGTTTTCCTTCCTCATGGAGAATAAAAGAAACACCCAACAGTTTATTTTGAGATAAAAGGCAATAATAGTTAAAAAACAAGCAAAAAATGTAGCAGAATTTTCTTCATTTTATTCTGTGAAACTGTGAAAAACAATAGTCTATGCAAATACAAATTATAGAGTACAACATTTCTATGGTATCCCAATACCATAAATAATTTTACAAACACTAGTGAACTAAATCACACAGCCCAGCTGTCAGCTTTGAAAATATCATTGTTGCTTTAATGAAGAGAAGTCCTAAGGAAATTCCGTAGCTGTTCTAGGTTAGAGCAAACATGATGAGGCTTCAATTCTGTATTTATCTACAGAAGTGTCTTTACAAGATTAAAAGTTGTATTAATTTTTCTTCTGACTCTGTGTATGGGGTTTTTTGTTAATTATTCATCAAAAAGAGAAAAGGCTGCTACTCTATTATTGTCACTCATAATTTATCCTAACCAACTATTTTACAATACTTTTGTTTTGACCATATTGCTGTTGAGGCCCTATGAGGCTTCATTTACTATGCTGTTGTGGAACTCTCTTTTATTCTGATATTTCATTAATTAATTGTACTGTTTAAAGTGATTAAGGGTGTCAGAACAGAGAAAAAGAAGAAATATGTCATAAAAGTGAGATCTCTTGTCTTATAAACTAGTCTACCAGATATGACAGCTTCACTACTGGAGTTTAAAATTTTTTGAGAAACAGCTTTATCATGGTACTGATGTTTTGGAGCTTTTAAAACATTTTAACCTTTTGATGTGACAAATGTTTGTGTGAGTATTCTGCTTCTTCAGATTTACTACTGCAAGTGGACCTTGTAAATAATATTTGCTTTTACAAATTTTACTAAATGGCAGATGAATTAGTGAGAAATTTTCCATCTGGATTTGGAGGATCAAATTGTAATACACAGGAAGCAAGGTCCACATGAAGAAATACTGTGGTATTCACTTTTGGAGGAGAGAATCTTTTCCTAGCTGTGTATGCTTTCTAGCTGCAATCAGCCCCATTAACTCTGCAATGAGCTGTTGCAGTAGCATTATGATTGAAAAGTGCATTACAGGAGACTAATTGGGTGGCTGACATATATTACTTGTTCCAGTCTCATGAACAATAAAGTTTCATGAAGATTGAGGTTTAGAACTTTTGCATATAAAAGCAACTCAATAAAGTCTGTAAGTCAAAGCAAAGAATTGTGGGCAAGTGTTACAGGGAAATATCCTGGTCATCTCAGAAATCAGTCACAAAGCTGACAAGGGAAAAGCAGGGAAGAACAATGTTATTTACGTGTCAAGTCTTAAGTTCGTCCATAGGGAAGAGTGGGGAAAAATAGTCTCATTGAAAAAATTATCTATTTCTACTTCAACAATTGAATTTCCCCTTCAATTCTAATACACTAATACGACAACTGAATTTCCCCAATATGTCTAGATTGTTGCCTTTAAAACAGAACAGACCTCTTGGGTTATTTGGGGGTTTTAGTACTGGAGGTTTTTTTGTTGGTTTTGGTGGGGGGTTTGTGTTTGTTTTTTTTTTAGTACCATTTCCTCAAGCATTTCTAGAAGGTAGAAACTGAAAACTAGAAATAGTCAAAGACTCCAAACTTCACACATTTTTCCCAATCACATTAAGAACAATGTACCTTATAGTGAAACTAAAAATCATTAACTAATACTGTTGTCTTGTTTATATATAGAAGGAAAAGCCAAAGGAACTTAACTTTTAGTGGGAATGCTCTTTTCTAAGACTCTTTGATCAGTCTTTTAGTTTACAGATTGGTTTCTCAAATTATCCTGCTATCATAAGATCACAGGAAGCATAATAAGGCATAAAAGGTAATCACTAGACTGTAGGGGATATGTGTTCTAGCTTTTTACAGCAGTTCTGACATTCCTAAAATATATTTTATCTTATTAGAAATCCATCACTGCAAGCAAAACCAGTAACTATATGTGTACTCAAGCAGATAGTCAAAATACTTTACTATTTACCAGAGTAACCGATGCCATGACACATTTATTACTTCTTACCTTAAATATAGATGAAGGTCAACGTACACCATTTTTAAACCTGATAGCCAAAATATTCTGTGTGTATGTTTTATAACACTAAGCCTATTTGTACTGCTGAAATCCTGTTCTCTGTGTTCCTTTACTGTGACAGTTCAGTGACAAAAGTGTGAGTAGACAGCTGATATCCCTGATCGTCTTTCAGTACTTCTCGAGGCTGGTCCCTTCAGTTCTTACATTAAACATATCTTAGAAGGAGAAGAGATAACCTTTTAGGCAAACACCAAAATGATGGCTTTCTGATTATGTTGACTTTCATGTTGGCTTCATTTAAGTAATTTCTTTATGCTTCAGTTTCTATACATAACATTACAATGAGATATAATTAGTTCATTTTCTCAAATTTTATAAAGATGAAAAATGCTGGTGTTCATGTACATGACAACTAATATGGAAAGAACTTGCAACTGTCATACCAGGAAGGTAATCAAGGAAGCCAGACTATTCCTCTTCAGTTTGGCATGCCATCATTAGTTTGGCAACATAGTAATTATCTTACTCTATTGCCAGTTCATGAAAAAGTTTTAAACTACCTATTTGAAAAATCTATACACTGTGTTGTTTCTTGCAAACTTCCTGATATCAATGAACTTCACAAAGAGGTCCTTACATGGCACTGAAGTCACAGGAACAGAGCAGCAGAGGAGCAATGCAGATGATATTTGATGAGTTAATACCCATGTTTTGATTCAGTTCACTTTACATCCAAAAAGCACATGAACTTAATCACAGAAACTCTCACAAGGTCAAAGAACAGTTTGTGTTGGATATATAGCCTCATGAAGCTATTTTTATTTTTATTTTTTTTTGCTGGAAGGGTTGCTAACTCTTATTGTAACTGGACTAACAATAACTTGTCTTTTGATTAGGTTTTTTGGTTGGTTTGTTGGTTGGTTTGTTTGTTTTTTTATTTATGCTGACAAATAATTTCTTAGCTCCATATATACACCATGCTCACTTTTCTCTGTAACAAAATATTGTGTGTAATGGAAGGGACATAAAAAGATCATCTGGGGCAAAGCCCCAGCCAAAGTAGACCCAATTTAACTCAGGTTATTCAGGAATACTTAGTTAAGGTATGAGTATTTTGAAGGGTGCACATCCACATCTCATTGGGCAGCTTGTTCCATATTGGACTACCCTGCTTGGGATTTTTTTATTTTTCATTCATTTAAGTAGAATTTTTCTTGAGGCAACTTGTGTTTTTTGTCTCGTTCTGTCACCATAAAACTCAGAGAAGCGTCTGAATCCACATTGTCTTCCAGCATTCATTACAAAATTGGAGAGTGCACATAAGCCTTTTTCCTTAGCCTTCTTTTCTTTAGACTGAACAAACTGAGCTCTTTTAATATGTCCTTGCATGTTACATGCTCCATGACAATCATCTTTGTTGCTTGTCCCTGGGCTCACTTGAGGACATCAGTTTCTTTCTTGTACTCAGGAGACCAAACCTGGACATGGTAGTCCAGATGCAATCTCACAAGTACTGAGAAGAGTACTTCAATAGCTATGCTCTAGCCAGTACAGCCCAAGTAGCAGGTGATTGTCTTTGCTACAGTCACGTGCTTCTTACATGTGTTCAGCTTGTTTATCAGGAAAGTTGAACTTCACATTTGCTGTTGTTGACCTACATGACACTTCTGTCAGCCCATTTTTCCAGCCTGCCAAGGTCTGTCTCAATGGCAGCCCTGCACTCTGATCGGACCACTTCCACCCCAGTTTGCTGTCATCTGTGGTCTTGCTGAGGGTACATCATCATGCAGGCCACTAATAAAGAAGTTAAACCTTTCCAGTCTCTGAAACAATACCTGAGGAGTAACACTAATAACTAGTCATCAGATGAACTTTGCATCAAAGATGAGATGAGGAAGAAGATATGACTCATCAAAGGTTGCTGCCAGAAGAAACCTCTTTGGGGAGGCAATGATCATGCCTTGTTCTTTTGAAAGCAAAAGGAAGAAATAGGTGATGAAAGTCACACTGAACATAAAAATAAAATAACTCCTCCAGCTTAACACAGAATTCTTGTGAAGTTCTTTATCTGATCATTGTCTATCAATTTGTGATATTGTTAAACCCCATTTAATCAATGTCTTAATGTATCACAGCTAGCAAAATATGAAGTTAGAGTCCTGTGCTAAAGTTTAACATGAAGAATCTGATTTATTTTGTGGGGTTTGATAAATGATCAGTTTCTGTCATTTTAAAACTGAACGATGCCATGTGAGCACAGTTTTTTATATGTTACATCTGTTAAGAAGAGCTCTATAACCCATCAGTGGAATTACTGAGTTGTTTAAGGCATTGTGATTGTAATATGCCCAATGTTCAATTTTTAACAACTGCAACTTATTAAATAGCAAATTTAACCTTAAAGCCTTGAAAGTACCATGCCCAACTGCATCTGAGATCTATTCTATAACCTCTGTACAAATTTGTTGCTGCAACTACAACCCACTTGCTTGTCCTTTTGTTGACAATTAAAACTTATGAAAACTCAGGTACTAGTTCTGATCAAAGCCACAAGTACAAGAATGGAAACAGAAAGGATTTCAATATTTATTTTCTATTAGAATTGAATTTTCAGCAATCAGGATGTGATGCAATTCTTGTAGATGCTGTAAAAAAAAGCAAAGGAAAAGCTTTTTGTGTTCTCACTCAAGCAGTGATAGCTGGCAAACAATTTGAGTTGCACGTGACAATTCCTTCCCTGTCTACTAAGATTACAAGTTCCATGGCCAAGTATCTCACTGTGCTGTTGCCAAAGAAATAGATTCATGCACATGAAGGTGTAGGAAACCAGTTTGATGATCTATTTTGCAGGTCCGTTCTGAACTGTTGAGTTTATACCTGATACAAAGTAACAAAATGACAAATTAATTGAGAGATCTTTCTCTTACTGCAGCCCTGGACTGTTTAGGAACAGACTCCTCTCTTTCTACAGTCACTTGCTAACCTGAACCACAAGCAAGGACAGAACTCAAAGTGGTTAAAAGGTGTTCTTAAGCCCCTCCTGCTAATTTTATTTCTCCTTTCCTTCCAAAGATCTAGAATTATTAAAGGAGATTCACTTAAAATCTCGGATCGTGTTGGTCTGCAATGAGTCTCAGTGAGCAGGAATTGAGAGCTGCTGCATGAATGGGCCTGTGTTTAGGAACTTAAGAAAAAAAAAACGGTAGCTAGAAGAAAAGAAGAAAAGAAGAAAAAACTAGACAGGAAGAGTATAAGAGACTAAACCAGATTTTAAAATTCTGGTACATAAGTGATTTCACTTTCAGTAATGCACCTAACAGTTACAGTTTTGAGGATAAGGAGATATGTTATTTCCTTTGGATCAGGGCAGATGCACCAGAATCCAGTGTTTTACTCACTAGAACAGTTTAGAATCATAGCAGATGAGCTGGGCATAGACATCATTCTAATTTATGATAGACAGAACTGGTTAATTGAAATTATCTGGCAATAATATTTAATTACAAATCTCTACACCCAGAGCAACCTGAATTTGAGGAATAAACAGGTTGTACGTAGTTAGTACAGCCATGGCAAAATTCAAGCCTTCTTGTATTTTCTGAAAAATGCAGTGTAGCACTAGTGCTTTCTTTCTCTGTAATCCCAAATTTTCTTCTGGAAGACAGCTACCTGATTTAAATGTGATTCATCACAGTTTATGTGGAAGCTCTTTTTGCATTGCAAAGGTATTGCTTGACACTTTAGGACATAAACTTTAATTACCAAAATTAACAAGGGCAACAAAAATCTAGCAGTTATTAATTAAGTTGTATTTTTAAATTGCATGCCTAAAAGTCCTCTTGTGAACAAAACAGTAACAGTACAATAAAGGTTACCTAATTCCCCATTTCAAGTTTATTACTTCAATAATTCTGTTATAGAAAAGGACAATTTATTAAATCAGGTATAAGGGTTGGCTTTTTTTTGTTATTCTGATTTTCTGAATTCAGCAGTTTAATAGCAATTTATTTGGTTTATAGAGTGCTGTTTTCATCCATACCCAAAAGTTACTTTAATTATTTAATTATTAAAATAATTTTGCAGGACCCTAACACACCTCATGTTTGTTACTTTTGCATGTAGATTTTTAATGTTTCTCCCAAATCTTTCAGGGTTGTTTTACCAACTATGCTAGTAATAATTATTCAGTAACTAAAATCCTCATAGTTCCTTATTACCTCATCTACCCCCTCTCTCTCAGCAGTGAAAGAGCTGTAAAGGGAGGTTCCACATCATAAACAAGCTAGAGCCTTCACATCGCCTCAGACAAACTGCTTAACTACGGTATAGAATATGGGAGGAAAGGGGCCTGCAGTGAGTCAAGGGGAAAACACTACAGGAAACAAATATTAATTACTGCTGCATAAATCAGGATAGTCACTAGTGAGTTTGGAAATAATGGGAGGAATGGCTTGAAACTCAGAGTTAGTGGATTACATCTTGAATCTAGTCCTTTCCCTCCTACCTTTTGTCATGTTGATTTTCACCTTGATGGAAGTTTAACATACAACACAGAAAACAGCATTGCCTTCTAGTGAAAATATTAAGATCTATCAAGCTTTCAGAATTTACTGCATATTATTGATACTACAAGACCCCATTCACATTGATGTTAATTACTTTTTTTTCTTTTATTATATTGCAGAAGCATCTAAAGACCTCAGCTGAGATGAAGGTCCAGCTATGCTTGACATGCTATATTTGCTGCCTCAATACTTTGTAATCTAAGTTTGAATGGCAGAGAACAAAAACATGTGTATGGTTTATCTAAGTATGACAACAGATTTACAGGGAGATTAAGTTACTCGTACAAGGAAACAGTGTAGGGGTTGGGTGAAGGGGCTGGAGCCTGATTCTGGTGACCTAGTGGACCCCTCTCCACCACCTCACCTTTGCTGAAATACACATCTCTGTCCCCTTTAAGCACTTACTTTCATTCATATGGCCCTTTAGGAATCACTGGTGACACAGTGCAATGGTTCTGGTGAATTGCTCCCTTGACCATAGTTCAGAATAATGTCATGGAGACTACCATAGGGAAGAAAGCAGACCCCTCAGCTATTAAGACTCTGGCCATGAACTAAGCTGGGCCACTAATGTATATAATGCATATATATGTGCATGTGTGTGTAAGAGTGGAGGGGTCTGAAAGTTGTTTAAAACTATTTCCAGAAAAAGATGCATCTGAATTTAAAGAAGCCTTTGCAAATTCCACACAGACTAGTTAGGAAAGAAAATTACTTAGGTTTGTCAAGAGATAGGTTTCTGGAAAAGAACTAAGGAAAAAAATGACCAGTTGAATCCCCAGCATCTTCTGACAGCTTAGGGAATTATGGAAATAGTTGTTCACAAACTAGTTGTTGTGCCAGCCGCCTCATCTTTAAGAGATCATCTCTGATTTCCATTTTTCTCACAGAATTTCCACTGACTCCAAAGCACGTGTATCAAGGGGAAGAACTGGGACCTATATGTACAATATACATGCCAAAGTTTCAGGTTTGACAAAGTCATGTATTTAGTATAATTAACAACAACCTTCCAAGTCAAGGTTGAAGAAATTAATCACTTCAGATGTTGACTGCTGAGGACATTTGCTATGATCTGTCAACAATTTATAAAGACAACTCCTGGGTGACAATGAAGATTTTGCTCTAGATAACATTGGAATGCACACAAAACACGTTATGTGTGGGGATTATTATTTCAGTTTCTTATATCGTTCTTATCTGGTTAATAAAACGGTAACCAGTCATCTATCTATGTATATACAAGATAACACAGCAACAGCAACACAAATCCCTCACATTACTTAATCTTTTTTTATGTTACCCTTAATCTGATAATTAACAGCAGCTGTGATGATGATCGTTGTGTGCTGATTCCCGTCTATATAAGTTACACTGAGGCCAGTAACTCACTCACAAGGTAAATGACTGTGGCGTTGAGCAGGCATTAGTCCTCTTTGGGCTAAAAGGAAAGGAAGTAGTATTGTACGAGATGGAAAAAAAATGCAACTTTTATTTATCCCAGCGTGGAATCCTCTGTATGGCCTTTATTTTTAGTATCTGCCTTTGAATGAGTTTGCTAATAGGAAGCAGTGTTAGAAAGTCATTCTTGTATCCTGAGCCAGTTTGCTACTTGGACTACTTTGGCAATTGTCTGGATCAATCATTGAATTTCAGAGTATGCCCTCAGTGTTAGAAACACAGAAATGTGTTTCAAGTTTGATTTAGTTTTAGTGGTTTTAACACCAGTAAGATTTCATTTTCTTCTTAAATACTTTCTGTAGTGGTATTCCTTTCTCTCCAGTTTATCAGATCTCACCCATCTTAGTCAATGGGAAGCCTACCTCCTTCTTTTTTTAAAAAAATCAAGTGGGTTTTGGAGAGAAAGACTTTTGTTCTATTCTTGGTTATACATCAGGTAGGCCCAGATTTTGAAATAATGTAAATATGTTAAATAATCTGTATTCCAGTCCTGGATATGACTTTGAGACAGCAGTGTAAAATTCAGAAACTCTTTTAACTTCTAGGACATGTTCCTGTATTTGAAAAATAAAAACGTCATTACTTATCAAATGGACAAAGTTTATGGAGAGAAGTATAATTCCACAGGAAGGAGTTAGAAACAGAGATCACCAGTGTTTTGGTTATTACCATCTACCAGTTTATTAGATCATAGACTGTTCACTGGAGGATGGTGGTAAATCCAGCTTCTGGTGGATTTCACATTTCTGCTTTTTCAATCAAATGTAGCTCATATTTTCAAGCGTACCAATTCTTACTTGTGAATAACTTTCTTTGAAAGTCTTCAGAAATTGAAAGATGTGATAACATCTACTTCTAAGACAGAAAAAGCAGATGAACAATTATGCAAAATTTCTGCAAATTGTCTTTCAAAATTTTTGTATGTATTGGTGATAAACTGTCAAATATAAGACGGAATATGGTGTTCCAACCATGTGTGTGGATGCCATCTTCCAATGTGTCCTTTTAGAAGACAGCAGGTGTTTGGTTTTTGTTTTTTTGTTGTTTTGTTTTTCCTTTGGTCATCTATATATATGCTTGGACTGCATTGTCGGCTGTCAAAAGTAAGAAGTAGAAACAAGTGTCACCACTTTGTTCTTTGAAGACATTCACCCAATGACCTACTCACAGCACTTCCAGTGTCTTATTTTGAAAATTCTGAAGGGAGAATGGAGGGCAGTTTGAGCCCATTTCCCCACTTCTGATGGAACTCACCATCAGCACCAGCCAGAAAGGGTGGTGGATGGAAAGGATGGGAAGGGGTGAGTATCTGGGATTTCTAGAAGAGGCAGAAAAGTTTGCTTAAACTTTCTTTTCATCTGCTTTTAAGATGTTGCTTTCAGAAGTCTTCCTGTCACAAATGACTTATCCCAGATCTAATAAAAGACTTCTGTAGAATAAAACTGTCACTTTTTGAATGGAAACAATACTATAAAATTTTATATTCTATCATTTCTCCCAGGAGTATTGTTCCTTCTTATTTGAAAACTTCCAAAAGTGTCTTCATTCTCATTTTTCCATAGAATTAGTTGACTGTGATGTTGTCTAATCAATACACTTCCAGATCCTTAGGAAATGAAGCATTTCTACAAATGTGTTCTATAAATTTCGTAAGTTCCACAAATGTTTTCTTGCCAAATGGAATTTTGTCCTATCTCAACTGCTGTAAGAAAAGGATTTAAACTAGAAGGCACATTAGAAATTCTGAAGTCTTTCATGCCCTCACACTGCCAGCTGTGGAATAGTCATTTCTGGGAATATAGTGCTGTTGAATAAGAGGTGGATGTTCTATTACAAAAATGCTAATTTCACAAGAGTTGATTTTTTTGTAGTTACATTTAATCCATAGAGATGACACAGAAAATGTAAATTTACATTTTTTAGTATGATTAGGAGATTCTGTCAAAAGTCATGAGAGCTGGGTTTCATAGATGGAAGAGGGAAAATTTATCACATGATCAGTTTACAGTATGGGGAAAATTATAAACTGCAGACCCATAAAATGTAGATTCTATGTGCAGAAGGGGTCAGGTTCTTCATAATTTTCAGTAATTTTTAAATTTGTAGCTGTAGTGACCTGCTAGCGTGAAGAAGAAATTTTTGTAACCTAACTGAAGCCAGGGTTTTCCTCTATGAGTGGTTCCATTGGCCATTGCTGTGAGTATTTGTAAAAGAATACACTATACAGTAGTGCTAAAGTCCCAAGAATGACAATGTGTCATTGGTAGTGCCTGTTAGTCATAATCTCTCTGGTGGTATATCATTGTCATTCTTTCATTGGTATGAGTAAAATGAGGTTGTTTTTTTGACCTGGCTAGTTATTATTGTTCTAAATGTAACTTTAAAGCCGAAGAAAGAAATAAGGCTGTTCATTTCCTAGTGGCAACATTGAAACTATTGAAGAAATGTTCCTCTTTCAATCATAGTATCTTCATATTTACCGGTAGATAACTGTAAGGTCCATCCTATTAAGCAATTACATGACCATTGTTGAAGTTACAATAGGAAGTATGACCATACACTGGAAGCAATCTAAGTTTAACAGTCTTGTTATTTCTAAAATAAAGTAAGAATTGACATAAAATAAAAGTTTTATTGATTGGTATGATAAACTACCTGGATTAGCAGATGAATGACAGATATTGGAAATCCAATTTTACAGTAAGAAGCCCTTCTCTGGTCATCTTTTAACATGCACTGATTATCCTCCATACATATAAATATGAATATAAATCTCAATTTTAATACTCCTGAATAACCTTATTTTCTTAGACAACACCACATTTTTATGGCTTTTATATCACACATTAAAAATGCATAATAATGTAAAAACACTGATATTAAAGTTCCCTGACAAACATAATCTCACCTGGTAAATGTCAGCAAGATTTTTGATACTAAAATACTTCCACTACATAGGTGAGAAGCACTTTACCGCACCATATTAATGCATTGCAAGATCATTTGCTTTAGTTAATTCATTAAGAGAAATAATATTCTGTCTTTTGAGTTAAAGATAGACCATAGTAATGTTATATCTAAAGCCCTACTTTTATTTTTGCTATGGCAAGTGATTTTACATCTATGACAGAAAATAACACAACTTTTAGCAAGACTTCTCAGAAGTCCTGCCATTTTATGTTTGGATAGCAAGACTGCTAGGTCCAACAAAACAACAACTACTGCAGAGTAAGAGAAACTTATATTGCTTTCATGATCTCTCAGAATTCTTTGAATGTATAGAAAAGGAGGTAATTAAGGACAACTAGCTAGCAATTCATGTTATTTTCTGAAGACTTTTACCAAAAAACCCACCCAAAATCTACTACAGAGACTAAATGGTCTTCAGAAGATAAATGTACATTTTAATCAAAACCTGACCAAGTAACATAATGCAGAGCATATGATTATACAGTCTGTATTACTGGGACCAAATCTAAAAGCAAGGGAACTTCTGGCTTTTTTTAATGCTTATATTAATAATCTGGAAAATAACTTGGATGCACGCTAGAAAAGCTCCAGATAAAGCAATGGTCTTTAGATAAGCGAGGTCAGGGAGACCTGTTAGAAAATTTGACTTAGGTATGCTAAGTTCAGTGAAAGATTTACACAATGACAAGTGAAGTAAGTGTTGACACGTAAAAGTTAAATTGGCCTGGAGTTGCGAATTACTGTGAACTATTATCTCACAGGGGTTCCCCACTGGCTGTGGCCACTGAGGAAACAGAGCCAGGTACCACACAGAGAACCCAATTAAATACTTTTAAAAATCACTGATTAAGATATCACAATGCTTAAGGATTGATGTTTAGCACAAAGAATGTCCTACTACCTTTACACAAATCACTAGTATGGCCTCAGCTGAAGTAGTGCATGCAGGCAGCCCACCTCTGAATAAGAGCTGCAAGAAAATTAGAACTTCTCTACCCATCCTGTATAAGGGAACAAAAAAGTATGGAACTAAGACATGAAAGTAAAAACCCCCTTATTATTGTTGTTGACCCTTTTCCCCCTTCCTCTCTGCCCACAGATCAGTAAATCCTAAAGCTGAGAGTTTAAGATTCAGAAAAAATTTTAGCAGCTATATGACTATCAGGCAGGCAGGCAATAGTAATTTTGGAAGAGATTATAAATATCATGCTTTCTTCCTTAAAACAATCCTGTATAACAATTTTTATGTTCCTATAACCTTTAGATTGCCCTTGTATCTATCTGAGGAAACAACAGCAGGAAACCAAATATATAATGAAAAAATGGCCTTAGTTCTAATGTCTTTAAAATCTGATCGGGTTATTCTGAGAAAAATATCTTTTCTAAATCTAACTGCTTCATACTAATGAGATAGTTACTGGAGAAACTGAACTTCCAATGAAATATAGGCCTCCTTTCCTACTAGTTTCATTAGTGATTTGTTGAGAGAATTGAAATCATAGGGTATGTACCTCCAGGGCAACACTGCTCTGCAAAAGTGGTCAGGTGAAGGGTGCTGAGAGAGTTGAGGATTTATGACTTTGTGCAATAGGTCTCTAAGGGCAGCCATGTAATCACAAACTATGGCATTGTCCATGTCTGGGATTTTTTGGATTACCCAGGACAGGAGGGTTCAAGATCACTGCTTGCAGTTCTTAGGATTATGAAATCTGATGTCAATCTATGGCTCATTTCCCAAGTCCAAAGGAAAGAATATAGAAAATACATGAAAACCTGAGTTGAAACATTACAACCAAACTTTTGTCTTTGTCTGAAGAAGCTTGGCTATCTAGATTAGCAGTCTAGATTCAGCTGGGGCTCTTCCAAAGCTGCTTTCACAAACCAGTTTCCAGTGGTTATTTGTGGCTGCCAGAATGTCTAGTTATTCAATACCTATCAAGTCAGTACACTTGCAAATAATCAAGAAGACTAGAAACTTTGGGAAATACAGCTGAAATAAGTTTTGAAGTCAGGCCTCCAGTGTCAATTCATTTTCAAATTCTCTAAACAAACTTCTTGATTAGTTCTTTTTTACATTTCTTGTCATAAGGAATTTTAAAACACAAACTTTTCAAAGCCAGTTGAAAGTGAACTTACTATCTAATGGGCAAGAATCCTTTCTTTTTTTTTTTTTTTTCCCCAAGCCAGATTTGGTCAACATTCTCTGAAGAAAATCTATTCTGATGAACTTGTAATTTCAATAAGTCTTACTTTTTCCATTCGTATTTGCAAATAGTGGATGTATTTAGGTCTGCTCAGTATTTCATCTGCTGAAGTGATGTCTTGCTCTTGGCTATTTTTAATTCTTTCCTTTGATACAAAGGTAGTGCATACTTTCATCTTTTTGTGTGTAAGATCACACACATATTTAATGAGGATACAACAAAGCCCCAGCTATGATTAAAAAGTGTTCCATATCATCAAACTGTCTTGTCCCCACACGATTTCCAAATTATAGTAAATGTACATAAAAACTTCAACTGTATTGGTGGATCAGGGGTTATATATCAGCATTTTGGTTCATCAAATTTTAAACCACAGTACAGATTCAGCACTAACACTGACTCTAAACACAGTTTAAATATTACATTGTCTGACATACCTGTGCAGAGTTTGGAGTACTTTCAAATTAGTACAGAACTTTCACTCGTTTATGTATTCCAATGCTTCAGTGTTTCCTGGTTGAAACTGGTAGAATTTGGAGCCTGCTTATAGAAAAAAAGGATACATATTTGTATATCAATAATACCATGCCTAAAAAAGATAGCCTAGTAATGCCTTCAAAGGTAATACCTTCTCCTAGTATAAAATTACTTTCAATATTTATGCTTATACTTTATAATACCTCAGAATTTCTAACTAACATAAAACTGATTTATTATTAAAAAAAATATGAGAATTGACAGGGAGGAGGACAAAACCATATCCAGACACCAGTGAGGACAATATTTTCTATTTAATTGATTTTAGTCAGATCTACTATAGCTTAGGAAAAGCATAGATTAGTTGTAAGTGATACATAATTCACAACATTAAAATTATTTTTTTGATGCAATATATGACTAGTTTACCTAAAGGACTGAAAATAGGTCACAATGGAGGGAAAGCTGTAGATGAAAGATTGTTCAAGGCTGTACTGGGTCTGGCTGGGATGGAGTTAGCTTTCCTCATAGCAGCCCATGAGGTGCTGTGCTTTGCATCTGTGGCTGAAACAGTGCTGATAACACACCAGTGTTTTGGCTATTGCTGAGCAGAGCTTGCACAGCATCAAGGCTGTCTCTGCAAACCACTCCTGCCACCAAAGGCCAGTAGGCTGGGGGTAGGCAAGAGGTTGGGAGGGGACAGAACCAGTACACGTGACCCCAAGCGACCAAAGCGATATCCCATACCATATGATGCCATGCTCAGCAACGAAAGGTAAGAGAAAGGAGGAGGAAACAGGCAGCATTCATAGTTAAGGCATCTGTCTTCCCAAGCAACTGCTATGAGTGGTGAGGATCCACTTTCTAGGAATCAGCTGGGCATCTGCCTGCTAATGGGAAGTAGTGAATTAATTCCGCTTTGTGCTTTGCATCCACATGCAGCTTTTGCTTTACTTATTTAAAATCTCAACCCATGAGCTTTTCTATCTTACTCTCTTCCCTGGTCCCATTGAGGAGAAGGAGTGAAGCAGCAACTAAGTGGGGGTCTGGCAGCCAGACAAGATCAACCCACCACAAGGGCACATACCTTACTTTCAGGTTTTTGAGTTGGTTTTGTTGGTTTTGCAGGGATAGTGAAATCAGTAAAGGAAGTTTGTGTAATTTCAATGTGTTTTGGATTTGGGAGTTTAAATAAACTAAACTGGATTTCCAAATCTTTTGACATTCCCCTTTTGATCCTTGTAAATCAAAGCTATTATACCTTGTGGAGTTATCCCTAATTCTGTTAATTTAAGGACTGTCTGCTCCAGGTCACAAAAGAAATTGTGATTTACAAGGTTAGCTGACTAATTGGCTTGGTTCAGACAGGAATGCCAATCCTCATTTTGCTTCTAAAGATATTAAGTGTTGTGCTAAGATACTTAATGCAGTTCCACAGAATTTCTCATACATTCAACTAAGTCTCCAAAGTGGCATATTGTCTGTCTTCATTTCACACCCTTTGCATCTGGATTATGTAACGTGGCGAGTGGACATTGTCAATCTATTACTATTTTCTGTAGATGCTTCTCCTTCCCTCCCCTATGCTCATTGTCCCACTCATTTGTTTTTCTTTCCTCTTTCAGGAGAGAGTACTCAGAAAACGTTACTTCTGCATTTGCACATATAATGGCACATTTGTGTTCATGATATTGCCAAAAGGACAGTAATTTAACCCAAGAGATACTGGCATTTTCCATTTGATGGAATGACTAACGGCTAGCAATGCTTTTGATACCAAAGATAATTTTCTGTATAACAAGAACAGGCATATACACTTTGAAAGTCCCAGTACAGGACTTCAGAGTTCCATTAAAACTTGTTTGCTGTGCATCAGGACCCCCAGGAACTTTTCAGCAGAGCTGCTCCCATGCAGTCAGACCCCAGCCTGTACTGCTACTTGAGGTTATTCAGTCCCAGATAAAGAACTCACATTTATCATTGTTAAACCTCATGCAATTTTTGCTGGCCCAGTCTTCTAGCCTGTCAAGGTCCACCTGTATAGTAGCTCTTTCTTCTGATATATTGGCCTATATTGGGATTACATGGCAAGGTTTTGGTAGGTGGGAAGGTGCTGCTGGACAGAGGAAGCTGTCCCTATGCCAGACAGAGCCAGTTCCAGTTGGCTTTAAGAGGGGCTTACCACTTGGTCACTGGCGAAAGCTGAGCCAGTCAACAACATTGGTATCACTTCTATAAGAATGTATGTAAGAAAGGGTGAAAATGCTGTGCAGTGGCTGTGAGAGGGGAGTGAAAAAAATAGAGAAACAGCTATGCACAGACCAAGGTCAGTGAAGCAGGACGAAGAGGGGTTCTAGGTACCAGAGCTAAGATTTCCCTGCAGCCCATGGAGAATACTGTGGTGACACAGGTTGTCCCCCTGCAGCCTATAGAGAACCACGGTAGAGCAGATATCTACATGGCAGCCCCTGCAGGACCCCGCACTGCAGCAAGTGGACAAGCTGTGAATGAAGCTGTAGCCCATGGACACCTCATGCTGTAACAGGTCCCTGGAAGGAATTGTGGCCTGTGAGGGACCCACACTGGAGCAGTCCATTCCTAAAGGCCTGTACTACATGGAAGGGACCCACATTAGGGCAGTTCTTGAAGAACTGCAGTCCATGAGAAGGGCCCATGTTGGAGAAGTTCATAAAAGACTATATCTCATGGTAGGGACCCTATGGTGGAACAGAGGAAGAGCATGAGGAGGAAGGATTGGCAGAGATTAAGTGCTATGAACTGATTGAACCCCCCCTTTCTGTATTCCCCTGTGTCACTCACAGGGAGAGAACATATAAGAATCAGGAATGAAGTTAAGCTTGGGAACAAGGGAGGATTTGGGGAAATATATTTTCAGTTTTATTTCTTACCGTCCTACTCTGTTACAATTAATTGGCAATAAATTAAATTAATTTCCTCAAGGTGAATCTTCTTTGCCTGAGATGGCACTTAGTAAGTAATCTTCCAGTTCTTATCCTGAATTACAAACTTTTCATTGTATTTTCTCCCCCTGTCCTGCTGATGGAGATGGAATGATAGAGTGGGTTGCTGGGTACCTGGCAGCCAGCCAAGGTCAACCCTCCATGACCTCTCCTCACTGTTTGGTGTCATCTGCAAACCTGGTGAGGGTGAGTTCAATCCTTTGACCCAGAATGTTTATTGAGGACTGAACAGCATTGGACCTACCATCAACATCCAAGAAACTTTGCTTGTGATTTGCTGCCAAATTAGACTTTGAGCCTTTAACCGCTAACTTTTGAGCTTGGTAGCTTAGCCTGTTTTACACACACACTGTGGACCATCTTTCCATTCCATATCTTACCACATACAAAGTCTCTGCTAATTTGATGTATAGGAAATGGCCAGTCAATTTAAGACTTGGATTTATTTAGTTAAATTACACTGGAAGTTTCTCGCTAGATAGTCACAGAAAACCTGAAATCAAACACTCAACAGTTAAAAGCATAATTGTGCTTGCATGAAAAGAGGCAGAAGCTGACAAGCACATGTTATACCTATACATGGCAAAATCACACCAAAGACTCTATCTTATCATTAAGTGCTTTCTTACTGGAAGTAATGTTCCTGGTTCTTCTAGGTTTCAGTATTTTCTGTCTGAAAACTTATCCTATCTTTCCTATCTATCCTTATTTTCAAGGTAAACAAACATAACATTCCAAGATCGACTGAACATCCAGTTACCTTCAAATCATACAGTGCATCCTCATAAAGAGGCGGAAAATACATCACAGTCTAGAAAATAGGTTACTTCTTATTGTATTTTTTGTGAACTTGGAAGAAATTTATCATCTGTTGTTGAAGATCTAGGTTAACTGGAAGACTCAACAAAACTGCCAGACTGAAGCAAGGTTGGCTGTAACATGTATAATGCTTTAATTAAGGCACAAGTGTCCTTTTGTGACAAGAGTCATAAAATAAATAGCTTATTAAAGAATCACTTTAACATGAGCATATTTTGGATATCTAGAGGGAAATAAACTTTGACCTTTTTTAACAATCGAACTGTATTCTCAAGCAAGAACAAAATAGAGTCTTTATTCTGCTTTAGAGAAGCAAAGTAACAAAACCCAAATACTGTGAATAAAGAAGGAAATTTTGAAACACGCTGAATTATAAACTTACTGAAAGATTTATGCGGACTCAGTTTAAAAGGATTAATATTGTTAATATATATGGCTTTTCTTCTAAAATATAACATTGTTATATTACAGTTTTAATTTAATTAGTGAAGCACCTACAGTTTATTATATGAGTCCATCAACTGCAACCTCAATCACACCCCAAAGTTTTGAAAAAGGGGTATTTATTTCTGTTACATGTCATCAGGAAATAATTTTGTTACTTTCAAGAAATTGTTGCAGGAACCCGAGTCACCTCAACCTCTAAGAGGTAACTGTTTGTTCTGTCTTCTGTAATAAGCTTTTGTAAGAGGACCAAAGGTCTTCTGTCTATACAATTTCACCTCACCCAGTAACTTTTTAAAGAACTTAAGCGAATACAATAAACGTTGTCTATCATAATAATAAATACAAGTTTCCATAGACTTACATCTACTTTTATCAAATCATTTGTGTATGATGTTACAGGTCAGCCTTTGATGTTCTAATGACTGCAGTCCTGAGGATAAAACAGTGTTTTGTTTTCCTAGAAGACAGATAATAATATTTTGGGTTATACGAGGTTTATTGCCTTGTATTGAGTTACATTGAAATTAGTCTTCTCTGCTTTGTCTCTTAAATTTACTTGTTACTGTAGAGTTTCTTTGATTCAAGCAGCTGATTAGTTGCCAGGGGTGACCTGCCTAGATAAGGGAGTCAGGAGTCCTAATGTAACTCTGCATATTTACAAAGTCCTTCTTCCCTAAACAAAGAATACCACAGCTGGCAACACTTCCATTGCCTGCAGTCCTGATGGCATTTCAGACCCTGACCTAAAGGCTTTCCCTTTAAACTGTTTTCAGGGTTGCATATCATTATTATCAAGGTTGCTGCTCCCACGTATACACATGGCCTTTTGTACTCCTTTCTGGTTTCTGACCTTTCCTGGTTGTTTCACTTAAAGCCAACTCTCAAAAGAGTGACTGATCAATTCCACAGCCTTTCTAATTACACTTGCAATTTCATTTTGTCCAGTGAGTTTGTGTCTGTGTTTTGTTTTGATATCCCCCTTTTCCAATATTTTATCACAAAAAGGAAGTTCTTGCATTACCAGGACTTTTAATGCAATACAGTCTGTATAGAAACTTGATCTTTTGGTAACTATGGGTATTAACCATAGTTTTCATGCAGTAGTGATTCGTTTTTGTGGCTTTTCCAAAAGGAAAAAGCTGCAGGAGAAGAAAGAGCTGCTGGAGGAATAATTATCTGGAATTGTTTTTCTGCAGCTGAACTTACGACCCTTGCAGATGCTAAGTACCAACCGAGATACAAAACATCAGGCAAGGAACCAAAGTTATGTTGTGATACATGCAGAGAACAGGTACAGACTGGACTCCTAGCGTATCTAAACTATGATTGTTTAAGATCTACTCATACAGAATAACCCAACTATTTCTGAGGAAAAGAGTAGCTTTCAATAGTTTGAAATAAGTAAATGTATATGTATATCAACTCCAACTAGGGTGTCTAAGAAGCTGTCATACTTTATACTGTCGAATGAAGATCCAAACAAAATAGGTTGAAAAATATGAAAGTTACATAAGGTATTTACATGCTTTTCTATATGTGCTTATAAACCCTTAAAGACTGCTGGTGGTTTTATTTGCTAGTGTATTACATAACCCTCGTTACATTTTTGCAGTATACGGGGTTGCCATGTTAATTATCCTTTGTATAGCGCCTACGGCCGCTGAACCTGAACACATTGTACTTCTTACTTATGAAAAACAAAACCAGAAATTGAAAGCTAACAACACGAATACAGAGTAAGTGGCTTCCGCTTTTGAGACATTAAAAAATTTTACTCGATCGAAATCAAACTCATTATTTCTCCCAGCATTTTAGAAGCATGTATGCACACACACACACACAGAGGCATAAACATACACATATACGTGTTCTATCTGTGAATAAGTTTACTTTGGATGCTTAAAAGTTTCACAACTTTTTCTTTATTTTTGGTGCTTGATCTGCTGGAAACACACAAAAGAATAGTCCACAAGGAATAGCTGGACTTGAAAGCAAACTATTGCCAAGGCACACATGAAATCCATTGGAACAGAGGAAGATGATGTTCCCACGCTTGGAGTTCAGCCCTGCAAAAGCTGCAAATGTTGAGATAACAGCTAGAAAATGAGGAACATATGGTTCTTTTTGTGGTTTTGGGGTTTTTTTTTCAGCATAAATGTCTGATATCTCGTATTATGGCTAGTATTGGTAAATGGAACAAAGTAAAGTCAAGAAATTATAGACTACCTTTCAGAAAATTAGTGTAGATGATGGAAATATGCAAATGTATTTAGAAGAAGGATGTAGTCTGTGTTCAAACTACAGTAGTTTGTGGTCATTTTGTAGTTCGGTGACCTCTGTCTTGTTTCCAGACAAGTTTTCTAATAAATTGTTCTGAATTGTTCTGAACACTTGCCAAGAAAATAATGCTATTATTGCCAGGTCCCAAGTGTCTCTGTGGTTACAATGTCATAGTGAAACTATTAGTGGAATTACTGTGTCAGAAAGGCACCTCACAAGTTAAGGACAGTCTATGGCACAAGACCTGAAAACACCTTGTGATTCTTCCTGACAATTCTGTCAAAATTGCAAGTTATTAGTTTCAACTACAACGCCTGAGCAATTGCAACATCCCAGAAAAATATTTATGTCTATGTCCACAACTTGACAGAACTCCTGGAAAACTAGGAGGGAATCACAGACACTCTCTTGTTTTCTTAGCTTGGCTACCATAGTGCCTGATGACCTCCAGGTCTAGAAAGGGGACAATAGTTTCCAGCATATCTGTATCTACTTAGCTCCACTCACAGATTACATTCTTACAATATGTTGTGGGTTTTTTTTTTTTTCTTATAATACTAGAAGACAAGGTGGGGTAAAGAGATATGGAGGTGAATAGAGAATCCCTGGTGTGGGGAGGAGTAACTCCATGCAATAGTAGATCCTAGGGCTGGCTGACTGGAACACAGCTCTTCAGAAACAGGCCTGAGAATCCTGGTGGAAGAGTTGAACCTGAGCCAGAATTGCGTGCTTGCAGCGATGACAGCCAGCACCTTGGGCTGCATCAGGAGAAGCGTTGACAGCAGATTGAGGGACGTGGATCCTTACAGTCTGCTCAGCTCTGATGAAGCCACATCTGAAATGCCGAGTCCATTTCTAGGCCCTCCAGTACAAGAAGGAAGCCTACTTCAGGTGATCTCACTTGGGAAGTGTAGTCAGGCTAGGGGTCACACTAGGTGATCTCAAGAGGTGCCTTCCAACCTAAATGATTATGTGATTTTGTGAAGACAGATATGGATGTACTTGAGCAGGTCCAGTGGATGACCATGAAGATGACTTAAGTGGAGAATCTAACATATAAGAAGAGGCTGGGACTTTTCAGACTGGAGAGCAGAAGGTTTTTATTAATATATGTAAATACCTGCAGTGGGGTGGGATACACACACATAAAGGTGATGGAGCCAGATTTTTCTAGGTTGTAACCAGTGACAGGACAAGAGGCAGTGGACACAGATTGCTGTACAAGACATTACTTTTATATAAAAGAAAAAACTGGAAGGGTGATTGAACACTGTAACAGGTTTTCTAGAGAGGCTGTAGCATCTCCATTCCCGTTCACCTGATTGGATATGGAGCTGAACAACCTGCTTTCGTTGACTGCTTTGAGAAGAGGGGTTGGACTAGATCTGCAGAGCTGCCTCCCAGCCTCAACCATCCTGTGATTTTGTGATGCTGTGTTGGGAGTAGAATAAAAGGAAATAGAAAACCCAGGGAGTCCCGCTAAAGGTGAAAAAAAAATAAAATGGGACTATGTAATATATAGAGAAGATATGGACATACTAGGGAACTGTGGCATAGGGATACAGAAGGTTTTTGGCAAATATATAGAGAGGGGAGTGGAAATCTATTGGAGGAATGAAAAAGGACAGGTGAAAGGGAGTACAGGGGTTTAATACAGGGGCCAGAGAAAAGGTATGGAGCATACAGAGAATCTAGCACAAAGACATTAGGGGAGTATCTGCAGTTTTAGGCATGAGGAGAGGAGGTGTGCAGAGTGTTGTTCTGTTCTTAAAATGAAGGAGATAGGCAGTAAAGCAGCACATAAGTGTCTCGTAGGGTCCAGCAGAAGAATGTGGGGAATCTCTGGGGGGTGTTTTTGTTTCAGCCTCACAAAGGTAATGATATGGGTAAGCCATTTAAGTATCAGAATACTAGCTAACTTAGCCTTACTGACCCATCTTAAATAGAGGAGGATCATGACAAGAAGGAGAAAAAGTTAGGGTAGGGGTTTGCAGGCTTGGCACGATGAAGACAGCAGGCTTCATTCACAGATAGAGAACTACTGAGTGCTAGGCAAGTAAAGCACAGGATACAGGCAACAGATACAGAAACAGACCAGATGGATTAACAGGTGGTGTGAGCATAGCACAAGGAAAAAATGGGTAGAATACTGATAGAAGGAAAAAATATGACCAGATTCAGCAAAAGTCAGCTGAATTCCAGTTCAGGCCACTAAATTTCAGAAAGCAGAATACGAAATCCATATGGGACTTTTGTTGTTGATCCAGGACAGTTGCCAAAACCTGATTTAATGCAGGGCAAGCAGTATATAAGACAAGATTCAATAGTTTGGCTTATCAAAAATCTTGATGACTGCTTAGGTTTTGTCTAGACTTAGAAAGGCCCTTCAAACTGCTCTATATGAATTTAGGACAGTAGATTCCCAGAGATGCCATGTGATGAAGGACATATGATTTTAGTACAGATACAGGCCAAGAAGCTCAATGACTACTGCCTCCTCTACAGAGTTAGTAAAGTAGTAGTGCACAATATGCTTTTCATGTAGACACTGGTCTAACACCTCTAGAAAGTGAAATATAGATTAACTGTAAAGCCTCTTAATGCTATGCAGTCAAGAAATGCTGAAAGTGTTTTAGATAGCCTTCCCTCCAACACCCCAAATTAAAAATCACCAGTTCCTACAGTCCACAAAAGATAAAAGAAAGACTGAAGAGACAACTGTATGTAAATAATTAGCACAGTTTTCAATAAGAGGCTGAAGTTGGCTGCAGTTGTTTCCTTAGGGGTGAATTTTCTGCCAGCAGTGCTGTAGGACAAATCATATTCTGCTGATTCATGTGAGTAGCCATTTTAAAGTCAATATTTGTGCAGTTCTATTTAAGAAAATTTTCACCTGAGTCAGGAATATAATTCCACAGTTATCATTTCCAGCACTTTGGTTGTCTTAATGGAGGTGTACACAGAAATATGTTTTGCTTGCTGGTGGCAGTTTTGAGTTTTATTGTATGTGTTATTTATATCTTCTATTTTCCCCTATTTCTATTATAACTCAGATTATTATGTGCTACGTCAAAGCAAGAAATTCCAGACAGGAAGAGTGAAGTTAGTTTAGCTACCAACAGTGTATTTTCGTATTTCAGTATATCGGAGTGTACCATTTTTTGGTCTTATATTTGGAAAATTTTAAATATACTTTTTTTGCTTCTCTCTGCTTTTCATTTTTATATTGACCAGGGTGTTTAAGTATGTAATCTAATTTTCTAAATTTATTTATGTATAGAGGACCATGATTGTGTGAATTTTTTACCTTATGGTGTGAAACTAAAATATTTTTGTTGAGATTCTTATAAAATAAATGTAAGCCTATTAACTACAGACATATTCTTCTTAGCTATTTGTTGAAGAAACCTCAAATGATGTTCGACAGCAGCTGAGGATCCACAAACTGTGACTTGAAGACCACAAGTATAACATGATCTTTAAACTAATACGCTGACATTAGTCTAAATAGACATAAATTTTTCATACCCATATCCAAGGTGGCTGTCAAGGGTAGACCTATGGCTGTCCACAGGCACAATGATAATTTTACCTTTTGAATGCAAGCTATTTAAAATCAAGAATGTATCACCTCACTCATGCAGCATGACATCTGCTTAGAAACACTCAGATGAAACATCTTTTCCATTACAAAATACTGATTGAGTAAAATACAGTATTTCATGGGCAGAGATAGGTTTACTCCATATTTAAAAAAGAAAAGTAATATTTTGTTTTGAGTTGGTCATCTTAGCTGAAACAGAGGAGTCTACACCAGTATGTTTCAGCCTTACTGAAATAAAATGTTTTCATAATTTGCCATATAAAATGTGGATGATATGGTGGTGTTACACTGAAAATATTTTTTCTAAGTTAAAAGTGAGATAGTATATGGCATATAATCATCCAAATGTTTAGTTCTATTTCCAAATAACTTTTTGAAAACAGCTTTCATTAAAATTTGGAGTTTCAAAGTTTAAAACTAACAGTTTTTTGAGGAAGAGAAACCAAATTGGTTGTGAACAATTTAAGAAATAATATATAAGGAAGAGAGACAAAAAGCATGCAGGTATCCATATTTTTTTCTCCTGATCCTTTGCTTTTCTCTGCTTTTCCTATATTAAAAGCTGTTTTATATTTCATCAGATGCTTCACTGCAGTTCCTCTTTCTTTACATCATCAGATTTTTTCCCTTTTCTTCCCTTCTGGTTTTATTTTGTCCTTATCAGGATGTTTTTTTTTCCCTATTGCCCCAGTTTTTGGTGTCTGAAACATCTATTTAATCCCCATAGTACTAATTGGCCACTTTGAGATGGACAGTAACCCCATAAAGAAAGCTCTGTAGAAATGCTATGGTTAAAGCTCTAATCCTCACCTCATTTAAACAACAAGCATCTATCTAAAACTAAGGTTATTTCAAAACTGCATTAAGAATTCACAGTTTTGATCTATTTTTATATCTTCTTTATGATTGTATAGTTACCATCTTAATTATCTCACAACAATTACTCTCAAAACACTGTGTTATTTGTTTGTTGTTGTTTTTGGGTTTTTTTCTTCCAAATTGCTTGAACTATTTAAGGAGAGATTTGGCCGATCAATAAACATGCCAGCAACTTTTTTTTTTTTCCTTTCTTTTTTTTCCCACCAGAATGATTATCAGGTTTTTGGATAGCAGTTAGTGCTGCTATTTGTATTGTCCTCATGACAGTTGAGGGCAATTCACAAAACCTAATTCATAGCCCTAACAGATAATAAATACCCTTACTGTCAGGAAATGGTCTTGTTCCTGAGGGTGGTTCAGGGTTGTCTCTGCTCTAGACCTTGCTATAGCTCTCTTTTTCTCTCCTCTACCCTTTCCTCTCTGACAGTAAAGGGTGCACAGGCAGATTGTCTGTGAAGCCCTCACTGTCTGTGCTTGAATCTGCAGAAAAACAATTACATTTGCTGAAGGCACCTTTACAACTTTCTTAGGCCCTGCTAGGGTTTTGTGGGCCTATACAATTGTTTGCTGAACTACTACAGGTACAAGATGTAGTCTTATGTTTTCATGGGGCAAATGAACATCAAGTTCTTTAAGATCTGACTATATACAGTGTTTATAATTACTTACAAATGATGCCCATCTACAATCTATGCCCCACAGTGCTTTGCTATTGTCTAGATTATGTATTTTATTAGTATTATCATGTATTATTATATTAGTAACAAATGGAAGGGGTGGGGGACAAAGCAGGAACAGGTTCATTTAAGCAGTACAAGCAGCAGAATCAGCAGTAAGAGTAGCAGCGCTGTTACATGAGAAGGTCATATTTCTACATATGGAGCCTGGAGGCTGCTGCCTTGTGAGTAGGTTCAGTAGTCATATATGGGAACAAATGACTTTTTGAAGCATTGTAACTCATCACTGAAACCTGAATGCAAAGGTCTTAGATTGTACTGTATCATCACTTATGCCTGAATTATCTGTTTCATAGGGAAGACATTTGGCCCTTGGCATTCATGGTATCACACGTGTTATCCTCACCAATTTTTAGAGCTGTGCTGGCCACTCATTGCTACAGCAGAGAATTTTGGATCACAGCAAAATGTAGAAATTGAGTTATACATTTTTGTAGAAAGCTGAAATTTCCCTGTTGAAAATATATGGAGTTTAAACACGGGTATGAATAGAGATTACATCAAATGTTGTACTGCTATATTGAAAATACTCATTCACATACATTTGTTAATATTTCTTTAATATCTATTTCAGTCTATTAAGGAAAAATATTGTTTCTATTGTACATGCATATATATCTATTATAAAGACTTTTTTATATATATGATGTTATATATAACATCATATGTACGTTGACAAAATTACTGCCCCCATAATTATTAGAAACAAAGTATCTTGGAATTATTTAATTTCAGAATTTTTCATTTTTTACCAGGAAAAATAATAACATATTGTTATTATTGATAGTAAATTTTATATATATATAATATTTAATTTTAAAACAAGAGCAAATAACCAAGTGTGGCAGTCTTATCTGGGTATTTATTTTGTCAGAATTAATGATATCCAATAGGAAACCCCCAAATTTTAACAACATTTAATTCCACAGGGAAAATCTCTTTTCACTAAACATTGTGGAAACATCTATATTCTGGGATATGGTTTACATCAACTTTATAAAATCTCATTTCTTAGAAAATTAATCATTTTTTTAAAAAATATGTCATTGATAAGAGGATTAACTTTTATTGTTTACCACAAATACATGAACTAGGGGCAGTAAAACTGGTGATCAAAACACTGAAACTCCTTTCATCATTTGTTCTCCAGCTTTGTCAACACAGTAATAATTTTTTTATAAACTCCTCACTGCCAGGGTGGCTGTCCTGGCCCTGAGGCACTGCCAGCCCTGCACGGCCCTGGGGTCCATGTGTGGCCCATGGCCTAGGACCATATTTCACGCCCCCGGGGCTGTCAGCCCTGTCCCAGCGATGTTGCAGCAAGGCTGGTCTCCTGCTCCCACAGCCCTGCCCTGCCCTACTACTGACTGCACTGAGCCAGGCCTACCCACAGGCCCATCTCCCTTCCTGGCCTTGGCCTGTCCCAGTCCCTGCAGAGGTGCCCAGTGCCGGGGGCTGGGGCTGCCCTGGTGTCCCCTGCCTGCCCTGCTGCTGGCTGGAGCAGGACTGGCCCTGGCTGCCAGGCCCTGACATGGTGGAGCTGTGGGGAGCCCCCATGGTCCCCCAAGAGTGCCTTTCTCAAATCAAGAGTGCAGAGGTGAATGTTGTTTTCAAGACTATTTGCACAGAGCAAACAGAAGCAAACAAAGTGTTTGTAGCATCTTGTTAAGCTTTTTAGTTCACCAATGCTCTGCATGGGAAGGTCTTGTGCTAAGAGCCTGGTTTTACCTGTGAACACCTGTCAAGCACACATTTCAAAATGCTGCAGGCATTAGTCAAACTTTATCTTTCTGTAACTGGTTTAGCCTATTCCTATTCAACATTGGATTATGCCTTAATTATGCCTTAATTTCTAAAAATAACACCTTAACATTCAAAAGAACTCCCCCCCCGGCCCAGAATATCATGGTTTCTGCCTAAGTCTCTTTTCCAAACATTTTTTCTAGTAGTGCTGTTTGGTTTAATCTGTGAATTCCTTAATGTAAACTCTGCCAGGGTAGCTTGATGAAAAGATCTTGTGTAATTTCATAACATAATAACATATACAATAATTATCTTGTGGCATATATCGTCTTTCCCTCTTCCTCTCCCACTACATATATGGCCTCCCTTTATATGTATGTTTGTATGAATATATTTATTTGGTGTACCTATGTGCTTACATATACTTATTTTTCTTTAAACTGTTGATAGTTCTGGGCCTCATAGGCATAATAGCTCCTTTCATGGAGAAGGGATACCATTTCACTGATACTGTAGGAGTGGAACAACAGCTATACGACACCTCTTCCTTTCAGATTCTGCACTAGACAAATATGTTTCCATCTAATAATGAGGATTTATGATCACTGAGTCAAAGGCAAAGCTGAAATACGCCAGTGAGTATCATGGCCAAGTAGAATACACTGAGACAGAGATTCAAGTTACAAATAGCTATTCCAGAAGCAAAACATATTGACAGGCCCTTGCAGATTCTGAGTGGTACTATCAGGGCCAATAACTGCAGGATACCTTCACTATGAATGCCACTGAAACGTTCAAAGAACTGAAGTTTTCCATAAGGCAATTACCTAAGAATGAAGTGCCTGGGGATTCCAATCCATCCCAAGTTTTTGGCTTCCTGTAGGGATTTGGGCTGTGGAGGTGACAGCTGAATTTGGATAGTATGGGGATTCCTGAAATCCCTGAAATTTGCATTGAACCTAGAAAAGCCACAGTGGCTGCTTGTCCTGGAGAAACATGTTGGGGGAGCACAGCCTGTCTGGCACAGCTTTCCCCAGCCTGCGGACCCCAGAAATCTGTGATAAATCCAGGCAGGATTGCCGTCTTCCATCTGGCTGGTTCAAAGTCTAGCCATCTGGGCAAAGAAACATTCAGCTCCCTCCTTTTTAGCTTCTTTTCTAGACAGCCCCCCCGTCCATCCCCGTCCCCCCCCCCCCCCCCACCCCCCGATTTAAATGCTAGTAAAAGAAGTTTAAAATAAATGCAGTAGTATGTCCATCAAATAATATACTCAGCTCAAATTGTGGTGCTTAGGCTTATTTGTATTGCCCATTTGTTCTGACATTCACCACTGGGACTAGTAAAGTGTTTGACATTCATTGTTTCTAAAGCGGACATCAAACATGAGGTCCCTAGAAGCAGGAGGAGAGTTTCTGTCTGTTGCAGACATTCTGATTTACCTGCAGGCTTTATGCCTGGCTTTGTCTTTGTGAGGATCTGTCACTGGAGAGATCTGCCAACATGCTGCCCTTTTGCAAGTCTCCCAGGCCTCTCTCAGGTCAGAAATGTTCCTCGAAAATGGACACTTGTCTGTTTTGATGCTCTTTACATCAGAATACAGACAAGGTTGTGACATGAGGCTCACTGATGTTCTATTAGCTTTTGTGTCAAAGTGTTGGGGAGCCTAGGATGCCCACATCCATGGCTCTAGGACAGCCCGGATTAAAGGCTTGTTTGGATATCGCAGATTTCCTGCATGGAACTGTGAATGTGGCCAGCTTCGGGTTTCTGTTTCCTCAAACTGGACCCGTGAAATGTCAGGATGCTAACTGGAACAACTTGGGTATGCAATTTTGAAAGGATGAATATGCTCACTTCACAAAACTGACAACTGCATTACTTTAGAGGTTAGCTACTCTAGACATGCAAATGCTATTGTTTTAAGTAAGAACAAACATGGGTACCTCTACAGTTTAAAAGATAACTAAAAGAGGCACCAATACTCTTTTATTAAAGCAGTAGCTGCCCACAAATCTAAACTTAGGCAGTAGTGCACTGCCAAGTAGATGTGGCACTACTCAGAAATGTGGACTCCCTGCAGACAATTGTGGATGACAATTCCTGTTTTGTGAAAAGAAAGAACCACATTTACAAAGACAAAGGAGCAACACACTGGAGAGATGTTGAGAAGGGGATCATGAGACAATCATAGCAAGATATGTTCGGGGCTGACTACTGATTTAGATAGGACAGTAACTAAGAAGATAGAAGTATCCTTGGTATTAATTCTATCTGCCTTGAGAGAAAAACAGTTGCATCAGTTAACTGGTTCTTTCATCATTTTCAAACTAATGGAAGTAACTCACATATCACTAGAATTTATATAAATGCTTCTTTATTAAAGAAAGTTATGCTTACTTTTTGCCTTTGAGATATAGCAGTTCCAAGCTTGTGGACACACCTTGAAAGATGAACATTTAGTGAGTTGATTGAATCCTTTGTTATAGTCATTTCATGGTCATGAATAATCTTTCAGTCAAGAAAATTTTGAAAAGGAAAGACCTGGCATTTTCATTTTTACAAGATTCCTTTGAATGACCATTACCGATACATATTCAAAAGCATGACAGGATTGCCAATGCTGTGGACAATTTGTATCAAAGAAGCATTCTATAAACAAAAGGAAATAGCACCTCTACAGTGCATAGATGCTCATGTAAATAAACTCTGATTATAAACTCTGATTGTTGCATGTATGGCAAGACTCCTGGTAGGGTGATGACGATTTGTATAGGGGCTCTTAAAATATAGGATGAGTGACCTCATTGGCTACACTCCCCCACAAAAGCAAGGTGTAAATTCAATTTTAAGGAAAGCTAACACTTTTCATTCTGTTTTAAAGTTCTGTTTTAAAGCAATTTCTTACCTGGCAGATGGGTAGTTTTGTCATCACTTACATCTGTTGAGGTGCAAATTAGTTTTCACTCTACAGTGCAAGTCATTCCTTTTTGTAACAAAAACTGTAACAGTATGATATAAATTCATTTATTTGCTAGGACAATGCTTTTATTAAATGCAGAAATATGTTGGACTCTGCATATATGGAGTTGTTTTGAATTTGTGCTATTCTAAAACTAAATATGCCCAGAAGGATGAAAATATTTATATTTTTGCAGGTGGCTAAATGTTTAATATTTTTTATTTTTCCTTAGAAAAAAAATTATACTTTGTTACATAACTCTATTAATATCGGTCAATATAGTTACTTTTAGGTGGAAGTTAGTTGTCTCTGGGAGTAATTACGCAGTTGATAGAATGCAGAAATGCAACTTTCTGTTTGAGATGGTTGTTAGTTATGATTAAATGTATTTTTTGACATGCACTTTGATTTTTGACATTATGATTAAATGTGATGTGACTTTTTTTACATCAGGAATGTCTGCTATTGTGTAGACATTCCGAGTTATTTTCTTTCCTACTTCAAAATGTGTCCAGTCTATTTCTCAGTTAGACATTTTTGCATTAAAAAAAAAAAAAAATCAAATTTCAAAATTTAAACTTTCACTATTTAGAAAGGCTAAATTTTTCATTGAAATAAAAATAATAAAAATAACTTAATTTCACAAGTAATTTATTTTTATTCAAACAAAATTCTAAGAATAATTGTTTTTAATATAGCTTTTGTTTATTATCATGATTTTTTCATAGTCATATGGTGCTGAAAACTGTCTTACAAGAAATTCAAAACAAAATGAAATGATGCAAGAATGGAAAGAAACACTTTTTTATCTTTGAAAAATCTGGCCTTAAAATAACCATAAATTTAAAATGTATGAGTAGTTTTGTAGATTAACATTAATTAGAAGCATTGATATTTGATCAATTTAAAAAAACCACAAACAAACCAACTCTATTTTCAAAGTAATTTAAATACATTTGTAACTTTGTGCATAAGGAAAATAATTCAACTTATTATTTTAATTAGTTACACTAAGATACCAGAAATTACAAGTTTTCTCAGAGGAAAAATGCACTTTGTAGCCCTGACAGCACAGTTGACACAGGCAAACAATACTTCTTTATAAAGAGTCAGATTTTAGTAACACAGATGCCAATGAAAATTAGTGACAATTTTACCAAGTCAGTAAGCTTACCTCCTTTCTATGAGAATAGTTGGTAGGGATGCTGGGCTTTGCATCCATCAGAATTTTCTGTAAGCAGACATGCTATATCTTAACAGTTATTTTAATACAGTACATAGGAATGTCTTAAAATTACAAATTATGCTTAAAAAGTAATGATTGAGTCTGAAAGACGCCTAACTAATGCTTTAGATGTAGCCTATATTGTGTGTACAGTTATTAGATATATATTTCGAATATATGTAAATAGTCTACAAATCATGCTGCAAATGTATGAGGTCATAAGACAAAATGCTGCCAGTTCTAAAGAATTACACAGTGTTACGTCTGTCTTTGATTTATTGCTTTTTGCTGTTGGAATTTGTTTTGGACTGGATCAATCCTGTCAACAGTTGTCCTATTCTTTATAGGCTTTGTAAATAATAAAATCTAAATACATTTGTAGTTACCCACCTTGTCATATATAGCTGGTGAGCAATCTATTTCAGGTGAGCAATAAAGAAAAAGGACATATTTTCAAGGACTTTGATTTGATTTGTATTTGTTGCTGCCCTTGGCTTTGCACAGCAAAATACCCAAACATGTTTCATAGCTTTCCTGAACTGAAGCCATAGAAAATAATTTTTCACTTTTGAAGAAGTCCAAGAGATAAGATTAGGAAGCTTTTGTGGTTTTTTTTTTTGGTCCCAGTCCCAAATGCAAATATTCTCTATTCATATTCACAAATTCATGCAATAAAAATGTGTGCAACACATACTATAATCTCTTAAGTTTGGCCAAGTCAAAAATTAATATCTACGTTGAAAGTTACTGCTTAAAAATTCCCTTGAAATTTTAGTCATCTTGCTCATTTTTTTTGTTGACATTTTTAAAAATGGGGCATAACCATTTTTGTGACAGTGAGCTCTATTAACTCTTTCTTTGAGAAATGTTTTCTTGAGGACACTTCCATAGTAGTAGATTTTGGTTATGTTCTGCCTGAAAAAAAAAGAGTAAGCTGATTAATGAGTGCTTCAAAACCCACTAATAACTGAAAATATATTCAATTTACAATACAATTCTGAATGCAACCTTAATAACAGCAGTTGGAAATGCTTTGTCTATGATACAGAGTATCTACACCCGTTTCTGCTACTATGTTCAGAACAGTTATTACCACAATAGAGCTCTCTTTCAGAAATCTAGATTACTTCAGTGTGAATTTGTTTCACAGTGAAGCACTTTCAACTTTTTGTTGTTGTTGTTGTTCATATGATGTCCTGAAACAGTTAATGTAGCTGCAGAATATATATTTACTTTGGTTATTAAGAATTAAATTTTCTTTGCAGAAAAAGTGTCATGGTAGTGCACTGGAGAGCTCCATCAACATGAATTCTGTTCTCTTCAGCCAGCCTCAGTGGTGTGTAGTAGATAATTTTTCAACCTTCCTGTGCAAACTATGGTTAGATCATATAACATTTAACAAAAGAACCAAGACCACTAGCATGGCTTATGTCTTTCATACAGTTGCATTCTATATGCTCTGAACGTGAATGTGTATTACAGACATGTATGCTGCTACAAAGCTCAGATTTTTGAGACATATTGTCAGGCTGAAGTTCCTGAAATTGATTTTGCATTAGGCTTACTTTAAAGAATCAAACAGATTCTCTCAAAATTGATTGCCGGTATGTCGGCATTTTGTACTGAAATACTTAATATTGTTAGGACTGTAAACTGGACACACCATGTCATTCCTTCACAGACTTTTTCTCATATACTACCAACGTATGAAGGAGACATTTAGACTTAGAGAACCCCTGTATATGTGGGGAGGGGAAAATGAAAAAAGCAGTGCAGTTAGTGAATGAAGTACATTTGGAGACCAATCTGCTCTAGAAACCCTGAACATCAGCTGAACCTAAAAGCAGTGGTGACAATAAGGTCAATAATCAAGATATATAGTACATGATTTGTACTATGATTGTTGTGTTAACCTGGATTGGTTTTGATATCCCTTCAGTAAAGAATGAAATCAGAAAATGAATACTTACATAATAAATTACTTACTTTTTGGTGAATTTATAATTTATGGGCAATCTGGCTCTTCCTGGAATAGAGATAAGTTCTCAGTTCAGTAACATGGTAAGTAACTTACTTAAATTGATAAAAGAGAGGGAAAAAAACTCCAACAAAAATCTGTTTCTTTTCTGCAACATTTTAAACATTTTTAAAAGAATGGTGTCTTACAGTACAGAAATCTGGAATGGAGGTTTATTGTGTACACATGCATGTACTTTTTTAGAAGTATAATTACAAAACCTTTAGTCTATAAAAAGTTCTCACGGAAAAAAAAAATTGTAAAATAATGTGGTTTAAATATCACTTTATGTATCCACTTCAATTTTCTT
The DNA here is from genome assembly GCF_023634085.1 of Falco cherrug. NCBI lineage: Eukaryota > Metazoa > Chordata > Aves > Falconiformes > Falconidae > Falco > Falco cherrug. Next base: position 64,342,104 of record NC_073699.1, read on the forward strand.
CAAGTTTTAATTGAAGACATTTCAAAACAGATTTTTTAACAATTCCTCCTGTGATTATTTGTATCAGTGTGCATTTCAAATTAAACTATGTGGCATGAAGAGCCAAAAGAGCCAAATTTGATTTATATGCATTAAAGTCAGGCAATGAGTGAAACCATATACAAACACAGGGCTTAGTGCTGAGCTGGGGTAAGCAGAATAATATTGTGTCAGCTAAAGGGGAACTTCAGTTTAGCTGTAAATCACATCTATGGCTCGAAAGGCCATAGGATTAGGCTGAGAGGCACAGGGCAGTTAAACCATTACCATTACTCAGTGTTTTCCCTTCCTGGAGCAGGGTTTATACTGTTTTGTTGTAGGACTTTCTAGCATAAGCACAAAGTAAAAGAGAATTTTTTTTCTTACTGTGTAAAATGTTTTGTATAATCATGAAATCTTCTTTCATTCTTGAGAAATCTGTTTTGCCTGAATTACAAGTATCCATTTCTCTTAGGATTGCAACACAAAAATCTGAAAAAAACCTTAAAGGTTTGGTTCCTGTTGAGTTTCACAAGCTGACACTTCTCATGTCATTTTTATGGTAAAATAAGTCAGTTGATTTGTGATTTTTGCTACTAATTGGACATTTAAAGTGATAAACTGCAGCTAACCTCTTTCTGAGATGGTGTTGCTTTCCTTAGCTGATCCCTGCTCTGTCTGAAAGAACTTGTGAAATGGAGTGGTTGTTACTGTTATGCCAAGATGTGGGTGCTCCTGCAGAGGTAAGTCCTGCCTTCTTTCAGAAAACAAAGGCAAAGAAGAATGTTGGAAGCTGTATAACACCAGTAGGTTTCTTCTGATAGGCAACATGATGTTTGAAAAAAATAATTTAGTATTAAAAAAATCTAAAAAAACCTTGGTGATGATGATCATCATCATATTTTGGAAACATGGAAATTTAGAGAGGACTTGCAAGTTTTACAGCTGTATGAAACTTCTTACAAACATTTATGGTAAAAACCAAGCACTAAGTTCAAGATGGTTTTGAGTGGGATTTGAAGACTAATACAAAGATTTCACAACCTTGAATAATAACCCTCCAGAGGAAACTTAGGGCATTTTCTATGTGTGTGATACATCTCTCTGAGCACCATCCATGTGATTTCAACATTTTTTGGCTTCTCCTTTACTAGTTTCTTATAGACACTTTTGAAAAAAGGCTAATAGGAATGGATCTTTTGATTGTAAATTAGTCCCTGCTTTGTCGGGAGCAAAGCAAAGCAAAGCAAACAGCATTCCCTTAAGCCTTTTGACATGTACAGTATGTTTGGACTGTGATTTAAACAATATTGAAATGTTCTACCTCTTTCTGTTAAATCAGAAATCTAAATGAAAAATCCTAGGCCACAGGGTCAACCAATATTTTTCTGGTATGCTACAGGGACGTCTGTCTGCCAGTCAACTATATTGATTATTTATGTCAGACATTTCTTTAGTATTGTAAACTATAATAAAATTCAACTATATTAGACTTTTTCTGCTTCTACAGCTTTTAAAGTCTATATTTATCTGTTCTTCTGTATTCACTATAAAGAATCAGAGAAATAGAAGTTTCTGAGGTAAAAGGTGAGAAATACTTGTGAGTGATTAGATGCATGTTCATTAAGCAAATTCTAGTGCTGAGCTATTGTTGATCTTGTTATAAAATCATAATAGTAGAATAGGATTGTATATGAAATATTTTTTTTCATCATCTTTCATCAGAGCCACACTTATTTGTGTCATCTGTGGTCTCAGTTAAAGACATACCTACTAATTATATTTTCAATAAGAATATTTATATATGATATTTTAATTCCAAATATCCTGATATAAATAATGTAGTGATACAGGCTTTCTTTCATATCCCACTTCAGCTAATTGTCTCAGGCTGTTATTTAATGTCTTCCTTAAACACAAATTATTCTATGGTTAATATGTTTACAATTATAATCAAAATTAATTTCAATCTGTTCTAAAAAATACTAGCTTATAAAATTCAACCATAGGTAAAAACTAGAATGTTGTTAAAGCTGCAGATTGCTTGATTTGTATTTTGCTTAGAGGCTGGGGGGAGAAAAAAGTTTTCTTTATCTCTGACTTAATCATTGTTTAATCCTCCTAAGATTCAGAGCTTTGCAGGCAAACTCAGATGTAAAAGGAAGAAAATATTTAGAAATCCACAGATCCTTGTAGATGATAAAAGCCACCTAACCTTGGTGAGGATTCCGCTGCTAGCACTTTAACTTTTAAGTCTCTTTAACTTCCAGATCTCATTCTGTCACTCCATCTGAGACTGGTGGTCCTGATACCCTTGCAGCAGCTGCAGCAGCAACCTGTGTCCTTGCTTGTTCACTTCTGTGTCATTTTCTTGTCATTGCTCTTGGGAAAGCTTTTAAATAGCAAGTGAACAGGAAAGCAAAAATCTCTCTTTTGTTTTCAAGGTAAATTCTTAGGGAAATATCTATTGACGCAGTCTACTGTCATTTCTGCTGGACATTTCTGCACAACTTCAAGAAGATGACTTACAGTTTTATGCTAAATTCTAGTCTCACTTGCAAGTTGACTGGGTGCAATGCTAGTTGTACAGCTTGATCTTTCTAATTCTAAGAATGCTGGTAAAAAGGAGGCCAGTGGAATGAATACTTCTGGGAATCAAAGCTAGCTGAGCTCAGCGAGCATTTATGTCTGCTGGCTTTTGACGATACTTCACACAGTTTCTTAGTGGTAATGACATCCGTTAGCATCAGAAAGACATACTGTCATTCTAATATGTATACATAAGTAGCTAGCATATGGGATGACAGTAAAACCAGAAAGCACTATATATTGCTAGAAAATCTAGAATTGCTTCCAAAGAACCCTTACCTGTATAACTAAGTGGACAAGAGAAAAAAAGCAAACAAACAAAACAAAATAAAAACCTACTGACAAAAGCCAAAACAAGAAAAGGTCTGTGGTTCATTTTTGAGACTTAAGATGCAAATTTTTGTGCTATTCAGGTGTCACAGCATCTTTATTCTTTTCTTTCTCACTGTGCTGTACTTTCACTCCAGACATACATATTGCATAAATAGCATAGTATAAAAGGAAGGATGAATGTCATAATCAAACACAGTTAACTCAAAAGTAAAAAGTAAAAAGAATGTCAACATTTTTCTGTGGTTTCATTACTGATATTAAGCATATTGTTTTATTTAGCTATAGAAAGGTAACTTATTGTTGGGAAATGGATCTGTTGAGGACTACTATATGTCTGTTCTCTATACACTGTACATAATATGACCTGAATTGCAAAAAAGCACCATTATATGAACTCAACCATTCTAGGCCATAGTCTTCCTTAGTTTGCATGCTAGCCTGAACAATAATACCTAGTTCTTCAGTCATCTTCATCTAACTAATCTGGAGAGAGCTTTATAAAATAAGGCAAGAAGTGTTAGTAAAGCCAAATAGAAAGGACAAAGCGGTGTATGATTGCAGTTATGATGCTGGTATCAAAAATACTGGTATATTGAAAAGTATTACTCTGCTCAAACTGAATTCCAGAAAGCAGAGGAAACTAAAATTAAATTCTTCAGTTATGGACTTGTCTGAAACAATCTTAAATGGAAAATCTAGAGAGATTTCATTTCTAAAAGGACACAGAAAGTCTTCATTTTTATTTGTCCCTCTTTTGAAGAACTTGGTAATAATTATTCAGGGCTAATCTTCAAGTTCACATAAGAACTGAATGTTCTAATCACTCTGAAGAAATATGTAAAACCTATGTTTGGGTGAAAGGATTTTGGCTTTCATAATTCATAACTCCTTATTTATGCTCCTTGTCTTCTGGAAAATGGGCAGGGCTTTGTTTCTGTTTCCCAAGAGGTTTTATTTCCTGTACTGACATGCTCTCTCAGACAATGCTTTTGGCACAGATCAAACATGCAATGATGAAACTTATCAAACAGTATTTTTCTAAGAATTTCAACTATCAGCTTGTTTGAATTCCATAACATGACATTATAAATCTATTAATTTAGGACAAAGGAATTTGGGGGATAGCTTCATTCACAATAGCTAGCTGAGTATGCATTTGCAGATAGTTTAATTTTTTGCAATTGCAATGAAGAACATTTGTAGATGAAATGATAGGATATAAATATTACCAATAAATGCTTTTTCTAGAATATCTTTATAGGACAGTAACATTTGATATCTTTGTTTAGGTGGTATGTCAGAGAGATGTGTAAGATGCCCAATTCCTTATCTATCAGTGGAGACATAAACCTTTCCTTTTTAAACAAACTTCTTTTCTGAAAACAAAACAAATTCAAGAACCCTATGCTTAGATTGTTGGCCATAGACTCAGCAGAAGTTCATTGGAAGGAATAATACAGTCATGCTGTACTCAGATGCATCCTGAATGCTACTGCAATGATAATTTTTTAACCTACTGAATTGACCATGTCTTTGTGTGCTTCTACTTTCTCTGTCAGCAAATATATGGTAATTATCTCCACTGTAAGGTTGCTTTACATCTATTTCTGTAAAAAAGAAATATTTCATGGTTTCTGTTTATTATGTGCTCATTACTTACCCTGCTTAAAAAAAACAACTGGGAGGAGAATGTGATGGATTTTTGACAAGGAGGGCTCCCATTCTTCTTCTGGGAGAAGGAGCTCACAGGGAAGATTCTTTGATATTCACTGAAAAAGCTACAAAGTCCAAAATGTTCAGGAAATTTCAAATGTGAAAGAAACTTAAGGACAGGGAAGGAAATAGGTAAAGACAAACATTACTAGCAGGGTTTTGTGGGGTTTTTAGATTAGAATGCTTCCTAATGATACCAGACGTAAAGAATAACATATGCTTGTGAGAGACTGCATCAGTGAGAACCACCATTACCACAACAGATGTTTGTCTCAACATTGCTATGGCAGGAAACTCACACCACTGCCATAGCAGACATTTATCTTAACATTGTTAAGGCAGAAAACTCACCGGCTGACACCATGGAGCAACAGGGGGGCTAATCCTGAGAAACTTAACCAAACCCCTGTGCATGTGCCCAGACCCAGGGTCAGAGGGATCGAGGAGCCTGAAGACCTCTGAGGACCACCTGATGGTATTGGGCACGCACACCACTGCCAGGTGGAAGGTGTGGTTAAGCAGAACCGCTAATGCCAACCCTATAAAAGAATGGAACCAGCCAACATCGGGCGGCATATTCCCCCACCGGACTTGGAAGTGAATTGGACTGTCGGGATGCTGTAGCTCCAGGGTGGCAGCTGTTGCCGTGAACTCTTTCATTCCTTCCTTCCTTCTTTTTTTCCTTCCTTTCTCTCTCACTCTCTCCTTTGCATTTGCAAACCTGTTGTTGGGCAAATAAAGTTCCTTGGCTCTTGACTGCATTTTGAGTCTTAATTCTGTTCCCAGTAATACAAGCAGAACCTTGATCTGGTCTTGGACCAGCACGAAGCAGTGCTTCAACCACTTCTTATCTCTGAGCTGAAATATTAATCTGTTATCACAGAATCGTTGAGGCTGGAAATGACATCTGGAGGTCATCTTGTTCAACCTCCCTGCTCAAGCAGGGTTACCTATAGCAGCTTGCCCAGGACCAGCTTTTGAATATCTCCAAAGTGGGAGGCTCCACAACCTCCCTGAGCAACCTGTGCCAGTGCTTAGTCACTCTCACAGTAAAAACATTTCCTGGTCTGCAGAGGGAACCTCCTGTGTTTCAGTGTGTGCCCATTGCCTTTTGTCCTGTCACCAGGCATGACTGGAAAGAGCCTAGCTTCATCCTCTTGCACCCTCCCATAAGGTATTTATAGACACTGATAAAATTCCTCCTAAGCCTTCTCTTTTCCAGGCTAAACAGTTCCAGCTCTCTCAGCCTTTCCTTTTATCAGAGATGCTCCAGTCCCTTCATCATTTTCCTAGTCCTTCACTGGAATCTCCGCAGTATGACACAGAATCATATCCATGTTTCTTTTGTACTGGGGAAGCCCAGAACTGCACCTAGCACTCCAGGTGTGGCTTCACCAGAGATGAGTAGAAGTGAAGGACCATGTAGCCGTTGACCTGGCAATAGTTTGTCTAATGTGGCCCAGGATACTATCTACCTTCTTTGCAGGAAGGGCACATTGCTAACTCATGTTCGACTTGGTGCCCACCAGCATTCCCCGGACTTAGTAAGGGTACACTCGGTCCAATTATCTAGATCATTAAAGAAGATCATGAATAGGATTAGCCACTGGTTTGACCTCTGGGGTACATCACTAGTTAGCGGCCTCCAGCTAGACTTTGGACCACTGAACATCATCCTCTGGGCCAAACGTTCAGCCTGTTTTCAACCTACCCTATGTCTGACTACTCATCCAGTCCATATTTCATAGGTTTCTCTAAGAGGATCTTATGGAAGACACTGTCAAAAGCCTGAGCTTCCTGAAGCCTAGGTAGACAGTATCCACTGCTATCCTCTTGTCTACCAGGCCAGTTGTTTCATTGTAGAAGATTATCAGGTAGTTAAAGTATGATTTCCCCTTAATGAATCCATGCTGACGACTTCTTACAACTTTCTTGTCCTTCATGTAGTTGGAAATGGTATTCAGGAATTGTCACAGCCCTCTCCAAACTAGCCAGCTGCAACAAGGTCTTTTACCATCACATACCAGCATACTCTTCATGCCAGTCCTTCTGCTGCCTTCTCCTAGTCTCTCCTCATCCAGGGTGCTCGTTTTCTCTTTTTTCTTCCTGCTTTTTCCTCTCTCCACTTCTTCCTCAACTGCTGTCTCTTCCTTGGCTGCCCAATCACTTAATAGAACCAGCCACAGCTGCACCTTGTCTCCATCAGCCAACCCACCATCCCTGAAGCCAGCCCACAGCTGTATATTATCAATGTTAATTAACCCAGCCTCATTACTCTACAAGGAGTATCTGCTCCATCAACTTCCCAGAGTTTGAGGTGAGGATGGTTGGCCTGTAGTTCCATGGGTTATCCATCCTGTCCTTCTTGAAGACAGGGGTGACATTAGCTTTTCTTCAGTCCTCAGGCACCTTTCCCACTCACAATGATTGCTCAAAGATTATGAAGTGTGGCCTTGCAGCGACATCTGCCAGCTCCCTCAGCACTTGTGCATGGATCTTTTCAGGTCTCATGGACTTATGTATGTCCAGTTTTCTTAAGTATAATCTGACCTGATTCTCTTCCACCAGGATTACATCTTCCTTGCTCCAGCCTTTCCCTCTGGTCTCCGAGTCCTGGGATTCCCAAAGGCTGGTTTTGCTGCCAAACACTGGCACAAAGAAAGCATTCAGTACTTTATCTCTTTCCGTGTTATGCATCACCAGGTCCCCTGCCCCATTCAGCAGCAGACCTTCATGTTCTTTAGTTTTCCTTTTGCCACTTATGTACTTGAAGCCCTTCTTGTCATCTTTGACATCCCTTGCCAGATACAGCTACGGGTAGGCTTTGGCTTTCCTAACATTAGTGTCTGCATGCTTGGACATATATCTGTAAGTTTGAAGCTATAGGTATGGCAATCTAAGTTTATGAGTTATTTGTGGCAATCAAAGGTGTTTCAGACATACATGTTATAGAATCTTCTTTGGATAAGTAATCAGATGTAATATAAGGTATATAGAACAAGTATGTGTACTGAGATGTAAATGGACCTTGTATGGTGGGTTTCAAGCATGAGAAGACAGGAAGGTTACAGAAAGTAGCACTTGATTATTTGGAGAAAAAGGGAAAACATTTGGGTAGGTCAAGCCTTTGAACTTAAGGAAATTAAAACTTTTCAGCAGCAATGAATTTTGTCTGTTTCACAGTAACTAAAAGACTTGCCGTCTAAAGGTATAGTTCTAATTTAAAAAAATATCAATGAGAAAAACAGGGGGCTGGAATTAAATGAATGGGTCAGGATGACCTATTGCATAATTGATCAGTGTTAAGAAATGATGCCAGGACAAGAATAGTCCTAGCAATACATCAGATCAAAAGGACTACCACAGAGTTTAGTAACAGCCTTCTAAGATGGGTAAGAGAACTGTATAGGGAAGCTGTCTTATAATGTTGTTGAAATTATCACCAAGTGGCTATCACCCTGGAAGAACAAAAGATGTACCTTTAGGCTGTGGTTGAAAATATTTTTTTTTCCCTTTTTTCTTATTGCATAACTGAGGTTACTTTTGTAACTGTGTGCTAACTTGTAATAAAACTTCTGCGGGAAAGAGGAGAAAAGTTATTAGCAGACTTAACAGGCATAATTTATGCAAAAAGTACACACCTGAAACCCACTGTAAGAATGGGAGAAATACATAATTCAGTCTTGGGAAAGGCAGAAGATTAGAAAGTCATGCTCAGAGGCATAACGCAGTGAACAAAGATTCAGCTATCTCTGGAGTCATTGTCTTTCTAAGGGCTTCTATTAACTTCCCTTAAACATAAACTGTAAGAAAAAAGCAATACTATAGTACTGAAAGGAAACAGAGCTGAAAGAAACCACCCTTTCTCTTTATCACAGAAGCCACCCCTTTTCTGTATCACAGAATTAATGCAGTCTGGTGCAGAATATCACTAGTGGAGTTTACCTCTCCAGCAGATAATCAGCATTTGATTGTCTTGTCTTGAGAATCTTCTCTTCCCTTCTTCACTTCTCCATGTACACTGCTTTGCTGTTTCAATAACATATAGATGACTATTGTCCAAAAGGTAAATAAATTCTGATCAGGGGAAATGACTGTTACATTTCTTTCAGGATGTTACATTTTTAGCTATATTTATTCAGTACCCAAGCTATAAATAGCATTTTTCTTACCAAAACTGAGATGCTTGAGACAGAATTATTCTTATGGCATGTGGTTTAGTAGAAAACTGGTTTAACAAAGATGCAGACTGAAAACTTCCATTCAGGTGACCCATCCTGACTAGGTGGCTTCTCATCCAGGCAAAAATAATCAATTTCTTGCCTTTGTGGAGGAAAATAACAGCAAGACATCTTGGAAAATATCTATGTTCTACTCTCCATCAATTTGACCTGAATTGTTTTGGAAGAAAGAGTAAGCAGAAATGCTTAGAGATTCACCAGAGAGGCTTTTTTATTCATGAAAATTATTATGTAAATTTATGTCTTAAAGAAAGAACTACTAATAAATACTCAAGTGGTAGAAAAATGGAAATTCAATAGGGATTATAGTCACATGCTGTACTTCTTGATCCCTGGTACTCTTCTTTTGGGAACAAATAATTGGATGATTAAATGTGATCTTAAGTAATGACCTTCTGAATGGCTCCAAAAAACATGTGCCTGGGAGATTTAAGTGGTATACTAAGTACCTGTAAGAGCAAGCTGAAAGTGGTAATTACACTGAAAGCTAGTGTAATTGTTAGGGGATCAATTGTCAAATACTGGCAAACTTAAGAAAAGTTAATGAAAGATCGGTACACAGACTCATGTGACTTCAGTGATTTGCAGATAATTAAGGACTAGGTTAGAAGGTAGTGTGAGGAAAATAAAAAGCTATTTAGTTTACTTTTGTTGACTAACATCTAAAGGGCTGCAGGATGTAAATATTTTTAAAAATTCAATAAATCCTTATTTCTCCTCAGATTTAACATTTATCTTTTCAGAAGTGACACCTTTTAATTGAAATAATAACTGCTTCCCCTGTCACAGGAATAGGAAACCCCTCAGAGTAGCTTTGCCACTGGAGAAGGCATCTTGAAGGTTAAGGGAAAAGAAAACTGATTTTTTTTCTTCATTAAGTTTCTATTACAAAACTTTTTTAGCAGGATGGGGGGAGGTTTTCTGCCTTGTACAGAATGGAGGTCCCGAGTGTGCACTTCAATTAGTAGATGGCAGGGTGCCAAAGACATCTACAATAGGAGATGTTAGGAATATTCACACTGTTCTTGGTCTTTGCCCTGTGTACTGGGTTTGGCTAAGATGAATTAATTTCCTTCATAGCTGCCCATATGGTGCTGTGCTTTGCATTTGAGGCAAAAAGAGTATTGATAGCACAGCAGTGTTTCAGCTGTGGCTAATAGTACTTGCACAGCATCAAGGTTTTCTGTTCTTTCCCCACCTTGACCCCACAGTGAGCAGGTGTGGGGTGGGCAAGAAGTTGTGAGGGGACAGAGCCAAGACAGCTGACCACAGCTCACCAAAGGGTTATCCCATACCATATGACATCATGCTCAGCAACAAAAGCTGGAGGAAAGGAGGCAGAAGGGAGAATATTTGTGGTTATGGCATTTGTTTTCCCAAGCAATCATTATGCATTCCTGCTTTCCAGGAAGTGGCTGAACATTAGCCTGCTAATGGGAAGTAGTGAATAAATTCCTCATTTCACAATGCTTGCACATACAACTTTTGATTCACCTATTAAACTGTCTTTATCTTAATCCACAAGCATTCTTATGCTCTGTATTCTTCCCATCCCACAGGAAAGGGGAGTGAGTCAGTGGCAGGCTGAGTGTTCTGCCTCTGGCCATGGTCAACCCACCACACTCTCCTTTCTCTGCTCATCTAGCCATAGAGATCCTAGGAAAGGGTTTTGTGGCTTGTGTTTAATGGCATGATCTGTACATCAGAAGGAGGAATACTTTAATATTTCCTTTGGCTTGGCAATATACTGCCTTCACTACATAACTCTAGACATCCTGGTAAACTGTGGGGTTATGCATCTTTTTAGATTTCTGCCACCCTCACCCGCTGTAAGACAGAGTTTTCCTTAGAACCTGTGAAATGTTAGGGATGTCACAGAAGAAACTTTGACTGTTTCCCCTTCCCTACAAGAGGCTTATTTTCTTCAAAGCAGTGGTTTCCTGTGGATGAAGACCTGGATGACTATGTCTGTACAAATGGAAGATTTGCACAATTATTGCTGCACAAATCATCCAGGGTGAATATGAAACTTCTAAGGAAAAAGCTAGATTTATGGATATATATTTGCAACCAAAGGTTGATACAGTAAACACAGTGCTTTGTATTGACAAAAAGATTCTCTAGCTTGTTTCCTCAGAGACCTCATCTTAGCAGTCTAATGGTCTCACCTTTCCTGTCAACTGACACCATAACAGAGCTCTCTAACATCTAGAGCAGCTGCTTATCTAAACAAGCAATGTCATGCAAGTGTCTCTAGGGCAATCTAATGTCTCTATTGTTAAATGTTTTCTTTCAGCAGAAGAATGCACCTGTTGTCTGTTTAGGAAGCTGATCTTTTTTGAAGAGCATTTGTCATATGTTTGTAGTGCTATATTGGCATTTGTATGCAGTAGCCACACAGTTTCTTGCCTGTTCCATTCTTCTCTCTCTATCAGCAGCATACCTTTATACCCACCCTGGCTTCTATTTCACTCCCTTGCTCTGCTGTCTGGGTCCTTTTTTCTTCTCTTTAGACAAATGCATCTGGTATAATCTCCTCATTCACAAGGCTGTGCTTTTGCTCCATTCTGTTCTTAGTTACTTTGGTGGTAGCGTGTGTCAGGTTCCTCCTACAAATGATTCTACTTCTGCCTATTCATTTTCATATTCATGTTTCACACTGATTGTTGGAAACATCCAGATTAATTTGACAATAGTACAATAAAAATATCTGAATATTTGTTAGAAATTGCTGAAATCATGCTACAAAATACTTAAGGCACTACTAGCAAATTATCACAAATCTGCAAACACTATTCAGCACCAGAATGTTTTGCCAGCTTTTTCAGAAAGTCTTACCTACTAAAAGAATAATTTGTTATAGACTTGAGAAATCTCTGTAAGTTACAGCAACAGAAAAAAAATACTTTATTGATCACATTTTATATTAGTAATAACTAAAATTATTTCGATTAAGGACCTTAAAGCACAGAATAAACCATCCACTGCCACTGCTATTTTATTTTTTTTTCTGTCTTTCATGTATTTGATTAATGATTAAATGACGGTTTTTCCTTACCTACAAGTTTTGAAACATTATATGAGCAACATTCCAAGATCACAAGATTTTGCCTTCTTTTCCACAGAAGAAAATACCTGAAGATCAACTGCACAGAAGTACATTCACCAAAATGTTTTATTAAAAAACCTAATTATAAATAAACTGTAACATTTAATCTTAATAATGAAGATTTTGTAAAACAAGAAGGGTTATATTTATTGAAAACATTATGTCTTATGAAAGTCTTGTTTTGCTTTGGGCTAATGGAGCTATGAACATAATGATGTTGAATAATGAAATAAGCCATAGACAAAAAGGGGGAAGTCAGCATTTTCTGTTTCAGTGGGAATTAAATACTAGAATTTAATTGAATTGAATTAAAATAGAGTTTAATACACAGTAACTGAAATAAAGTCTGTCCTTTTACAGAAATCAATGCTGACAACCAGAGTTCCAAGTCTCCAAAGACACTCAGTTTTCCTGTTTCTCTTGTATAAGTAATTGGACTTCAAGATTGTTACATTATATTCATGGGGGTTTGAAAATCTGGATCTTAATGAAGCTGTAAAATGAAAGTTCCGTACTTCTGCAAACCAGTTCCTGGGTTGGTTTGATGGTGCTGAAAGCTGGAAAATCTTAACGTGAAAGTATTTACATGATGGTCAATTTGGAAGAAGTATTTAACAAGCAGAATTCCCGCTGAAATGAAGAGACACATTTGAAACATCAGCCAGTCTATGCTACCCTAAAATAGGGTAAAATAATTTCATTCAGAAATACTGTTCTCTTGAAATTTGCAATCAACTTTTATAAAATCGTAAGTTTTCACTTAGTATTATTGAAGCCATCAGACATTTTCTATTCCATGAAAGCACTGGGGTCTTTAACAGATTTATTGGAGAAGAAATTGGTAACAGGTCATCATTATCAGCTAAAAAGTGTTCATAAACACATTGTCGAACTTACTACAAGTCAGGAAACATTGTAACAAGATTAATTTTGTTGCAGCTGTGCTTCCACAGCAAGCATCTAAGATTTCAGACTACAGACCTGAGCAATTCTGAGTCACTTTTGCACTTTTTGCTGATGGACTGAAATTCAATCCACTGCAGAATCTAAATAAACTTCATTTTTGACTCATCATGAAAAATGACCTCCCTCTCCACTCTTCATCCTTCTCAGTTACAATTTTCTTACATAATAATTACACTTTTTTGAGTATCCACAGGAGATTTTCTATATCTTTAGTAGTGAGCTAGGTTTTTAAAGGTCTCCATTTGCAATTAAATAAATTCTCCAAATAGACAATTTAAATTCTTAACTTCTGTAATTTAATAAATGGTTTCCATGGTGATGAAGTCCTAGCATTCTGAGATGGATGGAGTCAACTGATGGCTGAGGCTGACAAGTAGATTTTGGATCCATTGCGGTGACCTTTGAGGAGAACCTGCTTCTATACTGATAGAGTTCAAGTTTAGTTTTATAATCAAGACTGAATTTTTGTCTGCTACAAGCTTCTTTGCTTTCTGCACTCCATTGTGGCTATAAAACAAAAGATAATACATTCTGTCAACAGAATGAAATAAAGCTGCTAGGTAATAGAGTTTGAAATGTTTACAAACCTATAAATGAAAACTGCTCCATTAATATGAATGAATATAATCAAATTTCTTCATGATAATTGCTACATGCATAATGTTGCACAACAGAGCTATTTTTAGCACATTAGTTACAGGGTTTTTAGACTTGCAAAGGCAGTGCCTGTTCATAAGTATTATCTTGCTCTTTCACATCCTTTCATTAAGTGTTTTCATTAAGGCTTCATTCTGTAGTGGGCCAAGTCTGATTTTTAAACAATGGAATATAACAGTGTAATTGCATGTTCTAAATCATAAACATATTTGGACTACTGATTCAAAAAAGACTGTCATCTCCTTCACACTGTCCAGTGATGTAAAGTGATGGCAGGTACCTTGCTGCCTTGGAGGAAAAGCTACCAGCTCCTCTTTTTCTCAGCACTGTAAGCCAGTGGTTCAGTGTGTCCTTTCACAAAATAGGGGTAGCTAAGGCCTATTGACTTATTGTCTCAATGCACAGGTGACCACTGAGTCATTGAATGTGCATAAGTGGTGTTAGCTTTGGTTATTTCCTCTCTCAAGTGAAAGAGGCAGAAAAGGTCCCACTGGATTTCAGGTACCATAGAAATTTCCCATCTTCTCTGATGTGCTGCACCTTTAGCTCATTACTAAGAAAAGACTTGCAGAGCAACCTGGAATATTGAGATGGCAGGGAATGGACAAGGAGAATTCTGCCCTAATGCACTCATTAATGAGTGGGGAAAGACAGAAGAATCAGAACAGTGAAAGAAAACAAAGTTTTGCATGAAAGACAAGGAAAGTTAGCAATTTTTACAAGCTGCAAGCTCTTTAGGAAGTCATAAATGATGTGAATATCAACCATACAGCACCTGAGTCTGTGTGAAAGAAATAGCACAGTCCTCATCAGGCATTCCTAATGAAGGACAAACTTGGTTCCCGAGTCTAAATCATTGTATTTCTCCTACCAGGTTTAAAAAACTGGTGTCCTAGACTAGTCTCCAGCACATCAAAGAACCAAATACTATACACTGTGTTCATGCAGTGCTACGGGCAGTTTAAGATCATAAGAGGATTTAATGAGAAGCACATTTGGTCATTTATATATTTGTTGCATATGTTGCCCACATTTCCCAACTCTTCTGTACAGTTATCAGCCTAAGAGGTTAGAACAATCTGACCATGGTGGTAGGTCATGTGGACCAAAAATTATTGTAATCTGTTTCATAAATCACCACAAAAGAAAGGGCAGCACACTTTAAGAGGTCTATATCAATATAATCAGGTGAGATTTCTGGTTTTTCTCTTTTAATAAACTGCAAAATTCCTTAGTGTGCACATCTACCCTAAACAGATGTTTCTGGTAAATTTAAAATTAACAAAAATGGTAGGATATAGATCTATCAGTGCTAGTTGAAATAATTTTTTCTGCAGAAAAAAATACATGCATGAAACTATGGTGGGTTGACCATAGCTGAATGCCAGGTGCCTACCAAGCTGCTGTCACTCTCCTCCTGCGCAGGACAGTGTGGGGAGAAAATAAGGTGGAAAAAACCTCATGGATCAAGATCAAGGCAGTTTAATGAAGCAAAAGCAAAGGGTGCTCACAGAAGCAAAGGAAAACAAAAGATTCATTCTCTACATTTCCCGGGATGTAGGGTTTCAATACACTGCCGATTGCTCTGGAAGGCAAGCATCACAATAATGAGTGCCCCTCCTCCTCCTCCTTTCTCGTAACTTCTGTTGCTGGGCAGACATCTTATGGTACAGAATATCCCTTCTGGTCAGTTTGGGCTCAGCTGTCCTGCCTATGTCCCCTCCCAAGATCTTGGCCACCCCCCACCCCCACCCCCACCCTCCCTACCTGCTGGCGAGGGGGGAATGTTGGAGGGACAGCCTTGGTGCTGTGCAAGCACTGCTCAGCAGCAGCCAAGTGGCTGGTGTGTTATTGGTACCTTTCTCTCACTACCTATACAAAGCACAGCGCTATGAAGGCTGCTATGGGGAAAATTCACTCCATCTCAGCCAGATCCAATACAGAAACTGTAAAAATAGAGTAAGTAAAAGGTGATAGGTCCTATCATCAGTCATTGAATACATGATCATTTATTTAAGTAAGTATTTTTTGATAAGTATGATAGAAATTAATCATTGAATGTGTAGAGAAGATGACATCTACTTTGTGCAAGGAAAAGCACTCATTTACTCCACCACCAAAATTCAAAAAAGGAACACCTCTAGATTACCAGATGTCATTGAAGATTATGCAGCCTTTTGAGGATCAGTTCATTGTTCCTAAAGAAACATGATAATTTGTTCTGGGAATTTGAAACTACCACATGGAGCTACACAGATATTTTTAAAAAAACTGTTGCAAAATGTTCACTTGAACTTATGTGCAGCAAATCTGAGAGAAACCAAAAAAGAGACTCACAGAGAGGGAAGTAAACTGCAACTTGATCAATCTCTGAAAATTTAGTAGGAGATGTAAAAAATACATTGCTAGGAAAAAGGTTCACAATATAGTAAGTGAGCTGATGCTCCTTTTGTATGTAATCATTGTCCTGAAGAATCTAAACAGAATATTATCATTTGAAGAGGATTCACATTACAAATAAGGCTATCAAACCAGTGCCCAGATCAAATGTATGTGGGTTACAAGTAGGTTACATGAGAAAAGTGACAAAAAAGGAAAATAAAGCAGAGATATTAGAAAAGCAGTTATGATCTTCCTGGCAGGAACATAAACTGCACTACATTTTTAGAGCTTTATTTCTATATAATTATAGAACTAAACCAACACCTTTTGTTTAAACTAAACTAAACACCTTTTGGAGTGTGTGTTTGTGATGTTTTCTAGTTGGTGATTGTTTCTGACAATCAATCCATTGTATGTTTAGACAAGTTCATTTCTAAAGGCTAAAGGAAAAAAAGAAATATAATTGGTCAGAAAATTTTGTTCATACTCCTATAAATACATAAGTTATTTCAATCATAGTAATAGTTCTCATTCTAATGAAAATCTGGCACACAGGGCTCCATTTAAACTATTTTTGAAATATTAGCAGAGCTAAATTCACTACAGAGAATAGTCTGTGGTGGGCTGGAAAAGATTCATAGTCAGAAATAGAACAATGTTGCACATGTTGGATACATCTTTTGTAAGTGTAGGAGGACAGCAGGTAACTTCAAAAGCTTAACAACTATTTCCTGTGATCTTCCTTTGTAATCAGTTGAACAGGTTTCTCCCCCAACAAACCATAGGTCTTACTTTCCTTTGGTTTGGATCAGAGATAATGCGACACTTTAGGTCTACCACTTTAAATTTGTGTGAAAATATTACTATTCCACTGGAATCTACTGGAAGAACCAGCTTGTTGCTTGCTAGATTTTTCATGCTCCTGGAGGAACTTCTTAGACTACATCCTGGAAACTCAAGTACGTTCTCCTCATAAGTTTTCTAAGGCCAATACAAACTTTTATTCCACTAACCTAACTTCCAGGCTGTAGAATCAAACCTCAAACTGTTTCAAGCCTCTACTCTATGTGGCTACAACATATATTCTAGAAGCATATCCAGCTTTGTTTGAAATTTGTATTAGCTGAAGACTTTCAACATATGTCTGGGTATCTTTTTCTAACAATTAACTGTACTGATGTCTCATCTTCCTGGTTTCAGTCTTCAAATACAAGATCATCTTTTTTCTTGTACTAGCCATTAAGTTTAATTCACTTCCTCACATATATTCCTGTAGACCAGGACTGAGTTAGATTGATTGATTTATTGATTGATTGGCTCATTGATTATACCAACTTTTGGGTTCACAGGAATGCTATAAAATAAGTTTGTGGGGTTTGTTTGTTTAATATTCTTTCATGTCTATCATGTAAAACTCTTGCCAATGCTTTAAGGTTTCCTGTAAAGAGAAAACACCTTAACTACACACAAGTGTTCCAGTAAAAGCATATTTCAGTGAATGCCATGAGTGAAGCAGTCTCTCCTGTTTGATACTTACTTGCTTCCGTATCCCAGGATTATGCTCACCCTTTTAGTTACAGAATTTCACTCTTCATTTCATTAACTAGTTTGACCCTTAATTCCCTCTCAATGTCACTGCAATCCAGAATGCAGCTCTTCTCATAAGTATGACCTACATTCCTATTTCCTGGTTTCTGAACCTGGTTTTGGCTACATTGAAGCTTCAGTTACTCAAGGGAATCTACATTTTAGACCAACAGCTCATCCCATCATAATTTAACATTCCACATACTTTCATGTCATTGCTAATTTTTAGCAACGTCCAGAAAACTTATTTTCTTGATAAATATTGCTAAAAGTATTTACTTCACCAAGCCAAGAATAAATCTAAAACATCACTGGTGGAGAAAAAATCCTTTGTGGATGATTATTTCTCATTTACAGTAACTTTTGTAGTCCACTGGTGAGTTAGTTCTTCATCCATTTGGCTTGATTTTATATGCATTTTTCTTCATTTTTCTTGCACAGATAATAAGGTTCAAATTTAATTGTCTTTTTTCAAAGTACTTCTAGTTTAAATGCAGTGTATTTACTTATTGTTTTTCCATTATAAGAAAAAATGTCACGCGTCATTTTGAACTAAGAGATGCACTATCACCTGCTTAACTGTTTTCAGATTCTTTTGGTAATTTTCTCACATTCACTGACCATTACTGACCAACTCAAAGACTTGATTTCATTTTATCATTTAGTTTTAACATTGTGAGTATCCAAAATTTGCCAATGAACGAGTTTATTCAGAGGGAATCATCATTCTTGAAGTGACCCATATTAGGGAGAAATGACAAAACAATGAACAAAGACCAACCACAGTTCCTTTAAGCATGACCACCTTAAAAATGTAGAATGCTGGTAGTTTGCAATGTCTCAGCCTCTTGCACGCAGGCACAGTTCAATGAATTACAGCAACAGGAAAATATTGAATGACTTATTTTTTAGTTATGGGATACAGTTCTGCAATGTGTCAAATTTTCAAACACAACTTTTTGCCATAGGCCTTAATTAAGTCAACCCTTCCAGTCTGAGTGGCACAGTGTATAGCAATATTTCCATAGAAAATGTGTAAAAAGATAAAAAGATGTAACTACAGGAAGTGTAATTTTCATAGAAACACTGCACATTTTTTCTCCTTGTTTACACTTCACTTAAAACCACTATGACATATATTTACTGAAGTATTAATAGGTCTGACAGTGAATATATAAACTAAAAGAAATCATCTGGGGAAGGAGGTAGAGTGAATTACTGCCTTCTCTGTGGTATAGCATATCACCTGACCATATAATGGTGAATTGACTGTGTAAGTTAAAAAAGAAGATACATATAAATCAGAAAAATTCTTTGTCACATTGTAAATGCATATCATGTTGTCTTACCTTTCAAACAAAACGTGAAACTCTCTGCTACCATTCACATAAAATATGGTGATACTGGATTATTTAGCTTTTCAGATATTTCATCAGCAAGAAAGGTTTTTTGAGACAGAATAACCAATTGAATTAATTCACATTTACTGCTTGCTTTCTTGCACACATAAATCACAGATTCAAGGGAAAATGAAGTGCAAGCCAACTTTTTCTCTCAGCTTTAGGCACGCAATCTTCAGCCTTTCAAAAGGCAATGAAAAATTTAAAGTTTAGCCATCATTTCTTTGTGCCAGTTTTAATTCTTTCCAAACACTCGTATGTCCTAATGTTTTTTTAAAAAATATATTTTTACAGCATATTTTTGTACTAAAGAAGAAGGAACAGTTTTCCCTTTTGTAAATGTAACCTCCCTTTCTTTTAAAGGTAGTGTTTTTATTAGGACATGGCAGCAACAATGAAGTAAATTGTAAACATTTATCATCTAAGCATTGCGTTTATTGATTTTCTCATATAGAGTACTTTGGGTACGTATTGATATATGTTAGTACCAATGAAAAATGAAAGGTTATAACAGTTCACTGACTCTGGATCATGCCACATGAGAGCAAGAAAACTTGGTTATAAAGTGCCCAAGTTAGGCGTGATCCATTTATTGTGTTTTAAATGCACACTTTGAACCTTAAATAATGCTAAGGGACAAGTTCATCTCCTGGTGTAGTCCCACTGAAGTGAGTGGAATTGCACCAACAATTCAGTTTGTCTCACCGGGCTTGTGCATTTCTGCTTGTACTTGTCATAGTTTATTGTTAGACTTCCTTCAATAACTATGAAGGATGTTGGCATCATAATCCAAATCATAGAATATATCATTAAAAAACATCTCAAAGGCCATATAAATAAGAATATCACCCATCTTCTACAGCCATGAAGGGAAAGCAGTTTCTATCTATTTATCATCTTAAAGCTAAGTCTGGTAAACTCATTGTTTTTCCCATTGCAATGGGAAGATGGAAAGTTCCCAGCCATTCTGCCTGTGACTTGCCTTTACTTGAGCAATTTCTGTAAAGATCAGGCAAAATTCTGACCAGGAGGTTTCCCCTGTGAAGGGAAGAAATGGTCAGAAATTACAGACCAGGAAAGTATACAGGACTGTGATTTTTTTTTTTTTGTAGAATTATGTTATCTTAGCAGAAACAGTATTCAACCTATTCTTCATGACATTTAATGCTCCAAGAGTCATGTCACTACACCGGAAAAACTCTCTAGTCCTCCCTCTTAGGAAGTGTTGCTTCACACTTTCTATAGTACATATAATAAACACAGTGTTCCCCTACAAAATTTGCACGTGGTGGGCAAGGAGAAATGCTCTGCTTACTCTCAAGAAACCACTTGAGTGAAAGCTAGCTTATCCTTCTGTTGTCCATGAATATATGTATATATCTATACAGGGACACAGACATTATTGTGATGGGAATGTTTAAAAGACAGACAGAACAGTTTTAAAAACCAAACTACTAATTCATTCATTAATAGCACACTACTTGCAAATGGTTAATTTTCACACATTATTAATTTTCATCAGTACATATACAATACTGTTGATCATAATACTTATGCATTAAATGATATACAAACACAGATATCTGATATTGTTTAGTTAGCACCAATGGCTGTGGTCCTTGGTGATCCTTGTTCATTAATTTTTCTCACTTAGGCTGGATGTTTTTACACAGCTAGCTATGCTTTTGATATTGCTTATCTCCTTTTCATTTGTCTTCCCAGCCATCTAGCTTTTTCCTTTGGCAACTTCTTGTTACTTGAATACTTTCTGTGTTCAGCTATACTAATACTCATTTTTCTCATTGGTGGTCACATCGCTCACATGTATATAAAATGACATTTGCAGTATTACAAAACAGATACATTTTTAGTTACACTTTTTAATACACTTAGATTCATGTTCAAGTCAAGTTAATATTAATTATAATGTAATTAGTGCACTTTTATAGGTGTCATATGCCTTTGTTCTGGCTGCATCTCAGTGAAAGTAAGTTACCTCATGTCTACTGTGGGATGAGGGTAGACTTTTGGATCACTACCATGTTAATGCTAGTGTACAGCACATCTATGCTTCAGCTTGCTTTTATTCCAAGCAAAGCACACAGAATGTTGCTGGTGAAAGAAAACATACTCCAACTTCATATCTGTCTTTCTCCAGATTATAAATGGTATTTGATTATCCAGTCATATCTGATTTTTTTTCTTTAAAATTACATTAAAGTCAAACCAAATCAAGTCTTTGCTTTTCAGTTGTGTAGATCGGCAGTGTCACTGCCAATGAACCATCCTCAGACACCTCTCGTAACAAATCTCAAAACTGGTGGAAAAATGGCATCAGAGAGCAGTCAAAGCTTCTGTATTCTCTGTCACTTTTTGGTATTCAGTGCCAAATACTAGGAAAACGAAGACAGAAATCATAAATGTAGTTAACAATACACACGATTTGTTGCTATTGAGGTGAACTGATGTTTTTCAGTGGCTGTCATCCACTTATATTTTCCTTTTCTTTACCAAGTATTATGCACTTTAACACCTTTGAAATGCCTTAGGCTCTAAGCAAGTTTACCAGGAGGTATATTTAATTCCTATCTTCACATCATATTTTTCACCAGGAAGAATGAACAAGCCCCTCCAGGCGCCATGAGAAAGCTTTAATTTACCAGTGATACGAAGCATCTGGTCCTTCCTGTTAACTTCAGCTATTAGCTTCAGCTGATCACAGGAAATCTTCAGACCTAAGTTTTTTCTATAGTTCAGTACAGTTACATTCATTTCATAAATACGTATCTGTATGTGTGTACTTTTGCTTTTCTTGCTTACATCCAGAACAAGGAAAAGACATTGAGTTTCTTACCTCAAAGAAGCTATCATCAAAGTTTCGTAGGAGATGAATGACATTAGTCACAGGCTTGTCCCTAACACATCTTTATTGAAATTTTAACAATGACAAGGTTATCTTAAAGAATCCTTGAACGTTATGGCACAAGAACTACACTTCTCCCCTCTCCTATCTAAACTGATTTTGCATTTGTTCCAGACCTATGACTGCATGTATGCACACACATAAAATTCTGAAAAAATATCTTTGAGACTCAGTAACATAACTTCCTGATGAAGCGTGCAGAATTTGTATGTTGAGTTGAGAGAAAATGCCCATTTAGAACACATCAGCTTAGACTGAAAACACAGTAGGTTGAATAATGCCTTGAACTTCTAAATTGAGATTAGATTTCATTCACCTAAAGCAGCAGTCGCAGCTATGCAGACATATTGTTTCCACCAGATTTTCTACCTTTCCCTCAGAATAGAGAAAGGAAAAAAGAATTCTGTTAGGAATTTCAATGTTTTTGTATAGGTTGGTTTGACTAACACATAATTGCTAATGCTGATTCACTATAGATTTGTTTCTAGTGCAGGGGCAAATGCTCTTGCAAGTGTGTATGGGTGTAATTTACATTGCCACTAATTTATATTTTACTCTGTAGCCCCTAGGGAAAATTCTCATTTTAAAAAAAATCTGGCAAAGATCTACTTTACTATCAGTTGTCACACAAATCTCTCCTTAGAAGCTACATTTACTAAAGACAACTGTGAAAAATAGCTTAGAGAAAAAGTTGGGGGGAAAAAAAGCACATCTTTTCTAGAGGAAGCAAAGAAAACAGAGAGAATATATCATGGCCAAAAAGACTGATTTGTCATTAAGTCTTAGCAGGTGGAACAATATACAGATTTATTATCCAAAATTAAAATTGTCAGATAAAGTACACAACATTCTAGCTCAGTGGATTATAGTAATCTCTTTGATTTCAATGTAATTTTTTTAATTAAGATGATCTAGCTCAAGCAGAACTAGATAGCACAGCCAATTAAGATTTATAGACAAAACTTTATGTACAACCACAAGGTGCACAATCAAGTATTTTGCTGTTTTAGTTCATTACCTCATTTGCCTTTGCAAGCTGTAGTTTGGCAATGCATAATTTGCTCATTGTGAAAAATTCTGATGCTTGAAATGTGAACAGTATTTTGCCTCCTTATTGAACACCCAAACAGGTTCCTTCTTTTGCTGTTTTAGTTAAAAAGACCAGAAAGCTTAGTGGGCAAAGGCATCTTGGACAATTGTCAGCAACAAAACATGTAAAAGGTAACGTACATAATATGTCTCATGCAAGAAATGACTGAAGCAAGCAAAATTACTCTCCATCATTGCTGAAGCTTATATGGTATGTACAATTTCACAGCACTAAGGTCTTGTCCTTGTTCTCTCTGTTTATCTTTCTAAGTCTCTCTCTGTCAGATAAAAATCCTAGAGGATAAGAAGTTACGTATTGGCCTGTAACTGTTAATGTTTGTTTAAAAATTTTGCAAACTCTTTTTGTTTTTCCAGGAAGTTAAAATGATATCGTTGCTGAAGTTGTAGAAAATCCTCATTTTACAAGTGAAACAGGCATCATTATTATTTTTTTTCTTTACTCTGCAAAGCAAAATGCAGGACCATACTGAATTAGCTGTTAACACTACTGGAAAACTTCACTTTTTTTAGTCAAGACAAGGCACAGGAACGACTGATATTTGCTGCCACCTACTTTCAGAGGACTCCGCAGACCTTTGCTCTTTCCCATGTCTATGTAAGGAACACAATAATAACCAAAATCAACAATAAAAAGAAAAAAACCCCCATAATTTACAGGGAACATATCTTCTGGGTTTCCTGGGAGTCTTATCATTCGTGTATGTCTTCCAGATTGTAAACCCTGTAGGAAATTGATTGCTTTGATATCTCTGTGTTGTGCAGGGTCAATGGTACAGTCAATGCTTGAGTAAACAAGCAAACAGTGGTCAAATGCAATCGTAAAAGACATACAAATAAATATATAATATGTATGTATCTCTATCTTTGTATGAATAATGTCTAGGAGCTCAAACCCCATGTTTTCTGTCCCATCAGTGGTTTGACCCTAAAATGACATTATGCTTTCTGGAGAAACTTCTTGTTTTTTTAAATGAAAGATGGCGATGAAGAATCAGTATTAATACCCCTGATCTGTTTGGGATAGCATTCAGCTTGATAAGTCTAGTTGTTTTTAATGAGGATGGTAAAATTTTAAAATCTATTTTCAAGGACACTGACATTAATATAATTTTATCCACCTACAATTCTGTATAGAGTGTTTAACAACAACAACAAAAGTCCTGTGAGAAGAGACATTTCCTTTATCATTATCTGAACATTGTATTTTTAAAACTGTAGTCAAAAGCTTTAGAAGTCATGGATAGTTTCATTGAAGAATACAATGTCCTTGGAGGTTTTTTAGTACATCATCTTGTGATATATTGCATCAAAATGTAAAAGAGACAAGTGAAATAGAAAACTGATAACTTTAAAGCATGATCATCTAACATCCACCATTATGTGTTCATTCCTCAGACAGAAGATATCTCCTGAGATCATTCTACAAGCGAGACAAGAAAAATCAGTGTAAGACTGGACTACCTGGTGTATCTTCTCCATTTTGTTATTCAAGTGTGACTGCTGTACCATTCACTACTGAGGAAGTATCAGAAAACCATTATAAACCATTTGGTTTATGTCTATCATTGAATCATATTTCAATTACTTTGTTTGAAATGTTGTATATAGGTGGACAAAACTTCAGGTTCTGTTTTCTTTGCAAAACTTCAACCAGAAAATTCAGCTTCACTCTAGTTCTCAAAAACCAAACTTGGGAAAACTAGATTTATTGATAATTTACAGGATAATGCCTACATGTCAAATATGTATTCTGTATTTCCTCTGAATATTCCATTCACATTCTAGCACATACAAATACCTCTAAACCCCCAGTTTTCAGCTTTACGACAGCAAAGGGTTTTCAGTTTTTAGTGCCCAAATAATTTGAAGATGGTACATTCCCCCCAAACTGACAGAAGACAGAGGCTATACTTGTGAATCAATTGAATGATATGTTTTCATCCCATGGAATGTAATTGTCTTTTCTAGTAAATTCTATTTTCAGGGACTCTAAAGCATGACTTCTCTCACCACTGGGAAATCTCCACCCTGCTGTCTTCTACAGGGGTACAAATGAGGAAAACGAATATGCTTGACTGAATCGAGGAAGAGCATAAATTGGTTGGGGACATGAGGGAAGTAACAATTCTTGTCCAGGCAGAAAACATGAGGGAGGTGAAGAGATTTCATTTGGAAACAGGTAGGCAGGTCAGTTGCAATGGTACAAGTCATGCCAAGCTAAAGCTGTCTTTGGGCATAAGCAATGTTAATGAAGGCTCAGAGCTCTCATTCTCCATCTGCTTGCTCATTAGGGGAACTACTGAAGTTCTACTGGCTAAAGCTTGGCTTGCAATAAGTGGTGGAGCTCCTAACCCAGTATTATGCAGCCCGTGCCAGTGCTAAATGCTTAGTACATTTGTGAGGCCCAGCTGCCCGCAGCTGGGCTAATGATCTTTGCATACAACAGGGTGCTGCTGGAATTTTTGGTGAGGCAATACCAAAATCTCAGCCTGGAGCATAAGGTGAACTTAATGTTTTTGTATTTATGTGTTGGGAAATAGCTTTTTTTTTTTTACTTCAGCTGGTAGAATAAATAGTTATTAAGATTATGCCCTGGAAATCAGTGCATTTGGATGCCTTCTGTCCTTAAATCTATTTTCAGCACAAGAAGCACCACTATTGGCAATATGGAGCTCTAATAGAGATACTCCAGTTACAGTTGCTGGAATCCCCAAGACCTGCCAGTTATACGGTAAACAGCAAAAGCTTTAACCCATATGAAAACTAAAACATAGGAAAAAGTACACTCACTTTTGGAAAGAAAAAAAGGTAAAGCAGTTCTATCCCTAACTCAAGTTTTTAAAAAATGCTAGCAAAGAACTGCTTCAGCAGTGGGGTAGACTGCTTGGGGTCATACACAATGCTTGGCAAAATAAAGCTGACATTGATCTAGAGGACATTTTTGACAGATGAATTTGCTACCCTGCTTGACTCTTGCCATTTTTTTGTTGTATGGGATAATTCACCACTACTGGCTGTACAGAGCCACTAGGCTGCAGTTAAATATCATTGGCAGGACTTATCAGTCCAGAAATGTTTTTTGCACCTGTAATAAAAAGAGTAGCAGTATGAAGAAAAAGCATTGCTGAAATATTGTATCTTTTACTAAATATATATAATGGTATACATCTATATGTCGTATATTTTGTGTATGTGGAGGAATAAGGAAAAGGTTGATAACCCAGATCTTAAAGGCACTTAATGGGAATGAAAGTAGCTTCCTATAGTTGAGTTCTAAGGTTGGATTTGTCCCTTTTGGCACAGAGGGATGCAACTTCTCAGAGTAAGTTCCTGGGTTCCTTTGGGGAGTAACTTTTTGAAATTGTTTTTTTAATCCTTCATCAGTAGGTACAGGAAAGGGCAGGTAAAGACCATCTGGAGAAGCCAGCTTTAATTTATTGTGAACATTTCCTCATCAAAATCAGAGAAAGACTACCTTGAGCCTTCCCCATCACTGTGTTTTACCTCACCTGCTTTTCAGTCAGTTCAGTCTCCCCTAGGCTTCCTGGAGCAGAGATCAGCCTATACCACACTACTTTGGTCTCATTTCCCACTACGGAAATCTGCTTTATAGTAGGAACTGGGTTTAAAAAGGGAGGGGCAGACAGATGAAGACAGAGAAATATAAATCAAAAAACTTATAATAGGTAATATTTTAATGAGTATTCTTGATGTTCTGTAGACCAGCCACAGTTTGAATGTGGCTTTCAAATGTGACATTAACATTCAGAATTGCCCATAAGAAAATGCATGATGTTAATAGTTTTTGAACTGAATAGGTAAATATTTGATGCCAGAGGATAGAGATTAAGTGGTCTGCAGCATATATTAATTTGGTAACTTTTTTATATTTTCCTGTTCGTTGCTTTCTGCAGCAACCTTCAGTTTCACAGGATGTACAATGTGTTATTATAGATAAATAATGCTGTAGAAATGAATTCATAAAAATATAAATAATATACGATAACACGTATAAATTACAGTAGTACTACTTTGTGCATAAACCCTTTTTTGGCCTACAATTTAAAACACATTTTTAAGAATAGTTCTTTAATGCATTTTTATATTTGGCTGATGCTCTTTTTCTGTTTTACATGTGTGTTGTATGTGGTACAATTACACAACAAAAAAACCCCAAACCCCAAATAGATTTGCATCTTCTGGCATCTTCTGCTGTAGAAATATTTTATTAGTCCAGCAAAGCACTTAAAAACTGTAAAAGCTAAACATTATTCAGAGTAATGTCATTGAGTAAAAATATTTGGTACATTCTTTTGAGGTATTATACATTCTATAGTTACTATCTATGAAGAATAAAAGGGTATATCTTTAGTTTGTGCAAAATAGTATGACTCTCCTGACATCCTTCAAATTGCACCTATTCACACCATCTCAGTATCTTATGTCAGATAAAACCTATCTTTGGTTAAAGAATATATGTGTGTGTGTGTCTATATATTTTACAGAAGTCCACAAGTACCTTAAATGTTCTGAAAATGCTAGAAGAAACAGATCCAGAACTCACATCTAAATATAATGAAAACAGTCTAAAATATCTCATGAAGTTCAAGTCCCAAAGTGGTAGGAAAATAATATTTCTAAGCAAAGGCTTGTGACCACCTCATGATTATAAACCTGCTGGCAATGAATTTTCTCTTTAGAACATGACCATTTTCATCTTCTCTTACAAACCCATATGCTAAGATTTTTTTTTAGTATGTTTTCTTTACTGAAGTAAGAATGTGACAGTCATCATAAAAAAAAAAAAGAAGAATAAAAAAGAATAAAAAATTCTCACATGTGTGAAGTCCTAAGTTCCTGTACAGCACAACTGCTCTAAAAAGAACAGCCCGCTGAGCTCTGGTATAGTGATACTAGTGTTAGGGGTTAATGAACAGCCTCAGTAAACTTTTGAAACTGCAGTGAGAAGCCACAAGAAAAATGCATTGTCTTACCGTTAGTACACATTTTTTTCTTCCATGTCTTCCACTTGAGAAGCGCAAAGTTCATCTTTCTTTGCCCACTAAATGCCATGTTCCTTTGCTGCAGTATCATGGAGAGTCAAAAAGCATGTGCAGACAGCTGGTGCTATACTCTTTCTTTGCCATAAATGGGGAACACTGGATGTCTAATCTAAAGCCTGAGCTTCAGTCTGTCACTAGAAAAATCTAGTCATGGCATGTTAGACAAAGAGCCTTTGGGATTTTCCTAATTTTGTTGGGGAAATGACCTGAGTAGAACTAATTTTCCTCCGGTGCTACTTGATCTGGATCAGGTGTCCAAGCTGTTTAGTTTTCTAACTACATGAAGAATTTTGCTGGTGCATGGGAAAGAACAGTGAGGGGCTGAGAACAAGGGACCAAGTGGAAAAATGAGGCAGCTTATTTTGATGTCAGCACTAGTCTATGGCCTCTGTTACGCTGAGTATGACACAATGCCCTGGTGTGGAGTCACACGGGGAACTGTTTGTGTATATGACAGCCTGATCTGAGAAGAAAGAGATTTCCTAAAATTGCACACAAAATTTTATATCTTGCCAGGGAAAAATTTCTGACTTGGGTCTCATTAGCTTCTTAGAGAAAACTGAAGAATTACCCCATGTACTTTAGTTTTAGTATTTTGCTCCTTCTACACTTTCTTCTACATTCTTTCCTCTGCTTTAAATTAAACAATTTTTTTCCCCCTCCTTTCTTCTTTTAGAGTTTCTGATAAAGAACTAGGCTTGCGGGTTATTGCAAGTACATTCCAACATCATGAAGATTATTTCTGTGATACATCAAGACAAGAAATCTCAACGACTACAGCATAAACCTGTGTTTGAAATTAGATTTATCTGGCCTTCTGTCAGCTTCAGAGCTCTCCACAGTAATGTTTCAGTAACTTCTACAGGGATGATGCAGCTCTGATGAATAATTGCTAGAAGACAGGTTTAAATGTGGAGTAACTCTCTCAAACCATCATCATCCCTGTAGCGTGAATTAAAGTTACTGGACAAGAAGCTCATGTGCTATCAGTAAGGATTAAGGCAGGCTATATGTATGAAAAACATGATTTTTTTTCCTGGAACACAACTGGTTGAAATCTGCTGCTGTGTATCAGTAACTGCACCACTTCAAAGCATAGGGACAGAAGGGCTCAGTAACAATATATTGTGTCACTGTCCAATTAAGAAAAGCAAAATAAAGTTCCCAAAATAGCTTTCAATTAACACTTACTACGTGCCATAGTATATTTAGTTTCTTAAAGGGCCATTAATTGTTAATATACTGCAATTAGCCCTTAAGCATGTGATTAATATTCTGTTAAATGCTTATTTAATGTTATTTGGCATTCATTACCAATGAATAGATATTTAATTGAAGGCTGCTTCCTACTTAGCAGAATGGCTGATCTCCTTTTGCCCCTTCCATGATTACTTTCTGCTATTTGTTTTTCTTCAGACCATTGCTTTTAAGGTTGTAGAATTATTATTCTCCTTGTAGTTCACTCGGTTAAGCAGAAAATAATCAGGTTTTTAGATCATAACACCTATTCAGGTAAGTGTGCTGGGATTATAGATGCATCAAAGCACACCAAAATTTGTTCAGCAAAATATGTCTTAATCCCCAATATACAGGGTTTGATGAAAGAAAGTAAAAATTTCATTGCACCTTTTTTTTCTTCTCCCTCCTCCTTTGTTCCCTTCCTCCACTCCCTTCTTCCCCAGCATCACAGCTCTAATAGATGGAAGCAGGGCAAACAAGGCAGAGAAAATACAGCAGCAAATAGATATGGTAATATGATTGCCTTATGGAGAAAACTTTTAAATTGCTTTTCAATAAGATGAGCCTGTTTCTGCTGTGTGGTACACAAAGCTAATGCAGAATAGAGAAATGGTGTGAGCTACACATCAAATCGTAGGGTCAATGGCTGGACTTGATGATCTCAAAGGTCTTTTCCACCCAAAATGATTCAATGATTCTATAACACTCTCATGAGGCTGGCACCCTATCAGTTGGCATTTACATTCACGATTGTCCTCTTTCAGTTTAAAATCAGATAGCTTAAAAGGAAATTATCAAGCCAATTGCTGCATGCCCAACTTGAGATACATAAAAGGAGACCAGTATTCAACAGCAGCAATAGCCTACACCTTGAAAATCCAGCCACCTCAGAAGCCTTTTCTGTTCTGTAGGCAAAAATGACTGATCACTAGGCATAATATAGTTTTGAAGGGCCATTAGCTGCACTCATGTTACTAGGTGGTCAATAAGCAAGCAAAATCACTAAAATATATTTCAGACTGCTGAAGTTTGAATATATTCACTTGTCTATCAGAGTTATTTTTTTAATTCAGAAAGAAGATGAGTAATAAAGAACTATGTAAGGAACAACATGATGTGAAAATATTCCCATTAATATTAATTTCATTTTACAACCAGCTCCTGCAGACGAAAAAAATATCTAGGTTATATATCATAAACAGTTAAAATGTATAATGTATTTATTAAAAATGCAATTATATACATATTGTTTAAAACTTCGTGAAAGCAAAGTGGTTTTCTTCCAACCTTGGTTCTCGTGCATATTCGCTTGCACCTTGAAGGAAAATGCCTACAAGAGAGAGAAATGTTCTTTCCATTGGCATTTGAGATTACTCCATGAAGCAATCTAGTTCATTCTTGCATTTTATAACAGTTTAAATTTTTAAAAAAAGGTCTTAATTAGAGCTCTACATCTGCCAGTATGTGCTGCTTTAAAAGGGTACTGAATTAACTTTTTGCATGAGTTTCCCTGTCCATTTCCTCACTGTTTTCAGAGGATCCAATGCTTCAATATTTTAAATTTCACTAAGCTCTGCTATTCAGCTGAAGAAATCTCAGAAACATTTCTGATTATCTTTGAAGACTCATGGGATGCTAGAAGGCAAACATCATGTTAATCTTTAAAGAGGTCAAGTACTTAGGAAAAAAAGAAAAATCAGAGAACTGACAATCAGAGGAGGTTGTTTCCATTCCTCAGAAGAATCTTGAACAAGTAATTCAGCTAACTATTTGCAAGACAACAAGGAATCAAGTGAAACCAAACCAATATTTTCCTTTAAATTTTGCCTAATAAGGATAATGATGAAAACAAAAGGTGTTACACATCATGACCTTTTGCAGTCACAATCCATTCTAAAAAAAAATCTAGGGAAATATTGTTCTAATAGAAGTACTGTTGGGTAGGAGTAAATTGCACTTAAAATTGTATCTATCGATGGTTAGTTGTAAAAATGGAAGAAAGCCTTGAATAGAATTAATTCAGGGAGATTTTAAAGTTCTTCACTGTTGTTCTTACTGATTAAAACAGCATATTTGTTAACATTCAAGAGCCACATGATGATAGAGGGGGCTGTATGGTGGAGATCAATATCAGAATTCAAAATCTTAGCAAACTGATGTCCTAAAGGGTAGAATGATGCTTAGCCAGTAAACAGTTTTTCTTTTAGGCAGGAAAAATTAGTTGTATAAACACAGGATGGGAAGCAACAAGATCGCTAAACAAGATGAGCTAAAGTGGAATAGAAACTGAACTAGAATCAACAATAACACCACCCTGTGAAAAAAAAAGTGAATGCTTTACTTGGATACATAGCAGGTGTTTTGTATGTTGCAGTTTTGATATGATCTTCTCACTCTGCTCAGACTTGTGGGGCCACTGAGTGAAGTCTGGGCATTCTGTTTTGAAAAGGTTGAGGACCACAGGCTAAAAGATCAGATATGGCAGGAACATGAACACTGCCTCACTCTGCCTGTGAGGGGCAAGGGAAAAAATCAGGATTTTATAGTTTAAAGGAGAAATAAATTAAAGGTTTGTATGGTTTACAAAAAGGAAAAGGAGGAACATGTTCTCCAGATCGGTGGTGAATATTGCTTCTCATAGTAATCCCATGAGATACTGTAACTTGAGAAAAAAAACCCAAAAAAAGTCTTTGAGGAAAAATCTCTCTAATCCTAAGGGTAATGAAATAGCAATGGAATAGGTCACCTAGGGAGATTGAGGAGTCTCTAACGCTGGATGCTATTAGGAACAGTCCACTGAGTTATTACTTTAGTGGAATACCAATAAGGACATGTACAAAATAACCCCTCATAGATCCTTACACCTTTTTTTATCGAAGATCCTACATTTCGACGAAGGATTCAGGGAACTCTAGGTACTTCAGTTAGGATCTCTGAACAACTTCTTTTTTTTCCTTTACCTCTTTTTTTTCTTTTCTCTCTAGACCTGCCCCCCCCCCCACCCCCTTTGTATGATCAATTATACAAAGAATGCTAGTACCAGTTGTGAGGCACAGGACAAACCTGAATGAACAAGCTTGGGCAAGAAGTCCAGACTTCATTTATTCTCCTGTCTCCTGTAAAAGAACAGCCCCGCGCCCCCCCCCCAAAAAAAAAAAAAGAAAAAAACCAACAACACCACCCCCCCAAAAAAAAAAGAAAAAAAACACCAAAACCCACAAACAAAACCAAAACCAAGTAAGAAAAAAAATATAGAAAAGAGCAAAAGCAGTATGTTACAATAACATTTGTGTTAGACTGAATCCAGGGCTTTATTTCTTGGGGGGAAAAAAAGTCAAAGCAGGCTTGTAGAGGAAACCTCCTAAAGGAAGAAGCTACAGTCAGTCAGACGAAGACCCAAACCCATTTTTCAATCAGATTCACGAATCATGTGAATACATGGTTAGATGAGGTTATAGGTTGAGCTCTGAAGCTTTGAAAGCTGGTGCATGGTTCTGTCAATGCAGTCTGGCTCTATCAAGGCCAGGCAGGCTAGCACCCCATCCAACTGCTCTGTTGGTGTTTTATGCTCTGAACTATATAAAACATGAGAATTTTGACCCAGAGTTTCATATTAATCACCAACATTATTAACAGAAAACACTGCTTGTGGGCAGCTAGAGCTACCCTTTACCTGACTACATAGTCATAGCCAGTTAGTTTGTGGGAAGATCAGTTCTACAGGGTTTTAAACAGGTCACTCTCTTTGTGTTTCTGATTAATGCTTGCCTGCCAAAGCTTGACCTAAATACGTTATTTTAAGCAGTTAAAAAAAAAAAAAAAAAAAGCTTCTGTAATAATGTATCACTCACAATCGATTTGTTGTTAATTGGGATTATCCCTCATTAGTAAACAGAAGGCACTGCTGTATATATTCTGTTGATTTGTACCTGTCTACTGTGGGTTAATGGCATGATTAAAAAACATTTCACACTAAGTTTCCATCATCAGAAAAGCAATATTATTCAGTGACTGACTTTTACCTTAGGCTTAATGTTCAACTCATTCCTTTGCAGCTTACGTAGAAAGGAGAATATTAACCTTAACAAACACAAGTGATTATATTTCAGCAATGCATAGTATTATAGTGGTAATTATTAATCTCTTCACTCTCTTAGTAACTTCCTGCATCTTATCTTGGCATCTCTTTTTTAAGCTTACATCTGACATTTTGGTACATCTGAGTATTCAAAAAATGCCCCAAATGGTACTGATTTTCAGCTGGTTAGACATTTCAAACTAGGACTTCCAAATGGCTGTGTAAGCTTTGAATGATCTCATGTCACTACTTGATAGCTTCCTCTGACCCTTCTTCTATTTTTATTATATGCTTCATGGCCAAATTCAGCACAGGAATACAGCCAGCACTTAGTAGAAGTACTGAATTGGGATTTCAGCATCCTTTGACCTACCAGTGCAATGATTGTTGCCTATTACCTTTACAGGCTTCTTTCCCCTCAGAAAATTCAGTATTTGCTATGGAACTTTTTAAAATGTACCTGACCTTCGTAACTGCATCCCAACACAAATAAATTTCCTGGGAAATTATCAAGCATACTGGGAGGAAAAAAAATCCTTTGAAGGCTGCAGCAGACTTAACTCCTAAATTCATAATTGTAGCTGTCTTAAGGTGAAGAAAGAGAAGCCATAGCGGTTAGCATTACTTTCTGTTATAAAATGTGGATTTTATATTAAAAGCTTTTAAAGAAAGAAAAGGAGTGTTTTGGCATGTTTGCATGTTTTTTTCCCTTTAAGCAAGAAATACCTGATTTTGAGAAGATATTTACATACAATAAACAAGATTATTCAGCACAAATCTTCAAAATACATGCAACTGCAACAAAATGAAAACTCTCTGTTTTCAGTGTAATTCCTATATGATGCCTGTGTGGGGATGTCATGGTTGCACTAGAAGACAGGAAAGAAAAAAGAAGTTTAGTGCATACCATACACTTCAGCTGAATATTAAGCCCTCCAGATTCCCATTGTGAAAGGGGAAAGGGTACACAGCAGGCAGAAGAATACATTCCTGAGCAATATACTCTTGGTTGAATATGGGGTGTTTTATTGTACATCAGCTGGTCTGTCATGTTTTCCCCATGCAAGAAAACAAGCTCAAAATAAGATAAACAAGCTCTTCCAGCCAAAGTGGCTTATTTTCCATAAATGTAGACAATAAATAAATAAAAATGTGATACTCAATGTAATATTGCTCATAGAGTTATAATAACCATGTAAGTCTTAGTTCTGTTTTTCCTGGTGCTAACAGACAACCAAGGCAGACCTCTTGCTTTTAAAAGGGTGACACTCACAACCAGCTCCCTGCTTGCTCTGTGCTCTTCTGACCAGGGCTTTTTCACCAGCTGTTGCTTTATGTCCTTCTGATTTGGAATCAGCAATCACCAGGACCCAGCAATCGGAAGAATGCCTCTTCATTTCAAAATCCAATCAACTGTTGCAGCCCACCTTCAAAGTCAAGTTTCTCATGCAGCCACAATTAGAATGGACAATGTCTGGGAGACACTAAACAGCGTTAAAACAAACACGAAGACAGAAGCTAAAATCTGTCTAATGCACCACTCCCACCCCTCATATATTTATTATATTGTCACAGGATGGAAATCTTCAGCAAACAACCCCCAATATGACCTTTGTAATAAGAGATCAGTAACACTAATGGGGGAAAAGAAATCTGTGTGTCCTTTTTGAACTTGAGGGAGTGCAGAGTCAAGCACAATTCACATTCTGTTCCGCTTCACATGCCCAGTCCCTATACTTGTCTGGCTGCCTGAGTAAACTCTCTGGATTTCATGGCAGGTGTAAAATGCAAGGTTAAGGAGACATGACCATTTGGCCTTCATTTTATTGTAGATTGTTCCTAGAATGTTTGCCTTTGTTCTGTTGTTTGCTTTTGGTTAAGAGCTGAGCTCTTGCGGTTCACCCAGATGTGCCCTGGAGTCTTTTGTCCTTCCAACTTATCACCCGACAGCAATGATTGTATAGTGTAATTAAAAGTCAGTGCTAGCTTTTGGGATATATACTATAATAAAAGAACCATCTGAAATCAGGACTTAAATTAAGAAGGGTTCAGGGACAGGTAGGCTGATATTTGTTATGCATTTTAATAGAGGAAGTTTGAAGCTAATTGGAGGCTAACTAAACCCTTTGGACACATTTCAAGTCACGTCAGTCCTTTTTTTCTCCCTAAGGATTCTGATAGGCCATGCAGCTTAGTACTGCCTTTTTCTATCTTAATTACTACATTGAGTTGTGCTAATGTAGGTTTACTTTGGAGGCATGTGTTATGATTATAATCCAGACAAGAGTTTCTACTATAGGTTTCAGAATCTAGTTTAAACTCCTCTCTATCTGTAAATCGAAGAAAAAACATTAAAGACCAATATGCTTCTCATACTAATGCATTGTAACTCGTGCACATGTATCTAGCGCAAGTAGGTCACCTGAGTTACTGTGACCCACCTCGGTAGCTCATAAACAAGGTCTTTGTTGTTCTGTGTTTGTGACATTACTAGATTTGATTTTATATAATATTACACATTCATTGGGCTGTGATAACTGTCCTTGCTGTGAACACACTTTCTCAGTGGTGGTACTAAAGAGACCCATCAGTTTTAAATATGTTAAGCTTGTGAATGGAAATCTATATTATGCAATGTGGTTTCAACTACTAACATGTGGCTAAGGGAAAAAAAAAACCCCAACAAAACATTATGACAATCCCATTTCTTTGCTGCTTGTGGTATTTTTGCAAATCCTGGTCAATGAACCCAATAGGCTGACCTTCATAATTCAGGCTGAAGTTAGGGAGGAGAAGCACTTTAAAAGGAAAATGAAATACAAACCTGTTGAATTTCATAAATGTCAGTAGAAAATGTTGAATAGTGTAAAAATCAAAAACAGGAAGAAAGCTTTCATACTTTACCATAATATGCACATGCATCTTTACTAAGGAATTAGCAAATATTGAGCTTAAAAAATAAAAAGAATTTCATCTTCCTTTTTGGGAGATTAGCATTTTAAAAATTGATAAAAATAATATAATTACTTCTTCTCCAGTTTTCCATGACTCTGGAAGCAAAGTGGTTTGTGTGAGTATATACAGACAGAAATCCAAGTTTTGGGGTACTTGTCTATTCTACACAGACGTTGAGACTCTTTTGGGAAAAATTCTACCAGCAGCAAACACGCATTTGTCACCAAACCCATGTTTTTCTCTCCTTTTTTCCTGCCTCCAAAAAATAGATTCTGTATTTAAACTACGCATATGCACCAAAGATTTTAATTCATAGGACTTTCATAGCTAACTAAGCTCTATTTCAGGATAAGGAAAAGACATGAGCACAAAACTTCTCTTTTTCTGCTCTCTTGATTTGTCTGTTTATTGCTCTAACAGTCCTTTGACCTTCCAACATCACTGTACACTGTTGTGCAATTCAAGTAAGACTCAGAAAGTTCAGCTCCTCTTAGTAGATTCCACTACTGTGGACCATACAACAGTACTGAAGCTAAAAGAGTTTGGATGACCCACATCTCTTGGATTGCAAGACACGCTCACAAGTATGCTGCACTTTGGCTACTTTACATTTCTGCAAGATCCAGAGATGAGGGCCTTAACTCATTTCCCAAGAGGCTCACACCTCCTTGGCCCTTTAGGTAGTGTATATCTAAGAGATGATCTCAGGTCTTCTTGGTTGTTGCTGCAACAGGCTGCCTTTCTATTAAGGAATTGTGTTTTTTTGGAAAGTCAGAGTAAGCAATTTTTCCTTGTCATCCCTTTCCCCGTTGTCCATCTTCTCTCCCTCTTTCTTCTTTGCTTGTCAAGACCATAGCCATTCTTTCCGTTCTACTGTCAAAACTCACTCTTTTGTTTCATGGTCTCACAGTACAGCACTGAATATTTCCAGTGCTGAGACACTCCTGCTATTGATTTTTGAAAATACTTCTTCCAGGAAGAAAGTCTGCCCAAGTATAAAAAAGAAGACAAATTTACTGGAGAAATAAAAGCAAAACAAATGTGCTGTTGATATTTGAAAAAATACTGGCATATACTTCTGGCTGAATTCAAGCAATCATAACTAGCAGTAAAATATGACACTTTTAGTATTTAGTCTCCGCTCAACCACTTTTTGTGGTTAAATCTGATCTATTCTACATTATAGAGAGAACATTAGTTAGCTTCAGCAGTTCTGTAAAGAGATAAAATCCATTTTATTTCACATTTGCTATCTATTACATATAAGAACATAGGTCCTATTTTGCTATTCTTTAATTGAAATTGACATTAATAAGAGATTAATCAATGTTCCCAGTGATCAGTCCTTTTTATACTTTATTGGCTTTCTTATCTTTAAGAACATTTTTTCGTAAAAATGTTTTCTTGTGTTCTGTGCAACAGAAAGATTTTTTTCTGCTTGTTTATTGAGTTCATTCACATGTTCTTTGATATGTTAAAGCAGCAAACACAGTTCTGTTCATGTGCAGTAGCTTCCGTTATTTTTACCTTTTACTATGCTTATTTTAGCCTCCTGTGCTTTGTCCTTCATAAATTGGCAGATCCATAATTCTGCAATAATTTATGCTTCCTCTATTTGCATTAGCTTACCTACTCCATTTTTGCCTTGATTGGACAATCACCATCTGCCTAGTTTTTATTTTTTATTCCATAATCCCATTTTGATTTTAACACTGACTTCTAAGATATATTTAGTTCTCCTTTTAATTTCTGACTGCAATAATTAGAAAGGTTTTACCAAGTAATGTCAATTCACTTATTCTTTTGCTGATTAAACATAATCCCATTTTCCTGGCTTCAGCTCTGTTCTCTCTTTGAAGACTAGTTAGATTTTTAACATACAGTTCCCATATTTTCTAACATTTCAGTATCTATTAACCTCTACCTCTTGACTGGCAGCTGAAACTTCAATCTAAATCCTGAAATATAACTAGTGGATAATGAAAAACAAAGGTAATGAAAATGGAAGATATGACAACATACTGTGAATATGCCTGAGCCATGCATAGAGGTCATCCTGGCAATTCTTCTTACTTAGAGTCCTTTTAACTAATTAGTTGCCTTTTCCACTTAGTACACAAAGTCCTGTGATATTCATAACTTTGGGTTTTTTTCTTGTCATAGAATGGAAATAGGGTGCTTTCTTCCTTTTCTTTTTTCCTCTCAGAAAACTCTCTTCCTCTTTAGAAAGAATGTATTTAGTTTGAGCTGAGTTTGGGTGGCAACAAAAATACTGATTGTGTGTTGCTATAAATTTATGAAGGTTTTTCACATTAATGTTTGTTGATAAGTAACAACTCCGCATTAACACATTATAACTATTAACTGGGGCTAAATTACAGAGGTCTTATTGAAAGGCTACATATATAACCTTTTGAAAATGTCCCTTCTTGAATAATTAAAAGTTTTGCATGATATTTTCCTGTATCACAGTCATTCCCACAGTTGCTTTATGTACTTCTGTTCTCTGTGCTTTGGGGTTACTTCTATTTTCATAACATAATTTGCACAATTAGGCCTGATTTAGAATGCCATCTAACTGGGATTAACAGGAATCTTTAAACAATCTTTTCTGAATTCCTTTTCTTCTAAAAAATTATTAAAATTATGAAGCCCAATTCCTGCACCCTAGGAGGTGGACAAAAAATATCAGAATATACCTCATGCTCTCTTTTCTTTATTGCTCTCCCTTTTTGTGAAGCAGCTGGCTCTATGCCAGTCACCTTGAACAGAAAGAGCAGGGCTATAGTATCTGATGATCTTTGCCCATTTTTTACCTCCCATTTACTCAGTCTCTGAGAACTGGGTAAGCAGTCTGCTTTTCCCCTCTGTTGACACACAGGCTGAATCTTGCTCTTTGTACAGCTGAGCCATGGCAATGACAATCTAATTCTTGGTGAACTTCTGAGCAATTTTTGAAATACTGCTGCTTGATATGATGTTATTTTTTCATAACTGCTATGCAAAATGATAGATGCTGTTTTAAAAGCAAATTAAACTGAATGAGATTAAGCAAGCAGAAGAATTGTCAGTAAAATATATATCACTTCCTTTTTTTTCAGACAAGGATCAAATGATCCAAACATCACACATATCTCCTTGCAGAATATTTTGAGGCACAGTAGTGTGTCACTTTGAAATCAGGTGATAGATATAGCAAGGCTTATCAAACCAATACAATTCAGTCTCAGGCTGACATGCAGAGCTTTATATAAAAACAGTAACCACAACATGCTCATGGAATAGGTCAGATACAGCTTTATATGCAAGAAGTAAGATCTGGGAAAAAAATCAATTCCATGCTTGATTGGAAGCAAGTGACAAGAGAAAGACAAAGAAAAAAGCCAAGACAGGCAGAATATGCCTGGTGTATTTGAGATGAACAATAAATCAGACTGGTTCTATTAGGCAATTCGGCACAGTGGCATTTATCTATGGTATGAACTGAATGGTCGGGTTCCCGTATATGAATAGAGATGACAACTGGAAATACTGTTTTTGCAGAGGAGAGAAAAAGCAAACATATCGAGGAAATGAAAGGTCAACATCAAGAGCACAGGAAATTCGATTGTTGGAATAAGGACCAGTGGCATGGCATGACATGGCATGGCCAGAAAAGGTCCTAGAAACAGAAAAGTAACCTCCCCTTTTTAGCTGCTACCAGAGCTTTCTTCTCCTTTCAGCCTGTGTGTGGAGTACCCTATGTGCTGGAGTACCCTGCCGCAGATGCTGACTATGGTACTACTCCCGCTGTTGGCGAGGCCAGCAGGATATGAATCAGGGACTAGGGGCAGAACTGCACCATTCACTTCAACATGCCAAAGCTCTAAAGGTAGAAACTACATGGAAGAATGTCCTCAAGATCCAAGGTGAGTGGCAACGACTTCACCTGTTCCCCAGGTCAGATGGCAAAATTTTGAGAGGGCACACAGTTATTCATATTCTGCAAGCATGTTCGCAAAGTGAGCACTGTAATATGGACAGCAGGGCAGTGTAAGCAGACTTTACAGCTCTGCATAATTTAGTTCAAGGATTATGTACGGCACATATAAAAATGTGACAGATACAGCATTGAACCTTGAGGATTAAGGTTCACTACAATGAAATACATCACAATGAATATTAACCCAAGCTTTCAAAGTAACAGTTAGTTTGCTGAGGATTGCCTAGCCAAAGATATTAAACAGTGTACTAACATTTGGGGGGAAGCAGTATGATAGTTATGCCACATTATTATGTTGAGGTGATTGTTTCTTAAGTATAACGTAACATTATTCTCCAGCGAGACAACCAGAACCAAAGCATAGTTATAAATATAGGGACAATTCCCAAGATAAAATTCCCAATGGAAATTCAATAAATACTCTTTAAGATGAGCAGTGAGGCAGAAGTGGGAGTACTTTTGTCAATATAATTCACTGCAGTGTGGAAAAATGACTCAGATTTGTAGACATGTAAGTAAACCTGGAGTTAGATTTTGAAAGCAATCTTTTCTCAATCCTGCTGTCATTTGGTCATGTGCACATTTAATTTTGCTATGCATTATTAAAAAAAAAAAAAAAAAAAGTGTGTCATTTGTGGCATTTTGGGGTTAAGAAAAGATATGCAATGGATGTCCTGAAAAATGACATGGACTAGCAATTTGTTAAATAGATACAGATAGCTGCCAAGTT
Source organism: Falco cherrug (assembly GCF_023634085.1). Classification (NCBI taxonomy): domain Eukaryota; kingdom Metazoa; phylum Chordata; class Aves; order Falconiformes; family Falconidae; genus Falco; species Falco cherrug. The sequence continues at coordinate 64,383,179 of NC_073699.1, forward strand.
TAGAAGATTTGGATCTAGAGCCTCTGGCAGAATATTCAAAAAAATTAGATAACAAATACAATTCTGTACTCTCTAAACTGCTGCCCTGAATATAAATTACTGAAAAATACTGCAATATCCAATTTATTAATGACTGACAAATAAATCCATTGGATCAAGATGAGAAGCTGCATTCCTTCAGATTTTGTATGTCATTAGGACACCTATCATTCCCATGCCCATCTACTGGGGCAGGGTGGAGAGAGACACAATTATTTACCAATAATTAGTGTTTGTATTAAGGAAATATTTCTGTGCATAGGTCTTAAATTTTTTTGTTGTGCATGGTAAACAGACATTACTTCAGTTATACAGAAAAGGAAACTGATAAACCCCCTAAGTTAAGTAGTTAAAATTAAGCCTATAAGGTAAGACATTATAAAAGAGCATAAAGAAGTTTTTTTCTTCCCTGAAAAAGACCACTTCCAAATGATGGAGTTATGCATCAATGCACTGAAAGCTGTTAACAGAGAAAATGGGAAAGACAAAGGCATTGCTAACTCCATCAGACACTCATGACAAAACAAAAAAAAAAACCAACAAACAAACCCATGTAGAGGAGAATTATCTCCAAAAGGTTTCACTTATTTTCCTTTCTAACCTCATCTCTAGATACATAGAGAATTACCTCCAAAAGGTTCCATTTATTTTCCTTTCTAGTCTCATCACAGAGCTACATAACTGTCCTGGTTTCAGCTGGGATAGAGTTGGTTTTCTTCTTAGTAGCTGGTGCAGTGCTGTGTTTTGGATTTGGTGTGAAAACAATGTTGACAGCACACTGATGGTTTTAGTTGTGGCTGGGTCATGTTTGTACTAAATCAAGGACTTTTCAGTTTCTTAGTCCCTGCCAGCAAGAGGGCTGGAGGGGCACGAGAAACTGGGAGGGGACACAGCCAGGACAGGTAACCCAAACTAGCCAAAGGGATATTCCATACCATATGGCATCATGATGAGTGTATAAACTGGGGGAATAAGAAGGAAAGGGGGAACCTCCAGCATTATGGTGTTTGCCTTCCTGAGAAAGCGCTATGCATGATGGAGCCCGGCTTTCCTGGAGATGGCTGAACACCTGCCTGCCCATGGGAGGTGGTGAATGAATTCCTTGTTTTGCTTTGCTTGCATGTGTGGCTTTTGCTTTACCTATTAAATTGGTTTTATCTCAACACTTGCGTTTTACATTCCTTTCCGATTCTCCTCCCCATCCCTCTGGGTGAGGGGGAAGTGAGTGAGCAGCTGCTGGCTGCGAGGTGCTTAGCTACCAGCTGGGGTTAAACCATGACAGTAACTGTGGATGTAGAAGGAGCAACAGATTCCTACCACTACTGTCAGCCTCTGAACAAGATTTCACTAGCATGAGACAAAAACCAATTTATAAAAAGATAATATTAAAATGTGAAATTTCCTTTATTTTCTGTACAAGCAAGAGGGACAGAAAAGGAGGAGAATTTTGCAATATGTCATGATTTTTTTTTTCTTACTGAAGTGGCACCATTATATGTCTGTGGGGCACAGCCTTGGTTTTTATTATGTGTATAAATCTCTGGATTCTGACCATTAGCCAGCCAAGCTACCGAGCTCAACTACAAACACTAATATAACCCAAACATTAGATGATAATTCATGGTACTATCCCCAATAATCAAATAAAGAACGAAGTCTGAATAAGAAGTTCTTTATCTAGAGGTTCAAATTAATTCATTCTCTCCCATATTCCTCCTCTGGGGACAAACTGTAGCTGTTGAAGAGTATTTTGAATGAATTTTCTTCTTGAAAGCCCAATCATTTAATTACATACATACTACTCTGTTTTATATTAGAGTAAATGAAGTCAGAATGGTCAGTTTAAGCTTTGGAGGAAAATTATTAAGTTTTGTGACAGCCTGTAACTTCTGCTGGAGTTGTATCTATGGTCTTGAACCATCATCAGATTTGTCTTTTGCATGGACAATCGGATCTACATGTAAACATGCCACTTCAAACATCTTGAAATCAGAATTTTTCATTCCAAAACATCTGCACAGAAACGTATAAGCAGAATGTATGCATATATTTATACTGAACATGGAAAACAATTACAAGGTGCAATAAAACATGGAAGGATTGGCTTGGTGACCAAAGATTTAACTCATGTTTTGCTCTGCATAATACGATAAATACCCCAGGCCATGAGATGACATAATCACAGAATCACAGAATGGTCAGGGTTGGAAGGGACCTCTGCAGAACAGCTAGTCCAACTCCTTGCTAAAGCAGGGTCATCTACAGCAGGTTGCACAGTATCGTGTCCAGGTGGATTTTGAATGTCTCCAGAGAAGATTCCACAGCCTCTCTGGGCAGCCTGTTCCAATGCTTTGTCACCTTCAAACAAGTTCTTCCTCATATTCAGATGGAACTTCTTGTGTCACAGTTTGTGCCCAATGCTCCTTGCCCTGCTGCTTGGCACTACTGAGAAGAGCCTGGCCCCCATCTTCTTGACACTCAACCTTAAGATATTTGTAGACAGTCATAAGATCTCCTCTCAGTCTTCTCTTCATGAGGCTAAACAGGCCCAACTCTCTCAGCCTTTGCCCTGAAGGGAGAAGCTCCAGTCCCCTCATCACCTTCATAGACCTCTGCTGGGCCCTCTACAGCAGTTTCCTGTCTCTCTTGAACTGGGGAGCCCAGAACTGGACACAACACTCCAGGTGCGGACTCACCAGGGCAGAGCAGAGGGGCAGGATCACCTCCCTTGGCATGCTGGCCACACTCCTAATGTCCCCCAGGATCCCATTGGCATTCCTGGCCACAGGGCACACTGCTGGCTCATTGACCTCTTGCTGTCCACCAGGACTTGCCAGGTCCGTCTTCACAGAGCTGCATTCCAGGAGGTCATCCCCCAGCCCGTGCTGGTGCGTGGGGTTGTTTCTTCCCAGGTGCAGGACCCTACACCTGCCTTTGTTGAAGTTCATGAGGTTCCTCTCTGCCCAACTCTCCAGCCTGTCCAGGTCTCGCTGAATGGCAGCACAGGATTGTGGCGTATCAGCCACTTCTCCCAGTTTTGTATCATTAAAAAACTTGCTGAGGGTGTGCTCTGCCCCTTTATCCAGATCACTGATGAACAGGACTGGGCCCTGGGCAAAACTGCTAGCTACAGGCAATGGCAGTGGTTGCAACTGCCTAGCCACACAACACTTGCTTTTTACTAGATAGTTTGAGCTAGCAGTTCTCCACTGCTGCTGGTCTTTCTACTTCTGCTCCTGCACAGAAGGAAGGGAGAGCTACAGACGTGGTTGTCTGGATGTCTGAAGAAGCCCTTAAATTATTGTCCTTTTGAACAGCCAATGAATTATTACCAAGTATGCTTGAAGTCTGTTACTTTTCTATACACTGCAGTTTTCACCACTGATGTGGGTTTATTTTACTTGTTTCACAGTACAGAGACCCTTAAGTGAAATGCTACCAAGTAAGGAAAAATATTCAAGAAAGATAGCACATCTGAACTCATTAAAACTGATTTGAAACAATCATTGCTGGTGCTTAAGAGAGTTCTGAAATAGTCTTCCTATCAGAATTCATTTCCCATTGTCATGTATGATGACAAATCAATACAATTAAAAACTTCCTCAAAGTTATAATGACATTTTCACAGTCTGCCATTTGGTATTGCATCCAAAAACCAAGGACACATTTTATGATTTTCAGGTTACTTAATTTATTGTTTGTAATGTACAGAAGTTCACTTAGTCTCCAAACACAATAAATTTCAAGTGTTTTGGTCATTTTTTGTTGTGATTTCATTTAAAACTTCAATGTGTGTGAAATGCTACACGTCATACCAGTGTGTGAAGAAATAACCAGCAGAGCATAGCTATTACAGATAATGCACAAATAAATCTTGTAAAGCTGTCCTTATGAAGCATATGATGTAGCTCTCAGGGGGAGGTCCAACTGTCATTGATTTCTTCAGTTATCTTTGTGGGACGTAGCATTAATCCATTTACAAATCCAGCTTTTCAGTTGTCAGGCTCTTTTCGAATGTGAGGGTAAACAGCAACAGAAAGGACAGCAAACAGTAATGAAGTGTAAGCCAGATTTTGCTAGTACAGATCCCTGATGATAAATACACACTGGCCTGCCACTTCAAGACCAGAAGGAGCTATTTGTATAGTATTTAAAAAAACTGAAAGCACTGTTGTCTTTTTTTATATGTTTTTTATAGATTTATAGCAGGGACATAAGTAAAGTCAGTGCGGAACAGTGACTACAGCTTATTTTGCATCATGGAAACAGTCTCATGTAACAGAGAGGGGAAGGAAGGCAAGTGGGAACCATAGACTCTGAGCTAGTATCATGTATTCCTCATTGAGCATCTCAGAGAGATGGTCCATAATAACATCGTTTCATTTGTTCATGGTTTGTTGGGGACATTACTCATACTGACATTAAAACGCAAGAGAAGTAACACTGAAAATAGTGAATCAGACTAATCCTGGGGCTTTTGTAGATGACTTAGTTTATGTCAGAGAGCACAAGTCTTAAATAAGGCGTATGTGAAGCTCCATTCCCCTATCATCTCCTCCTTATTTGCCAAAAATTTGTGTATAATGTACCTAATGGCTTCTGTGTCTTCTGGACTTGCAACCATTTAACTAGTACTTTGGCTACCTCTTCATCACAAAAAAAATGTCTATTTTTGTAATGAGATAAGACAGACAAACTAAGTCTTTTTGTGAAAACATAGTGGACACTCTTACAGCTTCACCACAGGCAACTAACCACAGCTCTAAGACTGCTTGGTTGTTCCATGGAAAACCAAACTGTAACTACTTCTCAGATTTGTAATGCTCTGTTGAAACAAAGAAACTAATAACATATCACTTTTGCTTGAGTAAAGATAAAGTTTTTCTAGTCCATGATTTCATTAGGCAGAAAGCAGCAAGCCTACAGTGTAGTCTGTCTGTACTGGCCTGAGATCAGGGAGCTGTGTTACTAACAACTTAGGGTTGGCTCTGAGGTTGGAAGGTGGCTCTGAGTCCGAGATCCTCTGCTCTTCCTGTCTGGTCTACAATGCCATGATGCTAGAGGTGCCGGGACCAAGTTTGCAGCTGATCAATTTACTGTTTTCAGACCGCCACTTGCACTTGGATTTTCTTTTAGGACAGCAAAATTGCACACGAAAGATGCAATGAGTTTCTCGGAAGTCTAATTTCTTTCTATTTTATGTGCTTGTACACATACATGTGTTTTTCTGCATCTGCCTGCATGTATAATTTCCATTTCATCAGTATGTGCTATGCATATTTACCAAAATGCATTTAATTTTACTGCAGGTATAACAGTATGCCTATATAGGTGGAAAAGGGTCTTAAGAATTCACACAGTACTTGTGTTAATACCAGCAGAGAATCTGCATTCTTAGTCTACTCTTTGCAGGTTTTAGCGGTTTCATTTTTAAGTGGATTCTTTCCTATTCTTTTAAGAACTGTTCACAGTTAAAAGACAGAAATTTATTCAATGGAGCTAGTTCTGCACTTCCAGAACACATGCATAGCCAGAAAGAAAGAGAGACTTCCACTGTTGATAAAGCTCTTCTTTACCTACTGGCTATCTAATACATCAGATAAAATGTGCAGACTTAGAAAGGAAGGGATAATTTACAGGAAAGAAAACTATGTTCTACTTCTGTATTGTGTCTCTAGTGGGTTCTGTTTCTGCAGGTAATAAAAACAGAGTGTAGCAAATGCACACAGATTTCCTCCACACACATGACCGTTATCGTATTTCAGATGTTTAAATGGGCTTTTTCCCCCTTAGCATTTTTTAGAATGCTCACTAAAGGCAGGAGAGGCCACCTGCTGCATGCAACTGCTCACCGATTCCCCCACCGAGACCCTGAACTATCTGCAGGCAAAAACCCTTTTACACTTAATGGGTCACTTGGGCTTGGCTGCTGAGTCTGCTGCTGCAACTCCTCTGCATCTCTCTTTAAATGTGTTCGAGTGCATAAAAATCCTTGACTCCAGACCCCATCAGAAGAGAGTATTTTGCTGTTCTGGATTATGAAATCACTGCAGATGCGGAGGATGGCTAGTGTGCAGCACTCACAGTTGTCACTTCACAGAATAAACACTTGAAGATATCAAGTGCTGTGTTTGGGGACAGGTAGCCTGAGGTGAAGCCCTATGGCTTGCTCTGGCAGGGGCATTAAGTGGTATTATACATCTCTGCATCTTTTTAGGCACAAATGTGGAAAGGTTTGAAATAAAATTAACTAGACCTTTAATTCTGTGCAGAGACAGTAGGCAAGGCAGAGGTGGGGGAAGGGAAAAGCAGGGAAGAATAGGTAGATCTATTGATTTCAGTATTCATTTACAAGGTAAACAACATGTAGGTAGTGCCTTTTTCATAGGATCTTGTCTGCTTTGTTTAATGTCCCTCTTCCACAGGGATACATGTATTAATGTAGAAATAAACCCACAAGGAAATAGTGTGAATGAAACAGCTCATTATTTAGCAAGGTGCAGGACAGGACTCCAGAAAAACTCGGAGATTTTGTGACACACTGAAAGGTAGGTCATTGCATGCTGAAAGTGAATGGTCACCCAGTTCTGGATAAAATTAAATTTAGCTGTAATTTAGGTTGAAATGAATAAGAATGCCATCAAGGTTTCCCTAATTCTGTCAGTAAAACACTCATTAGAGAGAATCACACAGCAGCACAGAGAGAAGTAATACATCATTTAGTGGTTCCAGGAAACACTCATTTTCTGTGTATTTCAACCAACTAAATCTTCTGTGGGACCCAATTCAACTGGCCTTGAAGGAAAGCTTAAAGGCATCAGTTGCCCTCATTCTTCATAGCCAGTACATTCAGGACCTATTCTTTGGGATGTTACGGGACCTTGTGTAAAACTCTAGCTTGGGTTTAAATATATTTATAAGCAGAACATAATATCAAACCTGTCCTCTTGCAAAAATGAAACCCCATTGAAGTTTGCAAATAAAGTCTGAGAAATATTCTTTCTTCATTGGGAGCGAAATGAGCTTGGCAGCATGTGTAGCTCTGTAATCTACATGTAAATCAGCAGCAGCCCCATGACCTGAAAAGCCTTCTGTGTGTCAGTAATACTGTATTATCTGAAAAGGACTGTCTTCAGCCAGGAGATGGGTAAAAAAATACATATTGATACAATTGTAGATATATTTTTCACAGTACAAATTCTTACTGGAAAATGGGAGTCTGACTCCTAGAGAATGTGGCTCAGACATCTATAGCCAGCACAAAAACTCATACAGGCTGCTCTCTCCCACCCTCTGTGATCTCAATTAATGATTTTAAACAGAATATTGCGATTTAAAATAAAATATTCTCACCTCCCACAAGAATACACTCTTCTGTTTCCTTGTGTAAAGGTTAATGCTATTGAAGAATTTGTTCTATTTTAGAATCATAGAATGGTTTGGGTTGGAAGGGACCTTAAATATCATGTAGTTCCTACCCCATTGGTATGGGCAGGGACACCTTCCACTACACCTGGTTGCTCAAAGCACCATCCAACCTGGCCATGAACACTTCCAGAGATGGATCATCCACAACATCTCTGGGCAACCTGTTCCAGTGTCTTGTCACCCTCACAGTAAATAATTTATTTCTAATGTCTAACCTAAATCTACCCTCTTTCAATTTAAAGCCATCCCCCCTTCTCCTATCACTACATGCCTTTGTAAAAAATTCCTCTCAACCTTTCTTTTAGGCTCCCTTTTTGTACCGGAAGGCTGCTATATGGTCTCCATGGAACTTTCTTTTCTCCAGGCTCCCAGCTCCAACAACCCCAGCTCCCTCAGCCTGTCTTCATAGGAGAGGTGCTCCAGCCCTCTGGTCATCTTCCTGGCCCTTCTCTGGACTCACTCCAACAGGTCGATGTCTTTGTCATGTTGGGGGCTCCAGAGCTCTATGCAGTACTCCAGGTAGGGTCTTACAAGAGTGGAGCAGAGAGGGAGAATCACCTCCCTCAAATTGTTGGTCACACTATTTTTGATTCAGGTGGCTTTCTGGGTTGCAAGCACACATTGTCAGGTCATGCTGAACTTCTTGTCCACCAACACTCCCAAGTCTTTCTCCTTAGAGCTGCTCTCAATCCATTCTCTGCCCAGCCTGTATTTCTGCTTGGGATTGCCCAAGCAGACCCACACACAGGATCTTACACTTGGCCTTGCTGAACTTCATGAAGTTTGCATAGGCCCACCTCTCAAGCCTGTCAAGGTCCCTCTGGATGGCATCCCCTCTCTCCAGTGTGTCGACCATACTGCATAGCTTGGTGTCATTGGCAAACTTGCTGAGTACAGTTCCACTGTCCATGTCTCTGAAAAAGATGTTAAAGTGCCGGTCCCAGTACAGACAACTGAGGAATGTAGTTACCCAGGTCTTCCTTATTTTTTTTTTTTCTTTTTTTTTTCTTTTTCTTTTTTTTTTTTAATGGGGGTAATGTTTCCCCTTCTCCAGCCAGTGGGAACTTCATAAGATTGCCACAGTTTCTCAAATATGTTGGATAGTGGCTTAGTTACTTCATACGCCAGTTCCCTCAGGACCTGTGGATGCATCTCATGAGATTCCATGCTCTTGTGTACCTTCAGGTTCCTTAGATGGTTTCGAGTCTTATCTTCTCCTAGAGTGGGCGGTTCTTCATTCTCCCCTTGCTGCCTTTACATTCTGCGGCTCAAGTGGTATGGCTGGAGCACTTGCTGTTCAAGACTGAGGCAAAAAGGTTGCATACTTCAGCCTTCCCCGTATCCCAGGTAACCAGGTCTCCCATTTCCTTCTGGAGAGGGCTCACATTTTCCCTAGTTTTCCTTTTGTCACCATGTACCTATAGAAGCTTTACTCTTTGCCCTTGAGTTCTGTGGCCAGAGTTAATTCTATCGTGGCTTCAGCTTTCCTAACCTGATTGCCTGGCTGTTCAGACAATTCCTCTGTATTCCTCCCAGTCTACCTGTCCTTGCTTCCATCCTCTGAAGGTTTCTTTTTTGTTTTTGAGTTTGTCCAGGGGCTCCTTGTTCGTCCATGCAGGTCTCCTGGTGTTTTTGCCCGACTTCCTCTTCATTGGGACGCATTGCTCCTGAGCTTGGAGGAGTTGATGCTTTGAATATCAACCCAATTTCTTGGGTCCTTGTTCACTTCAGGATTTATCCATGGTACTCTACAAAAACAGATCCCTGAAGACACCACAGCACATGCTCAAAACATTGTTGCTTTACTCTAATTTTGTCTATTTATCAAAACACAGCTAGTTTTGAGGGTTTGGGTGTATGGTTTTTATTTTTAATTTTTAAGACAGAGGCCAAGTTTTTCTTGGAATTTTATGAGCTTGACTGAACTGTACACTATGTTAGTTTCTTCCAGTGTATGTACTGCATTATCAAGAAAGTACAATTTACCTGTTGATAGAAAAAAGTATTTTTTCATTTTTCAGTAGGGAGTATTTTTATGAAATTATTTTTTCTTTACATTGCAGCTCTGCAGTTAGCAATCCTTTTACTGTGGAATAGCACTGACACATCCTTGTTACTCACCACAGGGGATATTCACAACTGTCTGCTTCAGGCATACAAATTAGGCATCTTTAGTTTCTTGGAATTTTCTTCCTGGTTGTGTTGACCTCATTTCACAGTCTACGAAAAGGAGCTTTGGCTTTTACCTTTGGTCCTTTGACTGGAGCTTACCTTAAACATCCCAGGCAAATGGTTTGAACGCCCATTCCTCCCAAGTGAGTTAATTAATGTTACTTGCTAATGAATGGTGTTCATCCTCAGTGAAGTTACACACTGTGCAAACAGCCATCTGTAAGCCACTTATGTCTTGGGGGTCTTATTACAGCCATTACACCACACCTTACTGCCATTGCTTTCACTGTTTTAAGGGGATCAGATGTTCCCACTGTGGATTTTCAACTCCAATAGCCCTTGCCTGTCAGCACAAAGGAGAACAGGAGAGGGCTTTTTGCTACAGAGACCTGCACCATGTACATCAGCCTGTCAGATCAAGTCCGCCCCTCACCCACCATGTGAAGAATTAGCAATGGTGTGACCCAGGATCATTTTATAAACAAATTGAGCTTTGCTTATCCAAGTATTGGAAATGTCTGAATGTTATTATTCTTTCTTGCTCCTTACTTTTTGAGGCAGGAGAAGGTTTTTTCAGTCTGCCTATATTCGTAAATGGTTCAAAAATTGTGTGGTAAGTGATCATACCAAAGTTAGTATGTTTTGGATAGGCACAAAAAGACTCTTTCCTTTCTAAATTGTTGTCCACTTCAGCTTGTGCTCAAACCAGCACTTTTTCTGATTTCGTCTAATTCTGCCTGCTCTTATTCCCCTTAACAGTACCTACACTGGGCCAACTCAGGGAGAAGCAGCTGAGCTTCTGCACAGCCTGTAAATCCAGGCAACTAGTTCTGCATACTGGTTCATGACTGGCAGACACAGCTTCAAATACAGAGATGTCGAGTTAACAAACATGGTGAAGCAGTGTAGTTTTCATCCTGAGAAGAGACAAAACAAATCTGCTGCTCTATTCTTCCCTCTTCCTTTGCTCTGCTTTATAGGTCAGTATCGTAGGTGGTGTTCTGTGACCCAAATTCTTCTCTACATCTTCATATCATGGATCTGATGTGCTATAAGTGCAGTTTTTCCTCCCTAGTATTAATGAGTCTGAATGTATTTATACACAAAGATAAAAGCAAAAGAAAGTAAATTCTTCTAATCTTTCCTCACAGAAAAGTTGATACATTCCCTTACTTATTCTAAGATGTGAAAAATGTAAGTCCCTTATATGTGAGATTTCGTCTTTAGGACCTTTAATGAAAATTCCCAGATAACAATTATTTCCCAGACTATCTGAAAGGGTATTGCAAATCCAATTACATGCTTAAACTGCACTGAAATCAGTATGTATTTAAACCAAGGAATCTCCTATACCTCTTGCACTAAGAGAAAGCAAATGCCACTTTCTGGGTATCACTAGAGTTAAATTTCTGTGAAACAAGATCAAATGAGATGAGATTGGAAACCATTTTAGGAGTTACCGATAAACTGCTATGATTTTAAATTTCATAATAGGTGAATTATAAATATGCGAGCAACTTGTTTGACAACTTCTACCATAAGAGTCATGTATGAGTAACACTCAGTAACGCAGCTGCAGAAACTATACGCATATCTGAATATGAGTAATTTCTAAAAATCTGACTCAATTTCGTATGGATGTGACTAAGAGGTGGCCTAAGTACTGGAAAAAATAAGGCAAATTCAGCCCTTATAAATGTTCTGGGTGACAGGAATTAGACAGAACTGGTTAGTTTGAGTCATTGAGCTAATTACGAGAGGCTTCTGAGATACCTGATGTTTATAGTCTTAAAAATAAATCTTGTCTCCTTAGAAAACACAGTTCTGATATTAAGTCCTCCAATTCATTAAGCACTGAATGGCCTGGTTATATAAGGTATTGTAAGAGAAATTTTAAAAAGGAAAAACTTCAAAGAGAAATTATGCTAAAGCTACTGTATCTGTTTCCTTATTATGCAGTTGTCACCAGGAGAAAAGAACTGAAAGGTAGATTTTCCTTCGTAATTTTACATTTAAGAGTTTGAGGTCACCAAATGCAGCTTGAGATGGCCAGTGACAGCTGTAAGTACTTTACAAGTGAACTAATTTTAGAATATTTCAGGGCAAATCAGATTTATAAAAGAGTTCTGTCTTTTTTAAGGCAAAATCAGAGTCCTACCTTTCACTTTTCTAGATATGTATACATATACAGAGGGCGAGAGGGAGAGAGATCATATATTTATATACATAGACACAATTATGTATATATTAATGGTGGCGTATTTTAAATACATACATGCACATATATATATATATTTATATATATACACAGAGATACATAATTGGAGACACAAAAAGGGAGGCAAGAAAGATTCTATTCTGGTATTATAAGTCAATACAAACTTTCCATTAAAAGTTAGTTACAATAAATATTTTTCTAAAGGAAGTAGGGGGGGATTGGGGAAAAAAGATATCTCTGATTTTCTCTATTGTCTTTGTTTAGCAGAGACAGCATATTCTTAGGGATACAAGCTGGGGGTAATGCAGATCTATTGACATCTACAATTGTTATCCTTAGGGTTGCAAACTTAATTCCTATGTGCCTTTGCAGAAGAATCTAGTACAGAACATTATCACCGTCACCAGAGAAATGGTACTGTCAACAATTGCCCATGTGATCAGGCACTTATCTTTCAACATTCAGTTACCTTCTGCTTGTTAACCTTGTCAAGGAGGGGCATAGAGGAGAACACCAACCAAATGAAACCTGTGGTAATTACTGTAATTCGGAAAGAAATATATTCACTGGAGGCAGGCAGTTCCACCCTCACAATCAACCTTTCTGCAACTCAAGGAAAACACAAACATGGCCTGGCTCAGACAAATTAGGCATGAACAAATGTTGCACATTAAATGAGTTAAAGGACCTTGCTGAAAATTACAAGGACTGCTTAGGGAAGCAATGAATCCCATTAAGGCAGAAATAAGCTTAAAAGAAAGTGGGCTTTGCAGAGAAACTTGCATACATATTTACTGTACTTGCTTATCTTACCCAAGGCAATTCTGGGCACAACACTGCAAATGTATAAAGATGATAATAGTATAGTGTTCTTTGGGAGACATTCAGGGTGAGGAAAAAAAACACACAAAAAACCACCCAGAGATCACCAGCTCAATGCTGCAAAACTGCTACTTATAATAGCAATACCTGCTTTGTCTGTAGCACTTTCCATCTAATTCCAAGCACCTTATAAAAGGATTTAGAAAGATACAAAACAGTCAGATGATTTAG